>NC_138772.1:323062622-324365122 GCF_965119305.1 Pelophylax lessonae
TTCCTTTCGCTCTGTGCGGGCAATGTGGAGCAGTCTCTCTCTCTGTGCGGGCAATGTGGAGCGGTTTCTCTCTCTCTGTGCAGGCAGTGTGAAGTGGTCTCCCTGTCTCTCTCTCTCTGCAGGCCCACCACCCGCTCTATTGGACACCGGCCGCTACGTCCCCACCCTGCCTTCAGGAAATCTCATGCCGACTCAGCTGAGACACCGGCGAAAGGACGCATCTACAGGAAGCGGATCACTGGATGTCCTCATTGCAACCACTCAGCACAGTGGATAGGAAGCTCCAGACAGATCTTTGCTATGCCCATGTCACATTTACCGAATGTGAGCGCTTTTACACTTTTAACCTAATAAATACTCAGAGCCTACTGCACTTAGAGGCGCCTTGTCCTTTTATCTTGAATAGGTATCTCTCTCTGTGCAGGCAGTGTGAAGTGGTCTATCTCTGTGTGCAGGCAATGTGAAGTGGTCTCTCTCTCTCTCCTTCTCTCTCTCTCTCTGTGCAGGCAGTGTGAAGTGGTCTCTCTCTCTGTGCAGGTTGTGTGAAGTGGTTTCTCTCTCTCTCTCTGTCTCTCTCTGTGCAGGCAGTGTGAAGTGATCTACCTCTGTTCAGGCAGTGTGAAGTGTGAAGTATCAAGTGGACTCTCTCTCTGTGCAGGCAGTGTGAAGTGGTCCCCCCTCTCTGTATGGGCAATGTGGTGAAGTCTCTCTCTGTGCAGGCAGTGTGAAGCATTCTTTATCTTTGTGCAGGTAGTGTCAAGTGGTCTCTCCCGCTCTCTGTGCAGGCAATGTGGAACTGTCTCTCTCTCTCTAAGGCAATGTGGAGCAGTCTCTCTCTCTCTAAGACAATGTGGAGCGGTCTTTCTCTCTCTCTGGGGCAATGTGGAGTGGTCTTTCTCTCTCTCTCTCTGTGCGGGCAATGTGGGAGCACTCTCCCTCTCCATTGACAATAGGCTGGGTGGAAACTGGTTAAAAATATCTTTTGTCATTTAAAAAAAAAAAAAAGTCAACAGCTACAGTTCAGGGGATCATGCACTGTCCTCACCTGGGCCAGTCCTTCACTGGTGTTCAGGTCCCCAACGCCACCATGTTTATTGTGGAAAGCTGGCTGTGACTCCTTGGTGCTTCACAGCTGGTCCTGCAGCCTCTTGAGACCTGTGACGTGTCCCATCACCTAGGTGATCTGAGCAAAACTAGGTACCCACTGCCACCCTCCAAAAAAAGTCTGCATTAGTGGTAGAGGTAGGGGAGGAGTAGGAACATTAAAACTTCCAATTTTAACTGAAGTTCTGCTTTAAGCTAGTCTACCTTGGACCTTACCACTACAGTCTAAAATTAATATTGGTGAAATGGACAGTATGGACAGGTGATAAGGACACAGTGTTTTTTATTGATACTTCTCTTGGTCAAAATACTGATTAAGGGGTATTGATGGGCTTGGGTAATTACCTGTAGAGCATCACAGTTTTCTCAACTTTCTTGTGTCTCTGAATCATATCCGAAACATGTACAATATTCCCTTTTGGCGTTAACTAAAGACGAAATGTTAGATGCAGTACCATCAGTAGCCAGGCGCCATTACACACTAAAGCCTAAGGTTTGTATGCAGGGAGGTACTCTGCATACACGAGGCAATACATACAAATATACAAACACATACATACTGTATGTATATGATTCATTAAGAAAGTTACTAAAAAAAAATTCAGCAGCAATCAATAGCGTGATGTTGCTTCATTTATTTACTCACAAATCAAAAAAATGTACACTTATACTTGTTAAAAATGTTTGTTAGTAGTAAACTATGTTTTTTTCATCTGTCAATGAGCAATAGGAGTTTAAACTTTCCTTAATGCTTGCAAGCATGCATTGTTTGAACAAAGCCTTTTAACCACTTGCCGACCGCCGCACGACTATCTACGTCGGCGGTCAGCCCCTCACAGGCAAACTAACGTAGGGCTACGTTGCTTGCTTGTGAGGGTCTAGGGAGCGAGCGCGCGCCCCCGGAGGCGCGCTCCCGCTCCCGCGTGGTCACGGACCCCCCCGCGCGTGTGACCAGCGGACCCGATGTCCGTCGGCCACTCGGCGATCGGCGGGGGAGAGGGAGAATGTCAGGCAGCTTGTGTAAACAAGCTGCCTGTCATTCTCCTCGCTGCAAAGACACTGATCACATGGATCTACTATGTAGATCCGTTGATCAGTGTCCTTACAGCTGAAGCCACAGCCAATCACAGTAGAAAGCACGCCCCTAGGGACACACAAAGCCCCTCCCTCCCAAATAAAGTTAACCCCTTCACTACCAGTGTATTTTTACAGTAACAGTGCATATATATAGCACTGACTACTGTAGAAATGTCACTGGTAACCCCAAAAGTGTCAAAAATGTCAGTCAAGGGTCCGATCTGTCCGCCGCAATGTCGCAGTACCGCAAAAAAAATCGCAGATCGCCGCCATTACGCGTTAAAAAAAAACAACAAAAATGACAAAAATCTTTCCCTTTGTTAGTAAACGCAATAACTTTTGCGCAAACCAATCAAAATACGCTTTTTGCGATTTTTTTTACCAAACATAGGTAGCATAAAACAAATTGGCCGAAAATGTTAAAAAATTTTGATTTTTACATTTTTTTTTGGGGGAATTTCATATAAAAAAATGTGAAAAATATTGTTATTTTTGCAAAATTGACGCTCTTTTTTTGTTTATAGCGCGTGATCAAAAAATCGCACAGGTGATCAAATACCACCAAAAGAAAGCTCTGTTTGTGGGAAAAAAAGGACGCCAAATTCGTTTAGGTACAGCGTCGCACGACCGCGCAATTGTCCGTTAAAGTCACGCAGTGCCGAATCGCAAAATACCCCCTGGTCGGAATGGGGGTAAAATCTTCCGGGGCTTAAGTGGTTAAGTACTGCATGCACTACACCAACAATGTTGTTTTCATGGCAGATTAATAATAGTCAAAAGATATATGTGTGAATCATCCTGTTTAGTGTAGTATTAAATCTTTGGAAATAAAAACATACACATTACGACCTTGGCTGACAACAGCAAAGTATTGAGAGGTTTACACATATTTTTATATATTCGCTTTTCAGTGGTATGTATGCTTTTTATGAAACATTTTTCACTGTGATCTAAATGTTGAGAATTATTCAATTTTTTTTATACAATGTTTTTTTTATTTGACAGCCCAAGTGTGAGATTCGGTGTCTGATTAAATAAGACAATTCTGCATGACTAAACTGCCAGAGAGATATTTACCACTGCAAGCTAAAAGCCACAGTATAATGCTTTACTATTTTTCTACATAGGTTCATCTTGGGTAATATCTGTTAGCAAACAAAAGTGTGTATATATCTATATATACTCTACATGTATTGTCCTTACTTGACAGTTTATCTTGAAGACGGGGTGTCTGATTAAAACAGAAAGGCTCATTGTACAGCCAGCACTGAAAACAAACCTTTTTTTAACGTGACTTTATTGTTGAAAGATTTATTTGTAGAATAAAACACTATACTTATATTTGTCAAACCAGAGTAACATCAAGATAAGAAAATATGCACATTAGGTATGAAGGCTTGGACAATAATGTTGGATATAAAACAGGAAAAAATCCGCGCTAGGTCAAGTAAAAAGAGCAAAAAGATAAGCAGTCACTTAAACAACTATGATACCAGCTGTAAATGATCAATATAAATAAGAAGCAGTGCTAAATCCTAATAGCGCAATCATAAATAATCATATGGTAAATATTGGGGCATGAAAACAACTAAACATGATGTGAATAAATTATGAGCAAAATGTATCATTAAAAAAATGTCGAAAAAAAAATTAATCATATGAAGTGCTATAATGAAATAAGTGCAAAATCCAGTGTTAAGGCCCGTACACACGTACCGATCGTCGGCATACAAACGTCGGCGGACGAAAGATCTGCCGATTGTACGCGTGTTAGTATGGTGCCTCCGACAGATGTCTGCGCACAATCCGCGGACAAAAGTCTTTCTTGCAAACATGAAAATTTTTGTCTGCGGACACCAGAACGGACGATTGTTCGCCTGTCAGTACACAATTCGGCCGACACACAGCTACAAATCCCAACACGCATAAACAAACCAAATGAGTTCCCGGAAGAATTTTCTCTAGTAAACTCAACATTTTATTCAGAAAGAACTTTCGGCTCGCGGAAGTCCAAGAAATAGGTGAAATGCGGAGCACATGCTCATCTTGATAAATGTGAGAAGAAGGAAGATGCTGCTCATAATGCCATACTTTTCTAATAAAAAGGCATGTGTTCTGTTATGATGAAGATAATGTTTGTCTATTCTATCTGTTCTATCAAATTTTATAATTAAATAATTTGAACTCTTCACCATTATTTTTGTATTTTCACACCAAAGATCTAACTATTGATATGACCCTTTATTCTTGTATGAATTAATGTCTAAAACATATTTTTCAGGTTATGCACAATATTAAACATGTTAACAAATTCAGATAGGCCATTTTTTATTTTCATTTTCTTTATTTTTTGTATCTCAGCAAAAAAAAACAAAGAAAACATCAATACTTTCCGTATAATAAACTAAACATAAAAAAGGTCCATTTGGACAAAATTAAACTAGAAACTGGCAAACAGGGGTAAAATAAATAATAGGGGGTTACAAAAATTAAAGTTGCTGGTAACTGAAATCAGGTTGCCATGAGGGCAGGTTTGGATCCTGCTGGCCATATTGCCACTGGCCATGTGGCATTTGGCGAGGTGGTGGGTGTTGTGGAGGTGGAGGTGGAGGGCACGGGTGCTCCTGGCATGCATGGCTGTGCTCATTAAGGATCCCGTTTTCAGCCTTTTGCAGCACATCGAGGATAATTTTTCTGGCATACTGACACTGCCTGAGGTCCACCTTATCCAAAATTTTTGCCGTCATGTTGCCGAAGGACTCATTGGCCTCCGGTTTCCGACGTAGGGCTATGGTGGCCTCCTGGATAAATTCATCGGTTATGTCATCCACGTGCTTCCTCTTTTGCCTCCGTTTGGCAGGAGGAGGTGGTGGTGGAAATAGTTCCACAGGCTCCTCAGGCTCCGCAGGCTCCCCAGGCTCCTGGCTGCAACCTGGCTCCTCCTCAGTGACACTTCCCTGTTGATGAAATGAACAATTGGTTAGAATGCTATAGTGTATATAAAAATGCATGTTTGTTATATTATTGTGAACAAATAGCAGACTTTACATACAGTGGCGTATCTAGGGTCTCCAGTGCCCTTGTTGAGGAGCTGTATTTGGCAACAACCCCCCCCCCCCAAGATCAATGTAAAACTGTAACCCACCCCCCAAAAAAAAAATTAAAGGGCATTAAAAGTTTCTAATTTGCCCCTTGTTTGCCCAGTGTAGAGCTCTCTAGTGGGCAATCATTGTCTCAGGTGTGAAAAAGAAAGAGAGGGTTGAGAGCTAGAGAGAGGGAGAGAAAGAGGGGGTGTGAGAGAGAGAGGAGGGGGTTGCAGAGAGAGAAGGGCCTGAACTTGCAGAGGGCTTGATGTAGGGCATTGAGGGTGAAGCAGTGCAGGGAAACAGGAATAAGGAAGCCACCTGCCTTGCTGACCCAGAGTGAGAGACCAGAGACATGGAAGCAAGGATGGATGTATCATTTGCAGGAGCTGTTAGTTTTGTATTAAAAAAGGTTGAGCCAGAGGAATGCTGAGGCTACAGCAGTGTTTGTTAGGACCAGAGGTGTGCTGGGGATGCAGCAGTGTTTGTAAGACCAGAGGTGTGCTGGGGATGCAGCAGTGTTTGTAAGACCAGAGGTGTGCTGGGGATGCAGTGAGAGGCAGTCTCAGTCTCCTGGTCTTTTGGCTCAGCTGCTCTCAATGTTTTACACCTGCATGAAGCAGCTCTCAATGTTTTACACCTGCATGAATCCGCCTGCAAACTGGGGGTTCTGGGGTGTGCAGGCTGAGTGGATTGTTAAAATAAACAATAAAACAATGCCAATGTTTTTGTGACCCACCCCCCTTGGCCTGCGCCCCTGGCGGTTGCCTGTCATGCCAACCCCTTGCTATGCCCGTTTACATAAAGGGTCAATTATGGTTTAGCTTATAATTTTGTTACATGATTACATTTTAGCAGACAATATATTGTGAAATGCCATACCTGAGTAAAACTCTCCTCCAGGAAATCCTCATCCTGGCTTGGATCAACCGACACTGAGCCCTCTGCCGAAGTAGAAGGCAGTGTTGAAATTGACGGCCTGGATTCCATGGTGTCTGCCAGGAATCGCATGTTATCATAGTACCACAGTCGTGGTACATATACATTCCGTGCACCTGCTCCAGACTGGGTGGACTCCTCTATTTTTTTTAACTCCCGCCTGTAGGCAGTGCGAATACTGTTTATTTTTTTGCGTATATAATTAAAATTTGCCCCAGGACAGACGGGCTTGTAGAAGGCCACCAAATGTTCCATGGCCTGTTTTTTGAGTTTTTTATTTTTATAATCTGCGGACTTCACTTGCCACAAACACGGCAGTTGCCTGAACTCATCAATAAAACTTATTAGAAAGTTGTGGCTGGTGTAATTGTCCACCATATTGCAGGACAGTATATGCCTGCAAGACACAAAACAACACAAAACATATTAAAATAGCATGTATTTTGGCACATAATAAAGATATTCCTAATAAAAGCTGTATAGGGCCCAAAACACACACTTTCTATTAAAAGAGTCGTACCTTTGTTTGTGGGGAAAAGTCGTGATTCGCCGCTCGATCGTGCTCCAACTCTCGATATGTCCGCTAGCGAATCGTCGGCCGAACGATCTGGCGTCCTTTAAATACAGCGCAGGCGTCAACTCCTCCTCCAGTGGCGGGCTTGTGCAGGGGTGTGTACGTGCCGAAGATCAGGCCTACATGCGACACTCACACCTGAAGCAGTGGAAAAATCTTGTAATCAAGAATAATGTCTCAACAATCTGGGAGCTCAATTAGTGTGGGCCGAAGTGATTGGGCCACCCGAAAATCAAGGGCTACACCCATGACAAAGGCAGAAATGGTGGAGATGGTCTCCATTTTAGAAAAAATGGACTATGATGGCAAGTTGGCAAATTACGATCGGCCCAATGCCAGGAAAGATGGCATCATGGATAAGGTGGTGGCCTGTTTGGTAAAAAAATTCGGTGTGGAGCGATCGAAAGATCAGATTCGGAAACGGTGGTCTGACCTGAAACACCGTGAGCAGGATCAGCTTTCCCAAATCCATCGGATTTTGAAAAAAAGTAAGTTTTTTTTTTTTTTTTTTTTTTCATCATGCAATATGTTTTTTATAATTTTGTGTATGTTGTATTAACATGTCTAGATTATAATGTCTATGTAAAAAGTTAGATTACTCATTTTAGTTGTCATGTCGTGATTTGATCGATCTATTGTTGATGTTTTAGTATATGACATTAAAAGTCAGGAAGCCATAGTTAAAAATATATGTATTGTGTTGCAACGAACGTTCTTTCCTGCACGAATCTTCTCAGCAAACATTCCTATTAATCACAGATTATTATTCAAACCTTTAAATAGGAGAAAAACGTAAACTCTGTGCCAAACAATGGGAAAGGAGGAGGAGAGGTTTGGCAGCTCCATCGGCAGTTGTGGAAGAAGAGGAGGACATGGGCCCAGATGGTGGCACAGATTCGACTAAAGGTAATTGGTTCCTATGCACTGTCAAACATTAATGTACCATATTTTTCGTAGATAACCATGTACATGTCTTCATATTTGTTACTAAAAGAGCTATCAAGCAGGGCACCATGTCCTAACAAATGTACCTCTTGTGACTTTTATGATATGGCCAATGTTTTGTATTATGTAGATGAAGACATTATGCCTGAGGTGATTCTGGTGGAGCCAACAAGTGACCAGACACCAGAGCAACAAGAAGGTTGGTAGTCACAGATTTTTGTGTAGTGGGATCATAGAAATATGTGTATTTGCAATGATTGTTTAACCTTATATTCTTGTATTCCCTTACAAATTTACATTGCAGATGTTGCATCATGCCAGGATGTGGCATCCCCAGCCATGTCAGAACCCCGATCTCCTGGCAACTTGGCAAGCAGCGTGGAAGCCACTTCCGAAACTGTGGAGGAACCAGGACCAAGTGTCCAAGAGCCAATTGTGTGCCCACGTAGGTTTTTTCAGAATGATTTTTATCAGTGTTATTTTTAGCCTCCAATTTACAACACTAGTTCCCTATGGGAGCCTCTTTATTTGAATGGAAGTCGCACCGTAAGTCGGATCAGGATGCTCTGACTTGCGGGGCCACTTGCGTTGTGAAGATTTTTGAGGGGGAACTACACCAAAAAATTGAAGAACCCACCGTGGGTGTCCCCCCAAGTTCACAACCGTGCCTTTTGTGTGTGGTATTGAGTTTGAGGGTATGCCCACAACAAAAAGACAGCGTGGGTTACCCCCAAAACCCCTACCAGACCCTTATACAAGCATGCAGCTTGTCAGGCCAGGAAAGAGAACGAGCAAGCGGAACAAACACCCCCTGGACCACAGCAGGACACATGCCCTCAACATGGGGGGGTTTTGTTGCTTTGGGCCAGGGGGCCTCTGCACCGCACACCCAAAAGCACCTTACTCCCATGTAGAGGAGGACAAGAGCCTCATCCCCACAACCCTGTCTGGTGGTTTTGGGGGGTCATGCGGCCAGGGGGTTCCTAGGACTTTGGAAGCAACCTTCAACAAAGGGTGGCCCCCAGATCCCGGTGTTAGGATTGAGTTCCCCTGCTGGTGACACTGTGTTGCCCTGGACTGAATGCTGCACTTCCATTGTCCACCAGCAGGTGTCTCCCAGAAGCAAGCAGGCTTCTACGATCACCCAAACTGTGTTCAGCTGCCAGGTGGCTATTTAAGGCTGCTCCTCCCTTTCCCAGGCGCGTCACTATTTTGAATGCCTCCTTGCTGCCTGAACCAGTTGTCTGTGATCCTTATCCATACCCTGATCTATCCTGTACCCCCTTGCTCCTGCTCTCTGCCTTGTATCCAGTAATCCAGCCTAGTCTGCCCTCTTCCTTGCTACCCTGCTCCCCTTGTCCTGTATGGTGTATATATTTGTAGATAGTTGGTTCTTTAGTTATTGTGTCTTTGGGGTTGGTTTTTGTTTACTGGCATTTCCTTAGTTCACTGTTGCTGTGTATGTTTGTTTTGTGGTTCACTATAATAAATTTTACTTTAAGGCTATCTATATTGTTTTGGTTTGTAGCTACATGTGTCTGGTCTCCCTAGTTGCTGCTGAACCCTTACATAATAATACAATGGAAGTGCAGCATTCAGTCCAGGGCAACACAGTGTCACCAGCAGGGGAACTCAATCCTAACACCCGGACACCAATCACTGTGTGAATGGGTATGGGGTACATAGTACCCCTACACATTAACCACATAAATGGAAGTGTATGTGAATAACGACAGGAGACGTTTATGAAATGTTCTTAAATATCTTCATCCGGTCTTCTCCACTCTGCTCTTTGGATCTTCTCCTCTCCACTCTTCTGCTGTGCAATCTTCTGCTCTTATGTTGTCTGCTCTTTTGCCTTAGGTTCTGCTTCTTCCTCCTGTCCTCATCTGATGCTGTTGCCGTGCATTCTGCCCGTCTCTGGTCTCTGCAGCTTAATATATATACATTACGACCATGCCCTCACAATGACGTCCTCATGCGTTCACACCCCTAATGAATATATAGTAAGCTCAGGAGACCGGCAGAATCATCAGCAACAGGATCAGAGGAGGACAGGAGGAAGAAGAAGAGCCTAGGGCAAAAGAGCATAAGAACAGGGTAGGTATTAACTCGAGAGTAATTAAAAATAACCTGGACACCAAATGTTTCTCTATTATGACCTCATGTAGGTGATTCACATTGACTCAGTTGTATATTTTTTTACAGATCATGATTTACCTACTTGCACTTTAGCAAAACTAACCCGTGAGGCACTCCAATGTTGCTCAGACCTCGAGCAAATCAAGGAAACAGCAACGGCATTGCAATCAAAAATGCGAGATTTTGTCGACATGATTGCCAAATTTTAAAAAGTTTTAAAGACATTTTTTATGTTTTTATTGGTTCCTTTTCTTACAAAAGTTTTGTAATATTTTATGATATTTTGATGGCACTCAGTTGTTAAGAGTGTACCCACGTTTGGGAAAAAAAAATTAAAAACACACTAACCCTAACCCTAACCCTAACCCTAACCCTAACCCTGTGAATGTTTTAAAAAAAAAATTTTGTACATTCAACAATGTGTGTTCCATTCTTTATTTGACTTTCCTTGGGGGGTCGAGATCTAAAGCTGTGTAAAGAAGCATTACATGTATGATGGCTGTCCTATTCCCATATTTACATGTTAATGACAGCATTTTGGACACTGCCATATGCGAGTTGCTGGAGGTGGCAATGAAATGTTAAAGATCCCAACCGTTTATACGCATATCACAGTGCGATCTGACATTTCATACAGGATTGGATCATACAAGTGTGAACGACTGTGCAATCCTATCCTGATGCAGCTGAATAAATGCATCATGTGCGACTTTTGTGCGAGTGTTGTGCGAATTGAGACATACACTTTGTATGGCTACATTCACACTGAACACGCACACAAGTCGCACATGACCCTTTATTTCTGATGTATCAGGATTGGATGGCACAGTTCTTCAGACTTGTGTAATACAATCCTGTGGAAAAAGTAAGTGTCGGGTCACCCTTATGCGATGCAGGAAGGATGCAAAGTCGCAGACTTCCCGCATTGCATAAGTTTGACTCAACACTCAAGGTACTAGCAGTCCTAGTATTCAATATGGCATTGATATTGGCAGTAGAAATCAGTGTAGGGAGATCAGTGTAATCTATAGTGTATTGCTTTTTCGTTGCTCTAGTTCACTTTCCATTACTTATATATATATATATATATATATATAACACTTTGAGATGAACAATGATCAAGTTTCACATAACACTGACATATCCTAACATTGGTGGGCAGTGAGAAGGATGTAATAAATGAACACAACATAACAGGTGTAGGTACGTTGTTAATACCCTAATGTATTATATTAAATATATAGTATGGGCAACTTCTGGACAAGAACCACCAATGTAAGGTGACATTAGATGAACCTTGGGTGTGACCTAGTTCTCAATGTGACAGGGTTTGTGTACATTTTGTGGGGTGCAGAAGGCCCTTGTATTTACACCACTGGCTCAAAAATAACACATGGCCATCATCACTTTGGATCAGCTGGTGAGAGACTACAGTCAAGAAACACACTGATGAATGTATTAACCCTTCCAAAGTCACACATATATAACACGTGATTAACCCTAATAATTGTGTTTGGCATATGTGCCCAAATGATTAGAATCCACAATACAGAATCATTGCAATTTTTTTTTAATGTGTGGAAAAATAAGATATCTCTGACATTTATCTTGTGTGTCCAATCTTTAACAAGATTAATGGGTGTGTGACAGTGATTGCTGCCAGGACACAGCTCCTCTCCCCACGAAATAGTCCAGATATTCCTGGCGGATCTGACGGGCCCTGTGTGATGCCAATGCTGACCGTCCAACTTCCATTGACGTCATGGACTCCACTTGGTTAGAAGGTTGGGCCTCTCCACTTGTACCTGGCATAGCAGGGTCAGTATCCAGTTGCTGCAATACATAATTTTGTGCATTCCTGCGTAGGAAGTTGTGCAAAATGCAGCAACACAAGACCACATTATCCACTTTGTACAGTGCCAGGTTTATGGACGTCAGGAATATCCGGAACCGGTTGGCCATTATCCCGAAGGCATTCTCCACAACTCTGCAAGCTCTGGACAACCGGTAGTTGTAAATCCTTTGGTCGGGGGTGAGGTTCCTCTGAGGGTAGGGCTTCATGAGATGCTCCCCAAGCGCAAAAGCCTCATCTGCGATAAACACAAAGCTCATACCCTCAACAGTTTGCTCCCTGGATGGCAGGTTCAGAGTGCCGTTCTTTAGACGACGAGCGAACTCCGTCTGATCAATAACTCCCCCATCCGAATTGCGGCCATTTTTGCCAATATCCAAATAAATAAACTCATAGTTTGCATTAACTATGGCTAGCATGACTATACTAAAAAAACCTTTATAATTATAATAAAATGTGCCGGAATTCGGAGGGGGGACAATGCGGACGTGCTTCCCACCAATAGCACCCCCACAATTGGGAAAATTCCACTTCTCCAGAAATTGATCAGAAATCTCCAGCCATTGCTCTGCGTTTGAAGGAAACTGTGGGGAAAAACAAAAAAAAAAAATTAGTGCTTGAGCACATCACATTATTAATTACACACACAGTTGTCTGTTAAATGCTTATGCAACTTGCTAAAAAAATAAACAACAGGAAGGCAAAGGTTTGGATATGGGGATGTAATATCTACATACATTTATTTTCAACCTCCTATTGTTCTTATATTGTAAAGGGCCATACACACTAGAAGATTCTCTGAAGACTTTTTCGTGCAGATTTACCTTTTCTATGTAGTGCAAGGGCCTACCAGATTGCATAGGATTTGAAAGTGTTTGTTGGACCTCATATTATTTGGTTTTGGTAAATCGGAAGGATAAATTGTTCTGACAATCTTCTAGTGTGTATGGCCCATTATACTCACCAGCTAGAGCTGAGATTTACAAACTACGGCCATCCAGCTGTTGCAGAACTACACATCCCATGAGGCCTTGTAATTCTCTGACATTCACAGACATGACTAGGCATGATGGAAATTGAAGTTCGTGAACAACTGGTGGGCCATAGTTTGAAGACCTCTGAACTTGAGCTTTGGTATATGCTGACTTTGAGATTTAGCATGTGGGTGGGGGATGGGTAAGTAAAACTGGGCATTTATACATCAATAAGGGCTTGTGGTCAGTGAAGGTTTTAACATCATTACATAAACATACAGAATCATAGGTGGGAATGGATGGACTGATGTATTTTAGATAAATCATTAACTAGGTACTAAAACATTGGCCAAGGAATAATTGTTTGAGGGAAAGCAATAAAATTAGATAAATTCGACATACTGTTAACAGGCAATGCGTTTAGGGACACATAGGAGAGAATGGTGGGGTGGTTAGTGGGTAATTTTACAAATGGTTAAAGATAATCTACATCTTTACTACTATGTGCATGCGGACAGAGGGTAGTTTACAAATAATGGCCTGTGTCAATTGCTGTACATCCAAAAACATCATAATTCGGGTGAAACTAGTAATACATGTAATGTAATGTAAAAAATCAAACATACCTTGATATAGTCCTTCTGCAAGACCTTGATGATGGCAGAGCAGGTCTCAGGGATGATGATACCAAGAGCTTGGGGGGAGATGCCTGTGGTGAACTTCAGATCCTGCAGGCTTCTCCCTGTTGCAAGATACCTCAACGTCGCAATTAACCTTTGCTCAGGAGTAATTGCAAGCCGCATACAAGTATCCTGCTTCAGAATATAGGGGGACACCAGGGCAAGAAGACGGTAAAAGATGGGATCCGTCATCCTCAAATAATTCCTGAAGTCATCAGGATTATTTTCCTGGAGCTCCCTCAGCAAGGACATATGAGAAAATTGATCACGGTTAAGCAACCAATTTTTCGTCCAGGAGGTCCGCTTCTTCTTCCTATTGCTCGTACGTCGTCTCAGAGCCAAAACTCCAACACTAACGACAGCAACGGACGAATTCACGGTCGCCATAATAAATTCTCGAACGATGTCTCGGAAAATAGCGAAATGTCGTCAACCAAACAAATGCTACCGAAATCAGCGCGAGATGCCCAGAAGGGTCACGGCCAAACACTCACTTCCTCTTTTGTAGCGGCGAACGTGCGTGGAACGTAGTGACGTCATTTTCTGTCGGCAGACAAATGTCCTGGGCAAGTTTTGAGCACTTTTCAACAGACAAACAACAAACACACCAGCCGCGAACATTTGTAGGACGTTCTGTCGGCCGACGATCGGTACGTGTGTACGGGGCTTTAGGTGAACATAAAAAAGTCCTTTCAATTAAAAAGTTCCTTTCAATATTAAACAAGAGTGTCCATAAAGTGCAAAAAAACGTACAAGTAATGTTGATTGATGAATCCACCACCAAGGACCAACACTTAGTATACGCTTCTTACCAGATAGCGTGGACCATAAATTATAATGGTCATAAAAGCACAAAATAACTCAGCAGCAGCTCCAAATGCCACGGGAATAACAAAATTGAACAAGCATAGTGAAGCCTGTTAACATTTAAGCCCTTTTAATAGAAATATATATGATAACTTCAATAAGTTGTAAACAGGCACAAACAGGTAAAAAAACAGCAGATTGTCAGCTCATAAGAAAGGAACGCCATGAGTAACCGCACTGTCTTCAGTAACAGCCAAAGCTGATGCATTTCATAATTGGTGACGTCTTCCCAGGGGCAGGCCGAAAGTCAGATACCAAAAAAAAGTTGGATGATTCAAGAGCTCAGTATTGTTGCTCTAAATGCTGGACATTGAAGAAACTAGTCCTAATTGTCAGTTTTTTTTTATCCCTAACATCTTTGTGTGTACCTTGGTTTCGAATTGTGTTACCAGAGTTTTTTTTTTCTACATCTACATAAAACAAGACATTATTTACTCATTTATTATGAATCAATCCATCCCTGACCTGCTAC
Organism: Pelophylax lessonae; assembly: GCF_965119305.1. Lineage (NCBI taxonomy): Eukaryota > Metazoa > Chordata > Amphibia > Anura > Ranidae > Pelophylax > Pelophylax lessonae. Next base: position 323,077,332 of record NC_138772.1, read on the forward strand.
CCTGGCCTCCTTGCCTTGCTGCTCCCTTGCTAGCATGCATGATCCTGCAGCATTCTGCATTCAGTGGCAGCAAAAAGACCAATCTCATTTGGCAGGAGAATGATTGGACTACCATTGAACACAGTCTTTACCATGCAGGTAGACCCAGCATCCTTAGGGTTCAGACTGAGCAGCTGATGTGGTTGTCAGAGAGCTACTCTGACAACCACAATTTTGAGAGCATAGTGCTTAAGCTACTGAGTTGGTTATCCTTTAACTGGAATTTGTTCCAACGTGTCGCCTATTTGGAAGATTGCCTACATTAGGAGCATATGTATAAAAGACAGCATTTACTGCAGTAGAGAATGTGACACCATTTACTACAGTAAATTATTCACTGTAACCAAAAACACATGAACCTGGAAGTTACACTAGTAGTGAATGTTTGGCGAATGTATGTCACATTCAACACTTTACAAACATACCCTGAGAAACAAGTACACTTTTTTCACATAACTTCAAATAAATAAATCAATAAAGACATGCAGCCTGGCAACTGTCTTCTCATCAGTGGATTCCGGTATCAAGATTCAAATATAGGTAATCCTGATTACTAAAATCTTAACACATTCACATAATATACATTAAATATAATTTTATATATATATATATATATATACTGCTCAAAAAAATTAAAGGAACACTTTTTAATCAGAGTATAGTATCAAGACAATTAAACTCCTTGGATATTGATCTGGTCAGTTAAGTAGCAGAGGGGGTTGTTAATCAGATTCAGCTGTTTTGGTGTTAATGAAATTAACAACAGGTGTACTAGAAGGGCAACAATAAGATGACCCTAAAAATAGGAATGGTTTACAGGTGGAGGCCATGGACATTTTTTTCCCTACTCATTTTTTTTGACTGTTTTTCACTAGTTTTGCATTTGACTAGGGTCAGTGTCACTACTGGTAGCATGAGGCGATACCTGGATAAACTCATCCAGGATGGCACATCAATATGTGCCATTGCCAGAAGGTGTCTCGCAGCACAGGGGAGGAGATTCCTGGAGACAGGCAATTACTCTAAGAGAGCTGCACAGGACAATAGAAGGTCCTTAACCCATCAGCAGGACCGGTATCTGCGCCTTTGTGCAGGGAGGAACAGGTTGAGCACTGCCAAAGCACTACAAAATAACCTCCAGCAGGCCACTGGTGTGAATGCCTCTGACCAAACAATCAGAAACAAACTTTATGAGGGTGGCCTGAGGGCCCAATGTCCTCTAGTGGGCCCTGTGCTCACTGCCAGGCACCGTGGAGCTTGTTTGGTTTTGCCATTGAACACCAGAATTGGCAGGTCTGCCACTGGTGCCCTGTGCTTTTCACAGATGAGAGCAGGTTCACCCTGAGCACATGTGACAGACATTAAAGGGTCTGGAAAAGACGTGGAGAGCATCATGCTGCCTGTAACATCGTTCAGCATGACCTGTTTGGTGGTGGGTCAGTGATAGTCTGGGGAGGCACATCTATGGAGGGATGCACAGACCTCTACAGGCTAGACAATGGCATCCTAACTGCCATTAGGTATTGGGATGAAATCCTTGAACACATTGTCAGACCCTACGCTGGTGCAGTGGGTCCTGGGTTCCTCCTGGTGCATGTGAATGCCCGACCTCATGTGGTGAGAGTATGCAGCCAGTTTCTGGAAGATGAAGGAATTGATAATATTGAATGGCCCCCACACTTGCCTGACCTAAATCCAATAGAACACCTCTGGGACATTATGTTTCAGTCTATCCGAAGCCGCCAGGTTGCACCTCAGTCTGTTCAGGACCTCAGTGATGCCCTGGTCCAGATCTAGGAGGAAATACCCTGTGACACCATCCATCGTCTCATTAGAAGCATGCCCAGATGTTGTCTGACATGCATACAAGCACGTGGGGGGCTTACAAACTACTGAGTACCTGTCTTGAGTAAGAGCAGGTGATTTATGCAGCATTTACCTACTGGAATTCCTCAGCCCTTAGCTCAGGCATGCAGATGGAGGGTATGCTTAGAAAGCCCCCCCCCCCCTCCTACAGATGAAAGAAGAAAAATGCCCACGAAGACTCATAGGATGTATGACATACAGTAATTTTGGCCTAGGCCAGAATCCAGGAAACAACTTAAATGTGTAAAAATAAAGGTTAAAACAAGAAAATATAATACACCTTGCTATTTATTTACTAATGCTAGCAGCATAAGGATTACAAATAATTAATGTTGATAGGAAAAGTTTAGCTCCGCTTTAAGGAAGTTATTAAATAATCCTTATACTAAACAATAAAAATATCTGTATTGGCATCTGAAGGCCATGCCACTACTGACTCAGGGGAGAGGGTATTGGCTGAGGTTACACCTGCCCAGGTGTAAGGGGTGGGCCTGTTGGCAAGCACCCACCAAACTTTACCTTATTCTACCTTTCTCCCTTTCCTTTGTTACAATATTGAGGTCCAAAGAACCCAAAACTGAGTAAAAAGATGGTGAGTCGTAGCGAACAATGAGTCAACCTTTTTTTTTTTCAAGGTTCATAATTCAGGAACAAAGTCATAAGATTGAACAGTTCAGATGCACACATGTTAAATTTATTCCCTTTAAACTTTCATAGCAGAAGATTTTTAAATCCTAGCAGTATTATAAATTCCATTGAGACAGCTAGACCAAGGGAGCAGATTATCCAAAAGTCAGTAGTAAGCCTCCTGTTTTTAAGCACCAACACAGATATAGTTGAATCTAGCACAGGGCAATAATACTTTTGGCCAACAAAGTGTGGGATCACTTATATTTACTCTCTATTTACAGCGGCAAACCTTTCGGTTATGCGTGATGCCTCCCCTAACTTTTGGATAAGGAAGTGGGTATTCAGCTCATTAGCAGGAGTTACATGTCCTATTATTCTCAGTGCCACTGCACACGCATGCCCCTTCATGCAAAAAAAATGTACAGATGCGAGGACGCTGCCCACATTACCTGGCAGCCCGGACTACAACACAAAAGACGCAACTCAGCACAGGCAGCATCCACATGTATAGTTGTAGTCTCACTCAGGGAAGCACACATAAAAGAGTTTCTCTGGCAGGGATCCATAGGCCATGGAGCCACTCTTCCAACTGAAGTCCTCACAACTGGTTGGAGGACAGTCAGAAAATAGGGGCAGAAATGCTTTCAATGCAGAAGATGCTGACTACTATGTAAGTCATACCCTCAGCATTTAATATAAAAAATAATTCGTTCTAAAGTCACTTTATACGTAGAATCCCTGTCTCTGTAATTTCTTGAACTTCCTATGCATTTTTTTTTGTTTCACATTTTACATATCACCTAGTACACATGATGAGAAATCATTATCAGACAGACGTCTAAAAACCTGATCATTAGTATACGGCTTTCCAAGACCAAGACCACGCATGCTCAGAAACAAAATAATACTTTACAATAAAATACAATACATTACATCACTTCTGAAATTGTATTCTGTCTTTCCTAACTTTAGTAACCTATTGGTTTTCGATAGGAGACTAGCATGCAAAAAAATGGACAATCATTTGTCCGATATTCCTATCGTGTGTACTAGGCTTAAGATAAATGACCTTCCTCCAGGGGAGGAGGTTTAATATGCCTGTCTCTTTGAAAAGTGCTACTATTTTTTACCCCTGTCTGGCATCACAAATATTTCTTATAAGTCAAGAAATGCTATAGTAAATACAATGAATGATGTGTGTTTCTATGAAAACATATGGCTGCAGCTTTTGTGTTGTGTGTGTGTGTGTGTAGAAGGTTAACTATGGAGTTATAGCAAGAAACATAGGCCCCTCAACTAGAGATAACTATGAATAGGATTTCTAATAGAACCTTATTCTATCAACTGAAAATTTTTATAAATATATCCCTTTAAAGTTGTTCTATAACACTAAAAATATAACACATAACATTATGAGATACACATGTTTAAAAACATTTTAAAATTCTAAAATCAAATCAGGGTATGCAAGTGTGGCTCTCAAATAAACATCACTATATATAGACAGGATCCTAAAAAAAATGTTGCTTGATATGTTCTTTTGTCCAATCCATCAAGTATTCCAGAGTGTTAGGCTGTTATCTCAGCCTAACAATGAGTTGTGCTAACCTTTGGGTGCACTTACTGTATGTGAGCTATTACTGTCCACACTGATTAAACAGTAACTTCATGGATAAAGGTTTATTGAAGATCCATAGGCATTGATTGGACTCTTAGATGTACCTGTTTACGCCTTGGACCCCGACAATAGATATATATATATATTGGAATTACATAGGAGCACTAGATGGACTTGGTGTAATGTAGGAAATGTAATGTAGTATGTCATTTTTACATTGTCTTTGGGTAGGTGTAGAGTCCCGATATCACCTTGCTTTTTGTATTTTGTTCTTCTAAAAGGTTCAAAAAATTGCCCCTGAGGAAGACTGGGTCTCAAAACAGGCCAGACTTTGGGTTCAACTGATTCTGGGTTTACGGCTTCCAATTACCCCCACGGTTGGGGTAAATACAACCCATGATAAGGGTTAGGCACCCCATTGTTATGAATTTGTTTTTAAAGATGCAATATGAATCAAATCAGATTTTTTTTAGCACTTTATAAAAAAAGAATATACATTTTATATATATGTGTGGTTCATTTAGTACTCTAATAAACCCCTGCCACCTCCACAACCAATTGATGGTTTCCTTTTTGTTATGGATGCTTCTGACTTCTCTTGTTTTAATCCTCAGGTCGACTACATTCTGGACTACTTACAGACCAGCTTGGATATTGAGCTGATCTTCAGCTCTTAGAGTGTAGATCAACTTCAGGCCTTCTCCAATGTCTTGTGGACAAATATTAATTTTTTTCATCCTATTACTAAATAGGGGGGCTGTATCTTAGAATCTAGAAAGAACAAAGTGGGATGTATCACTTGCTCTCGATTTCTTGACAGCTTCAGATGGGATCAGTTTCTGACAGTCCAGTTTAAGTAGCAGTGATCCATGGGGACAGCCTCTCTAATGGCTATCACATCCAGCCAGAAAGGTTGCAGAGATGATCCTTAGGCTAAAAAGGACTCTTTTTGATGTTCTGCCCAGTTTGAGTATTCTCCCTGCATGCGGGTCTACTTAGAATGACCAGTTCCATTCACTGGACGTCACAATAATTCTAGCTTAAGATTTAGAGATGTAGTGACTTTTTGACCCTTTTTCTGGCAAAATCAGAGGGAAGGAAGCTTCACCCAGGTTCATTGCTGGCTATAGGTTTAAGATTTGCCTCCTACAGAAGCAATGACAACACTCTTAACCAGAAGTGTCTGGATTTTGCAGGCTCCGTGTCATGAGACACCAGAAATAATTGTGGTCTGGGCTTTAGTGAATGGTTTGGCATTGTTTTCGCAGTCCATGATGTGCTTGCAATATATGTTTTGACTGATGCTGTCACCTGTTTCTAGCTGGTAATTGGTACAGCATTTGTTTACTATATGCCATCTCCAGGAACGTGTGTGATGACATGATTCTCCACTAATACCTTTATGGCTCACTGTGAAAGGAAGCTAGAATCCTTATCCTGCTATCTTTTTTGTCAAAGTTTTTATTGGATAAAGCATCCCACTTTGGAGCTAGTTAGTTCCCATTCATATGCTGCCATGAAGTTATTCACTCACTGGGGAAAACAAAAATTTATTATCAAATACTCAACTCAATTTTCTTTCCTGATTAACTCCATGGCTGCATTGGATCCCCCCCTGTTCTTAACCACTTCCATACAGAGTAGTTACACCCCCTTCCTGCCCAGACCAATTTTCAGCTTTCGGCGCTCTCACACTTTGAATGATAATTACTCATGCAACGCTGTACCCAATCAAATTTTTATCATTTTTTTCACACAAATAGAGCTTTCTTTTGGTAGTATTTAATCACCACTGGGTTTTTTATTTTTTTGCGATATAAGTGAAAAAAGAGTGAAAATTTTTTTTCATAAATTTGGGCCAAAATTTATACTTCTATATATCTTTGGTAAAAATAACCCAAATTAGTGGCTATTATTTAGTCTGTGTGAAAGTTATAGAGTCCACAAGCTATGGTGCCAATCATTGAAAATTGATCACACCTGATGTACCGATGGCCTATCTCATTTCTTGAGGCCCTGAAATATCAGGACAGTACAAATACCCCCCAAATGACCCCTTTTTGGAAAGTAGACATTCCAGGGTATTTATTAAAAGGCATGGTGAGTTTTTTGAAGTTGTAATTTTTTCCCACAATTCTTGGGAAAATGAAGAAATCATTTTTTTACACAAAATTGTCATAATTACAAGTTATTTCTCATAAACAGTATATGCATACTTGCAATTACACCCCAAAATACATTCTGCTACTCCTCCTGAGTATGGCGATACCACATGTGTGAGACTTTTACACAGCCTGGCCACATACAGAGGCCCAACATGCAAGGAGCACCGTCAGGTGTTCTAGGAGCATAAATTACACATATAATTTCCAAACGACCTATCAGACTTTTGAAGGCCCTGGAACACCAGTACAATACAATTACCCACAAAATGACCCCATTTTGAAAAGCAAACACCCCAATTTATATTCTATGAGGCATAATGAGTCTTTTGAACATGTCATTTTTTCCCACATGTTTTTGGAAAACGTGGAAAGAAAATGAAAACCCATTATTTTTACACAAAGTTGTCAATTTATAACACATAACATGTACATAGCAAATATGACACCCCAAAATACATTCTAATACTCCTCCTGAGTATAGCGATACCACATGTGTGGGACTTTGTCACAGCATAGCCACATACAGAGGCCCAACATGCAAGGAGCACCGTCAGGTGTTCTAGGAGCATAAATTACACATATAATTTCATTACAACCAATCACACTTTTGAAGGCCCTGGAACACTGGGACAAGGGAATTACCCACAAAATGACCCCATTTTGGAAAGCAAACACCCCAACACATAATCTCGGAGGCATGGGCTGCAGATAGGTACTCAGGTACACTGATCGGCTTCAGAAAGGTACTCGGGTACTCTGATGAGCTTCAGAGAGGTACTTGGGTATTCTGATGGGGTAGAGACAGGTGCTCGGTTAATCTGATGGGGTGCTGATAGGTACTCGGGCACTCTGGGCTGGAGACAGATACTCGGGTACTCTGAAGACAGGTACTCGGGTACTCCGATGACAGGTACTCAAAGTACCCGAATACCTGTCATCAGAGTACCCGAGTACCTGTCATCAGAGTACCCGAGTACCTGTCTCCAGCCCATTTGAGTACCCGAGTACCTGTCACCAGCCCGTTAGAGTACCCGAGTACCTGTCATCAAAGTACCTGATGGACTGGTGACAGGTACTTGGGTACTCCGATGACAGGTACTCGGGTACTCTGATGACAGGTACTCGGATACTCCGATGACAGGTACTCGGGTACTCTGATAACAGGTACTCGGGTACTCTGATGACAGGTACTTGGGTACTCCGATGACAGGTACTCGGGTACCCCGATGACAGGTACTCAGGTACTCTGATGACAGGTACCCAAGTACCCGAGTACCTGTCGGTACTCGGGTACTTGGGTACCTGTCATCAGAGTTCTCTGTTGACATTCTGTGACTGGCTGTGATTGACAGCCGGTCATGTGGTAAAAAGACAATTTCATTGGCTCTTTACCTAGATCGGGGATGGGCTCTGTCCGAGGGACGAGCCTCGTCCCCGATCACCGCGCTGCGCGCAACCGGGGGGCACGCATTGAGGAGAGAACGAGCGGCTCGTGCTGGAGCTGCTCATGTGATTGGCTGTGATTGACACAGCCGATCACGTGGTAAACAGCCAATTTCAGTGGCTGTTTACCTTGATCGGGGATGGGCTCAGTCCGAGGGATGAGCCTCATCCCTGCTCGCCGTGCTGCATGCCCCCGCTGGCGTGCAGTAGCAGCGAGAGCGGGCCGCCGTCATATGACGTCAGCCCAGATCGAGGAGCACTTCCTGCCGCCGTCATTTTTCAATGACGCGGTATGGAAGTGGTTAAGTAGGCTAGTTATGGAACCCTAGACTTAGACTGGATAAGCTTAAAATAAATAGGATGGGGGTCCTATGAGGTAGGAGTTAATCAAGAAAAGAAAATTGCGGTAAGTATTTGATAACAATTTTCCATTATTGTGACTTTGTACTAAATATGGTTTCTTTTAAAACTTGTAGACTTAGAGATTGTGTCTTGAGATATGCCTTAGCATACCATTGTGGTTTTGTAATGTAAATTTATTCTAATTTTTGAAACAATATTTTGTAATACAAATAACCTTCTATGTGTTTTAATAGATTTTGATATTTTCATTTTCAGCACCTTGAAAGTCCTCATTCTTTATAGCAGTTTTTTATATTTGTTATAACTGGGACACAAAACTAAAATAGCCTTATCAGTCCAGTCAATTTTTTGTATTATATATTTATGACAGCATTTTAAACTCGTGGGAATATAGGCAAATACTAGTACTTATGCAAACACCTCTTAAAAAAAAAATAGCTACCTTTTTTTCTTAAACATATCCACTGACCAAAACCAGATCTAGTGGAAAAAGTACATTACTTCCAGATGGATTGTGATATATTGACATTTGTAATATTGAATTTGAATGTCTACTTTCAAGGAAACCTGTGCAGAGAGACTGTCGGCTGCCATTTCTGAGCTCCTTTAGAAAACTCTAGCAGCCTGGTTTTCTCTGGCTTTGATGTACTGTTCCTTTCATTAGGGAAGCATGGAAACTGCCATTATAGATCTCTTCTTTTGAAAATGTTAGCTGCAGTAAGTAGTTCAATTCAAATGTTCAACAGGTCATCTAAATTCATAAAATAAACCTTTACTCTGCCCTTAGGCATGGCATCACTTAAATGCTGCCTACCCCAACTATATATACTCACCTTCCCTTCACTCCCCCCTACTGCATAATTATGCCACCAAGGCTAAAGGAAATACCAGGTACTTATTTGGTATAGGTAACATGTGAATCTCTCTCTCTTCTTTCACTCTCTTGACAGTGCTGACAATTGGCAATTGGCTACTCAGTTGCACAGTTACCTCTGAGTTCAATTCACCCTTAATATCAACTAAAATCACCTACATGATGAAATATTTTATTTCAAAGAGCTGTGAATATTTATATTTTTAAGTGAATGTTGACTAGGGCTGGATTAACACTACGGCATCCATTAACACGTGTTTAAAAAATTGTGACGTTGATTCAGCGCCAGAGACGTGTATTCCAATTAATGTTGGGTGTTGTACCTAACACCTATTAACTGCTGCAGTTGTGATGTGTAACAGTGATACAACTCAGTAATATGTGATAAATAATAAACCGCGCTAGTATTTAAAATACAAAAAATCCAATCACCTTAAAATAAACTGCATATAAAGTGCTTGTTGACTTTTCAGTTTCGCACTTGTATGGTACAAAACTATAAATGATTTCCACACTCTATGTTAAAGACCTTTAACAAATAAATTAAAACCTCATTATACAATGTGAAAAGTCCCAGGTAAATAAAAGTCCCACTGTGCAAGTGCAGATGCTGTTTAACACAAATAACTTTAGTGCTTGATCCACTTTGTGCATGAAGTGGCCTACATGGAATTGCACTCACCAGTATTTGTTGACCAACTACTGTATCTCTAGTATGGTCAAACTTGCTTGTGGGGCATGTCTTCTTTAAATTTTATCGCCTATTAGTGCTGGGTTCGTTCGGTGTTAGGGATCCAATGATAACACTCAGAAGGAAATAATAAAGGAAAGCCCATAGCGTAAGCCCATTTTAACAAATTTATTAAAAGAAGGAAAAGTATTAAACTCACTTGCTTTTGGTGACGGTTAGAACCTGACAGCCAACGTTTGCAGCATTAGTTGTTGGCGGTGGGCCCACTGTTGTATTTTCATGCTGTAAGGAGCGGTTTGCACCCCCTTTTAAAGATGATGCCTGGCAGAGGTTAGGTCTTCAAGATGCAGGCAAGCTCCTACATGTCTTCACCTTATTGGTCATCTTAAGGAAACTATACTTACTGTGGAAAACGAAGGGGTTAATCCTCCACATTGTGTAAAAAGTCTGTTTGATCCTGTCTTCTCTAATCCTCCCCATCTTTTATTGTCCCCAATCCATCACCTGATAAGACAGAGCCTTTGGAGGGTACATGTGGTAAGCACAAGGTCAATTAGCACTGTCTAGAGACATTTCATTTCCATGTTCTGTGTACTGTGGGACAACAGATATAGTGATTGCCGGGTCCTGGGTTTCGTAACACTTTAAAAGGATGCATGCATTGTTGTTTGTAACACAATGTGAGTCATGGTGTGCAGCAATGCACATATATTGGCAGGGTGCATTAACAATAATTGCACCTGCAGCACACCAACATACATAGCATGTAATGCTAAAGTGCAACAGTGTGAACCAAACTACAAATGAAATACATATTATTACTAGGGATGAGTTCGGGTGGGTTTGGATCCCAGTTCCCACCCACCTGATCAAGCCTATGAGGAAGCTGTCAACTGCACAGGGCCAATTGGTAATTTCCTGCCCCACAGTCGCACTTATACAAGGGGTGTGTATATACATACATATAAGGCTGGCTCACTTAAGTGGATTTGGACTAAGATCTGACTTTTATTAAAATACCTGTTTTCACTTTTTTTCATCCTTTGCCGCAATCTCAGTGATGCTGTTCTCCTGCAGCCTTCTTACAGGCCACTTCTTGTCTACATGCATGCTTTTCAGAGATAGTTGCATAGCCATTTTCAGGTGAGGTTTTCTTGGTCACAACAGTGGTCATGCTTTTACCCAATAATTGTAATCACCTGAAGAAGGGCCTTTATAGAAGTCTCACCATGTCACTTTTGAATGATAGCTTCAGATGAGATTTTAGTGCTTAGGTTTTGCAATTACATTAAATATCTCTGCTACTGAGAGATTTAGCTACTTGTTGAGAGTTCTCATTAGTTTTATATTGATTTCAGTGTGTTGGAAATATGATGACTGCCAACAAGTGTTTAATTCTATCACTTGTGTAGGTTAAATGTCAATAAATCTCTCCTCTGCAAAGCAGAAGAAATAATCCCCAGCATTTACAACATAGCTGGCTGTCATGGTCAGGGGTTAGGCTTGGAGACCAGTAGCTATAGCAGTAGAGAGGTTCCCACCAACCAGCTGGATAAGTACACAAGCAGGTCTCTCTGCCAGATTAGGTGGGCTCAGCTGAGGTACACTAATTCACTATTCACCAGAGCTCCTGGTGGTGGAGATGGGTTTTAATTAGTACCAGATTGCAGTCCTCAGGAGCGCCCCACCAGGAGGTGAGCAAGCTGGGTTATAAGTTGAGATAAAGCAGAAGCATAACCGAGGAACAAACCAAAGGTCAGAACGGGTGGTAGTAGAAATAAGGACAGCTGCAGGTACGCAAAGGAGCAAGATATCGGTTGGAAAAATTACAATAATCTGGCAAACAGGAAGTGCAAAGATATGGCTTAAATAGGAAATTCATGGGAGGAGCAAAGAGTTCAAGGTTCATTAGAAACAAGGTACAAGACAAGATTAGCCAAAAAGAAAAAACGAAACAGTAAGAAAAATTGTGTGCTCATTCCCCTGTATGGGGTGATTCCATGACTCAAGCGTTACTGTATAAACACTTGCGGGACAAACCACAAAAAAGAGAGCCTTTAACCGCCCGCCATATAGTTAAATTATGGCAGAGCGGGGGGACTCATATTCTGGGTTGACGTCATATGATGTCACCCAGTCTCGCTTCTCCCACACACCTGTAGGGGTGCGAAGTGCAGCGATTACAGGCGCACTATGTCCCTGTGACATTCCTCAACACCAATCTCTGCAAAAAGCCACGACTGTCTCAAATCAAAGCCAATCACATATAAACAAGGAGATGCCATTTATTGGCTCTCCTCACCTCACACTGATAGAGTGTGAGGTGAAGAGAGCCGATTAGCAGTATCTCCTCACACGGGAGACATGTATAAGTAATCAGGGCACTTAAGAGCAAGACTAGGCATGCTCAGAGACAAAAGAACACAAACAAAGCAATCCAACACATGACATCACTTCTGAAGTAGAATTCAGTTGTACGGGAAAATTCGTATGAAAATAACCTCTTCACTTTCCACATCAGACTAGCATGCCACAAAAAACGGACGACAGATCGTTCGATAATTTGATTGTGTGTATGGGGCTTATATCTAAAAATGTTAAGTTTTCATCAGATTTTGTTTTCCATCTTTATTCGATATCTACATTGAATGGTGGGAAGTTCTCCACCCCCATAGAGGTAGTACCTAATTTTATTCACAGATAGCACACAACCCATTACAATTATTCTCTTTTTAATAAATATATAGCATAGAGATGGGTTTCTGCGATCATGACTTTGTAGTGTATCCCATAATGATGGATTTATGGCCAGCAGATTTAGAAAGGCCAATAGGAGGGTTTCAGACTAGCCAGGCCCCTCACAATAAAAAAGAGCTCAAAGCAGCCATAGGATCAGCGTACTGAAAACTTCTGGAGGGAGAAATGACAAACAAGCTATGGAGAGATTAGCTTCAGTTAGCAAACAGTGCTTTCAGTTGTGGGTAGTGGGATTTTTCTCTCCCCTGTGTTTTCACAATTCCAAAAGTCCTTATTAGGACTGCTAGCTGTGTTAGCAAAACGTTTTATTGCTAACATGTTCATGATTTATAGGGTTTATTGATTTTTATGTTATGTTCTTGGAGCTGCCTTTTGTTTGTAGCACACCTCTGCATCATCTGAGAGAAAAAAAAGTGCAAAAGCTATGCACCTGAACTACCTAACATTATAATACTCATATTCACTGCAGCGTTCATCAATGGCTAAAGCCTAATACACATGGGCCGAAAGCTGAGCGACACTGACCGGTTCAATAGAAACTGGCTGACATTCGGCCCATGTGTATTGCAGATGGTCCACCAGAAGCAGGCTGTTTGACCGGCTTCTGCCGAAGGGTCATGACTGGTTTCTGGTCAATGCCAACTGTCTCCCGATCAGCGCTCTCAGCCAATAAAGTGTTCTGGTGGAGGGGCCGTCCCCCTGTCAGAACACAATAGCACAGGAGGGGAGGTCACTGTACTAACATCGAGCTGTCGGTTTTTATTTGTTCAACCTGCTGAATGAAAAAAAAAAAACTGGTAGTTTTTATTAGCTATTACAGTCCTTTCTCTGGACAATTCTTGCCAGATCTAGAATCTGCAGGCTGACACTTATAATTGAATAGTAAACACATGCCTGTGCCTTTTGTCTATACATTTTTGCCTAGTCTTGCTCATTAAAAGGGTCCTGCTACAAAGTGCATGTAGCACCCTCTAGCTAGGTGCTAGTGTATATAGTTGTTAGAGTAGGTAAACTGAATCAGGGCTGACTGACTCAGGGAGACTGGATGACTCATAAAGCAGCACCTCTGATAACTCCCCCTGCTCTCTGGAACCTTGGAGAAGCCTCCAGAAGTGGATGGTGCAGTCTATAAGGAGCTGCTTGGAGTATTGACGAGGGCCCCAGCCAATCCCCAGCAAAGTGGACTGGCAGGGGGTGGACAACTCCTAAATAATCAGGAGTCATGCCAGCAGGGACAGTCAGGGGGAAGAAGGAGATGGAGTATTGAGAAGGCTGTTAGTGGCTCTTGAGGGGGGCCCCTAGGCTTGGGGGGGTAACCTCGGGCCTTGGCTAAGGTGCTGAAGGGACCCTTTACAATAAGCGGAGGAAATCCTTCCTGGGAGCAGGAGTGGACAGCAGGATCAGGTCAGCACATTCAGAAGGTCTCCTAAGGATTCAGCCGGGTTGGCTGGTGAGCGGACAGTTTGGGAGGACTGTGGAGAAGTAGCCAAGGGAGCTAGTGAAAGGGGCAGCTGCAGCCAGGCTGGACTGTATCCTGACGCAAGTGTGCCTGTGGAAATTCGGTGTACCTGGCTGTGCAGGGTGGGGGGATCCCATTGCAATTGCGCCTCCTTAGGGGGTGCGCTACATGTATATAAAGTTACATAGTTTAGAAAGGATTAAAAAAGGTCCATCCAGTCCAACCAATGTATATTATTGTGCAATTCATATCCTCAATTCCTATGTATCTGTATATTCTGCTTCATCTGGCATATAGCTGCTCAACCCCCTTATTATATTAAGGTCTTTTTGTAATGATGCTATATCCTGTGTTTGAAATTATTTTCACTGAAATTGAGCCCCTAATTCCAACCTCTATATCATTAATAAACAAATTAAACAGCATTTGCCCCAAGACAGAACCCTAGGGGAATAAAACTCATGACTTCAGACCATTCAGAGAATTTACTACTCTCTGGACATGTTCATGTAACCAGTTTCCAATCCATGTACATACAATTTCAACAACTCCAAAAAACCTTATTTTAGAGATTAAACATTTATAAGATACAGTAACAAATGCCCTAGTAAACTCTTGATAAACTATCTCCACTGGACTTCCATAATCAAATTTCTCACTTACTTTTTTATAGTATGAAAACAGGTTCGTCTTTCATAAATTCATGTTGGTGGTCACTTATGATACCTTTATCACAGACACATAAGTCCCTTACCATTCCCTCAAATACTTTATATACTATTGATGTTAGTCTGACTGGGCTGTAGTTTGGCATCATTGCAGTCAGGAGCACACTTAACCCTTTGATCGCCCCTGATGTTAACCCTTTCCCTGCCAATGTCATTGGTACATTGACAATTAATTTTTCACTGGTCCCCGAAAAGTGTCAGTTAGGTGTCCGATTTGTCCACCGCAATGTTACAGTCCCACTAAAAATTGCTGATCTCCACCATTACAATTAAAAAAAATAAATAAAAAATTCTATAAATATATCCTACAGTTTGTAGAAGCTGTAACAATTGTTCAAATCAATCAATATTCGCTTATTGTGATTTTTTTTTTTTACCAAAAATGTAGCAGAATACATATTGGCCTGAAATGATGAATACATTTTTTTTCTACATTTTTTATTGGGTATGTTTTATAGCAGAAAGTAAAGAATATTGTTTTTTTTTTATCAAAAATGTCGGTCTGTTTTTGTTTTAGTAGCGCAAAAAATAAAAACCGCAGAGGTGATCAAATTACCATCAAAAGAAAGTTCTATTTGTGGGAAAAAAAGGACATGAATTTTATTTGGGTACAGTGTCGCACGGCCGCGCAATTGTCAGTTAAAGTAACACAGTGCCCTATCGCAAAAATGGCCTGATCATAAAGGGGGTAAACCTTCCAGGGGCTGAAGTGGTTAATAATAAACCAATTCACCTAGTACATACACACACGATCAATAGACGAAGTGCAACAAATAGAGTGTACAAATTGCCAAAACCAGTCTAATGCGTTTAAATACTCAAATAATCAGTCCACTGTGATGAATATGCACATCAATCCATTGTGCAAAAAGCCATCCACAATGACTAGCTGAGAACTGCATCATGAGAGGAGGTCACATGCTTTCTGGATGGGCAAAGTGACAGTGTCTTGGGTTTACAACAACTTAGAGGAGAGGGAGGCACTGAAGCCAATTCAGAGAGGGAGGCAATGAAGCCAAAACATAAAGACATGTCACACCAGGATCATGAGTGAACCCTGCAGGAAATCTTTGTTTGTAAAAAAAAATACACATACAGTAAAGTATAAAAAAAAGATATAAAGGCAAGTATGAAATAAACTACAATAAAATAAAATTGACTATTATTGCTTACCTTTAATACATTTCTGTTGCATATAAATTATAATCAAATATCAGCATTGTAGGCACTCTTTTAACAAATACAACTTGCTGATCAAAATCAATAGCATGTGCAATTAAATAAACACTTACATTAAATCAAGCTACCTTGTAAAATACAACTATATTACCCTTGACATTCAAAAAAACTGAATACAGCATGCTAACAAATTCATACAGTATCATTCCATTCTACCTAAAACATCTGCAAGTATTTTAAAACAAATTGTGATGTGCGCCAAACAAAGCATCCGGAATGTGTTGCAAAGTTTAATAATGCAATCATTATTCTAAGACACACCACATCATGCAAAAAAAAAGAATCATTTACTCCTAGGCAACTATAGCTCATCAGAATTTCATTGTCTGCCTCACAAAAAGTAATTGAATCTACACTGTGTAACTAGAAGTGTGCCATGTGGGAACAATCTGATTTTATTTTTTATTTATACAATTCACTTGAATCAAAATGCGCAACTCTAAATCAATAACAGAAAGCAGCATGAAAACAACAGGGGGAAATTCATTTTAGGTTTAGCTATAGTTTTAATTGTAAAGTATGCAGTAAGGATATTAAATAAAAGCTGTTTAGGAACCGGAAAAAGGTAGACCAACTAGGATTTCTGACTCGTTGTCTAATTACATTGTGGACCTAAAAAAATGTCAAACACAGGGTCTAAATGAAACATTATTTTTTTTTATACAAAATTATTTGTTGCATCAACCATTGGGTATTTCGGACAAAAAGTGGAAGGAACGCAATGCATAAAATCAAGCATATACAGTATAGACCAGCGGCTTCAGTTGAAGTGATTGTTAACCCTCACAAATACCCAGTGAAGTGACTGGCCTCAGGTGATACATAGAGATTAAACAAATCCTCCTACATACGTTTTTCTTGATTACCTGCAGTTTTCTCTTCCCTTCACCCATTCAACCACTTGACGACCAGCCGCCATAATTATACTGCGGCAGGTCGGCTCTGTCCCGTGAAACGGCATACCTGTACGTCATTTCGTGGGACCGCTAGTGGCCACAGGGGAAGCCAATCAGCGGGTCCAGCGGCCACAATTGCCGCTGGGCACCCACAATCGCTCTCCGTGGAGACAGAACGTAAACATGGCAGACCGCTGTTCTGTCAGTACTGAACATGGGGATCCTGTGTTCCTCTTATTTAGGAACACTGATCTCTGTGTTCATTCAGCAAGTCCATCCCCCACACAGTTAGAAAACACCTCCCAGGGACACAATTAACCCTTTGATCGCCCCTTGTGTTAACTCCTTCCCTAACAGTGTCATTAGTACAGTATCAGTGCATATTTTTAAGCACTGATTACTGTAGTAATGTCACTGGTCCCCCCCAAAAGTGTCACACATGTCCGTTAGGTGTCCGATCTGTCCACCGCAATGTCGCAGTCCCGCTAAAAATCGCTAATTGCTGCCAATACTAGTAAAAAAATACAAAATGAATAAAAATGACATACAGCTTTTCCCTAGTTTGTAGATGTGATAAATTTTGCGCAAACCAATCAATATAAACTTATTGGGATTTTTTTTTTAACCAAAAATATGTAGCAGATACATATTGGCCTAAAATGATGAATATATTTGATTTTAAATGTTTTATTTTATTGGGAATGTTTTATAGCAGAAAGTAAAAAGTATTGTTTTTTTTTCAGATTTGTAGCTCTTTTTTTGTTTATAGTGCAAAAAATAAAAATTGCACAGGTGATCAAATACCACCAAAAAAAAGCTCTATAAAAAAGGACACCAATTTTATTTGGGTACAGCGTCGCACAACTGCGCAATTGTCAGTTAAAATAATGCAGTGCCGTATCGCACTGCATTATGGCCCGGTCATTAAGGGGGTAAAATCTTCCAGTCAAGAAGTGGTTAAAAGGGTAGAATCATGTTAAAATCCTTCTGCATCTATAAGGAGCAGAGAGGAGGGAGTGGAGAGCTGCAGTTACAATGTGTGAGAGGCGATTGGAGGAAAGGGACAAAACAGGAGTGAAGGAAGGGTACAGAGCTGTGTCCTGAATAAACAAGCTGTGTAATGAGCTCTCTTCCCATCACAATCACAAATGTATCTCATGTGACGGGAAAACTTCTCAGGAGTAACTCATGCTGATAACAGAGGAACAAAGCACCAGAGAGAAAGGACACTTAGAGCTTTGGAGAAAAATAAGTAAACACTACAGATATACTGTATGTGCTTTGTTCAGATTTCAAGACTGAGGTTTACAACCACTGTAATGTTCATATCAAATATAAGGATGGGAAAATAATTATTTCAGTGCATTTTTCAATGGAGTATTTAACAGTCAGCTTCATAGGTCTAGCAATGCATCAAAACTTATGAATGATGCATTTCCACGTGTTGCCATAGACATTTATGGACCTCACAGTGCTGTAGAACAGAAAAAAAAAAATATCATAGGTCATATTTTGCAAATTGCACTGCTAAACAACACAGGTATGAACACCACTTATTTATAACATTAGAATTATGGGCACACTCGTTTTAGTGTGTTCCAAAGTTACAATGTCATTGGGCCCTTAATATCAATAGTAGTACAGTACCTATTATTATGCAATTAAGCAATATTGCATGTTAATGCAACGAAAATTGACTATACATTGATCAAAATTTGGCCGGTTAAGGAATGGCCAAAGTTGGAAGGTAAGTGTATCGTCATTTGTAGATACAAATGATGATACACTTACCCGGTGTGATTGAAGAAAGGTTGATTACATTGAGAAGTTGATTCAAGTATCACTGTGGGGTGGCTGTGGGTGGCTTTGCTGCTCCCCTTATTGTGGTAGACATTTGTTAACAAATTGCATGTTTTGGATTGTTGCACATATTTATTATTGGGTGGATATTGGACATTGCACTTTATTGTGTTTATATTAATTTCTTTTATGTAGTTGGTTAGTTTATGCATTTTTATATGAATTTTTTCACATAAGTAGACATGTTTTCAAGGTTGGATGTTTTACACTATCTATTGGGTTTAAAGAGTGGAAAATAATAATTTGATCCCCTGCAGATTTTGTAACTTACAAAGAAATAAAGGGTATATAACTTTTATAATAGGTGTATTTTAATGATAACATTTCAAATGAAAAGCAGCGCTAAAAGCTCAAAAGTGCAGTGTGCAAAGAACAAATAACCATAAATCATCCAAGTGATATAATTGCATACAAAATAGAGCAGATATCTCCAATGAAACAAAGCAAAGTGCCTAGCTAAGAACCATGCTGAATATGCACATACATGATAAAAAAATAACATTTCAAAACCATACAAAATTATGTGATAATGTGAACAAAGTCCATTAGATAATAAAACCAGCAAATGTGTGCATAAAATACAAAAAAAGGTGCAAATAAAGTTGATTGACGAACTGCACCACCAGTCACCAACATTTAGCACCATATGGACCAAAAAATGTAATGGTCATTTAAACTTGTTATAAACTGGCATTAGAGGCAGGCCACTCTGTATCCTCTCCAAATGCATCAGGGATGAAAAGAATAAATGAGCATAGTGAAGCCTGTTAGATTCTAAGTCCCTTTATTGAAATGTTATAAGAAGTACCGTGAATAAACTTGTAAAAAAAGCAAAAACATATTGGATTCCAGCAGACTGTCAGCTCGTAGAGAGAAAAGCTGCTAATGTCGGCTTGGCATGCGTGATTTCATCAGTATGGGTCGTTTCCAATGCGTTTCGTCATCAATGATGTCCTCTTAGGGGTGGGACGAACATCAGGCATCATGCACCATTAGATTAATTTGTTATGCAAATAGAACAAAGAGCCATATGCAAATATACTAGATGTAGCTGACCCGTTAGAACGCACATTTAAATGCTCAATGTAAGGCTGCTCCATCTAGTGGTTAGGTATCAGAATAGAAAATGAGAATTTAAAACATTAAAAATTAATTGTTAAAAATACTGAGCCAACAGCCTGTTGTTTATAGATATGAACTGATCCAAAAGTAAAATGATCCCCTAATTGATAAAAAATGATTAGCAACAACTAGGGTATTGTCCTAGAATGTAGAATCCTAGAATGTAAATATAAAATTTATATAAATATATTTACACATAGTACCCTCACAGAAAAATGCACCAAATAAACCTAATAAAAGAAAAATAATTATGGAAAAATAAAAAGTAAAAATAAAATAATCCAAATTAAATTTTAAAATTTGTAAAATTATTTTTAATGATATTTTATCACAAGAACGTCCTCAACAAAAATGATATTAAAATTGCACTACAACCATTATTAATAAAGCATTTTATGTCCCAATCTACATTCGTGCGGAATAGGACATAAGTCTTGAGGTTATATATCCACTGAGTATCCAAACGAAAAATTTCCCTCCTAATTTTGCTACCCCTCCAATGTCGGGAGTAATGATCAATGGCCAAAAAAAGTGGTGCCTATAAGGTTTTTACCATGGTATTTTGCATAATGTTTTGAAACGCTGTGGACTGGAAACCCTTTTTTTATATTTTTTATGTGTTCCTTCAATCTGGTATGTATTTCCGGATTGTCCTCCCTATGTGCTGTTTCCTGCAGGGACAGGCAATCACGTACACTACATTTATAGTGTTACAGGTCATAACATAATTTATGTTGTAATCTCTAAGGGTTTGGTTAGATTTAAAAGAAGCAATTTTCCTTGCTTTAAAATGATTAATTTTACAGACTTCACACTTACGGCATAAATAAAAGCCTATTAAATCTTGAAAGAAACTAGTTGTTGATGGGTTTTGTATTATATTAGGGGCCACTGTAATTCTTAATGAAGGCACATCTATAAAAACTATGTCTGGTCTATTAGGTAACTGAGAATCTAAAATATGATAATTTGTAATAACTGACCCGTGTTTTTTAATATTTCTTTTAACTGCCCAGTGCTGAATAGAAAAAGAGGTAATGAATGCTCATTCAAAGGAATTATTACCATAGTTAGCTGGTGGTTTATAGGGACTCCCTGTCCCTGCTAACCACCTCTCCAATGATCCTATCTATATTTACTGGATCATAACTTTTTTCTATAAACCAATTTTTTAAAATTCTGGTTTGTTGATAATAGTCCCTAATATTGGTGAAATTGTGTCTTAAATGTAGAAATTGGCTTTTAGGGAGGGATTTGATCCAAGATGGATGATCGCAGCTATCTATTTCTAGATATGAATTTCGATCAGTGGTTTTGAAGTAAGTATTTGTTTCAAGTGAATTATTTATTGCTTCAATGGTTAAATCAAGAAAACTAACCACTACTTTACTCTATTCACATTGCAGTACAAACCCATGATCATTGTTATTTAACTCATCTATGAAGCTAGTTAGTGATAGGAGGAAGATGTCATCAATATATCTACCCTAGCACACCAAATTAGAGTGGCTACTCCACGGTTTTGTGCATAGTACTCCCCCCCCAACCAGAAGTAGATATGGGTCATACCATATTTTAACATATCCATAACAAAATCTATCTGTCTAGATAGAAGAAGGCTTTTATTCGATAAATATTACCTCACTGCCTCTAAACCATGGGAATGGGCGTAGCCATAATATATCCATCTCTACATTCAACTAGTTTCAAATAATTAATAACATGGGTATCTCTTAGATATAAAGGGGTCTTAGTCACTAAAGACTGTAAGAATTCATCCAAATCTTTGCCTACCCGAGAAGAAATGGAATCGATACCGCTGATTATTGGATGTTCTGGTGGATTCATTTGGTCTTTGTGCATTTTGAGCAAATAAGATATAACAGGCACTTTTCTTCCTCCAAACACAGCCAGTAGAGTTAATGCCAACGAGCTCAATTTTTGGTATCATCTAAGCCCTTTCTCCCAATCCTTCTCTGAATCATTTAGATGTTCATTGGCATGACTGTACATGTGCCTTCTTGAGGAGGGGGACTCCCCATGTTCGGAGGAAGAAAATATGCTGACTATGACTCTAAAAACACCATCCCTACAGTCAAGCATGCGGCGGAAACATGATGCTTTGGGGTTGTTTCTCTGCTAAAGGTACAGGCCGACTTTGCCACATTGAAGGGCCAATGGATGGGGCCATGTATTGTAAAATCGTGGATGAGAACCTTCTTCCCTCAGCCAGAACACTGAAGATGGCTCATGGATGGGTCTTTCAGCATGACAATGACCCAAAACATACCGCTAAGTCAATAAAGGAGTGGCTCAAAAAGAAGCACATTAAAGTCATGGAGTGGCCTAGCTAGTCTCCAGACCTTAATCCTATAGAACGTTTATAGAGGGAGCTGAAACTTCGAGTTGCCAAGTGACAGCCAAGAAACCTTAAAGTTTTAGAGAAGTTCTGTAAAGAAGAGTGTACCAAAATCTCTCCTGTGATGTGCGCAAATCTGGTAACCAACTACAAGAAACGTTATACCTCTGTGCTTGCCAACATAGGGTTTCTGCAGCAAGTACTAAGTCATATTTGGGGATTAAATACTTATTTTACTCACTAAACTGCAACTCAATTTATAACATTTGTATCATATTTGTTTTTTCTGGATTTTTGGTTGATATTCTCTCTCTATCATTTAAAATACACCTATGATAAAAATATAGACCCTTAATTTCTTTGTAAGTGGGCATTATTACAAAATCTGCAGGAGATCAAATAATTATTTTCCCTACTATATACACTTTAGGTATCTAAGAATGTATATGAATTTTTGCACATGAGGTTATTATTTTATAAACATCATATTGCATATAGGGCTTTGTATTTACTATTGTTTTTATACAGGGCATAACTGAGTGTTGTCAACCTAGGACAAGGAGTGTGTTACAAGGTTAAAGTAAAAAATTCTGTAAAAAAACAAATACAGCCACCATATTTAAACACTGGAAAGCTACAATACCCTACATTTTTATTTTTGAGTTTAGAAATCATTTATGTCTATTTTTAAATAGCAGCTTGTGTAGATGCCTTAATTGTAATCCACTGAACAGCAAAGCTCTATGCATCACAAATGTTAAACTTCTACACATTGTGATTATGTAGTGCCACACCCATGCTGTAGAGCTTTAAAGGTCCCTTTCACACATGCGCACTGTTCCTTTCATCAGTTCAGTAATGTTTTTTCAAAGAAAAAAACAGATGAAGTTTACTTTAGTTTGTCATCAGTTTTTCACCCCTTTTTCATCTCTTTTCATTAGTTTTTTTTACATCCTCCAGCTAGAATCCTTAAAGCAGTTGTTAACCCTGCTTTGTTATTTTTACCTACAGGTAAGCCTATGTAAAATTAATATCTCCTAAACGGATATTAAAGGGATATTCACACTGCATGCCGCAGCACCTGACGTCAGCAGCGCCTGTGCTCTGAAGGTCCGGCATACATGCCGGACCTTCAGAGCTTCTTGCCGGAACCAAAGGCTCCTGCGCGAATGCATCGGAGTGTCAAGCTCTGGCAAAACACAGCGCCAGAGCCTGCGAGCCTCTGGGAGAAGAAAGGACGGGAGAAGATGTCAGCCTTCCCCAGTGAGCGGGAGCTGCTGGAAGGGCTTTGTTCTAAGATGGGTATTTTATAATGTGCTAGTATGTGATGCATACTATCACAATATGTTGTCTTGCAGGTTTCTTTTTTTTTTTCTTTAGTGGTTTACTACCGCTTTAACCACTTGAATCCCAGAGCCATTTGTTCATGCAAAAATTAACCGGTTGTCTGTTTACATCCATTTTTCATCCAATCTGTTTTTGTAATGGAAGAAAAAAAAAAAAGGGACACCTGCTGGAGTGCTTTATCTCTTTGTCTGCTGTTTCTTCTGACTGCTGGATGTTTTTTTTAAAACATTTCTTTGACGTATACAAAAGTACACTTCATTAATGTCACTGTACAGCATCGATAGTGGAAAAGACTGTGCCCGAATGGTGAAGTTGTCCTTAACCCTTACTGCTGCTATCTAAATGAGATACCTCAATCAGCTTAAAAGCCCCGGGAAGACGTCCAATGACGAAACGTGCGTAGGGCTGGTGTATGCACTCATCGCCATCATGTTAGATTGGGTGTCCGCTCGCGGTATCGAAATATTCAGAGCTAACCCGTGTAAGATTTCATGCCTGTTAACCTGTGTCTGTGGAGACACTTTTAAATGTGAGTTCTCTGTGTTTTAAATAAATCGGAGTTATGTTTAAAAAAGGTTTTACACTATGCAGAGCTTTTTTTTCCTTATTGGGTTTCATCATTCTGGAACCATTGTTTGATTCGAGTGGAAGAGTATTGAGATAATCCACTAGAGATCTGCAGAGGATTGCACCCTGTAAAGGGAAAACACCTGTTTGCTGGTTTATAATATTACCAGCCATTACTGTTGGTGAGTGATTTTGGTCATTAGAGGTGGTGGATTATTTACATAGTGTGGTGGTAGAATATAAGAAGAGAACAAAAGCGTCATACTACACTTGGACATTTTTTGGGATTATATACGGATTCTATTATGTGTGATTTGATATGATTTGTGGGACTATTAAAAGTCTTTTTTCACGCATTTTTGCGATTATTTTCCTTTATATATTTTTCTCATAATTTATACCTTGGATATACGTTGCTCACAGGATCTGCACACTGGAATGTTGGATGATTACGTTATGTTCAATTTATGATATAAAGTTTTTTCTTGTTTTTTAGTAACGTTAAGATTGTTTAGACATCATAAGGGTGTAATAACTAAGTATATATCACATAGTAGTACAGTGTTGGTTTGATCACATTTTTTATACACTCTAATACAGCGCTGTCTTTTTTAAAATTATTTTATGCTGTACAGCATCACTATGTGCTGTACAGCAACATATTATCCTGTACGGTGCACTGTGATAAAATGCAGCATGTCTAAACACAGTTCTGAGTGGCGCTCAGCCATTCATAGGCAGTTTTGTATTTTGTGAATGAATACAAAGCTTCCTCTGATTAGCTGAGTGGGAGGGGCCAGCTGATGACATCACGCTATCAGGCTTGGCCAATCAGAGGAAGCTTTGCATTCATTCACAGAATACAAAACTGCCTATGAATGGCTGAGCGCCGCTCAGGCAGACTCTGTTTTGTTCTGGTTGTGAAACGGGAAGTCTCTGTCTCTCAGCCGAAACCCAGCACTGTGTACTGTATGTAGCTGAAGTTTCATGCAGTACATACAGTGCTTAGAGCCAGTGCAGCACTCAGTGAAGCAAATAGTTTGTTTGGACCAGCTTACTTCAAAAAAAATTATTGAAAGTGACATGAAACATGGACATCAGCTTTAAATAATGTTTTATGTGCCTTGCCTATGATAAAAAGCAGTACTTAGTAATAATTAGGGGCATGGTTATGCAGCGACCGCAGGAGATGTTACATTCAAAACTTGAAGTGGACGCAGTGTCTGTGGTGTGCAGAGTTGGTGAGACCCACATAGAGAGACAGGTCCTGATGTCAACTTTGATGTACATGCAATT
The DNA here is from genome assembly GCF_965119305.1 of Pelophylax lessonae. Taxonomy (NCBI): domain Eukaryota; kingdom Metazoa; phylum Chordata; class Amphibia; order Anura; family Ranidae; genus Pelophylax; species Pelophylax lessonae. Next base: position 323,102,651 of record NC_138772.1, read on the forward strand.
TGATTGTTTTTAACGTGTAAGTGTTTTTCTACTTTTCAATACATTTTTGCATACTTGGTTACTGTACCATTGGAGGATATCTTAGCTTTTTTCACATGATTTTGGGCATTTATGAATTCTGGGGAGATGCTTGGTGACATTCTATACCTGAACAGCTGCACATTCACATATGTGTTTTATGCCAACCATGAGAGTGGGAGGCATTGCGATTTGGTGAGTGTATACCTACCTGCTGGGGAGAGGGATCACCAATGCACACGAGGTGGTGTGTGATTGATACTTGTCTCAACAGGAGAAAATCTCAACACTTTACTTTTTTGGTGGACTTTATTTATTTATGGACTTTTTGGATACTATGGGCGAAAACCTATAATAGAATTAGGTCACAACGCCACTTTGAGTGAGAAGTCACTTTACGCTCTGAGCCTGGGTTCACACTATTGCAATGCGGGAACCAGCGCAATTCTTGTGCGGGTTCCTGCATTGCATCACCCTCGCAGGCAGTTCACACTACCCTCTGCAAACCACTGCGGGCGTCAATACAAAGTTAATGAAACCCCCAGATTGGTTCGCAGATCGCAGTGTGAACTGTAAATTCAGACAGGAATCCGATCACATGGGTGTGAACACCCATGGGATCCGATTCCATTGCAGGAAAAAAAGATTCCTGCAGCATTTTCATGCGAATCGAATGCAAGTTCAGCCATACAAACTGTATGGCTGAATTGGCATCGCACAGACATCACATTTGATCTGCACAGCAATGCGGTGCGAATCGCATGCAATATCTGTGTTCGCAATAGTGTGAACCCAGGTTGAGTATTGTTGTTTTGTATATTTCTATTGTGGCAGCAGTGAAAGGAAATACACATACACACGAATATTATTGAATAAGTTTGTTTTGATAATAGATAGTAATTAGTAGTTTTTGGATTGTTCTTGATCCTCTACAGCGCAGGGACTATTTTGCACAAAACTTAGCATTGGCTAACTATTTGCCTTTTTCGATTGAATTTTTTTTTTTGACGACATGATTTAAAATAAAATAAAAAGATTCCCGGTAAGTGCTGAGTTTCTTTTTTTATCACCTGTACAGCTATATAGAGTGTCTGCTTTTGTAATCTCTGCACCAGGGGAAGCTAATTAAGAGTAAGCTGACAAGCTGTGCTCCTCTCTTCATACTGAACATTCCAGCCTGTACCCTGGGGAATTGTTGGCGTGGTGAGGGCAACCCCTTGGTTCTTTTTGCTGGAAATATTTTGTTTTCCACAAAATTACCTGACTAAAAAAAATACAGCAGTGCAAGCCAACTGTTTCAATCTTGTTTTCTGGGGGAGCTCAGACTGCATAAAGATTTGTTTATAATAAAAAATCATGTTCTCCATAAAAAAAAAAAATTATATATATATAATATACTGTATATATATATATATATATATATATATATATATATATATATATATATATATACTATAGATACAATACTGACTGTTAATTACAACCTTACAGCTGCTCATTTAACTTCTTCTACAAAATTAGACCCATAATGAATAAATCTAAAGGTAGATTTTCTTAAGCTAACTAATGTGTAATTGGTTATGGACATTTTTATATATATATATATATATATATATATATATATATATATATATATATATATATACACACAGTATATTTATATATATATATATATATATATATATATATATATATATATATATATATATATATATATATATTTATTTATTTATTTATTTATTTATTTTATCCATCCTTCATCATGTACATAAAAAGAACATTGTGAAACTAAAACTATTTCTATTTTATAATTAGATACTTTGAGTACCTTTTTTTTTTTTTATTGTCTACATTTTTATTTTTTTCAAAGTACAGTAAAACAGGCATATGATAGATTCAGTAGGCAGTTGAGTACGACATAACCAAAGTGGGTACAAGAGGTTACAAAGAATAAACATAATAACAGAATAGACTTGGTTGGCAAGGTAACAAATCTGTCCTGACTCATGGCAGATACAAACAGTGTGAGAATCCTACCAAGCTATGGGAACAACATAAGCCTAGGTACCCAACATGATAACTTAATTAAGGACATCACCTGAAGGGTCTAAAGGTTGGAGAACCTGGTGTCTAAAAAGCTTATAAAGAAGATTAGCAGGAAAAAAACCTGAGGAAATGTAAGAAAGAGAGGGGTGGGGGAGGAAAGGAAAAGAAAAAGAAAAAAAAAAAAGGGAGGAGGGATTGGGGAGGTAGGGATAAGCATTTGTATGAATTTTTGCACATCAGATCAATATTTTTGTATATCATGTTGCACTAATAGTGATTTGCAATAACTATGACATTTTTATGCAAGGGCTTTATTTATAGCACTGTCACTTTTAATTCTGAATTATTTGAAAATCTATTAGATATTTGCACAGCTGCTAATACAGTAGATAGGCTAGGTAGTTTCAGCACAGAATTCTTTGGTTTATTAACACTCATTTATGGCCTGTTCACACCAGAGGGCACATGGTATGGTGTGTAGAACTTGTGTGTTGTGGTGTGCGATGTGTAGGGGCATCATTACAATGCATCACAAACAAACAAATGTTTTTTACTTTTTGCTCTTAAACACATCCAACAAAAAATGTAAGAAATCTAATTTCTTCATCAATGTAAGCCAATATGTATTCTGCTACATGCTACATATTTTTGGTAAAACAAATCCCATAGGAGTATGTTGATTTGTTTGAGCAAATGTGTCTCCAAACTATGGGATATTTTTTTTTTAATTTTATTTTTTTTACTAGAACGACTTAGAGTGGGACTGCGATATTGCGGCAGACAAATCAGACACCTAACTGACACTTTTAACACTTTTTTTGGGGACCAGTGACATTATTACAGTGATCAGTGCTAAAAATATGCACTATCACTGTACTAATGACACTGGCAGTGAAGTGGTTAACAGGGGCGATCAAAGGGTTAACTGCCTGACCACTGCTTTACTAGTGTGGGGAAAGTGATTTTACTAATGGAAGACATGGATCAGTGTTTCTGCTTTACAGAAACACAGGACCCATGTCTTCTGTACTGACAGAATGACAATCTGCCTTGTTCCATTCTGTCAGTGTACCAAATACTGGCACAAACTCACGCCCAAAAACCCAGAAGTGCAGAATCACGCATATATACATGATTCTGCACAGGGTGGCTCCCTGTAGCAGTAATCTGCTATGGGGCGGTCGGCATATTGTTAATTTAATGTAATGCACATGTATGGTGTAAACAGAGCCCATAGAAAACAATTGTTTTCCACAATATGTGTCCTTGCATTGAGCCTGCATTGCTGAATGCAGATCAAGTCACCTGGCTGTAACTGTAGCTATGAAATAGCAGCATTGTCACCATAGGTCAGGAAGTGTGTTGAGACTACAAAACACCTCGCCCCCCTTCTCAACTTTCTACAAGTTGTCCTATATCCACTTCATGCCCTTAGGATGTATCTGTATGTCCTAATGTTGAAGTGGTTATAGTGGGATCATGACTGCAGCTGCACCCATGATCTCAATGTCAACATATTCAGCCAGTGATAGGCTTTACTGTAGAAGTGATCCAAGCTGGTCTACAGCAGCTCTATCCCTTTTACAGGGAGTGGAACGGGCCTACCCCGCCCTCTGCTATCTGTTACCATTTCCAGGCTCCATGGTGCGAATTGTGAGTCCTCGACCGCTGCCACCTGTTGTGTCTAGTAAACAGAAACACCTGGTTCATCCAACAAGGAACTTCCAGCTCTGGTGGAATCCTATTCCACAAATTCAGCAAACCTGCTTACAAGAGATAATTGACCCCTAACTAATTAGAAGTCAAACAAACTGGGATAGGAGTATAGATCTGGTACCCAGGAAACAGCAAAAAGATGAAACAAGAAAGGAAGCAATGTGCCTAGTGCTATATTTGTATAAAAACATTTTTTTGAAACTAAAGATTAAAAGTGCACACTCACAATTGTAAATGAATAAGTACCACTTACCTCAGTATGTATCCCAAAATCAAAAGGTTCCAACACTGTGCATGATGATGTCAGTACACCTGAGTGCCAGACGTATAAACCTATCTAAGTTTGTTTGACCACTCAATTATTCTCCATGGTCTCTGCTTTCACAAAATATATAATGTTTGGGGGTTCAAGGTAACTTTCTAGCAAAAAACGTATAGCGATTGGATGGTGATGGTGTATGTCTTTTGTTGCAGGTTTTTTTTAGCATGGACGGCTGTTCATCCTGCTCCAGACAGAGTCAAGAATTCCTGTGCGCAGAGGGCTTCCCTTGAGGGGGGGGGGGTGCTCTGGCTCCTTACAATGTTGATATTGCTTGTGTTAGCTACAGGGACCTGTAGTCAGGATGTATATAGTATGATATGTATATATGATTGTACAAACAGAAATGTCTATTTTTTTCTAATTGATATTTATTTGTGCGCCTTGTCCCAGTTGGTTCCCTTTTCCCCTTACAATTGTCCAATTGTATTTAATATGGGATGCCCTTTCTTCTGGGTCCAAATTCCCCCAGCAAAAGGGTCTATCTGGATGTTGGGGGGTGAGTGTAGCACCCTCTAGTGCTAGAATTGTAGATAGTTTTTTTTTGTAGTGTAGGTAAATGTATGCAGGCTTGGGTGGCAGCCAAGCCTGTCTCGATTTCCTAGCTTGGGCAAAAATCAAGGGAGAGCTGGATGACTCACAGGCAGCATCCCTGAGACCCTCCCCCTATTTTTAGAATGTGCTGGAACCTTCTAGAAAAATGGGAGGGGAAATAAGGTGGAGCTATCTGGAGTATTCTGAGGGCCCTTACTAATTCCCACCTTGGGTTGGCGGGGGGACAGGCCCCCTCAAATATTTCAAATATTATGTGGATGTGAGATGTGGATGGATGAGCGAGTTTTCTCTGAATGTTAAAATAAATTAAATAGCGTTTTTTGGTTTGAAGTGTTCAGATGCAGTGCAGTTCCCTTTTAAACAAAAAAATATGCCCATATGATTTGAGATTTTGTAGTGAGGATGAAGCTGTGACTAAGTAATAAAGAGATCACTGCTGTTTTTTCCAAGAACTTTATGGGGTGTATTTGTTTATTTATTACAATACCTATATCGCACTGCCAATTTATATATATATTGTGAGGGATTAGCTCGGTGGTAGGCGTGGATGACCCCTTGGGGGGTGCGTTTTCACAGAGAGATAGCCGAGAAGTGCTTGCAAACAACAGTTTGGTTTATTAATGCATTTTTCTTCACCAGACTGTAAGCGTCAAAACCAGCAAAATAAAATAAAAGACAAAATAAATCCTTGCCTCTGTGGGCGGCTACCTTCTCACACTGGAACCTACCTAAGAGTCTGTCCCCAACCTACTGTTGGGCAGACTTTGTTGTTCCTATAGCAAACCATCAAAAGTCCATTTACTTTCTCTTTACATAGGAAACATCCATTGTTTTTCACATAGCAAATGTTCATTGACCTCTTCACACAGGAAACATTCCTTTGTTTTTCCCTTCACATAGGAAAACAGTCCATGTCCTCACCTTGTGAAGTCTTCAGCCTTAATTCGTTTCCCCTTCTCAGGCGCACACCGCTCCAGGAGGTATATTCCTCTCCCATGCCCGCACAGCGTCAGGAGGCATATATCTGACTGCCCTCCTGTCCCCAGCTCACACAGCTTTCAGGAGACAGCTTCCGGAGGCAGCCATCCATAGACTTTCTTTGGACAAATTATGGAAGCCTTAATTTCCTCATTCTGAACAGCTGAAGTCTGTTCAACGTCTTTAGACATTTCTGCTGGCTTCTGCAGCCGACACCCTATAGTAATTGGTGAATTGTGTCTCCAATCTGTGACAACACTCACAGATTTATCTGACTTCCTGTCACATTTACTTGACGTCCTGTCACAATATATATATATATATATATATATATATATATATATATATATATATATATGATATATTGTGTATTTGATCCCCTGCTAATTTTGTATGTTTGCTTACTGGCAAAGAAATGATCAGTCTATAATTTTAATGGTACAGTAGGTTATTTTAACAGTGAGAGACAGAATAACAACAAAACAAATCCAGAAAATGCATTTCAGAAAAAGTTATAAATTGATTTGCATTTTAATGCGTGAAATACCTATTTGATCAATTAGCAAGATTTCAGGTTCCCAGGTGTCTTCTAAACAGATAAGGAGTTGAGATTAGGATCAATCTCTTAAAGGCAGTGCTCCTAATCTCAGCTTGTTACCTGTATAAAAAAAAACATTTGTCCACAGAAGCAATCAATCAGATTTCCATCTCTCCACCATGGCCAAGACCAAAGAGCCTTCCAAGGATGTCAGGGACAAAATTGTAGACCTACACAAGGCTGAAATGGGCAACAAGACCATTGCCAAGCAGCTTGGCGAGAAGGTGACAACAGTTGGTGCGATTACTCGCAAATGGAAGAAACACAAAATTACTGTCAATCTCCCTCGGTCTGAGCTCCATGCAAGATCTCACCTCATGGAGTTTCAATGATCATGAGAATGGTGAGTAATTAGCCCAGAACTACATGGGAGAATCTTGTCAATGATCTCAAGGCAGCTGGGACCATAGTCACCAAGAAAACAATTGGTAACACTACACAGTGAGGGACTGAAATGCTGCAGCACCCGCAAGGTCCCCCTGCTCAAGAAAGCACATGTTCAGGTCCATCTGACGGTTGCCAATGAACATCTGAATGATCCAGAAGAGAACTGGGTGAAAGTGTTTTGGTCAGATGAGACCAAAATCGAGCTCTTTGGTATCAATTCAATTCTCTGTGTTTGAAGGAGGAGAATGCTGCCTATGGCCCAAGAGCACCATCCCAACCGTCAAACATGGAGGTGGAAACATTATGCTGTGGGGGTGTTTTTCTGTTAGGGGACAGGACAACTTCCCCGCATCAAAGGGACAATGGACGGGGCCATGTACAATCAAATCTTGGGTAAGAACCTCCATTCCTCAGCCACGGCTTTGAAAATGGGTCATGGGTGGGTATTTCAGCATGACAATGACCCAAAACACATGGCCAAGGCAACAAAGAAGTGGCTCAAGAAGAAACACATTAGGGCCGGGAGTGGCCTAGCCAATCTCCAGACCTTAATCCCATAGAAAATATGTGGGGGGAGCTGAAGGTTAGAGTTTCCATACATCAGCCTTGAAACCTTAATGACTTGGAGAGGATCTGCAAAGAGGAGTGGGACAAAATCCCTACTGAGATGTGTGCAAACCTGGTGGCCAACTACAAGAAACGTCTGACCTCTGTGATTGCCAACAAGGGTTTTGCCACCAAGTACTAAGTCATGTATTTACGAAGGGGTGAAATACTTATTTCACTCATTAACATGCAAATTGTCATAATGTTTATACTGCTTTGATAAACAGTGTCTATTTATGCAAATAAGCAAGGATCTGTAAGTAAGGAGATTCTCAACTTATTTCCATAAATCAACAAAAATTCGAGATCGTTTTAGTTGCACTAACCTGAAGATAAGAGGAATACAGTTTTGTGCAAAAATATATATATTTATTAAATAAAATCAGTGCAGAATAATGTCAAAAAGATAACTGGTAATAAACACAAAATGTGGAACAAAATTCAATAATATGTATCGCACAGGTAATGTGAAAAATGCAATCAAAGGATATTATTACAGAATATCAAGGTAACCAAAACCCATAACTTCTGGAATGTGATCAATAGATTTCCATGAGCTCACAAAAGATGGAAACAAAATCTGACAGATTTGACATGTGACTTCTCTCAGCCAACAGATGTTCACAACTCAATGTTTAAAGAAAATGCATGGAAAAAAATTGTTACACCATGCACCAAGACTTGCTAGAAGTCCAGATAGTTTTTGGTAAAATAAATTTCTATAAAGTTAATCTAGTTTTAAGAATACATCATAACTGCCCCATTTACTATGGGCTAAAATCAGCCTAAAATTCCCAAGATAAAAAAAATTAGACCAGGTATACTGCAGTTAGAATGATCTAAATTCAAATTGTGATGCTATAAGGATAATAATGGTTCAGTCAGATGTACAGTATATGGCAAATGAATTGCCTGGAGGAAAAATAGAAATGTATACTTTACCAAACAAACGTTTATTTCTGTTGCCAGGGAGGTCCCGTTTAACCAGCCTCAGCTGCAAATGTTTCCCTTCAGTGTGTCAGAACCTCATCCCACATCCTACTTTCTTCAAGATCCTTTCAGTTCTCTTCCGTATCTCATTTACACTACACATTTATCCTATGGGAATGTGGGCGTGGATTTTGTTTTCCATATGAAAATACCTCAAATAGGGCCTCATTCTCTAAATGGCTATAACTCTGCCATATCAATAGGGTGCACTGTGGGCCTGTATAAAAGTTTAGGAGATTGAATTTAATTCCACTATTTTCTCAAAGATAACCTTCTGACCTTGGCCTTGGAGAAAAACTTAAATCTTATGGATGTTTACCTCCCATGTCAATTTCTGTCAAGAATAGTCTAGCTTGTAGGATTTATATTGCCAGTTCAATCAACATTCCTTATGAGTGAAGCAATTTAAGTGAAATTAGTACTTAGCCCTTTACACACAAAAAAATAATGGTATACATATACGTTCCTAGAACTTATTCAATTTAGTAGGCCTATGCCTCACATAATACAATGACATAATAATATTGTCGCTAATACAGTTACTATAAATAATAATAAAGTTTCCTCAAGCATGTTTTTTAAATGAGCCTAAAAAAAATGAAACAGTCTGATCTCTTGTTCATTGTTAAAACTCAGACAAGAATGACATCACTCTCATTACAACCCAACTTGACACCAGGGCTAGACCTTATCTTGGCATGTAGTCTGGGGCCTCTTTAATTTATTGTTTGAGAAAGTCTTTGCTGAGACTTTAAAATTGTCTGTAAGAAACCTTACCCAAGGGCAATGAACTTACATTCACCTCATGACAAAATGGCTGCTAGGCTGCCCAATATAACAATATGTATAAAATAATAGGCTGTCCAATATAACAATATGTATAAAATAATATGTATGGGCCTTATATGATTCCTTTTTGCCCCCAATAGTCCTGACAAAATCAATTTATAACTTTTTTTAAATGCATTTTTCTGGATTTATTTGTTGTTATTCTATGACTGTTAAAGCGATTGTATACTTGGTGATTTTTACCCACAGGTATGCCTATAATAGGGCTTAATAATAACAAAAGTGCAGCGCTAATAATTTAAAACATCATGAATGCAATGACAAAAACCTCATCCAACGGAATGAGAAAAACAAAGAAAAAAAATAAAAATAAAAAAATAATAAAAAGTGGCTGAAGTCCAAAGAATGAGTGGATAAATAGTGAAAGTCCAAAAAAACGCTAAATCCAAAGGAAATAATGTGATAACAGTCCTTCCTTTCTGTGACACCCAGGGAATGTGTAGAATGGGGACACCACAGTGCACAAGTGCAGGGAGCAGCTTACCAGAGCGCCATGGCTACTCAAATAAATGAGAAAGCCTCGCCAAGTAAAGATTATCACATAGATCTCAGGGACTCCAAGGTAGCTCCGTGATGGTCAGGTGAATGTATGGAAAGGAATATACAGAAGACCATAGTGTACTCCCGTAAACAACATACATAAAGTTTATTAAAAGAACTACTCACAATGGTATGGTACAGGCAAGCACATAGACAATGGTGGCTGGAGATCCAGTTGCGGTGTCCCGCGTGTGTCCAGTCAGCAGAAACAATAGTAGGCCGGCTCAGTAAGGGGGCATGTGGACATTGCGTCTGGAGTCTCCGACGTGTTTCGTCATCAAAAGACGACGTCTTTAATAGGTATTTAAATGTAATGAATCAGCTGCTACACAGAGAGAGAACTGCTATACAGAAATGGTACAATGTTGCAGAGATGAATCCATTGCCTGACAAGCTTACAGGACTGAAAAACCTTTTCAGATCACCTAGTAAACAATGGATTTCTGTCTCTGCAACATTGTATCAATTCTGTATAACAGTTCTCTCTCTGCAGTGGCTAATTTTTTACAATGTCAGTGATGAGCGCTGGAATCCCCATACAGTTAACAGAGGTCTCCTTCATAATATTTCTTCTGGTTGATCGTTCCTAGCCTACAGTGTTCGACTCAATGCTCTATTGTTTGAATTTTCTCTTGGTAATCCATTTTCTATCAACTTCTTGAATGCATAAATCTAAAAAATGGTAGTGTTCTCCAAGAGAAAACATCAGTACATACAGGTATGACCCATGTTTAATCATTCATCTGTAATGAGGAGCAACGACATTGATTTATATATCTTTAGGCTCCATTCACACCTGGGCGTTTTTGAGTGTTTTTCAGCTCCAAAAACGCTCAAAAAAAAAACGTTCCAAAACGCCCAACAAGTAAAACCCCATTTATTTAAATGGCCCCTGTTCACATCTGAGCGTTTTGCAAAACGCCTGTAGCTGAAAAAAGTACATGAGCTTCTTTTTGGGCTGATTACCAGCGTTTTTGATAGATGTCAATGCCTGCCTCCAAAAACACCTGAAAAAAACGCCTGAAATCGCGGTAAAAACGCAGTAAAACGCTATGCTCAAGTGTGAATGCAGCCTTAATTTTACAAGCACCCAGCAGGGGAGGAGGTTATTGGGATCCACTATAAAATAAATAAAAAACAGTTTGGATTTCTAAGGCTTCATTCGCAGAAGCATACAGATTTCAGAGTTTATCTGTGTTTAGAAGACTTTTCTAAAACCAGCTGGACCAACACAATCCAACGTAATCATATTATTCATACTTACTGATTAACAATGGTTAGTTACATACAGTTTAGCTACATTTAGGAAAAAAAGGAAAGTACTGTGCCCAGGGTTGACTTTTCATTAGGGATGAGCTTCGAGTTCGAGTCGAACGAAAGTTCGACTCGAACAGTGGATGTTTGTTCATTTGCAGAACAACGAACAAACGAGGCCATTCGCAGGAAATTCACCCGGCATAATGCAATGCTTGTGATTGGCCAAAGCATGCACTTGACCTGTATGCTTTGGCCAATCACAGCACAATATCCTGTTAGAGCCCTGATTGGCCAAAGGCAGGGTGCCTTTAGCCAATCATGGTGGCTCAGGGGCTAAGTCCATGCCCCACACTGTAAGACTGCTTACACAGCAGCTGTGTGTAGTGTGTTAGTGTAATGTTCCGGTACCTTTGGTACCCTAAATTACACTTTCCACAAATGTATGCGCCCTACCATTTACTTTTGGAAAGGTGCGCATACACCTTTAAGACTGGAGCTGTCATCACTCAGCGCCGGACTAGATGGCTATTTAAGGCGTCGGTTCTCACTCACATGTGTTCGTTCAAACACCCTTATCTGGATGCTAACCTTGCTTGAAGCTTCCATGCTTGCAAGCTTACTTCGCTGACGGAACCTCGCTGCGCTGATCCCTGTATCCTGCTACTGGATCATCCGCCTCTCCTGAACCACCCTTCGGCTGTATCGCTAATAGTGCTAAGTACCCCACAGGGGAATTCTCTATAAACTTATACTAAGCTTACACTATCTAGCTCTGCATAGTAGAGACTGTTTATCACATCTGCATAAACTAGATTGCTAGCTCTTGAGACTACTGCTACTTTTCTGCACTGGGTTGATCTCTTTTGTATGTCCACCTGCTATTCTATCATCTGCTATCATACAACATTGCTAAACCTTCCTGCATCCATCTGCTACTGTCTCACCTTCAAGTGTCTATCACCTACCACCTCCACTCAACCTATCCCTCAACCTTCATCATTGTGTTACCACATGCATAAAGTCACTCTAAGAACCAACTTGCTAATTGTGTGTATTTACTGGCTGAAATAAGACCTTCCACACATGATGAGTCATTGAGGTTGGGAATGGTATCTCAGCATCTTACATGACTACTGACGTGGAACTATTTCTGCAGCTGAAAATCCACACCATATAAAAACGCAGGAGCGTTACAGATTGAACGAACCTAAAAATGGATTCAGCAGAAATAGTTCCAGAAATAACCACTCAGGTGACACAATTAAAACAGCAAGTATCTGCGTTAATACACGCACTTGCTGAATTAAAAGAAGACAATCAGGCTCTGTCGCAGCAGGTAATTAGACTGACGCAACTTACCTCTGCTCAGTCCCCTGAACCCAAGATAAATCCCCCTTTGGTATTTACAGGCGATCGCAAAAAATTTTGCGAATTTAAAAACGCATGTGAGTTACTTTTTTTGCTAAAACCTCGTACCTACCTTACTGATCACATTAAGGTTTGTACTATTATTTCTTACCTATCAAGCGATCCTCGAGCCTGGGCAGATTCTCTTTTTGAGAAAAACGACCAGCTTCTCAACTCCTATGCCTTGTTCCTGGCAGAGCTCACTAGCCTATATGATGACCCCAATAGGCAGAGTACTGCTGATCTTCAGTTAAGATCCTTGAAACAAGGAAGGAGGCCTGTGGAAGACTTTGTTGCAGAGTTCAAGAGATGGACCCTTGATTCAGAATGGAATGATGCATCTCTGAAAACCCAATTTAGGCTTGGCCTATCAGAAGCCGTTAAGGACGAGCTCGCCCGAGCGGATCTGCCAAAAACCCTGGATGCATTAATACAACTCAGTATTACCATAGATAGAAGACTACGAGAAAGAAAGGCTGAAAAGATGGGAATGCCATTATCCGTTTCCTCTCGGAGTCTGGCCGTTCCTATGGAGGTAGGAACCATACGCCCACCGCTATCAACTATGGAAAAAGCCAAAAGACGAAATGAAAATCTCTGCTTATACTGTGCATCCCCGGATCACAAGATAAACGTCTGTCCCCTAGTCAACAAAAAGAAGGGTGAGTGTTCACATGTCTCTCTAGGAGGATTGACAACTTAATTCACTAACCCCTACATTTCTGTTTTTTTGACATTACAGTGGGACCAGAACAGGATTACTACTAAGGCCATGATTGACACAGGATCTTGTGGAAATTATATGGATATATGTTTTGCTGCTTTAAATAAAATTCCTATTATTTCTAAACTCAAACCTGTCTCAGTAAGTCTTATTACCGGTGTTCCGTTATCCTCTGGTCCGATCACCGATCAGACACAAGCACTTCTAGTCACTATTAACGAGTCTCATAGGGAGACTTCTACCTTCGATTTAATACCATCACCCCACTTTCCCATTGTGTTGGGACTTCCCTGGTTGCACACACACCAACCAACCATAGATTGGAAGAAACGGTCCTTGACCTTCCCTTCTTGTTATTGCGAGGAAACGTGTAACCTCCCGTTTTCCGGGAAGATTCTGTCTGTGGTGACAGATGAGATTGCACCACTATGTTATCAGGATCTTTCTGAGGTTTTTCTTGAGAAAAATGCTCAAGCATTACCTCCTCATCGAGACTATGATTGTAGCATTGATCTACTCCCAAATAGCAAATTGCCGTTCGGTCATGTTTATCCTCTTTCACAGGATGAACTTGCCCATCTCAAAACCTATTTGGATGAGAACTTGGAAAAAGGTTTTATTAGACCTTCCACTTCTTCCACAGCAGCAGGACTCTTTTTTGTTCGCAATAAAGATTCAAGTCTCAGACCTATCATCGACTACAGGAAATTGAATGCTATCACAATAAAAGATCGCTATCCTCTACCGCTTATCCCTGAGCTCATTGAGCAGGTGCGTGGAGCTACCTATTTTTCAAAATTAGACCTGAAAGGAGCATACAATCTCATTCGAATCCGTGATGGACACGAGTGGAAGACTGCGTTCAGAACTAGATACGGATTGTTCGAATATCTCGTGATGCCATTCGGCCTATGCAATGCCCCTGCAGTTTTCCAACGATTTATAAACGATATTTTTAAAGACTTACTAGATGTCTGTGTTGTGGTATATCTGGACGATATACTTATATATTCACGGACCCTGTCTGAACACATAAGACATGTAAGACTTGTATTATCGAGATTGCTTGCACATAATCTTTATGTGAAGCTGAAGAAATGCTTGTTCCATAAAGATGAGGTACTCTTTCTAGGCTACATCATATCCAAAACAGGAATCGAGATGGACATGAGTAAAATATCCTGCATTCAGGATTGGCCTACACCAACTACACGCAAGGCGCTACAGCGATTCCTGGGATTTTCAAATTTCTACAGGAAGTTCATAAAAAACTTTTCTGCTATTGTGAGACCCCTCACACAGCTCACTAGCATAAAAATACCATTTAAATGGTCAGAAGAAGCAAATAAGGCTTTCCACTTGTTAAAGACAAGGTTTACTTCCGCTCCCATATTACGCCATCCAGACCCATCCCTCCAATACATTCTGGAGGTAGATGCGTCAAACCTGGCAGTAGGAGCAATACTCTCCCAACGACCTACCCCCACTTCACCACTTCATCCAGTCGCCTTTTTTTCTAAATCCCTGAGCAGTCCCGAGATAAATTACCCCGTGGGTGAGAAGGAACTGCTTGCTATAAAATTGGCTCTGGAGAATTGGCGACATTTACTCGAAGGCACCCAATTACCAATAATTATATACACGGACCATAAAAACCTCCAATATCTTCAGACTAGCAAAACACTCTCGCATCGACAGGTACGATGGTCACTATTCTTTCTAAGGTTTAACTTCCTAGTGACCTACACACCTGCAGATAAGAACAAAAAGGCGGATGCACTATCACGACTAACTGAAGAAAACTACTTTGAAATTCCTTCCGTTCCTATAATACCTCACAAACGCATTATTGGAGTTGTCCGTTCCTTGAAGGAAGAGGTTCTGCATGGTATAAGGTTGGATTCACCCCCACCACAACTAACTACCGATGCAGAAGGCTTCCTCTACTACAACGACAAACTTTACATACCACCTACCCTACGCACCAAGATCTTGGAATTATCACATGATGTGCCTATGGCAGGACATATGGGTATGACAAAGACTTTCAATTTGATTTCTCGGCAATTCTGGTGGCCTGACATGAAAACATCTATACAAAAATTCGTCTCTTCATGCAATGTCTGTGCCAGGTCCAAAATTGACACTACGAGACCATCCGGTCTACTATGCAGTCTACCAATACCCCAAACTCCATGGGAGGTTCTGTCATTGGACTTCATCGTAGAATTGCCTCCTTCCAAAGGATTTAATACCATCTTGGTGTCAGTGGACCATCTGACAAAGATGGCACATTTCATTGCTATTCGCAGACTACGTTCGTCCAAACAAACGGCAGAACTCCTGATGAAACATGTCTTCAGATTACATGGTATCCCAAAAACTCTTTTGTCTGACCGTGGATCCCAATTTATTTCTAAATTCTGGCAAGAACTATGTCACATACTACGGATTGAGCGGAAGCTCACTTCTCCTTACCATCCGCAGACCAACGGACAGACTGAAAGAGTCAACCAATGCATCGAGCAGTATTTACGTTGTTACACTTCTTACCAACAGGATGATTGGTTGGATCTTCTCCCCCTGGCAGAATTTGCCTACAACAACGCAACTCACAGTACAACCAAGCAGAGTCCGTTCTACTTGAACTATGGGTTCCATCCCTCTATTCTCCCTCCACGCATCCTTCCTTCAAATAACCCAGTAGCCTCAGACTATCTTTCCCAAATAAAGGATTCTCTGGGTTTACTAAATACTACCATTGCACACGCTCACAGTCAACAAAAGAAGTACTATGATCTTCGTAGAAGACCTTCTCCACAGTATACTATCGGGGACCTCGTTTGGCTCTCAACAAAAAACTTGAGACTGAAGATCCCTAGCAAAAAGCTTGGACCTCTGTTCTTGGGACCTTTCCCAATCAAGAAACTTATTGGAAAAGCTGCAGTGCAGCTTACATTGCCAATGGACCTAAAAATCCATCCCATTTTCCATGTGTCACTACTAAAACCCCATGTTCCGGACCAAGGAATAAGGCCTAATATTCCACCTCCCCCTCCTGTACAAGTTGAAGGTGGAGAAGAATACGAGATAAAAGAAATTCTGGATTCTCGTATCTACAGAAGAAGACTTCAGTACTTGGTTAGATGGAAGAACTATGGGCCCCAAGACGACACCTGGCTAAACACCTCTGACATACATGCCCCTAGATTAATCTGCAATTTTCATGCGAGATACCCAGACAAACCAGCTCCAGAGGCCTTCAGGAGCAGGCCTTAAGGGGGGGGTATTGTAATGTTCCGGTACCTTTGGTACCCTAAATTACACTTTCCACAAATGTATGCGCCCTACCATTTACTTTTGGAAAGGTGCGCATACACCTTTAAGACTGGAGCTGTCATCACTCAGCGCCGGACTAGATGGCTATTTAAGGCGTCGGTTCTCACTCACATGTGTTCGTTCAAACACCCTTATCTGGATGCTAACCTTGCTTGAAGCTTCCATGCTTGCAAGCTTACTTCGCTGACGGAACCTCGCTGCGCTGATCCCTGTATCCCGCTACTGGATCATCCGCCTCTCCTGAACCACCCTTCGGCTGTATCGCTAATAGTGCTAAGTACCCCACAGGGGAATTCTCTATAAACTTATACTAAGCTTACACTATCTAGCTCTGCATAGTAGAGACTGTTTATCACATCTGCATAAACTAGATTGCTAGCTCTTGAGACTACTGCTACTTTTCTGCACTGGGTTGATCTCTTTTGTATGTCCACCTGCTATTCTATCATCTGCTATCATACAACATTGCTAAACCTTCCTGCATCCATCTGCTACTGTCTCACCTTCAAGTGTCTATCACCTACCACCTCCACTCAACCTATCCCTCAACCTTCATCATTGTGTTACCACATGCATAAAGTCACTCTAAGAACCAGCTTGCTAATTGTGTGTATTTACTGGCTGAAATAAGACCTTCCACACATGATGAGTCATTGAGGTTGGGAATGGTATCTCAGCATATCTCTTACATGACTACTGACGTGGAACTATTTCTGCAGCTGAAAATCCACACCATATAAAAACGCAGGAGCGTTACAGTTAGAAGTGGAGATTAGGCAATGTAGTTAGTGGAGTGTGCGGTTTGTATATTAATAGATCAGCCAGTGTAGTAGATATATATATTTATCAGCTATTGCAGGAGATAGTGCAGTACATATATTTTTCAGTTATTGTAGGATTTATATCCGCCAGAGCAGTATATATTTATCAGCCATTGCAGTGTAGTGTAGGGCTGATTCTTATGTTACACAGTGTACTGCAGTCAGTTTAGTGCTGTGCTGTGATTGTAGAGGGGCCATTGAAGTGTATTGTATACAACACGTCAGTGTCACCCCACTGATACTATTTTTTATATAATTTATATTTATACAGTACATTTTTTTATTTTCAATTTATTTATTTATTTTTTTAGCAGCATCAGGTTCTGTTGCTGCAATATAAGTACTCCCCCTTCTTTGTCGCAGGCGCTAGTGTGTCCGTGTGTCCTTCTGCATCAGCAGCGATTTTTTTTTTGCGCAGCAGCACTAATAATATTAAGGGCATAATTGCTACTCCCCTTGTGCATCTCTGGCACTATTCCTTCAGCTCCAGAAGTGTGTGTTTTTTTTTTTGGTGGTGAACCAGCACTAATATTATTAGGGGCATAATTGCTGTACCTCCTTGTGCGTCTCAGGCGCGCTTCCTTCTGCTCCAGACGTGGGTGGGGTTTTTTTTGGTGGTGAACCAGCACCAATAATATTAGGGGCATAATTGTTTTACCCCCTTGTGCATCTCAGACGCTCTTCCTTCTGCTCCAGACGTGGGTGTTTTTACACCAATAATCTTAGGGGCATAATTGTTGTACCCCCTTGTGCATCTCAGACGCTCTTCCTTCTGCTCCAGACATGGGTGTTTTTTTTTTTGGTGGTAAACCAGCACCAATAATATTAGGGGCATAATTGTTTTACCCCCTTGTGCATCTCAGATGCTCTCCCTTCTGCTCCAGACGTGGGTGTTTTTGTTGTTGCCGCACCATCCACCAATAATATTAGGGGCATAATTGCTGTACCCCCTTGTGCATCTCAGGCACTCTTTCTTCTGCTCCATACGTGGGTGTTTTTTGGTTGGTGGTAAACCATCACCAAAAATATTAGGGGCATAATTGCTTTACCCCCTTGTGCATCTCAGGCGCTCTTCCTTCTGCTCCAGACGTGGATGTTTTTTTTTTGGTGGTGAACCAGCACCAATAATATTAGGGGCATAATTTCTTTACCCCCTTGTACATCTCAGGCGCTCTTCCTTCTGCTCCAGACGTGGGTGTTTTTTGGTGGTGAACCAGCACCAGTAATATTAGGGACATAATTGCTTTCCCCCTTGTACATCTCAGGCACTCTTCCTTCTGCTCCAGACGTGGGTGTTTTTTTCGCCACTGCGTTATTACATTACTACAGTAATTACACTGTTACTGTAATAATGACACTGGCAAGGAAGGGGTTAATCCTGTGGGTGATTAAGGGGATAAATGTGAGCCTATGGGAGTGATTCTAACTATGGAGGGGGGGGGGGCATGGCTTGTGAAATTATCACAGAGACCTGTGTTCCTACATAGAAGGATCACAGGCACTCTGTAATCATTCCAGAGAGAAGAACGGTCAGCTGTGTTTACAACAGCTGACCGTTCTCTCTCAGCGGGGAACGATCGTGGGTGTGAGGTGGAAATCGGAGCTGCCTGCCCCATGCATCCGAGTTCCCACTGCCGAGTCGGGGCGGGAGCGCGCCACCGGCGGCGCGTACTTGCCCCCCAGCTGCTAGCACGCGACCGACGTATACCTACGTCGATTTGCACAGGAGCTGCTGCCTGCCGCAGTATAACTGCGGCGGGCGGTCATTAGGTGGTTAAGGGCATAATTGCTGTACCCCCTTGTGCATCTGAGGCGCTCTTCCTTCTGCTCCAGATGTGGGTGTTATTTATGGTGGTAAACCAGCACCAATAATATTAGGGGCATAATTGCTGTATCCCCTTGTGTATCTCAGGAGCTATTGCTTCTGCCTCAACAGGGGTTTTCTTTTTTTTGGCTTTATTCATTTTTTCTTTATTAAAGAAAATATATACAGTAAAACCTTGGTTTGAGAGTAACTTGGTTTAAGAGCGCTTTGCAAGACAAGCAAAATTTTCAAATAAATTTTGACTTGATATACAAGCGATGTCTTGATATACAAGTAGCCTCAAGTCACAGCTGAGTATAAAAGAGAAGAGAGGCGCCTCTTAGTGTAGCAATATGGTTAAATGTAATGAAGATACAACATTTAGCAACTCACATGGTTGATGATTGGAACAGTCACATCTAAGGATGCAGGCATCCGGGGTAAAGCTGTCCAAATAGGACCATCCTCCGCACCATCATCTACGTAATCCTTTCCATGCTGCCCCTCGCTTTCAGATCGCTTTACTGCAGGGTGGTCTTGCCGTTCAGGATTACAGACTAGCAACCGGTGGTGCAGAAGATGGTCTATGTGGACAGCTTTACCCCGGATGCCTGCATACTTAGATGTGCCTGTTTTATTCATCAACCATGTGAGTTGCTAAATGTTGTACCTTCATTAAATGGAACCTTATTGCTACACTTAGAGGCGGCTCTCGTCCCTTTGATACCCTGTAGCTCCTGCTGGATTTTGCTTCCAATCCCCTTGTGGAAGTGGCTATTTGTGGATGGACATTTTATGGTTCCACAACCTATCGCAATGCTATAATCTTTTTATATGGACTATAAATTGAAGGATTTATGAATAAATGGTTGTGGAACGAATCATCTGAGTTTCCATTATTCCTTATGGGGAAATTCGCTTTGATATAAGAGTGCTTTGGATTACAAGCATGCTTCCGGAACGAATTATGCTCGCAATCCAAGGTTTTACTGTATATAATAAAACATGCAGGTGCATGCAATTTCAATTTTCTATGTCATTTTTAACAGCAGGGCCTGTCCCTGTGCCCTGCGCCCATCAAGAGTAACTGTGAGGGGTTACGGTGTTCAGGCACCACCAACAACTTTTTTTTAAAAATAATTTTGGCTTACCAGATCCAAATCCATACCAGACCTGAAGGGACTGGGGGGACCAACGCCGTTTTTTTTCTTTTTTTTTTAATCTATATTGCAGGGAGGCGGCAATACATTACAGCGGTGAGCAAGTTTAACTGACATTTTTTCCTTTAGAAATGTCAGTATTGCTGTAGCAAGATCTATACATTGTACAAATGCGCCACTTTGCAGGTACATTAAGGGGACCCCCCCAGGCAAAGTCAAATTTTTGGCGTTGGATCGGGTTCCCCCCAGCCCCAGAGGGGAATACTGGAACAGGCTCGTCCTCCAGAGGGAGCTGAGGTGGATCCATCATCTTAAGCCCACTTCCTTTCCAGGCCTCAATGAGGCAATGAATTTCATGCCCTTCTTGGAAGGATTTGCCTCGAGGGGAATCGACAAATAGTGCATTTATGCCTGTGGATTCTTTTAGTTTTCTTTCTTATATCTGTTCTGGCAGTTTACAATTTTGTTATGTTCATTAGACTCCTATATGTGTTCCTGACTCTTGCACTTTGGGGTGTACCCATTTGTGGATGTGACTTGTGCCTTTTTTTTCAGGAGCGAGCGTATGGCAGCACCTGGCATGGCTGCATCGCTCTGGGCCGCATTGAGTGCCGAGAGCATTGTCGGCTATTTAAATGCTGGCGTTGTGTGGTTGGGAGTCATGGCTGGGTCCCCTAATGGTGCACTTCCATGATAGGCAACACACAAGCCGGCCAATGGGCGTGTCAGCAGACTTTGGACGCGTGACATCTTCCTGTACGCGTCGTCATCACACGGCGGTGGGAGGGACTATGCTGCATGCCTATTTAAAGCCCACAATCAGGCATAATAACACTGACCACACAGAACGGGGTGAGAGAAACACGTATGGTATAAGGTAAGCCTTGCACCATCTCTATATGCTAGGAAATGGAGGCACTTTTGTGCCACATTCTTTTTAATATGGTTTTACCAAATATAACTAGTTAATCATAATAGTTTACACTTTATAATTGACTTACCAGCAGACTGTTTGGGTATATACAGTAAACCATTTTGTTTTTTAATTAACATAAATTTGCCCTTCCATCTCCGTCCTTAGCCAATTACAATTTTCTACAACTGACAAAAAAATCATAATTCATGTCCTTGCAAATGTGTCAACACTGAAAAATCTCATTGCTTGTGTAGTTGGTATGCACAGTTCAATTTTAATGAACCCTAGGTTCATTACACATACACAGGAGGTTCCTTCCCCCCCACACTCACCAGGGGGAAATTTAATGATTAGTCCTGCCTATTTAAAGCTCACTATCAGGAATAATAACACTGACTGGTCAGTCCACACAGGACGGGCTGAGGGAAACAGTTATGGTATAAGGTAAGCCTTGCAATAACTCTATATGATAGGAAATTGAGGCATTTTTTATGCCACATTCTATTCAATGGGGTTGTACCACATATAACTAGTTAATCATAATAGTTTACACTTTATATTTGACTTCATAGATCTACTAGCAGACTGTTTGGGCATATACACTAAAGAGATAAACCCATATTTGCAATTTTTACCGCATACATCCCTGTGTGTTGCCTGTCTTGGATATCAACATATTGGGTATGTGATTCTTAATGTAGGATTACACATGGATGTTTTAGGACATATTAAATGTCTTTTTGACTCATACTCCTCCACTTTACACTTTTATTTACACCTTTCCTTTTGTTTCCGATGGAAGGTGGTCTCATTGTCTGTTGACATGTATTATTTTGTTTTTTTTCACCTATTCCTTTTTTGGAAGTGGCCAGTGGTTTTGTTTATTTGTTTTTATGAAATGACTAGTCAAGCCACACTGTGGGGATGTACCGTAAGTATCAAACCCTGAACCTTCTCTTTGCCATAGATACTGTCATATAATATATATGTGTATATATATTTTTATGTATGTTGTTTAAGATGACACAAAAAATTGTTATTTTTTTTTCAGAACATATCAATATTACATGCAGACATTTCCCTGAGGAAGGAGTCTCAGAACTGCGTAACGCATCGCCTTTTGCTTATGCAACCTCTGCATGGTCATTGTAACAGTACCACTATGCGATTCTGCTATGAGTAACATTCTACCCCATTTTTATTGATTTATCATTTTGATTTTGTACACTGTATAACAATATTGTTATTTAATGAATAAAATTATATAACGTTTTAACAGAATTATATGTTCACTCTTTGATCCTTTAAAGTCCCATTTCTCT
This sequence comes from Pelophylax lessonae, assembly GCF_965119305.1. Lineage (NCBI taxonomy): Eukaryota > Metazoa > Chordata > Amphibia > Anura > Ranidae > Pelophylax > Pelophylax lessonae. The sequence goes on from NC_138772.1 coordinate 323,125,003, forward strand.
TTATGAGGGAACCCCAACTTTTCTAAATTAGTTTTGGGATGTGGCCATATATGAAAGAATAGATCTTCCCACCTTATATATATATTTCCTGACAGACTCCATGGCAGCATACGTATCAGGTTTAATCCCGCCTCCAAACCTACCCTATAGGACATCCACTCCCATAAATCTTTGCACCTGTTCAGCACACGTGTTCCTTTTGTGTCCTCCTAAGGATTACCTGTATCCTACCCGTTTGGAACCCGGGAGATGGATGACTCTGCCAGCATGGTATTGAGTGTCTCCAATAAGCCCCAACTGCTGCGGGGTATGGAGTGGGGCTAGATCTTCTACATGCAGCCTTGGCCAGTGAACCCAGCTGCCGCGGGTGGCCTGTCCCCATATGAAAGTCCGGTGTGTGTATATTCATCCATCCCTGGTGGCTAATGGATCCCTGGTGGCTAGTGGTCCGCAGTGAGTACTGTGTTTGCTATTTTTACTCCATGGCAGCTATTTTGTTATTTCAGGGCAGGGTTGTATGTTACCTGGTTTTCTCCTGCTCTCCCTGGTGGCTAGTGGTCCAGGGCCGGTCAGCATTCACTTCCTGACCGGCCACCGGGTTTTTTGGCCTACTGCTCATGCGCAGTAGCAGCTCGGCGCATGCGCAGTAGCTATTTGCGGCACCGCTGGATGACATCGGCGGCGCCATATTTAAAAGCCCTCCAAATGTCAGCAGAGTGTGTGTGTACACACTCTGCTGCAGGAAGATCGTTTTGCTGCTGCTATATTTCGTGTCTTCTGCTGCTGCTCTGCGTTCAAGCCCCTCTGGTTTTCGGTGAGTACACTGACCCCAGGGTTATGGGAGTCCCCCCCCCCTCTTCCTTCTCTGATCCTGTTGTCCAGCTCATCCCTCCAGGTCCGCACCAGAATGGAAACTTCCTTGCCCTCCTGTGGTCAGCCCGCCCTTAAAAGGTACTCAGGGCTTTGGGGGTTGGGGTGTGTAAGGAGGGGGGGGGATTGGAGCATTATTTATGTTCCTGGCTCCCTGTCTGTGTGCGCTTTGTTTCCTTTTGTTTTACAGCCCTTCCCGGTGGGATGCTCGATACTCCTCACACAGGAATGAACGTCGGTCAAGATCACATCACCGGCACTCTTCCTCAAGATCAGCTTGGAGGTCCCCGTCGGGCTCCCAGCATCATAAGAAGGTGTCTGCATCAGCCGGCCCCTCACGACACCCAGACAGAGCGGGTTGTTGGGGTTGTGGTGCCCGGGTCGCTGAAGGCAAGTCCATGTGTGACAAATGCTTATCCCAGGCTGCGGGAGAGAGGGACAGCTCTGACCAACTTTTGGAAGCCCTTGTGAAGAGAGTCGTCAAGGACTCCTTAGCGGAATTGGGTGTCGGTCAGACCCAAGACTCTGAAGGGATTCCTCCAAATTCTCCTCCTGTGAGAGTACAGCCTCAGGAAGATTTTGAATCCTCCATCCCAGTCACCCGTCAGCTTTCCTTTCGGACAGTGACTCTGAGGTAGAGGATCCTTGTTTGGGCTTTGAGTTCACCCTCGTCCCTTCCTTCGTTAAAGCGGTCAGGGAGACCCTGAATTGGGAAGACCCAGCTGTCTCTCCTCCTAAGCAAAAGAAGTTCTTTAAACAACTCAGCAAGGAGCGTCTTAACTTTCCTTTTCTGGGTGAGTTGGGGGAGATTATTTCAGATGAAAGGAGTAAGGTGGAGAGGAAGAACTCCATGCTCTCCAAGATGTCCAGGTTGTACCCTTTCAAGGAAGAGGATGTGAAAAACCTTAAATATCCTCCCTTGGTGGACGCAGCGGTAATGAGGCTGGTCAATCATGTGACCCTTCCGCTAGAAGACACGGTCTCTTTCAAAGATCCTTTAGACAGAAGGATGGATTTGGATCTGAAGAGGATCTATTTAACGGCGGGTATGGCCTGTAAACTGGCCTTAGCCTTAGCAGCCTTGTCCAAGGCTATGGAGTCGTGGGCTGATTCTGTGGATGAATCTTTTAGGAGCATTTCGGAGGAGGTGGCCAGAAGCTCCCCGTTTTAGGAACTAAGGATAGCCTCGTCTTTTCTGGGGGAGGCTTCTTTAGATCTGATCCGTCTCCTGGCTAGGGTTATGTTGTCCTCAGTGACAGCAAGCAGGTCTGGGGTCGGATTCCCTTTGAGGGCCTCCCTCTTTGGGAATAAGCTGGATGAGGCCATAACCCGAGCTACAGGCGGTAAGTCTGGCTTTATTTCCCAGAATCCACGCCTTCTTAACACGAAGAAGGGGCAACCTAAAAGGAAATATGTCCCAGATCGCGCCAGAAAAGCACGCACCTACAGGCCCGGCAGGGAGTTTGGCCGCAATTGGAGGTCAAGACAATCCTCCTCTCGGAAGACTTTGAAGAATGTCCCTTCTGGTGACCGTGAACCTACGAAGTCCTTTTAAGATTGGTCCCGCTCAGGCATGTTGGGTGGGGGCTTGGTTGCTACACTTTCGGCATGTCTGGGCGGCTTAAATCCGGGACCCCTGGACTGTCAGAACAGTCTCATCAGGACACAAGTGGGTCTTCGATGAAACACCCAGGTCAAGTTTCCTGCCTACAGCTCTACCATCTTCAGGAGAGAAACACCAGGTACTGCTTTCCTAAGTAGATTCTCTGGTGTCTCAAGGGGCTGTCATTTCCATGCCAGAGCCCGAGCGAAGCCAGGGAATTTACTCCCCTCTTTTCCTGGTCCAGAAGAAAAAAGGCTCATAGAGACCAGTTATCGACCTGAACTTTCTAAACCAGTTCATCAAGAAGGAAAGGTTCAAGATGGAGACACTTCTTTCTATCCAACAAGCGGTCCAGCCAGCCGACTGGATGGTGTCCATAGACCTAAAGGACGCCTATTTTCATGTCCCTGTTGCAGAGGAGTTTCAGAGGTATCTCTGGTTTGCCGTAGGTCACTCGCACCTCCAATTTACTTGTCTCCCCTTCGGGCTTTCCACATCTCCACGGACCTTTTCAAAAGTCTTGTTGGCTGTGGCAGCTCTGCTGAGGACAAAAGTCATTCGGCTCCATCATTATCTGGACGACCTCCTCCTTCTGTCTCAAGACAAAGATCAATTGTTGAAACACCTGGATCATGTTGTGTCTACCCTCCAGACATTCCGATGGCTACTGAATATAGAGAAAAGCCATTTAATTCCAACCCAGTCACTCGTTTATCTCAGGGCCTTGTTCGATACAGCAACAGCAACGCTGTCTCTTCCAGAAGAGAAAGTCGCAGTGGCCTGGGACAGAATTCTTCACGCCCTCTCAACCACTCATCTCCAAGCTCATCAGTGCTTGAAAATTATTGGGACCATGGTCGCAGTGGTTCCCAGGGTGAAATGGGCATTATGGAGAATGAGACCTTTTCAGAAAGGGTTCCTGCAGCATCTTCCTGACTCTGGCCATGAGAGTGAGCCTCCCGTGGTGGCTGCATTGAGAACATCTGTTGAACTTCCATTCTCTTGTACCAACTTTGTGGGAGGTGGTGACCTCACATGCCAGCAGCACAGGATGGGGTGCTCACTGCCTCACGAAGGTGGCACAGGGCAGGTGGAGCTTCTCCTCTCAAGGGATGGTGTCCAATGTTCTGGAGCCACGGGCAGCCTTTCAAGCCCTGCGAGCGTCCCACCACTTGACAAAGGGACTTTCAGTGATGCTCAGGCTGGACAACACCTCGGCGGTCACCTACGTGAGAAGACAGGGCGGAACACGCAGATGGTCCTTGTTGCGGGAGGTGGAACCAATTATGACCTGGGCACAGAAGAACATATCCAACCTGTCAGCAGTCTATGTCCCAGGAGTTCAGAACGTCCAAGCTGATTTCCTTTCTCGTGTGGAGTTGGACAACAACGAGTGGTCCCTCCACAAGGAAGTCTTCAGGTGGATCTTGTCCCTGGGATTCTCCCCAGAGGTCGACCTCTTTGCCTCTCCCTGCAACCGCAAGCTGCAGAGGTACTATACAAGGTTCAGGGATCCCCAGGCACTCGGAATGGACGCTCTCACGGATCAATGGAGGTTCCACAGAGCGTATGCCTTCCCTCCAGTCCCGATAATACTACAATTTCTTTGGAGACTCAGGTCAGAGGCAGCAGAGATAGTGGCGGTGATTCCATTTTGGCCCAACAGGCCATGGTTCTCTCTTCTGACACTCCTCAGTGTTCCGGATCCGATCCCGCTGCCCATCAGGCTGGATCTGCTATTTTAGGGCTCCATACTCCATTATTGCCCTGCTCGGCTAAATCTGAAGGTGTGGTTGTTGAGAGGAGAAGGTTACAAGCCTTAGGATGCCCTGAGGAGCCTATTTCTACACTCTTGAGTGCTAGGAGAAGTTCAACTAATAGTGTGTACGAAAGGATCTGGTCAAAATTCTCCTCACATTTAGCCGCAAGACCCGACCCTCATTCCTCTATTAAAATCCAAGATGTGCTGAGTTTTCTGCAATCTGGTTTGAATCTTCCACTCTCAGTGAGTTCACTCAGAGTCCAGGTATCGGCCATCTCAGCGTTTATGGGAATTTCTTGGGCTAGCCATACTCTGGTACGTCAATTCTTCAAGGGAGCAGTAAATCTCAGACCCCAGAAGAAGCCAAGATTCCCTAAATGGGATCTCCCTTTCTTTCTGGACTTCCTAGCTCAACGCATTAGTAATACAACTGAGCCTCTTACCATCAAAGAGCTGACGTTGGTGACAGTTTTCCTGGTAGCCATTACATCGGCAAAAAGGGTATCTGAGATTGGGGCTTTAGGGGCACAAGAGCCCTTCCTGACCTTTTTTTCGGACAGAGTAGTCCTAATTCCTATGTTGGATGCAAGAACCAAAGTTACCTCTGTCTTTCATGAAAATGCAGAAATTGTGTTACCCACCTTCAGGCAGGATGAGGGCTCACCTGTCCACCCGCTGGATGTGGGTAATAGCATCAAGCAGTATTTGGAAGCTACGGTTCCCTACCGACAGTCAGAGTATCTATTTGTCTCTTTTAATGGAAAGAACAAGGGCTCAAGAGCTTCTTCAAGATCTATCTCTTCCTGGATCATCCAGGCAATTCAATGGGCTTACAGGGCTATGGGCTTGACTTCTCCAGTGGCGGTTACGGCCCACTCAACTCGGAGTGTTTCCACTTCCTGGGCAGTCTTTTGTAGATTTGTAGAGCAGCATCCTGGTCTTCTATAAATACCTTTTTGTCTCACTATTGTGTTGAGCCGGCGGCTCTTTCTTCTGCTAATTTTGGTTTACAAGTCCTGTTAGTTGACAGAGTAAATTAATTTTACTTTTGTTCAGCACCTGCCCACCCTGTTTGTGTACGGCAAGTTATTTCCTGATACATATGCTGCCATGGAGTCTGTCAGGAAAATGGAAAATTTATATCAAATACTTACCATAATTTTCCTTTCCTGATGGACTCCATGGCAGCAGGAGTTCCCTCCCAGTTTCTATGGAGGATAGTTACAGAACACGTGTGCTGAACAGGTGCAAAGATTTATGAGAGTGGATGTCCTATAGGGTAGGTTTGGAGGTGGGACTAAACCCGATACGTATGCTGCCATGGAGTCCATCAGGAAAGGAAAATTACGGTAAGTATTTGATATAAATTTTCCATTTTTTTTTATATAGCTACACAATTTTTTTTATATTAAGCCCAATTATTTGTTTGGACCCCTAAGGCAAAACTAAACCTTGTGATTTACCTGTTTCCCAAAACACAGTTACTGTACATTCAAGACATGCATGAATGATGACTCTCACAGTTGCCAATGTGCTTATGTTAGCCCTCAACCAGAGTCCTCAAATAGCTGATCACATGTGCAGCACCATTGCAAAAGCCAACGAAGAGGGGAGTCTCAGGCAGTTGAGAAAATCCTGCAACATCGCTGGATAAAGATGGGCTCACGTAAGTATTAGGGGGGCTGAGGGAGGCTGCTGCACACAGAATGTTTTTTTTTTATCTTAATGTATAGAACGCATTAAGATAAAAAAAACCTTCTGCCTTTACAATCCCTTTAAGTGTTCATATGAGCTTGAGCATAATAGGCATCCATCACCTTTGGAAAATGAAATACTGTGACTTATGGAAGAATTGCAAGCTTACTAACTAAATATGAACTTCTGATTAAAGAAAGGTCAAATGAGCTTGTGACCGAATCACTAGGCTTGGGTTATCCCAAAGCAGTCCCAGAGGCTCTCCACAATGACAGATGGTTAGACACACATGATCATCGCAGAATCATCCCAAAATGGCTCATCACTGGGACATATAAGGAAAGCACTACAGATAGTGTAAAACCTTCTTTAAAAATCTATTGAAGTATAAAAACACACTTACATGGTAAGATCCACGTCGCTCCACTTTACGTGCAATTGTCACATGTGACAAATTGCTTAGGGAGGAGCGACATACTGATGTCATCACGTATTCTCGGAAGTGCGGGTGTTACACTTCTACCTTGGCTGGCGAGGATATTTCTGTATAGCGCTATATTGAATTTTACCATGTAAGTGTGTTTTGATACTTCAATACATTTGTAAAGAAGGTTTTACACTATCTTGACTGTTTTTCTTCTATGTCCCAGTGATGAGCCATTTTGGGATAATGCTGGGATGGTCATGTGTGTCTAACCATCTGCCATTGTGGAAAACCTCTGCAACCACTCTGGGATGACCCTGGCCGGGTGGTTCGGTCACAAGCTCTTTTGACCTTTCTTTAATCAGCAAGTCATATTTATCTGGTAAGCTTGCAATTCTTCCATAAGCGTTGGTGATGTCATGGTGTTTATTTTTCCAATTATGAAAAAATATGAAATATGAACATGAAGAGGACTTTGCTTCCTGGTTTCAAGTTTTATGTTTCACGTGGACTTTTTGTGTTTTTATTTATTTAATTTAGCTTTACCCCTGAAAAGGGGATAATCTGTATGCTTTTCACATATATTATCTAATAATGTTTATGTAGCAGATTTCCCAGGCATTGAGCCTGATGTGGGTCTGCCATCGTTACTGGTTACCTCTCCAGCCCATGTGAACTGCAACCCTGGGTGTGAGAACTGAGACATTGACAACTCCGGCATCTTTGCTTTGTGGTTTTATTGTATTTAAGGGGATGGGAGAAGGGAATGAGTGGGATACTCCTTTAGGCTCAACTAGGTACAACTTGGGACTTTATCCAGAAAAATGTCTGTTAACGTTGCCTTGACACCAGCCGACGCTGGCCAACACTCACTGACGCTTAGAACTCTCTATAACTTGAAAGAAGTGCTGAATCCATGACTTTAAGTCCAAAAGATCCAGGACTGTAGAGTATGAAACTGCTGACACTGCAAAGTCACTGACTACTCCCTCCAGCCTTGCACTGGCTTGAGGTAGCTTGTTGTTAATTCCTGTATGGCTGCAACTCTCAAATGATACTCTGCACAATTCAGGGCCCAAACTGCAGGCGCCCCCTTTAACCTTTAGCTCTTCGGGGTCCACTGACTATGTACCCCCTCTGTTACTTCAGGGTCCTCAACCTAGGTACCCCCTTTTAAACTAGCTGACAATGAATCCCAGAACCTCCTCCGGAGTGGTCTCCTCTAACACTTCAGGCAGACCCCCAGGGGCAATCCTCAGTACTCACGACCTGTGTAGGCTTTCCTGGGACTGGACCCCTCTCGTTCTCCGCTGGTTCTCGGCACACCGGATCCCCTCAGCTCAACTCAGCACTCTCTGGATTCTCAGGCGACACCCCGAGACATCCACTTCCTCAGACAGGAGGAGAGGCAGCCGTTCTCTCCCTCCTGGGACTCTGTGTAACGCTCCTGCGTTTTTGTAGTAGGCTGGATTTGCAGCTGCAGAATCTCCACTCAGTAGTCATGTAGAGATGTGTTGAATAACCAGATCCAACTCTCCAGACTCATCACTGTGGGCTTGTCAGCTTCAGCATACAGATATACACACTCAATAAGATGTTCCTGGAGTGATAGGATGTATATAACAGTATGAAGATGATGTGCTGAAGGGACAGGTGTGAACAGTGACAGAGATGGCAAGCACTTGATAGAAATGTTCAGGAGAGTATTAGATGGTATTAGGTAGAATGCAGATAGGTTAGTAATCGAGTATGGTAACAGGTGGTAAGGACAGCAGATGACAAATACAGGATAGACTAACCCAGTGCAAGGATAGATGGTAGTAGACTCAAGAGCTAGCAATCTATGTAACAGTGCAGATGATAGATTTAGTATGCATAGATAGTAACAGTCCTTATGTGCAGAGGTAGATAGTGTAAGTAAGGTTATGGAGGATTCCCCTGTGGGGTACTTATCACTAGTAAAGTTAGTAGTAGCAGGGTCCAGTAGTAAGGGAGTGATCCAGTAGCGAGATACAGGGATCGGTAGCGAGGTTCCGGTCTGTTTCCAAGTAAAAGGGAATAGCTGGAGGTTCCGGTAGCAAGATAAGCTTGTAAGCATGTGGACACACGGCAGGGTGAGAGTGAAAGCAGTAAGCCAAGAGTGATCGGGTAGCGAGATACAAGATCAGTGAGTGAAACAAGTTCAGGTAGCGAGATACAAGAGCGAGTGACATCAGGTATGGCTGCTCTGCTGACGGCTTGAACGAACTAACCATGCGGTTAGAACGAACGATGTGAGAGAGAACGCCGGCGGTTGAAATAGCCGCTCTGCGGCGCCCGGCGATGACGTCATCCGTCTTAAAGGTGTATGCGTACCACCTAATTAGAAAGGTGGGACGCATATTTGAAAGAAAAGTGGAAAATAAGGGTACCAGAGGTACCAGAATCTTACACTCTGCTCCCGCCAAACACTGTGTCATGCGCCCCCTTCAGACTTATACCCTCCCCCAGAATCCTCTGTGGCAGAATCTGCCTCTTGGGGTAGATACAAGCCTGAATGTATCTTCTGATTGGGTTTCCTCCACTGCCCTATGAGAAGCCTCTCACAGGAACCAGTGGGGAGACTCCCCTCTCAGCATGCACACCTGGAAGCAATGACACCCTGACAAAAATAAATCTTAGCCCTGATGTTAGGCAGACAAGGCCCACTATACATTTGCCTAGCACCTTCCTGTAGGGTGCTACATTTATTTCATTTAAGTGGCACAACCCTATATGCTAGGGTTGCGCCACTTAAATATATATATGCGCAACTCAATATATTTGAGTTATACTGTGTGAAATACCCACGGTAGAGTCGCTGCTTCCTGTCACTGTATTATTTAGTCTGTTTACTTCTGTTTAGCTCAAGCGCAGTTTCTTTTTAACAAATACTTTACATACACTGCAGATATTTGGACGAGAAATCAAGCACAATTCATTGCAATGTTAATAAGCGAAACAACCCTGGAGCTACATAATTAAAAAAAAAAAAATGATCGACGTGTCAATTTTTTTTTTTTTTGTAGTGATGAGCAAATTGGTATTCTGGGTTTGAATGCATATTTTAAGTGAATGGGGATTATTTGTGGCCACACCAAATAATGGCATCCACAGCATGACCATGCTGTGCAACCATTAGGGCTCATTCACACTATGTGTCCTGCAGTATTCTTTGCCGATCAACCTCTAATCCAAAAGGCACATGTTTGTGTAGAAATGGCTGTGTATCTAAGTGGGTGCTATAGCAACCAATGGCTGGAATTGTGTCAAGTGAGAGCAAAAATTGTCACCAGCACACCAAAGATCTCCAGAGTGGGTCCAAAGCTTTACTAAGTGATCACATAGTTACAACAGATAGCAACAATTCGATGCCATGCGGGACCCCTTCATCAGGCATGTGCTTAATGAGGGGGCCCTATGTGGCTCCGAAACGTTGCTAGCTGCTGTAACCAGGGTTGCTGTTAGAAATCGCGGGGCCCCGTACAGACTACCTGGCAGGGCCCCCCCAAGAAAATATTAAAGATATATTTAGCTAAAATTACAACAAAATCACTATTATCAGACACAAATATAACATAACTCACATAATTCCTGCTAAATCTAAAAAAAAAAAAAACTATGTTAAATAAAAAAGAAGATGAAGGTGATCAGAGAGACAGAGAGAGAGAGAAACAAAGTTACAATTTACAAATAAACTCCTGAGCAGAGATAAGTGCTGGAAGGGGGGCCCACATAGGGAGGGGGATTAGTGAGGGACAACTCTCTCTTTCTCAACAGATAAAAGCTGATAGCAGGGAGAGGGACAGATCAGATTCAGGTGCTGGAGGAAGATTTCTGTATTTGTTGTCCATCACTAATCCCCCTCTCTGTGTGGGCCACCCTGTGTGCTCGGGCCCCCTACAAGAGGGCTGGTGGTCCCCCCCTATCAGCGGCCCTGGCTGTAACTATGATTAAGGCTTTGGACCCACTCTGGAGATCCTTAGTATGCTGGTGACAATTTTTGTTTATTGGTGATTGTAAAGGCAGAAGGTGTGTTTTTTTTTTTTTTTTTAAATATTCTTTGCATTAAGATATAAAAAAAAAATCTATGTGCAGCAGCCCCCTCTGTCCCCTTAATACTTACCTAGACCCATCTTTATCTAGTGATGTTGCAGGAGTTTGGTCAGCTGCCTGGGACTCCCCTCCTCATTAGCTGAGACAGTAGCGTGGCACGATTTGCTCCCGCTGCTGTCAATCAAAGTCAATCAGCCATTCAGGAGAGAGAGGGGGCGGGGCCGGGTCGCGACTCTGTTACTGGGTGGACAGAGGGAGCTGTGACTCGGCTTGGGTGCCCCCATAGCAAGCTGCTTGCTGTGGGGGCACTCAACAGGAGGAAGGGGCCAGGAGCAACGAAGAAGGATCCAAGAAGAGGAGGATCTGGGCTGCTCTGTGCAAAACCAACTGCACAGAGCAGGTAAGTATAACTTGTTATTTAAAAAAAAAAAACGAGACTTTACAATCACTTTAATCTTCACAGATCAATGCAGCCCCACTACAAGGTCCTATAGAAAACATTTGATTTCTATGTGCCCTGTTGCCACCACAGCACTGCAATGAGGTTGCCTGTTGAGGGGGGAAAAAATTAATTTTTCTGCACTGTATTTCACCTCATTTGTCACCACCCTGAAACTTGACAGTGGTGCATAGAAATAGATGCAAAAATCATTTCAATAAAGTTAAAAAAAAAAAATAAAATAAAGGTAAACATTGCCTTGTGTTGTCCAATTTTAGCCAATTTAAGTGTGTGGGCTTGTGTGGAGCCCCTAAAACTGTGTTTTTCTATTAACTTTGTACACAATCCTATCCACAGGAACACAGAGGTGCATATTTTGGTTTAAGCAGCTGGAGCAACAGTTATTCACTCAGTTAATTAAAGCAAGCAGTTTTCTCTCTATGGCTGCCCTTAGCAGCCAAAATTAATTTAGGCCAAAAGCTGACATGCTGAATTTGCAGCTCACAGTTGCTAAGCAACCAATGCTACAAGTCTCAACTGCCATTCTGCCAACACAAATTATACAACAGGTGTTTAAAATCTCAGAGAGAGCACTGCAGCATTTTCAGTGTTAAAGCTTATATTAAATAATTGATTAAAACATACGTATACAACTCGACATTTATAAATAATTTAAGTGTGTACAGCAAACAATAAACAAATTAAAAAATAGTACTTTGGATTACCTCCTAATAGAATAAATTGCTTGATTTTTGCACCTTGGCAAATCTAGGCCAATGCACTTTCTCCATAACTCTTTTCTGCTGTCAATATAACCCAGTGGCTTTTTCCAATAAGGTTAAACTGGATAGTCATTACTTTTAAAGCCACAAATAGGAATCTTTGTTAAAGCAGAAAAACAAACCTGAAAGACATGTCTGGTCTGCCAAAGTATATGAGGTCACACAGAATAAAACTTAGTTAAAGTGATTGTAAAGGATCACCTTGTAAAACAACCAATTCAGTTTAAAATTGAAATGAAAAACATTTGTGTATAGGTATAAAACAAATTATAAATGTAGCACCCTACATGTAGGTGCTAGGTAAATGCATAGTGGGCCTTGTCTGCCTAACAGCAGGGCTATGATTGCTTTTTGGTTAGGGTGTCATGGCTTCCAGGTGTGTCTGCTGAGAGGGGAGTCTCCCCACTGGCTCTGTGAGAGGCTTCTCATAGGGCAGTGGAGGAAACCCAATCAGGGACACATTCAGGCTTGTAACTACCCCAGAAGGCAGATTCTGCTGCAAAGGATTGGTTGGGTGAGGGGTGTGCGTGACTGAGTGTCTTTGGCGGGATCAGATTCCTCCAGTGTCTCTCCTCCTGTTTGAGGAAGTGGATGTCTCGGGGTGCTGTCTGAGAATCCAGAGGATACTGAGTTGAGCTGCGGGGATCCGGCGTGCCGAGAACCAGTGGAGGGAAAGAGGGGTCCATTCCCAGGAAAGCCTACACAGGTCGTGAGTACTGAGGATTGCCCCTGGGGGTCTGCCTAGTGTCAGTGGGGACCACTCCAGAGAAGGTTCTAGGATCCAAGTGTCAGCTAGCTGTAAAGAGGGTACCTAGGTAGAGGACCCTGAAGTGACACAGGGAGTACCTAGTCAGGGGACCCTGAAGAGTTAAAGGGGGCACCTTCAGTTTGGGCCCTGAAGAGTCAGTGCACAATGGGTAGTGCATCAGTTAAGAGTTGCAGCCATACAGAAATTCACAACAAGCTACCTCAAGCCAGTGCACGGCAGGGGGGAGTAGTCAGTGACTTTTGAGTACAAGCAAGTATTGTTGGAAAGTTCAATATTCTACCGTCCTGGATCTTTTGGACTTAAGTCAGAGTTCCAGCACAGCTTTCAGAGATATAGTGTGTTCAAAGCACCAGAAAGCGTTGGCTAGCGTCGGCTGGCGTCAAGACAGTGCTAACGGGTATTTTTGCTATAAAAGTCCCAGAATTGTACATAGTCAAGCCAAAGGAGTATCCCACTCATTCCCTTCCCCCATCCCCTAAAAATACAATAAAACAACCAAACAAGGATGCCGGAGTTGTCCATGTCTCACTTCTCACACCCAGGGTCGCAGCTCACATGGGCTGGAGAGGTAACCAGTAACAATGGCAGACACACATCAAGCCCAATGCCTGGAAAACCTGCTACATAAATATATTTTTTCCATTTTTTTTATAAGTTATAAGTGATAACATTTACTCTGTCCTCAGCTGGGAGAGGAGAGTCAGCAGCACACTGAGCTTCCCAGTGAATGGCGGTGCAGGGGGTGTGTGTCATTCTTATCATTGGAGGAGAGCAGGCTGAGTTCCCAACACAGCTAGAGAACAGGCCACGCTGTTCTTTCCTGCCTAGTATGGTCAGTTTTTATTTTTAATAGGAAAGCAGAGGGACTGGCAGGATCACCAGGGATTTCACATAAAGGATACAGTAAAAAAAATGAGTCGGCGCTAATTATGAATATTAAAAGTCCGTGATGGAACTTACAGTGTCCTGTAGGATTTAGGGCCACCGTAAGGAAATGAGTCCACAAAGTCTCTGGGCAGCCATTGGAAGGCGGGGGGAAAAAGACAAGCGATTTTTTCCAAATATGTAAAGAGAGAAAAGACAACAAGGCGCCTCTAAATGTAGACTGTAGCCAATTTATTGGACAAAAAATATAGTCCGACACTCACATGTCCCAAAAGTATATGGGCCTGAAATTAGTGGGGCAATCAGTCCCTCTTTGGCGTCCTGGGTAGTTTGGGTCTGAGACCGCTGCGGATCCGGCGTTCTGTGCTGTTCCTGCTTGCTCCATGACTGTGTGAGCCGGCTTTCGGGGAGCGGAGAGGAAAATGAGGGCCGGACCGCACAGTGAGCAGCAAACATGCACCAGTGACGTCAGAGCCCTGGCCTACTGGCCCGCTCCTTTCTCAAGTTGGATTTCCCACTTTTCAACAGAGAGCACTATGATTTTCCTTTTGTCTTTCTGAGCCTATCTGCCTGGTATACACCTGATTGATTGGATCCATTATGAAATGCCTAAGCTTGACCCTGCAATTTAGAGAGACACATTTGAGACCAAGGCTGCCGATAGGAGGGTATCACCGGTCCTCTTGTTGGGGGCCCTGACACAAAGGGGGGTCGGGAGAGCAGGGGGAATCAGATGCGGGCAGGACAGGGAGGATGATCGATGCAGCAGGGGGAGGAATACAGGAACCATGCCCTCTGTGTCTCTCCCTGCAGCAGCTGAAAGCTGGTTTCTCCCCCTTCCCCCTGCCAAATTTCAGTTGCTGCAGGGAGAGGCACGCAGGACATCGTTCCTGTACCCCCCCCCCACCACATTTATCATCCTCCATGTCCTGCCTGTACCTGATTCCCCCTGCTCTCTGGGCCCCTCTGTTTGCATGGGCCCCCTGCAGTCAGCAGGACCCAAGAAGTGTGTGGGGGGGGAGAGATCACACAAGCCCATAGGGCAGTATAAAAGGTTAAACAGATTTATTAAAACTCCAATAGTTCTACTCCCAAACAAGAGCATAGGCATAGCACTGCAGCAGCATGGCAGATGAGTTCTTGCTGGAGCTCCAAACCTAGACTCCATCAACAAAGAGATAGCAGTGCAAGATCCTTATTAGAATAGTGCAGTAAATTATTTCATAAAAACATATAGTACACTTACATATCAAATTCTTGGTAGTTAGCTCAGGTAGAAGATGAGAACACCATGGGGCTGTCAGTAGGATGATGGATAGACTGTAAAGCTGTCAGTGGATGTAAACCAGTCCTATCTCTCTGGCAAGCTCTGGAAGGATCAAATCATGACAGCTGTCAAATGCCTGCCAATAGTTGCCGTTCTGCACTGAAAAAGTCTACCTTATGGCAACCCTATTGTGTCAGTGAGAAGTGAAGGGTGCTGTCTCCTGTTCATTCATCTGCAGTGCAGCTGAGGCTGCAGAGAAAGGAACTGAAGAGTCTCTGTCCTCAATTTCTTTCTCTGTCTCAACGGTGAGATGTCAGGGGTCTGTTTAGACCCTTGGTATTTCAGCCAAGCCCACTCCCACCAGAGTTGTAAAAAAAAAAAACTGTACATTTTTTTTTTTTAAATTGTAAAAAAGAATTAAAAATATTAGGGGTTCGTTCACACAGGTTCTCTGGCCCATACAGTATTAATGAGAGGTCTGTTTGTGCAGCCGGAGCCGTCTGTTACTCCATGAGGATGCAGCACTGTATGAACACAACCTCAGGTCCTAATTTAATAAGTGTGCCAGTACAGGTGAGTGACCACACTGTCAGTGTTTGGAGGATATACACCTGCATCCACACACCTGTCAAATTAGGACCTGTGGCAGTGTTCCTACAGCTGCTGTGTCCCAATAGCATAACATAGGCTGCCCGCACACAGCAATGGCCACATTGGAAAAAGAACAAAAACTGATTCACATTGTACAGGCCACAGCACTCATGTGAATGAGCCCCAATACCTCATTTACGCACAGAGCTTTATTACCTCAATACAGTTTTACTTTTTAGATTTGGTAGGACATTTGTAAGCTGTGTTAGGTTTGAGTTCGCTGATAATGATTTTAGTGTATTTTTAGCGAGAATATTGTTTTAATATTTTTGGAGGTAGGGGCATAGGCTGTATTTAAGTATATGGGGACCAGCGATTTCTAACAGCAGCCTTGCTTTTAGTGAGGGACTAACCCCAAAGGCAAGACAATGCCCAAAGAGAAGTGCCTAAAGGGGACGGTGAAGGTTTTTTTATAAGGATTACACATTATCCCTTTTTGCATATGAATATCAGGACTTTTTCTTTTGTTTTTTATTGGGGGGGGGGGGTACTCATTAATTATAAAATATTAAAGGTATGAATATCACTTTGTCCTGGTCTGGCACTAAATCACTGGAGTGGTTACATTTTGTATTTTACCATTGACATTTTTGATGTAATATATACACATTGCTTTGAGAATTTTTGCACTATTTAGTTTTTGTGTTTTTGGAGAGTAGCACTTGTACAGTATAGCATTACTAAGGTGTTTTTTTTTTTAATTTTGTATTTGCAGCTTGGTGATTAAACCACTTGCCAGCTGCCAGCAGTACATATACTGTGGCAGGTCGGCTCTGTCCTGCGAAATGACGTACCTGTACAAAGTTGCAATAGCCAGTGGATGCACGCGCTGGTTGGCCAGAGGTCGGCCCTGTCCCGTGAAATTACATAACTGTACGTCGCTTTGCGCGACCACAAGTGGGGGCATGTGCGCCAAATTGCCACAGGGGAAGCTGATCTGCGGGTCCGGCGGCCACGATAGCCGCTGTGCACCCGCATTTGCTCCCCATGGAGACAGAACGACAGTCTGCCGTTGTAAACACAAAAAAATGTCAGTTAGGTGTCCGATCTGTACGCCGCAATGTTGCAGTCCCTCTAAAAATCGCTGATCGCCGCTATTCCAATAAAAAAAAGATTTAAATCTTCCCCTAGTTTGTAGACGCGATAACTTTTGTGCAAACCACAATTAATATACTCTTATTGGGATTTTTTTTTTAACCAAAAATATGTAGCAGAATACATATTGGCCTAAAATGATGAAAAAATTTAATTTTTGGGAATGTTATATAGCAGAAAGTGAAAAATATTGTGGTTTTTTTTCATGCTCAGAATTGTCACTCTTTTTTGTTTATAGTGCAAAAAATAAAAATTGCAGAGGTAACCAAATACCACCAAAAGAAAGCTCTATTTGTGGGAAAAAATGTTTTTGGAGTACATCGTTGCACGACTGCGCAATTGTCGGTTAAAGTAACGCAGTGCGAAATCACAAAAATAGCCTGGTCATTAAGGGGGTAAAACCTTCTGGCCCAGTGGGTAAAGAGTAACTCCACTTTTGTTATTCTGAAGAAATCCCTGTGTGTTTGTGTCCTTGTCTGTGTCCATGTGGTAAATAAATCTAATGGAAGTAGTTTCGTAATGATCAATCAGCTGCTGTACCTGCAGGGCTCTAATGAGGAAAATAGCTCTAATGAGGAAAATAGCAGGATCTGCATCCCTATAGACATGATTTCCTATTGGGAAAATCTCCTCAAAAATGAAATTTTTGTTGCAGGGGATGCCTGATTTGTATCTTAGGCAGACTTCTGGGAAAATCACATAAGAAGGAAATTATGTTTCTGGAGTGTGTATAGTACAAATTCGGTGTACAGAACACCTCCAGGTAGCCATATTGCATTGCATTTTACAGAAAAAATACAGAGTTGCAGATTAAAAAGGAAAGGTATTTTTTAAATAACATTCAATTACAATATGATTTGAGTCACTATTGTATATGCTATATTATTTTTTTTTTATTTGCTATTTTTTTTCCACACGAAAGTAGAGTTACCCTTTAACCTAATCTGTGTGCAGGATTCTTTTAATAAAGTTAATCTGTTGTCTGCTGGGAACTTTCTTCATGGGCGCCAAACTATGCTGGCCAACAGTTTTTCCTTACTTTCTTTTTTCATCATCAGTCACTGGCCAGAGGGATAAAACAGGGGCTGTTATAGGCCTTTCTTTATATACTGTTGCTAGTTAAATACAGTTCAGTTCTGTTACCCACTTCCGGACCACCCACCGCAGTTTTACGTTGGCACTTTGATGTTAAATACCAGTGTTATGGCAGCAGATCGCTGCCATAACCCTGGTATTTTCTTCCACGGCCAGCGGTCCTCTTTCACCTAAAAGTGGTCCCAGTGGCGGATTTGCCGCAGGATCACTTTTATGGGCGGCATAGCTTCCCGGTCGTCTTCCCCGCTTACCGGAGACGTCAGTAGCAGAGAAAACGATCTGGTTCTCTGAGGTGCTGTGCAGGAAGTCTAGTGAGGGCAAGATGGCCCCCAATGGACTCTATGGCCTTGGAGGACCGGAGCAACGTCATACGTCACTTAGGCCCAACGGCCTTAAAGGGCCCATTTTTTTTCTTGCTGAAAAAAATAAAATAAACATTTTTTTTTTTTTTTTGCTTTTAAGTGTAAATGTGAGATCTGAGGTCTTTTTGACCCCAGATCTCACATTAAAGAGGACCTGTCCTGCTTATTTGTATTACAAGGGATGTTTGCATTCCTTGTAATAGGAATAAAAGTAATCAAAAACATTTTATGAAGGGGACAGTGTAAAAATAAAAAATAAAAGGTAAAATAAATGGGGAAATTTTTTTTTATTAAAGCGCCCCGTCCCTCTGAGCTTGCGTGCAGAAGCGAACGCATACGCAAGTCGCGCCCACATATGTAAACGGTATTCAAACCACACATGTGAGGCATCGCCGCGATCATTAGCACAAGAGCAATCATTCTAGCCCTAGACCTCCTCTGCAACTCAAAACTGGTAACCTGTAGAAAATTTGAAAATGTCATCTATGGAGATTTTTAAGTATCAATTTTTGTCGCCATTCCACGAGCACGGGCAATTTTGAAACATGACATGTTGGGTATGTTTTTACTCTTTCATCTATCCAAACGCCCCTTTCACACTGTAGAGTCCGTCGGTGGACTCTGTTTTTCGCTGAGCAGGCAGATGGCAGCTCTGTCTCCGCGCTGTATGCGGAGACAGAGCTGTCAGGTCCCTGCTGTTCTCTATGGGGGAATCGAATGAGAACGGACCGCCTGTCCGTTCTCATCCGATCCCATCCGATCCGATCTGCTGGACGGATAGAAAATAGGCTTTCCATCTGTCCAGATTTGACAGATCGGACTGGATCTGATGTCAGCGGACATGTCTCCGCTGACATCCGATGCCCCATAGAGATGCATGGGGCATCCTTAAAGATCAGCCAAAAAAATGGACAGGCGGATCTCAACGGTCCGCCTGTGTGAAAGGGGCCTAACTCTGAATGCAGGCCTGATTCATTCCCATGTGAAGTCAAACATTTTTAAAGGACAGATTTAAATTAGGATTCTGATAAAGGAAATCTTTCAACATGAGGCAATAAAAGAAGGGTAGGCCTTTGAGAATAGACTACCAACATTCAAACACTACTGTCCAGCAAGTTAACATCTTACCACTACAAACCGGAATGAACTGAGAGGGAAGGCAGTATTGAAATAAGTGTTTCATATGCAGAACAGATTTATTCTGTAGCAGTAGTGAAAGCACACGACATGTTGTGTGTAATATGGGATCTATTAGCACTCAAGAAAATCAGTTTCTGAACTCCTTTCAGAAACTGCTTAACCAAAAATTGAGAATTATATGCAAAGGCTTTGTGTATCTTTCTAAGTGCTCATTAAAACTAGCAGTTGAGGGGCAACTCTAACTGCTCCCTCTTTAGCTGCAGAGGCAACAGATGGGGGTGTACGCATGACAGGATTTCTACCCCCTGTCTCTTTTTGCCAGCGGTCGTGTTTGTGGCATCCAAAGGGTTAAAGAAGGAAGGGAGGAGGCCATACAATGCCTCCTCAATGCCTGTCAAAATCTCTCTCTGAAAAGAAATCCTACTGCAGTTCGCTCTTCAGAGACCAAAGCAAGTGTCATCGAGCTCCAAAAAGGAAATTTTGCAGCTAGCAGATTTCATAAATGAATGAGAAAACAACCTCTTTGATATATTTGACATAAAGGCCAAGTCCTTAATAGGAGAAACGCCCTGTTGCATAGGGAATGTTGGTTGTCCAAGCAAGGGAATTTAATATCATATCAGAATTAACAGCAAAAAAAAAAAAAAAAAACTAGAGTTATGAACATTATAGGTAAATAAAGTGCAGAGCTAAAAAATCTAAAATGAAAATGAGTGTCCAAATCAGTGCTATAACGAGACCAATAGCCACATATCAAACTATAATGAGGCTAGTCCATCTGCGAATGATCCAGTCAAAGAAATTTTAAGTCCTTGAGGAAACGTGTCATTCAAATGCTATAATGAATATAGGGAGAAGATCTTTTTGTTATATAGGTTAAATGAAAAGCCACTAGTGCACTTCTTGTATATAAAGTCAACTCAAATAGTGCTCCCCTCCACCGTGCCTATGCACTCACCAGATGTCTAGTGTATATACACCTTGAGTTCTGTTCAACAGGAACTGTTGTTATCGCACCCTGGATCGTTCCCACAGTCAGAAGCTGATGTCCTTAACCCTCTCCCATCCACTGCTATTCAGGGTGAACAGGATAGCTAGTCAATCCACTTGATCCAGAGTTAAAAAGAGGCTGCATGGAACGCTCACAAAATCAGAGCCAAAAAAAGGTGCTAATATAGTGTAGTATTTATTGAAAAGGTTAAAACTACATGTACATGTAAAATGAAAAAAACTCACATATAAAGACCGCGGCTCCTACGGCATAAGGACACAGCGGTCAAGACGCCAGTGTGTAGGCTCCTAAAACCCCTAGATTTTTGCTGTTTGCTGAGGTAACCAGAGTCCAGAAACGCTGTAAACCTGTTAAGACAGAAAATCTATTACATTTTTGCTACCCTGAAATTTTTTACTTTAACCTAAATATGAAGAAAGGAACTAACCAGATATCTTAGCAAAGATAGTTAAGTGCAGAAAAACCACTTTCATAACAGTCAGCGATAAGATTCTTCTGTTGCTGAACTGCTTGCTCCAAAGTGGCTCAGCCACAAAAACAGGGAAGAGCTCCATCAGAACAATATTCTTAGTGATACTGATGAAAACATAATGATCTGGTTAAACCTCTGCATACAATTTGCCAGAGCAGAAAGTACCAATTTAGCTACTTCTGTAAACAACTGAAAATGCTCATCTAAAACAAATTTCTCCCGCTATATAGAGCTAACATTGTAAGTAGAAATACATTTGTGCCAATCAGCAGATCCTCTTTTACCTCTTTTTTCATCTCTGGAACTGCACGGTGTGTAAGGACTCTAATTGCATTTTTTTTCCTCACTATGTGCGGAATTATATTTATACATGCACTTTGAAAGTTATGTTTTTATTTTATTATATGTGAATAGTTTCATACATTATATTTCTGTTTGAGCACATAGTACATTTGGGTAGTGCTACACTATTTTGTGCATTGTATAAAGGTGTTGTGGAATCACTTTTTTGAGTATGTTTGCAACCCACATTAGGATTGGTTGATTGGTTGGATGTTTTTTTTTTTTATTTTATTTATTTCACTCCTTAACAAGGTTAACATGCAAATAAAGGAATTTAAAGTGGTTGTACAGCCTTATGGTTTTTCGAATGTTTATAATCACTTTAACCACTTGCCGTCTGCTCACTCGAGCTCTACTGCGGCAAAGTGGTTCGTTATCGTTTGGCGATGTAGACCTACGTCGCCAGCGACACCTCCCCTTTCGCTTCCGCTGTATTCAGTCACAGCGGGAGTCAGGCCAGGGGAGGAGCAGCGACAATCGACGATGATTATATCATCAATACTAATAAGAAGATCACTATTAAACAATTCATTTGTTGTGACTATGAGGGAGTAGTTTACATGCTCCAATGTCCCTGTGGCCTCCAGTACATCAGTAGGACAACTAGAAAACTGGCTACACAATTAAGGGAACTTGTTTATAACATCAGAGAGGACTTCAGGGACCATAGTGTATCCAAAAATGGTGTCAACATCATAAGCAAAAAACTTTAAAACATTGGAGAAGAGGTAACTTTAAAAGAACCAGCTCTAAAAATGAGAATAGGTTAATTTTCATGGCAAGCACAGTACATTTATTCCCAAAGCTCTAAATGTAGACATTGGTTTAAATTGTTATATTAGTGATCTACAGTAGAAGGTTGTCTCTTTTTTGTAGTTAATTTTGAGATTTACTCAATATGTTTCTACATTATATATATATAATGTAGAAAAAGCTCAGTTAAATAATTAGTAAGAATGTATTGAAGTGGCATCCATCCCTAAATTGTTACAAAAACACATGGAGGGCTGAACCCGGCTAAGGGTTGCCCCCAAGAGAGGGCAGGGGAATGGGATGTTTAAGATGCCTCAGGTGAAAATCATATAACAACCTATGTTAATATAGGTTGTTATATGATTTTCACCTGAGGCATCTTAAACATCCCATTCCCCCGCCCTCTCTTGGGGGCAACCCTCAGCCGGGTTCAGCCCTCCATGTGTTCTTGTGTGTACTATATATATATATATATATATATATATATATATATATATATAGTATCTCACAAAAGTGAGTACACCACTCACATTTTTGTAAATGTTTTATTATTTATTTTCATGTGATAACACTGAAGAAATGACACTTTGCTACAATGTAAAGTAGTGAGTGTACCACTTGTATAACAGTGTAAAGTTGCTGTTCCCTCATAATAACTCAACACACAGCCATTAATGTCTAAACCGCTGGCAACAAAATTGAGTACACCCCCAAGTGAAATTGTCCAAATCGGATCCAAAGTGTCAATATTTTGTGTGGCCACCATTATTTTCTAGCGCTGCCTTAACCCTCTTGGGCATGGAGTTCACCAGAGCTTGACGGGATGCCACTGGAGTCCTCTTCCACTCCATGATGACATCACGGAGCTGATGGATGTTAGAGACCTTGCGCTCCTCCACCCTCCATTTGAGGATGCCCCACAGATGCTCAATAGGGTTTAGGTCTTGAGACATGCTTGGCCAGTCCATCACCTTTACCCTCAGCTTCTTTAGCAAGGCAGTGGTCGTCTTGCAGGTATGTTTGGGGACATTTTAATGTTGGAATACTGCCCTGCGGCCCAGTCTCCAAAGGGAGGGGATCATGCTCTGCTTCAGTATGTCACAGTCCATGTTGGCATTCATGGTTCCCTCAATGAACTGTAGCTCCCCACTGCCGATAGCACTCATGCAGCCCCAGACCATGACACTCCCACCACCATGCTTAACTGTAGGCAAGACACACTTGTTTTTGTACTCCTCACTTGGTTGCCACCACACACGCTTGATACCATTTGAACCAAATAAGTTTATCTTGGTCTCATCAGACCACAGGATATGGTTCCAGTAATCCATGTCCTTAGTCTGCTTGTCTTCAGCAAACTGTTTGCAGGCTTTCTTGTGCATCATCTTTAGAAGAGGCTTCCTTCTGGGATGACAGACATGCAGACCAGTTTGATGCAGTGTGTGGCATATGGTTTGAGCACTGACAGGCTGACCCCCCCCACCCCTTCAACCTCTGCAGCAATGCTGGCAGCACTCATACGTCTATTTTCCAAAGACAACCTCGGGACATGACGCTGAGCATGTGCACTCAACTTCTTTGGTCGACCATGGCGAGGCCTGTTATGAGTGGAACCCCTCCTGTTAAACCACTGTATGGTCCTGGCCATCCTGCTGCAGCTCAGTTTTAGAGTCTTGGCAATCTTCTTATAGTCTAGGCCAGGGGAGGACTGGGCCAGGGGGCAGGGGGGCAATTGTCCCCTGGGCCACTCTGATGCCCTGTAAAAAGGCTGCATTGCTTCTGCCACAGACATGCCTAAAGGATTCCTGGTGAAGAAAAATAAAAAGTCCCCACCACTGACCTACTGAGTGCGGGTTGAAGACAAGGACAGAGTGCAGGCCTTCCTCCCCAACATGGATGGTGTAAACTGTGTCTGAGCAGAGGCCAGTTCCATGCCTAACTGGAGACTCTCCTCCCCGGCCAGTGCCAGCCAAGCTGTCCCAGCTCCCCCCAACCACCCCATGCTGGCCAAGTCGGGAACCCTGATTCAGCCGGTGAGTAGAGAATACCTGGAGAAGGGCTTCAGCCTGGAATGGGGGTCAGGAGGAGGACTAAAAGAGGGAGAGCGGGAGGGGGGTGAGTCACTACACCATGGGCCTCTGGTTTGTACTTGCCCCTTGGGCCGAAAGTTGCCAGTCTGCCCCTGGCCTAGGCCAACTTTATGTAGAGCAACAATTCTTTTTTTCAGATCCTCAGAGAGTTCTTTGCCATGAGGTGCCATGTTGAACTTCCAGTGACCAGTATGAGAGAGTGAGAGTGATAACACCAAATTTAACACACCTGCTCCCCATTCACGCCTGAGACCTTCTAACACTAACGAGTCACATGACACCGGGGAGGAAAAATGGCTAATTGGGCCCCATTTGGACATTTTCACTAAGGAATGTACTCACGTATGTTGCCAGAGGTTTAGATATTAATTGCTGTGTGTTGAGGTATTTTGAGTTGACAGTAAATTTACACTGTTTTACAAGCTGTACACTCACTACTTTACATTTAAGTGTAATTTCTTCAGTGTTGTCACATGAAAAGATAGAATAAAATATTTACAAAAATATGAGGGGTGTACTCACTTTTGTGAGATACTGTATATATGTATATATATATATATATATATATATATATATATACTATATATATATATATATATATATATATATATATATATATATATATATAGTATATATAAAATGTCACAAATTTCCTATACACCTGTTTTTTATTCTTGCAAAAGAATATATATATATATATTACAAGTCTCTCTTTATGCTGCTTTTACATGTATTTTATATTCGATTTTATATGCATATGTATATTCAATGTCTTTTTTGTAATATGTTTAATTTTTGTATTATGTTGCTAAACAAAAGAGAGTATATTCTTGTGAGCAACTATGATAAATGTCTAAAAACAATTCCAATAAATATTATTGTTGACTTGCTCTCACACCACACACTCATAAATATGTATTATACATGAAATCAAGCAAAAAAAAAAAAAACATATTGTGCTTCACCATTAACATTGCAGAGCATATGGAGTAGCAAGAGTTTGCTTCTTCAGGATTCACACTTGAAGATGGCTAACTGAAATAAATAAAACATACTCAGTACGAGACATAATATATATAAAAAAAAAAAAAAAACATAGAACACAGTTTTTTTTTTTTTCAAAGTGGCATAAAGATTTACCTACTACTATTCATTAAGACAAAAAAGAAAAAGTAAACCTCTTAAGACTAATCTTTATATCCACGTTGCTTCACCAAGTGGAGGAAGAGGAGGAAAATGGAGTAATTCAGACCAAAAAATTCAAACATATATCAAGCGATTTCCCTTGTCAAGGTAATGTATTCTGTGTTCACTATCACAGAGTAACTTCAACAGAGCAAGTGTGCTCTACAGAGGTGGCAGCTGCTTGCAAGGTATATGACAAAGGAAACAAACAAAAGTAAAATTCCCAGTTCAATCTGCCAGCCAGTTTGCTTACCAACCAGATTAACCTGTCTAACGGTTTGCGTCAAAACAGGGGTTTAGTTTGCACACATTTGCAAACGCATGTGAAAGCTGCAGGGCCACTCCACGGCTCCCTGTATTACCTGCAGTCCTACTCTAATGAATTTATAAGAGTCTTCACAGTGGAAGCACATGCAAGCGAATGGATAGATGGGGGCAGGTGAGCCTGGAGGTGGCCCAACCCTCCTGAAAGGTAATTGGGGGCATAATGTCCAACTGTTAGACAGGTTAATCTGGTTGGTAAGCAAACTGGCCGGCAGATTGAACTGGGAATTTTACTTTTGTTTGTTTCATGTGTGGAGCCCTTCCATGTGTTCTTTGCCATTAAGGCCAGTAATAGGTGGGGGCAGTGGCCATTTTCTTTGTTGTTAATGTGTACTGGTGAGTGGACATACTGGATGCCTTTGCTGTAATACTATCAGCTGGGCTTCCATTATGCCCCCAATTACCTTTCAGGAGGGTTGGGCCACCTCCAGGCTCACCTGCCCCCATCTATCCATTCGCTTGCATGTGCTTCCACTGTGAAGACTCTTATAAATTCATTAGAGTAGGACTGCAGGTAATACAGGGAGCCGTGGAGTGGCCCTGCAGCTTTCACATGCGTTTGCAAATGTGTGCTAACTAAACCCCTGTTTTGACGCAAACTGTTAGACAGGTTAATCTGGTTGGTAAGCAAACTGGCTGGCAGATTGAACTGGGAATTTTACTTTTGTTTGTTTCATGTGTGGAGCCCTTCCATGTGTTCTTTGCCATTAAGGCCAGTAATAGGTGGGGGCAGTGGCCATTTTCTTTGTTATGACAAAGGAGCATAACCTATATTGGTGGCAACAAAATATATGTATTAGTAAAAATTCATAAAAAGTAATCCAGTAAACATACTCGAATATCCGACAACCAACATTGGCCACTTAACAAAACAGCATTTACCTATCTGCAAATAATCCTGCAACATGACCGGGTCTCAATCCACATGATCCCAATACAGCTCCTTTTATATATGCTTACTCAGGGTCCCGCCCTAGCCCCTTTGTCTCCCGCCTCCCACCAAAAAAAGTGCCAAAATAGGCATGGATAAGATGGCGGGATGCACCACATATCCAACAGCAACGTAATCCTTGCTATGCTTGCCTGTGGAGTAGTATATACACGGGTATTGTCTTCTGGGAAGGGGCTGCTTAAGATCATTTTGTGCTAGCATATTTCCAGTCCCCAACCACAATTATAGCATGTCTACAGATACAGGTCTTCAATTACCATGCTCTGGCAAGACAAAAATATTTGACTATTTTAATGTTGTTAACTCCATTCCACTTCCAATGTCTTAAAAAAAAAAAAGCAAGTGTATAATTATCATTTGTAATCAGAAAGCCTTGACCCTCTTGTAAATGAAAATGTATTTTAAACAGCATAATCATTAAGTGTTAGCCAATGTCTAATTTCAAGGCCTTGTAAAAGTAAATGTGTCTTTAAATTATACTCTTTTCAGGAGTGTAAAATATTGAATCCTCTTGATTAATTGTTTTCTTTTGTACATGTATCACACATAACTCAGCCCTAAGCTTTAGCTGAATTAGTCAGATAATATATTATTAAACATCCTTTGACGTGTATTGCACATTACAAAGAAATGCTGACAAATATAATTTTATTGGCTTTATTATTATTATTATTATAATACAGGATTTATATTGTGCCAACAGTTTGCTCAGTGCTTTAATGATCCCCACTGAGCAGGCGGATGACAGCTCCATCTCCGCACTGTGCAGAGAGGGAGATGTCAGAGCCCCGCTGCTCTCTATGGGGGAATCGGATGAGAACGGACCGCCTGTCCGTTCTCATCCGATCCCATCCCATCCGCTGGACAGTTGGAAAATAGGGTTTCCATCCGTCCGGATTTCATGGACAGGATCGGATGCGGATGTCAGCAAGTGTCAGCGGAGATGTCTATGCTGACATCCGCTGCTCCATAGGGATGCATGGAGCATCAGATCAGGTCCGCCTGAAAAACTGACAGGTGGATCAGATCAACCATGTGAAAGAACCCTTAGTCTCTGCAAAAAAAAAAAAAAGTTTTGGGGGTTCTAAGTAATTTTCTAGTAACAAATACTGAAGTGACAGAAATAGGCCTGGTCCTTAAGTGGTTAACATTGATGGCAAAGGGAAGCACTTTTTTTTTTTCTCTTTAATACCTGATTGTATGTAATGTGTGATTTAGGGCATGTATAAAATTAAATTGTACTCACTTTTTTAGCTCATTCAGAGCTCATTCAGATTCAATCTGAGTCTGTCACAGTCAGCACTCTCGGTACTGATGCTGGCTGCCTGGTCTGGAGAAGCTGCTGGAGGGAGGAGGAGGGTGGAGCTAGCACTCAAGGCGCGTGGTGGAGGAGGAAGGAAGCTCCACTGTGAATGCTGGGGCCTCGCTCTCCTCCTCCTCGGGTGACGTCACTGGTTGCTAGATGCCAGGCTGCGATAGCAACCAGTGCACTCACTGTTGTGTACACTGCGGCTGCTGTACAGGCCAGCGGCGCAGGGGAAGGGACTACAACAGAAGCTTTTGGCTCTGCTGCCACTGCTGGCCTGCTTGGAGTAACTCTGGCAGCACTGTGACTGTCGTGGGAAAGGGAGTCAGGGAGACTGGACTGGACTGGGAGAGCGTGAGTAATAATTTCAGTGACTGGTGGAGAGTGGGTAATATTTTCAGGGGGGGGGGAATTGATACGTCCCCCCCCCCCTGGATCCGCCACTGGCTACAATTAGGCTATGCTGAAAAACTTTCTGTAAATAAGGTGCATATTGCATGTACAGTATATTCTCCTTTTAAGCAAACCTTATAAGTGTAATTGTAAAATTATTATAAAATTATTAATGTATAATCACTGTTTGAAATGTGTATATTCAACATACAGTATATGCTTTGCTTATTTATTTACTGTCAGTAAATGCATTAGGCTCAATTCACAAAACGAATTCAACATGGCAGTCACTTTCAGTCAATGTGTCCAATGAAATTTAAAAATTACAGTCACATGGCTGAAAGGAAAGGTCCTTATATTTATGTAAAGTTTAACGAACTGAGCCAATTGTGTTTTAGCACTGATGAATTCTCACATATTTGGGGGATTATTGCTAATCTGGCCATACAAGGCTGTTTTAAGAGTAGTCGGATTATGCATGCTCACTTCTACTACAGAGATTTTCTGCTGCTAGTAACCTAGCAACAGTGTAGCCGACAGTTGCCAGAGGCCAGAAGGTCTGCATGTTAAAACAGTCACAAACTGACAGTTGTTCTTGCAGCATCAAGAAGGACAACTCTCACAAAATGAATATGTAGCTCTAGGCTCATGTCAGTGAGAAAGATAGCACACAACTTCACAGAGGTGGTTAGAGAGCTGCTGAAAAATGTAAAAGAATTTTCACTCAGAGCTGAGAGTGAAAAGAGGGATACAATTATATATAAAGTAAGCACATCAAACACCAAAATAATTATTTTGCAATATATTTATATGCAACATATACAGAACAGTATAGAAATACATAAATAGTAAAACAGGTACAAATATCCTAGCATGTCAAATTACAACAAGCATAATACAACCAAGGTATTATAAGGTGAGGGAGGGCATACTTTGCACTACCTACACCTATGGGACAGTGGCAGACCTATAGGAAATTAGCTCATTAAAAATGTATGTAAAATATTTATTTGATTGGTTATGAATTTTTAAAGGCAGGACTAACGGTTTTTCTTGGAGTTTAAGGCATTTATAAGCCAGCTGCTGCGCCACTGGATCAACAGACGCCGGCGGGGACAGAAGAAAGAATTGTCCCGCCGTCCCTCCCATGTCGCGGTCCTTTTATTGTGCATTCTCGGATGTATTTGTTATTTAATGTCTATTTATTAGCTTGAGCTGTTATAGCTAAGTTAGGGTATTTGGTTAAATATGGTATCTCAAATAAAGATTTTCATGTATAAGTATTTATACTTACGTTGCTGGTTTATATTAATGATAATAAAGGGCCATGGCCAGTTCAAATCCAAAACATTTTTGTGATATTATTTCTTTATTTAACCACTTGCCGCCCGCCCGCCGTCAGCGAGACGGTGCGGCCATTGTTCTGGGCGGACGTCATATGACGTGACCCATTAAAGCAGGGCAGGCGCGCGATCGTGTGCGCGCCGCCCTGCACTGCCGGTGTCGGCGTGTCCCCGTGACACAGCCGGTCACCGGCAGGGGGGAAACAGCCAATGGGCATGGCTGTTTCCCACGTGATCGGCTGTGTTCCAATGGCACAGCCGATCACAATGTTAAAGCCCGGAATAAGACCGCGAATGCGTGATCGGGAGCGCGCAGCGCGGTCATGTCGGTGGCTCTGTGTTCCCTAGGAACACAGCTTGTCACCGGCGGTAGTAAACAGTCACTGACAGTGACAGTTTACTATGTGATCGGCTGTGAATCCATTCACAGCCGATCACAAAATGTAAACAAAGAGCAGTAACTCACTGTTACTAGCTCTTCTCCCCTCACACAGTTTCCAGTGTGAGGAGAGCAGAGCTAGAAATAGTGAGTTACTGCTCTGTGTACCTGTGAATGTAAAATCACAAAAATAAACTTGTCCCCACACAGTCCTCAGCCCCCCCCAATTGCACCTGTCACCCAACAGTCACCTCATCAGTGCCAAGAAATTGACACCCATAAGGCTACGTTCACATGTGAGCGTAGCAATCGCGGGCAGAATCACCGCGATTCTGCCTGCGATCCGGAAATAATTGCAAATTGCGGGACGCCTGTGCGTTGCCTGTGATTTGCAATAGCACCCCAAAGGCTGTGCGATGTTGCCGAGATTTCCACCTGCCGAATCGCGGTAACATCGCGCAAACAACGCATGACGCCCAAAAAAGGTACAAGAGTTTCTTTGGGGCGTCATGCGTTGTTTGCGCGATGTTACCATGATTCGGCAGGCGGAAATCGCTGCAACATCGCACAGAGTTTGGGGTGCTATTGCAAATCACGGGCAACGCACAGGCGTCCCGCGATTTGCAATGATTTCTGGATCGCAGGCAGAATCGCAGTGATTCTGCCTGCGATCACTACGCTCACATGTGAACGTAGCCTAAAGTGCACCTGTTACCAGAGACTGCCATCAGTACCGCCGTGCACCATCGCCCGTCACCTGTCACCCATCGGTGACCATCGCCCGTCACCTGTCACCCCATCTATCACTGTCACCTGTCACCCCATCAGTCATCGTCATCTGTCACCCTATCAATCATCGTCACTTGTCACCCCATCAGTGATCGTCACTTGTCACCCCATCAATCATCGTCACTTGTCACCCCGTCAGTGATTGTCATCTGTCACCCCATCAATAATCGTCACTTGTCACCTCATCAATCATCGTCATCTGTCACCTCATCAATCATCGTCACCTGTCACCCCATCAGTCATCGTCACCTGTTACCCCATCAGTCATTGTCACCTGTCACCCCATCAGTCATCGTCACCTGTCACCCCATCAGTCATCGTCACCTGTCACCCCATCAGTCATCGTCACCTGTTTGCCATATACATGCAACCACTTACCGACTGCCTAACGACTATATGCGTCGGCCATTAAAAGCTAAATACTGGGGTTATGGCAGCAGATAGCTGCCATAACCCCGGTATTTTTTTAAACGGCGGGCGGTCGGCTTTCAGATAAGGGTGGTCCCAGTGGCGGATTCACCGCGGAATTACCCTTACGGTGCAGGGGAAGAGGTGTCCCCCCTCCCGCCGCGTCCCAGACGTTTTCCCAGCTTACCGGACCCGCCGGCAGCGGGGAAAACTATCCGGTCCCGGATCCTCAGAGCCATCTTGCCCTCACTCGACTCTATGGTCTTGGAGGACCGGAGCTACGTCAAAAGTCGTTGCCTAGCAACCGGTTTAAAGGGACGCTTTTTTTTTTTTTTCCTTTTTCAACAATGTTTACATTCCTTGTAATAGGAATAAAAATGATCAAAACATATTTTTTTTTAAACTGTGTAAAAATAAAAAAAAATAAATAAAATAAATAGGAAAAAAAAAAATTAAAGCGCCCTGTCCCCGTTAGCTCGCGTGCAGAAGCTAACGCATACGCAAGTCCCTCCCACATATGTAAACGGTGTTCAAACCATACATGTGAGGTATCTCCACGATCGTTAGAGCGAGAGCAATAATTTGAGCCCTAGACCTTCTCTGTAACTTTAAGCTGATAACCTGCAGAAATTTTTAAAATGTTGCCTATGGGGATTTTTAAGTACCAATGTTTGGCGCCATTCTGTGAGCATGCGCAATTTTGAAGCATGACATGTTGGGTATCTAATTACTCGGCGTAACATTTTCTTGGAAAAAATTTGGGCTAAATTTACTGTTTTCTTATTGTTTAGTTCAAAAAAGTGTTTTTTTTTTCAAAAAAATTGCATTTGGAAGACTGCTGCGCAAATATGGTGAGATAAAAAATATTGCAATGATCTCCATTTTATTCTCTAGGGTCTCTGCTAAAAAAAAATATATAATGTTTGAGGGTTCTAAGTAGTTTTCTAGCAAAAAAGATGATTTTAGCTTGTAAACACCAAGTGTCAAAAATAGGCCCAGTCTTAAAGTGGATAAATGGACAACTTTGTGTAAAGTGCTACTTGGATGTTAGGACTCTGTATGTGGCTAGGCTGTGTAAAAGTGTTACACATGTGGTATCGCCATACTCAGGAGGAATAGCAGAATGTATTTTGGGGTGCAATTTTTGCTATGTACATGCTATGTGTTGGAAATATTTCATAAATGGACAACTTTGTGTAAAAAAAAATGCATTTTCATTTTCTTTCCACATTTTCCAAAAACTTGTGGAAAAAAATGACACGTTCAAAAGACTCATTATGCCTCAGAAATTATATGTTGGGGTGTTTGCTTTCCAAAATGGGGTCATTTTATGGGGGTTTCCATTGTCCTGGTGCTCCAGGACCTTCAAAAATGCGATAGGTTGTCAGGAAATTATATGTGTAATTTATGCTCCTAGAATGCCGGACGGTGCTACTTGGATGTTAGGCCTCTGTATGTGGCCAGGCTGTGAAAAAGTCTCACACATGTGGTATCGCCATACTCAGGAGGAGTAGTAGAATGTGTTTTGGGGTGTAGTTCCAAGTATACATATGCTGTGTGAGAGAAATAACCTGTTAATACGTCAATTTGTAAAAAAAAAAAAAAATCTTAATTTTGCAAAAAATTGTGGGAAAAAATTACAACTTCAAAAAACTCACCATGCCCCTTATTAAATACCTTGGAATGTCTACTTTCCAAAATGGGGTCATTTGGGGGGTATTTGTACTTTCCTGACCTTTTAGTGTCTCAAGAAATTAGATAGGCCTTCAGTACATCAGGTGTAATCAAGTGTGATCAATTTTCAATGAATAGCACCATAACTTGTGGACTCTATAACTTTCACAAAGACCAAATAATATACACTTATTTGGGTTATTTTTACCAAAGATAAGTAGCAGTATAAATTTTGGCCAAAATTTGTGAAGAAAAATTACTAATTTGCAAAATTTTATGACAGAAACAAAGAAAAATGCGTTTTTTCACAATATTTTCAGTCTTTTTTTATTTATAGCACAAAAAATAAAAAACCCAGTAGTGATTAAATACCATCAAAAGAAAGCTCTATTTGTGTGAAGAAAAGGACACTATTTTTTTATGGGTACAGTGTTGCATGACTGAGTAATTGTCATTCAAAGTGTGAGAGCGATGAAAGCTGAAAATCGGTCCGGGTAGGAAGGGGGTGAAAGTGCACTGTAGGCAAGTGGTTAAAGTTTTAGTTAAGTGATTTCCTTGGGTGTTCTGCCTACTGTTCCATTGCTGCACTGTTTATCCCAATTATTATTCAGAAGAATATATTAGTACACATGGGCCAAACCATGGTGAAAAGTGAGAGGAGGAGGAAAACCCAATGTTTCAGTGGTGAGTGATCCCTCCTTTCTCAATTACCGTCTGCAGGAGGTTATCCCAACATTTCTAGGTAAGAGAGCCCCCTTTCTCAAGGACCTCCTGCAGGAGGGAAAACCAACATTTAAAGTGGTTGTAAAGGTAAAGAACAATTACAGCCCGCTCCTCTGTTCTAATGATCTCTCCTACACTGTGAAATTGTTTTTTTTAAAACGATGCCTGTAAATACCTTATCTTTTATGTTTTATGGCTGGTCACGTGACCTCTGGCTGCTCTATTTCTACGATCTACGGGCTACAGAGGGAGGGGCCGAGTTCCCCCTCTGACGTCAGCCGAGGAGGTCATGTGACTGCTGTGACCAGACAGAAGACATCAAAGATAAGGTATTTTCAGGCTTAATTTTACAAAAACATGGCTGTAATTGTTCTTTACTTTTACTGCCAGCTACTAAAAGTGTCAGAAGGGGGGAACTAAGAGGGGGGGGGGACACAGGAGCAGGCAGGCAGGGAGGGAGGGGGAAGGGGAGAGAGGAGAGCAGTGGGATGACAGAGGCATATAACCGGACCACGATAATCAGGGATTAGTGGCCATGATTACCATGGTCAGCACACAGAGGGGGACACAGGAACAGCTTAGAAAGGGTGCAGGTTATACAGCAAAAGCACTGTGCTGTTTAATCTGCTACAAGGGAAGAGATTCTCTCTTATCTTTTTAATTTTTTTTTTTTTTTAGGGTTACAGTCACTTTCAGGAATGAAAAGGAGCCTCCTGCAGGAAATTCCAGAGAAAGTGGGTTCTCGCACCCTGAAATGTTGGATTTCTTTAATCTCTTTTTCAACAGGGTTTCACTTTCTTTCCCATCACTCTTTCTGGGTTCTAATCTTTGTATGCATTTACAACATAAACTTTTATTTAACTGATTTGTGCTTATTATGCCTATGTACATGTGTACATTCTTCTGAAAATAAACATAGGGAAACCAGTGCAACACATTCCTTTTTTTTTATTATGCTTCATATAACATGGCAAACCAGGATACTTGTACCTATTGTACAATTTATGTAAATTGATATATGCTGAATATAATTCTATTTCAAAAGCATTCTTTTGATGTTTGGTGTGCTTACCCTATATAGTTTTTATTATTGTATTAGCAGGTTGTTACACTTTGTAAAGGATTGGGGGGGGGGGGGGGAGAAAGAGAGGAGAGAGAATGCTCAATTCACTAAGCTGTAAAGCATGTGTTATTTTCCATAACCTCTTCTTATTTTCCTCATGACTGCTATCTTAAACCCTCATTGCTGAAAATAACAATGATTAGGCTCAATTTACAAGGTAAATCACCAAGATAAGTCCTTCAAAAAAGTTACTTATTTTCAGCTGATTCCAATGAGGTTTTAAAGTTACAGTGACATGACTGAAAATAAAGATCCTTGTCCTTGTGTAAAGCTTTGTGAACTGAGCAAATAATGATCTTTGCTGATAAATAAATTAAGCCTATTATGGCTGCAAGTTATCATAGGATTTATCTGTGACGGATCTTTGTACCCCAGCTGGGCACATCCGCCGAAACTGTGTCTCCTGTCCTCCAA
This sequence comes from Pelophylax lessonae, assembly GCF_965119305.1. Classification (NCBI taxonomy): domain Eukaryota; kingdom Metazoa; phylum Chordata; class Amphibia; order Anura; family Ranidae; genus Pelophylax; species Pelophylax lessonae. The sequence continues at coordinate 323,159,598 of NC_138772.1, forward strand.
ACGAAAAACTTGCACCCACAGCCTGTGGAGAAGCCATACCCAGCCTGTAACCCCTCAATCACGAGACAATCCACGCAGGTGTTGAGGGTTAACCATGCAGAGCTTAAACTGTTTATTACATTCCAAGACACAGTTTTACACACAGTTAGGGAAACTCCCTTTAGCCTTGCCACAGCGGGGGAAGGGGAGAAGGAACAAGCCAATGGGAACTGAACATTTGTACATTGAAACAGTCTCTTAACACACACCCCCTGCGGAGAGATGTCTCCAGCTCAGACCATTGTCCACACAATTAGACACAGAAAGAGGAGGGGGGGAGGGGGGGATGGGTTGTAACATTACATTACATTAACTCAATGCCATGAGTCAGTTGTTCAGAGGATGAATAAAGGGAAAATAAAATGCAATGTCCCAAACTCATAAGAAAATTACACAAAGGGGTTTACAATCCAGCGACAGGGTGATCCGTCACCCATAGTGACGGTTAGTACCGTCACATCTCTTCCCCCCAAAGGTAGACTAATCCAGGTACTAGACCTCCAACTGGTCTGTGCCTGAGTTAGTTGGGTAACAAGTCCCAATGAGTCAATGTCTGTTTGCCTGGATAATTCCTCGGCGTTGCCGTTTTGCTTCCCAGGGCAGTAGTGGATGGTAAAGTCCAAAGGCTGCAGTGCCAAACTCCAGTAGCTTCTGGCCCATAGTCTGTCGGTAGGAGGCTTGCGCACAGTCCCCTCCAAAACACACAGTGACAGTGGGTTCTGTCACATTTCTCCCCTTTTAAAAACAGACTAACGAGGTTCCTGACCCTCAACTGGTCTGGACCTGCGTTAGTCACAAACTTCCACCCCAGGCAACCAGGAAAAGTAAAAGTACGACTCTGGCGCTGGGGAGCAAAATTGCACATAGGGTCTCCCATGAATAAAAACAGCCACTGCAGAGTGGGAACAGCTGTCTGCACTCCTCTGATCCGGGGCTGGGTTGCAGATATTGGGGGGAGCTGAATAATCCTCTGCCCTGATGCCAGCACTTCCGCTGGTAGGGAATGTAGGCTGGTAGGGCTATGCATTTGGGGAGAAAAAGATACTTGCTTTTCTCCTGGTGTAGTTACCAGCCGTTGAGAAGGTATCTTGCAATGACTGTCTCCCGGATTCTTCATCTCTGGTTCTGATGCTGGGCAGAGACCATCAGCGCTCTGTCCTGTAGCCAGCGCTTCTGCCGGGGGGATAAACACTGGGGTAGTGTCCAAGTTCTGGGGAAACGGCTCACTGAGGTCATCCCTTGGACTCCCTGCATCTAACTCTGAGGGTGGGCAGAGGCCAGCGGCACTCTGCCCCGTAGCCAGCGCTTCTGCTGGGGGGATGAACATTGGGGTAGTGTCCAGTTGTTGGGGAGGGAGAATTGCTTCCTCTACTCCCGGTGGGGATATCTACTGTTGGGAAAACAGCTCACGCAGATCCTCTCTCAGACTCTCCGGATCCAACTCTTTTTCTGATGCTGGGCAGATGTCAGGGGCACTCTGCCCTGTAGCCAGCGCTTCTGCTGGGGCACCAGATGAGATACTCTGGACTTGCTGCTGATCACCATTTCCCAGCCTTCCAGCGCCTGTCTCAACTCCCCCTTCTGAGACCTTCATGCTATCAGCTTGTCTCGCTGCCTGGGGGACCTCCTGTGCGTTCCGGCATTCTAGCGTTCGCAGTGCCCTCTGTATCATCGCTGCTTCTTCCATTGCAGTTAGTACAGGAAAACGCAGGGTCACCCCTGGCCCCATTTGCTTCTCATCTTCGTGACTGTCTGCTATTTCTCTCGGACAGTCCCAGGCAATGGGAGCCATGCCAGGCTGCTGATCACGTCAAACAGCCGCTTGTAGGCAATCTCGAGCTCCCATTCCTGCTCAACCAGGAACTCCAATTCCTCCAGGTCACACACCTCGTCGGGGAGGTCCAGCACCTCATCTCGGAAATCCAGAATGTGTTCCAGCCACCACTCCTCATCGCTCCCAAAGTCTGGGTCTCCATACATTTTTTGATGGAGCAGCCCCACGCCGCTATAGCCAACGCCTTCTGTTGGGCTGCCATCTGCTGTACCTGGCCACAGTTGAGCTGCGAACCATCGGAGGGCTCTGTAGCTGGCATCCAGCCTCATTTCCTCCTGGACCAATCTTCCGAGCTCCGTCTTCCCTTCATCTCGTGGTCGTTCCCTCAGGAACACCTCTCGCGCACAGTACTGTGTCCGGTACATCTCTGTGGAGGAGGGAAGGATCTTCCCCTGATGGTGCCGCTCGTGGCTTAGCGCCTCATGCCAGAGTTGCCGGCGGATCACATCCTCCCAGCCGAGCCTGGTGTGCTCTGTCGCTGGTCCCCGATGGTGGTTCCGCATGCCTTGCAGCCTCCTCCCGAACTCCGCTCTCATGCTGGCTGGTCCCCGTATCACTCCTCGGCAGCTGCCCAGATCTTGAATCCTGGTGGTGGTTTGGATGTCCTGGACTGCAGGAGACATCCCACCGCTGCCAACCAATGTGACGGATCTTTGTACCCCAGCTGGGCACATCCGCCGAAACTGTGTCTCCTGTCCTCCAAACGCACCCACAGCCTGTGGAGAAGCCATACCCAGCCTGTAACCCCTCAATCACGAGACAATCCCCGCAGGTGTTGAGGGTTAACCATGCAGAGCTTAAACTGTTTATTACATTCCAAGACACAGTTTTACACACAGTTAGGAAAACTCCCTTTAGCCTTGCCACAGCGGGGGAAGGGGAGAAGGAACAAGCCAATGGGAACTGAACATTTGTACATTGAAACAGTCTCTTAATACACACCCCCTGCGGAGAGATGTCTCCAGCTCAGACCATTTTCCACACAATTAGACACAGAAACAGGAGGGGGGGGGGGATGGGTTGTAACATTACATTACATTAACTCAATGCCATGAGTCAGTTGTTCAGAGGATGAATAAAGGGAAAATAAAATGCAATGTCCCAAACTCATAAGAAAATTACACAAAGGGGTTTACAATCCAGGGACAGGGTGATCCGTCACCCATAGTGACGGTTAGTACCGTCACATTATCATCGAGGAGCAAAGCAAGAAGATGTTCTCCACACACCAGGGAATCACTTCAACAATAGCTTTGTTCAGCCACAATCCACATTCAACATTTTGGCTTGGCACAGAATCCACTTCATCCGGCAACACAAGTGGTTTTCTGGTGTATGGAAGACAGCTTTGTACCTGTCAAACATCACTACTTGTTTTGATCTTCTAGAACAGTGGTCCTCAACTCCGGTCCTCAGGGCCCACTAACAGGCCAGATTTTAAGTATTACCTTGGGGAGATGCAGACTAGAGTACTGCAATCACTGAGCAGCAAATTATATCACCTGGGATGTATTTCAGTTATCTTGCAAACCTGGCCTGTTAGTGGGCCCTGTAGGCCAGGGTTGAGGACCACTGTTCTAGAACACAGGAGGTGCAGGGCCAGCAGAAGTCAGGGATGGGTTTCTCTTAAACTTATATTTGCTAGGAAGGGACACAACTTCTGGACCACTTCTAGAACTGTATTGGAGAGGTTTTTTTATAGCTTTGTTGTCATGATACACTCAATTTCCTAAGAAAACTATACTAATGATGGGTAAAGCCTCCCTTTGCTTTTAAAACAGCTTTAATTCTTTCCACAATCCACAAACATTTCCTTGAGACTGTGATACATGGAACCATGAAACTAGTTTAAGACAACTTCCTGATGACGAACTATCGCAAAATACATTAAGGTTGGTTGGGTTACTACTTCCGGTTCATAATTTCCCCCGCTGTTGGAACACACTGTGGAATGCACGCTGTTACCGAGCGTCGTTCGCACATCACTCTGCTCTCTGATGTATGGATGTGCCGATAGTGGCACTAAAAAATGTGAGTGTACCATCCCTTGATCTTTATTGTGTCTAATAAACTTATAAAACGATATTACGCAATTATATGTTTTTAATCTTCTTGGGAAACTGCAAAATTATCCTGACTGGGGGATAAGTGTACAACAATCCGTAGTGAACCCGGGGAGGCCACCTATCCATTTACATCCAAGGAGCCTTTTGCAATATATATATATATATATATATATATATATATATATATATATATATATATATATGTCTATATATAGATATATCTATATATATATATATATATATATATATATATATATATATATACACAGTATATGTGTAGCTTATATATAGCTTATATATAAGCTGGGTCCTGAAGGCCCTCTGATTTCTGGTGAGTTAACCTCACACTAATAGGTGAAGGAACATTTCAAGCACAAGCACTTTTCCTAAAAAAGAAGATCTACTCAGCACTTTATGTCACTTTTTGTGGTGGAATTTTTGCACTGAAAAAACTTTTGTTGCACTTTATGTATTAATGGACTTAATCTAAAATGTATATTCATATGTAATTTTGTGCACTGGATGAATTTTCTGCACCTTATGAATTATTGGAATTGTTACATTTAGTATTAATGATTTATTATTTATTCTCTACTCTATTTATTAGTATATATTTATTTAGCACTTAGCAATTTTGGATTTGGCGCCTCAAAGCTGTCATTTTTAAGACAACTTTAGCTTTGTCCTTGCAACTGTCTTGTTTTGGTTAGCCCATGGCCAATGTAGTCCCAGCTTTCTTGACTAATGTCAAGGGGTGGAATCCTAAAATTGTATTTTGCTATTGTAGCCTGTCTGCCTCAAAAATTGATGTGGTGTGCATTCTGAGATGCTTTTATGCTCCTCATAGTTGTAAAGTATGTGTCACGGACCAAATGAACTGAGCTGTACCCTAACTTTGACTGAGATTGCTGAGAAGCATAATGTAAAAGAAGGGTGGTATTAATCAAGAACTGCCTGACAGGGGTTTGGATTCATGTTCCAAATTCCCTTCCTCAGATACTGGCAGACATAGCAGGGAGATGCATTAGAATCACCAGCTGAATTTTGCTAGAAGACTAGTAAGGAAGCTGGTGTTAACAGGTAGAACATACTAAATTCAATATAAAGAGTTGCCGGGAACCTAGGGATCAAAAGCATGCAGCCCACCAAGCATTTTCAATTTTAAAAAAAGGGAAGAAAGAAAAATGGATTTTTAAGGTGTAAAATAATAAAAAAAAAACAATTATTACTATAAAATATCAAAATTTTATTATTATTATTATAAATATTATTATTGTGAACATTGTTAAAAACATCACAACACGTCCATGCGGCGTGAACAAATATGCAGCGACTCCAGCTCTACATGTTTCCTTAATCACTGGCTTCCTCAGGAGACTTTTGGATACATAGAGTGCCACTACCAATGAAGAATAACAATTATGAATACAAATAAATAAACATGTATAAATAAACCAAATAAATATGTGTGTCAATACTGTTAAATGTTAAATGCATAGAACATCAATATACAAATATAGAAATAGATTAGTGAAAAAAGAGAAGAAAATATTGTGCTAACCGTAAAAATAAGCTGCTTGCACAAACAACTGACAAAAAGTTGAACAAAGGACTATGTAAAAAAAGTGCAGCGCTAATAAACAATCACTGTGTAAATAACACATAAACAGTGAATAAAAAATGAAATTGAGCTGGGATAAACATAACTCAACAGTCCCAAGTGATAGGAGTGACATAAAATGTCCAGTTAAGCAGTGAGTGATCACAGTGCTCGGCAGATCCCAACACCAACAGGGAATAGAGATTTTATGCGCTCACCAGAAGAATAGGACCCAAGGTACCGTATAGCACCTGGGTCAAACCGGCTTGTATGATGTGGGTGGGTAATCCAAATCAGTGTGAAATCCTCAGATGCTCCAGCAAAATCTTGTAGCAGGTATATCATCACCAGAAAGACTCCAATTCGGCCAAGGTGTTGCAAATTAACCAAAAAGGAGCCAAATATAGTGTAATACTGTTAAAATGTATTCATAAAAATAAACCTAAATACACTTACAGACATCCCATGGATATGCACATAACAGAGATACATAGTTAGGCAGTCAGTGGTAAGGCCACGCCACTGACAGCCTACCTATGTATCTCTGTTATGTTTCCCTGTTGGTGTTAGGATCTGCCGAGCACTGTGATCACTCACTGCTTAACTGGACATTTTATGTCACTCCTATCACTTGGGACTGTTGATTTATGTTTATCCCAGCTCAATTTCATTTGGGACTGTGTTTGTTTTAACTTATTCACGGTTTATGTGTTATTTACACACTGATTGTTTATTAGCGCTGAACTTTTTTTTACATAGAAATAGATTACTTGGAGGGTACTCTTATCCAGTATGCTCAAGATCATTGGATGATTACATCACAAAAGGAAATAATGCACCAGTGGTATCACCCACTGGAATATCAGCAAGCCATAAGAGGGGTAATGCACACATAAGCATCAACTGACAAATAATTAAATAATTTGAATAATCAATCTATTAGCCCAAAAATAATTTAATAAACATCTGCCAATTTTATAAAACTTTAAATTTTAATTAGCCGTGTACCTACTGCTTGCATCAAAGGAACAAATATATAGGGGTCCACTAAATATTAAAGTCCCAACCTTCCTGCCCATATAGAGAGTGAAGACCTAGCTTGTGTGTTTATAGCCAGTAGACTATCCCATAGGAGGGAAGAAGAAATGGCCCAGTTCCTAAGAGCTACAGAAAAAAGACAAAGTAAATGGGGCACTGTTACAATCTCAAACATGGCTTACAAGTCACTTGCAATTCCAGCCAGAAGCTACAATCAATGGCCTGTCACTCTTACCGGAGATGTCCCATATACTGTAAGTTGTCCACACTGCAACCAAGTGGCAAATTCCAAGGTGAGATATCCACGTTAGTGGATGTGGGGGTAGGAGAGAACTACTGTAGGTCAAAAGAAACCTGTTCTGTGTGTACTCACAGGCATAGAAAGAGCAAACTGTGAGTCCAGGAGAGTAGGCTGCAGGGAGGAGGACAGCAGGAGACCATTTTATCTCCATCTTGTCTATGAAAACTGGCTTGCTTCTCTTCAGAGGATGTATTCTGTCCGACCTTCACATTAGTTGGAGTGGCAGAGTGTTCCCACCACTGAGGAAGGAATTTGAGGGGTGCAGAGGCTGCTTCACCACAGGATAGCTGGCAGGATAACAGAAGAGAGCCGGATGCTAAGGATTGAGATGCTGATCGATCCTCCATCAATTGACCCCCCTTCAAATTGGCAATCTTTAGTATCAAAGTCATATCAGGGGTATAAATGACAGCATAATACTTATGATCATTAATTTACTAAGCGGCAAAGCAGGTGATGTTAAGTTGAATAACACTCAAAATGTGTTTTTCAATAGTTGTTCAGTGGAGATTGCATGAGGAATCCCCTAATGTTGAATCCCCTAATAAATGATGTATAGTGGTGTGTCCATTACAGTAAAAGTTATAGGTGCATAGTCAGACCATGCAATTACCTTGATTATGGAAGCTGCAACTCTTTAAACTAGCTATTTTTCCACTAAAAAGAGGTAAATTCTGGAAAAGGAATTATGATTAAAAGTTATAATAGTGTAGTCCTATTTACTAGAATATTAGCAGAAATCAGAAAGGTCCTGCTTATGTAAGAAAGCTTGTTGAGCTTCTGTGTGTCATTTAGCAAAATTCGAGGAGCCTAGAAGGTCATCTGGAGTGATATTAAAGTCTCAAATTTGTTGAAGAATCATTTCGAATTTCCTTAAATTTCTTCCTAATTTTGTTGAGAAAATGCAAATGATGCATATTAGGTGGATACATATTCATGAACGTATACCATGCAGAGTTCAGTTTGCACACCAGGATAATGTCTTCTTAAAATTACTTCTCAATTTTTTTGCAGGTATTCTGGCTAAATATACAGTAAGTGAGAAAATGTCATGTGTGTACATTTGGGAGGGGCTAGCTAGTGAAGATGTCTTTTCTGCACACATGGAACATCAAATTTTAGATTTTGAGTTTTTTTCCATATTGAGGAGCACTTAGTTGGATGGTTTAAGCTTTGGTGTTAATCAAGAGAAATTTGAGTCACGGGGGGCCGGATTTAAAGAAACTGCAGCTTCAAACATCTATGACGTGTTTCAGTTTCGCCGCGTTCAAATCAATTAACTGGCGCTGCGGCGAATTGGCTAGTGAAACAGCAATAATGAATTCCGCCGTCAGCGGTATTCACTTACGATCGCGGCTTCGCCAATTCGCAAACTTATGTCTTCGTGCTTATAGCAGTTTCACATAGCGATGTGGGCTAGTGGATTAGTGCACACATCACACGTCTGTAATTCATCTCCCTCTGCTGTAGGTTTGAGGCTTACCATCTCCACCTAACTTTTTTATTTTCTTTTTTTGTTTATATTGCTAAAATGTAACGGATTACATCATATATATTGCTAAATAATGTTACACTCAGAAGCGCTTGCAAGCTTACAGCATTTTAAGTGATTTTATGATCTTGTCTGTGTGTCGAATCAATCTTATGATTGAAAGTACCAAAGGCAAGTGACCAAACCCCTACCCTACTTCAGGGCAAGATGAAACCTCACAATTTTACCATGGTCTTCTTCCCAGATTCCATACAATGTTTAGTTCTTTAGCTATATGTGCTTTTTAGCCTTAACACACTCCTTTTTTTCCACCATACAGCTTTATTCTGCACAATAGCTAAGTGCTTTGCAACTTCACTGCAGTTAACAACGTCATGGGTTCAAATCACATCACTACACTTGGGATCTCTTTTCACTCTCATTTTTTTAACAGTTTTTTTAAACTATCTTGAATTTGGGGGGGGGGGGGTGTCCTACCCAAATTTCAAGCACATCAATGGAAACAACACAATTTTGATTTTCTGAGTGTGGTCCTAGTTTTCTCGAGATGCAATTCTTTACATATTTACCATGGTTCTTACAATTTCCTGACCAATAAACATAGGTGTCTGATATTGGACTCTCTCCATATTTCAACAACACAGACCCTCATAGTCCAACACTACATTTGCCTCACACCTCAACACAACACTGTCACATCCCTACTCTACATTACAACCCCTCACATCACCAGTACAAGCAGCATGCAAAGTGCAAAACTCCGGCCTTGGCAGCTTAATGGGCCATACACTAACAATTTGTCTAGACTTTTTCCTGTAGACTTAACCAAACCATATAATATAAGGTCAAACCTCAACACTTTCAATTTGGATGCAATCAGGCAGGCCCTTGCACTACATAGAAAATGTCAATCTGAAGGATAAAGTCTTTTCTAAATCTTACAGTGTGGATGGCCCTTTTGTCTGTAGGCACCCACACAAAACAAAAAAACACATGTTCAATTCTAAAGTCTTTATTTATTTGAGAATGACAGCATAAGGAGGGATGCAGCAAAATAATATTGTCACTCTCCAGTCCGTGTGCCTTTACAGCGCCAGACCACGATCTTTGCTCCATGGCTACGGGATTCTGATGTCTTCCATAACTTCATGCAGAGTTCAGAATCCATTCTGCACCTCTACCAGCTCATAGGGGACAGGCATGGCAAGGTTGCTGGTCAGCTTCCAAGCCACTTTGGAAGTTCCAGGGTGTTCATGTTGGTCATCGATGCTGCTTTTGGCCATGTGCCTTACCAAATATCCACTGACCACAAAAGAAGATGAGTGGAGTCCATCAAGGTGGGTTTCTACCACCTACACCCGCAAGCAGTACCACTCCTGGAAAAATAAAACAAAGGATAAGACATTTCATTATGAAAATCACATCTTAATGCCTGTTTGCTTCATTCTGAACTTCATTTAATTTCGACATCACGAGTGAAATAACACATTTTATGCCAACTTACACAAACCAGAAATCATTAATGTAAACATTTGAATACACACCTGTGACGCCAGACAGCCCATCACCACAGGCTTCTCATGGTACATGCCATGATTCCAAGATGTTCACGTTCTGGAAAATTACAACACCATAAGATACCAAGCAGCCGTTCATGTTATCAATAACTACACAGGTGGCATAGACACAAATAAACACCTGCCAGCTCTTCTCAGCCCTTTACACTATTCACAATACCAACATGTTTATGGTTAGAGGTGCGTGTTTTTGCTCAAGTAACACAATTTTACCAATGTTGACTACACTTTATCTACAATGGCAAGTATCATTGGCAGATGATAATGACCCTCTGTCTCCCTGTGAGTGGCACCTCTGCTAAATAGCTAATTAATACACATGCCCTATCTTGACCGGTTACAGTACTTACATGTAAAGTGGCTAGCAACCAGGGTATTCCGGGTGGCAAAACCTGCAGCGGTGCTCCGCCACCTGGGGGCCGCCGGCTGACGGACCTCTGGCTCCCTCTCCTCCGTCAGCTCCCAAGATTCATCCCGGGCAACGCACATGTTGTGCAACACGCAGCACGCCAGGATGATCTTGGAAGCCTTTGTAGGAGAGTACAGGAGTTCACTCCCAGGCCGGGCCAAGCAGAGAAACCGGGATTTGAGAAGACCTATGGTCAACTCGATGATACTCCGGCTTCTCCGCAAGGCCCTGTTGTAATTCATTTCTGCTCGGCCCTGGGGGTTCCTGATTGGAGCCATCAGCCACGTCAGCTGCGGGTAACCAGCATCCCCTGAAAAATAAGAAAAATATACATTAGTTCTTCATATCATGTGACTTTAGATGACTCCTCAAAATAGGAGACAATTAGGCATTTTACTAAACAACCTGCTCGTCTGTTTGCAAAAACTCATATGAAACATCTCAACTCTGTCTAACTGCCTAAATCACTAATACAAATGGGAAAAAGGACACACAAAGTGGTGTGTTTCTCTTGCAAGTTCCAACTTGGCCCCTATTTTGTTCCTATTACATTAGCCTAGGTATTACTTCTGGAATATATCTGCAACTAGAGTGAGGAAATCAATATTGACTCACTTATGCAAAGTACTTTGGGGATATGGCAATACCATTGGAATCATTTGTAGGTTTTCTTTGGGTGGCTAGAGGACACCATTTACACATTGGTTAACCACCTTCATTGGACTCAAAGACAACTTTGCAAATCTTTCTTTTGTGAGCTGCTAAGCTGCTGATCTGGTTGTGTGTGAAAAGCCTGCCAACTCCTAACACATCCATTTTAGGTAGGCTTTGCTTAAATCAGGGTGTACACCGATGTAGCTTATTCCTATGTCTATGTAATCTTACAGTTTATGTTGTTAAGACAAAATACTTTACCAATAAGCCACCCTTGGGGCATTTGGCCACTTTCAAACGCCTCGTACAGAGTACTGGTTCTTAACATACTGGAATCATGGCACGACCCTGGGTGACCAGTGTTGACACTCATGATGCGCTGTTTGGCGTCACAAACTAATTGGACGTTCACGGAGTGGTACTGCTTGCGGTTCCGGTACTCACTTTCGTGGCTCCTTGGTGGCCTAATGGCTATGTGGGTGCCATCGATTGCCCCTAGTATTTGCGGCATGTGTGCCCGCAGGTAGAAACCCAACTTGACTTCATTCCACTCATTTTCATTCTGTGGCCAGTGGATAAAATTGGGCACTATATCGACTATGGCATTAATGACCAACATGAACACCCTTGAAACTGTGGGCTGGCTAATGCCCATGATACTTCCCGAAGTGGCTTGGAAGCTGCCACTCCCTAAAATATACAAAGTGGCCAGCAATCTGGCCATGCCGGGCACCGCATGGCCGCGCTGTGTGTCCGGGTCAATTTTGTCTGCTATGAGCTGGTAGAGGTGGAGAATAGTTCCTCGCTCGAGCCGGAATTTCCTCCTGACATCAGAATCCCGCAGCTTGTCCAAATAGATCCTTGGAGCAAAAATGCGTGGCTGGCGAGGTAAGGGCACACGGACTGGAGGTGCTGCTGGAGGTGCTGCTGCTGGAGGTGCTGCTGCTGCTGCTGCAGCTTCCCCACCTTCTGCTGCCTCCTGTGCTAGGGCCTCCTCAAACAAGGCACCGATGAATGCCAACATTGCACCATCTAATGCGTCTGGGATATCGTCCTCCATTTTGAACGCGCAAATTCGCGAATGCGCAGATATATATAGAAACGGCCGCTAATTATCACACCTGTGAGCCAGCTATAAAAGGAGCACATGGCCAATATGGCTGCTGGATGTTATAGATCGATGTTTCTTATGTGCTAGCAAGACCCTGTGACCCACAACCTACATTATCTGGAGGTAAGACAATTGTATCTCTCTCTCCCAAAAAAAAGAGAGAATTTGTACTTATCTTGGGTGTGCTTAATTTGTCTATGGTGAATCCCCTCCAACCCACAATAGCTTGGGAACCCCTCAAGTGTCTTTTAATCATTGGCAGTTGGCCCCATGTGCATGTGGTTTGGACATGTGTTTTCTCATGTTTGTTAAAGGTGTGCAGTCTAGATTTGGCATCTAAACCTGCCCCCTTACCTTCCCAGCTTCCAAAGACACCATTTTTGCTTTCCTGATAACTGTAATTTATTATGTGCACGTATGTAGGTCATGTGATTTCTCATGTATGTTTAATGTTTGCAGCCTCCTTTTGCCTATAAAGGATTACACCACCCCCCCTCCACCAAGTCTGTTTGTGCCATTAGGTAAGTGTTTGGAGGGCCTCGTGTGATTTGTACCCATATGCGTTTTCTTATGTGTTTTTTTTTCCATTTCTTTGCAGCCTCTTCTGCTTTTTTTTGCCACCACCACCACCACCACCACCACCGTCTTTGTGCCATTAGGTAAGTGTTTGGAGGGCCTCGTGTGATTTGTACCCATATGCGTTTTCTTATGTGTTTTTTTTCCATTTCTTTGCAGCCTCTTCTGCTTTTTTTTGCCACCACCACCACCACCACCACCACCACCACCACCGTCTTTGTGCCATTAGGTAAGTGTTTGGAGGGCCTCGTGTGATTTGTACCCATATGCATTTTCTTATGTGTTTTTTTTCCATTTCTTTGCAGCCTCTTCTGCTTTTTTTTGCCACCACCACCACCGTCTTTGTGCCATTAGGTAAGTGTTTGGAGGGCCTCGTGTGATTTGTACCCATATGCGTTTTCTTATGTGTTTTTTTTTCCATTTCTTTGCAGCCTCTTCTGCTCTTTGCCCACTACCACCACCACCAAGTCTGTTTGTGCCATTAGGTAAGTGTGTTCTGTAACTGTTCACTAATTATACTGTATATGAAGAGCAATCTGCAAATCATGTTTTTTTCTGTTTTATCTTTTGTCATTTCAGATTTAGGAGTTTGGGGCTCTTTGCTGCTGCTGGACAGCCAGATTCTCTGCCCACCTCGTGCTCCCATGGCCCCACCCACTGGAAGGCTGAGGAGAAGGGGCAGGGTGGCCAGGGGGGGCAGGGTGGCCAGGGTGGCCAGGGTGGCCAGGGGGGGCAGGGTGGGCAGATCGTCTGGCTCTGGTGTGAGGGAGGCTCCAGCTGTATCCATGAGGGAGTCCACCATCCCCATCCCGGAGGAGGAAGCCGGGGGAGGTGGTAACACACCAAGTGGACAAGCTGGCTCTTTTGACAGTAGTCCTGGAGAGGGTCCGTCCACCAGAGTCAGCTTGTCCACATTACCCCAGCTTCCCCGTTTCACCCACAATCAGTGCTGTGCCCTGGTCCACGCCTATATGGCCAGATATCAGGCGATACATGGGACCAGGGCCACGTCTTACTCAGTAACAGAGAAGAACAGATTGTGGGATGAAATCCGGGATGCTGTAAATGCACTGGGTGAAGCACCTCGCCACCGTGACAGTGTGCGGAAGAAGGTCAACGACATCTGTGGGTCAGTTCGGAAGAAGCTAATTGCATGGGCTGCGGAGGGTCTTTATGACCGACAAGGTCGGCTGGATGAACGTGCACGAAGTTCTCTCTGGGATTATCAATTACCTTTCTTGAAGATCATAGGACCCGATACCATCTTTCCCAGAGAGGACTTAGATTCGGATGCTTTGCACCGAGGTAGGATATTATCTTGGATGTCAATTGTGTGAGTTGTTTTGAAAAGATTAACTACTATCCTATGTGTGACATGAATAGAATTTGATACTTGCCCTTCCAATTGTCCTTTTTTTGTTTTCCCCAACCTGCAATTTGTTCATCTGTAGCACGGATCTCAGCCCCTCCACAGCCCATGCAGCTTGGCGAACCAGACGGACTCACAGGTGTTGACATCAGTGCTGACCCTCCTCCTGGTAGGTCCAATATCATACTGTGCCAAACAATGTAGATGTTTTTTTTTTTTGCCAAGATAGCTCATATTGCTATGTCCTTTACAGAAGATCCGCAGCAGGGAACACACCCAGTGCAGCAAGGCCTGGAGGAAGGTGTTGGTATGTCTAGCCAAATAATGTTTTTTGCAATCTTATTAACCCCATTAACACACATGTTTTTTCTTATGAAAGAGTGTTGCCTTTTAGATGTTTACCCTGCAAAACACAGTTGACAGCATTAATGGGTGCGGTCATTAGTAGGCAGACCAAGCCTTCTTAACCTTTGGGAGGGTTTAGCAAGTGTCCTATGAGCCCAGGAAAGCACTTTTGAATGTTTGGCCTCAATGCTTCATTCCTGAAGCTAGGAGGGCAATCTGGCCATAATCATTACTGCCTAAGGTTATGTACTATACATGTTTTTTTTTTTTAAAAGAACATCAGGCCCCTCTTGACGTAGCAGCTGGAGTTGGATCAGGAGCTGGCGACGATTCTGCATCCAGTGCTGTGGTATGTGATATAAGGGAACAAGGTGCACATGTAACATTTCAATGGTAGTAATGATTTTGGGCTAGATGTGGCTTACATTGTGTGTGTTAAATTAGTGCTATGACATTCTGACGATGCACCAGCACAACAAGAGTTCTATCTTGAACATCAGGGAATTATGTTATAATTTGGCGTGGCACTAATGTTCCAAAAACATCCAGGATCTTTAAAGTCCGGCCAGTCTTTGATTTTCCAGGTCCAAATTCATGGGTATCGTTTGGTTGGGTTGTCCTGTAGCCGATTGATGGCAAGATTTTAGACAACATACGTAGATGTATAAAGTCATTGGTGTAGTAACCGATTTACCAAAAGCATAAACAACCTACCACACCAGGGTTAATTGGGAACACCTTCATGTTGAATCTTTTTTGCCTTTGTCATATTAGTCATACCAATATAATATGTACCCATTATCAGAAGTGTTGCAAGCTTGGATAATCTTACAATGAACAAGTATTTATTAGAAGCACATCAAACTTTTCAATGTTCTGCTTGGGGTGTTAATTTGTCAAACTAATCTGAAATATTTAGTCATGATGTTTGATAATGATTTGGTCTATTTCTTCTGCTTTCAGGTAGCCTTAGATGCAGAGGGATTGTCACCTACCCAAACTCGTCCATCTATGCTGGATGTAGCCGAGAGGCTGCTTGATGAGTATCGGATCCAAAATGAGTTAAGGAGGCGTACTCAGCAATCTACTGAGGTAGTACATCTGCTCGGGCTCATACAGGAATCTGTAGCAACAATGGTACAGGTTCAACAGGATATGCGTAACAGCTTGGTAAGTTTAGCAGACCAGCATCAACGGGATCGGCAAAGTGTTGACACTCAGGTGCTGGCCACACGCCAATGCCTGTTTGGATCTGAAGATGCCCCATTGGCAGAGCCCTTCCAAACATCTCACTCACCTGCCACTGCAGGTTGTGGTAGTGGGAGGTTAATGCCAGTGTTGGCCACTTGTCAGGCAGCTGGGGATGGGACAATTCCTCCTGTAGCCACTCCTAGCACTTCACACTCCGTTCGGACTCCCACACCCCTCAATGAGCAATCCTCCTGCACAACCTCAATGCGCACTGGTTCCACAATACCCCTTCCACCTGACTACATTCCCTACACACCTTTATCACTTCACTCCTCCCCAGGCCGTCCTCCTTTTTTCTCACCAATGCGACATGTCGTTTCCCCCCGCACCGTGGACCACAATAACCAATCAACCACCACTCCCCACACATCTTCACAACCCTTGCACCACCAGCAGCATCAAATAGCCTCGGGGCAGCAACTATCCCATCTCATGGTAATGGCACACGTTCCCCAAATTCTTAGGCTGAGCACAGAGCAGATTAGACTATTGGCACAAGATCTTCAGTCTGGGACATTTCCAGGGTTGCCACCACCACCACCACCACCACCAACTTAATTTTTTTATTTTTATTTTATTTGCCTTAGTTTTGTTAATGATTGTTACATTGGCCAATTTGTGGGGCCATTTTTTTGTTTAATTTGAGGGTGGCACAATATGATTTATTATAGTGTTTTTTTTGGGGATGAAATTAAATTTTATGCAAAATGATTAGTTTGTGTTTGATCTTTGGTTTTTTAGGAGTGTTGGTGGCCAAGTAATGGCCCTGGTTAATGTAGGCATTTATACACACGTGCTTCTCTATCTCCAAACATATGATTTCATGTAAATTTTGAAAACTCAATGTTCACATAATGCCCCAAGAAAAGGTCTCCCTTCAAATGTAGCTTCAAAACAAGTCTCAAGGCTAACATAAACCAAAGCCAACATACTAACAATTACAGACCACACCACTCGACTAAACAAATACAACACAAAAGACATTCGATGTGTACACCAAAAAGAAAACTTTGGTAATAAAATAAACGTTTTAATAACACATGTGGGTGTCTACCAACTGTAGCGTACAAAAAATATATTAAAATATATAATAGAATTAACTAAATTGCCAATGTAACATTTGTGTTGCAACGAGCAACATACTTTTATTTTATTTATATAAACATTTTTTTTGGTTTTACAATTTTTTTTAGTTTTTCACAAAAACAAGGCTTTTTTGTAAACATTTTTGGTTTTTTTTGTTGCCAAAAACAACAAGGCTTTTTTGTAAACATTTTTGGTTTTTTTTGTTGCCAAAAACAACAAGGCTTTTTTGTAAACATTTTTGGTTTTTTTTGTTGCCAAAAACAACAAGGCTTTTTTGTAAACATTTTTGTTTTTTTTGTTGCCAAAAACAACAAGGCTTTTTTGTAAACATTTTTGGTTTTTTTTGTTGCCAAAAACAACAAGGCTTTTTTTTGTTTTTTCTAATTTTTTTGGTCCCAAAAACAAGGGTTTTTTTTGTTTTTTCTAATTTTCTTGGTCCCAAAAAGGGTTTTTTTTGTTTTTTCTAATTTTTTTGGTCCCAAAAACAAGGTTTTTTTTTGTTTTTTATAATTTTTTTGGTCCCAAAAAAGGGTTTTTTTTGTTTTTTCTAAATTTTTTTGGTCCCAAAAAAGGGTTTTTTTGTTTTTTATAATTTTTTTGGTCCCAAAAAAGGGTTTTTTTGTTTTTTATAATTTTTTTGGTCCCAAAAACAAGGGTTTTTAATATTTTGCTTTTTTTGGTAGATTTTTTTTATAATGGAGAAATGTGACATTTCTGTGTAAAATTAACGAAACAAATTAAAAAATAAAAACTAAGATCTTTTTAACGGTGACACATTCCTCACGAATGGCTCCTCAGGGTCTGGATCCGCCCCATAAATGTCTTCCAATACTAAAATGCGGTCTATGCACCACGTCACATAATCCAAAAGGACCTCATAGGTGAGGTGGGTATGCCCTGGGTAGAAAAAGACATGACAATTAGTTTTATGTAAAATGATCCAAACAACGATTGTAATTAATGTGCCTCAACAAATATGCTTAGGAGTCTATTGGTTGGCTTTTATCAACACTCTGAAGCAAATATGCTAAATTGCTGGTGTAAACCTTAAACTCAAACTTTCACAGCAAATTGTTCAAAAGGTTACATAAGATGGCTTGGAATGTTAGTAGCAGTTCCACCAAAGCTAAGTAAAAGGCTTTTCTTCATGTCAACACAAGCAATCATTTAGAAGAATGTAAGGTGTTTTGGGTTCAATTGGTCAACACGATACATGTGCACACATTTATCTCTATCACCATTGGAGTTTGTGTAGCGTTCTCTCTCCCTCTTACTGTCTATAGATTGAACCTGACACATAGTAGAGACTTACCCTTTGGAATTCGAAGGGCCAGTTGTGGCCGGAGTAGATGTGTCTGCTGCCCTTTTTGTTTTTCCGCCATCCCAGCTGTGTTAAGAGAAAAGAAAAAATGTATCTAAAAATCGAATCACGCTAACTGTAGGTTACGCAGTCATGAAAACGCTCTAACACCCACTCATTACCCCTCCACATTTCCCTGAAAGTTTTATTTAGACTTTGATATGGTGGTGATGCAGATTTGTACAGTGCAAGCGTCATTCTTCTGGGTGAAGCTTGTAGCGTTAAGGATACGTACTCCCTGCTTTTGTGCTGATTGTGTTTTTCGGATGTTTTTTGTGCCTCAGCCCTGCCTGTTCTAAGTGTTGGAAACATATGATTTTTGGAGGGCTGCGGAAAACTAATCAGGTTAGACTTACACTCTCTAGGTTTTTGGGGACGAGAGAAATCACAATCCTCCTTTTTACATGGCCCCTGTACACACCTCTAGGCACCTCCCTCCTGTTGGTTGACCCCACAGCAGGCAGCTTGCTATGGAGGCACATGAGATGAAGCCAAGCACCCTGTGCCTGTTCAGGCACTAGGCTGTGAGCCAGCCTTGCCCCCCTCCCTTCCGATGGTCTCAATGATTAGGAGTGACAGCATCAGGAGGCAATATTGGCATGCTGTCACCTCAGTTAAGGAGGAGGGGGAGTCTGTTCCAGACAAGTATTTGTGCAAAATTTTGGACAGTAAGAAAATGGTCCCAGTAAGTCTTAGGGGTAATATGCACACCTATCACTTGGAATACTAATGCATAGAATGCATTCACATAAAGAACCTGCTGCCTTTAGAACAACTTGAAGCCTGAGCGGGGACATACACAGTTAGCATTTCTCCACTTACTAAGTAGACACATTACTGCAAAAGCACACAACTTACCATCATCAGGTTTTTTTTGGGCCCCCGAAGTGGATGGCGTTGCTGGCTCAGGAGAAACTGCACAAAAAGAACACAAATTGTGAACTGGAATGTGGTACATTACCGAGGAAGAGTATTTATGAAAGATTGATAAACACACATTTTCAGTGTTGACTAAATCAGGACATGATTAAATTACAATGTCCCCAAAAAATTTACAAGTACAAAGCACACCATTTCCAATGTAGAGAAACTAACACCAATTTAGAATAGGGTGGCTTGAGATAACTTACAAAAGATAACATGTCCTGTAATGCTCCCCAAAACCACCTTTCAAACATGAAGGTTAAGCAAGAGTGTTTCATGACCAACCTTCCTGTCACATATAGCAAAACTACACTTGCTTTGACTCCAACTTAGATTATCCTAGATACACATCATCCTAGCACACACAATTCATGTGAGAATCTAATTTTAGGTACTTACAGACTAGTTCAGGGGAGCCTGGAGTGGGGGAGGATGGGGGAGACCCTTCATGGGGGGATGGTGTCCCTTCATGGGGGGATGGCGTCGTATCTCCTAGAAACACAAAGACACAAATACAATCCTTGAACCAAAGCTATTTGATAAAGGCACACAGAAAGTAGTTGGGAAACATTGAAGGTAGTAGTTACATTGGACTGGGTAAGCAGCGGCCCCTCTTCCCCAGTCCTCCACAACAAACATCCTCAATGTCAGCTGCTACATAACCCCAATGGCAAAATATATATATTACAGCCCTTATATTTCCCAGGACACATTGAACACACAAACACATGTAGAATACTTACTTCCCATTTTAGGAGAGCCCAGGTCCTCCTCATTGCAGGAGAAATTGGCCTCTTCGTCCTCCTGGCCCGGATCCAGGTGACTTGGCCCTGCCTGAGGCTCCTCTGTTGCTGAAGCGACATCAACCACAAAAGAAAACAAAACAAACAATCATTCCTCCAAGTTAGACCTAATACACAACACACCAGCACATCCACATTACTTACAGTGGGCCTGAGAAGGCTGAGCCTCCACATCCTCATCACTGGTTTCTAAAATAAAAGAAAAACATTATATATTATTTATGGACACAAATAGGCAGTAACCTCTCATCATGCTAGCACCATACTCAATGCCCCTACAATTCAGAACATAGAAGTGCACTTACACCAATGAGATGCATTGACCATGTTTTAAAACAGGAGGGCACCATGCAAATTAAGCGGTCGCCTAAGGCCTCGCACCTACAGGGGCCTTGCGGCCAGTGGCAGAGCACCAACATTTCGAAGGGCGCAGTCAGGGAAATCTCCCAAGTAAAAGATTGCTTTCAATCCTCGGATCTAAAATTTGCAGCAGTGTGCTGCAGTCCCTTCACTGCGTCTGCCAGGTGTCTGTTGTACGCTGAAACTTACTCCTCCTTCTCTGACTGGGGATTGGCCGTCTGATCATGTTATCCTAAGATGTTGAGGAATCGGTAGGTGTGTACCTGCACCAGTAGGAAGTGACTGGCCGGTCAACTCACTCTGCTATCATCAGTTGTTGCTCTGGGAGGAGAGCTCCGCCCTGGACCCGGAACATACAGGTAACCAGGCCCAGACTTGATATTTTGCAGGCTGGTCATAGATTTGTGGTGTCCACTATGCAAAGGGGTTGAATAGCCCCAGGGAAGTTGGAAGAGTCAGAAAATGGTTGGTGGAGGAGGAGGAGAAGAAGGCCCTGGGTGGCTGGGGGACAAGGAGAGGGCCCCTGGGTGTTTTCTAGAGGAGGAAAGATGCACAATGACGCCAGAGTCAATTGCCAGGGAAGAGAGTGGAGCTGAGCAAGTCCTGCCTATCTGACCTGAAAGCCAAACATGGTGTAGATGGAGCCCTTTGCCCTACACAATGACAGCACCGGAGGTGGAAGGTGAGTGGTAGCGGGTCTTTGACATTATAGAGCATATGGACTCTGTCCATTATTGTTAGTTTTGTTTGTAGTTGTCCTTTAGATGTTTAACTGTGTTGTTTTTGACCCGAGCTGTGAGGGACTGAGGTATGACAGCCCACTATGCTGAGACTTATAGTGCCCTAGAATGTTGAGGACTGAGGAATCCTTAGTCCCTAACAGAGGGCACTACAAGTCTTAGCATAGCAGGCAGTAGTTCCTCATTCCCCTACAGAGAGCATTACAAGTCCAAGCAGGTAGCCTTCTGCAGTGGGACTTGTTGTGCCCTTGACTGTGGTGGACTGAGGAAGGGAAGTGTAAGAGGGTCTCTGTAAGCTCAGATGTATGGGGGAGCTTTGGGGACCACAGAGTTCCCTTTTACACCAGAGTCCCCAGCTTCCCCCCTCAAATAATGGTTCCCAGAACTCTCCTTACATCAGAGTCTTCACACTTCCCTCTTACAGTGTAGTAAGTCTCGAGACTCCGATGTAAATGGGGCTCTGTAAAATGTGATTAGAGATTTGAAATTTCTACCATTTTTATTTTCTACTTACGATCCACAATTTCCAGCTGCTGAAATGGCTCGCTGTCTCGTAAGGCATACTTGAGTGTGGCAGTCCTCCTCCTCCCCTTCTTCACCAAAAGCACAAGAGGGTGCCGGCCGTCCGCTTTGGCTAGAAGCAGAAGAAAAAAAAGAAACATAAAAAATAGGAATGTACATAGTAGTATTAAAGGTTGTGAAGAGACACTTGACGGAGGTAGGAAAGGTAGGAGCGAGAGGGAGGGGGGGGGGGTGTTGGTATTAGTGTTGTTGCATAGCTAAACACATGTCCACCTACCCAAAAAATTGTAACCTATCTGGTCACATGTAATGTATATTTTTACTTACCGGAGATTTGCTCCACAGCCTTTAGCAGGAGCCTGGGTGAGCGCCTTTTGGCATCACTTCAGGCCCGCTGCAGATCCACCATCTCAGCCTGGAACTGGAATCTCCGCTGCAGCCTCATCCGGACACGACACATCATCTTGTGCTTTTGGTGAAGATGCATGTTCACCTTATCATACCCCCAGAGGAGGAGGAGCTGTGGAAAGAGCAGTGTATGTTTGAGTCCAAGTATGTCCAAAATAGTACAGTCTTCAAATAACATGCTAGGTCGTCTTTGAGATATTGTAGAACAAAGAATTCCATTTCTGGTGATACATATACATCGATGTCCAAATCTACCTCCATGACATAGGTTGCCCCACACTGGTGATTTCCTCTACATAATATAGCCATTTTCTCAATTGGCCTTTCATGACACACCCAGGGCCGCCATCAGGGGGGGACAGGCAGTCACTGTATTTACAACCTTATTGCTGTCCATTTAGCAGGGTGAAAGTAACTTTACACACATGTAGCATAGGTATCAACTTTTGTCACCATGTTAAAAGGACAGCAGTATGGGTAGCATTACAGTGACTGTTATTAGTCCAGGCTCACTCAACTAGCCAATGCTTGGAAAAGCAAGCCATGCAGATTGCTTTTCAGGTCCCTTTTAACATGAGCTGTCTGATTGGGTGTGGCTGTTAATTTTTGACGCAGACCTGATAAGCCCCTCCATTCTCCTTTATGGAGTGTTATATGTAAATGGGATTGCTTCATTTGAGATGCAGATTTAAACTATGTATGGCCAGGCTGAAGGTACCCAAGTTGATTGATCGATCACCTAGAGGACAACGTACAACCAGTCTGTCAGATTTTACACACACTTATCGCTAGCATCTCTTGTAGCCACTAGCAATAATCACTGTGTTTTCCTGGCAGGGGCAGCACCGGGAGAACACAATGGCTCCGCAGGAGTGTTTCCCCTGTCTGTATTGATGGTGGAATCAAGGCAAAATGTTTTTCCTGCAAGCCACGGGACAAACAAAGATAGTTTTTTAATTAATCCATGATTTTGCCAAAATGGGAAAAAAAAGATGTTTGCTTTGTATATTCTTAAGTTTGCTACATAACTAGAACATGTAACAGTGTTATATCATTGCAGGAGATTTCCCCTCACTTCCTGTCTTGGTGTCACCAGGACAGGAAGTGAGGGAATCTCCCGTGGGGATATAGCCAGCAATTCTTTCCTTTTATATATACTATGGACATTATAAGGCAACAATTGCAAGCTATTTCCCCACAGTGATATTCCCCTCACTTCCTGTCTTGGTGATACTAAGACAGGAAGTGAGGGGAAATCTCATGCAATGATATCACCCTATTAGAAATTGGAGTTCCGTCTAAAAAGTATACATAAAGTAAGCACTTGGTTTCCAAAGTGGCAAAATTATGGAGGAGTTAAAACCCCATAGTGTGATCGGGGAATCTGACGCTGTGCTCCTACACTCCTCAATGTGTCTGTTCATTATGCTGTGCTGAATTATCCTTGATTCGCAATTCCTGCAAGAGTTGCACATGGTATGTGGGAGATGCGAATTTAAGGTGGCATAATTATCCACACAATCACACATAATCCTTTTTAAAGGTCCCCAGCAGAATTTGATGGCATAGTGGTTCAGAGCAGTGCCATCAGATTCCAGTTAGATCTGTCAATTAACAAAGCAATGGGATCTGGGGGTGTATTTAACTTGCAATGGACACCCCCATTCATTATCATATGGCAGTGTGAGATGGGTGTGTTGGGAATGTGATCCATTAAGACAAGTGATTATACACTCATGTGTTTCTTTTAGAGGTGATTTGTTCAAGGCAATCCTTTGAAGACATGACCATTCCAGATTTTTGTGATCACTGATTCCATCTCAGGTGAACCAATTAGCTGCTGTGTGCAGATCCAGCTTATGATGGTAAGAGTGTCAGACAAGACAAACGGTGCAGAGCTTGCAGTGTGTATGGATGTATGTAAGGCAATAATTTTTGGCATTATGTATTTAGGGAATATAATGTTTCTAATCTTGCATATATGAAAAGGGTCAATACATTTGTCTTTATCTAGACAGATTCCAAAGCGTTA
Source organism: Pelophylax lessonae (assembly GCF_965119305.1). NCBI lineage: Eukaryota > Metazoa > Chordata > Amphibia > Anura > Ranidae > Pelophylax > Pelophylax lessonae. The sequence continues at coordinate 323,183,495 of NC_138772.1, forward strand.
GAGCAATCTGTCACAGATAATTGTGTTTCATTTTGTGTAAAAGTTGAAACGAATCAAATCTATCTATATACAGGCATACCCCACTTTAAGTACACAATGGGACCAGGGCATGTATGTAAACTGAAAATGTACTTAAAGTGAAGCAATCCCTTTTTTCTTTTCTCAATGCATGAAAATACACCAGCTCCATTGTAAATTTTGGCCACATTGACATAGCCTTACTCCCAAACCATGTGGGAGCATGTTAAGGGGATCCAGGACTATGACATGATAGATTACCTAGGCAAGCTGGCCAGCCACAAAATGGATATGGTGTAGTCCTGGGTACCTGGGTACCCTCTCGTTGCTCCCTAAGTTTCTTATCCCTGTCACTTATGGTTTGTGAGCAGTGTCATGGCAAGCTGAACAAGCTGTGTCCTTACTCACGATTGTATATAAAGTGAGTGTACTTAAAGCAGGGTATGCCTATCTATATAGAAAGTTCAGAGATGTTAACCTGTTCCCTATTATATACACTAATACATGGTATATAACATATTCTATAATGTATATATATTGTATATAATGTATATATTGTATATAATATATACATAGTATATATATATATTGTCTCTAATATATATATTTTCTATAATATATATTTTGTGTGTGTGTGTGTGTGTATATACATATATACATATATATACATATACATATAGATATATACATATATATACATATACATATATACATATATATACATATACATATATACATATATATACATATACATACATATACATATACATACATATATACACATATACATATATACATATACATATATACATATATACATATACATATATACATATATACATATATATATGTGTAGGGAACAGGTTCACATCTAGGAAGTTTCTATAACAGGAAGCTTCTAGATCACGTCTAATAGGCAGAAAGTGCATGCGCAGATCAGCAGACCAAAAGTTTATTGCACACCCGCTAGATAAGCGACCCACCCAGCCCCCCAGCCACCATCCCCCATCCCGCACCCCGCACATTCACACCCCCTCCTTACCTTACACACAAATGCCACTATTTCGGCAGTATAGAGCGCAGGAGCCATGATGCACACACTTGCGAGAGGGCCTGGACAATTTCCGGAAACGTGTGCACGCACCAAAAGTTTCGTTTCCAGTTTCATGTATAAATGTGAGAACGTGGGTTTGTATATTAGCGAATTCGCGAACAATAGTCAACATACACAACCATTAAGCATATTTAACTTACAAAAAGAAATACAAATACATACATTTGTGGACACCAGAAAACTTTATTTAGACACATGAAGACATTTGAAAAAAAGATTGGAAACATGCTGTTTATTACACAAATACACAGCTCAAACATTTCACATGACATATTTTTGGCACAGTCTCCACAGTATCCCATTGAAGCCACTGATTTGTATTTTTCAAACAAAAACAACCTTTGTACAACATTTAGACCATATACATCGACAAAGAGCCCATAATCAACAGATGCATGTGCAGATTGACAGAACAATACACTATTATGTTAACAGCAATAAATACTTACAGAGAGTCAACACACAACACAGCCAAATCTCACCTCCATAAATAACAAAGGCCCACAAATGTTAACCATAAAGCATGTGACACACAAATATATTGGACCTCTTCGTAGGTCAAATCTTTCCTGATGTCTGAGTGAGCTATATATAATCAAAGCAAACACACACCCAGAATGGTAACGCCCAGTCAAAAAATGAACTGTGTGTGTCCTGTGTGTTTTGGAGCATGCTCAGTTGCCAAAACAAGGAAAATAGAAATGAGGAGGAGGAGAGAGACCTAAACAGCCCAAATCCATGTATGTATGTATGTAGGTGTGTATATATGTGAATTGATAAAATTCTCTCTTCAAGTTTGCTAGTCATTATTTAGAATGTTTAGATACAGGAATACATACATATATATACAATTACATGAGAGAGCGAGAGAGAGAGAAATATATATTTAGGGAAACAATTGAAACACACCTTTTGGGATTTGGGAAGTGAGATTGTGACGATTGACCAGATATGTAAGCCAACAATCTGACTCATCACTCATGAACATCCCTAAATTTGGCGTGGCAATTATATCAGGCGTTCTTATGGGCGTTTTGGCTGGCGTTTTCACAGGCGTTTTGACATGCATTTTTTGGGCAGGCATTGTTATATGAAATCACCTAAAAAAGCCCCAAAAACAGACCACAAACACGTACATGTGAACGTAGCCCATTTGGGGGCGTTTGAGGGGGATTTGTACAGCTCAAGGATCAACTCCCAAAACAGGCAAAAAATCCAATCCTATTCAGTTCAATGGCCCCTGTTCCCATGTGAGCATTTTGACGGCATGAGGAAAACACCCAACGCTCACTGAGAAATAGCACAATGATTAGGGAGTCTGCCTTCCTGCTGTAGGTTTGTAAGTTCGAATCTGGAAGGAGCCCTCTGTATGGGCAACACTTGGATATCTCCAATCCTCCAAATGTTGACATCATTAATTTTGTTCATGTTTGAAAAAGGCATGTGTATCAGCAAACTTTTAATCTAAAGACATGAACAAAATACAAAAGATGCCAGTCAATATGTAGCAATATTGTGAGCTAAAGCTCTATTTGTTTGTTGGGCATACTTTGCTAATTAGCCAAGTATGAGGGATATATATATATATACCTTCAGTTAAATGTGTAGTAAAATGGTAAAACTTGGCCATACCCATATGGAAGAAAAGGTAGTATTTGCAATATATTTCGAAAAACATTCTTTTGAAACACATAAAATATTGTCAAAATTGTGACATTTCCTTGATATGTGTGAAATGCTAATAATCTTTCTTTGAAATATGTTTTACATCTATTTTTGTTCTATCTGACGACCCGTTCCCCAATGTAATATTTTGTGGGTTTTTTCCGATAATGTGGAGGTTCTATATAAACACTGTAAATTTGACTGTTATGATTTCTGAGTTAGCAGGAAAGGTGTATGGAATGTGATGGTGTTTACTAAGGGATCCCTTGTTGGAAGTGTGCGTGTTTTTCCAATTCCGCCGGTTTTTGCCATTTTCTATGGGTGAGACAGCGGATTTCCAAGCGGTATTCAAAAAAAAATTGGCCCAAAATCGCGCTGGCGAAATTTTTTGAGCCTATTTGGCGTTGCGCATGCGCACATTCGCGCGTTCGCAGCTCGGGGCTGGAGGAGCTGTTTAACCTTTCTACACTTTCGCAGATATCTCTCTTTCTAAGTCAGTTTTTGACATTTTTTAAACGCAAGTCATCTCCAAATTGACTTCCACACCTTCCACAGTGATTTGGGATTTTTGGGGGTACAGGGGAAAATTTGGCTAAACTTTAGTCGAGCTTTTAGCTGGAGTGGTTTTAAGTCGCGCTCTGACCATATTGCATCTTAATGAATCTCACACTAGGCGCTATTTTCCGCCCGCCGTTCTTTGAATACCAATTTCAGACTTAAACAATCGCCGGTTCGCAAAATCCCGCCGAAACGCCAATTCGCCGTACTATGAATCAGGCCCATAGTAACCTAAGCCAGCCATTGACAGTTCAGCAGGGACTGGCTGAGATTCGAACCATGTATGGGCAGGCTGTCAGATTTACGATGTGACTATTGCCAGAGGCTTTAAGCTCTGGCCGACTGTGGCTGGCTTTAAGGTATTTGTGCAAAATGTATTGCTTTGGTCACTTACATACGACCAGTGTTAATTTTGCAGATGAAATAGTTTTCATCATAGTTTTCGCCAGCTACATGTTTTTAGTGACAAAAACTAAAGGAAAATAAAATTAGAATTAAGTAAATTGATGAAAACTATGATGAAAATCAATTCCAATTTTCATTTAGTCTACAAAACACTCCAGTACATTTTAGATGACTAAAATCCAATGAGTTTAGTTAAATTGTAATACATTGTTTAAGCGTTTCTCTAGAATTTCCAAACTCATTATATACTCCTGGAGTAAAAATCTAAAAACATGTTATTATTTATGGTATTGAGATTTGTACATGCACTACAGACACAGCTTTAGCAGTTGTGATATATAATGCCTTTATAAATAAAACCAAGTTTCACAAAAAACAAAAATATTGCTTTTTGAAAAACAGAAGTGCAACTTTAAAATATAAAAAAAAAAAAAAAAAAACCTGTGAAAAAATAACTTGCTGTAATCCCAGCCTGCAAGTAGGGAAAGGGAAGTAAATGGGAGTGAGGGAGTGCACAGGGCAGATACCTGGATGGTCTGGGGAGGCTGTTATTTTACACAGTGCTAAGCACTGCTAGCTTGCTGGGAGGGGAAACACCACGTCGCATCCAGACAGACACGAATCCAATGGAGGAGTTCCTCTTCTGTAGTTTGCCGGACATTTTTCCAGGACTCCCAGGCAGCAGGCAGATAGAGGAAGCCTGCATCTCTCAACCAATACAGCTTGCCGATAGATTCAGGAGGCTGGGGCTTTAACAGACAGGAGGAGCTCAGAGGAAAGCAGAAGTTCAGGTGGGTACTGGACATTTTATTCAACTAAAATATGCTGGAGATTTTAGTCAACTAAATAATGACTTAAACTAAAACAATTCAGATGACTAAAATACGACAAATATTTGATTTTTGACTAAAAGTAAATAGAAATTTGACATCAAAATTAACAGTGCATATGCCTAAAATAATAAGTCATCAAGTAACTCCACTTCAGAGGTCTTCAAAGCAGCCTTTCTAACATGTTGGTCCTCACGGGTAATACGGTAGGTGGCTTGTAAGACATTCTGACTCATCAGGAAGAACAGTAAGTACCAAAACATACAAACATAAAAAGGTGGATAAACCATGATCCAAATGCAATACTATATTACATCTTATAAATGAGGATTAAAGTGGTTGTAAACTCTTACATACCGTATACTCAGTGAAGTCATTGTGCTCAGGTTACAGACAAAGATGAAACAAATCCTTCTACAGTCAGGTCCATAAATATTGGGACATCGACGCAATTCTAATCTTTTTGGCTCTATAATGGATTTGAAATGAAACAAACAAGATGCTTTAACTGCAGACTTTCAGCTTTAATTTGAGGGTATTTACATCCAAATTAGGTGACCGGTGTAGGAATTACAACAGTTTGTATATGTGCCTCCCACTTTTTAAGGGACCAAAAGTAATGGGACAGATTAACAATCATAAATCAAACTTTCACTTTTTAATACTTGGTTGCAAATCATTTGCAGTCAATTACAGCCTGAAGTCTGGAACGCATAGACATCACCAGACGATGGGTTTCATCCCTGGTGATGCTTTGCCAGGCCTCTACTGCAACTGTCTTCAGTTCCTGCCTGTTCTTGGGGCATTTTCCCTTCAGTTTTGTCTTCAGCAAGTGAAATGCATGCTCAATCGGATTCAGGTCAGGTGATTGACTTGGCCATTGCATAACATTCCACTTCTTTCCCTTAAAAAACTCTTTGGTTGCTTTCGCAGTATGGTATGGGTCATTGTCCATCTGCACTGTGAAGCGCTGTCTAATGAGTTCTTGTTTGTTTCATTTCAAATCCATTGTGGTGGTGTATAGAGCCAAAAAGATTAGAATTGTGTCGATGTCCCAATATTTATGGACCTGACTGTATATAAGTTGTACCTGCTTATCTGCTCTTCTATTCTCTTTCAAAGTGCAGAATTAAAAAGATTGTCTGAGCAGTCAGAAAAATGGGGTTGGAGAGCTTAAGTTACACTCTGCAGAGCTCAATATGGAGATCTAATTAGATGGAAGGGACACACCCCCATTCACACAGCACACAGGAACAGAGCTGAGGCTGTCAATCAGCTAGAGCTCCCTCCCCTGTCACCATTTTTCTCTTGGTGTCTGGAAAACTTGTCAGAAGTGATTCATGCTGATAGCAGCAGAACTAAGCAGTAGACAAAAAAAAAAAAAAAAATGACACTTTGGTGTACATTTAATAGTGTTAATTATCACCGTTCTCTTAACACTCTCTAACACCGCCGATTTTTACTCCTGCTTTGAGGCTGTTTAATAAACGGTGTAGTGTTAACTCCAGGTCTGTGATAAGCGGTATTAGCTAACAGCTTGTTAGCTTTGTGTTAGAGAGTGAAAGGAATATGGGGAAGATTTAACTAGCTGCACAACAGCTATCCTGTGTGGGAAAACCTATGATCCACAGTAAAAGGTTAGTAAATTTTTCTCAGAAACGTTTAAAAATAAAAAATAAACACATGCAAAATCACATACACACCCTGACTAAAATTATAAAGTATTAATTTACATATATATCTTTTTTAATCTTCTATTCCCCCAATCATCCTCCACCCTAAAGGATCATAGGTTAATCCTCAGAACCGAGTTATGGGGTTAAAATCTAACCTAAAAAACACATTTAAAAGATTTTTTATTATATTACCCTGCCATCCCACCCAGCCCTAGCTAACTGCAACAATTTCCAGACACGTTTCTTTTTCTGAATAAATGAAAAAAGGTGCGCTGATTAAAAATAAAGCTGCTACCAAATATCCAATAAACCAATTGGACGAAATAAATATGTAATGATGATCTGGTGTGCTAAAATTATAAATGATCCTAATGTACAAACACAAAATCAGGTGATGTGTTACAAACAAGGTGTAAAGGTGTGTACAGTACTAATATACAATGTGATGAATCCCAAAGTCCATATTGTTGTAGCAAATTTTCAAATAAATAGGAATAGACATGATATCAATTCAAAAAGTGAAAGTCCATCTATCCACATGGCTGGTGCATAAATCCCACCACCTATCAAGTTATTCTCTTACCAGACGGATATGGTAAAGTGCAAATTACTCCTCTTAAGTGACCTCCTACGCTGTGACAGTGATTAGGTGCTCCACTGCATACAGGTGAAAATTTAGTCGGTCAAGCCTCTTACCAGATGTAAAATGGTGCTAGGCATGAATTCATCCCCTCAAGGGTATTATCCACCAGCATAGGCTGAAACTTCAGGAATTTCAAAATAGGAAATCTTGTTGCCTCCTCCACTCTCCTTATGGCAGCATCTATAAACACTGCAAGCGATGGTGGTCTTCATGTCTTTCTTTTTTTTAAAACAGTGAGGTTTATTGAAACTTTTGGTACAATACAAAAATAAACCGTGCATTGAAACTGCGATCAGATTCATAACACACAGGGGTACAAAAATACAAATATACACAGTGATTAACACTTAGAAACAGAACAGACATAGTAAAAATAAGGCAGTAGTCAGTTACTGTCTGTCGGCCCAACACTCAAGCAGACAATATTGGTTTAACAGGGGCGGTCAGCATAAAGTAGTTGCCCACTTCACTACTGAGCCGTATCAGGGCACTGCACCCATTTGTCCCAAATCTTGTTGAACTTCTGAGGGCACCCCCTATGTTTATATAAAAGTTTATGAAATGGGATGACACTATTAATTTCCTTAATCCACAATCCTAGAGTAGGAGGAGTAGGTCTCATCCACCGCCTGGCTATCAATTTACGTGCTATAAACAAAGTTTCCTGAAGAAATATGACAGTGGATTTGGGCATCTCTCCATCCGGATAGACCCCCAGGAGACACTCCTTAGGAGAGAGTTGTAGAGGAGACCCCATTTTGTCATGCAGAAATGTGACTACTTGTTGCCATAGAGTCTGTAATTGGGGACAGCTCCACAATAGATGAAAGAAGGAAGCATCAGGGTCTCCGCACATAGGACAAGAGGGGACCAAGTCAGGGTGATATTTGGACAGTCTAAGTGGGGTGAGATAAGCCTGGTGTATTATAAAGGTCTGGGTTAGGCGATCCGACAGTTTTGGCGACACTCTGCGGCACGTTTCCAGGGCATCTTCCCATTCCTCATCCTCCATGGCCCCCACACTGCGCTCCCAGCGGGTCTTAAGTGCAAAAGCTAAAGTGGTCGAGGAAGGTGTGTGAAGCTCAGAGTAGAACATGGAAATGAGGTGACTGGGTTCTGTACTTTTAACAATCTCAAGGGTGGTAACCGATTCTATCTCAGGAGGGCCGTCAGGGAATTGAGATCTATAGGCATGGGAGAGCTGTAAGTATCTGTAGTGCATGGGGCCCTGGAGCGCAAACTGGTCTCGCAAGGTCTCGTAAGACCGTAGACCAGTGGTCGTGGAGATATGGCTAAGGAGAAGAATACCCCTCCCACTCCATACTGACAGGTCAGGGATGGAGAGGAACTCACGCAATGTACTATTATGCCACAGAGGGGTGAATGTGTGGAATGGAGGGCACCGAAGCCTGGACGCTACCACCTCCCAGATCCGACAATAGTGATATAGAAGAGATCTGGGGCACAGGGGCTCCGGCGAGCCCCTGACGCCCCTAAGGATAACTAGGAGGGGGTCCCCGAGGGGATGAGCCCACCCAGGGCAGAGCAGGGTCAAGAAGCGTTCTCTATCCGTTTTATCTATGTGAAAGAACTGGGACAACTGAGCCGCCAGATAGTACAGATTAAAATCCGGCAGGGCCAACCCCCCCTAGATTTGTAGGATTCTTGAGCTTGCGCCAGGAGATCTTGTGCCGGTCAGCACCCCAAACAAAGGTCTTGAGGAGTGATTCCATCTGCTTAAACAGCCTGAGTGGCAGATAAATAGGAGAGTGCCATACAACATAGAGAATTTTGGGAAGGAGAATCATTTTAATTAAATTGACTCTACCCATCACTCCCAGAGGTAATTTGGACCATACTTGAATTTTAGCCTTAAGCAGAGGGAACAAGGGTTGGACGTTATCCGGGACATAATCTGCTGAGCTAGCTGTCACCTGAATCCCTAAGTATTTAATGCGGGATACACATTGTAGGGCCGGGTTTGCGGGGGCGATCTAAAAAATTTTGTATTTGATCCATTTGAACATTTGTATGGACTGTGGATTCAATTGTGTTAGCGCTGCACCAATCCCATTCTATATTGCTATTTAGATCTGGTATTTCTGATTCTAGATCAGGTGCTGGCTGCTTTCATTTGGTCTGTTGACTTTTTATTCATGTATGTTTTTATCTTTACATTTTAGCGCAGCAATATCCCCATTTTTATATTCTTGCTAATTAGTACACGTGCTGCTGCTTTGTGAATTCTGAGTAAGGATCTGTCGAGCGAGATATCCACATTTGGTTTTTTCGCATCATTATACCAGTGTTGGTTGGCCTTTCTGTGCTTGTACTATCATGGATGTATTTGAGTACAGGAAGACCTATTCCATCAACCTGGAAGGCATTTTCTCGACCTCTAGTGAGCCTGCGGATGACATGAGTGGTCTCTTTTTGAGACTTAAGAACATCATGACAACCGAGCTCCACACGGGGTGGGATATTGCCTTCTTTGAGAAATATCTTGCTGAAAGTATGGTACCTAGAAGCCTGAGGTGGGAGGTGGCACCACAGAGTGACATCTTAGATTTAGATGAGTGGTACCAATACTTCAACAAGGCAGGGCTTGAATTACTACGTTATATGGTAACCAAGAAACGGCTTAAACTTAAGAAATTGGATGAGGAGATTAATGTTATTAAAGGCAAACTGGAGGAATTTAAATCTAAAGACCTCTACAAACAAAAATCTGACCTCTTAAAAAAGCATTTGGAAAAGGAGGACTTAGAACAGAAAAATAAAAAAAGGAAGAAATTCCTAAGGGATAGTGGTGATTATCAGAGTAAGCTAGTCTTTAAATGGCAAGCCAATAGGGACCCGGCTGATGTTGGCACAGGACAACCCTCTCAGCTGGTACCCCCCCCCCCAGTACCCCAATGGAAGTTGGTGAGAGTTCTGGCCAGTCTCATTATCCTCTTATTTCAACGGAGACATGGGCTCAGCCCAGAGGACGGGGACGAGGCCGTGGAGGTGGTAGGGGAAGGGCTAGAGGTAAGGGGAAAGCTGCCCCTCAACAAGGATATAGCCAACAACCCTCTGGAAATAGATTTTTACCACTCCGAGAGGATTATCAGGGAGCCGCTCAATATATCACCACACACCCGCAACAAGAGGAATACATACCTCCTTTTCAGCCACAGGGACCCTATTATCAGAATAGAGGGAACCAACGGCCACAGACTTCACAGGGATACCACCAGCCTCCATCTGCCTACTCTAACCCTCCTGGGGGGCAAGGCTCATGGAACCAGCTTAATACCCCTTTTCACGGGGGCACCCCAAAAAACAAAAGGCAAAAGGAGGGCAGAGAGGGACTAGAGGGGGGCGGAGGGTCCGCAACAAAAAGAAGTCGGCGTTGAGGGATCGGGGTTTGTTTAATTTGAGTTCAGCTTCTCTTTCGGTTGAAGAGAAGCATGTGTTAAATCATGGACTCAAGTTTGCTCCCCCCCGACCTCTTAACAAATTCGACACTTTCATAGACCTTCAAAAGTTTGTGCGTAAAATGAGCATTAAAAGGCATCTGATGGGGAACCCCATCACCCCTAGAGTGGAATATAATATGGGCATCAAGTCCACTTCATTTTCCAATGCCTCACTATTCAACCCCCCAGGTCCTTTGGCTCCCACTCTGACTGTGTTCCGAGATTTGGTTGCCAAGGACTTGGATAAGCTTAGCCTCAAAAAAGTCCATCAAACACATATGTTTGAACGGGGACTTCGCTCCTTAAAGGAGCGTAAGGACATAATTGTGAGGCCAGCAGATAAAGGGGGAGGAATAGTCATTCTGGATACTGTGGCCTATAATGTGGAAATGAATAGGTTATTGTCAGACCGGGACACTTATATTCCCCTGAGGGGTAACCCTACGACATCATACAAAAAAGAACTTGTCGACTTGGTGGAGGATGGCTTTCAGCGCAAACTCTTTACCAAGAAGGAGAAATCCTTTTTGGTACCATCCGCCCCAAGGGTGCCAATAATGTACTATCTACCCAAGGTGCATAAAGATGCGGTGAACCCACCCGGGAGGCCAATCATTAGTGGCATTGATTCGGTTACCTCCCGGGTGGGTAAATACATAGACTTCTTTCTCCAGCCCCTTGTGACCAAGACCCCCTCATTTTTGAGGGACTCTATGCAAGTCATTAATATACTTAAGGATATAGAGTGGAAGCACACCTACATCTTGGCCACTGCTGATGTTTCATCCCTTTACACGGTTATATCACACCAGCATGGAAGGGAGGCTGTTGAATATTTCTTGGGTCAGAGCACTTTGTTAGGTCTTCAGAGTCAATTCATCTTATCCCTGTTGGATTATGCTATGGCCCATAATTTCTTCTGGTTCAATGGCACTTATTACAGACAAAATAAGGGGGTGGCCATGGGCGCGAAGTTTGCGCCAAGTATGGCCAATCTGTTCATGGCCAAATGGGAGGAGGATGTCATCGGTGACGTTCCGAGACCAGAGATAGTTCTCTGGCGGAGGTACATCGATGACATCCTCCTCCTATGGGATGGTGACTCTGAGTCCCTTGAATCATTCATCTCTGCACTGAATGACAATGACAGAGGAATTAGATTGGTGCATGAATGCAGTAGATCTGAAATTCATTTTCTAGATCTTAAAATTAAAGTGGTTGGTAGTTCCCTTGAAACCTCTACTTTCTTCAAGGAGACTGACAGGAACGGATTTATTGACACATCTAGTTGCCACCATGTGTCGTGGCTTAGATCCGTTCCTGTCAGTCAGTTCCTCAGACTCAAGAGGAACTGTTCCAATAGAGCGGACTTCCTGCGGGAGGCTAGCTCCTTGAAGTCCAAGTTTTTGGAGAAGGGGTATAAAGAACAGGATCTTGAAAAAGCCCTTATGCAGGCAGATTCCCGTAATAGGGCTGACCTGTTGGTACCACGAGAACGTGAGAGTAATGATGATTTTCAGTTTGCCTTTTTTTCATCATACTCTGTTCAGCATTTCTCTGTTAAAAAATTGATCAGGAAGCATTGGCACATCCTAAAGAACGACAGCCTCCTGGGCCCTGTACTACCTGAAGCTCCTAAAGTCATTTTTAGGGGTGTGCCTCCGCTGAGGCTTCAAGTGGCCCCCAACATTGTGGATCCACCTAAGACCATCTCTTTTTTTCAGGAGAGGGGTGGTTTTTATCCATGTAGAGGTTGTGCCATCTGCAAGGTTAATGCTTGTAGGTCTAGGAGGGTTGAGACGTTCTTTTCCAATGCCACACAACGTAATGTTAAAATCAAGCCGTTCATCACATGTTCCACACGGCACGTTGTCTACCTACTACGTTGCCCTTGTGGCCGTGAATATGTGGGTAGGACGATACGAAAGTTACACGTGCGGTTGCAGGAACATGTGGCGAATATACTGAAGGCATTCCCAAAACATAGTGTCTCTAGACACTATGATGAATGTCATGGGAATGACCCCAAAGGCACTGTCTTTTTAGGCATTGATAAATTTTCAGGCAGTTGGAGGGGTAGTAACCGTACCAGAGGTGTCTCACAACTAGAGACCAGCTGGATTTATCGGTTGAAGACCTACGCCCCTCACGGGTTAAATATTGATTGGGATATTAATTCCTTTATCAATAATGCCTGATGAAGGGGTTTTCAGTATGTTCTGCACTGTTGGTTATCATAATTTTATTTTGTTTTTATTTGTGGGATAGTTTTAAATGTTTTTATTCTATATTTTTTGTGATGCTATTAAACTGTCATATTGTGTATCATATTTAGTTCACATTTTTAGTTACATTTATAATTTTCCCTTCATGTCAATGTAAGTTATGTAATGGAGCACTCTCGGGAATTTTTGTTTCTGGCCGCTAGATGGCGGTGTTTCCCTGCAAAGTCTAGCACGGCTAGAGTAGAGCACTGTTCCCCTGGTTACCTATAGGTTTCCCCCGTTTTGAAGCTCTTTTAAATAAGGTTTCTTTCTTAAGATCAAATATGCACTAGAAGTCCTTTGAAATATAAGGCACATATATCTCTTGTGCAATCATGTTAATATTTGATCGGTTTATCGCTGTTTGCGGTCTCCAATCCCGGGTTTAGCTCCGGATGTTGACATTCAAAGGTCACACATCCTGTTCCGGGTCGTTGGTCTCCTTCCTGTTGATGGTTTGGGAATGACCACTTCCTGCTGGCTCCGGATTGGACCCAGCGAGTTCCGCCCTGTCTCACCCAGCATATAAGGAAAGACGTTCTGCCATAGGCCACACCCCCTGACGAAGTCACGTGTTGATGAAACCGGTCGGAGGAGGAGCCTGCGGTTCGTCGTGCTGAGGCCAGCAAGGAGACACGGCGGCCATTTTATTTGTTGGAAACAAAGGTTCTGAGAGTATAGCTCCGAGACATGCTGTGATTTCTTCATGCAAACGTGAGTTGCCACTCTGATTTTACTGAATAAACCTGTGAACGTACTTCACTATTGGAGTTGTCCCTCTTTTCCTTATGTTCACTTGTTCCGGTCGGAGCTGCTGAGGGAACACTGGGAATCGATACTTGTCGATCTGGGCACTGATTTGATCACACAGGCTGTCTTTGATCCTTGTAATGGGGGTCATTGCAATTTGGTAAGAGGCCATTTATTATCTTGGTGGCGGTTCCTGCACTCGGGGCTTTTTCCAAGTTTGAAGTGGTGGACAGTTTCCCTTCTTTATTGGAGCACTCTCTGATGAACTTTTGTTTACTGCACTTTTGTATTTGATCCATTTGAACATTTGTATGGACTGTGGATTCAATTGTGTTAGCGTTGCACCAATCCCATTCTATATTGCGGGGGCGATCGCCTGCGGACTCTCGTCAAGCGGGAGAATTTGTGACTTATCCCAGTTTATCTGAAAACCGGAGAATCGTCCGTACCGTTCAATTAAAGAAAGGGCTGTGAGCAGGGATTCCCGAGAGTCTTCCAAATATAACAGAGTGTCATCAGCATACATGCTGATTTTCTCCTCCAGCGGTCCCTTACGTAGGCCACGAATCCCGGGATGTGCTCTAATGGCCATCGCCAGGGGTTCCGCGGCCAGGGCATACAGCAGGGGGGAGAGGGGGCACTCCTGTCGAGTGCCACGGGATAAAGGGAAGGCGGTCGACTGCCAGCCGTTGGCCAGGACCCTAGCTACCGGGGCGCTATATAGAAGTTTGACCCACTTAATAAAATTAGGTCCAAAGCCGTATCGGTCCAGGCAGGTCCATAGAAATGGCCACTCTACCGAGTCGAATGCTTTAGCCGTGTCCAAGGAGACCACCACCCTGCCACCCATTCCGTCGTGTTGTGCCTGGAGATTCATGAATAACCGGCGAAGGTTAAATGAGGTGTTCCTCCCAGGCATGAACCCGGCCTGGTCCGAGTGTATGAGTGAAAGGATCACCTTGTTAAGACGGAGGGATAAAATTTTCGCAAGGATTTTAGTGTCTACTGGGAGCAAAGAGATGGGACGGTAAGACTCTGGGGCGTGTAAGTCCTTGCCCGGCTTGGGGATGAGCACAATTAGCGCCTCCCGCATAGAAGGGGGCAGGGCTGCATCTTTGAACAGAGATTGAAACAAAGCCAATAATTTAGGAGAAAGGAGTTCCGAATATTGGGAGAAGAATTCAATCGGGAGGCCGTCTAGGCCGGGGGCCTTAGATCTAGGGAACTTGGACACGGCTGCTGCAATCTCCTCCACAGAAATGGGTGCCTCGAGGGTCGCCAACTGTTCGGGTGTCAAAGTGGGAAAGTCAATAGAGTCCAGAAAGTCATGCATGTCAGTGCAGTCAGCGGGGGCCCTAGAGGTGTAAAGTGTACTAAAAAATGATCGGAAACACTGTGTCACCGCAGCAGGATCAGTGATCTCATTACCCAGGTCATCCTTTAAAGTAATAACAACCGGGGGCCTATCCTCACAATGGACTAAATATGCGAGGAGTTTCCCCGCCCGCTCTCCATGTGCAAACAGATTCTGCTTCTGAAAAAACATCTTAGATTTCGCCTTCTCATATTCAAGTTGGGAAAGGACTTTAGAGGTCAATTTATACTGGGATTCATGTGTCGGGTCCGCCCTAAAGGCCTGTTCAGCTTCAATTAGATTTGTCGTTGCCCTGGAGATCTCCTCAGCAGCCCGCGCTCTAACAGCTTTGATTTTGGAAATCATAGTGGATCTGGCGAACAGTTTAAATGCCTCCCACACTGCAGCCGGGGAGGCAGTGCCCTCATTATCAGAAAAGAATTGTGTCCAGGTCCCCTCAATGTCGTTCCCATCAGACACCAAGGGGAGCCAGGCGGGATTCAGGCGCCAGGCCGGGGGAGGTCTATTACAGGGCAAGGACAACAGTATCCAATAAGGGCAGTGATCAGACAGAGTCCGTGTGGCGAAGCCTGCCGCCAGTAACCTGGGGAGCAGGGTTCGAGACAGCAATATCAGATCAATGCGTGACATAGAATGGTGTGCAGCCGAGAAACAGGAGTAAGCACGCTGAGCGGGGTATTTGCTGCGCCAAGAGTCGGCCAAACCAAAGCTCTCCAACAATCGGGAGAACCTGGTCGGGGACGACCCCGGCGGCGCCAGGGAGGCGCCACCGGATCTATCCAGACCCGAGTCCAGCACATTGTTAAAGTCGCCCAGCCAGATCACCGGGGCCCCCGGGCATTGTGCCATAAACGCCAATCCCTCCATTATAACCACAGCAGAGTAAGGGGGGGGCACATAGAAAGCCATCAGCAGCATCAATTCCCCATAGACTGACGTTTTGAGAAAGACATATCTACCCATTGGGTCAACCTGAGATCCTAGGAGCTGGAAATGTACCGATTTGGCCACCAGAAGCGCCACACCCCTGGAGTGCGAGCTATATGCAGAGTGCTGCACCCAGCCAACCCAGGGACGTTTGAGAGACTGCTGTACGCGGCCCTCCAAATGTGTCTCCACCAGTACTATAATGTCAGCCCGGACACGGCATAAAACATTAAAGACAGCCGTCCGTTTAATCTTATCGCGCATACCCCTGACATTCCACGTCAACAATTTCAATGCGGCCATGGCAGGGGTAATACGGAGCGTGGAGCGGAGGCTCCCAGGATCTCAGGCAATAAGGCCACAGAACTAACAAGTCCACGGTCATACACTGGCATTAATAAACGGCAGCAAAAGAGCAGGTAGTTATTACTTGAGGTCAATGTGCATAGAACAGAAACAGTATAGAGATTGTACCAAATATAAACTGTAAACAATGGTAATACCCCAATCCCCCCTCCCTGCCCTGCACCAACCCCAACTTGTGCGGCCATGTTCCCAAACAAGTGCCTCAACCAGAACAGGCCCACATGCGACTGGTAAAGAGCAAGATCAGGAGGCCAGGGACCCCCAGGATAGTCAGCAAAAATACAGCAAAATACAACTAGGACAAGCAAAGGGGCCCGGGGGCCCAGGTCCAACAGAAGTCGCAGGGGGCAACAGGGGAGTTGGGCACAAACACACGCCTGAGCGGGTGTAGGGGGCGAAAACCAACAGGTGTATCGCTGGGTAGCAAAGCCTATGGGCAGGTGGAAATCCATAGGGAGAGAACAGAAAAATCAGTTCCATCTGTGGAGCTAGGGCGCTCCGCCGGTCAAACACAGGAGCAGTAGTGCAGGGAAATGAGGGGGGAGGGGGGGGGAAGGGGGATGCAAAGTCTTGAGTTCCGCAGGATCTACAAAACCCCCTCCACCTCTGCAGCAGCGTAAGGCATAGGCAATCAGGGAGAAAGTATCATGAAGTCGCCAGGGCAAGGTGGTCAGGCTCTAGCTTCCAGTCCTTCCAACCAGGAGATGGCGGCTTCCGGATCCTCAAAGAAGTGGGCTCGGTCCTCACCCTCCACTCTAAGACGGGCCGGGTACAACATAGAGTATTTGATATTCTTGATACGCAGCCTGCGTTTGACCTCCAAAAAGCTCTTGCGGCGCCTCTGGACCTCAGCAGAGAAGTCGGGGAAAATCGCTATTTTGTGATTTCCAAATGGAATGTTCCCCTTAACTCTGGCCAGGCGTAATATGGCATCCCTGTCCCGATAGTTCAGGAATTTAGCGATGAATGTGCGGGGGGGGTGCACCCTGAGGGGGGGGACGCCCTGAGAGGCGATGTGCACGTTCCACAACAAAAGTGGGTGAAAAGGATTCTCTGCCATATGTCTGAGTGAGCAATTGTTCCAAATAGGATGAGGGATCTGCACCTTCAGAGCCCTCCGGGAGGCCAATAAACCGCAGGTTACAGCGGCGCAGCCTATTCTCCATGTCATCTTGTTTTTGAAGGATAAGGTGTACTTGTTGCTGCAGCCTGTCTGAGGAGCTTTGCAATGGGGGGAGGGAGTCTTCCACCTCGCTAATTCTGTGTTCAGCCTCACCAACTCTGTCCCTTAGCTTCTGCATATCCTGACGCATCAATGATATATCTACCTTCACCTCCTCGATTTTAGTTGTCAGCATGGTCTGGCAAGTGGCAATCGCTTCCAATACCTTGGATGTAGCAGGGCTCTCAGGCTCCTCCACCACAAGCGACGGGCCGGCGCCATCTTGGATCGGGGCCTCCTTCTCCAGCCTCCGGAATGCAGCTAGTTTTGCCGCAGCTTCAGAGCCTTTCTTCGGCGGAGACATGCGGAGGTCAGTGCCGCGGGTGTGCGGGAGGTGAAGGAAGGATTATCGTGCCCGGAGGGCTGCAGGATTAGCGGTAAAGGATATCGGTCCGGCGGAGCTCCTCTCACACACGTCCTCTCACATGCTGCGCCAGGCCACGCCCCCGTCTTCATGTCTTTCTGAGATTCACCATCATCTGGTGGTGAAACTCCACCTGTAGTTGATTCTTTGATTCATTAGGGCTTTTGTGATTGTATTAAGCTTTTTTCTCAGTTGTTGTGCTGTGAGAGTTCAGCATAGAATTGCAAGTCCACATATGAAGTGTGCAGGGAACCTAGCTTCCTAATTTTTCCAGGAGTTTGTTTTTGGTATGGTACACATTAGTACATTAGTTGATACATTTTCATGGAGTTAAGAGGGTTGGGAAGCTGGTGAATTCTATTGATTACCAGTTTCCTTAGATTTAGATCTGGCATCAGTGTTGTGATCACCCCCATGACATATTTATGTAAGACTGAATGTTCGACAGTTTCATCTATGCTCCTTATTTTGACATTATTTTGCTGTGACCTGTCTTCAAGGTCCCACTAGTTTAGCTTTAATCCAAGTACATTCATTCTCATCATCATGTGCGTCTACCGAGTCATTAATGGTAGTGGAAAATTTGCCCATTTTGGTTTCTGTGGCTCACTTTATTCCCTATGGATTGTACTTCTGTATTAAATTGTTGCATGAGTGCCATTATGTCAGTTTATAGTTAACTTCACAGAGATATTAGCATGTCTTTTAATGTAGTGTCAAGCATTGGCTGGTTAAATGTAGGGAATGTGGCTATAGAAACATGTAAATCTGTGGTGTCATCTAAGGATCATTGCAAGGGCTCACCACTAGAGTTGAGCGGACACCTGGATGTCCGTGTTCGGCGGGTTCGGCCGAACTTAAAAAAAAAGTCCGGGTCCGTGTCCCGGACTTTTGCCGAACTTTTCCCGGACACCGAACCCCATTGAAGTCAATGGGGACCCGAACTTTCAGGCACTAAAATGGCTCTAAAACACCAATGGAAAGGGCTAGAGTGCTGCAAATGGCAGCAAAATGCAGTTAAGAGCATGGCAAGTGCTCTGCAAACAAATGTGGATAGGGAAATAACTTAAAACAAAAAAAAAAAAAACAGAAAAATAAAACAATGTTCTTCATCTCTGAAGGACGAGGCCCATATGGAGTAGGAGGGAGGTTGAGGTGGTGGTGGATGTGGCGGTGTCATAGGCGTGCGCACAGGGTGTGCCGGGTGTACCTGGGCACACCCTAATCACCTAGGGCACATAGCATTATCGCTCTGTTTGCCAGTGAGGAGATGGGAAAGATCTCCCTCGGACCTGCTCTGCTCTATTTCTCTTTGCCAGCAGGGAGAGTAATGTATCGGGCCATGTACATGTAGGCAAACACATGCATGTGTATTTAAACTTTGGGGTGCACACCCTAATGCAATAGGCTGCGCACACCTATGGGCGGTGTAGGTGGAAGCGGCGGTGGAGGAGGACCAGGGCCGGATTAAGAGTATCATGGGCTTGGTGCTGAGGATTTTGAAGGGCCTTAAGGGCCGTGCCTTGGCATGCACCCAGAGGAGGAAGGGTGCAGCCATGCATGCCTAATTCAACATGGGATGCTGTCTCTGAAGCCCATAAACACATCCATGCATCGGCAACTGTCCCTCCTTGTCCGGCCTTCGTGCTGTGTGGGGAGGTTCTGAGGGAGCTGCCTGGGGAAGCGAGCATAGAAGCCAGACTTCTGTGTTTACAAGTGACAGAAGAGCGGTAACAGTGAATATGGCCAACCCAGGGCCTATATTAAGGTAGGGGCCTGGAGCTGCAGCTCCAATAGCCCCTATGTTAATCTGGCCCTGAGGAGGACGAGGTAGCCTACACTGCTTTTTTTCAGAAATTTTAAATGAGGGTACACCCCAAAAGAGTGAGAAAGAGCAAAAATAGAACAATGGCTGGGTAAGGTCGGTATCCATCGCTATTCTGCACAAGGTACGGAAAAGTCCCGTGGGATCCATGCCTGGTTCATTTTAATGAACGTGAGCTTGTCCACATTGTCTCTGGACAGGCGGCTGCGCTTGTCTGTGATAACGCCCCCAGCCGTGCTAAATACCCGTTCAGATAATACACTGGCTGCAGGGCACGCCAGCACCTCCAAGGCGTAAAGGGCAAGCTCAGGCCATGTGCCCAACTTGGAGACCCAGAAGTTGAAGGGGGCAGACCCGTCATTCAGTACGTCTAGGCGTGTGCACACATACTGCTCCACCATGTTGGTGAAATGCTGCCTCCTGCTAAGACGTTCCATATGAGCTGCTGGTGCTGCTGTTTGTTGTGGCGTGCTGACAAAGCTTTTCCACATTTCGGCCATGCTAACCCTGCCTTCTGAGGTGCTGGCGGTGCCCTGGTTGCGTTGGTGACCTCTTCCTCCTCCTCCTCCTCTGCCTTGGCCTTGTGCTTCCACTGTGGCCCCACTGTCAGGTGGGAATGCCAGCAGCATCACGTCTACCAGCGTGCGCTTGTACTCGCGCATCTTGCGATCGCGCTCCAGTGAGTGAATTAAGGATGGTACGTTGTCCTTGTAACGGGGATCCAGCAGCGTGGCCACCCAGTAATCAGCACAAGTTAGAATGTGGGCAACTCGGCGGTCGTTGTGGAGACACTGCAGAATGTAATCGCTCATGTGTGCCAGGCTGCCCAGAGGCAGCAAAAGGCTGTCCTCTGTGGGAGGTGTATCGTCTGTGTCCTTTGTATCCCCCCAGCCACGCACCAGTGATGGCCATGAGCTGGCCTGGGTGCCACCCTGCTGTGAACATGGTTCCATCTCCTCCTCCAGCTCCTCATCCTCCTCATCCTCCAGAACTGTGCCCCTGCTGGACAATTGTGTCCCTGGCATTTGTGTGTGCAGGAACCCACCCTCGGAGCCCCTTGTGAATGACTGCCCTGAAAGCCTTGGAAATGTTACCTCTTCATCCTCCTCCTCCTCCTCCTCATCCTGTGCCACATCCTCTTCCATCATCGCCCGAATTGTTTTTTCAAGGAGGCATAGAAGTGGGATAGTTAAGCTGACAACGGCGTCATCGGCACTGGCCATGTTGGTGGAGTACTCAAAACAGCGCAACAAGGTACACAGGTCTCGCATGGAGGCCCAGTTATTGGTGGTGAAGTGGTGCTTTTCCGCAGAGCGACTCACGCGTGCGTGCTGCAGCTGAAACTCCACTATGGCCTGCTGCTGCTCGCACAGTCTTTCCAGCATGTGCAAGGTGGAGTTCCACCTTGTGGGCACGTCACATATGAGGCGGTGAGCGGGAAGGCCGAAGTTACGCTGCAGCGCTGACAGGCGAGCAGCAGCAGGGTGAGAACACCGAAAGTGCGCACAGACGGCCCGCACTTTCTGCAGCAGCTCTGACATGTCGGGGTAGTTTTTAAGGAACCTCTGCACCACCAAATTCAGCACATGCGCCAGGCAAGGGATGTGCGCCAACCTGGCTAGGCCCAGAGCTGCTATGAGATTTCGCCCGTTATTGCACACCACCAGGCCGGGCTTGAGGCTCGCTGGCAGCAACCACTCATTTGTCTGCTGTTCCATGCTCCTCCACAACTCCTGCGCGGTGTGTGGTTTTTCCCCCAAACAGGCAAGTTTGTCGTTTACCCCTGGTCGTGCTGAAGTTGGTGGTGAAGGTGTTACGCTGTCCGGATGAGGAGGCGGTAGAGGATGAGGAAGCGGAGTAGGAGGAGTTAGGAACAGGAGGCAAACTGAAGCGCCCTGCAATCCTCGGTGGTGGAAGGACATGCGCCAAATTGCTATCCACCACTGCATTTACCCAGTGTGCCGTTAGGGAGATATAACGCCCCTGACCGTGCTTACTGGTACACGTATCGGTAGTTAGGTGGACCTTGCCACGGATGGCGTTGCGCAGTGCACACCTGATTTTTTCCCCCACTTGGTTGTGCATGGAAGGGATGCCTGGAAAAGTAGTGGCGGCTGGGCACGACATACTGTGGGACAGCCACCGACATAAGGTTTTTAAAACTGTGCGTCTCCACCAGACGGAATGACAGCATTTCAAAGGCCAAGAATTTTGAAATGCTGGCATTCAGGGCCAGGGATCGCGGGTGGGTAGGGAGGTACTTCCTCTTCCTCTCAAGTGTTTGGGAGATGGAAAGCTGAACGCTTCCACGGGACATTGTGGAGATGGTTGGTGACCCAGGTGGTGGTGTTGCTGACAGATCGTCTGTTTGCGGGGTGGCAGGTGCCGGTATCACTACAGATGTGGCTGGAGCGGCCGAGACTGCAGCAGAAGAGGAAGCAGGATGAGCCAGAGACGTTTCTTGGTTTTGAAGGTGTGTACTCCACTGCAGCTCGTGCTTTGCACTTAGATGCCTGATTATGCAGGTTGTGCTCAGGTTGAGAAGGTTTATGCCTTGCTTCAGGCTCTGATTGCACAGGGTGCAAACCACTCGTGTCCTGTCATCAGCACATTTTCTAAAGAACTTCCACGCTAGAGAGCTTCTTTGAGCTGGCTTTGGTGCGCTCGTTCGCTTGCTGCGTTGGGCAGTAGCAGGCGTAGTGTCTAGGGCACGGCCGCTCTGCTTCTGCACTCTGCTCCCTCTTCTGCTGTGCTGGTGGCTCTCTGTGACCACCGCCTCTTCCTCCAAATTACTCAGGTCACCTGCATGACCTTCATTCCATTTGGGGTTGAGGACCTCATCGTCCTCCACATCATCTTCCACCCAGTCTTCACCCCTGCCCTCCTTGTCGGTCTCCACAATTCTGAACGCCGCAGCAGTTGGCACCTGCGTTTCGTCATCATCGGAGACGTGCTGCGATGGTCCTTGCATGTACTCATCTTGAGAAATAAGTGATTGGGCATCGCTGCACTCAATCTCTTCCACTTCTGGGGCAGGGCTAGGTGGATGGCCCTGGGAAACCCTGCTGACAGAGTCATCAAAAAGAAGAAGAGACTGCTGTATGGCTTGGGGCTCAGACTGCTTGCCTGATTTGCAAGGGGGTGAGGTGAAAGACGGTTGGACATCGGCTGCAGGTGCCAACTCTGACCTTTCTGCAGTAGACTGGGTGGGAGACAATGTGAAGGAACTGGAGGCACTGTCAGCAGCAAACCAATCTACTATCGCCTCTACGTGTTCTGGCATCATCACTTCTAGAGGCGTATGATGCCCTACCAAATACTGCTGCAGGTTCTGTCGCCTACTAACACTTGAGGAAGGTGTTTCACTTGTGCGTGTAGCTGGCACAGATCGACCATGTCCTCTCCTTGCAACAGGAGCTCTACCAGCAGCACCACGACCCAGGCCACGGCCCCTATTTGACGGTCTCCTCATATTTCTGTAATTTATGATCTTGCCCTAGAAAGGTGTTTATTGAATAGCGGAACAAAACAACAACAGTATCGCACGGTTGTATCTCACAGTCAAATATGCAAAATTTAATGTTTTTTACCCCAAAAGGGTGTATATTGAATAGCGGAATAGGAAAAATGTTATAATACGGTGTATCTCACACGTACAAACACAGACTAGGCCCCGATTACAATTTTTTGTACCCTAAAGGCAGGATGAGGAAGAGGAGTAGGAGGAGTTGGGAACAGGAGGCAAACTGAAGCGCCCTGCAATCCTCGGCGGTAGAAGGAGATGCGCCAAACAAATTTAAAAAGGTGTATCTCACATGTACCGATACAGACTATCCCGCAATTAAATTTTTTACACTCAAACAGGGTGTATATTGAATAGCGGAATAGGACAAATTTTACAAAACGGTGTATCTCACACGTACAAACACAAACTAGGCCCCGATTACAATTTTTTGTACCCTAAAGGCAGGATGAGGTAGAGGAGTAGGAGGAGTTGGGAACAGGAGGCAAACTGAAGCGCCCTGCAATCCTCGGCGGTAGAAGGAGATGCGCCAAACAAATTTAAAAAGGTGTATCTCACATGTACCGATACAGACTATCCCGCAATTTAATTTTTTACACTCTAACAGGGTGTATATTGAATAGCGGAATAGGACAAATTTTACAAAACGGTGTATCTCACACGTACAAACACAAACTAGGCCCCGATTACAATTTTTTGTACCCTAAAGGCAGGATGAGGAAAAGGAGTAGGAGGAGTTGGGAACAGGAGGCAAACTGAAGCGCCCTGCAATCCTCGGCGGTAGAAGGAGATGCGCCAAACAAATTTAAAAAGGTCTATCTCACATGTACCGATACAGACTATCCCGCAATTTAATTTTTTACACTCAAACAGGGTGTATATTGAATAGCGGAATAGGACAAATTTTACAAAACGGTGTATCTCACACGTACAAACACAAACTAGGCCCCGATTACAATTTTTTGTACCCTAAAGGCAGGATGAGGAAGAGGAGTAGGAGGAGTTGGGAACAGGAGGCAAACTGAAGCGCCCTGCAATCCTCGGCGGTAGAAGGAGATGCGCCAAACAAATTTAAAAAGGTCTATCTCACATGTACCGATACAGACTATCCCGCAATTTAATTTTTTACACTCAAACAGGGTGTATATTGAATAGCGGAATAGGACAAATTTTACAAAACGGTGTATCTCACACGTACAAACACAATCTAGGCCCAGATTACAATTTTTTGTACCCTAAAGGCAGGATGAGGAGTAGGAGGAGTTCGGAACAGGCAGGAGGCAGACTGAAGCACCCTCAAATCCTCAGCAGTATGAGATGCGCCCCAAAAATTGGAAAGGTGTATCTCACACGTACCGACACAGACTATCCCGCAATTTAATTGTTTATACCCAAAGGTTTTGATTAAATAGCGGAATAGAAAATATGATATCAAAAGGTGTATGTATCTCACACGTACCGACACAGACTATCCCGCAATTTAATTGTTTTTACCCAAAGGTGTAGATTAAATAGCGGAATAGAAAATATTATCAAAAAAAGGTGTATGTATCTCACACGTACAGAACCTGACTAGGCCCCAATTACTATTTTTTGTACCCCCACAGGCAGGATTAGGAGTAGGAGGAGTTCGGAACAGGCAGCACCCTCAAATCTTCAGAAGTATGAGATGAACCCCAAAAATTGGAAAGGTGTATCTCACACGTACCAACACAGACTATCCCACAATTTAATTGTTTATACCCAAAGGTTTTGATTGAATAGCGGAATAGAAAATATTATCCAAAAAAGTGTATGTATCTCACATGTAAAGAACCAGACTAGGCCCCAATTACTATTTTTTGTACCCCCAAAGGCAGGATGAGGAGTAGGAGGAGTACGGAACAGGCAGCACCCTCAAATCTTCAGAAGTATGAGATGAACCCCAAAAATTGTCAAGGTGTATCTCACACGTACCAACACAGACTATCCCGCAATTTAATTGTTTATACCCAAAGGTTTTGATTGAATAGCGGAATAGAAAATATTATCAAAAAAAGTGTATGTATCTCACACGTACAGAACCAGACTAGGCCCAAATTACTATTTTTTGTACCCCCAAAGGCAGGATGAGGAGTAGGAGGAGTTCGGAACAGGCAGCACCCTCAAATCCTCAGAAGTATGAGATACACCCCAAAAATTGGAAAGGTGTATCTCACAGGTACCAACACAGACTATCCCGCAATTTAATTGTTTATACCCAAAGGTTTTGATTGAATAGCGGAATAGAAAATATTATCAAAAAACGTGTATGTGTCTCACACGTACAGAACCAGACTAGGCCCCAATTACTATTTTTTGTACCCCCAAAGGCAGGATGAGGAGTAGGAGGAGTTCGGAACAGGCAGCACCCTCAAATCTTCAGAAGTATGAGATGAACCCCAAAAATTGGAAAGGTGTATCTCACACGTACCAACACAGACTATCCCGCAATTTAATTGTTTATACCCAAAGGTTTTGATTGAATAGCGGAATAGAAAATATTATCCAAAAAAGTGTATGTATCTCACACGTACAGAACCAGACTAGGCCCCAATTACTATTTTTTGTACCCCCAAAGGCAGGATGAGGAGTAGGAGGAGTTCGGAACAGGCAGCACCCTCAAATCCTCAGAAGTATGAGATGAACCCCAAAAATTGGAAAGGTGTATCTCACAGGTACCAACACAGACTATCCCACAATTTAATTGTTTATACCCAAAGGTTTTGATTGAATAGCGGAAAAGAAAATATTATCAAAAAAAGTGTATGTATCTCACACGTACAGAACCAGACTAGGCCCCAATTACTATTTTTTGTACCCCCAAAGACAGGATGAGGAGTAGGAGGAGTTCGGAACAGGCAGCACCCTCAAATCTTCAGAAGTATGAGATGCACCCCAAAAATTGGAAAGGTGTATCTCACACGTACCAACACAGACTATCCCGCAATTTAATTGTTTATACCCAAAGGTTTTTATTGAATAGCGGAATAGAAAATATGATATAAAATTGGTGTGATTTATCAATAGCACATGTGAACTGCAGTGTCTTATATCATTCAGCTCTGCTGCAGGCTATGGAGGGAAAAAAAAAAATTCCCCTTTTAAGTGTAATTTTTAACTAGATTAGTACAGACTATGCCACAATTTAATTTTTGAACCCAAGGCTGTATATTGAATAGTGGAATAGAAAAAAGTGTATGATTTTTGAAACCACTCAATAATAGCACATGTGAACACACACAGCAGTGTATTATCACAGTCAGCACAGCAGCACTGAAGGAAAAACGCTGCACACAGTGACTGATAGAAAAATTATTTTCTCCCTCCTCCTCAGTGGGCAAAAAAGATTGTTTTCACTGCACCCCACACACAGCAAAATCGATGTGGACCAGCTCTGCTGCAGGCTATGGAGGGGAAAAAAAAAATTCCCCTTTTTAAGTTTTTAATTTTTAACTAGATTAGTACAGACTATGCCACAATTTAATTTTTTTAACCCAAGGCTGTATATTGAATAGTGGAATAGAAAAAAGTGTATAACTTTTGAAATATCTCAATAATAGCACATGTGAGCACTGAACACAGCAGTGTATGATCACAGTCAGCACAGCACAGCACTGAAGGAAAAACGCTACACACAGTGACTGATAGAAAAATACTTTTCTCCCTCCTCCTCAGTGGGCAAAAAAGATTGTGTTCACTGCACCCCACACACAGCAAAATCGATGTGGACCACTGACACCTGCCTATCTCCAGCCTCTTCCTAAAAGGATTGATAAGATCGGTCACTGCAAACCCCCCCCCCACACAGCAATATCGGTTGTAGAACACTGACCCTAAAAATCAGCAGCCTCGCCCTAAAATGCCCTACAACTCGCCCTGCCTAACACACTCCGACCTGTCCCTCAATTCTATCTGGACACAAATGGTTTTTGCCTGTCTGTCCCTAATCAGCAGCCAGCACGTATGATGTGTGCTCTGTCCCTGAACTAACACAGCAGAATGACGCAGCGGCGCTCCGTCTCAAACTTATAAAGACTTGGTCACATGCTTCAGATAGCCAATCACAGCTACTAATACATTTGTAGGCATGGCTGGGATGGCTTAAGGCACACCAGTTAAACGCTTGTTGATTGGCTGTTGAAAGCCCGCCATGAAAAGCGCGCCAATGCATACAAAACCCGGAAATAAAATGACCGAACACGGATTTTTACCCAAATATACAGTAAAGTTTTCGGGTCCGTGTTCGGGTAACAAAAATCCAATTATTCGGTACGAACAAGAATAATACAGTCCGTGTTCGCTCAACCCTACTCACCACCTAATGGCCATGCTGATAATCTATCCTGAATCTGATCTTTGCAGGGCTTCTTGAGAGAGGGGTTGAAGCCTTTGGTGAGATGTGCAGTTTCCCTGTGATTCATGCCTTCCTCCCGATCTATGAGTTGTGGAGCTAACACTGAGCCTGACACAGATGCCAGGGTATCAGTGCTATCTTCTCTAGTCTTCAGTGTGGGTTGCAGAAAAAAAATCTGCCAGCTTCTGGGGATGGCAGTCTTCTTATGGTTTTGGGTCATATAGGCCCAGACCCCAGTGATTTGTAACGCTGCCTGCTGTGACTAGTCGCGTGATCTGGTGCTTTTGAGCCAGTACTGCTCCCTCTGGTGCTCTGAGTTCAGAACTTGAGCACCAGCCATACCCCACCATGTTTAAGTTTTTAAATTCTGTGTGCTCCACCTGAAAAAAAAATCCTGTGTAGCTTACAATGGCAACATGGATTTGAACATTTGAGTGAGATGCACCAGTTCAGTTTGTGCATCTGATTAACCGCTTGCCGACTGCGCACAGTATATTTACTGCGGCAGTCGGCCCCGGCCAGGCAGAGTGACGTAGGTCTACGTCGCTCGCCTGTCACTCCTTCCATAGCCAATAGCGGGCGGGCGCGCGCCCGCCGAGGCGCGCGCCCGCCTCGGCTCGTTCACGGAGGAGTGCGGGAGTGTGACTGGCGGACCCGATGTCCGCCGGTCACACTACGATCGCCGCTACAGCGGGAGAAAGACAGAGCGGCTTGTGTAAACAAGCCACCTGTCAGTTCTCCCTGTGTAAAAGTGAAGATCAAACAGTTCTACTATGTAGAACTGTTGATCTTTGTTTTTACACTAGTAGACCTGTCCCTGCACAGTTAGAATCACGCCCCTAGGACACACTTAACCCCTCCCTGTCCAATACTGTTAACCCCTTCCCTGCCAGTGTCATTTTTGCAGTAACAGTGCATATATATAGCACTGATTACTGCAGTAATGTCACTGGTACCCCCAAAAGTGTCAAAAATGTCAGTCAAGGGTCCGATCTGTCCGCCGCAATGTCGCAGTACCGCAAAAAAAATCGCAGATCGCCGCCATTACTCGTTAAAAAAAAAAACACCAAAAATGACAAAAATCTTTCCCTTTGTTAGTAAACGCGATAACTTTTGCGCAAACCAATCAAAATACGCTTTTTGCGATTTTTTTTACCAAACATAGGTAGCATAAAACAAATTGGCCGAAAATTTTAAAAAATTTTGATTTTTACATTTTTTTTTGGGGGAATTTCATATAAAAAAAAGTGAAAAATATTGTTGTTTTTGCAAAAATTACGCTCTTTTTTTGTTTATAGCGCGTGATCAAAAAATCGCACAGGTGATCAAATACCACCAAAAGAAAGCTCTGTTTGTGGGAAAAAAAGGACGCGAAATTCGTTTAGGTACAGCGTCGCACGACCGCGCGATTGTCCGTTAAAGTCACGCAGTAAAAAATCGCAAAATAACCCCTGGTCTTTTAGCAGGAAAATCCTCCGGTGGTAAAGTGGTTAAGGGATTCCGAAGATTTTTCTAATATTTCTGTGGGATTTTCTTTATTTAAGCTCATCCAATGGAGATCTGTGCGGTTTCCCAGCTGTGTGATAATAATAATAATAATTGATTCCTGTGCTGAAGGGTATTTTAGAGATAGTAATGTGTGGTTAAAGACACTTTCTGATCCTGGAGCATCTGAGGTAGGATAGGAGAATAGTCAGTCTCCTGTGGATTATATGAGAGGAGTCTGTGCAGCCTGTCTGAAATGGAGTCTGTGCAGCCTGTCTGAAATGGAGTCTGTGCAGCCTGTCTGAAATGTTCTTTGCTGCCTCTTTTACCTACAGGGCCCTTCGACATGGCAGAGGCTGTAGAAGAAGATATACCAGATTTTTTTTGGTTATTGCAGCACCATGTAGAGCTGGTTCATCTTGTCTCTCCACAGTGCCCAACATGTCTTAAAAGTGTAGACATGGTAGCTGCAACTGGAAGGACCACCACCATCTTTGGAAGCAGTCTGCCCTGTCTGCGCTGAGACAAAGAAGAAGTCTGTATTTTTGCAAGGCTTTCTCCTTCTGTGATTGCATTAGTGCATTGCCGCTATGTTGGGGAAACAAATGCTGTTCTGAGGGAGAGAAATCACAGCTTAGATTGAATGGTGTAAACCACTAAGCGTCTGTGAAGTCTGGAGCTCCTCTCTCAGGCAGTCACCCCACATCAGGTCTAGGTTACAAGCTTTAGTGCCCTAGATGTATGTGTTACATTCTAGCTAGAAGAATTTTTTGCACATGTCATGTACATGGAATGTATACCTAATTGTGTGCTGGGAAATCAAATTAATAATTAAAATAATATTAATGTGAAAATCTGCTACCCTCTACTGTCTGTGTTTCAAAATGGATTTTGCTTATTTATTACCACAGAGTTAGTTTGTTACAGACAAGTACTTCCTGTGCCTGCTAGTTGGGTCAGAAACCCCAATTAAAAGACAATGATATTATGTAAAGGGGAGTTTCCAGGAAATAGACAAACAGAAATGAGCCTCATTACCTTAAACACACAAGAGTTGCTGCTGCTGTTTTATTTCACCTACACCAGAGGCAGAGACTATTAGACAATTATTCGTATGTTCAAACACTTTAACTGCAGCTGCCCATAGCTTCTTGAGTGTGTTTCTGAATCCTTTTGCCAGATGAGGCTCTGTCCTATTAATATTATCTCACATTTACAGTGCCAGATAGCTACAGTGCATTGCAAAAGTATTCGGCCCCCTTGAACTTTTCGACCTTTTGCCACATTTCAGGCTTCAAACATAAAGATATAAAACTGTAATTTTTTGTGAAGAATCAACAACAAGTGGGACACGATCATGAAGTCGAACGAAATTTATTGGATATTTCAAACTCTGTTAACAAATAAAAAACTGAAAAATTGGGCGTGCAAAATTATTCAGCCCCTTTACTTTCAGTGCAGCAAACTCTCTCCAGAAGTTCATTGAGGATCTCTGAATGATCCAATGTTGACCTAAATGACTAATGATGATAAATAGAATAGCGCAGAGAGCATCATGAAGAACAAGGAAAACACTATGCAGGTCCGAGATACTGTTGTGGAGAAGTTTAAAGCCGGATTTGGATACAAAAAGATTTCCCAAGCTTTAAACATCCCAAGGAGCACTGTGCAAGCGATAATATTGAAATGGAAGGAGTATCAGACCACTGCAAATCTACGAAGACCTAGCCGTCCCTCTAAACTTTCAGCTCATACAAGGAGAAGACTGATCAGAGATGCAGCCAAGAGGTCCATGATCACTCTGGATGAACTGCAGAGATCTACAGCTGAGGTGGGAGACTCTGTCCATAGGACAACAATCAGTCGTATACTGCACAAATCTGGCCTTTATGGAAGAGTGACAAGAAGAAAGCCATTTCTTAAAGATATCCATAAAAAGTGTTGTTTAAAGTTTGCCACAACCCACCTGGGAGACACACCAAACACGTGGAAGAAGATGCCCTGGTCAGATGAAACCAAAATTGAACTTTTTGGCAACAATGCAAAACGTTATGTTTGGCGTAAAAGCAACACAGCTCATCACCCTGAACACACCATCCCCACTGTCAAACATTGTGGTGGCAGCATCATGGTTTGGGCCTGCTTTTCTTCAGCAGGGACAGGGAAGATGGTTAAAATTGATGGGAAAATGGATGGAGCCAAATACAGGACCATTCTGGAAGAAAACCTGATGGAGTCTGCAAAAGACCTGAGACTGGGACGGAGATTTGTCTTACAACAAGACAATCTGATCCAAAACATAAAGCAAAATCTACAATGGAATGGTTCACAAATAAACATATCCAGGTGTTAGAATGGCCAAGTCAAAGTCCAGACCTGAATCCAATCGAGAATCTGTGGAAAGAACTGAAAACTGCTGTTCACAAACGCTCTCCATCCAACCTCACTGAGCTGGAGCTGTTTTGCAAGGAGGAATGGGCAAAAATTTCAGTCTCTCGATTTGCAAAACTGATAGAGACATACCCCAAGCGACTTACAGCTGTAATCGCAGCAAAAGGTGGCACTACAAAGTATTAACTTAAGGTGGCTGAATAATTTTGCACGCCCAATTTTGCAGTTTTTTATTTGTTAAAAAAGTTTGAAATATCCAATAAATTTCGTTCGACTTCATGATTGTGTCCCACTTGTTGTTGATTCTTCACAAAAAATTACAGCTTTATATCTTTATATTTGAAGCCTGAAATGTGGCAAAAGGTTGAAAAGTTCAAGGGGGTCGCCTCCCAGTCAATTAGTAGGTGAGCCTGTTTATTGCAGTAGACTTTATATGCAGCTCCTGTTATTTTAGCTAACCCTGTCCCTTCTGGTCTTGGATTCGGTAGCTAGATTTAGCTCAGGGCTCAATAACCAGCAAAGGTTAGAGTCAGATTAGGCATCCGATGGGCACTTAGAGGCCTGGTTGCATGACAGATTAGACACTACTAGGGATTAAGCCCAGAGAAGATAGACTGGTTGGACAACAGCTTGAGGATCTTCTCATCACTGCAAATCTTGTCTTCAGGTCTCTGACACCAAGACAAATGCAGCATGGCGATCATCCTCGGGATCCTTGCAACTGGACTTTGTTGCCACATTCATATGGAGGTATCTCTATTAATAACTATATATATTTACCTGGATGTATGCCCACAATTGCACCAGGACTCTTGTTAGTAGTGATACGCCAAACACTCCCCTGTTCGGTTCGCACCAGAACATCTCGAACAGGGGAAAAGTTCTAGTGAACTTTGGAACACTATTAAAGTCTATGGGACACAAATATTTTTAACACATTTTTAACAATTTTAAAGGCTAATATGCAAATTATTGCCATAAAAAGTGTATGGGGACCCTGGAAAAATGTTTTAAATAATCGTTTTTACAGGAGCAGTGATTTTAATGATGCTTAAAGTGAAACAATAAAAATGAAAAGCTCCTTTTAACATTGTGCCTGGGGGGTCCCCTAATGTGCCTGTAAAGTGGCGCATCTGCTCAATGTATGTAGCCTGTTGCAGCAATACTGACATTTCTAAAGGAAAAATGTCATTTAAACTTGCTCGTAGCTGTAATGTATTGTCGACTCCAGGCAATACAGATAAAAAAACGAAAAATAAAAATGGCGTAGGGTCGCCTCCCAGTCCATACCAGGCCCTTCGGGTCTGGCATGGATTTTAAGGGGAACCCCATGCCAAAATTAAAAAAAAAGGGTCCCCCAAGCTGTTTTTACCCCATTTTTTTTAATTTGCATTGTCTTTTTACAATTATTTTTTTAAATTTAGCTCTCAGCAGGGAAGCCTTAACAACCAATTGACTGTGGGCTCGGCGGGCGAACTTCCCGCTAAGTGCCAAGAAAAATCAGGTATAAGTTGAATACCTGAATGGGTGATGTTTAGGCCAAAATCATTCACCCATCCCGAGTGGTGCCTGCACACTGTAACCCCTCACAGTTAGTCTTGCTGGGCGAAGGAACGGGCCCTGCTGTTAAAAATAAGAAAATAAATGTGAAATTATATGAACTTGTCATACAGGTGCAGAAAAATTGGGCCTTGGTGTTGGTGGTGCCTGAACACTGTAACCCCTTTCAGAATGTTTATACTGCTCTGATAAACAGTGTCTATTTATGCAAATATGCAAGGATCTATAAGTAAGGAGATTCTCAACTTATTTCCATAAATCAACAAAAATTCGAGATTGTTTTAGTGGCACTAACCTGAAGATAAGTGGAATGCAATTTTGTGCAAAAATATATATATTTATTAAATAAACTCAGTGCAGAAAAATGTCAAAAATATAACTGGTGATAAATACAGAATGTGGAACCATGTATCACACAGGTAATGTGAGAAATGCAATCAAAGGATATTATTATAGAATATCAAGGTAACCAAAACCCAGAACTTCTGGAATGGGATTAATAGCTTTTCATGAGCTCACAAAAGATGGAAACGAAATCTAACAGATTTGACACATGACTTCTCTCAGCCAACAGATGTTCACAACTCAATGTTTAAAAAAAATGCATGGACAAAAATTGTTACAACATGCACAAAGACTTGCTAAAAGTCCAGATAGTTTTTGGTAAAATAAACCTCTATTAAGTTAATCTATTTTTAAGAATACATCATAACTGCCCCATTTACTATGGCTAAAATCAGCCTAAAGTTCCCAAGATAAACAACATTAGACCAATCATACTGCAGTTAGAATGATCTAAATTCAAATCTTAATGCTATAAGTATAAGTGTAAGAATGGTTCAGTCAGATTTATATTGCAAATTAATTGCCTGTAGGAAAAAAAGAAATGTATACTTTAACAAAGACCATAGATTTGTCTTCTTGTTGTCTGAGATGTTATGTTTGGGTAGCCTCAGCTTCAAATGTCTCCCATCAGCCTCAGAACCTCATCAGAGCACCTTACTCCCTTCATGGTCTATTCAATTCTCCTCCCGTCTCTAACTTATATGAAACTTTTATCCTATGGGAAAGTAGGCATTGATTTATTGATTTTGTTTTCCATATGAAAATACCTCAAAAGGGGCTTATTCACTAAATGGCTATAACTCTAAAATATCAATAGGGTGCACTGTTGGCCTGTATAAAAGTTTGGGAGATTGAATTGAATTCAATTATTTTCTCAAAGATAACCTTTTGACCTAAGCCTTAGAAAGAAACTTAAATCACATGGTATATACCTTCATGTCACTAATGTCACTATCCTTTCAAGAATAGTGTCTAGTGTGTAGGATTTATATAACCTAGATAAGATGGTAAAACAATTTATATAAACATTTCTTTATAAGTGAAGCAATTTAAGTGGAATTAGTACTTAGCTTCCCGCCGAACTTCCCGCCGAGTGCCCCATTTGTTCGTGTGTTCGGCGAACACACGAGCACCCAATGTTCGAGTCGAACTTATGTTCGACTCGAACGTTAAGCCCATCACTCCTTGTTAAGCTCTTTGCTGATAATACCTGTTTGTACATTGGATTTATATAGTATTATTAATCTTTCCTTATATAAAATGTTATTATTTTCATATTGGTGTTCATCTATATAATTATGATTAATGTTATTTGCTGATTGCAGTAATTCCTCTGCTTCTAATTACTTTTTTTAGATTATTGGCAAATTTCCCAGGAAGGGAATTGCCTTTGTTCACAGAGGCCTGGGTGTCCTGGGTGTGTAACTTTATTATCAAACCCACTCTTCCACTTAGCAAATGTTCTGATTTTCTTATTTACTTACAGGTTAGAGCAATATCCTGTTTGAGAAAGGTAATTTCTTCTCCCCAAAAAAGGGCTACAATACTATTTAACTTTGATTTGTGTATAGCTTAAGAGTTATGGAAAATAACATAGTAGTAGTGTAGAAACTGTGAAAATGAAATATGTTCAGGAGGTTTTGACAATGGTTTTTCAGTTGTTACAGGGAGATGCATTGACTGTGAAGAAGTAACAAATTAATATCTGCTAAACCCTATTCTACATTCAGTCATATTGCATATAAATACAAATAATAAAAGGCAAGATCACTTTAAATAAATGGCTACGATTAGGGAGTGTGGAGCACCGTAGGGACCAGTCTGCCTTTGGGGAAACAATAGAAACATCAACTTTCCAGGCCCAGACAAAGAGCTTTGTCCATGGTTACAGAGGCCTCACTGTCTTCAAACACTATATATAAACATGAGGGAAACAGTGTTTTGGAAACAATTTTTCATCAAACCTGAACACAATATTCAAATTTCCATGCAACATTTAAAAAATTGTTTATTGCACATTTTTAGCAATACCCACACACATGTAAAATCATTTACAATTCTTAGAACATACACATGTAAAGAAAGTGGGGACATCAAAGGTGCTAATTATCACACAAGTGTTTAAGATTTAACAATTTATTTTATTCTTTCAATTAAAACATTTTCTTTCTTAAAAACAATAATCATAGATAAATTAATTTTGTAGTAACAGATTTGGTTTACATATTCAATTTTACAGCAGATGCAACAATCTCGACATGTTTTGCCAAATTTATCACGGCTTCCTCAGGAGTTTATGTAGCAATCTGGGCTGCGCAGCAAACAATCCATGAAAGAATATACAGTATACAAAGTAAGAATTCAGGCAACAATGGTATAACACACAACTTGAGCTTTCTTCTTATATAATTGCATTGCACATATACAATAAATGCTGGTTACTACTCTGAGCACACCTTCAAATGCTTACTTATTAGATCAAAATAAAAGACAAATATCATCTGTATTTGTGTCAAGATCTGGAACCAACATACTGAAGATCAATGCAGCTGGATAGATGGCCACAGGAAAGACAAAAAGTCCAGGCTACATAAACAATAAAGATTCATAATTGCATTTAGATTTTAGTCCCGATTCACACTGGTGCGACGCGGGAAACCCTGCGATTCAGTTCTTGTTCCTACATCACACCTGAATCGCACACTAGTTCACACTGAGATCTGAAAACCACTGGGGGTATCAATGTAAAGTTAATGACACCCCCAGATCAATTCGCAGATCGCAGTGCAAACTGTCAAATTGTGCAGGAATCGGATCGCATGGATGTGAACAGCCACACGATCCACTTCTAGTGCGGACCAAAAAAAACATTTTGGCGGGAATGCAATGTGATTCCAGCCATACAGTTTGTATGGCTGAAATTGCATTGCACAGACATCGCATGTGATCTGCACAGCAATGCAGTGCGAATCACATGCAATGTCAGTCATCGCACAAGTGTGAGCCCAGCCTTATTTAGGAACAGCTAATGTTTTATAAATAAGTATTTTTAATTGTATTTAAGATGTAAACCTTTTACTTATATACAGTATAGTACTTACAAAGAGACCACCAATATTATATTGCATCACCTAGGAGCATCTTCAGACTCTGCTCAAGGTTGGTTAAAACAGATGGAATTTTTATATTGACCTATATTAACAAGATGTCTTTGGTTACTGAATGACTAATTATAAAATATCTATTTTTCAAAATATGGATCATGATGATTATACAGTGGGTACGAAAAGTATTCAGACCCCCTTACATTTTTCACTCTTTGTTATATTGCAGCCATTTGCTAAAATCATTTAGGTTCATTCTTCTTCCTCATGAATGTACACATAGCACCCCATACTGACAGAAAAACTCAGAATTGTTGACATTGTTGCAGATTTATTAAAAAAGAAAAACTGAAATATCACATGGTCCTAAGTATTCAGACCCTTTGCTCAGTATTTAGTAGAAGCCCCCTTTTGATCTAATACAGCCAGGAGTCTTTTTGGGAAAGATGCAACAAGTCTTTCACACCTGGATTTGGGGATCCTCTGCCATTCCTCCTTGCAGATCCTCTCCAGTTCTGTCAGGTTGGATGGTAAACGTTGGTGGACAGCCATTTTTAGGTCTCTCCAGAGATGCTCAATTGGGTTTAAGTCAGGGCTCTGGCTGGGCCATTCAAGAACAGTCACGGAGTTGTTGTGAAGCCACTCCTTCGTTATTTTAGCTGTGTGCTTAGGGTCATTGTCTTGTTGGAAGGTAAACCTTCGGCCCAGTCTGAGGTCCAGAGCACTCTGGAGAAGGTTTTTGTCCAGGATATCCCTGTACTTGGCCACATTCATCTTTCCCTCGATTGCAACCAGTCGTCCTGTCCCTGCAGCTGAAAAACACCCCCACAGCATGATGCTGCCACCACCATGCTTCACTGTTGGGACTGTATTGGACAGGTGATGAGCAGTGCCTGGTTTTCTCCACACATACTGCTTAGAATTAAGGCCAAAAAGTTCTATTTTGGTCTCATCAGACCAGAGAATCTTATTTCTCACCATCTTGGATTCCTTCAGGTGTTTTTTAGCAAACTCCATGGGGGCTTTCATGTGTCTTACACTGAGGAGAGGCTTCCATCGGGCCACTCTGCCATAAAGCCCCGACTGGTGGAGGGCTGCAGTGATGGTTGACTTTCTACAATTTTCTCCCATCTCCTGACTGCATCTCTGGAGCTCAGCCACAGTGATCTTTGGGTTCTTCTTTACCTCTCTCACCGAGGCTCTTCTCCCCCGATAGCTCAGTTTGGCCGGACGGCCAGCTCTAGGAAGGGTTCTGGTCGTCCCAAACATCTTCCATTTGAGGATTATGGAGGCCACTGTGCTCTTAGGAACCTTAAGTGCAGCAGAAATCTTTTTGTAACCTTGGCCAGATCTGTGCCTTGCCACAATTCTGTCTCTGAGCTCTTCAGGCAGTTCCTTTGACCTCATGATTCTCATTTGCTCTGACATGCATTGTGATCTGGAAGGTCTTATATAGACAGGTGTGTGGCTTTCCTAATCAAGTCCAATCAGTATAATCAAACACAGCTGGACTCAAATGAAGGTGTAGAACCATCTCAAGGATGATCAGAAGAAATGGAAAGCACCTGAGTTAAATATATGAGTGTCACAGCAAAGGGTCTGAATACTTAGGACCATGTGATATTTCAGTTTTTCTTTTTTAATAAATCTGCAACAATGTCAACAATTCTGTGTTTTTCCGTCAATATGGGGAGCTATGTGTACATTCATGAGGAAGAAGAATGAACTTAAATGATTTTAGCAAATGGCTGCAATATAACAAAAAGTGAAAAATTTAAGGGGGTCTGAATACTTTTCGTACCCACTGTATATATTGACTACAATTACCCACTTTTTACATTGGAAATAGATGCATATATTTTTTATTGTTAATATTACTATCATAAGATTATAGCCTTATAAGCATATTTAACTCCAATTTCTAATTAAGTTATATTATATTAGGGGTGTTCTATAAAGTAGTAGGTATGTAATCTCTCCAACCTCCGCTCAAATATGAGGGTTAGCCATCGAAAAGTAAATTGTAACATTGTAACTCCTGATGACGTCGGCAAGACTAAAAGCGTAGAGCGTCACTATGTCACATCCGCCTTTGTGGAACGCAGTTACGGTCGCTTGGAGCGCATCACGTTCCGGAAGTGCGCCAACGATACAGCACCATTGACTTTCATTGCTTTCTAGCCACCGTTTGTATGTAAGTACTATTTTAATAAAACTATATGTATGTTTTGATGGTACTTGATACCCCTGTAGGGGTGTTTACTTCTGGTAAGTGCGGTCCTGGGAGGGAGGGGAGCACCACTAACCCACCACAATGGCCACACCTGGAAAGTTTTGAATACCTGCACCAGAGTCACTTTTGGCTGCGATATTATATGGAGTCATACTTTTTACCTCTGCACTAGAGCACTTTCTTATGTGCGACTTGGACTATTTAAGAACATTATTGCATGCAAGAATTGCTTTCAATTTGTGTGCAAATTGGACACTTTAATTTAGCACTTCTATTTTGTGCGACTTTAATTTATTGTTCTCTCTGCATTTATACGATTTTGGATTGCAAATCACATTCATCACTAATTTTTTTGCAAATCGCATTAATTACCAATTTTTAAAATATAAAAAACCCAGTGAGTCGGCGCACAATAGAAGAGATCTCAGAAGAAACTCAGACCGAGTCAACCAATCGCAGCGAGACCTCCCAAACTAAAATAAGAAAGGGGTCTCACCATAAATATGTACCAATGTTAAGAATGACCAAATAAATAATCTATAAGCAGCTAAAAGGTCAGCAGATTGAAGCAAAAAACATATAAAATCCAACTCTTGTAGGCTGATCCGAATCCTTAAAAAATGCTTAAAAAATCCTTAAAAAATCCCTATATCCGTCTAGGATATATGAAGATAGGAGAATATATCCGACTTGTAGACAACTCCCAATCTATATTAAAAGACGTATATGATGCGAATCCTAAAATGTATCCAATTCCTTAACACTAATCATAAAATAGTAATCTAAAATTTCTGTTCCCAGTGGAATTATGGCTTCTTTTCCTAAAACAACACAATATGAGATGAAAACAAGCTAAATAGTTGCAACAGCCGACTGGATCGCAATACCAGTTCGTTATTCACAAATATAGCCAATATTCTTACAAATGAATCAGTGCTGATGCCTGTGTAACCAAAGATCGTACATGAACTAATAAATATATATAAATAGTGTTGTGATGCATAAATATCAAATGTTCATAAATAAATAATCACAGATGAAAAAGGATGTGTAAAATAAATACGTATAACAATCTTGATTGTGAATTCCAAGTGCCTAAATATATCTAGTGTAGTGATCAAATAAATATAAATCAATATAAATCAATATTTCTATGTGCAGTCAACAGTCCATGTGCATATAAAATGAAGTCTTGTGCAATCAATAATCCTTGTGCAGTGAATACGATGAGTGCAGTGATAAGATAAAGTTCATCCATGCACAAATAATAAGGTGACAGTTTGTGGTTCTCTTAGGGCAATATTGTGAATATCCCGTGCTGTGATCCGAAGTGAGCCGTGATAATACAGGCACAGTGGCCGCTCACCTCACTGCACCTTTTTAGGCGCTTTTAGGCTGGTCTCTCCCCCTAGGGGTGGAATGCTGGGTTACTCTGGTAGCGAGAGATACTCCGACCTCCACTCTATACTCCACAGCTATCGATCCCAGATTGGCTCCAAACGGTACCAGTGTTTCCCAAAAAAAGAGGATAATACCCAATCGTGAAGCAAGTAAACACTATCTTTATTTATTAAAAGCAGGGGAATACACTCACATTTTAGAGGTAAAATAACAGGCAGAGACGAAAACAGTGTTGCCGCAATCTTGCAGTGTTGATTCCTGGGCACTTCCGGCTATGGCCGTCCAACCGGAAGTCGACGTCACCCAAAGCCTCCCGACCGGTTGCGTCACAGATCACGTGACTTTCTCAAGGGAATCTTGAGAAAGTCAAGGGAATCTCATCATCACTTGGCTCACTGTATACAGATTTTATTCACATTATTGGATTATATATACATATTTATTTATTATTTATATTTTTTATGATGTGTATATACTCCTGCTATTTATATTGAGTACCAAGTAATTTCCCGCTGTAGGTTTAATATTCAGTGTTTAACTTTTAATACGTTGAATTCCCCACTTACACGATTTAATATTTACATCTATAGTAGGCAGCGCCATTTACCTCTCCCCTTTACTATCCCATACTTTACTATATATCCTGCGGATTATAGTTAGGAGGTAGGCTGCAGCCATTACTTGGAGTGTTTTCTATCTATCCTAAGCGCAGATTCCCTTCCAATTTTTCATTATATAGGTGTTTATATTTTTCTTACAATCTCTACAATCTTACTGCAGTTAAAGACTGTTGTTTTCTTGTGGCTCCAGCAAAATGGCCAGCTTTTTATCCCCCCCACCCAGCCCAATGTGTGACATCACGGGCGGAGCGCAGAGATAGCCTAGTCAAATCGCACATGCGGGGACTAGGCATGTGACGGTATCAGATTTCCATGCTGCGATTAATTGATTAAGGTTTTGCCACAGTATACGGTATTATCATGGTATTCAATTATTACATTTAAATTATTAAATTTCTACCTCATTTCAATTTCATTGCTGAATTTAAGGACTTTGGTTCACTTTTGCACATTTATTATATAGTCAGTCAGTACAGACTATGTGAACCAGGCCTAAAATAAGCCATCAAGCAGTGTCTGGCCTACCTGGTGATGGACTGGTC
This sequence comes from Pelophylax lessonae, assembly GCF_965119305.1. Classification (NCBI taxonomy): domain Eukaryota; kingdom Metazoa; phylum Chordata; class Amphibia; order Anura; family Ranidae; genus Pelophylax; species Pelophylax lessonae. The sequence goes on from NC_138772.1 coordinate 323,224,537, forward strand.
CTGGTGCTCAGCTCCGATCCGATGGCCTGGTCATTAAGGGGGCAAATCCTTTCGGTCCAGAAGTGGTTAAACCTGCAGGAGGACCAGTGTTTTTATTTATAAATTACTTTACTATTGCTTTAGGTCTGGTTCACATGTATGTGGGTTGGCGGTCCGCATTTGCACAGGCATAGCAGCCCATTGATTTGAATGGGCTGAATGGGCTGCTATGCCCTTGTTTTCTGCAGAAAAAAGGTGCATGCAGCATTTAAAAAAATGCAGTGGCCTTGAAATCCATCCTGCTTTTGCACCATGCGACTTACCTGCAGTTCCTGCTCTGGCAAGCTTTCTACGTTTTTATATACGTGGACGCAGCATTTAAAAACACATTTTTCTTGTGCAGGAACTGCAGGTAAGTCGCATGGTGCAAAAGCAGGATGGATTTCATGGCCACTGCATTTTTTACATTCTGCATGCACCTTTTTTCAGCCGGCATAGCAGCCCAAGCCCATGTGAATCAATGGGCTGCTATGCTTGTGTATATGTAGGCCACCAACCTGCATACGTGTGAACCAGGCCTAAAGCAATAGTAAGGTAATTTATAAATAAAAACACTGGTCCTCCTGCAGGTTTAACCACTTCTGGACCACAAGAATTTGCCCTCTTAATGACCAGGCCATCGGATCGGAGCTGAGTGCCAGGGCCAGTCATCACCAGGTAGGCCAGACACTGCTTGATGACTATATAATAATGTAATGTGTGCTGCTATGCCTGTGCATATAATATATATGTATATATATATATATATATATATATATATATATATTGTAAGGGATTAGCTCGGTGGCGGGCGTGGATGACCCCTTGGGGGGTGCGTTTTCACAGAGAAATAGCCCAAAAGTGCTTGCAAACAACAGGTTGGTTTATTACTGGTGTTTTCTTCACCAGACTGCATGCAGCAAAAACATTCAAAATAAAATAAAACAGAAAATAAATCCTTGCCTCTGTGGGCGGCTACCTTCTCACAGCTGGAACCTGCCTAAGAAGTCTTCCCAACCTACTGTTGGGCCGACACTGCTGATCCTACAGCAGACACTCAAATGTCCATTTGTTTTCTTTTCACATATAAACATTGTCCATTGAACATGTCCCTTTGTTTTCTTTCACACAGAAACACTTCGTCTTCTCACCTTTGAGACGTCTTCACTCGTTTTTACCCTCCTGAGCGCACACCGCTTCAGGAGGTCTTCCCCATGCTCACTCAGCTTTCAGGGGGCACACAGGACTGTCCTCTACCCACATGGCGTCAGGATGCAGCAGTTTGTCTGCCTTCCTCTCCCAGCCCACACGGCGACAGGAGGCAGCACTCAATAGATTTTCTCTGGACAAATTATAGAGGCCTTGATCTCCTCATTCTGAACAGCTGAAGGCCTTTCAACTTCTTTACACCTTCCTGCTGCCTTTGGCAGCCGACACCCTATAATAATTAGTGAACTTTTCAAAGCAGGTGGGAATGTGTCTCCTCTCAGTGACTACATTCCCAGATTTACCTGACTTCCTGTCACATACCCCCCCCTCTTGTTTCAACCCTAGGGTTGGGACACATATTTCCAGGCACGCATGTGTCAGGCACTGCTGACTCACTGATAAGCCTCCTATTATCCTCAAGCTTCCGGATGAAACTGTTTTGTCATCTTCATTGACGGATTTCTCATAAATGCCACACAGTTTGTCTCTCATCTCATATACACATTCTTCAACTGCATTTTTGGCATCATTTTGCTCCTTCTCGTTTCTGTCATCTTCATTGACAGCTTTCTCATAAATGTCAGACAGCTTGTCCCTCATAACCGTCTGTCCAATCCACCATGGAGGACCGTGATCCATAGGCAACTCAATTGGGCTAGTCTTAATGTCTTCAACATTCTTAAGACGCCTCTCTCTGCAATCCATAAAGGTTTTCCACAAAACTTTGAGAACCTTTGCTTCACTAAGCTTTGTTCCAAGTAGGGACTCTTGACATCCCTCTGTGACTTGAGTTGCCTCTCCATACAGCTGTACACAATCATTGACTTTTTGTTGTAAAAGGGAATGATCTTCCTTCTTGAGCTTTGCTTGCTCTAAGATGCTGTGCAGAGGATTTTCCAATTGAGACAACAGGCTGTCACACATTTCTTCAAAGTGACCCCTGTTCCTTTTCCCAGAGACATCAATATCATTCACCAAACATTTCATATTCATAGGCAGATCTGAAGCATTTGCACTCATCAACTTCTTAAACTTTTCGCCCTCCTGAGCGAGTCGCAGTAAAGGCCTACTATTTGATTTGATATTGAGTTTATATTTCTTGCCAAACTCTTCACAGAAGAAGCCAACCAGAACATCATCAACTTTCCTTCCACCAACATAGGGGTCAAAGGCAACAACACAGTTGAACCCAGCGATCTGGGTGGTATCCATTATAGACCTCCTCTCTGCATCAGTGAAGAAGCATGGAACTGCAACACATTCTTTTACAGGTTTCTTCAATGCACTTTCTGCTGAACTATTTGACCGCTCAAAGTCACCTAGTTCCTTTTCTCTATCTGAATTCCACATGGAATGCATCTCAAGATCACGATCAAACTTCTGCCACCCGTCTTTCACCAGTTCCATTTTGGAAACACTCCCTGAAAGGCACTTATTCATTTGCTTCACGTTTTCACCAACAGCCTTAGTTTTCTCCACTAGGTGGCGTTTGCTTTTTTCTCCCAGATTTATATCACTTGCTTTAGTTTTCTCCGCTTTAGTTTTCTCCACTAGGTTTTCAGCCTGAACTGAGAAATCATCACATTTCTTACACAACTCTTTTGTTTGCTGAAGCTCTAATGATACATTTTCCAATGCTTGAAGTTTTTGAAGGAACGGTTTATTCCAAAGGGGTGATTCAAGCCACGTGTCATCACATTTCTGAGGCTCACTCAGGACAGACCCCAAAACACTGGTCCTTTTAAAAACTGCATCAGGCACACTATCCCCTCTTTGGGACAGATCCTCTGTTGCCTGGAATTCCTCTTCCAGTTCCTGCAACGGAATCTTCATCTCTTCTACTTGCTGTTCTAAGGCTCGCTTAGACTTTTCTAGCTCCTGAACGCTTTTCACAACATCATCCTTGGAGCTGACCAAATCTTCCATTTCTGTACACAGCTGTTGGTTAACTCTTTCTAGTTCAACCTTACACTCTAGAGCTTCCTCCAAAGAGCGAGCCAAGAACAGGGCTTTGCTCTCGTTATCACGCACCTCCGTTTCTGCACGGGCGCGTTCTTCTGCATATTTTGCAGACACAGTCTTCTCTTCACCAAGCATCTGATCAAACTTCTTTTTCACATCTTCAACACACTGTAATGAACCAACGCTTTCTTCCATGCGTTTTTTCATATCCGCTATCTGAGCTTGCAATGTTGCGACTTGCTCTGATAGGTTTTTCTTTGCTTCCGCCTCCTCTTTTAATTGTTCCAGGAAGCCATTTTTCTCATCTTCCATTTGTTTGAGCTTTGTGCTAAAACTCAGCCTTTGACACCTCTCTTCCTGTAAGAGTTCCTGCGTGTCTTGCAGCTGCGATTCCAAGATAGAAAAATCTTCCGCAATTTCTCTAGATTTGCTGTCTGCTTGAGAAAGCTGATTTGTGACACTGTCCAACTCAACCTGCAATCGGGTTGCCTTCTCTGACAGCTTAGCACACACTCGGTCACCTTCTGATACCTTGACTTGCGATTCCTGCAGCTGTGCCTCTATTTTTTTTCTCTTGTGTTCCGAATCTCCTTTTCCCTGCATAAGAGCCTTCACCTCATTGGCTAGCTTCTGGGAATGAGACCGTAATTCTGCCACACAGGCTTCTTTCTCCTTTAACTGCTGCTTGACACTTTGGGCTTCATCTTTCCAACTTTCACAGTCCGCACGCAATTCATCTACCACATTGCTCAAAGTAGTGAGCTCATACACAGTACTCAGTAATTTAGCCTCTCTTTCACTTTTCTCTTTGTCGCTGAGAGACAATGTCGCTTTCAGAGCAACATTCTGTTCCTGCGCCCCCTGCAGGTCTATTTTTGTAGCTTCCAAAGACTGAAGACTTTTTTCCAGCTGATTTCGTAACTCCAACATATCATGCATACTTTGCTCCTGCAAAGTCTGAATTTCAACCTCCTTTTCCTTGAGGATGGTATCTTTCTCCATTATAGTCTCTCTGCGTTTTTGCAACTCGACCAAAAGAAGAGCAGTGGATTCTTCCCACTGTGACACATGAGACTTGAGTAGTTCATTTGTTTCCTGCAAGTTTCTATGCTCCATTTTAAGCAATTCCAAGGCTTGTTCCTTTTCTTCCATTTTCCGTTGCAAGGCATCCAACTTAGCCCTGCACACATACTCGGTTTCCTCCATACCGATGGCCTCCATTGGCTGCTGGCGTCTCTGTTTCCAGCCTGCCATGCTCTCTTGATGAGCCTTTTGTTGAGCTGCAAAGCTCTGCTGAAAATCCGCATTTGCCTGCTGTTGAGCTGCATTTGCTTGCTGTTGAGCTGCATTTGATATAATCAGATGTTTCAACATCTCCTCCATTTTGAGTTTACTTTTCATCTGAGCACACTGCGTCTCCATAGCAGTTTCATCAGTGTTGCTAGGGACAACAACCTTCCTCTTTAGTAGACTCTCTTTAGGCATGGATGGGGCTGGTTCAGACGGCAACATCCCCTCCATCCATAGAATCCGGTCTCTCATTTCATCTATCTTTGCATTTTTCAGGCGTTTGGACCGCCCCATCTTCAATAACTCCACAAACAAATTTTTCACAGTCCAGCAAACAATTTTCAGACCACTGTCTCTTCAACACATGTAGTTTTTCTCTCTCTTGCAGGATCTCTTTTCCTGCGCACACAGTTTGTGCAGTCACTTGCACCAGACACAACAAAGTTCATCAAAAAATTTTGAGACCCCTGTCTCTTTAAAACACGTTTTTTTTTTTCTGTCAGGATCTTCTCTCCTGCACACATAGATTGTGCAATCTCATGCACCAGACAAAGTTCATCAAACATTTGCACTTCCTTGCAGGGATCTTCGCTTCTGCCCACTGCATACCTCCACCATATGTAAGGGATTAGCTCGGTGGCGGGCGTGGATGACCCCTTGGGGGGTGCGTTTTCACAGAGAAATAGCCCAAAAGTGCTTGCAAACAACAGGTTGGTTTATTACTGGTGTTTTCTTCACCAGACTGCATGCAGCAAAAACATTCAAAATAAAATAAAACAGAAAATAAATCCTTGCCTCTGTGGGCGGCTACCTTCTCACAGCTGGAACCTGCCTAAGAAGTCTTCCCAACCTACTGTTGGGCCGACACTGCTGATCCTACAGCAGACACTCAAATGTCCATTTGTTTTCTTTTCACATATAAACATTGTCCATTGAACATGTCCCTTTGTTTTCTTTCACACAGAAACACTTCGTCTTCTCACCTTTGAGACGTCTTCACTCGTTTTTACCCTCCTGAGCGCACACCGCTTCAGGAGGTCTTCCCCATGCTCACTCAGCTTTCAGGGGGCACACAGGACTGTCCTCTACCCACATGGCGTCAGGATGCAGCAGTTTGTCTGCCTTCCTCTCCCAGCCCACACGGCGACAGGAGGCAGCACTCAATAGATTTTCTCTGGACAAATTATAGAGGCCTTGATCTCCTCATTCTGAACAGCTGAAGGCCTTTCAACTTCTTTACACCTTCCTGCTGCCTTTGGCAGCCGACACCCTATAATAATTAGTGAACTTTTCAAAGCAGGTGGGAATGTGTCTCCTCTCAGTGACTACATTCCCAGATTTACCTGACTTCCTGTCACAATATATATATATATATATATATATATATATACACACACACACACAGTATATAGGGTAATGGTAAGGGGGTACTTGCAGAGATTTGTTTGTAGTAGGCACACTGTGTCTGTGGCTGATCCCGGGAGGAAGCATGCGGCTGCAGTTGTTTCCAGCATGTCAGTGTACTGGGAGTGTCTGTTTGGTTACAGGAAGGAGCTAAGCTCTCTCACTCTAGGATCATATTACCAGACCTGTCTCTATTGAGTGACTCACAAGTGAACTGTTTCATAGGAGTCATCCAGTTCACTGAAAAGAATCAATTGAAAAGGCAGACTTGGACAGCAGAAAAACACAGTATTTTAAAAATTACCACAATAACAATACCGTGTGTATGTGATACCGCAATATATCGCATTACCGAAAACCGGCATATCTCTAGCGGGGACCACTCCAAGTGCAAATATTGTGACAAGGCTTGGATAAAGCCAATGGATCGGGGTCACTGCCACCGCCATGACTTGACAAAATTCTGCACAGTGGTAGCATGAAGCAAACCACTGTGCCCTGGGCATCCGTATGGTCATCAATACAAGCTGCCTGTCATTAGTTCTATTGTATATATCACTCATCCTGTGCTGAAAATCAATTTTAGCATAACAGATATGTGGCATACCCCCAAAACAACTAATTACAGCATGGCACAAGTGGTATATTACAAAGGACAACCAACATGAATGGCAAGGTGCAATACATTACAAAACCACCATAATAAAACAGTATTACATGTATATGCATATATAAAAGCATAATCAATGACTGATAGTGCAAATAGGGGTCATCTTATTAATAAAAAAGGCTTATAGCTCAGTCAGGCAGTTATTAAGACCAGGAGGTTTTGTATCAACCAAGGTATAAATCCACCTAGATCCCTGTTGTAACAGGTATTTATCTACACTTCCTGCTCTTTCATGTGTAGGGATATGTTCAAGAGCTGCAAATTTTATCACACAAAGATTAAAATCGGGATAAAGTCCTACATAGCGTCTTATGGGAGTTCCCATTTTTCCCTTGGAAATTACTGATACTTGGTCCCTAAGCCAATGGAAGAAAGGACATGTAATTAGTGTTGAGCGAACACGGACTGTATTATTCGTGTTCGTACCGAATAATTAGATTTTTTGTACCCGAACACGGACACGGACACTTTACTGTATGTTCGGGTAAAAATCCGTGTTCGGTCGTTTTATTTCCGGGTTTTGCATGCTTTGGCGCTCTTTTCATGGCGGGCTTTCAACAGCCAATCAACAATCGTTTAACTGGTGTGCCTTAAGCCATCCCAGCCATGCCTGCAAATGTCTCAGTAGCTGTGATTGGCCGTCTGAAGCATGTGACCAAGTCTTTATAAGTTCGAGGCAGCCGCAGCGGCGTCATTATGCTGCTTAGATTCAGGGACAGAGAGCACACATCAACGTGCTGGCTGCTGATTAGGGAAAGATAGGCAGGAAAAAACCATTTGTGTCCGGATAGAATTGAGGGACAGGTCGGAGTGTTTAGGCAGGGCGAGTTGTAGGCATTTTAGGGATAGAGTCTGCTGAATTATATAGGGTCAGTGTCTTCTACAAACTACAATCGATATTGCTGTGTGGGGGGTGGGGTGAATCTGCACTCAATCCTGATCTACGATCTCTTCTCAATCCTGTTAGGGACAGAGTCTGCTGAATTTTAGGGAAACTGTGTTCTACAAACTACAATCGATATTGCTGTGTGGGGGGTGGGGTGAATCTGCACTCAATCCTGATCTACGATCTCTTCTCAATCCTGTTAGGGACAGAGTCTGCTGAATTTTAGGGAAACTGTGTTCTACAAACTACAATCGATATTGCTGTGTGGGGGGTGGGGTGAATCTGCACTCAATCCTGATCTACGATCTCTTCTCAATCCTGTTAGGGACAGAGTCTGCTGAATTTTAGGGAAACTGTGTTCTACAAACTACAATCGATATTGCTGTGTGGTGTGGGATTGGAGATAGGCAGGTGTCAGTGATCCACATCCATTTTTCTGTGTGTGAGCTGCAGTGAACACAATCTTTTTGGGCTGCAGTGAACACAATCTTTTTGGGCTGCAGTGAACACAATCTTTTTGGGCTGCAGTGAACACAATCTTTTTGGGCTGCAGTGAACACAATCTTTTTGGGCTGCAGTGAACACAATCTTTTTGGGGTGCAGTGAACAAAATCTTTTTGGGGTGCAGTGAACACAATCCTTTTTGGTGTGCAGTGAACACAATCTTTGTGGGGTGCAGTGAACAAAATCCTTTGTGGGGTGCAGTGAACACAATCTTTTTGGGGTGCAGTGAACAAAATCCTTTTTGGGGTGCAGTGAACAACATCCTTTTTGGGGTGCAGTGAACACAATCTTTTTGGGGTGCAGTGAACAAAATCCTTTGTGGGGTGCAGTGAACACAATCTTTTTGGGGTGCAGTGAACACAATCTTTTTGGGGTGGAGTGAACAACATCCTTTTTGGGGTGCAGTGAACAAAATCCTTTTTGGGGTGCAGTGAACAAAATCATTTTTGGGGTGCAGTGAACACAATCTTTTTGGGGTGCAGTGAACACAATCTTTGTGGGGTGCAGTGAACACAATCTTTTTGGGGTGGAGTGAACAACATCCTTTTTGGGGTGCAGTGAACAACATCCTTTTTGGGGTGCAGTGAACACAATCTTTTTGGGGTGCAGTGAACACAATCTTTGTGGGGTACAGTGAACAGAATCTTTGTGGGGTGCAGTGAACAAAATCTTTGGGGGGTACAGTGAACACAATCTTTGTGAGGTGCAGTGAACACAATCTTTGTGGGGTGCAGTGAACACAATCATTGTGGGGTGCAGTGAACTCAATCTTTGTGGGGTACAGTGAACACAATCTCATACTGAAGGTTTGAGGGTGCTGCCTGTTCCATACTCCCCCTACTCCTCATCTAGCCTTTTAGGGGTACAAACAATAGTAATTGGGGCCTAGTGTGGTTGTGTACGTGTGATATACATACACTTTTTTGGGATCATATTTTCTATTCCGCTATTTAATCAAAAACCTTTGGGGATCAGTTAAATTGGGGGATAGTCTGTGTTGGTACGTGTGAGAGAGATCCACCTTTCCAAGTTGTTGGGGTTCATCTCATACTTCTGAAGGTTTGAGGGTGCTGCCTGTTCCATACTCCCCCCTACTCCTAGCCTTTTAGGGGTACAAACAATAGTAATTGGGGCCTAGTGTGGTTGTGTACGTGTGATATACATACACTTTTTTGGGATCATATTTTCTATTCCGCTATTTAATCAAAAACCTCTGGGGATCAGTTAAATTGGGGGATAGTCTGTGTTGGTACGTGTGAGAGAGATCCACCTTTCCAAGTTGTTGGGGTTCATCTCATACTTCTGAAGGTTTGAGGGTGCTGCCTGTTCCATACTCCCCCTACTCCTAGCCTTTTAGGGGTACAAACAATAGTAATTGGGGCCTAGTGTGGTTGTGTACGTGTGATATACATACACTTTTTTGGGATCATATTTTCTATTCCGCTATTTAATCAAAAACCTCTGGGGATCAGTTAAATTGGGGGATAGTCTGTGTTGGTACGTGTGAGAGAGATCCACCTTTCCAAGTTGTTGGGGTTCATCTCATACTTCTGAAGGTTTGAGGGTGCTGCCTGTTCCATACTCCCCCTACTCCTAGCCTTTTAGGGGTACAAACAATAGTAATTGGGGCCTAGTGTGGTTGTGTACGTGTGATATACATACACTTTTTTGGGATCATATTTTCTATTCCGCTATTTAATCAAAAACCTCTGGGGATCAGTTAAATTGGGGGATAGTCTGTGTTGGTACGTGTGAGAGAGATCCACCTTTCCAAGTTGTTGGGGTTCATCTCATACTTCTGAAGGTTTGAGGGTGCTGCCTGTTCCATACTCCCCCTACTCCTAGCCTTTTAGGGGTACAAACAATAGTAATTGGGGCCTAGTGTGGTTGTGTACGTGTGATATACATACACTTTTTTGGGATCATATTTTCTATTCCGCTATTTAATCAAAAACCTTTGGGGATCAGTTAAATTGGGGGATAGTCTGTGTTGGTACGTGTGAGAGAGATCCACCTTTCCAAGTTGTTGGGGTTCATCTCATACTTCTGAAGGTTTGAGGGTGCTGCCTGTTCCATACTCCCCCTACTCCTAGCCTTTTAGGGGTACAAACAATAGTAATTGGGGCCTAGTGTGGTTGTGTACGTGTGATATACATACACTTTTTTGGGATCATATTTTCTATTCCGCTATTTAATCAAAAACCTCTGGGGATCAGTTAAATTGGGGGATAGTCTGTGTTGGTACGTGTGAGAGAGATCCACCTTTCCAAGTTGTTGGGGTTCATCTCATACTTCTGAAGGTTTGAGAGTGCTGCCTGTTCCATACTCCCCCTACTCCTAGCCTTTTAGGGGTACAAACAATAGTAATTGGGGCCTAGTGTGGTTGTGTACGTGTGATATACATACACTTTTTTGGGATCATATTTTCTATTCCGCTATTTAATCAAAAACCTCTGGGGATCAGTTAAATTGGGGGATAGTCTGTGTTGGTACGTGTGAGAGAGATCCACCTTTCCAAGTTGTTGGGGTTCATCTCATACTTCTGAAGGTTTGAGGGTGCTGCCTGTTCCATACTCCCCCTACTCCTAGCCTTTTAGGGGTACAAACAATAGTAATTGGGGCCTAGTGTGGTTGTGTACGTGTGATATACATACACTTTTTTGGGATCATATTTTCTATTCCGCTATTTAATCAAAAACCTTTGGGGATCAGTTAAATTGGGGGATAGTCTGTGTTGGTACGTGTGAGAGAGATCCACCTTTCCAAGTTGTTGGGGTTCATCTCATACTTCTGAAGGTTTGAGGGTGCTGCCTGTTCCATACTCCCCCTACTCCTAGCCTTTTAGGGGTACAAACAATAGTAATTGGGGCCTAGTGTGGTTGTGTACGTGTGATATACATACACTTTTTTGGGATCATATTTTCTATTCCGCTATTTAATCAAAAACCTCTGGGGATCAGTTAAATTGGGGGATAGTCTGTGTTGGTACGTGTGAGAGAGATCCACCTTTCCAAGTTGTTGGGGTTCATCTCATACTTCTGAAGGTTTGAGGGTGCTGCCTGTTCCATACTCCCCCCTACTCCTAGCCTTTTAGGGGTACAAACAATAGTAATTGGGGCCTAGTGTGGTTGTGTACGTGTGATATACATACACTTTTTTGGGATCATATTTTCTATTCCGCTATTTAATCAAAAACCTTTGGGGATCAGTTAAATTGGGGGATAGTCTGTGTTGGTACGTGTGAGAGAGATCCACCTTTCCAAGTTGTTGGGGTTCATCTCATACTTCTGAAGGTTTGAGGGTGCTGCCTGTTCCATACTCCCCCTACTCCTAGCCTTTTAGGGGTACAAACAATAGTAATTGGGGCCTAGTGTGGTTGTGTACGTGTGATAAACATACACTTTTTTGGGATCATATTTTCTATTCCGCTATTTAATCAAAAACCTTTGGGGATCAGTTAAATTGGGGGATAGTCTGTGTTGGTACGTGTGAGAGAGATCCACCTTTCCAAGTTGTTGGGGTTCATCTCATACTTCTGAAGGTTTGAGGGTGCTGCCTGTTCCATACCCCCCCTACTCCTCATCTAGCCTTTTAGGGGTACAAACAATAGTAATTGGGGCCTAGTGTGGTTGTGTACGTGCGAGATACATACACTTTTTTTGATCATATTTCCTATTCCGCTATTCAATAAAAACCTTTGAGGATCAATTGAATTGCGGGATAGTCTGTGTCGGTACGTGTGAGAGAGATCCACCTTTCCAAGTTGTTGGGGTTCATCTCATACTTCTGAAGGTTTGAGGGTGCTGCCTGTTCCATACCCCCCCTACTCCTCATCTAGCCTTTTAGGGGTACAAACAATAGTAATTGGGGCCTAGTGTGGTTGTGTACGTGCGAGATACATACACTTTTTTTGATCATATTTCCTATTCCGCTATTCAATAAAAACCTTTGGGGATCAATTAAATTGCGGGATAGTCTGTGTCGGTACGTGTGAGATCCACCTTTCCAAGTTTTTGGGGTTCATCTCATACTTCTGAAGCTTTGAGGGTGCTGCCTGTTCCATACTCCTCCTCCTCCTCATCCATCCTTTTAGGTGTACAAACAATAGTAATTGGGGCCTAGTGTGCTTCTGTACGTGTGAGATACATACACATTTTTTGATCATATTTCCTATTCCGCTATTCAATAAAAACCTTTGGGGATCAATTAAATTGCGGAATAGTCTGTGTCGGTACGTGTGAGATCCACCTTTCCAAGTTTTTGGGGTTCATCTCATACTTCTGAAGCTTTGAGGGTGCTGCCTGTTCCATACTCCTCCTCCTCCTCATCCATCCTTTTAGGTGTACAAACAATAGTAATTGGGGCCTAGTGTGCTTCTGTACGTGTGAGATACATACACATTTTTTGATCATATTTCCTATTCCGCTATTCAATAAAAACCTTTGGGGATCAATTAAATTGCGGGATAGTCTGTGTCGGTACGTGTGAGATCCACCTTTCCAAGTTTTTGGGGTTCATCTCATACTTCTGAAGCTTTGAGGGTGCTGCCTGTTCCATACTCCTCCTCCTCCTCATCCATCCTTTTAGGTGTACAAACAATAGTAATTGGGGCCTAGTGTGTTTCTGTACGTGTGAGATACATACACTTTTTTTGATCATATTTCCTATTCCGCTATTCAATAAAAACCTTTGGGGATCAATTGAATTGCGGGATAGTCTGTGTCGGTACGTGTGAGAGAGATCCACCTTTCCAAGTTGTTGGGGTTCATCTCATACTTCTGAAGGTTTGAGGGTGCTGCCTGTTCCATACCCCCCCTACTCCTCATCTAGCCTTTTAGGGGTACAAACAATAGTAATTGGGGCCTAGTGTGGTTGTGTACGTGCGAGATACATACACTTTTTTTGATCATATTTCCTATTCCGCTATTCAATAAAAACCTTTGAGGATCAATTGAATTGCGGGATAGTCTGTGTCGGTACGTGTGAGAGAGATCCACCTTTCCAAGTTGTTGGGGTTCATCTCATACTTCTGAAGGTTTGAGGGTGCTGCCTGTTCCATACTCCCCCTACTCCTCATCTAGCCTTTTAGGGGTACAAACAATAGTAATTGGGGCCTAGTGTGGTTGTGTACGTGTGATATACATACACTTTTTTTGGATCATATTTTCTATTCCGCTATTCAATAAAAACCTTTCTAGGGCAAGATCTTAAATTACAGAAATATGAGGAGACCGTCAAATAAGGGCCGTGGCCTGGGTCGTGGTGCTGCTGGTAGAGCTCCTGTTGCAAGGAGAGGACATGGTCGATCTGTGCCAGCTACACGCACAAGTGAAACACCTTCCTCAAGTGTGAGTAGGCGACAGAACCTGCATCAGTATTTGGTAGGGCATCAAACGCCCCTAGAAGTGATGAGGCCAGAACAAGTTGAGGCGATAGTAGATTGGTTTGCTGCTGACAGTGCCTCCAGTTCCTTCACATTGTCTCCCACCCAGTCTACTGCAGAAAGGTCAGAGTTGGCACCTGCAGCCAATGTCCAACCGTCTTTCACCTCACCCCCTTGCAAATCAGGCCAGCAGTCTGAGCCCCAAGCCATACAGCAGTCTCTTATTCTTTTTGAGGACTCTGTCAGCAGGGTTTCCCAGGGCCATCCACCTAGCCCTGCCCCAGAAGTGGAAGAGATTGAGTGCAGCGATGCCCAACCACTTATTCCTCAAGATGAGTACATGCAAGGATCATCGCAGCACGTCTCCGATGATGACGAAACGCAGGTGCCAACTGCTGCGGCGTTCAGCATTGTGGAGACCGACAAGGAGGGCAGGGGTGAAGACTGGGTGGAAGATGATGTGGAGGACGATGAGGTCCTCGACCCCACATGGAATGAACGTCATGCAGGTGAACTGAGTAGTTTGGAGGAAGAGGCGGTGGTCGCACAGAGCCACCAGCACAGCAGAAGAGGGAGCAGGGTGCAGAAGCGGAGCGGCCGTGCCCTAGACACTACGCCCGCTACTGCCCAACGCAGCAAGGGAACGAGCGCACCAAAGTCAGCTCAAAGGAGTTCTCTAGCGTGGAAGTTCTTTAGAAAATGTGCTGATGACAGGACACGAGTGGTTTGCACCCTGTGCAATCAGAGCTTGAAGCGAGGCATGAACCTTCTCAACCTGAGCACAACCTGCATGATCAGGCATCTAAGTGCAAAGCACGAGCTGCAGTGGAGTACACACCTTCAAAACCAAGAAACGTCTCTGGCTCATCCTGCTTCCTCTTCTGCTGCAGTCTCGGCCGCTCCAGCCACATCTGTAGTGATACCGGCACCTGCCACCCCGCAAACAGACGATCTGTCAGCAACACCACCACCTGGGTCACCAACAACCATCTCCACAATGTCCCGTGGAAGCGTTCAGCTTTCCATCTCCCAAACACTTGAGAGGAAGAGGAAGTACCCCCCTACCCACCCGCGATCCCTGGCCCTGAATGCCAGCATTTCAAAATTATTGGCCTTTGAAATGCTGTCATTCCGTCTGGTGGAGACGCACAGTTTTAAAAACCTTATGTCGGTGGCTGTCCCACAGTACGTCGTGCCCAGCCGCCACTACTTTTCCAGGCAAGCCATCCCTTCCCTGCACAACCAAGTGGGGGAAAAAATCAGGTGTGCACTGCGCAACGCCATCTGTGCCAAGGTCCACCTAACTACGGATACGTGGACCAGTAAGCACGGTCAGGGGCGTTATATCTCCCTAACGGCACACTGGGTAAATGCAGTGGCGGATGGGCCTGAGGCGGATAGCAATTTGGCGCATGTCCTTCCACCACCGAGGATTGCAGGGCGCTTCAGTTTGCCTCCTGTTCCTAACTCCTCCTACTCCGCTTCCTCATCCTCTACCGCCTCCTCATCCGGACAGCGTAACACCTTCACCACCAACTTCAGCACGGCCAGGGGTAAACGACAGCAGGCAGTTTTACAACTTGCCTGTTTGGGGGACAAACCACACACCGCGCAGGAGTTGTGGAGGAGCATGGAACAGCAGACAAATGAGTGGTTGCTGCCAGCGAGCCTCAAGCCCGGCCTGGTGGTGTGCGATAACGGGCGAAATCTCATAGCAGCTCTGGGCCTAGCCGGTTTGACGCACATCCCTTGCCTGGCGCATGTGCTGAATTTGGTGGTGCAGAGGTTCCTTAAAAACTACCCCGATATGTCAGAGCTGCTGCAGAAAGTGCGGGCCGTTTGTGCGCACTTTCGGCGTTCTCACCCTGCTGCTGCTCGCCTGGCAGCGCTGCAGCGTAACTTCGGCCTTCCCGCTCACCGCCTCATATGTGACGTGCCCACAAGGTGGAACTCCACCTTGCACATGCTGGAAAGACTGTGCGAGCAGCAGCAGGCCATAGTGGAGTTTCAGCTGCAGCACGCACGCGTGAGTCGCTCTGCGGAACAGCACCACTTCACCACCAATAACTGGGCCTCCATGCGAGACCTGTGTGCCTTGTTGCGCTGTTTTGAGTACTCCACCAACATGGCCAGTGGCAATGACGCCGTTCTCAGCTTAACTATCCCACTTCTATGCCTCCTTGAAAAAACAATTCGGGCGATGATGGAAGAGGATGTGGCACAGGATGAGGAGGAGGAGGAGGATGAAGAGGTAACATTTCCAAGGCTTTCAGGGCAGTCATTCGCAAGGGGCTCCGAGGGTGGGTTCCTGCACACGCAAACGCCAGGGACGCAATTGTCCAGCAGGGGCACAGTTCTGGAGGATGAGGAGGATGAGGAGGAGGAGGAGCTGGAGGAGGAGATGGAACCATGTTCACAGCAGGGTGGCACCCAGGCCAGCTCATGGCCATCACTGGTGCGTGGCTGGGGGGATACAGAGGACACGGACCATACACCTCCCACAGAGGACAGCCTTTCGTCGCCTCTGGGCAGCCTGGCACACATGAGCGATTACATGCTGCAGTGTCTCCACAACGACCGCCGAGTTGCCCACATTCTAACTTGTGCTGATTACTGGGTGGCCACGCTGCTGGATCCCCGTTACAAGGACAACGTACCGTCCTTAATTCACTCACTGGAGCGCGATCGCAAGATGCGCGAGTACAAGCGCACGCTGGTAGACGCCATGCTGCTGGCATTCCCATCTGACAGCGGGGCCACAGTGGAAGCACAAGGCAGAGGAGGAGGAGGAGGAGGTCGCCAACGCAACCAGGGCACCGCCAGCACCTCAGAAGGCAGGGTTAGCATGGCCGAAATGTGGAAAAGCTTTGTCAGCACGCCACAACAAACAGCAGCACCAGCAGCTCAGATGGAACGTCTTAGCAGGAGGCAGCATTTTACCAACATGGTGGAGCAGTATGTGTGCACACGCCTACATGTAGTGAATGACGGGTCTGCCCCCTTCAACTTCTGGGTCTCCAAATTGGGCACATGGCCTGAGCTTGCCCTTTACGCCTTGGAGGTGCTGGCGTGCCCTGCAGCCAGTGTATTATCTGAACGGGTATTTAGCACGGCTGGGGGCGTTATAACAGACAAGCGCAGCCGCCTGTCCAGAGACAATGTGGACAAGCTCACGTTCATTAAAATGAACCAGGCATGGATCCCACGGGACTTTTCCGTACCTTATGCAGAATAGCAATGGATACCGACCTTACCCACCCATTGTTCCATTTTTGCTCTTTCTCACTCTTTTGGGGTGTACCCTCATTTAAAATTTGTGAAAAGAAGCAGTGTTGGCTACCTCGTCCTCCTCCTCAGGGCCAGATTAATGTAGGGTCTATTGGAGCTGCAGCTCCAGGCCCCTACCTTTTATATAGGCCCCGGGTTGGCCATATTCACTGTTACCGCTCTTCTGTCACTTGTAAACACAGAAGTCTGGCTTCTATGCTCGCTTCCCCAGGCAGCACCCTCAGAACCTCCCCACACAGCGTGAAGGCCGGACAAGGAGGGACAGTTGGCGATGCATGGATGTGTTTATGGGCTTCAGAGACAGCATCCCATGTTGAATTAGGCATGCATGGCTGCACCCTTCCTCCTCTGGGTGCATGGCAAGGCACGGCCCTAAGGCCCTTCAAAATCCTCAGCACCAAGCCCATGATGCTGTTAATCCGGCCCTGGTCCTCCTCCACCGCCGCTTCCACCTACACCGCCCATAGGTGTGCGCAGCCTATTGCATTAAGGTGTGCACCCCAAAGTTGAAATACACATGCATGTGTTTGCCAGCAGGGAGAGTAATGTATCGGGGCCATGTACCTGTAGGCAAGGAGAAATAGAGCAGAGCAGGTCCCAGGGAGATCTTTCCCATCTCCTCACTGGCAATGCTATGTGCCCTAGGTGATTAGGGTGTGCCCAGGCACACCCAGCACACCCTGTGCGCACGCCTATGTCACCGCCACATCCACCACCACCTCAACCTCCCTCCTACTCCATATGGGCCTCGTCCTTCAGAGATGAAGAAGAACATTGTTTTATTTTTCTGTTTTTTTTTGTTGTTTTAAGTTATTTCCCTATCCACATTTGTTTGCAGAGCACTTGCCATGCTCTTAATTACGTTTTGCTGCCATTTGCAGCACTCTAGCCCTTTCCTTTGGTGTTTTAGAGCCATTTTAGTGCCTTAAAGTTCGGGTCCCCATTGACTTCAATGGGGTTCGGTGTCCGGGAAAAGTTCGGTAAAAGTCCGGGACACGGACCCGGACTTTTTTTTAAAGTTCGGCCGAACCCGTCGAACACGGACATCTAGGTGTCCGCTCAACCCTACATGTAATCTTTCCTACTGTAGATAAAAACTACCACATTGACAATTCATCAAAAAGACAATGCCTGGGGTCTGACAGGTTAATCTATGTGGCATTATTTAAATAATATATATTTAGTTATATTGTATATATCACTCATCCTGTGCTGAAAATCAATTTTAGCATAACAGATAATGCATACAGTGGGTACGGAAAGTATTCAGACCCCCTTAAATTTTTCACTCTTTGTTATATTGCAGCCATTTGCTAAAATCATTTAAGTTCATTCTTCTTCCTCATGAATGTACACACAGCTCCCCATATTGACGGAAAAACACAGAATTGTTGACATTGTTGCAGATTTATAAAAAAAGAAAAACTGAAATATCACATGGTCCTAAGTATACAGACCCTTTGCTGTGACACTCATATATTTAACTCAGGTGCTTTCCATTTCTTCTGATCATCCTTGAGATGGTTCTACACCTTCATTTGAGTGCAGCTGTGTTTGATTATACTGATTGGACTTGTTAAGGAAAGCCACACACCTGTCTATATAAGACCTTCCAGATCACAATGCATGTCAGAGCAAATGAGAATCATGAGGTCAAAGGAACTGCCTGAAGAGCTCAGAGACAGAATTGTGGCAAGGCACAGATCTGGCCAAGGTTCCAAAAAGATTTCTGCTGCACTTAAGGTTCCTAAGAGCACAGTGGCCTCCATAATCCTCAAATGGAAGACGTTTGGGACGACCAGAACCCTTCTTAGAGCTGGCCGTCCGGCCAAACTGAGCTATCGGGGGAAAAGAGCCTTGGTGAGAGAGGTAAAGAAGAACCCAAAGATCACTGTGGCTGAGCTCCAGAGATGCAGTCAGGAGATGGGAGAAAGTTGTAGAAAGTCAACCATCACTGCAGCCCTCCACCAGTCGGGGCTTTATGGCAGAGTGGCCCGACGGAAGCCTCTCCTCAGTGTAAGACACATGAAAGCCCACATGGAGTTTGCTAAAAAACACCTGAAGGACTCCAAGATGGTGAGAAATAAGATTCTCTGGTCTGATGAGACGAAAATAGAACCTTTTGGCCTTAATTCTAAGCGGTATGTGTGGAGAAAACCAGGCACTGCTCATCACCTGTCCAATACAGTCCCAACAGTGAAGCATGGTGGTGGCAGCATCATGCTGTGGGGGTGTTTTTCAGCTGCAGGGACAGGACGACTGGTTGCAATCGAGGGAAAGATGAATGCGGCCAAGTACAGGGATATCCTGGACAAAAACCTTCTCCAGAGTGCTCTGGACCTCAGACTGGGCCGAAGGTTTACCTTCCAACAAGATAATGATCCTAAGCACACAGCTAAATGTAAGGTTCTGGCACTCTCAGTGCCTCCTATCACATCATTTCCGGGTGCGTTCCATCTACCTAGATAGATGAAGCACATATAGGTGTGTTTCCCTTTAAGAGTGCTGACATCATCATGAGGCGCCGGACTGAACAGCTATTTAAATCACCAGCTTTCACTCACATGTGTTCGTTCAACCTGCTGTGTGCCTAGATGTGCCTTGATGCTTACCTTGTCTTGTGCCTTGATGCTTACCTTGTCTTGTGCCACCGCATAACCTGCCTTGAAGCTCGCATGCTTGCAGGCATACCTCGCTGTCGGAGCCTCGCTGCTGGTCCTTGTGTCCTGCTGCCGGATCGTCCGCTCTTGCTGAACCTCTCCTCTGCTACTTGTTATTAGTGATAAGTACCCCACAGGGGAATCCTCAATAACCTTCATACTAAAGCTTACACTGTCTAGCTCTGCATACTAAGGACTGTTACTACATCTGCACTATCTAGATTGCTAGCTCTTGAGCCTACTATCATCTGCTCTTGCACTGGGTTAGTCTCTCCTGTATGTCATCTGCTATCCTATCATCTACTACCATACATGATTGCTAACCTATCTGCATCCCACCTGTTACTATCTCATTCTCAAGAACATTCCTCTCAAGTGTCTGTCACCTATCGTCTCTACTCAACCTGTCTCTTCAGCCTATCACCTCTATACTACTATATACATAGATCACTCCAGGAACATCTCATTGAGTGTGTATATTTGTATGCTGAATTGAGACTATCCACATATGATGAGTCTTGGGAGTTGGGATTGGTATCTCAGCGTTTCTCTACATGACTACTGAAGTGGAATATTTCTGCAGCTGCAAATCCACATTATACAGAAAACGCAGGAGCGTTACAGATTGAACGAACCAGATAAAATGGATTCAGCAGAAATGACCACTCAGGTGACACAGTTAACACAACAAGTAACTGCGTTAATACACGCACTTACTGAATTAAAAGAAGACAATCAGGCTCTGATGCAGCAGGTGGCCAGACTGACACAGCCTACTGCTGCTCAACCCCCAGAACCTCTTGTCCTTCTACCAGACAGGTTTGATGGTTCCCGCTCCTCTTTTCTTTTTTTTCGTATGGATTGTGAGCTCCTATTTATCCTTAAGCCTAGGACCTATCATAATAACTTTATTAAAGTGCATGCTGCCATTAATTTGCTTTCTGGCAAAATGAAAACGTGGGCATACCAGAAACTGCAAGAAAAAAGTCCGATCCTAGACAATTGGGAATCATTTGCAATTGCGATGCACTCCCAGTGTCTCCCCTCCCAAAAATCTACTCCTAAACCTGCTCCAGGTAACCGCAGACCCCGGCTACCTAGGGAAAAAAGGAAACCAAATGAATATGGTGATCCTGCCTGGTCATGGTCCAAGCCTGCCTTAAACAGTCAGCCTTGTCACTCTGACATATCTCATTTGAACCCTGATCCTACAGAGATGGATGAGGAGCCTATGGAGATTGGTGCCGTACATACTAAGTTGTCCTTACAAAAAAAAAAAGATCACAGGAGAATCTGTGGCCTTTGTTTTTATTGTGGAGAAGGGGGACATTTCATTACATCCTGCCCAACCCGACCCCATAGGCCTAAGGCTCTCCCAATGGAGGCCAGGCGAATCCGAACTGTCTTCCCTGAAAAACAGCCTGGAAATTACCAAGGCTGTTGCCAGCCCTGTCCCCGTTCTATATCAGAAAAGGACACCCAGAAATTGGCAGATGTTGGTATAGTACTCCTATTTTTGCAAGCACATTTCTAGCTTCCAATGAAAACATTGAGATTCTTGCACCTGACTGCGTACGCGCTTCTAATGGCACGGTGGTATGCAGGAAGGATCTGAGGATGTTTGAAGAAGCATTGGTTGCTATGACTACTTCGAATGGTTATGCGTCCGATTCTAGTGAGGGGTTCATGTAGCAGACACCCTAACAACCAACCTGATCCGATTCTCATATCGGCAACAAGTGATCCGATTCTCACATCGATTACCAACCTGATCCGATTTTCATATCGGCAACAAGTGATCCGATTCTCACATCGGTTACCAACCTGATCCGATTCTCATATCGGCAACAAGTCCTATCCGATTCTCGTATTGGCAACCAGTCTTATCCGATTCTCGTATCGGCAACCAGTCTTATCCGATTCTCGTATCGGTAACCAGTCTTATCCGATACTCGTATCGGCAACCAGTCTTATCCGATTCTCGTATCGGCAACCAGTATTATCCGATTCTCGTATCGGCAACTAGTCTTATCCGATTCTCGTATCGGCAACCAGTCTTATTCGATTCTCGTATCGGCAACCAGTCTTATTCGATTCTCGTATCGGCAACCAGTCTTATCCGATTCTCGTATCGGCAACCAGTCTTATCCGATTCTCGTATCGGCAACCAGTATTATCCGATTCTCGTATCGGCAACCAGTGTTATCCGATTCTCGTATCGGCAACCAGTCTTTTCAGATTCTCACATCAGCAACCAGCTTTTTCCGATTCTTATATCGACAACCAGCCTTAGAGGCCTTCCGGAGCCGGCCTTACGGGGGGGGGGGTACTGTAAGGTTCTGGCACTCTCAGTGCCTCCTATCACATCATTTCCGGGTGCGTTCCATCTACCTAGATAGATTAAGCACATATAGGTGTGTTTCCCTTTAAGAGTGCTGACATCATCATGAGGCGCCGGACTGAACAGCTATTTAAATCACCAGCTTTCACTCACATGTGTTCGTTCAACCTGCTGTGTGCCTAGATGTGCCTTGATGCTTACCTTGTCTTGTGCCTTGATGCTTACCTTGTCTTGTGCCACCGCATAACCTGCCTTGAAGCTCGCATGCTTGCAGGCATACCTCGCTGTCGGAGCCTCGCTGCTGGTCCTTGTGTCCTGCTGCCGGATCGTCCGCTCTTGCCGAACCTCTCCTCTGCTACTTGCTACTAGTGATAAGTACCCCACAGGGGAATCCTCAATAACCTTCATACTAAAGCTTACACTGTCTAGCTCTGCATACTAAGGACTGTTACTACATCTGCACTATCTAGATTGCTAGCTCTTGAGCCTACTATCATCTGCTCTTGCACTGGGTTAGTCTCTCCTGTATGTCATCTGCTATCCTATCATCTACTACCATACATGATTGCTAACCTATCTGCATCCCACCTGTTACTATCTCATTCTCAAGAACATTCCTCTCAAGTGTCTGTCACCTATCGTCTCTACTCAACCTGTCTCTTCAGCCTATCACCTCTATACTACTATATACATAGATCACTCCAGGAATATCTTATTGAGTGTGTATATTTGTATGCTGAATTGAGACTATCCACATATGATGAGTCTTGGGAGTTGGGATTGGTATCTCAGCGTTTCTCTACATGACTACTGAAGTGGAATATTTCTGCAGCTGCAAATCCACATTATACAGAAAACGCAGGAGGGTTACACTAAAATAACGAAGGAGTGGCTTCACAACAACTCCATGACTGTTCTTAAACGGCCCAGCCAGAGCCCTGACTTAAACCCAATTGAGCATCTCTGGAGAGACCTAAAAATGGCTGTCCACCAATGTTTACCATCCAACCTGACAGAACTGGAGAGGATCTGCAAGGAGGAATGGCAGAGGATCCCCAAATCCAGGTGTGAAAGACTTGTTGCATCTTTCCCAAAAAGACTCCTGGCTGTATTAGATCAAAAGGGGGCTTCTACTAAATACTGAGCAAAGGGTCTGAATACTTAGGACCATGTGATATTTCAGTTTTTCTTTTTTAATAAACCTGCAACAATGTCAACAATTCTGTGTTTTTCTGTCAGTATGGGGTGCTATGTGTACATTCATGAGGAAGAAGAATGAACTTAAATGATTTTAGCAAATGGCTGCAATATAACAAAGAGTGAAAAATTTAAGGGGGTCTGAATACTTTCCGTACCCACTGTACCACCAAAACAACTAACTACAGCATGGCACAAGTTTAATTTTACAAAGGACAGCCAACATGGATGGCAAGTTGCAATACATTACAAAACAACCATAATAAAACAGTATTACATGTATATGGTATATAAAAGCATCATCAATGACTGTTCAGTGCAAACAGGGGTCATCTTTAGGTATTAATCATAAAAAAAGCTTATTAAGGGGGTGGAATCTGGGGGCCTCCTTGTTAAAGGGGGCTTTCTGATTCCAATAAGCTCCCTGCCCCCAGAACCCCACAACCACCACCCAGGGTTGTGGGGAAGAGGCCTTTTTCCCATCAACACAGGGACAAGTCGCTTTGGGGTGGGGGTTCTGATATGGTTCAGAAAGGGGGCGCCCACTCATTCCTGCCAGGCTGCATGCTCAGATAATGGTCTATGCAGATTTGCCCAACACTAATTGCAAGACTGACATCTCATTAAAAATATCCACTGTACTTAACCACTTAAGCCCCGGAGGATTTGGCTGCTAAAGGACCAGGGTTTTTTTTGCGCTTTTTTACTGCGTGACTTTAACGGACAATTGCGCGGTCGTGCGACGCTGTACCTAAACAAATTTGACGTCCTTTTTTCCCCACAAACAGAGCTTTCTTTTGGTGGTATTTGATCACCTGTGCGATTTTTTGATCACGCGCTATAAACAAAAAAAGAGCGTAAATTTTGCAAAAATAACAATATTTTTCACATTTTTTTATATGAAATTCCCCCCAAAAAAAAGTAAAAATCAAAATTTTTTAACATTTTTCGGCCAATTTGTTTTATGCTACCTATGTTTGGTAAAAAAAATCGCAAAAAGCGTATTTTGATTGGTTTGCGCAAAAGTTATCACGTTTACTAACAAAGGGAAAGATTTTTGTCATTTTTGGTGTTTTTTTTTTTAACGCGTAATGGCGGCGATCTGCGATTTTTTTTTCGGTACTGCGACATTGCGGCGGACAGATCGGACCCTTGACTGACCTTTTTGACACTTTTGGGGTTACCAGTGACATTACTGCAGTAATCAGTGCTATACATATGCACTGTTACTGCAAAAATGACACTGGCAGGGAAGGGGTTAACTTTATTGGACAGGGAGGGGTTAAGTGTGTCCTAGGGGCGTGATTCTAACTGTGTAGGGACATTCCTATTGGTGTAAAAGCAAAGATCAACCGTTCTACATAGTAGAACGGACAGATCTTCACTTTTACACAGGGAGAACTGACAGGCAGCTTGTTTACACAAGCTGCTCTGTCTTTCTCCCTTCACAGGAGCGATCGCAGTGTGACTGGCGGACATCGAGTCCGCCGGTCACACGCACTGACTTGCCTGCGAACGAGCCGCGGCGGGCGCGCGCCTCGGCGCGCGCGCGCCCGCCCGCGATAGGCTCGCAAGTCAGTGACAGGCGAGTGACGTACCGATACGTCACTCTGCCTGGCCGGGGCTGACCGCCGCAGTATATAGTCGTGCGGCGGTCGGCAACCGGTTAAATAGGCGCCTGGCAGTCTTCTGTGTCAGACAAAATCTCAATTTTGATATACTACACTGTCAAAGGTATTAGGGCACCTGTCTTTACACTCACGTGAACTTTAATCGCATTCCATTCCGTAGGGTTCAGTATTGAGTTGGCCCACCCTTTACACCCTTTGAGCCACTCTTCTGGGAAGGCTGTCCACAAGGTTTAGGAGTGTGTTTATGGGAATGTTTGACCATTCTTCCAGAAGGGCATTTGTGAGGTCAGGCACTGGTGTTGAACGAGAAGGCCTAGCTCGCAGTCAACGCTCTAATTCATGCCAAAGGTGTTTGGGTTGAGGTCAGGACTCTATGCAGACCAGTCATGTTCCTCCACTTCCTGCCTTCAGAAATATCAATGTACTTGTTGTAATGGGCAGTTTGGGCAAAAGTGGGTGCAAATACTTTTTACAATACCATTTTCAATTAAAAAAATAAATAAATATGTGCTATGACAAAGAAAATATGATTTTACAATCCTAAACCTATATAAAGGAAATCACCTATATTTATATCAACTTATATTTAACCTTAACCTAGCCCCTGACCTTTAACCTAAACCAAACCATAAATCTATTATTAAAGCTAAAGCTGACCCTCAGAAGTAACCCTTAACCTAAAATTCAACTTAATCCCCAAATATAACCTTTACTCTTCCCCTAAAAAAAAAAAAAAAAATCTTAATTCAACATTTTACTTCTAAACTTCAAATTAACCCAAAAGCTAACCCTTAACTCATCCTCAATATCTATTGCTAAAGAGAAACCTACCATACCTTTACCGTAACCCTTAAACCCAATCCTAAAAATGTCCCTTCAGCCTAATCCTTAATATGAATCCACAAATGAACTAAACCTAACTTTATAGCTCTGAGGCAAAACCCAAAAATTATTATGCCTAAAAGGAAAACTGAAAACTGACATACAACATTATTTTAAAGCAAAATTCTTGTTAATAAACAAACAAAGAGAAAAAAAATCGAAAATGCCTACCACAATGTTCTTGGATACAAAGTTGTTTAAATTGTTAGTGTAGCATTAGGATCGGAGATTGAGTAGTTGGGAACCGGTGTGCCAATGGTAATTTTATTTACATTTTTATCATTTATTTTTTGTTTTTTGAATCTCTGCAATAGTGATCAACTGATTGCTTTTATCAGTAAATAGTAGATCACTGCCCCACTTATATGAAAGGGCTAGATGCACACAACCGGAAAACGCATATTTATGTAAAAACTTTGTTTCTTACATTACATACTATGCTGCTATAAAGCCTGTAGCAAATAGCTACAGGGTGTGTAGAATCTTAGAAGATATAGTTTCTGTTTAGCCAGGGATATATGAGCCACCAGCACCGTAGTTTAAGCAGAGCTGCAGAATTAGCAACGTAACAAAGGTAAAGCTGTATGTTAAAAAATGTAACATTTAACAGTATCTACATGCTAATTTTTAAACTGTACAAGAAAAAGATTCCAATGTAAGACATACTGTATAATTTCCCAGTACATCTAATGGCAATTTTTTCAGATTGTAGAGAATTTATTTAAAAAAAATATATAAACTATTATAAAAAAAACTTTGGTTTGCTAAAAATAAATAATTTTGACAAAGGAATTTTAAATTATTTTCTATGTTAAGTTTTCTTCACGTAAAAATGTTACTTTTTCTGTAATCTTATAAGAAAACTGAGTTCCTTTGTTGTGGAAACCTATCCAGTACGTTTTGTATGATTTATTGTTATCTAGCTTGCTTTTCTTTTGATTAAAGCTGTTTTAGTTTGATGTAGCATCCTTTGTTTCTAGTTATGTGATTGATTTTTATTTTAGCAGTTTATATCCTACTCATTTTCTCACACATTTTATTCTTGTTGCTGTTATTTATGACTGAGCACATGCTGAGATGCATTTAATGCATCTCACTTATTTTCACAGCTGCAAAGATAGCTCTGGCAGAGAACAAAATGACTAGATGGAATTGATCCAAACACAAGGACTGCGATAATCAGAGTTTGCTCTCTGTCAACATTTTAAAGGAAACAGAATGCATGAAAAATCAAGCTTGCAGTTGTGCTGGATTTATATTTCTCAGCCTCCATTGTGCGTGTATCTGCGGGGAATAGTTGGCATTATTTATTAGAGAATGGATGCTTTATGAGCAGCCAATACTTTTTCAGTAGCATTTGCTGTCTAGGGATGCATTGTTTTATGTTTCATTTATTACAGAAGAACACATTGGTTGCTTGGCAGTTAAATACCATGTGTATGCTTGGAGCAAATAGCTCAGGCCAAGCGCTTTATGGATTTTAAAAAATGTACCTTGGAATTTAAGTCCATAAAGGGCTAATTTTTTTGTTAACATAGTAATGAATAGAAATTTCTAATAGTTCTAATAATATATATTTAATGAAAATGTTACCACTATGTACCTATGCAGGATGCAATTGATGTATATATATTTACAGTGAAGGCAGCCAGCCTCGAAGGAATACCATTTTTTTTATTTTCAGCAGCTCAGCGGTGACGGAGGAAGAACATATCACTGGAGGGAGAAACAGAAGAAGAAACCACCGGAGGGAGAAGAAAGCGAAGGAAGAAGACAGCGGAGCAAGAAGAAACCACCGGAGGGAGAAGACCAGAGGAAGAAGACACTTTAGAGCTACGACGGGGACAGTGTTCATTTTTAAAAAAGGGCTTGTCAAAATTTTTTTTTTGTTTTGTTTTTTGTAACACTACACTGCTTTTTTTTCTTGGTGAATGGGTAAGGAAATGGGTAAGACAGCTTGCTCATTCCCTCCCTTTCCTGACCTGCCGGGCTGCATTCTTGGATAAGGTTCTGATATGGATTGGGGGGAAACCACACCATTTTTTTTTTTAAATGTTGGCGTGGTATGGACCTGGGGGTGGGGACCACGCGTCATTTTTTCACAATTTTTTTTTACATTCAGCTGTCAGGAGGGAACCCAGCTGACAGCTGATGACTCATCAGTTGTTACAAGTGTGGTGGCCTGCTTCCTGGCCGCTCCTTAGCAACCAGCTATATGCAGTGTTTTTAAAGCGAAAAAAAATGCACAATGCATCAAAAATCACATCACAAATGCAACACGTGCTTCTGGTGTGACTCCATTGAAGTCTATTACATACAAAACAAAAAAAGTTTTGACCCTTTCAAAAAACAAAGCGGCTGCAAAACGCATAGATGTGAACGTGTACCATAGGAAACCATGTTAAATGGACGTTAGTGCATTTCTGCAAACTGCAAAATGCACTAAAAACACATAGGTGTGATGGGTAACTTATGTGCACTGTGATTCTCTTAGGACCTCACACGGATTAGAATATTGTTTTTGTAACATCTATGTTTATTTTTGAGCACCATTATTTTTGTTGATAGTGTTAGTAGAATTTTTTTTACAGTACCTAGAAAATACTGTTTATGTTTCTATATGATGCTTCTTTTTTCTCCTTAGCCGACTGCACATTGTTACAGTGTAGGGCTGGCTGTGCAGAATCATGTATATATGCGCGATTATGCTTTTCCAGGTAGGGGGCGTGCACACATGCAGTCCACGCATTCTGGGCTAGATTTACTTTTCAGGAGCATATAGGCAGAGAATTCTGAAGCGCTCCCCACCACCACCCTGACACTTCTACTTCTACTATGCCCACCTCTCCACATACCCAATCAACCATCCCCATTACCCACCCCCTCCTCTTCACATACTCCTTTCTACTATTCCCTATACTCACCTCTCCTCTCCACATACCCCTTTGCTGCCTCTATAATAACTTCTCCTCTCCACATACCCCTTCTACTACCCCTATACCCACCTCTGCCTTCTTCATTCCCCTTCCACTCTATTGCCCCTATACCCAGCTCTCCTCATACCCTTTCAACTATCCCTGTACCCGCCTTTCCTATCCTCATAACCACTCTACTACCCCTGTACTCACCCCTTCTTCCCACATTCCCCTTCTATTGCCCCTATATCCACCCCTCCTCTCCACATACTCCTTCTCCTGCCCTTATACCCACCCCGCCTCTCCAAATACCCCTTCTACAACCCTTTTACCCACCTCTCCTCATACCCCTTCTACTACCTCTATACCCACCTCTCCACATACCCCTTTTACTGCCCCTATACTCAACTTTCCACATACCCCTACTACCACCCCTATACCCACCTCTCCTCTCACAGGTACCCTCCATAATCTCTCATTACAGGGACAGTCCCCTTAATTCTCCATTAACTCTCTTTTTCTCTCCATATTTCTCCATTTTTAGTCCTTACCGCCGTCCTTGGCCTGATTCTGCTCCCCCATTGGACTCCCCCGAGGTTGCGTCATCTCCCGGCTGCTGGCTCGGCCAAAGGGAGGAAGTGCCATGCCACAGAAGGGGTATAGAAACCATTAGGAGAAGCCTTCACCTTGCCTTTATGTAAGTGTGTAATGATTATTGTGCAATAAACCTTGATTGTCTCACTGAGCGGCGCCTGTCCTCTCTTTTCTTATGTGCCAGCGGGATTTTTTGGCTTCTGCCTGCCTACAGCGCTACCCTCGGAGTCAACACTGGAACTTTGCATGATCTGGATTTTTTCCCTTCATCCCCTCCCTTCTTCACCTATATCCCAGTGCGGGTCCCACTTGTCGGCACAAGCGCCCAACACACCCTTTTTTGTTTTGTTTCCCTACAAAGCAGGGGAAAAAAATTGATACATCCCTTAGTGAAAGCACTTCACAATACACACATAAATACTGATTAGGCACACATTTAACCCTTTGATTGTCTTAGATGTTTAACCCCTTCCCAGCAATAGGACATTAGTACAGTGTCAATGTATATTTTTAGCACTCATCACTGTATTAGTGCCACTGGTTCAAACAGTGCCAAAAGTGTCACTTAGTGTCAGATTGCCCCCATACTATCACAGTCCCGTTATAAGTCACTGATCGCCACCATAACTAGTAGAAAAAAAAATCCAGTATATACACCAGTATGTACACCATTATTATATACCATAACTTGCAAACCAATCAATATACGCTTATTAGGACTTCTTGACCAAAAATATGGAGCAGAATATATATTGGCCTAAATGTATAAAGAAATTTAATTTAAATTTTTTTATTATTGGATATATTGTATAACAGAAAGTTATATATATATATATATATATATATATATATATATATATATTTTTTTTTTTTGGTCTGTTTTCATTTATTGTGCAAGTAATAAAAGAAACCCAGTGGTGATCAAATACCACCAAAAGAAAGCTCTATTTGTGGGGATAAAAATAATATAAATTTAATTTGTAAACAGCGTTGCATGGTTGCGCAAAAAATGGCCTGGTCATGACAGGGGGGTATATCTTCTGGAGGTCAAGTGAACAATCCTGGCCCTGGATTCAGGCGTACTGATTTTCATTCTTTTTGCTTCAAATGTTGCAACAAACTGCTCTAGGCAGAGAAGTACTTTTTGCTGGCAGAGATACAAAAAAACAGCATTGTCTGCAAACAAAATACAGTATATGCTGCTTATAGGTCTTAATCCATGCCATTTTTCCACATGCACCTACCCTTTTATAGCCTGTCCTTAAAAATAATGAACAGTATTGTAGATAGCTATTGTAGATAGCTTATAAGACAGGAATATAAATAAGATTAATGCAGCTCCACCTTGCCTTCAGGAATAATTGAAGAGATACATAATTTATGTCACTATGTATTTATAAGGACACTGTTTTACTAGTGACAGGTGATTACTTTCCTAAATCCAACAGGTATCTGGTTCACTGGGAACCCCTCCAAGATGGTGTTAGTTTTGCAGAGTGATTCTTCTGCTCAGATCCCTAATGTTAGCAGCATCAGCCACAGTCAATGCATGGACAGCAGACTAAAGCAAAGTAGCATCATAATATGCTAATGTAACATCTAAAGGACAAGAAGTGGCTTGGGAAAGCTGTGTGAGGCATGATACAATCAGAATTGTGGATTGCGAGCAATCAATTATTAAAAGGAAAATAACAAGCAGAGGCAGGTGAGGAGAATCTAGAAGCAATGCTAAGGTCAGAATCAGAGGACAATCATAACTGCAGGCAATACCCAAAGTTTCATAAAAAAATTAGGGGGAATGTTTATGCCCAGACACAGTCTCAGTGCACTGAGCAGAATACGCATTTGTTTTCTGATGACGTTGTTTTCTGATGCAGTATGCCTCTGCTGCGGTTTTTAGAAGGCCATCCTAAGAATGTGCCTATTCATTGAAGGAATATGATGACAATAAAGCCAGCACAGAAACACAGGACCCCCAACTGCCAAGAGGTTGCAATGGTTGTTTAGAAATTCCAAAATCATAGACTGTGAATTAAGCATTTCTATCACTCCTGGTCAACAGACATGTAGGAAGACAAATCCACCTTTCCAATGAAGAGGAAAGTAACCATGGTTCTGCGAAGAGCATCTCCCAGCCCATTTGCCCACCTTATGTGCACTGACTTGTTCAGCTGCAGCTGTTACTGAATTTGTCTGTCACAGTGCTCAGGCCTAGCTGTTGGCTGCTAAACCCAGGCATTATCAAAGAAGTTGAGGTCACATACTTACCCATGCCAAATTCATTCAAGCTGTGAAGGAACAAGACGTAGTGAAAATGTTCTAGAAAGATGGATATAGTGGGGTTGGGGATGCCTTTTGCACAAACATTGTCACTTTGCCCTGCATGGCCAAGATGACAGTGTGTCCTTTACCCAGGATATACAAGTATATACTAGACATTGTAGAACTAAACACATATCACTTACCCCTGCATTTCATATTTATTTTTAGTTCATTGACAACTTAATTGGTTTTATGTTACATCATAAACCAGGACTCTTCTATTGAAAGAAGAAGAATTATTATAAGTTATATGTTCTGCTATTTATAGCAAACTGAGCTCTATTCTGTTCCCTTTATTTTATTGTGTTTCTATGGTACCCATAGTGGCTCTAATTAAAATTAGGTAGTAATAGATTAACTTTAAACATTTTTTTAGTTTTTTCTTTTTTTTACTGTGTTGTTAATGCTTCACTGAGATTACGAACCTAGAGCAAATATTGCAACATAAATTCCAGTAATTTGAATGCTGATATTTTGCTATTAATATTTTGATATTAATGCTGATAATTGATATACTGTAATAGTGTCTTCTGTATAGATCATGTGGCCCTCCAGCTTTTATGAAACTTCAAGTCCCATCATGCCTCTGCTTTAGGGAGTCATGCTTGTACCTGTCAGCCTTGCAATGCCTCATTTGACTTGTAGTTCTGCAACAGCTTGAGGGCCACAGTTTAAGCACCAATGGTATAGATCAGTGGTCTTCAAACTGTGGCTCGGGGGCCAGATGCAGCCCTTTGCTTGCTTTATCTGGCCCTTGGGGTATTATTTCATGCACTGGTACCAACAATGTGGCATAATCCCCCCTCCCCCCCACTGACACCAATGAAGGGGGGCACAATTCCTCCTAATGACACCAACGATGTGGCACAATTTCCCTCAATGACACCAACGATGGATCCAATGACATGAACAATGGGGCACAATTCCTTCCATTTATACCAATAATGGGGCGCAATTACTGTCACTGAAACAAACAACGGGGCATTATTTTTTCCCACTGACATCAGGACCTTCTCTACCTCCACTGGCCATAATCTGGCCCTCCTTAAGTCTGAAGGACAGTAAACTGGCCCTTTGTTTAGAAAGTTTTAGAAAGACCCCTGGTATAGATCAACTCTTAGGATGCAAAATATTCCAATGCCTTTTATGTATGTCGTTATTAGGTTATTTTGCTACCAAATACGTATATTTTTTATGTACTGAAGTGAGCCTTTGCTGTATTCCCAATTTATGTGTACAGGAATGTTATAAAAACATTATTTTTTCTTTATACATGATTGGAAAATTGAAGTAAATAAATCTTCACACTTTACTTACTTTTCTGCCAGGTGACTCATAACACATTCCTAGGTAGGTCTCACTATTTATTGAAATGTATTGCTCAATAGACTCTATACACTTCTGATACGCTTGTGAGCAACATGCTATACTGATTTTTCTCTGCCATAAAGTACACGTGTCACTTGAGTAACATGAGGAGGCGGTGTGACTACAATTGCTGGCTGTGTCTGGTTTTAATGATCCAGAGCCATTGAAAGAACAAGCATACAGCAATTGAAAGGCAGAGTGAAATCAGAATTCCTTACTCATAAAATATTGAAAGTGATAACATCTACATGGAAGCCAGGTGACTAACACTGTCAAATAAAGAGGTCAGCATACATAGTTCTCTCTTTACTTTAAATGAAAGTAGTCCAATTGCTAAAATTACATGTATACTTTAAACTGTGAATTAATTAATTTATTGGTTACAGATATTTTTATAGCACCGACAATTTACACAGTGCTTTACATATACAGTATATTGCACATACATATCAGTCCTTGCCCTCAACCTGCTTATAGTCCAAGGTCCCTAACTATTAATATAATTTATTCGTCATTTAAATCTGCAGCTTTTATTAAAATATCTGGCTATTTTGTCATGTCATCAAGGCCCTTGTTCAGTAACTTCCTGTTTTAGGATGACAACTGTCTCCCAACTGTGTTTAAGGGTGACAACTGTCTTTCAACTGTCACACTGGGCCTAATTCACTAAGAAGAAGGAGAAGAAATGGTCGCTCTACATTTAATTACTCCCATTTTAAACAATTAGGACCTCAACTAGGTGAACATGTGAACGGAGAAAGCGCGTAGAAGTACGCACATATGCAATAGTGAATTCCGAATTGCCATAGTCACGGTCATAGTCGCATTTCCATAACTGGCAATTCCCAGTCAGCTATGATTATTTGTGTATATGTATGCCAATAAACCATTGTTATATGGGATGTGTTCTATCTTGTATGCGGCTATTTGTTTTGATTGAAATTATTGTGTATAGATTGCTTTCTTCTAACGAATGCTGTTCTGAATGATTATTACAGTGTAATGTCTGCTATTCCATAAGATTACATGTATTTTTTATTTACAGTTATTTATCTGTTCTGTGTTTTAACTTTTAGATTTCCTGTTGGGAGACTATAGAGTTCTCTATTTATCTATATACATTCTTTAATGTCGCAGTACCACAAAAAAAATCCATTACGCGTTAAAAAAAAACAACAAAAATTACAAAAATCTTTCCGTTAGTTAGTAAACGCAATAACTTTTGCGCAAACCAATATAAATACGCTTTTTGCGATTTTTTTTACCAAAAATATGTAGCATAAAACAAATTGGCCTAAAATGTTAAAAAATTTTGATTTTTACATTTTTTTTTTTTGGGAATTTCATATAAAAAAATGTGAAAAATATTGTTATTTTTGCAAAATTGACGCTCTTTTTTTGTTTATAGCGCATAATAAAAAAATCGCACAGGTGATCAAATACCACCAAAAGAAAGCTCTGTTTGTGGGGAAAAAAAGGACATCAAATTTGTTTAGGTACAGCGTCGCACGACTATGCAATTGTTTGTTAAAGTCACGCAGTGCCGAATCGCAAAATAGGCCCTGGTCAGGAAGGGGTAAAATCTTCCAGGGCTTAAGCAAGCAACCACACAGATGGGACAGTGGCAATTAGGCATCTGCCTAGTTTCAGCATTTGCAGCCGATTAATGATTTTATGTTGGTGATGACATGCCTGGGATTTGAACCCATGGTTTGAGGGTTTATAGGTGGGAGCGCTACTCACTAAACCATTGAGCTGAGTACAGTTATACGCTGACAATTATACTCTGAAACTAGGTAGTACTAGGTAGTACCATGCTTGATTAATTAATTGACATAAATCTAGAAAATATATATTGTGCTCAAATGCAAGATCAGTGCTAAATTGTCAACAATTTGTAGCTGTAACTTGTTTTGCTGATATTTATATATTTTTCATTAATGTAAGAGTTATATCTCTAGTGTATATATATATATATATGGCAGAATTTTGGAATGTCTAATTTCTATTTTTGTGATTAAGGGAGCTCACTGGCGCACATGTTCGCAATGTTCACATGTTTGCAATCACGAACGATTAGCCATGCACAAGTGTGTTATAAAATGACCATATGGGACAGTGGGCTTTGTGGGGAGTTGTTTCTGGTTCTTATCTCAGACTTTAGTTTGCTTGGTAAGCCAATTGTACTGACATATTTGTCTATTAATTTCCTGTTATTAGTTAATGGAATTTAGTCGCTTTGGATTATTGCTTTTTAAAAAATGCTTTTATGCAAAGTAACATTGGCTTTTTTTTTTTTTATGAAATATTTTTGCTCAAACTAAACCGATCTAAGTAGCTTAGTGGTCTGAACTACTACTTACCAAGACTCAGGTCCTGGGTTCAAAACCTACTTTAGCATATGCATTTCTCTATTCGCCATTGGCACTTTACACAGGTAGCGATATACAATTACATATTATCCGAAGCTACAAATAGAATGGTCAAGAATATTTGTCATGTAATTGAGCTAAAACTGAAAATGTTTAATACATGTACCACTGCAGAAAAGCAGACATACTCAGTTACTCACAAAGAAATGTCTTTGCTGAACATGATTGCAAAACACAGAGGTAAGACAAATAACATTATAACTAATCAACTAAGGCCACCCACAAGATGATTGTATGATAATGTAAAACAGAATAAATTTTATCAGGCACTTATGCCTTGAAAGAACACGATTGTTCGAACAGCCAGGAAGCCGCCGTGCATCAGTCCCAGAATTGCGGAGGAGACAGATCCAGTGTTAGTGGGCAACTTGATGCCAACGCTGACGCGTTTCACTGACCAGACGTCAGTTTCTTCAGAGCTCTTTTTGGGATAGTGATCATTCAGGTGTTTTAGTCAGTGCAACTCTTTTTTTCAACCTGTCTGTATCACATATATCAGCCTATTTCTGTTCATTTTAGTCCATGACGATCCAGTCTGTGTGCTTGTTTTTAAATTGTTTTTATCATGTTGATGTGCCACATCCTGTCACTTGTACAATCATGTTCTTTTAAGGCATAAGTGCCCAATAAAATGTATTCTGTTTTACATTATCATACAATCATCTTGTGGGTGGCCTTAGTTGATTGCTTTTTAGGTGCAAGACTCTTGCCTTTCACCTCATCTTTTTTTTTTACTATAATTGTTTTTGATCAACGGTCACCCATTTAGCGACTCTGTAATTGTCCATACAACAGTAATCCAATTTTTGGTAATCAATTAGGGCCAGTATGGGAACTCACCCCCAGTTTTTTCCAACATTATAACTAGCAGCTAAAAATGTACAGCATAGGTATAATGCTTATACTATTCCTACGTTGCACAGAAATGCACAACTGCTAATCAGCATGCACATGCATAGCACACCCAATTGTAATATATATTGGCCACTTTGGATTGAGAGAACAGCAGCAAAAGATGGACAGCAAAGTGTAACAATGTAATGACTGTGGAGAGCAGCTTATACTGGTACTATTTATCATTTATATAAGCCATGATTTTAATGTTGTACCCTGACACATGTCTCTCCAGATGCTATTACCACACACTTAAAATATCTCTAATGTCAAGACATGTCACCTACCCCTTTAAGTTGCCTCTGATTTTTCAGCTGTGTGCATTCAAGCACACATGTACACCCAATACAAAAAGCGATTCCACTTCCATGTATATTAGGTTCACATTCTGTCAGGTTGCTGTTTCCCATTTTGCAGCTTTCCTGTTTGCAGCTCTTTCCTATTCTGGGTCATCAGTTTTTTAACCTATGCTTGCCAAATACCATATGTCTCTCACCCTGATACTCACAGCTTGATGAACATCTCTTTTAACTTAAAAAAAAGTTCCTATTTCACCTTGAGATTCTGTTAGATCTGGGTTTCCCAATTTGCATAACAGGTGTGACTGGCTATCAATGGAGCCGTATCACACCTTTTGAAAAGTTCTTTTTGCGTTTTTGGCTCAGTATTTATGTGAAAATGACTGACAAAATACACACCTGATTTGCACATTAACCAGAGAACAGGGACGCACTGGACCCCATGCTGGTAGATGCCGCCACAGCAGCAAGCTCAATTCATACTTGTGCAACTTGGCATACAACTACAGACCTCAAAATTGCATGTTCAGTTGCTACCCATGTTTTTCTATGCTAGCCATTCAGATTTGTGCTAATTAAAGTGGCAGTGACTTCAAAGTAGTTTATGTCCATAGACTTCAATGTCAACCTGCAGAAGTTGCATGACACCCTTACCTAAATGTTAGATAATGCAACAGTTGTCCATTATCACTGGGCAAAGCCAAAGCCATATCCAAGTTGCACACATCCAAAGATGGATCAAAGTTGGCCCAACTTTGGAGTGAGAAAACTGTAAAAGAAGCATGAGTGTGGTAGCCAAGCTCTTGGGGTGTTCATTTCAGTTGGCTTATTTGCAAATGCCTACAGCTTCTGCAGTTGATGTCAGACAAATGACTGTTGTTTTTTTACACCCTTTTTTTTTCTACACCCTTTTTTTTACTTCCTCTTGGCCCAAAAATGTGGCCCTCTCCATGTTTTGGTACCGTTTGTTGGCATTTCCATTTGTTAAGTGTCTGTGTTCCAATGTGCGCTGTGCCTTTTCAAGTGTGGCTAATGACCTTATTCTTTTTCCTTTTCAGAGTTTTCTTTTACCCCCCCCCCCCCCCAGCAGATTCGCCTGTGTTTTCTTTTCCTTATGCATTTGGTAAGTGTCTGTTTCTGAAGTTTGCTGTGTCCATTCAAGTTTGGTAAATGACTTCTTAATTTTTCAGTTTCCTTTGCAGAGTTTTCTGGATTTTGTGTCCCCTCCGGCAGAATAGCCATTTTTTTCTTTGGCTTGTGCTTTGGTAAGTGTCTGTTCCTGCAGAGTGCTGTGGCCATTCAAGTTTGGCTTTTCATTTTTCTATTGCCTCTTCAGGGTTTTCTGTATTTTGTGACCCCCCTCTGGCAGATTCGCCATTGTTTCTTTTTTCATTGTGCATTTGGTAAGTGTCTTTTCCTGAAGTGCGCTGTGACAGTTTAAGTTCTGCAACTGAACTTGTTTTGTCTGTTTCCTTTGCAGATTTTGGCCAAGTTCCCTATTGCTGCTGCTGCTAACACTCAGCCAGACTACCTGCCCACTCAGTCGACCCATGGCACCCCCAAGAGTTGGAAGTAGGTGGGGTAAGTAGAGGGGTCAGGGCGGCCATTGGGGCTAGGGTAGCCACTGGGGCTAGGGCGGCCATTGGGGTTAGGGTGGCCACTGGGGCTAGGGTGGCCAGGGCGGCCCAGGTGGGCATGTTGCCTGGCTCTGGTGTGAGGGAGGCTCTAGTTGTTGCCAGAAGGGTGCTGGATTCTTCAAGAGAGGCAGAAGCTGGGGGTGGTAGTTCTCTACCACCTGGGCATGCTCCTTCCAGCCCTGGGGAGGGTACTTCTAGGAGAGCCAGCGTGTCTACTTGCCTCAGGCTTTCAAATTTCTTGGAGGTCATATTTTTTGGAGGTCTACATCCTACCACGGCCTGCACCGGTGGAGGAAGCTCAGGGGATATTCCCAGTGGACCGCTATTGTATATAATTTGCTCGTGTTTAAAATTTGTCTTGTGAGTATGATGTATATGCTATCTTATTGAAAAATAAACTATTTTAAAGATAATGTGCTAGGCTGGTGCGCCCTCTGTACGTTTTTTTCTAGACCCTCCCTGAAAAAAGTAAGTTGGTGTGTCTGTGACCGACTGAGTAGGAGAACAACAAGTGCATTATCTACCATGTACTTATCAGATGTCAAATAGCAAAGTGTCTGAGCATGCTCAGTGTAATAAAGAGATTTATCCCAAAAGTCCCTGGACATACACAATGTACATGGGAGTATCTCTCTCTTTCTCTCTATATATATACAGTATATATCTATATCTATATATATATATAGATTTTTTTGTCTGGGCATTCGCACTTGTGCTGCTACATAGTCGTAGGCCGAGGGAGAATTTATCTCTTCTCAGACTTTCAGTCCAATTTCTTTTTAAACATCAATTTTTTTTAACAAGTTTCAAAGCAGATCATCTCCAAACAATATACCACGTCTTTAAGAACCATTTCAGCTATGATATCAAACTCTAAACATTATTTCCATGTGCAATTTTACCACGACTATGGATTTACACGGTTGCTGATTTCTGTTACCTATAGTGAATTTGCATTCACTACTACTTTCTCCCGTGCAATATACTGAATTCCATTCAGAAGTAAATCTATGCGCTTTCCGACGATTTGACTAAAAGTACGCATGTTCGCCTACAAGGCGTCAAAGTGAATTAGGCCCTCTGTCACATGCACCCCTGTGGAGAATTTACAATGCTGTGCTGATGTACATTGTACAGACATGCTCCAAAGCTGTCACTATCTGGAAGCAGATATACAGCTAAAATGAAAGCAGGGGCATATAGGCAGGTAGTATCTGAAAGAGCCCGGAGGACAGCTGCACCAGTGAGATGTAAAAAAAGGGATGAAAAAAAGGTGAAAACAGGATTTTATGAAAAAAAAAAAAAAACGGCAATTATTTTTTTCACACAGTGCACAAAGCAAAATAAATATCATCCAGTTAGTGTTTAACCACTTCAACACGGGCTCTTCCACCCCCTTCCTTCCCAGCCAATTTTCTGCTTTCAGTGCTGTCACTCTTTGAATTGACAATTGCTTGGTCATGCAACACTCTACCCAAATGAAATTTTGATCGTTTTGTTCTCACAAATAAAGCTTTTTTTGGTGGTATTTAATCACTGCTGGGTTTTTAAGTTTTTGCTAAAATTAACATTTTGAAAAAACACACATTTTTCTTTGTTTCTGTTAAAAATGTTGCAAATAAATAATTTTTCTTCATAAATGTATGCCAACATGTATACTACTACATTTCTTTGGTAAAAATAACCCAAATCAGTGTATATTATTTAGTTTGAGTGAAAGTTATAGAGCCTACAAACTATGGAATATATATCTAAAAATTGATCAATCCTGATTCACTGACAGCCTAATTTCCTGAGGCCTAAAAGTGCCAGGACTGTGTAAATATCTCCAAATGACCCCTTTTTGGAAAGTAGACAGTACAAGACTGAGGGGTCATTGGCAGCATTCAAGCATTACAAAGAGTGTAATAAGAAATGTAAAGATAAAATCAGGGTGGCTAAAACAGAACACGAGAGACATATAGCGGAAGAGAGTAAAAAGAACCCCAAGAAATTATTTAAGTATATAAATAGTAAGAAAGCGAGGCCAGAACACATTGGCCCCATAAAAGACGATAAGGGAGTTTTGGCCACAGAGGACAGGGAAAAGGCGGTAGTGTTAAATAATTTCTTCTCTTCAGTCTTCACAAAAGAATTGGGGGCTACACTAACCCAGCTTGTAGGGCCAAACTAAACAACACACCTCAGGAAGTACCGCCATGGCTAACAGAAGATAGACTTAGAACTAAACTAGAGAAACTTAACATAAATAAATCACCGGGACCGGATTGGCTTGCACCCGAGGGTTCTTAAAGAGCTCAGCCAGGTGATTGCCAGACCATTATTCTTGATCTTTAAGGATAGTTTACAGACGGGTATGGTGCCAGCTGATTGGAAAAAAACCAACGTGGTACCAATATTTAAAAAGGGGCCGAGATATATCCCGGGTAACTATAGGCCGGTCAGCCTAACATCAGTAGTCTGCAAGATTTTGGAGGGTATGTTAAGGGACCACATACAAGACTTTAGTAATGAAAACGGAATTATTAGTAGCAATCAGCATGGATTCATGAAAAATCGTTCTTGCCAAACCAATCTATTAACCTTCTATGATGAAGTGAGCTTCCACCTAGATAAAGGTAAGCCTGTGGATGTGGTGTACCTGGACTTTGCAAAGGCCTTTGACACCATTCCCCACAAACGCTTACTGTTCAAAATAAGGAAGGTAGGTATGGACCATAAGGTGAGTACCTGGATAGAGAACTGGCTCCAGGGGAGGTTGCAAAGGGTGGTGATTAATGGGGAGTACTCAGATTGGGCGGGTGTGGAAATCGGGGTCCCCCAGGGTTCTGTCCTGGGGCCAATCCTGTTTAATTTATTCATAAATGATCTAGAGGAGGGGATATTGAGTAAAATCTCAGTATTTGCAGGTGATACTAAACTAAGCATGCCAATATCTTCTGGACAGGATATGGAAACCTTACAAGCGGACCTGAACAAAATGATGGGGTGGGCAACTACATGGCAGATGAGGTTTAATGTTGAAAAATGTAAAGTAATGCATCTGGGTGCCAGAAACCAGAAAGCGAGCTACTCACTGGGGGAGGGGGGGGGGCCTCTGGGTGAGTCTAGGATGGAAAAGGACCTGGGGGTACTGGTAGACAACAGGCTTGGCAGTGGCATGCACAGCCAAGCCGCTGCAAGCAAAGCCAACAGAATACTGGGATGTATAAAAAAGGGGATTCACTCCAGAAATTAAGAGATTATTCTCCCACTCTACAAGACTCTGGTCCGGCCACATCTGGAGTATGCTGTCCAGTTCTGGGCACCGGTCCTCAGGAAGGATGTGCTGGAACTGGAGAAAGTCCAGAGAAGAGCAACAAAAATAATTAGGGGAATGGAGGACATCAGCTATGAGGAAAGACTACAAGCACTGAACTTATTCTCTCTGGAGAAGAGACGCTTGAGGGGGGATATGATATCAATGTACAAGTATTGTACTGGCAACCCTAGCATATGGAAAAACCTTTTCAGTGAAAGGAAATACAATAGGACACGTGGCCACTCACTAAAACTAGAGGAAAGGCGGTTTAACCTTAAAATATGCAGGGGGTTCTTCACTGTGAGAGCAGTAAGGATGTGGAATTCTCTTCCGCAAACAGTCATAGGGAGCATAGATAGTTTCAAAAAACTATTAGATGGGCACCTTAAAGACCACAACATAGAGGGGTATACAATGTACGGTTAACAGCAAACACACACACACACATCATAGGTTGAACTGGATGGACTGGTGTCTTTTTTCAACGTCACTAACAATGTAACTATGTATGTAACAAGGTATTTAGTAATAGGCATGGTGAGTTTTTTTAATTTGTAATTTTTTGTCACAATAATTTGGAAAAACAAAGAAATTATAATAAAAAAATCATATCCAGTGGAGTAAGTAATGTAAATGGCTTGATATACTGTATATTGTAACTACAGTAAAATTAACTAGTAGTTTCTAAAATTAGAAAAAAAGGTACCATTTAACTACACATCCCTGCTCACCTAATGGTTACTTGTTCAGGTCTGACTTGTATTTATTATTACTATTATTATTTATTACACATGTGCTATTTCTATCTATCTTATTATAACTATGTTTCTGGCAAAGACTTACTGCTGGTTTATTGAAATAGACCTATTTTACAAATATTCATCATTCCTATAAAATTCTACTACTACTGATAAATACATTTTTAGTTAAAGAGTCAATTCATTTTATATACTGCAATATAACACAATTATGTCATACAAAACTCTTATGATGAAGAGAATTGTCACATAATAATTTAGTTCAGGTACTGTATTAAAGGCTTTCTAGATAAACTGTATTTGCAAAAAAAAAAAAAGATAAATCAATTTGTATCTTAAACATAGGACATTCACTGTATAATCAGGAATTACATAGATCGATTCAGCTATAAATGATATGCTTTCATCTGTTTCGGCAAACAGATTCCTGCATTAATTCAGTTCTAGAAGATGAAATCTCTGGAGGCACTTAGGACTATTAACATCAAGACAAATATAACACATTTCAGCAGGCATCATGTTACTCGCTACAAGCCAAATGCATAAAAGACTCATATATTGTTTTTATTAAGTACTTTCAACACAATACTAGCAAGTAACTATGTTATAAAATGTTTATAAATATAAAAGCTTTTGGTTATTACTATAAGCTGTATTACAAATCAAAGTATAAAGACTATTAGAGTATTAGAAATAGTCTCCTAGAGCACTGGAAGTAGTCTCTAGTAGTGATGGAAGAACATCGGCCGGGGCGGTTCGCGAACGTCAGCCTCAAATTTTCTCAAATGTCCTCGAACCGCAAGTTCGCAGCGGGCCCCATTAACTTTAATGGGAGGCAAACTTTAAAAACCTTTAGGTCATATTTGCAGCCACAAAAGACTTACTAGCTGTGCACAAATAGTCCCACCACATAGACAATGTCATAACTGAAGTATTGCAATTGGAAA
This sequence comes from Pelophylax lessonae, assembly GCF_965119305.1. Taxonomy (NCBI): domain Eukaryota; kingdom Metazoa; phylum Chordata; class Amphibia; order Anura; family Ranidae; genus Pelophylax; species Pelophylax lessonae. The sequence continues at coordinate 323,267,329 of NC_138772.1, forward strand.
TGTTGCCCTAAAAACTTTTAATTTCTTTTTACAGCAAAAAAAAATTTTTTCATAAATCAGCTAGAACTGACAGCAGCTGGAAAATACATGTCAAATACATATAGGATCCATTCACACATCTGTAAAATGGGTCCACATCCATTCCACAATTTTGCGGAACCTTTACAGACCCATTGATTTCCAATTCCAGTCTGAAAAATTAGGCATTCACAGGATGAAGAAGTAAGTGTCAGCCAGTATAGGCCCCAAAAATTAGCCCACATGGGTTTACCTGACAGCTAAGAACTTAATATTTGGTGGCTGGAGGTACATTAGGCATTCACAGGATACAGAAGTAAGTGTCGGCCAGTATAGGCCCCAAAAATTAGCCCACATGGGTTTACCTGACAGCTAAGAACGCAGTATTTGGTGGCTGGAGGTACATTAGGCATTCACAGGATACAGAAGTAAGTGTCGGCCAGTATAGGCCCCAAAAATTAGCCTACATGGGTTTACCTGACAGCTAAGAACATAGTATTTGGTGGCTGGAGGTACATTAGGCATTCACAGTATACAGAAGTAAGTGTCAGCCAGTATAGGCCCCAAAAATTAGCCCACATGGGTTTACCTGTCAGCAGAGAACGTTGTATTCTGTGGCTGGAGGTACATTAGGCATTCACAGTATACAGAAGTAAGTGTCGGCCAGTATAGGCCCCAAAAATTAGCCCACATGGGTTTACCTGACAGCTAAGAACATAGTATTTGGTGGCTGGAGGTACACTTATGAAAGTATACTCAGATAACACACCACTTCAATATGTGGTATTGGGGGGGCCACTGATCTATCACACCAGTTGTAAAAAAAATTGGCCAGTGAGTTTGGCACTGTGTGTATCAGAGTTAACACAGCAAAAGAGGCAATATTGTTGCAGGACACAAATACACTTATGAAAGTTTACTTAGATGACACCCCACTTCAATATGTGGTATTGGGGGCCACTGGTTTATCACACCAGTTGTTCAAAAAATTGGCCAGTGAGTTTGGCACTGTGTGTATCAGAGTTGACACAGCAAAAGAGGCAATATTGTTGCAGGACACAAATACTGTACACTTATGAAAGTATACTGAGATAACACCCCACTTCAATATGTGGTATTGGGGGGCCACAGTTTTATCACACCAGTTCTACAAATAATTGGCCAGTAACTGTTGTCACTGTGTGTAGCACGGTTAACGCAGCAAAAGAGGCCAAATTTTTGCAGGACTACAATACACTCTTAGAAAAATATACTGTTAAATAACACCCCACTTCAATATGTGGTATTGGGGGGGCACTGGTCTATCACACCAGTTATAATACATTGAAAGTGCTTTTGTCACTGTTAGTAGTATTGCTGCAGCAACGCTCAACACACCAGTCACAATGCTGCACATTACACAATACAAATCCACTATAATATGCTTTCTATATTACAAAGTATATTATACGTAGATTACACCCCTATATAGTGCACTGCACACCTATACCAAATAGCAGCCCTTAAAATGACTTTTGTGGACCTTAACAGAGCGATTTGTGTCACTACCGATCTGTCCCTGATGAACACAGCATACCTGTCCCTACACTGAAAAGAGACTGCAGCCAATCTGTCCCTGATGAACAAAGTATACCTGTCCCTAAACTGAATAGAGACTGCAGACCTATACCAAATACCAGCCCTTAAAAGGACTTTTGTGGATCTTAACAGAGCGATTTGTGTCACTGCCGATCTGTCCCTGATGAACATAGCATACCTGTCCCTAAACTGAAAAGAGACTGTAGTAGACCTATACCAAATACCAGCCCTGAAAAGGACTTTAGTGGATCTTAACCGAGCTATTTGTGTCACTGGCAATCTCTCCCTGATGAACACAGCAGACCTCTCCCTACGCTGACAAAAAACAGAATGTGAAATGGCCGCCAGCTCTGGTCTATTTATAAGGTAGGGAGCATGTCCATGTGCTGAAATGTTTCAATTGGCTGTTCCACCTGACGACTGTGTCATGGGTCAAAGTTCTCCCCAATGTAAATTAATATGGCCACCGCGAACAACGCCATGTGTTCGCAAAATTGGCGGGTTGCGAACAAGCAAAATTTGCCGCAAACAGACCGCCGGGCGAACCGCAAGGCCATCTCTCGTCTATAGTAGCATGCAAAGTATTATTTTGACTAAGACCAGATTCATGGTACTTTGTGCTTCACTGTGTGATGCAGTTGTTCCCTTTGTATTTTGTAAAATAAGCTACTGTGAATGGAGGGAGAAAATTGTAATTTTGTATTTCCTGTATATACATATATATATATATATATATATATATATATATATATATACAGTATTCCACAAAAGTGAGTACACCCCTGACATTTTTTTAAATATTTTATTATATCTCTTCATGTGACAACACTGAAGAAATTACACTTTGTTGCAATGTAAAGTAGTGAGTGTACAGCTTGTATAACAGTTTAAATTTGCTGTCCCCTCAAAATAACTCAACACACAATCAATAATGTCTATACCGCTGGCAACAAAAGTGAGTACACCCCTAAGTGAAAATGTAGAATTGGGCCCAATCAGCCATTTTCCCTCCCGGTGTTATGTGAATCGTTAGTGTTACAAGGTCTCAGGTGTGAATGGGGAGCAGGTGTGTTACATTTGGTGTTATCGCTCTCATACTAGTCACTGGAAGTTCAACATGACACCTCATGGCAAAGAACTCTCTGAGAATCTGAAAAAAATAATTGTTGCTCTACATAAAGATGGCCTATGCTATAGGAAGATTATCAAGACCCTGAAACTGAGCTGCAGCACGGTGGCAAAGACCATACAACAGGACAGGTTCCACTCATAAATCGTATCATAATCATAAACATATCCAGAGGTTGTCTTTGGGAAATAAATGTATGAGTGCTGCCAGCATTGCTGCAGAAGTTGAAGGGGGGGGGGGGGGGGTTTAGCCTGTCAGTGCTCAGACCATACGCTGCACACTGCATCAAATTGGTCTGCATGGCTGTCATCCCAGAAAGAAGCCTCTTCTGAGGATGATGCACAAGAAAGCTTGCAAACAGTTTGCTGAAGACGAGCAGACTAAGGAAATAGATTACTTGAACCATTTCCTGTGGTCTGATGAGACCAAGATAAACTTATTTGGTTCAGATGGTGTCAAACAAGTGTGGCAGCAACTAGCTGAGGAGTACAAAGACAAGTGTGTCTTGCCTACAGAGTCAAGCATGGTGGTGAGATTGTCATGGTCTGGGGCTGCATGAGTGCTGTTGACACTGGGGAGCTACAGTTCAATGAGGAGCCATGAATGCCAACATATACTGTGACATACTGAAACAGAGCATGATCCCCTCCCTTTGGAGACTAGGCCTCAGGGCAGTACTTCAACATATTAACAACCCCAAACACACCTCCAAGACGATCACTGCTTTGCTAAAGAAGCTGAGGGTAAAGGTGATGAACTGGCCAAGCATGTCTCCAGGCCTAAACACTATTGAAAATCTGTGGGGCATCTTCAAACAGGAGGTGGAGGAGCGCAAGGTCTCTAACATCCACCACCTCAGTGATGTCGTCATGGAGGAGTGGAAGAGGACTCCAGGGGCAACCTGTGAAGCTCCGGTAAACTCAATGCCCAAGAGGGGTAAGGTAGTGCTGAAAAATAATGATGGGGACACAAAATATTGACACTTTGGGCCCAAATTGGACATTTTCGTTTTCTTTCAATACGTTTTTAATGAAATACATAAGATAAATGAATACAAAATTACAAACAGCACCATCCAGGGTTATAACTACATAAGAGTATTGTACACATACAGCAGATGTTAATTTCTAGCCAGTTTACATTACTGTAGGTAAGGAACTAACTTGTTGTTGCTGCTTTGTAACTGTTTTTGGAAACGGTAGCTATATATGCAGTTTAAGAAACAAATAAAAGACGAAAATCGAAGAAAACAAAAATAAATAAATAATAAAGAATATAACTTAGCCAAACCTAACCAAACATAGAACCAATACAGTCTTAGGAAAGTACTTCTCAGTTATCTTTATTTTGGTTAAACCAGTCACACCACGGTTTCCAAAGTGAGCTAGTGCTTTGATATCTTCCTGGAGGATGCAAAAAGCATTTCGTATGTAGCGTGAGTTTGAAGGATTTGGGTTATTTCATTCAAGGACAGGGGCTTAGAGTCTCTCCAGTGTATAACTAGAGCCAGACGAGTAGCCAGTAATATGTAAGTTACTAGATTCCTTAATTTATGTGGGATAAATTTGAGATCTAGGGAAAAAAGGGCAGTTCCTGCTGAAAAAGGGCAGTTTCCAATGGCAGTTCCCGCTGAAATCTTAAAGATCTGGGTTATCATTCTAAAAAAACATTTACCCATAGAGAGTAAATTTCTGGACATGACCAGACAATGTGGAGCAGTGTACCCATTGCTCCACAACCTCTCCAACACAATAGGGAGGCCCTGGGAGCAAATTTGGCTATTCTGAATGGAGTCAGGTACCACCGTAGCAATAGTTTCTGAGTGATTTCCCATAGGCTGCTGTTCTTTGTGGCAGTGTAATTGAGACAGAGTGCCTTTGCCATTTTTCAATAGGGTATGACCTTCCCAATTCGAGTTCCCATGCTTTAATAGGTGTTGACTTAAAGAATACATTTTTGTTGTTGATTATGTTATATAAAAAGGATATACCTTTTATTTTAGAATTAGAGGAGGAGAAAAATTGCACAACTTGCCAAGGTAAGGATATTTGTGTATGTGGGTTGTGGTAGAGAAAGTGGGCAATCCTTGTGTAACGGGGTTTTGAGGGCGCCCCCTAGTGTCCCTAAACCTAGTTAACTCACTATGCCTGACAGGCGGATCCTGAGCCTCCACTATCTGGGAGCTGGGGTACATGTCTGCGGCAGTGCCTCCACCCAGTGGGGCATCCGGGCTAGGGATGTGGGGTCCCACTGGGAACATACTTGGTGCAATGAGACTGACACAGCCTAACTGGAACTAACTTTATATAGTAAATAGCAAATGAACCAACATACATGGGAAAATACAATAGAGTAACACGGATAACAATGCAATGTGGATTTTCCTCACCCACCCACTAGCACACCTGCGTCCCACCCCCTTATCTTCACCCTAATGGCCGTTGGTACACATAGGAGAGTTGGGGCCCTTAACAGTCCTGCTCCGCAGGGTCACTGAAGCAGCCTGAGATGTGCAATGTCCACTCTGGACCTCAGAGTCTTTACTGTGAGTGAGGAGACAGGTGCCCTGTGGTGATACAGGAAGAGGCTTAGCTTACCCTCAGAACACAATTAACCAGGTCAGTCCGCTGCAGTCTCCTCTCACTGGATTCACGAGACGTCTGGACTCAGTGCGTGTCTTTGCCAGGGGTCCCTCTCTCAGCTGGTGTGGTCTTGGGTGAAGCAAGTTCTCTCAGCAGGGTTCTATCTCTGTGCTGCAGTCTTTCACAGCTAGTCACATGTCCTTTCTCTGGCTGAGCATGTGGTAACTTCTAGAAGTCTTCCATGACCTCCTTCCTCAGAGCTGTGCAGGAAGTCCTCCCAGGACATTAATAGGTGATAAAACCTGAGCAGAAGGATAAGAAGTCATCCAGAGCTGGTGTCTATCTCCCTCAGTCTTCTCATCCCCTCACACACCATTTCCTGGTCACACTGTGATGATGCAACAATCCTGTGACTGAAAGGGCCAAGTCCTGTGATCCATGTTCAATGTTTTATTAACAGCATACTGAGTCCATCTGCCGTCTACTGGACATTTCAGATAATACAGCCTGTGTAAAATCCACAGGGCTACATGCTCCCCCTTGAAAAATACTTGCCTTCCACTGGCAAGTCCTAGCCAGGGTGCTTAACAAAAATTCAACAGAAAAAGGTTTAGCATACATACAGTACAGTTAGCACAGTAACATCCTAGCTAGCTAGTTATCTAGGGTAAAGAGTCACTAACATTTACCACTTCAGCTAGTGCATGTAGGAAAGTGGCCATTTTAGATGCCGCTTGTGTCAGCGGGGCATAACTGGGCTCTCCTATATTATCATAAACTAGGGCCCTAGGGGGTTGCCGCACTCTGGTGCTGTGTCTCAGTTCTCGCTGTGGGAGAAGATCTTGGGACATCAACTGTGGAACTTCGACTACTGCCCTCGAACTAGAGTCTCTAAGGGAAGTTCCAGGCACAAAACATGGACTTTCTGGATTCAACCTTGGAGAACTTTGTGAAACCACATGAGTTAAAGGAGGCAATTGCTGTGTTTCTTCAGCGGGTGATGACCACCACTGATCCTCTGCACTGGGAGTTCCTGGGGTCTCCTCTGCCCCATTTCCAGGACTCTCTGCTGGGTTTTCCCTCAGTTCTTCACTACTCTCCTCCTCTTCTTCAGCATACACAACTGGAAGCAGATGGTTTCTATGCCAAGCCTTTATTCAGCCCTCCGGGCCCCTAATGTTGTCCACTGGCAGCCCTTCCAGCTTGGACACAACCTCAAACAGGGTATCTTTCCATCTGTCAGCCAGTTTGTGTTTTCCAGACATACCTAGATTCCGGAGAAGAACTTTATCCCCTGCTTGAATCTCCCGATATCTCACCTTAGCATCATACCTTCTTTTGTTCCGTTCTTCCATTTTTGCTGCAGCTTGGGTGGCCAACTCATAGGCCCGATGAAGGTTTTGTTTGAGGTTCCTCACATATTGAAAGTGTGAAGTTGAATCTGTTCCATCAGAAGACACTCCCAAACGGACATCTATCGGCAATCGAGCTTCTCTTCCGAACATTAGGAAATAGGGTGAGAACCCTGTAGATTCATGCCTTGTACAGTTGTATGCGTGGACCATGGCTTCCACATGTTTACTCCAAGACCGCTTCTCGACTTGCTTGAGAGTCCCTAGCATATCTAGGAGGGTCCTATTGAACCGTTCTGGCTGTGCATCGCCCTCCGGATGATAAGGTGTGGTTCTGGACTTCTGCACCTGCAACATGTCCAACAGCTCCCTGATCAACTTACTCTCAAAGTCTCTACCTTGATCAGAGTGTATCCGATTGGGTAGTCCATAGTGAATGAAATACTTCTGCCAAAGGACTTTGGCTACAGTCACAGCCTTTTGATCTTTAGTGGGGAAGGCTTGAGCATATCTGGTGAAATGGTCCGTTACCACCAGCACATTTCCAATTCCCGCTGTATCGTTCTCAATGCAGAGATAGTCCATGCACACAAGATCCATGGGTCCCGTACTTTTCAGATGACCCATAGGGGCAGCTCTCACAGGCAGGGTCTTCCTCTGGATACACCTCCTGCATGTCTGTACATGTTGCTCGACATGTTCCCTCATGCGAGGCCAATAGAACCGATCTTGTACTAGGCCATAGGTCTTGTCCACCCCGAGATGCCCATGTTGATCGTGGAGAGCTCTCAGGACCATGCCGCAGTATCTGTGCGGTAGTACCAATTGTTTTCTGTCAGGGTGATCATGATACTTCACAACCCTATAGAGTACTCCATCTTCGAGATGTAGTCGGCTCCATTCTCTTCGGTATAATTCTCTTTGACTCACAGGTAGAGAAGTCAGCAATTTAGGATTCTTAGTCTTTATTGCTCTGATAACTATCCCAATATACCAGTCCTGCGCTTGAGCCTTCCTCTTCTCTTCTGTGGTTATACTGGACCACTGTTGAAGCATGACTGGAGCATGGAACACCTTAGGTACAGCTTCCGGAGAGTGGCTAATGGAGTCTGTCCCTCTTAGCTCGGCAAATTCTTCTTGACTCTCGGCCACCACATACATCTGACAAAAGGCTCCTACCCCCGGCCCAGGGATCTCTTCCCACTCCTCTTCTTCTCGGTGAGGAGGGAGTCTAGGTCTGCGGGACAGGGCATCTGCGCTGACATTCTTGGGCCCAGGCTTGTACTTCAGGCTGAAACTGTAGCTTGACAAGGCAGCCAACCACCTATGTCCTGTGGCATCCAGCTTAGCTGTAGTCTGTATGTAGGTAAGTGGATTGTTGTGAGTCCTTACTTCGAATGTTGCTCCATACAAATAGTCATGCAGCTTATCCACGATGGCCCACTTGAGTGCCAGAAATTCCAATTTATGAACTGGATAGTTCTTCTCTGTACCTGTAAGACTTCTGCTTATGTAAGCCACCGGCCTCAATCCTTCTGGATAACTTTGGTGCAGTACACCCCCTAGGCCTTCTATACTGGCATCCACATGGAGGATATATGGTTTCTCAGGGTCTGCATAGGCTAAGACAGGAGCTTCTGTAAGTCTCTTCTTCAATGTCAGAAAGGCGTCTTCACATCCTGAAGTCCATTTTTCTCCAAAGGGGTCTTTAGGATATGGTGCCTTAGCACCCCTTACGTCAGAGGTAATCTTCAGCAGGTCATGTAACTCTCGAGCAATCTTTGAGTAGTCTTTCACGAACCTTCGGTAGTAACCACAGAATCCGAGAAAGGACCGCAACTCACTGATGTTATTTGGTCTTGGCCAATTCAACACTGCTTCAATTTTAGCAGGATCTGTGGCTACTCCTTCAGACTATGTGCCCCACATAAGTGACAGAGTTTTGGGCAAATCGGCATTTGTCCACTGATAGCTTCAGACCTTCAGCTTGAAGTCGATCCAACACCTTTAGCAACCTTTGTTCATGCTCCTCTGGCGTCTTCCCGAAAACAATTAGGTCATCTAGATACACTAGACACTCTTTGGGATTCATATCCCCCACAGTTTTCTCCATCAGCCTCTGAAAAGTAGCAGGAGCTCCTGTGACTCCCTGTGGCATTCTGGTAAACTGGAAGAACCCCAAAGGGCAGATGAAAGCTGTCTTTTCCTGATCCTCCTTCTTCATGGGTACCTGATAATATCCAGACCTCAAGTCAAGCACACTGAACCACTGGCTGCCATATAGGGCGTTCAGGAGATCCTCTATCCGGGGCAAAGTGTACTGATCTGGCACAGTCCTCTTGTTCAGAGTACGGTAGTCCACACATAGCCGAACTGAACCATTCTTTTTCCTCACTACCACAATAGGTGAGGCATAGGGGCTCCGGGACTCTGTGATGATGCCTGCTCCTTTCATCTGCTGGAGTATGTCCTGGACATCTTCCACATCTCGAGGGGGTATTCTTCTTGACCTTTCTCTGAAAGGAGTAGAATCAGCAAGTCTTATAGCATGGGTGGCACTCTTAGAACACCCCACATCCATCTCTGCTCTGAAGAACACTCCCTCTCGGGTGGCCAGTTTTGAACGAAGGCTGTCTTTCCACTGCTGTGGTAGAGGAGAATCTTCTAGATCAAAATCTAAAGGTGTTTTCACATGATCCTTCTGTTCTGCACTCACAGACATGATGGACAAAACTTGATCTAAAAGGTGTATCACACCAATCTTCTGATGACGATCAATCCGGATTTCTGTGGGGGTTAAATTCTGTACTATCACAGGAAAGCTCCGACACCACCTTTTTCGCCAATCTTTTACCTCAGGTATGAGAGTCCAGCCCTTCTTCTGATCCTCTTCAGGCAGAGACTCAATAAGGTATTGTCCAGTTCCCCCCAACATTATATGGTGCATTGAGGCTATGGCTCGTAAAGTTTTGGTCTCACCAGTAGTGTTGAGCGAACACGGACTGTATTATTCGTGTTCGTACCGAATAATTGGATTTTTTGTACCCGAACACGGACACGGACACTTTACTGTATGTTCGGGTAAAAATCCGTGTTCGGTCGTTTTATTTCCGGGTTTTGCATGCTTTGGCGCTCTTTTCATGGCGGGCTTTCAACAGCCAATCAACAATCGTTTAACTGGTGTGCCTTAAGCCATCCCAGCCATGCCTGCAAATGTCTCAGTAGCTGTGATTGGCCGTCTGAAGCATGTGACCAAGTCTTTATAAGTTCGAGGCAGCCGCAGCGGCGTCATTATGCTGCTTAGATTCAGGGACAGAGCACACATCAACGTGCTGGCTGCTGATTAGGGAAAGATAGGCAGGAAAAAACCATTTGTGTCCGGATAGAATTGAGGGACAGGTCGGAGTGTTTAGGCAGGGCGAGTTGTAGGCATTTTAGGGATAGAGTCTGCTGAATTATATAGGGTCAGTGTCTTCTACAAACTACAATCGATATTGCTGTGTGGGGGGTGGGGTGAATCTGCACTCAATCCTGATCTACGATCTCTTCTCAATCCTGTTAGGGACAGAGTCTGCTGAATTTTAGGGAAACTGTGTTCTACAAACTACAATCGATATTGCTGTGTGGGGGGTGGGGTGAATCTGCACTCAATCCTGATCTACGATCTCTTCTCAATCCTGTTAGGGACAGAGTCTGCTGAATTTTAGGGAAACTGTGTTCTACAAACTACAATCGATATTGCTGTGTGGGGGGTGGGGTGAATCTGCACTCAATCCTGATCTACGATCTCTTCTCAATCCTGTTAGGGACAGAGTCTGCTGAATTTTAGGGAAACTGTGTTCTACAAACTACAATCGATATTGCTGTGTGGTGTGGGATTGGAGATAGGCAGGTGTCAGTGATCCACATCCATTTTTCTGTGTGTGAGCTGCAGTGAACACAATCTTTTTGGGCTGCAGTGAACACAATCTTTTTGGGCTGCAGTGAACACAATCTTTTTGGGCTGCAGTGAACACAATCTTTTTGGGCTGCAGTGAACACAATCTTTTTGGGCTGCAGTGAACACAATCTTTTTGGGGTGCAGTGAACAAAATCTTTTTGGGGTGCAGTGAACACAATCCTTTTTGGTGTGCAGTGAACACAATCTTTGTGGGGTGCAGTGAACAAAATCCTTTGTGGGGTGCAGTGAACACAATCTTTTTGGGGTGCAGTGAACAAAATCCTTTTTGGGGTGCAGTGAACAACATCCTTTTTGGGGTGCAGTGAACACAATCTTTTTGGGGTGCAGTGAACAAAATCCTTTGTGGGGTGCAGTGAACACAATCTTTTTGGGGTGCAGTGAACACAATCTTTTTGGGGTGGAGTGAACAACATCCTTTTTGGGGTGCAGTGAACAAAATCCTTTTTGGGGTGCAGTGAACAAAATCATTTTTGGGGTGCAGTGAACACAATCTTTTTGGGGTGCAGTGAACACAATCTTTGTGGGGTGCAGTGAACACAATCTTTTTGGGGTGGAGTGAACAACATCCTTTTTGGGGTGCAGTGAACAACATCCTTTTTGGGGTGCAGTGAACACAATCTTTTTGGGGTGCAGTGAACACAATCTTTGTGGGGTACAGTGAACAGAATCTTTGTGGGGTGCAGTGAACACAATCTTTGGGGGGTACAGTGAACACAATCTTTGTGAGGTGCAGTGAACACAATCTTTGTGGGGTGCAGTGAACACAATCATTGTGGGGTGCAGTGAACTCAATCTTTGTGGGGTACAGTGAACACAATCTCATACTGAAGGTTTGAGGGTGCTGCCTGTTCCATACTCCCCCTACTCCTCATCTAGCCTTTTAGGGGTACAAACAATAGTAATTGGGGCCTAGTGTGGTTGTGTACGTGTGATATACATACACTTTTTTGGGATCATATTTTCTATTCCGCTATTTAATCAAAAACCTTTGGGGATCAGTTAAATTGGGGGATAGTCTGTGTTGGTACGTGTGAGAGAGATCCACCTTTCCAAGTTGTTGGGGTTCATCTCATACTTCTGAAGGTTTGAGGGTGCTGCCTGTTCCATACTCCCCCCTACTCCTAGCCTTTTAGGGGTACAAACAATAGTAATTGGGGCCTAGTGTGGTTGTGTACGTGTGATATACATACACTTTTTTGGGATCATATTTTCTATTCCGCTATTTAATCAAAAACCTCTGGGGATCAGTTAAATTGGGGGATAGTCTGTGTTGGTACGTGTGAGAGAGATCCACCTTTCCAAGTTGTTGGGGTTCATCTCATACTTCTGAAGGTTTGAGGGTGCTGCCTGTTCCATACTCCCCCTACTCCTAGCCTTTTAGGGGTACAAACAATAGTAATTGGGGCCTAGTGTGGTTGTGTACGTGTGATATACATACACTTTTTTGGGATCATATTTTCTATTCCGCTATTTAATCAAAAACCTCTGGGGATCAGTTAAATTGGGGGATAGTCTGTGTTGGTACGTGTGAGAGAGATCCACCTTTCCAAGTTGTTGGGGTTCATCTCATACTTCTGAAGGTTTGAGGGTGCTGCCTGTTCCATACTCCCCCTACTCCTAGCCTTTTAGGGGTACAAACAATAGTAATTGGGGCCTAGTGTGGTTGTGTACGTGTGATATACATACACTTTTTTGGGATCATATTTTCTATTCCGCTATTTAATCAAAAACCTCTGGGGATCAGTTAAATTGGGGGATAGTCTGTGTTGGTACGTGTGAGAGAGATCCACCTTTCCAAGTTGTTGGGGTTCATCTCATACTTCTGAAGGTTTGAGGGTGCTGCCTGTTCCATACTCCCCCTACTCCTAGCCTTTTAGGGGTACAAACAATAGTAATTGGGGCCTAGTGTGGTTGTGTACGTGTGATATACATACACTTTTTTGGGATCATATTTTCTATTCCGCTATTTAATCAAAAACCTTTGGGGATCAGTTAAATTGGGGGATAGTCTGTGTTGGTACGTGTGAGAGAGATCCACCTTTCCAAGTTGTTGGGGTTCATCTCATACTTCTGAAGGTTTGAGGGTGCTGCCTGTTCCATACTCCCCCTACTCCTAGCCTTTTAGGGGTACAAACAATAGTAATTGGGGCCTAGTGTGGTTGTGTACGTGTGATATACATACACTTTTTTGGGATCATATTTTCTATTCCGCTATTTAATCAAAAACCTCTGGGGATCAGTTAAATTGGGGGATAGTCTGTGTTGGTACGTGTGAGAGAGATCCACCTTTCCAAGTTGTTGGGGTTCATCTCATACTTCTGAAGGTTTGAGGGTGCTGCCTGTTCCATACTCCCCCTACTCCTAGCCTTTTAGGGGTACAAACAATAGTAATTGGGGCCTAGTGTGGTTGTGTACGTGTGATATACATACACTTTTTTGGGATCATATTTTCTATTCCGCTATTTAATCAAAAACCTCTGTGGATCAGTTAAATTGGGGGATAGTCTGTGTTGGTACGTGTGAGAGAGATCCACCTTTCCAAGTTGTTGGGGTTCATCTCATACTTCTGAAGGTTTGAGGGTGCTGCCTGTTCCATACTCCCCCCTACTCCTAGCCTTTTAGGGGTACAAACAATAGTAATTGGGGCCTAGTGTGGTTGTGTACGTGTGATATACATACACTTTTTTGGGATCATATTTTCTATTCCGCTATTTAATCAAAAACCTTTGGGGATCAGTTAAATTGGGGGATAGTCTGTGTTGGTACGTGTGAGAGAGATCCACCTTTCCAAGTTGTTGGGGTTCATCTCATACTTCTGAAGGTTTGAGGGTGCTGCCTGTTCCATACTCCCCCTACTCCTAGCCTTTTAGGGGTACAAACAATAGTAATTGGGGCCTAGTGTGGTTGTGTACGTGTGATCTACATACACTTTTTTGGGATCATATTTTCTATTCCGCTATTTAATCAAAAACCTCTGGGGATCAGTTAAATTGGGGGATAGTCTGTGTTGGTACGTGTGAGAGAGATCCACCTTTCCAAGTTGTTGGGGTTCATCTCATACTTCTGAAGGTTTGAGGGTGCTGCCTGTTCCATACTCCCCCCTACTCCTAGCCTTTTAGGGGTACAAACAATAGTAATTGGGGCCTAGTGTGGTTGTGTACGTGTGATATACATACACTTTTTTGGGATCATATTTTCTATTCCGCTATTTAATCAAAAACCTCTGGGGATCAGTTAAATTGGGGGATAGTCTGTGTTGGTACGTGTGAGAGAGATCCACCTTTCCAAGTTGTTGGGGTTCATCTCATACTTCTGAAGGTTTGAGGGTGCTGCCTGTTCCATACTCCCCCTACTCCTAGCCTTTTAGGGGTACAAACAATAGTAATTGGGGCCTAGTGTGGTTGTGTACGTGTGATATACATACACTTTTTTGGGATCATATTTTCTATTCCGCTATTTAATCAAAAACCTTTGGGGATCAGTTAAATTGGGGGATAGTCTGTGTTGGTACGTGTGAGAGAGATCCACCTTTCCAAGTTGTTGGGGTTCATCTCATACTTCTGAAGGTTTGAGGGTGCTGCCTGTTCCATACTCCCCCTACTCCTAGCCTTTTAGGGGTACAAACAATAGTAATTGGGGCCTAGTGTGGTTGTGTACGTGTGATATACATACACTTTTTTGGGATCATATTTTCTATTCCGCTATTTAATCAAAAACCTCTGGGGATCAGTTAAATTGGGGGATAGTCTGTGTTGGTACGTGTGAGAGAGATCCACCTTTCCAAGTTGTTGGGGTTCATCTCATACTTCTGAAGGTTTGAGGGTGCTGCCTGTTCCATACTCCCCCTACTCCTCATCTAGCCTTTTAGGGGTACAAACAATAGTAATTGGGGCCTAGTGTGGTTGTGTACGTGCGAGATACATACACTTTTTTTGATCATATTTCCTATTCCGCTATTCAATAAAAACCTTTGGGGATCAATTAAATTGCGGAATAGTCTGTGTCGGTACGTGTGAGATCCACCTTTCCAAGTTTTTGGGGTTCATCTCATACTTCTGAAGCTTTGAGGGTGCTGCCTGTTCCATACTCCTCCTCCTCCTCATCCATCCTTTTAGGTGTACAAACAATAGTAATTGGGGCCTAGTGTGTTTCTGTACGTGTGAGATACATACACTTTTTTTGATCATATTTCCTATTCCGCTATTCAATAAAAACCTTTGGGGATCAATTGAATTGCGGGATAGTCTGTGTCGGTACGTGTGAGAGAGATCCACCTTTCCAAGTTGTTGGGGTTCATCTCATACTTCTGAAGGTTTGAGGGTGCTGCCTGTTCCATACCCCCCCTACTCCTCATCTAGCCTTTTAGGGGTACAAACAATAGTAATTGGGGCCTAGTGTGGTTGTGTACGTGCGAGATACATACACTTTTTTTGATCATATTTCCTATTCCGCTATTCAATAAAAACCTTTGAGGATCAATTGAATTGCGGGATAGTCTGTGTCGGTACGTGTGAGAGAGATCCACCTTTCCAAGTTGTTGGGGTTCATCTCATACTTCTGAAGGTTTGAGGGTGCTGCCTGTTCCATACTCCCCCTACTCCTCATCTAGCCTTTTAGGGGTACAAACAATAGTAATTGGGGCCTAGTGTGGTTGTGTACGTGTGATATACATACACTTTTTTTGGATCATATTTTCTATTCCGCTATTCAATAAAAACCTTTCTAGGGCAAGATCTTAAATTACAGAAATATGAGGAGACCGTCAAATAAGGGCCGTGGCCTGGGTCGTGGTGCTGCTGGTAGAGCTCCTGTTGCAAGGAGAGGACATGGTCGATCTGTGCCAGCTACACGCACAAGTGAAACACCTTCCTCAAGTGTGAGTAGGCGACAGAACCTGCATCAGTATTTGGTAGGGCATCAAACGCCCCTAGAAGTGATGAGGCCAGAACAAGTTGAGGCGATAGTAGATTGGTTTGCTGCTGACAGTGCCTCCAGTTCCTTCACATTGTCTCCCACCCAGTCTACTGCAGAAAGGTCAGAGTTGGCACCTGCAGCCAATGTCCAACCGTCTTTCACCTCACCCCCTTGCAAATCAGGCCAGCAGTCTGAGCCCCAAGCCATACAGCAGTCTCTTATTCTTTTTGAGGACTCTGTCAGCAGGGTTTCCCAGGGCCATCCACCTAGCCCTGCCCCAGAAGTGGAAGAGATTGAGTGCAGCGATGCCCAACCACTTATTCCTCAAGATGAGTACATGCAAGGATCATCGCAGCACGTCTCCGATGATGACGAAACGCAGGTGCCAACTGCTGCGGCGTTCAGCATTGTGGAGACCGACAAGGAGGGCAGGGGTGAAGACTGGGTGGAAGATGATGTGGAGGACGATGAGGTCCTCGACCCCACATGGAATGAACGTCATGCAGGTGAACTGAGTAGTTTGGAGGAAGAGGCGGTGGTCGCACAGAGCCACCAGCACAGCAGAAGAGGGAGCAGGGTGCAGAAGCGGAGCGGCCGTGCCCTAGACACTACGCCCGCTACTGCCCAACGCAGCAAGGGAACGAGCGCACCAAAGTCAGCTCAAAGGAGTTCTCTAGCGTGGAAGTTCTTTAGAAAATGTGCTGATGACAGGACACGAGTGGTTTGCACCCTGTGCAATCAGAGCTTGAAGCGAGGCATGAACCTTCTCAACCTGAGCACAACCTGCATGATCAGGCATCTAAGTGCAAAGCACGAGCTGCAGTGGAGTACACACCTTCAAAACCAAGAAACGTCTCTGGCTCATCCTGCTTCCTCTTCTGCTGCAGTCTCGGCCGCTCCAGCCACATCTGTAGTGATACCGGCACCTGCCACCCCGCAAACAGACGATCTGTCAGCAACACCACCACCTGGGTCACCAACAACCATCTCCACAATGTCCCGTGGAAGCGTTCAGCTTTCCATCTCCCAAACACTTGAGAGGAAGAGGAAGTACCCCCCTACCCACCCGCGATCCCTGGCCCTGAATGCCAGCATTTCAAAATTATTGGCCTTTGAAATGCTGTCATTCCGTCTGGTGGAGACGCACAGTTTTAAAAACCTTATGTCGGTGGCTGTCCCACAGTACGTCGTGCCCAGCCGCCACTACTTTTCCAGGCAAGCCATCCCTTCCCTGCACAACCAAGTGGGGGAAAAAATCAGGTGTGCACTGCGCAACGCCATCTGTGCCAAGGTCCACCTAACTACGGATACGTGGACCAGTAAGCACGGTCAGGGGCGTTATATCTCCCTAACGGCACACTGGGTAAATGCAGTGGCGGATGGGCCTGAGGCGGATAGCAATTTGGCGCATGTCCTTCCACCACCGAGGATTGCAGGGCGCTTCAGTTTGCCTCCTGTTCCTAACTCCTCCTACTCCGCTTCCTCATCCTCTACCGCCTCCTCATCCGGACAGCGTAACACCTTCACCACCAACTTCAGCACGGCCAGGGGTAAACGACAGCAGGCAGTTTTACAACTTGCCTGTTTGGGGGACAAACCACACACCGCGCAGGAGTTGTGGAGGAGCATGGAACAGCAGACAAATGAGTGGTTGCTGCCAGCGAGCCTCAAGCCCGGCCTGGTGGTGTGCGATAACGGGCGAAATCTCATAGCAGCTCTGGGCCTAGCCGGTTTGACGCACATCCCTTGCCTGGCGCATGTGCTGAATTTGGTGGTGCAGAGGTTCCTTAAAAACTACCCCGATATGTCAGAGCTGCTGCAGAAAGTGCGGGCCGTTTGTGCGCACTTTCGGCGTTCTCACCCTGCTGCTGCTCGCCTGGCAGCGCTGCAGCGTAACTTCGGCCTTCCCGCTCACCGCCTCATATGTGACGTGCCCACAAGGTGGAACTCCACCTTGCACATGCTGGAAAGACTGTGCGAGCAGCAGCAGGCCATAGTGGAGTTTCAGCTGCAGCACGCACGCGTGAGTCGCTCTGCGGAACAGCACCACTTCACCACCAATAACTGGGCCTCCATGCGAGACCTGTGTGCCTTGTTGCGCTGTTTTGAGTACTCCACCAACATGGCCAGTGGCAATGACGCCGTTCTCAGCTTAACTATCCCACTTCTATGCCTCCTTGAAAAAACAATTCGGGCGATGATGGAAGAGGATGTGGCACAGGATGAGGAGGAGGAGGAGGATGAAGAGGTAACATTTCCAAGGCTTTCAGGGCAGTCATTCGCAAGGGGCTCCGAGGGTGGGTTCCTGCACACGCAAACGCCAGGGACGCAATTGTCCAGCAGGGGCACAGTTCTGGAGGATGAGGAGGATGAGGAGGAGGAGGAGCTGGAGGAGGAGATGGAACCATGTTCACAGCAGGGTGGCACCCAGGCCAGCTCATGGCCATCACTGGTGCGTGGCTGGGGGGATACAGAGGACACGGACCATACACCTCCCACAGAGGACAGCCTTTCGTCGCCTCTGGGCAGCCTGGCACACATGAGCGATTACATGCTGCAGTGTCTCCACAACGACCGCCGAGTTGCCCACATTCTAACTTGTGCTGATTACTGGGTGGCCACGCTGCTGGATCCCCGTTACAAGGACAACGTACCGTCCTTAATTCACTCACTGGAGCGCGATCGCAAGATGCGCGAGTACAAGCGCACGCTGGTAGACGCCATGCTGCTGGCATTCCCATCTGACAGCGGGGCCACAGTGGAAGCACAAGGCAGAGGAGGAGGAGGAGGAGGTCGCCAACGCAACCAGGGCACCGCCAGCACCTCAGAAGGCAGGGTTAGCATGGCCGAAATGTGGAAAAGCTTTGTCAGCACGCCACAACAAACAGCAGCACCAGCAGCTCAGATGGAACGTCTTAGCAGGAGGCAGCATTTTACCAACATGGTGGAGCAGTATGTGTGCACACGCCTACATGTAGTGAATGACGGGTCTGCCCCCTTCAACTTCTGGGTCTCCAAATTGGGCACATGGCCTGAGCTTGCCCTTTACGCCTTGGAGGTGCTGGCGTGCCCTGCAGCCAGTGTATTATCTGAACGGGTATTTAGCACGGCTGGGGGCGTTATAACAGACAAGCGCAGCCGCCTGTCCAGAGACAATGTGGACAAGCTCACGTTCATTAAAATGAACCAGGCATGGATCCCACGGGACTTTTCCGTACCTTATGCAGAATAGCAATGGATACCGACCTTACCCACCCATTGTTCCATTTTTGCTCTTTCTCACTCTTTTGGGGTGTACCCTCATTTAAAATTTGTGAAAAGAAGCAGTGTTGGCTACCTCGTCCTCCTCCTCAGGGCCAGATTAATGTAGGGTCTATTGGAGCTGCAGCTCCAGGCCCCTACCTTTTATATAGGCCCCGGGTTGGCCATATTCACTGTTACCGCTCTTCTGTCACTTGTAAACACAGAAGTCTGGCTTCTATGCTCGCTTCCCCAGGCAGCACCCTCAGAACCTCCCCACACAGCGTGAAGGCCGGACAAGGAGGGACAGTTGGCGATGCATGGATGTGTTTATGGGCTTCAGAGACAGCATCCCATGTTGAATTAGGCATGCATGGCTGCACCCTTCCTCCTCTGGGTGCATGGCAAGGCACGGCCCTAAGGCCCTTCAAAATCCTCAGCACCAAGCCCATGATGCTGTTAATCCGGCCCTGGTCCTCCTCCACCGCCGCTTCCACCTACACCGCCCATAGGTGTGCGCAGCCTATTGCATTAAGGTGTGCACCCCAAAGTTGAAATACACATGCATGTGTTTGCCAGCAGGGAGAGTAATGTATCGGGGCCATGTACCTGTAGGCAAGGAGAAATAGAGCAGAGCAGGTCCCAGGGAGATCTTTCCCATCTCCTCACTGGCAATGCTATGTGCCCTAGGTGATTAGGGTGTGCCCAGGCACACCCAGCACACCCTGTGCGCACGCCTATGTCACCGCCACATCCACCACCACCTCAACCTCCCTCCTACTCCATATGGGCCTCGTCCTTCAGAGATGAAGAAGAACATTGTTTTATTTTTCTGTTTTTTTTTGTTGTTTTAAGTTATTTCCCTATCCACATTTGTTTGCAGAGCACTTGCCATGCTCTTAATTACGTTTTGCTGCCATTTGCAGCACTCTAGCCCTTTCCTTTGGTGTTTTAGAGCCATTTTAGTGCCTTAAAGTTCGGGTCCCCATTGACTTCAATGGGGTTCGGTGTCCGGGAAAAGTTCGGTAAAAGTCCGGGACACGGACCCGGACTTTTTTTTAAAGTTCGGCCGAACCCGTCGAACACGGACATCTAGGTGTCCGCTCAACCCTACTCACCAGGCTTCACAAATGCAGGTTCTGTTCCTGAATAGTGGCACAACCCTGGTTTTGTTTCAAGGGCTAGTCGTTGACACTCTTTTCCTAGGACAGGGCTCACCTCCATCAATCGGTCTAAAGAGACATCTCCCACTTCTGTCAGATAGGCCTTGAACACATCCTGTACCATCTTTGCATTAGTACCCAACATTATTGGGGCACACACTTTCTTGGCTGCAGGGCATATCAAAGCTTCCAGCTCCATAGGATATATCATCCCAGTGTTTAACTGGGGAATAGTTATGGTCACTTTTATGCATCCCTCCACAGGTTGAGCTTGAGACCCAACACCCCATAGCTGAAACTCTCCTGCAGGTTCCATAGGAAAGATGTTTCAAATGACGTTCATAGAAGTCTCTGTAGATAATGGTGACTTGAGAACCTGTATCTAGCAATGCTGAAGCATGAATTCCTTCTACTTGCATGTGTATCAAAGATTTAGGCCCAATCCTGGCCCCAACAGATAGACTATATGTAGGCCGGGTCTTCCTTCGCTTGTAAGACCTGGTCATTTGAGTCTCCTCGAGCTCAGTTGCCAGCACCTCCACATCCACCTCCATGGAATTCACAGGGCAATCCCGCTGAAAATGCCCTGACTTTCCACATTTAAAGCAGTCCCCTCGGCGGGGTGAATCCTCAGGAAACAGTTTTTTCTGAGTCTTCCTGTGTTGCCCCCCACTTCCAGGGGGAGGATCTGCTCTCTCTGGTGGTGATTTGCATAAGAGCTCCAATTCAGCCACCTTCTTCCTAAGAGCTGACAGTTCTGTATCCTCTTTCTCCTTCTGTAGGGGTGGACACATCTGGTCTTCCAATCTCCTGGCTGTATTTATTAATGTGGAATAAGGCAGAACTTTATCATCCAACTTGGCTCTCAGCAGAATCATAACTGGATTATTGGTCAAACCACCTCTCTGAATTTGCTTAGATAGCCGAGCATCCAACTCAGAGGCAGTGACTGCTCCTTTATGGAATAACTTTCCTAGCAATAGCTGTAACCGGTTGATATAGTCAGTGGCTTTTTCATGCTCCTTCTGCTTAGTGGCTAGGAACTTAACCAACAGATCATCCAAATCTTCTGATTTCCCATAAGCATCCTGTAAGACTCGTAGATAGTCGTGCACAGTAGCTTGCCCATTTACTCCCTTGTACAGTCTTATCATGTCTGTAGCGGGAAAACGAAGACTCTCTACCAACCGCTGTTTCTTTATGGTATCCGTACAAGACCATTCCTCCAACAACTGCATAGCATTATCCTTCCAGATCTCAAAAGGTTCTTCTCCTGCAGAAACAGGCTGATTCCCAGAAAACTCCTTTAGTTTGCGGTAACTATGGGTGTGGTTCGCCGTCACTATGGCTTCTGAGAGTTTCTGTAGTATGTCCGATACATCACTACCTCCTGTAGGCAGGGTGCGTACTTCAGGGTTGTCTGGTTTCAGTAATGCTGCAGATGGATGAAATTCTGCTTTAGGAGTAATCATCCCCTGTCCTGCAATAGGATGGGCAGCTTGTTTAGGGATGGCTCCGGCCTTTCTGGAGATGGGAGTCAGGAGCTTAGAATAATTTTCTGTGACATAGTCTTTCTGTTCTAATTTAAAGGGTGGTTGCAGTGAGACCCTTTCTTTCTTATCAAGGAGAGCGTACACTAAGGAGCATCCTTCATCCGGGGCTCCATATAAATGAACGTTGGTAGGCATCTCATGGTTTCCCAAGTCCGTATGACAATATATTAACATGTAAGTTTGGCCTTCAGAATCCTGCATGGTCGACATTTCTATTCCCAATCGAATTTCTATACACAAGATGATGTGATTCATCACACAGCAGGAGGGGACTTTGCATAACATCACAGCTTGCTGTAATGGTACATTTCTTTGCTGGGCCCACTCTTTTGCAAAGGAGGGAGTGGCCTGAGGACTTAACCTATTCTCACTGGTTGTACCCCAATAGATCTCAGCAGTGCCTCCATATGTAACAGGGTTTTGAGGGTGCCCCCTAGTGTCTTTGGTGTCCCTAAACCTAGTTAACTCACTATGCCTGACAGGCGGATCCTGAGCCTCCGCTATCTGGGAGCTGGGGTACATGTCTGCGGCAGTGCTTCCACCCAGTGGGGCATCTGGGCTAGGGATGTGGGGTCCCACTGGGAACATACTTGGTGCAATGAGACTGACACAGCCTAACTGGAACTAACTTTATATAGTAAATAGCAAATGAACCAACATACATGGGAAAATACAATAGAGTAACACGGATAACAATGCAATATGGATTTTCCTCACCCACCCACTAGCACACCTGCGTCCCACCCCCTTATCTTCACCCCAATGGCCGTTGGTACACATAGGAGAGTTGGGGCCCTTATAAGTCCTGCTCCGCAGGGTCACTGAAGCAGCCTGAGATGTGCAATGTCCACTCTGGACCTCAGAGTCTTTACTGTGAGTGAGGAGACAGGTGCCCTGTGGTGATACAGGAAGAGGCTTAGCTTACCCTCAGAACACAATTAACCAGGTCAGTCCGCTGCAGTCTCCTCTCACTGGATTCACGAGACGTCTGGACTCAGTGCGTGTCTTTGCCAGGGGTCCCTCTCTCAGCTGGTGTGGTCTTGGGTGAAGCAAGTTCTCTCAGCAGGGTTCTATCTCTGTGCTGCAGTCTTTCACAGCTAGTCACATGTACATGTCCTTTCTCTGGCTGAGCATGTGGTAACTTCTAGAAGTCTTCCATGACCTCCTTCCTCAGAGCTGTGCAGGAAGTCCTCCCAGGACATTAATAGGTGATAAAACCTGAGCAGAAGGATAAGAAGTCATCCAGAGCTGGTGTCTATCTCCCTCAGTCTTCTCATCCCCTCACACACCACTTCCTGGTCACACTGTGATGATGCAACAATCCTGTGACTGAAAGGGCCAAGTCCTGTGATCCATGCTCAATGTTTTATTAACAGCATACTGAGTCCATCTGCCATCTACTGGACATTTCAGATAATACAGCCTGTGTAAAATCCACAGGGCTACACTTGTATAACTATAGAGATCACAGCTGGCAGCCCATACTCAAATTGTAGTGTTCTAAAAGTTTTAATTGCAGGGCCCACTTGTAGGTCGTCTACATTGTGAATTCCCCTATCAGGCCAGTGCGCTATGGGAAGATCTGGGATGATGATACTGTAGGTAGACTCAGTATAGGAAGGTTAATTGTGGATCTGTTGGGTGCCGCAGAATGCATAGTGATCATGTTCTGCCAGGTCCGTATGGATGCCTCTATAGTGGGTGAGAGTATGTTAGACATAAACTGGGTAAATTGGCTGGCAAGAAGATAATGGTATAGATTGTTGTGTTTCACTTGACACCTCTCTAGTTGTGCCCATAGGTTATTGGGAGAATTGCAAAACCATACCCTCAGGCTAGTAAGGATTGAGGTGAAGCAATAGTCCTTAATCACCACATGTCCTATCCCTTCCGCTCTTCTAGTAGATATAAGGTTGCCGAAAGTACATCTCGCTCTCTTATCCTTCCAAAGGTATTTATTTATTAGTGATTGAGCAGATTTGAAGAAGTATTGGGGGACTGTAATGGGAAGTGATCTAAATACAGTATATAAAATAGTTGGGGTAGAAGTACCATCTTAAAGGCCGCAAGGCCACCAGACCATGTTAACTCACATTTGGAAAGTTCTTGCAGTTTGGAACTGATGGTATCCAAGAACTGAAGATAGTTTGCTGCATACAGGTTTTTCATGCTGGGACTAAGAGTAAAACTTTGATATTTAATTTGCTCCTTTTCCCAAACATAGGGAAACTTAGTTGCTAGATTTTGTTTCAAACAAGGAGGGACCCCTAGATTGAATATATATGATTTTGATTCATTAACCTTATAGTATGAGATACTGTTAAACATTGTCAAAGTTTCATGAACCGAAGCCAGGGAATTCTCCACATCCATTAGCATTAAAATTACATTGTCCGCAAATAAACGAATGGTATGTTTTGCGTTAGGGGTGTGGAAGCCGGTGATTTGGCGGTGAGAACATATATAGGAGGCCATTGGTTCCATTAGTAGGTTGAAAATCAGTGGGGATTAAGGGCAGCCCGGACGCATTCCATTGGTGATGGGAAAGGGGTAGACAGTATCCCTGAGTAAACAGTGACAGTAAACTTACACCGATGGTTTTGTGTAAAGGGCCATGATAGCCGAGAGTATAAGTCCGGAGAAACCAAAAGCTGTCAGGACTCTGGACATGTAATTCCAATGGACCCTATCGAAAGACTTTTCTGCATCCAAAGGCTTTCCCTGTAAACCCGCCATATGTATGATGTCAATAAGTGGCCGAGTGGCATCTGACGTCTGGCGACCCTTGGTAAATCCCGATTGATCAGGGTGAATTAGCGAGGGAAAAATATCAAATAAGGGTTGAGCAATTAGTTTGGCATAAATCTTTATATCAACGTTGATGAAAGAAATAGGTCTGAAATTTTGGGGTGTGGTAGGTTTTTCCCCCGGCTTGGGGATGGTAACTACCAATGCCTGCAACATCTCAGGTGGGAAGTTTGAAGAGGCAGCAGTTATGTTATAGATTTTAGTCATGTATGGTGTCAATATGTTTACAAAAGACTTGAAATATTCCCCAGAAAAAACATCTAGACCAGGCGATTTGTTACTAGGCAGTGAATCTATTACACGGTGGGTTTCAGCATCAGTAAATGGAGAGTTCACCGAGCGTAATTGAGCTTAGGTTAATTGAGGTAGTGATACCTTTTGTAAGAATTCATCTATTATTTTTGGGGTTGGTTGAAGTGTGTTTGGGTCTTTGTTCAGATTATAGAGTGAACTATAGTAGTTACAAAAGACATTTGCTATGTCTTGTGGATGGTAATGTTTGTTGTTGGAAATAGGGTGTATAATATAGGGTATTTTAGTTTTCTGTCTGTGACCTTTGAGACGTTTAGCTAAAAGTTTACCCGCTCTATTACGGCTGGAATAGTACATCATTTTTAATCTTCTAGACGTCCTCTCAAAATTCTCCAGGAAGACATTGCGAATTTCGTGTCGTAAGGTATACAGTCTCTTGGAAACTTTTGGAGATGGATTTAATTTGTTTTGAGTGTCTAAAGCCTGCATTTCGTTAGTAAGGTTTGGGATTTGTTGCTGCCGCTACCTCTTCGCCCTTACCCCAAATGTAATAAACATTCCCCTTATATACGCCTTATGGGGGTTCCAGAGTACAAAGGGGTCCGGGACTAAATCTTTATTGTCTAGATAGAAGTTCTGTAGTAACTTTTCCAATTCTGTTTTGATATCAGGTTGTTGAAGAAGCCTAGTGTTGACCTTCCAAATGGGTCTATATTGCACCATGCAGGGGCCTCAATGGACATCCAAACCGATGCGTGGTCAGACCACGTGATGTTATTGATGGTAATGGAGCTAATCCAGGATAGGAGCCATTTGTCCACCAGGAAAAGGTCAATGCGTGAGTATGATCTGTGCGGAGGTAAGAAAAATGTAAAGTCCCTCTCACTTGCATGGTAGTACCTCCATAAGTCATTAAGATCTTATTGGTGTATGGAGTGCTGGAATGACGAAGATTTACGTATGGAGGTGTAGGTAGAATCCATAGCTGGATTAGATGTTAAATTGAAATCCCCACATAGTATTAAAGAGCCTAAATTATGTTAACGGATCTTGCGGGTTAGACCATGGAAGAAGCGATGTTGGTGTTTATTGGGAGCATAAGCATTTACTATTGTGTACTTTACAGAATTGATATCATATATCAGGATCAAGTATCTGCCTTGTGAATCACAAATTTTCTCATGTAGGGTGAAGGAGGCAGTGTACTTGATTGCTGTTAATACTCCCCTCTTCTTTGTGTCCGCATTTGCATTGAAGATGTGTACACTTTGGAGGAGCTAGGTTGCTGAAATGGGTTTCTTGTGCGCACAGAATGTCGCATTTGTTTTGCAGCGCTTTCTGCCACATGGATTTCCGCTTTACTGGATGATTCAGGCCCTTGGTGTTAATTATCAGAAAGGAAACTCCCATCTTGTTAATGAGGTATGTTAGAAAAGTGGTTATAGATGTAGTTACTCACGATTGTGGTCTTGTGGTCATAGTGCATATTACCCATTACCAGATGATCCAGTGGCTGTAGCACTAACTAAGGAAAAAGGAGAATTATCAAAATGGATGACTGCATTGGAGAAACAAGAGTAAAAAAAATAAAGAACATAAAAAACAAGTATATTTTAGCTAGTAGGCTAGTAACAGTAACTACTGTAGGACGGAAGGAAGAATTAAGAACATGAATAGGTTAGTAAACCCGGGTGCACCTCATCGCCGCTAAGGCTGTTCGGGGGGTAACTTAAGCCTGAAAGTATTCTCTGCTTTCCAGGGGATCCAGTTGTTTTGCTACAATGTTTTAACCAGGGTTAATGGTGCTTCTTAGAGTTTTTTGCAGTTACCACCTGCCATTCCGGTTCAACCCTTTTAGTGTTAAGTGCTGAGTTTGCAGAGATAGGAAAGTCCACTAGTATCTGCGAGGATCTGAGTAGGTCGATTCCCCTATCCAAAGAGTCGATGACAAATGATGCTTAATCTTTTGTAACGGTAATCTTAGAGGGGTATCCCCATCTACGGGGTAGATTGTGGTTCAGAAGGGCTTTTGTGATGGTATTGAGGTTTCTCCTTTTCTGCAGTGTGAATTGGGATAGTTCTGCATATAATTGGAGTGTGAAATATTACTGAGGAACATGTTCTCTTTTGCGCATGGCCGTCATGAGCTTTTCCTTCACATGATAAAAGTGAAGTCGCAATATGACATCCCTAGGGACGTGAGAGGGAACACAATAAAGTTTTCAATTTGATGATAAAACCTGCCTAAGCTCTCTCTCTTCCATTGCCTAGTAAAATGCTTACATATGCAGCATGTCATTGCAATTTTCTGGCTCTTGACTCTGGCATAATATGCTGTAATTTTTCAAAATCATTTTCACAAGCTCATAGAGGGTGAGCGTCATGACTGATTTACAACTAGTGACTTTGTTGGAGATTTTTACTTTTGCATTGGCATTATCAACATGGGAACTAGTCACCCTCTCATTTTGGGGGCATGTGACCTGGTTGAAGAGGTGGGGCACAAGCTGATCCCCCCAATTTCCTGGCCTGCTCAGATTTGAGGCCTGGTTTGAATGTTCGAGGGTAACCTCATTCGTTTGGTGAGTATTTTTAATCCCCTTTTTACATTGAGGGCAGCCGATCCAGTATTCAATATGGCGGACGCTACTCTTCCTGCACATCTCAGATTGAGGCGGGGTTTATTTATTGTTTTTATATGATGAGGTCAGCACACCGCCCATATCCCCATCAGGAGTCTGTTGAGACGAGCGCGTAGGGCACGGCGTGCTGACGTCACCGCACTGCCCCGTGGACGGGCTACATGAGAGCCGGCCGGCTTTTTCTACTTCCAGAGCATTTTTTCCTGTTTATATGTGAGTGTTATTTTAATATTTTAATAAAAGGTTTTTATGTTATTACACTATCGAGCCCCCTTTTTTCTTTGTATGGTACCACCGGAGCCTTCCCTTGTGAACGATACCAGAACAGTTCACCTTTCCTGGCCATATCTATGCTAGTCTGCTGGAGCAAGGATTCCTTGGATTCCCATCCTTAGTGGTATTGTGAGGAATATACAGGCTGTTCATATCAGATTCTGTGTTAGTCCGCTGGAGTAAGGTTTCCCTATCCCAAGTGGCACCGTGACGAATCACACAGGCTGATTATACCAATTTTCTGGTAAGGAGATAAATGTGTCACTTTTGTTGAGCACTGGGGAGATTACGGAATTGATTCACAATTCAATCACTTCGCCACTTCCTTTGGATTCAACTTTGGGACTTCTTTGTCACATAAGTTATTATCACGTATGTAATATATCCTATTTAATTTGTCTTTGTGATTTCTAGTGGTCACTAGGACTTTGTATGCCATATATTCAGTTTTTATGGTCTTTCACTGATTATTTGATGCACTTTGATATTTATTTAATATTGGTTATTCACTATAATTATATCAGTTGTGCACAGTATATATCATTGCTATACTGTTTTCTATCAGCGCAGCTTCTTTCTGTTTATATATGTATTAGAATGCTGACTACTTTGTATTTAATATCTCGGGATGCACAGTGATAGCTATGGCGAAAATACCTGTTTTGAAACATAGGGACCTTGTCTCTCCAGAAGTAGGTGTCTTGTACAAAGCTGAGCTGAGAGTTCATTTGTTTCAAAGTATTCAACCCTATCATTCTTTTCTCAGGGGTGTTAGAAAAAACGCTGTGGGAAGTGAACTTACTCTGGGAGTGCAAGGTTAGTAACAATAGAAATTATGACACAGTGCATGAGCGAAAGTTCTCTGTTAGGGGAGGACAGGAGAGAAAAGGGGGGGGGATCAGCTGCAGGTGTAAGCTGTGGAGGAGGAAAGCAGGTAAGGCGGAGAGGAGGAGAAAAGTGGGAAAAGTAGATATAATCTTTAAATTAACAATTTGGCACCAAATCAGGTGTACAGACCGGGTGTACAATCAGGGGCTGCAAGGCACCCCAGGCTATGGCTGGTATAAAGTATCATAGATATTGGGTAGAAATGACCCTTTCATATCACTGCCACAGGGGTCAATGATACACCCTAGTGAGGTTGCGTTTAATGCCTGGATTCAAACGTAGTGTAGCCTATGCAAGAAGGTAGACTGTATAAAACTGAATATTGCATTCCACTGTAAAACAAGTATACTGGTAATGGAGAAGCTAACAAGAGGTACAACCTAAAACTAAAAAGTGAGTGAATAAAATGAGTACTCCACCTAAGTGTGCATGAGCTCCAGAGGGTGGCTATTAAATCACACGTGGATATCCCTGTTAACAGCATCTGATGCCTTTGAAAGTAAGTTAACTGAACACTCCCACGGCTCTTCTCCACCAAGGTCCTTAATGGAAACCCCACATGTGTGGGGGTATGCAATAAGGCAAGAAGTAGTTAAACCTAAAGGAGGGGAGCCCAGGGAGAAGGACTAAAATAAGGCAAGGGAAACCTTAAAAAAGCCATCCCAGAATGAGTCCCCATCTATGTGGACAGCAAATAATGGCTTAAAGCTTGACTTCCAGCACCTTCAAAGCAGATTGGGAAAGCAACATGAGTTGACCATGTTCCCAAGACCTGACGTGTAGCTGGCCAGCTAGAACCTGTCCTAGGTTGCTAATATGACCTACATGTATATACAGCTAGACCTGTTAATAACCTCAATACAGTGCATATGTTTATATGTGAGAGACAAAAGCAGAGTTATTTACTGTGATTTCATGTTTGGATGTCACATAACAGTTGTATGTTGTGTTCATAGAAGCAAAAGGAAATTTGCCTGTAAGATTCATTTATATGCCTGTAAGGTAAGCACAGACACAGCAGAATTTAAACGAGAAAGCACTCACAACCAACCAATTAACAGCCAATCTCACACTCAGCAACAGTCTTGGCCAATCACAGCCAGCCTTACACCCATTTTTTTCTCTGAAGCCTCATGCTTTCAGCCAACCTTCTCATTCCACTACAGAGCAAGAGAACTGAATAGACACACAGATCCACAGAGCAGTTTTATGGAAGCAAGTGGCCAAAAATAGGTAATTAACAGTTATACATGTTCCTATTGTTAGTAATGTGATTAGAGCTGTATACTGAACTAGTTATGTGTTCACTTGTAGTTCCACCAAACAAACAAACTATCAAACTTCAAAAGTTATATCGAATTCAAACTATCAAACTTCAAAAGTTATATTGAATTCAAACTATCGAACAAACCCAAACAACTCTAACAACAAGATATCTTAAGCGTTTGGTGTGCTCTTTAAACCTACTGCTTTCCATAGAACTGTATTAGAGGAATTTATAGAGTAACAGACAGTCTGGTTAGACTGAAGTCAGAGAGATCCAATTCTTCTAATGCCACAGCGCATAAGGCACTTTGTAGTGCTGCGCCTGCCATATGACGTTATGTAGGACACCTAAAGATGGGCTGGACAGTTGCATTGGAAATGACCAGATTCCCTACAGTACAGGCAGGTTCCCGGCTGACAGATCACAGGCACAGTAAGA
The DNA here is from genome assembly GCF_965119305.1 of Pelophylax lessonae. Taxonomy (NCBI): domain Eukaryota; kingdom Metazoa; phylum Chordata; class Amphibia; order Anura; family Ranidae; genus Pelophylax; species Pelophylax lessonae. The sequence continues at coordinate 323,297,387 of NC_138772.1, forward strand.
GCGGGCGGCGCCTGTAGTCCCACCCACCATGACCGACTACTTCTACACTCTGTACTTCCCGCCTTGGACTTCAAGGGAGCATGGAGCGGAGAACATTCAAGGTAGCAGTGCAGCTGCTGAGGAGCTGAGCCTCCCTCTTTCCCTTTCTGCTGGCTGTCTTAGAGATTGTCATCATATACCACTTACCGCTGATGTGCTGCAATAGGGGTAAGTGAGACTGTGGGTTTTCCACTGCTTGGTTAGTACTGACAGTCCGGCCTGACTCTGTCAGCCATGTTGTGGTGCTGACTGCTGAGCCAGAGGGCTGAGGGGTTACCAAGCACAACAACATGGCTGCCTTAGAGCCCTTGCCCTTTTTATTTGTGTTATAAAGCCATTAATATGCCCTAGTTTACACTAGGATGTGGAGCAAAAAACCTGCAACACGTGTCCCGCACAAGGCTGCCTTTAATGCAGGGCAAAAGGGACAGCCCTCCCGGACCCAGCCCCCGTCATTGTTGTGGGACACAAAGCAGCTGCCCCTTGAGCCTGCACTGCCTGTAAAAAAGATGGCGGCAAAATGCTAATGGAGAAGAGTTGGACTTGACCAACAGGCCCGGGAGGATGCATGCCTGGCTCTCTCTAACCTCATCTTAAATCTCCCGGCTTGGTGCCTCGTCATCTCTCCCAAGTCCCAACCAACCCCTGCCTGACCCGCCGTCATGAGACCTCCACATCCTCCTAACAAACAATCACTCCGCCCCCTAACAACTAGAGCTGTGATCAGTGGGGAGGAGACAGAGGGACCACCTCCTCCCTCCTCTGTACAGCCCATGCTGAAAGTCTGAGACCTGTCCTCATTGTCCGTGTCACACAGTAAGTAAATGACATGTGTGGCGTGGGGACATTGACAGCACCTGTTATGGTGATCAGGAAGGATCATTCTGAGTGTTCAGCAGACAATGTACAGGGTTAGGAGAGCAGACAGTACATAGAGCAGTGCAGTCTCTGACCATTTCCTGTACTATGCCTACAGTCTCTGACCATCTCCTGTACCATGCCTACAGTCTCTGACCATCTCCTGTACTATGTTTGCAGTCTCTGACCATCTTCTGTAGTATGTCTGCAGTCTCTGATCATCTCCTTCAGTACGTCTGCAGTTCAAGACCCTCTCTTCCAGTATGTCTGCAGTTTTTGACCATCTCCTGTAGTATACCTGCAGTCTCTGACCATCTCCTGTAGTACCTCTGCAGTCTCTGACCATCTCCTGTTGTACGTCTGCAGTATCTGACCATCTCCTGTTGTACATCTGCAGTCTCTGGTTATCTCCTGTACTATGTCTGCAGTCTCTGACCATCTCCTGTAGTATTTCTGCAGTCGCTCACCATCTCCTGTACTATGTCTGCAGTCTCTGAACATCTCCTGTAGTATGTCTGCAGTTTCTGATCGTCTCCTGTAGTATGTCTGCAGTCTCTGACCGCTACCTGTGCTTTGTTTGCAGTCTCTGACAGTCTCCTGTACTATGTCTGCAGTCTGTGTCCATCTCCTGTAGTACGTCTGCAGTCTATAACCATCTCCTTCACTATGTATTCAGTCTTTGACCATCACCTGTAGTATTTCTGCAGTCTCTGACCATCTCCTGTACTATGTCTGCAGTCTCTGACCATCTCCAGTAGTATGTCTTCATTCTCTGACCATCTCCTTTAGTATGTCTGCAGTCTCTGGCCATCTTCTGTAGTATGTCTGCAGTCTCTGACCATCTCCTGTAGTATGCCTGCAGTCTCTGACCAGCTCCTGTAGTACACCTTTAGTCTCTGACCATCTTCTGTAGTATGTCTGCAGTCTCTGATCATCTCCTTCAGTACGTCTGCAGTTCCTGACCCTCTCTTCCAGTATGTCTGCAGACTCTCACCATCTCCTGTAGTACGTCTGCAGTCTCTGACCATCTCCTGTAGTACGTCTGCAGTCTCTGACCATCTCCTGTAGTATGTCTGCAGTCTCTGACCATCTCCTGTACTATGTCTGCAGTCTCTGACCATCTCCTGTACTATGTCTGCAGTCTCTGACCATCTCCAGTAGTATGTCTTCATTCTCTGACCATCTCCTTTAGTATGTCTGCAGTCTTTGGCCATCTTCTGTAGTATGTCTGCAGTCTCTGACCATCTCCTGTAGTATGCCTGCTGTCTCTGTCTATCTCCTGTAGTATGTCTGCTGTCTCTGACCATCTCCTGTAGTATGCCTGCAGTCTCTGACCATCTCCTGTAGTATGTCTGCAGTCCCTGACCATCCTATGTAGTATGCGATATTGGTATAAATATTGCACTCAACACATTATTATTCACAATGAAAAAGTGCACTTGTGCAAATAAATAAATAAATTAAAGTCTTTGGTGCTTTAAAAAATCGGAGGTAGTTAAGTGGTTAACAGCAGCAATTGATACAAGCACAGACTTGATAGAAGTGAGATTCCAAAAGCCTTCACCTCCACACTTTCACCCAGTGTTCTTAATAGGTACTCCTTACCAGAAGGATATGACCCCTTGATTATAGGGGGTCACACAAGCATTTTGATCCACAAAAGTTCCGACCATCCACATCACATTCCCTCACCAGCAGGGGTGTATAATCAGATCAGATATGGGATCCCAATTTCAGGACATATAAAGAGGTAACAAAAAAGCTCTCATGGTGCAGTATGTCAATTCAAACAAGCATTTTATTGTTACATATTGCACTTACTACAATCCATAAGCAGATTCGCCTTGTAAATCAGTTTAATTCACGGTTGTTGGAGTGTAAGAATGCTGCTCCACGCCTGCGTTCCACCAACCCGGAAGTCTACGGTCTCCCACTCCCGACGCACGTTTCGTCAGTCCGTGCTGACTTCATCAGGGGATCATGTGACCGTACCTCTCCACAATGTTTATATAGAGACTATGATTCCCTTGGCATCCAATTAAAGTCCTCCAGTCACTGAACCGCCCACTCCTCAGAGGTTTGTTGAGTTCAGCCCTTTACATAAGGGTGCTTGCTTGGGACATTTCTATATAATATAAAAAACGCAGCTCACGGCCGCAATGTATTCCTGCATATTACTAGCGCTGGCGCTCTATATTTTGGCTGCAAACCTTTGCCTCTTTAATTCTAGATGGCAACATAGATTAAGAGGCCAATAATTGGTGCCAATAAATAAATTTAAAAGGATGCCAATGCATAACTATAGGAAGCCAATAAATAACAATCAATATTAAAACAAAAATTGAAATTGCACATATTTTACTGAAATGTCTTGCTTTTAATAACACATACACTTTATTGCTAATTAATTTTAGTGTTAAAAATTTGATATAAAACAATTAAGATCTATATCGATATTCATACCTGTGGGGTGTAGGGTATTCATCTTATATATCCACTGGGTTTCATTCATAGAAACCTTCTGGGTCATATTGCCCCCTCTCCAGTGGTTCTCCACTTTGTCTATACCACAAAAGGACATGAGTGTAGAGTCCCTATTGTGGTATAGACGAAAGTGGTTGGAGAGGCTGTGTTTTGGAAACCCTTTTTTCACGTTCTTAATATGCTCATTAATACGGACAGACAGTTTGCCGGTTGTTCTCCCTATGTACTGTAACCCACAAGGGCACGTTATTAGGTATGTCACGTGAGTAGATCAACAAAAATTAATTTTTTGATGTTTTAGTTTTGGCCAGTGGCTTTTGATTGGAACGCGGTAGTTTTCCTGGGATTCTTCTTAGCCACTTTGCAAGCATTACACCTTCTACAAGGAAAGAAACCTTTCTGATCTAAAAATGTCACTTTCTTGATTGGAGGGTCTGGTATATTTGGAGCTAAATTGTGTCTTAAGTTGGGAGCCCTTCGGTAAATAAATACCGGTTTGTTTGGTAAAACTTTACTCAGAGTCTTGTCTTTTTTCAAAATTGGCCAATGTTTCCTTATGATGGCCTTGACCTGTTTAAAATTCCTATTAAAATCGGTTAAAAAAGCCATTTCGCCCTTATTATTTGTATCTTTATTCTTAGTTTTAAGCAATTCACTTCTTGGAATTTGATGCACTGCATCTCTAGTTCTTTGCACATCTTCAGGTTTATACCCCTTTTCCACAAATCTAGATGTTAAATTATTGGACAGGAGGGGGCGTGGCTACCACGCAGCGCGATGGACGTCTGACCCTGCTGCTCCGCTCATAGACCGGGACCCACCGCCTCATACCGAGCTCCTTTGCCGCTTCACTACCGCCACACACCCTTCGGAGTGTCCCTACATCACCCAAGATGGCCTGCAAACGCAAAGATACAGCTCACCCGCGGAAGCTCTCTCACTTCTTCCTCCTGGCGGGTCGCGGCCTATCTCAAAATGGCGACGAGGCCTCCTCACCATCGTCCTCCCGCGGCTCTCCTGCTTCAGCCCGCGGCCCGGAATCACCCCAGGGCTCTTCTCCAAGATCTCCGGATGCCTCCACACCGCTCTCTAGGAGCCCGGCAAAGTCTAAGCCACGGATGGACGCGGATCAGCAGAAGGACAAGGTGAGCCCCTCTCATGATTCCCTAGATGACACCAGGGAGCTCAGCACCTCCATTGATGCCTTTCCCACCACTAATCAACCTCTCTCGGACACAGCACTTAAGGACATGTTTGTTTCACTCAGAGCCACCATGCATGCTAACATGATGGCATGCATGCGCTCATTCAAGTCTGAAGTGTCTGCACTAGGAGGGAGAGTGGATCATATAGAGACTAAGATGGCGGAATTTGCATCCTCCCACAATTCCCTGATTGATGTGTGCAATGAACATATTGATGAAGTCGCATGGCTGCGCTCGAAAGTCGCAGACCTTGAGGATAGATCCCGCAGGAACAACCTCAAGCTGCGAGGGGTCCCTGAATCAGTCCTGCCAGCCCAACTGTCACAATATGCTAAAGACCTCATGCAAGCATACATTCCTGAGCTCTCGGATAGGGATCTGCTCATTGACAGAATTCATCGTCTGCTGAAACCTCCTCATCTCCCTGAAAATGTTCCCAGAGATGTCATTCTGAGGATACATTTTTTCCACATCAAGGAACAGTTTGCATCGGCTTTTAGGAGAAATCCTCCTCCTTCTGAAGGGTACGCGCGACTTCAAGTTTTCCCTGACTTGTCTCAGCACACTATGATGCAATGCAAAGCACTCCTACCTATCACCAAGGTGCTCCGCAACCACGCGATTGTCTACAGGTGGGGATATCCCACAAAATTGACCATCACCAAGGACGGCCGTTCTGTGGTAGTCTCCTCCTTGGAGGAGGGCTTGGCTCATCTGCGAGAATGGGATCTTATCCCTATCTCTTCCCCTCCTTCTGAACCCTCAGCTGCTAATATTCGGCATCTACAACCCGAATGGCAAGTGGTGTCTCATAAAAAGAAGTCCCAGAAGAAGAACATTTGAGCTCTTGTTCCCTTTTCTACTTCGATCCCTACACTGGGTCCCGGTTCCCTGATGGGCCTTTCTCCCACGCAGCTCCCCCTTGCTTCAGATGTGCAGTTTTTCTGCCGCTGGATTCCCCTTGGAATCCTCTTTTTTTATTGAACTGTTCTATCCATGGTTTTTCCCTGTTTGTGTCTTTCTGTTTTACCTCCCCCTGTCTGATCTACAGATGCTGGAAGCTTCTACTATCAAGTTGATAACTCCTGCTGAGAACTGCCACCTGTCGTGCTCGCAAGCTGCCTCTCAAACCATCGCCTTGTCACTATCTGCTGTCTCGCTGGCTCTGGTAAGACTGACTCACCTCTGTCATTTTACACTCCACTATGACGCTTAACGTTACATCATTTAATGTACACGGCCTCAACCACCCCTTCAAACGGGCCTCTGTGTGGAAGGAAGCTCTCAAGCTCCACAGTGATGTTCTGTGCCTCCAAGAAATGCATTTTACTCACGCTAACCCCCCATACTTCCAACACAGGAACTTTCCCCACATTTTCACGGCCTCTGGACCCACAAAACAAAAGGGAGTTCTCATTGCAATTGAAGACACAGTGACCTTTTCTAAACAGGACTTACATACTGATCCGGAAGGCAGATTTTTGATCCTGGTGGCCGAAATAGACAACAAACTGTACACTCTTGTGTCCCTATACGCCCCCAATACGGGTCAACTTCGCTTTTTAAAGCGCCTGTTTCGCAAGATCAATGCAGTACGTAAAGGATCGTTGATTGTTTGTGGGGACTATAACCTGCTCCAGGCGGTGTCCTCCTCCACCATCCATGATATAACGTGGTCGGATCACGCACCAGTCTCAGTAGGGGTGGTGGAGGGGAGCACCCCTGGTCCTGCGTACCTTTGGCGGGCTAACTCGCACATTCTACAGAAGCCAGAAAATATTCCTCTGATCAAAAAACGGTTGCAGGAATATTTTGATATTAATAGTACTTCAGTTTCTAGCCCCTTCTCGCTGTGGTGTGCCCAAAATGCATTTATCAGAGGTGTTTTACTGCAATTAAGTGCTAGGGACAAGAGGCGGAGGACAAAGGAAGTCGACGACCTTCTTTCTCAAATTCGATGTTTAGAGCTCCAAAATAAACAATCTCCTTACCCTGCCCTGTCTACCCGACTTACGCAGCTACGCTGTGATTTGAAAGTCTCCCTTCTGGGACAATACACCAAACACGTCACTGCATTAAAATTATCCCACTACTCTATGGGCAACAGAGCTGGCAGGCTTCTGGCCCAGAGGCTTAAGGAACAACGCTGCAAAACTAAAATCCCCTTCTTGCTCCACCCGGTCACTAAGAGTAAATTGTATGACCCTAAGGACATTGCGGACTCCTTTGCAACTTACTATAGTTCCCTATATAATCTCTGCGAGGATCCCTCCACCCCTCAACCTACCGACGAACTGATTTGTGACTTCCTTAGGAATTTGAATCTTCCAACACTAGACCCTAACCAACTATTGACCCTGAATGCCCCCATCACTCCGATGCAAATTTCTCGGGCAATTGCATCTCTACCTGTAGGTACTAGAAACAAGAAAAATTCCCCTAGGGGTGGGATTTTTGAGGCAGAAACCAGGACTTGAGTATTCCAAAATAACTTTTTATTTTGCAAAGACTATTAAGCATAGTATATTGTGACAATAATAATATTGTTTGTTGTTTGTTGTTTGTTGTTTTTTGTTATTGTCACAATATACTATGCTTAATACTCTTTGCAAAATAAAAAGTTATTTTGGAATACTCAAGTCCTGGTTTCTGCCTCAAAAATCCCACCCCTAGGGGAATTTTTCTTGTTTCTAGTGTCATAGAGGGATGATGGCAGTATCCAGGATAAAGCACTGAACCCGAAAAATTCTTTTGTCTACCTGTAGGTAAATCCCCTGGCCCTGATGGGCTCACCAACGACTACTATAAAATATTGGCAACGAACTATCGCAGATGCTATTGAGGGTCTTCTCATCTGCTATGTCCTCTGCCTCTTTCCCTCCTGAAATGTTGAGTGCATATGTGGTTACGATTCCCAAACCGGGCAAAGTGCCGATCTCCCCTCCTAACTTCAGACCTATCTCTCTCCTTAACACAGACATCAAACTATATGCTAAACTCTTGGCCTCCAGGCTCCTACCCATCCTACCCTCCTTAATTAATCCTGACCAAACGGGGTTCACGCCGGGTAGGCAGGCGTCGGATTCTACTAGGCAGGTAATTAACCTCGTTCATTATGCCAGATCCTGTCGGACGCCTTCTCTGCTCCTCTCTTTGGACGCAGAGAAGGCGTTTGACAGGGTTCATCGGGGTTACATGACTCGGGCTCTGGAGGCCTTCGGTTTCGGTGGCCCTATACTATCAGCAATCCTTGCCCTTTATTCAAATCCCCGAGCACAGGTCTACACAAATAATGTCCTTTCCCATTCTTTTCAGATCACTAACGGAACCAGACAAGGCTGCCCCTTGTCCCCGGCCATATTCAATCTCCTCCTAGAGCCCTTGGCCGAGGCGGTTAGATCCCACCCTCTGATATCAGGCTTCTCCCTAAATGGAAGGTCCCATAAATTGAATCTCTTTGCTGACGATGTTATCCTGTTTTTGACTTCCCCCACCAAATCCCTCCCACATGTTCACAATCTACTCCAACGATTTAGTTGTGTTTCATTCTACAAGGTACATTTTTCCAAATCCCTAGTGTTGGACCTCGGTGTTCCTACCACTCAAAAACTGACCCTACAAGCTGCCTTCCCCTACACCTGGAGCCAATCCACCATCTCGTACCTAGGTCTTCACCTTACCTCTAAACCCGAACACCTGGCTGACGCTAATTATGGCCCTCTTATCTCCAAACTTACCTCGGCTATGGCTGCAATGTCCAAGACTGAACTATCCTGGTCGGGAAGGCTCGCATCCTTTAAAATGCTGCTCCTGCCCAGAATACTGTATCTGTTTCGGACCCTCCCTGTACCTCTTAAATCGACCCACCTTAAAAGCCTACATCGCATACTTTCCGCATATCTTTGGCGCGCTAAACGTCCCTGATGTGCTAAATCGACCCTGATTAAAAATTGGATGGTGGGAGGTATGGGTATGATAGACATCGGAGATTACTACTATGCATCCATACTTACCCAACTCAGAGCATGGTTCCACCCGGGGAACTCCCCCTGGGTATCCATTGAATCTGCACTCAGTCCCATGTCCTCCCTTCGCTCCCTACTACTAACTGACATATGGCTACCCAGCCGCACCAAGGGCCTCCCTTTGACGTTGCAGGCCTCACTGTTGGCTTGGCGTCGTCTTTACTCAGGTCAGGACATGCCTCAGGATAGAATAGCCATCCCTTTACCCATTGAAACCCTCACAGATGTCCTACCCTCCCTAGCGCCCCTGCAGTGGAAGGATAAGGGCATCACTTGGATCTCAGACCTGTTCGAGGGTGACTCACTTCTATCCTTTGACCAACTGAGATCCCGTTTTAATATCTCCCCACAAGACGCTTACAAGTTCCTACAAATTTCCCACCTTCTGTCCCCTTTGACACCCCCTCCTTTATCCCTCCCTAAATCTGTGTGGGAATTTTTCTCTTCTCCCACAACACCCCACAAAGGAATTTCCCTCTTCTATAATCTATTCCAAGACAAGTGCTCTTTCCTGAAATCCAAACCCTTCCTAAAGTGGGAGTCGGAATTAGGCCAATCGTTCACTGATTACCAATGGAAATGTGCCTTTCGGGCGGTCTACCTAGCCTCGAGATGTATTAATTTCTGGGAACTCACCCAGAAGATAGCGCTCAGATGGTATCTCACCCCCTACAGGCTATCCCTGTTCTATCAGACTTCCTCCTCCGACTGTTGGAGTGGCTGTGGGCATATAGGCAATATTTATCACATATTTTGGTCTTGTAGATCGCTCACTAGTTTTTGGAATGGAAATTTTCGTATTATCTATGATATGACAGGTATCCTGACCTGTCCAAATCCCTCCCTGGCAGTTTTAAATTTGGGCATTGAAACCTTCCCGCCACAATATCGTAGTGTAGTTACACACGTCCTTCTGGCAGCTAGACTGCTTATTGCTAGAAAGTGGAAAACGACCATGGCTCCTAACGTTTTGGAGGCTCTTGATATTGTCCGCATAATTTTCATTTTGAATCTATGCAAGCTTGCAGAGCGGGTGTCAGCGCCAAATTTGCCCACAAGTGGTCCATTTGGACAGAATGGTATGCACTCTCTTAATTATTGCTTCCCATCCAGCACCTCCTTCCCCTCCCTTTTTTCCCTTTTTGAATCTGATCAGACAATGTTGTTGTAGTTTTACTACTGTTTGTCTAAAGTACTGTTGTATTGGACACTTATCCTTGTGTCTTAACAAGTTTGTACTTTATACTTTGTTGTTTGCAAAACTTCAATAAAAATCAATTTGAAAAAAAAAAAAAATATATATTAGACAGGGTTAAATAGTCCTCCTCACTTTTACAGTTGTGTCTAATACGCATATACTGCCCCTTTGGTATGGCACCTAGCCATTTAGGGTGATGGCAGCTCTTAGTGGGAATATAACTATTCCTATTTGTTTCCTTAAAGTAACTCTTGGTGGAAACGGAATTACCCAGTTTCTCCAAGGTCAAGTCTAGGAAGTTTACTGACATCTTGTCCCATGAGGCTGTGAAAATCAAACCATACTGATTGTCATTGATCTTTTCTAAGAATTGCTTCAAAGAATCTTCTGATCCATTCCACAGCACTAACAAATCATCAATGAATCTTTTGTATAGGATCAAGGAAGGGTCTGGTCTCTTAAAGATCTCCTTCTCCTCCCACTGACCAAGAAGAATGTTGGCTGCACTAGCTGCATATTTAGCACCCATTGCTACGCCCCTGAGTTAGCTATAGCAACAACCATCATGCCAGAAGTAGTTATTGCTCATAGCCAAGCCTAGGGCGTCGCAAATAAACTTTTTTTTGGGCTGGTTTGAGATTGGTTTTTGTATTCAAAGCAGCAATCGTTGTATTTACCACATCAGTTTGCTTGAGACTGGTGTACAAAGATTCAATGTCTATTGTAAGCAAAAAAGTGTCTGGTTGTACTTCCACCTCTTCCAATAAATTAATTAAGTGTTTGCTGTCTTTGAGATGAGACGGGTAGAGGGGTACCACTGGCTGCAAAAAATGATCAACATATTCTCCAATCCAGGAAAATAAGGATCCAATTGCACTGATAATTGGCCTTCCTGGAGGCTTTGTTTTATTCTTGTGGATTTTTGGCAGCTGATAAATAGTGGGCAGTCTCGGGGCTTTTGGTACAAGGTATTGTGCTTCCTTTTTTGTCAAAATACCTTCTCCTTTGGCTTTTTTAACCAGTTTTTCTAATTTTGATTTCAGTACCAGAGTGGGGTTATTCTTCAATTTCTTGTAGGTAACTTGATCCCCTACTAGTCTGTCAAGCTCCTGTTTATAGTCACTCTTATTGAGGACCACAATACCTCCACCCTTATCGGCTCCCCTAATTACAATGTTCTTCCGATTATCCAGTTCCATCAATCCTTTCTGCATGTCATCCCTACTGTAATGACTTCTGTTTTTAATTTTCCGCACATCATCCTCGACCATATTCTTAAAAACTTCCAGACAATGGTTGCAAGCTTTAGGGGGGTTGAAGATAGACCGATTCCTCAACCCACTATCCTGAAATTCTGTATTAATAGCATTTTGACTTATGGGTTTCTCTAGAAAGTGTTTCTTAATCTTTAACTTTATTATGTATTTCTCTATGTCAATGAAGGTGTTGAACTTGTCAACACTCCTATCCGGAGCAAATTTGAGGCCCAGCTCCAATATTTTTAGTTCGTCAGGGGTAAATTGGACGTCGCTGAGATTGAAGATCCCAGCCCCTAGGACTCTAATTTTCTTTTGTTCCTTTTGTCCACCTCTGCATCCTCTCCTCTGTTTTCTGGCCTTCCTGGTGGGGGGCCATTTCGTTGGGGGTGTCCCCCCTTGCTGATTTTGGGGATAAGTATCCCCTCCCCATTGTTGCCAATGGTTCTCTTGTTGCCAATGATTCTCCTGAGTCCAAGGCTGGTGGGGTCTCTCCCAATGTAGGGAGCCCCTCCACGATACCAAGATTGGCCTCTCCCTCCCCCTCCGTGTCCACGTGGTGCTCCATTCGGGTGGTTGGAGCCTCTTCCTCTCCCTCTTTGACCCGAGGCACCACCTCGCCCCCTCCTCGGAAAAACCTTCTGCTGGTAATTGTTAGGGGTATAGGCTAGAGGGGAGTAACTATTGTAGGTGGGTACAGCATATTGGGATGGGTTATAATTTGGATGTTGGTACCTACTAGGCCTAGTGTCCGAATTCCCATAAGACCGATCAGTATCAAAATTGGGTAACCCCCCCAATGGGCGTGAAATTAGGATTTTTAAATCTTTCAATGCCAGTTTCTCTAACCGCTGGAGATTGAATGGGGACAACATTACTATTTTGACCCTCTGGAATATCTTGCCATCTATAAACTTTAGATTCTTTGTAGTCTGCCAAGTCTCTTTGATATTTGGTAACTTTTTTGTTCCTGGTGTCCTTATCAACTTTATCTAAGAATTTATGGGTTAAGGTGATTTTGTCTTTAAATTCAGCATTATCTTTGAATGGTTCTAAAGCCGTTTTTAATTTGCTTATTTTTTCATCTAGTTTGGCCATTTTACCTTTTTTGCGTGATATAATCAAGCTCAGCAGTCTGGCTTCACTGTGATTGAAGAAATTGAAACATTCTTTATTGAGGTCTGGATCCACTAATCCATCATTAGGACCTAAGTCCCAACGTAACCTCCTAGGGGTCATTTTCATTTTAGAGTACTGTTCTAGGGTGGCCAAATCCTACCATACACGGATTTTTTTCTCAAGTACATTCTTGAGAGTTTTACATTGTGTTCCATGTCTTTAGATACAGTACTTTGTGCTGAAAATATATCAGTCGTGTTCCGATTGTTCATAGCATCAAAAATATCCATTGCTGCAAGTTCAACACGGGGTGTGCAAGATTGGGGAAAAGGTTTGGTAAATACCAAAAGAACTGCGTAAATGGGTGAACACACTTAAGTAAAAAAACGCTAGGGCTATGACAGCCACTTCAGTATTGTGAACATCAAACGTGAAATAAATAAATAAATAAATAGCTGAATAAATAAATAAATATATGGTAATTTCTTCCACACTGCGAGCTGCAAACAAACAACGTGATTAACGTGATAAATGTGATATTGGTATAAATATTGCGCTCAACACATTATTATTCACAATGAAAAAGTGCACTTGTGCAAATAAATAAATTAAAGTCTTTGGTGCTTTAAAAAATCGGAGGTAGTTAAGTGGTTAACAGCAGCAATTGATACAAGCACAGACTTGATAGAAGTGAGATTCCAAAAGCCTTCACCTCCACACTTTCACCCAGTGCTCTTAATAGGTACTCCTTACCAGAAGGATATGACCCCTTGATTATAGGGGGGGTCACACAAGCATTTTGATCAACAAAAGTTCCGACCATCCACATCACATTCCCTCACCAGCAGGGGTGTATAATCAGATCATTGGGATCCCAATTTCAGGACATATAAAGAGGTAACAAAAAGCTGATTTATTCTTCCAAAGCAAATACACTTTTGAAAACTGGTATTGACTAGTATTTGTAACGCTCCTGCGTTTTCTGTATAATGTGGATTTGCAGCTGCAGAAATATTCCACTTCAGTAGTCATGTAGAGAAACGCTGAGATACCAATCCCAACTCCCAAGACTCATCATATGTGGATAGTCTCAATTCAGCATACAAATATACACACTCAATAAGATGTTCCTGGAGTGATCTATGTATATAGTAGTATAGAGGTGATAGGCTGAAGAGACAGGTTGAGTAGAGACGATAGGTGACAGACACTTGAGAGGAATGTTCTTGAGAATGAGATAGTAACAGGTGGGATGCAGATAGGTTAGCAATCATGTATGGTAGTAGATGATAGGATAGCAGATGACATACAGGAGAGACTAACCCAGTGCAAGAGCAGATGATAGTAGGCTCAAGAGCTAGCAATCTAGATAGTGCAGATGTAGTAACAGTCCTTAGTATGCAGAGCTAGATAGTGTAAGCTTTAGTATGAAGGTTATGGAGGATTCCCCTGTGGGTTACTTATCACTAGTAGCAAGTAGCAGAGGAGAGGTTCGGTAAGAGCGGAGGTTCTGCAGGTCTTTTCATCCTGCCACTGGAGAACCTAAGTCTCTTCACCATGTACTCTGCATAGTGCTTCCACCCCTGAGACTCTTTAGCTGCACCTGCCTTTCAGCTGCAGTCAATCTGCAGTCAGCTCAGCCTTAAAATAGCAGTACTTTCTGTTCCTTCGATTTGTGTAGATTTGTTCCCTGGGTGTCTGCTTTCCTGTGTGAACTGCTGAGCTACTAGATTTTGGAATTCTGCCTGATTTCTTGACTTGATATGCTAAAACCTGATGATTTTGCCTATGTCTGCCAGACTGTGTATGACCCCTACCTGCTTTTGACTTTTCACCTGATTTCTGATTTTGTGCCTTTCTGCCAAGATTTGTTGCTGACCCAGCTGTCTGACTACACTGACACCTCAACCCTCAGCTTAAGCTCCACTACGGACTCTGCCTTACAACAGGTACCTTACAATATCAGATAAAATTTACCATATATGTACTACAACACCACATTGTATCCATTATAAAAACATGATTATCTTTGATTAGGGTTATGATATAAACCAAAACCAACGACTGAGTCAACAAAAATATTTTTTCCTTAATGAAGGTTAATTTCTGTTTAGTACATTCTAGGAACTAAACAAAATAAAAAGTCTTGGTGAGGTGTCATAAATTTCCCTTCCTAGAAATAAACAATTGGTTAGCACAAAACACATATTACACAAAACCACAAAATACAAAACATATGGTCATTATTTTATTGATTCATGAGTGCACTCTCTATTACCCATATTATTGAGCTCATATTAATTTATTAAGTATCACCACATGTAATTTCATTAAGAACATTCTTCAAAAGTTGTCAATAATTTACCATGGTTGTTATTACATTCACAATATCATTTATAGTGTGTTCATCACATTTGTGCACAAACATATACTGTATCACCATCCATATTGATTTTTCTATTTCAACCTCTTGTTCAATTCCATACAGATCTTGGAAATGTCTTAACTTCTAGGAACAGATCTGGTTCCTTCTGTATTAACGAGCAAACTGAAAAATAATGAGTGTTGTGTTCTTAAGTATCACTCTTATTTACAATCATCAAAAAGGACAATACAAACTACATATACATCTCCCGTGATCATTCACTATTGTATTATGCTGTTAAGTAAAAATACTCTTAGCTTGGTTTTACATTTAACATGTTATAAAGAACTTTACTAGTCTTTACTAGTCAACTGTCTTGTTCAACTGAGTGGCACAAAAAGGGGAAGAGCCAAGTTTTATTAGTGGGTGGAGCCTTCTTCTTTGTTATGCCCAGTAGGCTGGAATGGAGAACCAAACATTTAAATAATTATAATAATCATGGCTACTTTTAGGAATGTAAATGGTCAGCCATTTTCTTTTCTTTGTTTCAAATTAATCCTAGAGTTACATAAAAAAAAAAAAAACAATTTCAACTAGTATTTTATTTCTGCAGCATCATTAAACATTTTCCTTTGCCTTATATATCACCCACATTTTAACATCATATGTTATACTAGTCAGTTCACAGCTGGTCAAAAATTAACACATTAGCCTGCATTTCACAGACACAGGAGAGGTGAGCAAAAAGGGAGGGGGAATGCTTCAGGCTCTCATATTCAGGAGACACAGGCAGTCTGTATAGCCGCAGATTTTCTCTAACTTTTTACACAGAAACACAGGAGGGAGGGGTCATCCATCTCTGCTACAAATGTTATTTTTTTTCTGTTTAACCACTTGCCTACAGTGCACTTTCACCCCCTTCCTGCCCAGACCGATTTTCAGCTTTCAGCACTCTCACACTTTGAATGACAATTACTCAGTCATGCAACACTGTACCAATAAAAAATGTGTGTCCTTTTTTTCACACAAATAGAGCTTTCTTTTGACGGTATTTAATCACTACTGGGTTTTTTATTTTTTGTGCTATAAATAAAAAAAGACTGAAAATATTGTGAAAAAACACATTTTTCTTTGTTTCTGTCATACAATTTTGCAAATTAGTAATTTTTCTTCACAAAATTTGGCCAAAATTTATACTGCTACTTATCTTTGGTAAAAAATAACCCAAATAAGTGTATATTATTTGGTCTTTGTGAAAGTTATAGAGTCCACAAGCTATGGCGCTAATCATTTAAAATTGATCACACTTGATCACACCTGATGTATTGAAGGCCTATGTCATTTCTTGAGACACTAAAAAGTCAGAAAAGTACAAATACCCCCCAAATGACCCCTTTTTGGAATATAAACATTCCAAGGTATTTAATAAGGGGCATGGTGAGTTTTTTGAAGTTGTAATTTTTTCCCACAATTCTTTGCAAAATTAAAATTTTTTTTTTTTTTTTTTACAAATTGACGTATTAACAGGTTATTTCTCTCACACAGAATATGTATACTTGCAACTACACCCCAAAACACATTCTACTACTCCTCCTGAGTATGGCGATACCACATGTGTGAGACTTTTTCACAGCCTAGCCACATACAGAGGCCTAACATCCAAGTAGCACCTTCAGGCATAGGAGCATAAAATACACATCTAATTTCCTGACAACCTATCATTTTTAAAGGCCCCTCATATTTCTAACACATAGCATGTACATACCAAGAATTACACTAAAAAATACATTCTATAAAGGAAAGTGTACGGGAATAGGATGATTGGGGGTTGTTTACAATAAACTGCTGGGCATAGAGATTAGTTTGGTCCACGATCAATTGCAAAAAAATTTTTTGGCAAAAATAAATGGAAAAAATTCAATAATACGAAATTTTCAGTATTGGCCTGCACACCTGGCTGTGTGGTGAAAGGGGGAATACTTGCTGATCCCGAGTTGGAGGGCAGCCATCTTGGGTTGGCAAGAGCATCTGGGAGGTGGGTAGTGGCCCTGGCTCTTGGGGGATGTGACACTCCAGTGCTTTTAGTAGGGGGATTTGAAATTGGGAGTGATACCGCAGCGCTAGTGCTGGGCCTGGGCATTCGCTCCTGGGGTGTATCGCTGGTGGCAGTGCTGGTACTGGGCCTGGGCATAGGATCCTGGGGTGTACTGCTGGTGGCAGTGCTGGTACTGGGCCTGGGCATATGATCCTGGGGTTTATCCCTGTGGCTGCCTGGTTTCCAGAGCGCCGTGCCCTTTTAGGAGGGATCCATTCTTCCTACGAGTCCATCTCCGATCCGCTACTATTAGCGATTTCGGAATTGGATTCGGATACTGATGAGAGCTCCCTGGTGCTCTCATCAGTCATGGAGAGGACCTGAAGCACCTCCTCGCTGCTGTACATCCTTTTTGACATGCTGGCTGTGATGGGCTGTGCGACAGGTGACGGTTGACTGCGGATGATCACTGATGGGTGGCAGGTGACTGATAGGTGCCATTTGACGGTCACTGATGGGTTGACAGATGACGATTACTGATGGGTTGACAGATGACGATGACTGATGGGGTGACAGGTGACGATGACTGATGGGGTGACAGGTGACGATGATTGATGGGGTGACAGATGACGATGATTGATGGGGTGACAGATGACGATGACTGATGGGGTGACAGGTGACAATGATTGATGGGGTGACAGATGACGATGACTGATGGGGTGACAGGTGACGATGACTGATGGGGTTTCAGGTGACGATGACTACTGGGGTGACAGATGATGATGATTGATGGGGTGACAGATGACGATCACTGATGGGGTGACAGGTGACGATGATTGATGGGGTGACAAGTGACGATGATTGATGGGGTGACAGATGATGATCACTGATGGGGTGACAGGTGACGATGATTGATGGGGTGACAGATGACGATGACTGATGGGGTGACAGGTGACGGTGATTGATGGGGTGACAGGTGACGGGCGATGGTCACCGATGGGTGACAGGTGCACCGCTGTCGGTACTGATGGCAGTCTCTGGTGACAGGTGCACTTTATGGGTGGCAATTTCTGGGCACTGATGAGGTGACTGTTGGGTGACAGATGCAATTGGGGGGCTGAGGACTGTATAGGGACATGTGCTTGTGCTTTTACACTGCAGATCAGTAACTCACTGTCTCTGGCTCTGCTCTCCTCACATTGGAAACAGTGTGTTAGGGGAGAAGAGCTAGTAACAGTGAGTTACTGCTCTGTATTTACATTTGTGAATGTCTGTGAATGGGTTCACAGCCGATCACATAGTAAACAGCCACTGTCATTGGCTGTTTACTACTGCCAGTGACTAGCTGTGTTCCTAGGGAACACAGCGCCACCGACATGACCACGCAGCATGCTCCCGATCGCACATGCGCGGTCTTCTTCTGGGCTGCACTATTGTGATCGGCTGTGTGATTAGATCACAGCCGATCATGTGGGAAACAGCCACATGCATGATTACAAGCTCTGATTTGAGACAAGTATCACAAGCTCTCTGTGTGTTATATAGAGAAATGGCCAACCCATCCCTCTCTGAAGCAAAATAGCCTCACATTTCTAAAAGGAGTGGGTTGACTTGTCAATATAGTAAGTTTACAATCACATTCCTATCACTTGAATCAGCTAAAAGTAACCAGGCTTTGTTCTGTATGGACCCTTAGCCAAGGCTCGGAGGCATTTTTAAAAATTGTTAGACAATTAGACAACTTTAAATGAGGAAATATAGTTCCATAATAAGACATACTGTATATGTGCATAAGATAAAGTGAATTATAAATCACAAACAATAGATAGACGTTTAAGTCTTTTCCAAAGAAACATTCTTGTTTAAAAAGCGAAAAATGATCTATATAAAGATACACATGAGAGAATAAAAGTTGAAAAATAAAAATAAAATAAAAAATCTGTAAATAGGATCTATAAATAGATTGTGAAACCAATAAAATGCCCGAATTACACTGTGAAAGTGTCTTGGTTGTGAGATAAATAGCCTTCAAGTGCTGGGTGCTTCACCACTGTGCTCTTAGGTAAAAAATGGCCGCTTACCAGACCCAAAAGGTCCTGCTTGCATTATAGAATATCTCTGCTAAACAGGACACCATTCACCATAGACCCTTTTCGGGAACTCGAGACAGCCTCAGAATCCCAGGGTCATCAACAGAATCACAGGGTGATGAAAAGTTAAAAAGGAGGACACATAGTGCATTATCACTTAAAATGAATGTAAACAATTGCACGTACAGAGATGCTGCTTGATTCTTAGCACACAGTATTATGTCAGCACGGCCGTCTGCAGTATGGTTCATGCGTCCTGACGTCACCGCTAGCTGGTTCCTTTTAAAGCCACAAAACAGTCCTTGAATGGAGCAATAAAATCCTCCAGATACATTCAACATGAACAAACTAAAACCCCTTTTAGCAACAGCACATACATAAATAACCCACTTTATAACACTAGTATGAGTGAGTATAGAAAATTAAAAAAATAATAAAAAATAAAAAATTGGACACCCCAATCCCAAATGACAGGTATCCCTCCTCAGCTGTTTCTAAAAAAAGTTTATGTCCCACTTTACATTAAGCCCCTGTGGGCAATAACTCTGTAGATCAAAAATGCACTGGATTTCTCTTCTGGATATACTCCTTTTCATACCTACCTTGCCAGTAAGGGGTGTACTTTTCAATAGCAATTATTTCTAAAGTGGATGAATCCTTATAATGGCATATAGAAAAGTGTTTGGATAGACTATGGCCCCCAAAACCTTTCCTAATGTTGGCCAGGTTTTCCCCAACCCTAATTGCTAATGTCCATGTGGTCCTCCCAACATACTGTAGACCACACTTACAGCAAAGAAGGTAAACCACTTCCCTAGTTTGGCAGGTAATAAATTCCTTGATTTTATACTCCTTGGAGGTAACACTCGATGTTAAGTTAGAGGTTTTAATGGTTCTGGAATTAAGGCGGATATTGCATTTTCTACAGGGATAATAATACTTTAGATTATCAAACATAACTGGTTTAAAAGGTTTTTCAACTAAGTTAGGGGCAACCATGTCCCTCAGATTATGTGCCTTCCTAAAGATCACCTTTGGTTTCTCAGGGAGAACAGGTCTTAAAACTCAATCCCCCTTCAAAACCTTCCAATGTTTGGTGGTAATAAATCCAGTTTCAAACTTTGTTGTGTTTCCTTTTGTTTTATTCTTAGGGACTAGTAAATCCTTACGATCCAATTTTGCAACAGATTGTAAATCCTTTTTCAAAGATTCTCTCATGTGTTTCCTTATATACATATTTTTTTACTTTTCAAACAAGAATCTTTCTTTGGAAAGGATTTAAACGTCTATCTATTGTTTGGGAAGTTTAATTCACTATATTTCATGCACATATACAGTATGTCTTATGGTGGTATTGTGGATCACTTGAAGTGTCACATTTTTTAATTTAAATGTTTGGTCATTTTTAATTGTGCATCAACTGAGACATCGTATCTCCTCACTTTATTACAACCTTTATATCCCAGTATTTAAGGAATTTTTCAGGTGCAGCAGTCTCAGCTACCTTATTGGCCATGCGCAACCTAATAACAAATAAGGAAATATGTAATATGCAATTTCCCCATCAGGGTAAAACTATAGGCTATAAAGCCATTAAAATTACAGCTTTTGCAGATGACTTGCTCCAATACATTTCTCACCCGGAATCTTTCCTGCCTTGCAAAAACACTGTACTTAACCAACCCTTATAAGCCTCCTTGGAGCAATCTCTATCCCTTTATTTGGTATCCATACTAAAAAACGATATAATATTAACATTCCTCCTATAATACACAACATAAAAGCATCTCTCTCTTCTTGGAAACACTTTAATACCTCTTATATAATGGAAGAATAGGCTAAAAGCGGTATTAAGCCCAAACCCAAAAACGTAATATATTACAGATTACCAATCTTTAGATGTGGGTGGCTAAATCAGTTTTATGGCTTTTTCCTTGGTTATTTTTCACCTGGTGATCTGTCCAGTAAAACACCTCCTATACTTAAGTGCTCCCACTCTGGATGAGGGAGCACAGGGGGCATCTTTGGACAGCAGCATTGTCATTTGTCAGTCTGGGGGGAGGAGAGTGTTAGATGTACTACCAGATTTAAATACACTAACTAATTGAAGCCAAACTCCAGATCTCTCTGCAGTTACACAAGCGGTTACAGTAACCTTTTTTTTTTCATTTAGGATAAAGGTTTTACATGAATAAATAAAACTGGTCATTTTAGGCACCCCTGTCAGTGATAAATGGTTTGTCTCAACACTCAACACACTTACCCCCTGTGCTGCCATAGTTGACACCCTTCTAAAATCACTATGTTTATCTTGGGGCACAATCAAACTCACCATGTATCGTGAAATCATGCCTCAGCTTTTCGGCCATTCTTATAAATCTCCACATTGCTTCTATCTTATGGGTCTAAGCTTCACCTCTTGCTGCCTGAAATGTGGCCATCTAGATGCAGACTTTCATTTTTTCTGGGCGTGCCCCAGGATTAAACATTTTTGGCACTTAGTACTGCGCTATGTTACCACGCCTTTAGTAAACTCTTTACCTCTAACCCCTAAATGGGTACTTTTTGGCCTAACCAATATGCCAAGTATCAAAATCTCCATAGGTTATAGACATCTTCTTATTGGTATGTCATTAGTAGCACAGAAAACCTTACTTCATAAGTGGATCTACCCAGATCCCTCTGCCACTTTTTGTTTATAGCCAGATTATCCTATGTTTTCTGCATAAAATGGGCAGAGGCCTTTTTACTGTATGTAAGGAATCAACATTTTTTGAGGTATTGTAATCTTTCATTCAAACCTTGCTTTTAGATTCTCAACAAACTATAGCATAATGCTTCCAATACACCTAATGGTACCAAACCAGCCTGCTAACCAATCAGCCCCCAAATTATGTCTTATCCTCCGTTTACATTAAAATATATTTTACAATCGAATGACTGAGGCCACCCCTCTTTCATTTACTTGCTAAGTATTAGACCAACAGCCATCTATTCAGGTGCTTTTTAAAGGCTCTTCCGGATACCTAGCATTCCTAGTTTGTTTTTATTCTTTACTAACAACGTGTACACTGTCATTCTAATTCTCCTTTCAGATGAAGTGGAAACCATCCAAGAGTATCTGCCTGCTCAGCGGGGATCTCTCGACTAACCTCAGGTGGACGACTGGTCTGTGTCCGCTCCGCTATACAGAATGGATACGGACACAGCACGCTGTTCTCTATGGGGCGGTGGGATGGAAACGGCCTGCCTGTCTGTTTCTATCCAATTGTCATTTGATCTGCAAGACAGATGGGGAACAGATCCCCACCTTTCTGTTTTTAGCGGATCTGATCAGTTGCTGGCGGACGACAGTGGACACATGTCCGCTGACATCTGCAGCCCTATAATATATATAATGAAAGTTTTGAATATATATATTTTAATTTGTTTAGGCTTGCTCTACATTCTTACTGCTTAATAAAAAGTTTGGTAAATCATTATGAAAACAAAAGTGCTTATTTTTATAACTTTTTTGGATTATGATCAAAAAATAAAATGTGGATATAGGCTATATGCATTCTGGTACCTAATCCTAATTGAGACCCAGAAAATTGAATTTTAGAACCTTGGACTTTACTGGTACCAGAGAAGAACAGTGAGACAAGGTATTATAGAAATAATATTTTATTACAAAAACTAAAGAAAATATAAAACAATACAAATCCATGCTTATATGGATAGTACAGGCCATAAATATGAGATTTCTTCAATATTCCTTTGCTAATGCTTCAAGAGGTGGACACATTTCACAATAATTGCTTCCTCAGGACTCCAAGATTTGTGATTTGCAAAGAAAGCATTGATCTATCCAAGAAAGAAAGAGCACCTCAATCAATTAATGGTAAATAACATACATCATGATATGTAGCAAATATACTGTATCCATTCTGAATCACTTACATGCGTCAATCCAAATATCAATAATAGCCAAAGATATGTCATATAACACGGGGATATCATGTGACGTGTGATGCAGAACAACAAAATTTAGTACCAACAAATCTGGTTGTGATAACCTACAATAAGGAGCATGGTATCAACCGTTCCAGCTCTCACTTAGTTACTTATCCTTGAAATAGATAGTTCAGCACAAAAAGATCTCAGATGTTCAATCCCTTGAGAAATGTGTTTTCACAGAGCAGCAATCACCGCCTGGGGTATGTCACGTCCAATGCACAGTGGTTTCCTCATACATAGTACTGACCCGCATCAAAAGTTCTATTGAGGGGGATAATAAACGTATCTAAATGTCATACATTCAGCAGTGAGTGCATAGCTATACACCATGTGATGTATCATAGATTGAACTCTATATGGATATATATTATAGTAAGCCAGATGAAGAAATAATAATCCATAACTTACCCTTCGAGCCAAAGCAGCTACATAGCACCATCTTCCATTGCTCCTTCCAGATAACCCCTATTTAAAGCCATCATTTGCACCAAACATCCCCTCAATTATCAATCAGACCTAATGGATAATACATGTGTCCTATCCTGCTGACCGCCGAAGCCTCCTCCATCCACATCCAAACACATAGGGGAAGGTAAGCATCATTTTCCCTGGGTATCCGCCCCCGGCTTGACCCGTGACCAATAGCAGGCTGGACGTTCATGCCGCTGCTCACGCATGCTCAGAGCATCAGAAGGCACACCAGAGTAATGGCAGGGTACCCGCACATGCACGGTAATCAACCATAACAGCTTATACACAGCGCAGCTGCCAGACACAGCATATTAGCCAGCCAAGAGGAAGCAGTACAGATGCTAGGTTTTTTGGGTTATGTATACAAGCCAGATTCCAAAAAAGTTGGGACACTGTATAAATTGTGAATAAAAACAGAATGCAATGATGTGGATGTTTCAAATTTCAATATTTTATTCAGAATACAACATAGATGACATATCAAATGTTTAAACTGAGAAGAATAAGTTGATTTGAAATTTCATGGCATCAACACAGCTCAAAAAGGTTCGGACAAGGCAATTTTTACCACTGTGTGGCATCCCCTCTTCTTTTTATAACAGTCTGCAAACATCTGGGGACTGACTAGAGGAGATAAGTTGCTCAAGTTTAGGAATAGGAATGTTGTCCCATTCTTGTCTAATATAGGCTTCTTGTTGCTCAACTGTCTTAGGTCTTCTTTGTCACATCTTTCTCTTTATGATGCACCAAATGTTTTCTATGGGTAAAAGATCTGGACTGCAGGTTGGCCATTTCAGTACCTGGATCCTTCTTCTACACAGCCATGATGTTGTAATTGATGCAGTATGTGGTGGCATTGTCATGTTGAAAAATGCAGGGTCTTCTGTGAAAGAGACAACGTCTGGATGGGAGCATATGTTGTTCTAGAACTTGGATATACCTTTCAGCATTGATGGTGCCTTTCAAGATGTGTAAGCTGCCCATGCCACACGCACTCATGCAACCCCATACCATCAGAGATGCAGGCTTCTGAACTGAGCGTAGTCCGGATGACATAGCGTCCCAGTTTTCCAAAAATAACTTCAAATTTTGATTCGTCTGACCACAAAACAGTTTTCCACTTTGCCACAGTCCATTTTAAATGAGCCTTGGACCAGAGAAAATGCCTGCGCTTCTGGAACATGTTAAGATTTGGCTTCTTTTTGGCCTATAGAGTTTTACCCGGCAACGGCGAATGGCACGGTGGATTGTGTTCACAGACAATGTTTTCTGGAAGTACTGTATTCCTGAGCCCATGTTGTGATTCCCATTACAATAGCATTCCTGTATGTGATGCAGTGCCGTCTAAAGGCCTGAAGATCACGGGCATCCAGTATGGTTTTCCAGCCTTGACCCTTACGCACAGAGATTGTTCCAGATTGTCTGAATCTTTGGATGATATTATGCATTGTAGATGATGATAACTTCAAACTCTTTGCAATTTTTCTCTGAGAAACTCCTTTCTAATATTGCTCCACTATTTTTCGCTGCAGCATTGGGGGAATTGGTGATCTTCTGACAATCTTGACTTCTGAGAGACACTGCCACTCTGAGAGGTTCTTTCTATACCCAATCATGTTGCCAATTGACCTAGTAAGTTACATTTAACATTTCCGGCCTCTTATTTATACCTGTCCCAACTTTTTTGGAATGTGTAGCTCTCATGAAATCCAAAATGAGCCAATATTTGGCATGACATTTCAAAATGTCTCACTTTCAACATTTGATATGTTGTCTATATTATATTGTGAATAAAATATAAGTTTATGAGATTTGTAAATTAGTCCATTCCTTTTTTACTCTACAGTGTCCCCACATTTTTGGATTTGAGTTGTATATTATGCATACTAGATAATAGGTCTTCTACCTGTGTTCCAGAAATTACAAATTATAACTGTAAAAGTTGACCAGATACAAGAAAAGTTAACATCCAATTCAACATTTGCTGTAAGTATGCCTTACAGCTAAACTGTTTATATTAATTTCACAATTATAATCCGTTTACATATGACAGAAATAGATTAATTCCTGCTGAGCCTACTATATACATAAAAATGCAGCTCTATACTCTACAATGAGATAGTCCCAACAGTTGAGTGTACAGAGATAGTACAGAGTGTACAGAGATAGTAGGATAATGCTTTATGTTAATACTATATTAAGCTGTGAGGATTTTTTTTTTTCAGTTCCTTGATATTTGTGTAAATATTTTATACTTTAGTCAGACCTGCAGACAAGGAATATACATATATTCTATTTTTACAAATTAGTTGTTCTCTGGATATGTTTGATGAGTTTATAACCTATTTGCCACATGGATTTTAGTATATCACATATGTTTTACAGTGAATTATTTAACAGATGTTTCCATAAGCTGCAGATGAAAGCTTTCCCGAGTATGATGTCACTATTTTGAGACTGCATAGATTCCAGCACAAAGACTGAAGATTAAGACCTTGCTGTGAACTTACACTCTAAAGATAATGGGATACTTTTGGTCAAAAAGAAGAATTCCTTACTGAACAAAACTCATTAGCTGAACTGCTTGACAACAAAGTTCCCTTCTCCTTTTTTTTATTCCTTTCTAATGTTTCTTATTTGTAGATCTACTAGGGTCAATATTAGAGATGTGCGAGATCTGCCCACAATCTGTAGATGAACATTCCTCTGCATGATGCCATGAGCCAAAGATATATTAATCTACATCCTCCCTTTGACAGCTAACAGCCAACATTGGATGTGGCTGCTAGCTGTCAGACTGGACTGTCACTGATAGCCCCTGTTCCAACCTATGATCTGATATCAATTACAGTGGTTCCCAAACATGTGATCCTCATCAGCTCTGACATAGTTGGGTTTGAGGCTTCGTTTACAAAAATAAGAGTTATCACCTGCAGATGAAACAGATGGCACTGCAAACTGAAGATAGCAGTGTACCTCATAGTGGGAGAAAAAATACAATAATAAAAAAAACGGTTAATAATAAATAAGAGAATACCAAAAAAAAGCCTTATATGTCTTTAAAGTGGTTCTAAAGGCTCAAGGTTGTTTACCCTCATGCATTCTATGCATGATGTGTGCAGCAGTCCCCCTTAATACTTACCTGAGCCCCACTGCGACCCATTGATGTGCACAAGAGCCTCGGCTCTCCAGGTACTCTCCCTCCTCATTGGCTGAGACAGCAGCAGGAGCCATTGAACAGACAGGGGGCGCACCAGCCTAGTGCATTATCCTTATGTAGCACCCTACAGGTAGGTGCTAGGTAAAACTATAGTGGGCCTTGTCTGCCTAACAGCAGGGCTGTGATTTATCTAGTTAGGGTGTCAGGGATTCCGGATGTGCCTGCTGAAGGGAGAAGTATCCCCACTGGCTCCTGTGAGAGGCTTCTCATAGGGCAGTGTGGGAAGCCCAATCAGGGGACACATCCCAGCTTGTAACTACCCCAGAAGGCAGATTATGCTGCAAGGAATTCTGGGAGTGGGTATAAGTTTGGGGGGAAGTACGTGGCATGGTGTCTTTGGCGGGAGCAGAGTCCCAGGAAGGAGAGTGTGGCTGTCTCTCCTCCTGTCTGAGGAAGGTGGATATCTCGGGGTGTCGACTGAGAATCCAGAGAGTGCTGAGTTGAGCTGAGAGGATCCGGTGTGCCGAGAGCCTGCGGAGAGAGAGAGGGGTCCAGTCCCAGGAAAGCCTAAACAGGTCGCGAGTACTGCGGATTCCCCCTGGGGGTCTGCCTAGAGTCAGAAGGGACCACTCCGGAAGAGGTTCTGAAATCCAGTGTAAGCTAGCTGTAAAGGGGGTACCTAGGCTAAGGACCCTGAAGTTGTAAAGGGGGTACATAGTCAGTGGACCCTGAAGAGTTCAAGGAGTAAAGGGGGCACCTGCAGTCTGGGTCCTGAATTGTATTGCGTGTGCCAGTTACAGTAATAGTTATTCGGAGTTTTACAAAATACTACTTTAAGCTGTGCCAGGCGGGGTAAAGTATTCAGAGACTTACACAGTGAAACAGTGTCAGGAGTTCTACAGTTCTTAGTCTTGGATCTACTGGACTATAGGTCTGGGATTCAACACTTCTTCTGTTATACAGAGGGTTTGGGGATGGCCCCTTCCTGTTCCAACATGACTGCACACCAGTGCACAAAGCAGGTCCATAAAGACATGGATGAGCAAGTTTGGGGTGGAGAAACTTGACTGGGCTGACCTCAACCCGATATAACACCTTTGGGATAAATTAGAGTGCAGACTGCGAGCCAGGCCACTTCTTCAAAATCAGTGTCTGTCCTCACAAATGCGTTTCTGGAAGAATGGTCAAACATTCCCATAGACACACTCCTAAACCTTGTGGACAGCCTTCCCAGAAGAGTCGAAGCTGTTATAGCTACAAAGGGTGGGCCAACTCGATATTGAACCCTATGGACTAAGACTGGGATGCCATTAAAGTTCATGCATGTGTAAAGGCAGGCGTCACAATACTTTTGGTAATATAGTGTATATATAGAGTAGTGATGAGCCGAACACTCCCCTGTTCGGTTTGCATCAGAATATCTCGAAACAGGGGAAATGTCCTAGCGAACATGTGAACTCCATTAAAGTCTATGGGACACGGACATGAAAAATCAAAAGTCCTAATTTTAAAGGCTTAAATGTAAGTTACTCTCCCAAAAAAGTGTATGGGGACCTGGGTACTTCCCTGGGGGACATGAATCAATGCAAAAAACATTTTTTAAACAATTGTTTATACAGGAGCAGTGATTTTAATAATGCTTTAAGTGAAAAAATAAAAATGAAAAATTCCTTTAAATATCGTGCCTGGGGTGGGTTTGATGTGCCTGTAAACTGGCGCATTTGTGCGATGTATGTAGCCTGCTGCAGCAATGCTGACATTTCTAAAGGAAAAAATGTCATTTAAACTTGGTCGCAGTTGTAATGTATCGTTTGCTCCCAGCAATACAGATAAAAAAATGAAAAAAAAAAAAAACGGCCAGGATGGTGGTGGGGGTGAGCGAGCGCCCCCCCTCCTGAACCATACCAGGCCACATGCCCTCAACATGGGGAGGTGGGTGCTTTGGGGCAGGGGGGGCTGTGCCCCCCTGCCCCAAAGCACCTTGCCTTCATGTTGATGGGGACAGGGGTCTCTTCCCGAAAACCGTGGGCTGTGCGGGGGGAGGCTTATCGGAATCTTGAAGCCCCCTTTAACAAGGGTGCCCCCAGATCCCGCCCCCCCTATGTGAATGGATATCGGGTACATCATACCCCTACCCACTCACCAAAAAAGTGTACAAAAAAATAAAGACAAAAGCCAGTTTTGGACAAGTCCTTTATTAAAAAAATAAAAAAACAGTGTCCCCCTGATGATCAGAAGCCCACCACGCTTCCCGGGCTAATGATCTGTTTGAGTTTGACAGCTCTTTTATAGGGATCTGACGTCACGAGCCACCCCATAATGCACTACTCCATTATGGGGCGGCTCGTGATATTAGATCCCTATAAAAGAGCTGTCAAACTCAAACAGCTCATTTGCGCGGGAAGCATCCGAAGAGGCAGGAGCTTCTTTTTTTTTTTTGGTTGCGGGCAGGCAACTGATCATCGGGGGACACTATTTTTTATTTTTATTTTTTAACAAAGGACTTGTCCAAAACTGGCTTTTTTTTTTTCAGAGCCCCCCTGCCCCAAAGCACCCACCCCCCCAATGTTGAGGGCATGTGGCCTGGTATGGTTCAGGACTGGGGGGGGGGGCACTCGCTCACCCCCACCCCCATCCGGGGCCAGCCAGGCTGTGTGCTCGGATAAGGGTCTGGTATGGATTTTAGGGGGAACCCTACGCCGTTTTTTTTTAAATTTTGGTGCGGGGTTCCCCTTAAAATCCATACCACACCCGAGGGGCCTGGTATGGACTGGAGTGAACCCCGCACCATTTTTTTCAGCAATACAGACATAAACTAATATAAACTGAAGTGCCTGTATATATCTATATATATATATATATCTTTGTGGTATACACTGCACTATCTGATCTCAACAAACTGTAAAACGCAAAAATCTCTCTCCCTGCCAGCAATGTATTAATAACTATACTACACTATCTGTTAAACTTACTACACACTCCCTGAATGAATTGCACTTATAAATCACTGGCAGGCCAAGGGATCCAAGCCCACAACCTCTCAATTGCAAGCCTGGTATTCTACCACTTACGCCACTGTAAAGCCTGCTTAGGCTGAACACACTCGCCCTGCCTAACTAACTAACTTCTGTCTCTAGAAGCTAGTTAGTTAGTTAGGCAGAGAGAGTGTGTTCAGCCTAAGCAGGCTTGACAGTGGCATTCTAATCCATTGGCCTGTGGGTGATTTATAAGTGGATGATCTGAAATGTTAATAACAAAGCCCATTCTGATCGATTTCTGGTGAGTGTTTAATACCTAGGGGAGCAGTCGCACGAGGTGTGGTGACGAGAAGTTCTTTCTGAATCGTTTGAACATACCTTGTTTCGCCATACACACTCCCTGGCTAAAGTTTTTTTTTAACATTTAAGCATGTGGCTGAATGGATAAAAGATCTTTAATGATTTAAATAAGAGGAGAATTATCGCTTTTTTAAGCGCTGCTAATGTGAACATAGTTTTTTTATTTTATTCAATATTTGATTTTATGTGGGCAATGGAAGCTTTATGGTTTTAATTTTATAGCAGCAGGTAGTATATTAATCTTGCAAGTGCACATTGTATCATCCTAAGCGCCTGGTGAAAGAGACTCTTTGTTTTTGTACGGACCAGTCACTTTCCTTTTGTATATCAGAGATATACCCTTTTCAACTGGTTTAGAGGCTTGTAGGAAACCTGCTATTTTAGTCTGAATTAGTGCACATTAGTGCACTGTCTCATCAGGGATGAGATTTGCATGTATGTGTAGTATTCTCTATTTGGGAGATTAAATTCCTCTTGAAGAATTTTAAAGGGTTTAAGTGTTTTGGCTGTTAATAAGCATTGGTTATTTCTAATTTCCTTGTCTAGCCAAGGTTTAAGGTTGATATTTGGGATCACTAATGAGCATACTTCCAGCGGGATAGGAATATTAGCTCTAGATCCACTATGAGTGGTGGAACTTAAGTGGTTCCATGCCTTAAGGGTTGCCAGTAATGTGGGAGGAAGGTCAGGGTGGGTGCACTTTTTAAATTGTTGTGATAGTAATAAGACACAAAGATTCTTACCCGGCACTAATTCAGATTCTAACGCGGCCAATGTAGAGCTCTGAGATTGGATAAACCAACTTAATTGAGTCAAAATAGAAGCTATGTAGTAATCCTTAAGTATCACATGACCCAATCCCCCAGCCCTCCTATGTCTGATTAGTTTTCTAAAGGCACATCGAGAGCGTTTATTTTGTTACAAAAATCTATTGATGGTCCCTTGTAACTTGGTAAGGGTACTATAGGAGGATTGTAATTGGTAATGTCCTGAAGAGATAGCATTTTAACCACTTGCCTACCGTCCGCCGCCTTTTTACTGCGGCAGGGCAGCTCGGCTGCGTCCAGTCACATAGTACTACGTGACTGAGAGCATGTGGTTTAGACATAGCGGGAGGCCGCTGCCCTCCAGCGATCATCCGAGAAACCGAGAGAAGACCCGCCTGCTTGACAGGCAGGGAGAGATCAGCAGTTTCAGCTAAGCTGAAACTGCAACCTCTCTATGCCTGTCTCAGAACCATCCCCCCACACAGTCAGCAAGCAAATAAGGCATACATTGAACCCCTTTGATCACCCCAGTATTAACCCCTTCCCTGCCAGTGTCATTTATACAGTAACAGTGCATATTATTTAGCACTGATTACTGTATTAGTGTCACTGGTCCCCACAAAGTGTCAAAGATGTCAGTTAGGGGTCTGATCTGTCCGCCGCAATGTCGCAGTCCCGCTAAAAATTGCTGATCGCCGCCATTACTAATAAAAAATAAATAAATAAATAAAAAGTCCAAAGATCTATCCCACAGTTTGTAAACGCTATAACTTTTGCGAAAACCAATTAAAATACGTTTTTTGGGATTTTTTTTTTACTAAAAATATGTAGCAGAATATGAATTGGCCTAAACTGATAAAAAAAATTTTTTTTAAAAAGTATTCATTGGGAATGTTTTATAGCAGAAACTAAAAAATATGGCGTTTTTTTTCAAAATTGTCGCTCTTTTTTTGTTTATAGCGCAAAATCTAAAAAAAAAACCTCAGAGCTGATCAAATTCCACCCAAAGAAATCTCTATTTGTGGGGGGAAAAAAGGACATCAATTGCATTTGGGTACAGCATCGCACGACCGCGCAATTTTCTGTTAAAGTAATGCAGTGCCGAATCGCAAAAAATGGCCTGGTCATTAAGGGGGTAAAACCTTCCGAGGCTGAAGTGGTTAAAGGCTGCCAGACGGCCTAGCTATGATAGTTCTACTTTAAAAATTCCTAAGAGGTGCGTTTGTAAGTTGGCTATGAAGGGAAAGTAATTAGCCTGAAACAATACGTTTGTAGTCTTTGCAAGTGTAATTGCAATAGACGGCACCCCTGGCGCATGCCATTAGTAATGTGAAATGACTGAGACAACAGGCCACCCCTGAACGCCGAGCAGAAGGTTTAGTATATAAGGCCATAATAGACGATAGTATCTGACCGCTAAACCCAGATTTTTGCAAGACTGTCAACAGGTAGCCCCAATGTATGTGATCGAACGCTTTCTCCACGTCCAAAGCTAGGAGCACGGATGGCGTTTTAGAAAATTTTGCAAAGTGAATCACATCTATTACTCTTCTGGTAGCGTCAGCAGTTTGCCTGCCTCTAGTGAACCCGGACTGATCTGGATAAACCAGTGTGGGCAGCACATCAGACAATCAAAAAGCTATCAATTTAGCATACAATTTTAGATCAACATTTAGCAATGAGATAGGTCTAAAATTTGGGGGACATCCGGCGCCTTCCCTGCAGTGTTTTAATCAATGCATTCAACATTTCTTGGGGAAAAGAGGACGAGGCAGCAGCAGATTTAAAGACTTCACACAGATAAGTATGCTACGAAATGTTTTATAGTATTCTCCGCTATATCCATCTGGGTAATTTCTGGTTCTGTAAATGGAGAGTTGAGTGTTTGTAGTTGGGCTGAAGATAATTTGGGTAGGTTGATTTTCTCAAGAAAGTCTTCAATCTCAGATGGTGTGGGCTGAGGGGTGGACTCATCTGTTTTCAGGTTGTACAAGGAGGGTTATATAATTTTGAACCTGTGATATGGTGGGAAAAATGGCCTATTTTGACTTTACACCTTTAGCCCCGAAGTTTCTGGGCTAGGAATTTGCCCGCATTGTTAGTCTAGTGCAGGGGTCCTCAAACTACGGCCTGCGGGCCGCATGCGGCCCGCCAGGGTCCTGAGCCCGGCCCGCCGGCCGGTGTTCTGACAGATTGCTATACTCCCGTTGCTTCCGGGGGCGGTAGTCATGAAACAGCTGTGAGAGACAGCATGCGTGCGCAGACAGGTCAGCTTGCCGCTGTTACAGTCATCGTCTCTTACAAGGTATAGCAGTCCTTACAGGGGGCGGGGTGGGGAGGAACATTTTGCAGAGCTCAGTTAGCGGAGGCGGGGCGGGAGGGTTGAAGGAGGCGGGAAGGAAGTTCGGCCGTCACATTAATACAGGCATTCTAGCCATTAAAAGCCGAAGTGGCTCCTCCTATATATAATTTATATAAAATACTAAGTATATGTTTTGTTTTTTTGTATGCCTTTTAATGGCTAGAATGCCTGTATTAATGTCATGGCCGAACTTCCTTCCCGCCTCCTTCAACCCTCCCGCCCCGCCTCCGCTAAGTGAGCTCTGCAAAATGTTCCTCCCCGTCCTGCCCCCTGTATGGACTGCTATGTATACCTTGTCAGAGTCGATGACTGTAACAGCGGCAATCCGTCCTGTCTGCGCATGTGCACTGGTGAGTCTCACAGCTGTTTCATGATGTACCGCCACCGGAAGTGATGGGGGTATAGCATTCTGACAGGGTAAAGCTGTGGTCACTCTGGCATTGAAAGGGGGCACGCTGTGGTTCCTCTGCTTTGAAAGGGGGCACGCTGTGGTCACTTTGCATTGAAAGGGGGCATGCTGTGGTCCCTCTGCTTTGAAAGGGGGCACGCTGTGGTCACTTTGCATTGAAAGGGGGTACGCTGTGGTCACTTTGCATTGAAAGGGGGCACGCTGTGGTCCCTCTGCATTGAAAGGGGGCACGCTGTGGTTACTTTGCATTGAAAGGGGGGCACGCTGTGGTCAATCTGGCATTAAAAGAGGGCACCCTGTGGTCACTCTGCATTGAAAGGAGGCACCCTGTGGTCACTCTGGCATTGAAAGGGGGCACCCTGTGGTCACTCTGGCATTGAAAGGGGGCACCCTGTGGTCAATCTGGCATTGAAAGGGGGGCACGCTGTGGTCAATCTGGCATTGACAGGGGGGCACGCTGTGGTCAATCTGGCATTGACAGGGGGGCACGCTGTGGTCACTCTGGCATTGAAAGGGGGCACCCTGTGGTCACTCTGGCATTGAAAGGGGGCACGCTGTAGTCACTCTGCATTGAAAGGGGGCACGTTGTGGTCACTCTAGCATTGAAAGGGGGGCATGCTGTGGTCACTCTGGCATTGAAAGGGGGGCACGCTGTGATCACTCTGGCATTGAAAGGGGGCACCCTGTGGTCACTCTGGCATTGAAAGGGGGCAGCCTGTGCTCACTCTGGCATTGAAAGGGGGCACCCTGTGGTCACTCTGGCATTGAAAGGGGGTACCCTGTGGTCACTCTGGCATTGAAAGGGGGCACCCTGTGGTCACTCTGGCATTGAAAGGGGGAACGCTGTGGTCACTCTGCATTGAAAGGGGGCACGCTGTGGTCACTCTGGCATTGAAAGGGGGCACGCTGTGGTCACTCTGGCATTGAAAGGGGGCATGCTGTGGTCACTCTGGCATTGAAAGGGGGCATGTTGTGGTCACTCTGGCATTGAAAGGGGGCATGTTGTGGTCACTCTGGCATTGAAAGGGGGCACGCTCTGGTCACTCTGCATTGAAAGGGGGGCACGTTGTGGTCATACATATATATAAATAAAACAATAAATATTGTATTGTTTTTCCTGTTTTTGTGTGCACTACAAATAAAATATGCGCATTGGAGTCCAGCTATAGTCCGGCCCCCAACAGTGTCTGAGGGACCGTGAATTGGCCCCCTGTTTAAAAAGTTTGAGGACCCCTGGTCTAGTGTAATGAATAATTTTCAGGCGTCTGATAATTTTTTCATGGGAGTCAATAAGGAGATATCTGAGATCACTTCTAAAGGCTGCCAATTGAGATGAGAGTATGGGGGGGGGGGGTTGGTTTGATTTTGTTTTGTGTTTCAATGGATCTAATACCTGACAACATAGAAACCAACGGCTGCTGCCTGTCCCTCTTAACCCCGGAACCCATTTTTATAAATATACCCCTCATGTAAGTAAGATTTGTGGGCATTCCACAAAATGCAAGGATCTGAGGAGCACTGATCTTGAAGAAGTCCTTCAAGTTTTTTTCTAGGTTGTCTCTAGTGTCTTTTTGTTGTAGTAGCACCTGGTTTATTCGCCAGATGAAAGTAGATTACGGTGCAAAAGAGTCAGTGATTGTCAGGACTAAGGGAGCAGAATTTGACCAGATTTCCCCCCGATCTCTACTGCTTGGATCTTCTGAAGTAGCCATTTGTCTGTTATAAACAGATCAATCCTTGAGTATGAATTTTGGGCTAAAGAAAAATATGAATAGTCCCTTTCACTGGTATGCAGTGGTATGCAGTATCAATGTCACTAGAACCAAATACGTCAACAGGTAACTACTCGGCTGATACAGAAAACAAGCAACCACCCAGAATGAATCTCAAGTTAAAAGCAGGGCTATACTCACCTTCACTCCAGCAATGTGGTTTCCTGGGACTCCCCTGGGACATTTTCAGCCACTTATCTTCTGGGTACTGATTTTCGGTGGTTTTCTTTGGCCAAGATGACGTTACTGTTGTGCATGTGTTGGGATTCATTCATTTGGGCATTGCCAAAATTGTACACTGATCTGTGTACAGTGTGGACAGGCAGGTAAGAAGCTTTAATGAAGAAGAGACATATGATGTCGCTCCTGTGTTAAAAACCAGCCTGTTGCATATAATGGACATATTTATACAGAACAATCCAGCAGATACTTCCCCAAACTCTAACTGGATGGCCCAAAAGGCCACTGTGAGGGGATCCATAGTTCAAATAGCAGCCTGATTGAAAAATAATTCAGAAGCACTCATTAATCAAATAAACAAAGCCTGAAAGATTTTACTAACTTCACATTAACAAAACCTTCACCTAAATTTGAGGTATAAAATAGACTCTGCTCGCTTGCACAGCTAAATGTCTGCTTAACTGTGAAGGCAGAGAAAAATCTTTGCTGGACCTGATCAAATCAGGCAGACCGTCCAAGTATATTGCTAGCTAGGAAGCTTACCCCATGTCCCCTGCACAGGACTGCTGATAGAAATCCCCGGGCTGTGTATAGACTACCTGACAGGGCCCCCTCAAGAAAATATTAGGGCTCCATTCACAAATAGGCATCTCGGATCGGAAGCAGAATTGGCGCGATTCTGCCTGCGATTCCGAACCATTGCAAGTCGCGGGATGCCCATGTGATTCCAGTGACTTGCAATGGCACCCCAAACATGGATCGATTTTCTGCGATTGACGCCCAACGAATCGTGGTAAAATCGCGCAAACAGAATTGCGGGACGCCTGTCGCCCAAGAAAAGTACAAGAGCTTGTTTTGGGCAACAGGTGTCCTGCAATTCTGTTTAATAATAAAATCATACTTCCGGTTCCGGCGCCCATGTAGGAGGCAGCGCGGGACATCGGCTCCAGGACAAATCGGCCACATAGCCTGCATACTTGCCCATCCGCACTCGCTCTTGCTGCCATCGGCCAGCCAGTGACCCGGAACCCCGATCGCTATGGATCGATTCCTCCATCACGGCGGCGCTCCGCCGGCGGCCCAAATCAAGCCCGCGGCTTCAAATGCGGCCTACTCTGAGGAAGACATGGCGGACGCCGCCCCCCCTCAGGCGCCACTGACACAGCCACACCAGACCACCACATCCATCCCCGAGGCACAGATATCCTCCCTGGCACAGGCTGTGGCCACCCTGCTGTCCCCCACGATTAAGGACGCTGTGGACAAAGCCATCTCTGAGGGGATTGCCCAGATAAAGAAGGAGATAGGAGACCATGCACATCGGCTGACAGAAATAGAGCACAGAATGTCTGACCTGGAGGACGAGCTACAGGGTTCTTTTGCGATGGACCAGCAGGCCAGGCAGACACAGAGGTATCTCCTAGATAAAGTGGATGATCTGGAGAACAGATCTAGGAGAAATAACCTCCGGATCATAGGACTGCCAGAGACCTATGGAGCAGAAACTCTGTGTGACATAGCTTCAGCACGCCTCCCTGCGGCTCTGGGGATCCAGACGCCATGCTCTGTGGAACGCGCTCATCGCCTGGGGGCCCCCTCCAATGACAGACGCACACCGCGATCGATCATCGTGCGATACCTGAATTATATGGACCGGCAGAATATTCTAAAATCCTTCCGCAACTCCAAGGCTCTGCAAGTCGACGGCCATAAGCTGCTGATATTCGCAGATTACTCCCAGGAGGTTTCCCGCCGCAGGAAGGCCTTTCAACCGATTTGTCAGGCCCTGTTCCACAAGTCTATTAAGTTTACACTGGCATACCCAGCCATACTTCGCCTAGCGGACCTATCCGGAGAACAGAAATCCTTCTCGGCACCCGACGAGGCCTACCACTTTCTGGAACGCCACTACAAACTCACCCTGGACCCCCCGTCCACACCGTCACCTCAACGCCCCCAGGGGGCTAGGGGACAGCAGAGCCCCAGAAAGGATCCAGCAAAGAAGCAACGGATCTCTTACCGCCACAGACCACGCTGATGGCCCACCTGATGCCGGACTGATAACTGATAACTGTCTACTATGCTCCAACGAACTCGCCCTGTGCATATCCTGTGCTTCCCAACGTCGGTACCCCAGTCTGGTACCTGGTAACTATACATGTCTAATATGGTTACACACAACTGTCATTTTCTTTATTCTTTTACCAGTTACGCTAGGATGAGTCGTAGCTAGTTCAGTATACCTGTCATGGCTGTTTGACCCCTTACGGGTCTCTTTACTGCATATTTGTTATTAGATGCCATTTTAAATGCATAGGCCCGACCCGCCTGCGTGGGATATACCGTGCACGCGGGTCGCCGCCATTCTGTAGCTTTCCCTCTCCAGTGTTGTGTGACCCTGCTACTACGTCGGGGACCTCCCGCGTTTGTTCTAAGCAGCATCCCTCAATTACTGCTTATTGATCATCCAAGGCGGGGCATACCACACTGAACCTGGTAACGCTGTCCGATGCGTGAGCTCATTTACATGAGGAAAAAAGTGAAGTTCTACATGTTTATCTTTTGTTCCTTGCTGGTTTACCCTTTGGCTCATGTTGGGCCTACCCTTCTACCTTTGCCTATTCCCTTGGCATCTACCTTCACCTACCGTTCGTTGTCCTCCTTATCTGGCCTATTTGACCAGTTGGGCATCCCGTCACGAGGCATAACACTAGGGGCTCTCCCACAGATAACCCTTACTCGTCACGAGTTGTCTCTCCCGTGGGACCCTCCATGAGTGTCGTATCTTGGAATGTTAAGGGACTTAGATCACCTAACAAAAGGATGGCAGTTCTCAGACACTTGAAGCGTTTGAAAGCTGACATTGCGATTTTACAGGAAACGCACTTGGAAGCAAAGGACTTCCATCGTATGTGCAAGTTGTGGGTGGGACAGGTTTTTGGCTCTCCGGCAGTGAAGGGCAAGGCAGGGGTCCTAATACTCGTTCACAAGAACTTACAAGCTACCATCAAACACACGGTATCTGACGCGGAGGGACGCATAGTGATACTACACCTAGACACGGCGCAACGGGAATGGGCAATTGCGGGTGTCTACGCCCCGAACACACCCTCGCCACCTTTCTTTCAGTCTTTAACCCAGACATTAGCTCCCTTCCTTCATCTACCGCTTTTAGTAGCGGGAGACTTCAACCAACTAATGGACCCGGCGGAGGACAGATCCCTCGCCGCTAGAGCCCTCCAGAATCCAAGTTCACGTCACTCCTTGTTGCTGCGGGAATTTGCAGATAGCGTACACCTCTCCGATGTGTGGCGATTACACAACCCTGAAGGGAGAGAATACTCCTTTTATTCTCACCCCCACCAGTCGCTCTCCAGAATCGATTACATTTTTGCGAATCCCACTGTACTTGCTTATGTGACATCCCCTCTCATACATGACATAGCGATATCTGATCACGCCCCAGTCTCAGTTAGCATCACCCTATATAACTCCACTCCTGCTGTGAAATGTTGGGGCTTTCCCTCATATCTCGCTAAAGACCCGGGGGTCTCCTCCCTCATCAAAGCGGCCTGGACAGAATTTGTTACACAAAACGAATCTCCCTCGGTATCTCCCACCCTTCTTTGGGAGACAGGGAAAGCAGTCCTAAGAGGTCGTCTTATATCTTATGCCGCGGCATATAAGAAGACACTATCCAAATCTTTTGAGACGGCCAGCTCTTCACTGAGAGCGGCCCAGGCTGCACTCCACAGCCGCAACTCCCCTGAAAACATAGTCCGCTGGTGGTCTGCTAAGGCAGTCTTTGATGAGTGGGCCGAGAAGAGGGAACAGCTATATAGATCACACCAGGAATGGAAATTCCACTGTTATGGTAACAAACCGGGAAAGCTCTTGGCCTCTCTGTGCCGAGGTCCCTTTACCCCTACTCAGGTGTCTGCTCTCAGAGACACTGATGGCCAAATAGTGAACGACCCAAAAGACATCAATAAGGTTTTTGCTCAATTCTACCAAAACCTGTACAGCCATGAGCCTATGGACGAGAGGATGGCCTCAGAGTGGCTCTCCAGAATCGGCCTCCCGACTATTACTCAAGACCAACTATCGCAGCTCAATGCCCCATTGACTTTGGAAGAATTGACCAAAACCATCAAATCACTAACACCGGGGAAATCACCGGGCCCCGACGGGTACACGCCAG
Source organism: Pelophylax lessonae (assembly GCF_965119305.1). Classification (NCBI taxonomy): domain Eukaryota; kingdom Metazoa; phylum Chordata; class Amphibia; order Anura; family Ranidae; genus Pelophylax; species Pelophylax lessonae. The sequence goes on from NC_138772.1 coordinate 323,336,720, forward strand.
ACTTTTACAAGCTAGCAATGGAATCGGTAGAACCGACACTGCTGTCTGTATTTAACCATATACTGGATGGCCATCCCTACCTTCCTACGGGCAGCCAAGCCCACATCAAACTGATATACAAAAAAGGTAAGGACCCACTAGACCCGGGCTCTTATAGACCGATCTCACTACTTAATGTAGATTCCAAATTGTTATCCAAATTGATGGCGGACAGATTGGCATCCATAATGCCTACTCTCGTTCACCCCTCACAGGCGGGGTTCACGAAGGGTAGGTCAGCGACCTCCAACATCAGGAAAGTACTTCTCGCATTGGAGAAGGCAAAATCAGACCCGGGCGCAGACACAGCGATCATAACTCTCGATGCCGAAAAGGCGTTCGATAACGTCAATATCCAATGGTTGGATCGCGTGCTTCTCCAATTGGGCTTCTCCGGTAAATTTCTCCACCTGATCTGCGCGATGTACACGTCCCCAGCAGCACAGGTGGTGATAGCGGGACATATGTCCCCGTCCTTTCGTCTATTCAAAGGGACGAGGCAGGGGTGCCCGCTTTCCCCGCTTTTGTTCAACTTGGCGCTGGAACCGCTATCTAGGGCCCTCTTGGCACACCCAGACTTACATGGTATTGGGGTGGGCACCGAAGAGCTTCGTATTGCAATGTTTGCTGATGACGTCCTTTTATTTACATCGGCTCCGGGCCAGGATATACCCACAGTCCAATCCATATTTGCTGACTATCGTCTGTGCTCGGGTCTGCGCATTAACTTTACCAAGAGCGAAGTCCTGCCCCTCGACACGACGAGTACCCCGTCGTGGGCAAACACCTCAACTCTCCGTATAGCAACATCTCACATAACTTACCTTGGGGTCAAAATAGGCCGTTTCCCCTCATCAATTTATCACCTAAATTTTACGCCAGTCCTCGATAAAATGATAGCTGAAATGAAAACTTGGGCCAACTTACCGCTGTCCTTCTTCGGAAGATGCCATCTTTACAAAATGACTACCTTCCCCAAGTTATTGTATCCGCTGCAAACCATTCCCTTGCTTTTAAAACACACTGATGTCACTAGACTACGCAAAGCGCTGTCCACCTTCCTATGGAAGGGGAAGAGACCTCGCATCTCCCTCATCAAACTACACCTACCGAAAAGAGAGGGGGGAGTGGATCTACCTAACACGAGATTATACAACATAGTATGCCTCTTGAGGGGATGTCTAGATTGGCTCAGCCAGGATTCGCGTTACACCAACTGGTCGCTGGAGACGCAGATGGTGGCCCCATGTGACCTCATAGCGCTGCTGCACTGTGGGACGGGGGATATACCGCAATCCCTTCGCAACAACATCTTGATAAGAGACACAGTGGCGGCTTGGCGAGAAGTGCGGAAGAAGCTGGGGACCCCCCAGCGGTTGTCAAGGTATCTACCCATACACCGCCACCCCGGGTTCCCACAGGCGCAGCAGCACTCAATTTATGAAATGTGGTCATCTAAGGGGATCGAGCGGTTCCACCAACTGTTTGATGTACACACGGGCAGACCGTTGGCTTTCGCCAGCTTTGCGGAAGCCTACGGCCTTCCTCCAGGGCATTACCTCTATTTCAGGCAATGTATAAGTTATGTATCTGACCTGTGTAATACTCCCTCACAACGTTTTCGCTCAAACCTTTTGGACACATGGATACAACAGGGAAAGCACAGGATATCACAGCTATACAAGCCTCTAAATCAGGAACTCTTGAAGGGGATTTCGGCTTCCATAGCCAAGCCCTGGAACAAGGCGCTCCACTCCTCTGACGCACATCGGAAGATCCTTCAAGGATACACCACCACCCGTATGTACGTCTCCAACGAATTCTGGAGGGAACAACAATTTAAAATCCTACATGGTGCGTACCTCCCGCACATTCGGTGGTCTACTAACGCCGCCCACCACTTTTGTACTCTATGCAATGAACATTTCCCTTCCCTTCTTCACAAGCTATGGTCGTGTATCCACATATCATCCTTCTGGGATAAGGTGACTAGGTATGTTGCCAAAATGACCGGGGTACTACTCCCCCATGATATATACCCTCTACTTTTTAACTGCTTGAACAAAAACTCCACCTCCTTGTCTCAGTCAAATTGGAAGCTTTTGTCCTTACACAAATCCTGGATAGTGTCCTGCCTAATGTCGGCCCGCAGGCTGATACTCCGTCATTGGCTTTTGGACTCTGCCCCCACAATTTCAGAATTGTCCACTGCCATGTCTGCATTGAGAACCACGGAATCTGTGGGTCTCTCCATCGACCCAAGTCTGTCTCACAAAAAATTTGACAACAAATGGAACTGTCTATCGTCCACCTGCCCCATGAGAGCTGAAGGATACTTAGCTCCCGTCTCTGTTCGATCTAAGATCCCACCACTACTGACTTAGTGGACTACAACGCACCGGTGTACAGCACTCTCCACATCTGTAATCTCCCTATGTAGTATGAATAAGTTTTAGCCTCTTTTTACTGCCTCACTGTATGTATAAGTCTGTTCAGGTGACAACGGGCTCCTCTGAGCTTTCAGGACTGGGCCGCTCGACTACGGTGGGCAGCCCAGTCCCAAACGAATAGCAACGGCGGTCTTGATGCCCTACCAATACTAAATATGATGCCTACCACCCATCCTCCCTCCCCTCTCCCTCATCTCCCCCCCCCCATGTCATTCCTTGACACCAGGCTATACTTTGCTCCTTTTCTGTAAAGCCCTCCCCCCCCCAGAGTTACACAAAACACCCTAGGCTTTGCAGAAAATTGATCCTGCGATTCCACCCAGGAAATTCCTTGCGACCAGCATTGGCACTTGGCAGAGCGCGTTGTCACTAGTATTATACCGTTTGAAGTACTTTTGCTCCACTGCTCACAGTTTTGTTATTTGTAATGCTTTGAATTTCAATAAAATATTGTTTAAAAAAAAAAATAATAAAATCATTATTAGCAGACACAAATACAAAATAACTCACATAATTCCTGCTAAATCTAAAAGAAAAAAGTTATTAAATAAAAATGGAGATGAGATGAAAAAAATATACAGGCTGGGCAGTTGGAGCTCCGGGATCAGGGAGATAGAGGGGGATAAACAAAGTTAGAGCTAACAAACTCAGGAGCAGAGCTAACATTACAGCCAGGGATGGGTGGGGGGCCCCACACAGGGAAGGGGATTAGTGAAGGACAACTGTACCTTTTTCTCAGCAGATAGAAGCTGGCAGCAGGGAGAGGGAGAGAGATCAGCTTTCAGATGCTGAAGGAAGAGTTTTGTATTTGTTGTCCATCACTAATCCCCCTCCCTGTGTGGGCCCCCCGTGTGCTCAGGCCCCCTACAGGAGGACAGGTGCTCCTCCCCTATCATCGGCCCTGCCCCTGCATACTGCTATCTCTAAACTTAGAAAATCTGATGGATCCTTCGCCCAGACCCAGCAGCCAATTCTCCAAAAGTTTTATTAATATTATTTGAAGCTCTTTACAGCTTCAAGCAGGGTTTCAGATGACAAAGTAGACAATTTTCTATTGTCTGTTTCCCTACCCTCTTTGGTTGACTGTCACAGAGAGCTCCTGGAGAAGGAAGTTGTGGGTAAAGAAATATTGCAAGTTATCAAACAGGCTAATGCAATAAAAGCATTGGTCCCTGATGACTTTACTGCTTCTTATCATGAAAAATTCACCACATGTACTTGGGGATGGTTTGCTTCTTGACTCTGATTCAAACGGCACGTATCTTTGTATGACAATATACTAATTTGCTGTTAAATGGGAATATAAAGTAATGCCCGCATCCCTAAATGACTAAATAGAATGGACATAAGTCCCTCTAATGGGATTTTTTAGGGCATAAGATTCAACATAATTTTAACTGGTTTTATCAATCCTTTATTGACATATAAACATAAAAAAAGACCTTTGTATACCATAAAATAGAAATGCAGTTTAAAAAGAATAGCGTAAGTAAATATACAGGAATAACCACATTCAACTATCAGAGAACTCAGTTGACAGAAGAAAACCCAATGCAAGAAGTTTCTTCTTTAGGGGTAGGTGGTTATAATATAAGACATCATATAAGTATATTAATACAGAATGGAAGCAGTATATAAGTATTTGTTTACTGACTCTGTAAACACAAAACTATCTTATGGACAACGGCATCATTTAAAAACATCAAGGTTTGTTTGCTGCTGCATGCTACCAAAAGTGAAACTATCAAAGACACTTGGACCCCCCTCGCTCCACCCACAAGGGGCTGGCGGGAAGCCCAAAGTGGTCACAGCTATGTCTCCACAAGACCAATCTGGCAATGATCAGCAGGGTGGTCATAGATAATGTGCAGAAATAAACAGATTGATGCCAAATAGAGAAAAATGAACCCTTTAAACCCTTTACTCTACCTGAACTTCACAGTAATAGAGCCAACCAAGGAGGAGGACCCAGGAAGGGAAAGGAGGATGAGAGGAGGGGATAACATCAAATCGGAGTCCTGGTAATGAGTGATTTTGACAGAGGATCTACAACACAGATAATTTATTAATATAATAATATTTGTATGATACCTAAACTGTACAGAGACTCTAGCAAATTTAAAAAAAGCTAAAGAAAATCTACACCAACAGAATTACCCTATTTTTGGAGCATTATCTAAATATATATCAAGTGGGATTTGTCCCCAAGTGCCAGGTGACAGACCAGATTGGAAGAGCAATAGACAATAATTCAGTACTACGTTCTAAATGGGATGAAGTTAGAGAGAGATGAGGGATGGAACTCTCGCTGGATCTAAAAAAAGCATTTGACTCCTTGCCCTGCCCTACCTCTTTCTGGTCCTACAGAAATAGAATTTTAGACCCAAATTCCTAACCCCTCTTCACAACTTATACTTAAACCCCACAGCCAACATTACTGAGTAAAATGCAAACCTGACTTAATACACATACAAACATGCACCCAAAAATTATGCCATCTGTCGCCATTATTATTAGTAATAGCGATACAGATGTTTGCGATAGCAATCCATGCAAACCCAGATGGGGCATTCTTATGCTATTTAACGGTGTGCCAGTGCAAATTTTTTTGTTCTTGAAATTTCTATTCTGTTTCACCATCATAGGATCCTCTGCTACATTTTGTGCATTGGAAGAGATACACTGCATTACTGGAGGTGCAGTTGTATGATCTTGTGATTCTGAAGGTCCCTTTTTTGAGTGTGACGCTTTTTGATGGTGTAGCACCCTACAAGGTAGGTGCTAGGCAAAAGTATAGCGGGCCTTGGCTGCCTAACAGCAGGGCAATGATTTTCAGCTGGGCTGTCATGTCTCCCAGTGTGGCTGCTGAGAGGAAAGTCTCCCCACTTGCGCCATGAGAGGATTCTCATTGGGCAGTGGAGGAAACCCAATCAGTGGCTCATTCAGGCCTGTATCTACTCCAGAAGGCATATTTTGCCACAGAGGATTCTGGGAGTGGGTATAAGTTTGAGGGGAACGCATGACGCAGCGTATTTTTGTCGGGAAGCAGAGTCCCAGGAGGGAGAGTACGGCTGTCTCTCCTCCTGTCAGAAGGATCGGGTGTTTCGGGTGGCTGCCTGAGAGTACAGAGAGAGCTGAGCTGAGCTGCAGAGAGGATCCGGTGTGTCGAGGACCAGCGGAGATAGAGGGGTTCAGTTCCAGGAAAGCATTCCAAGTTTGTGAGTACTGTGAATTGCCCCTGAGGGTCTGCCAGTGTAGAGGGAACCACTCCGGTGAAGGTCCCAGGGATCCAGGAGCCAGCTAGTGTAAAAGGGGTGCCTAGTGAGAGGACCCTGAAGTGTCAGAGGAGGCACCAGCAGTTGGGCCTTGAAGAGTTAAGTGTACAGTGTACAGTGTGCAGTGTACAGTGTTAAGGGTTGCAGCAGCACAAGCAGTTACAAGGAGCTACCTCAGTCAGTGAAGGGCTGGAGGGAGCCATTTGCAGGACTTTTGAGCTGGACAGAGTGCCAGGAGTCAAGTGTTACTACAGTCCTGGATCTTCTGAGTTAACCAAGGAGTTAAAGTCTAAGTTTCTGCACAGTTCAGCAAAACAGTATTTTCAAGCACCAGCAAGCGTTGTTCGGCATTCAGCTGGCGTCAGAACAGCGCTAACAGGCATTTTTCTACAAAGTGTCCCAGTTAAACTTAGTTGAGCCAAAGGAGTATCCCACTCATTCCCTCCTCCCATCCCCATTACAAAATAAACAAAACAAACCAAAGATGTCGCAATGGTCGTTGTCTCAGCTCTCACACTTGGGTTTCCAACTTAAATGTGTTGGAAGTGTTACCGGTAGCAATGGCAGACCCATATCAGGCCCAATGCCTTGAAATCCTGCTACATTTAGGGGCTCATCTGTGATTTTTCCATTGGTTACTGGGCTGGTTGCCCCTGGCAACGGCAGAAGAAAAAGTCGGAAAAGTCAATTTGTGTGCCCAGAACTGTTGTTCAAGTATCACGCCCAGTGTGAGGCCGGATCTGCGGGAGGCAAGGAGAGTGGGATGAAGCTAGAAGTACATATGGAAGGTTGCTTGTGGCAACGAAAATGCTCAAGTAAAAATTGCAATCTGATGAGAACCTTTGATATGAACTATGAAACCATAGGCAAAATGTATTTAAAAAAAAAAAAAGTACAAAGTTGAGGGATTTGCTGAACATGTGGCATATGCTGAGACGAATATTCAGGATCTACATTCATGTTATAGACACGTCTTACTGAAATCATTCCATGTTGCTTGGTGTGCAAACCCGCATCTTCATTCACTGCTGACCAGCTATCAACCTTTCTGGACATTTCTTAAGGTACGGCAAATAATGCATCTGCCACACCTAAAAAACCCAACTTGATCCAGAAAGGTACGGCAAATAGCGCATCTGCCACAACTAAAAAAACAAACTTGATCCAAAAAGGTCCATCTGGGGGAGATGGAGTACTAGAAGCAAGTCTGGCTCAGGGAAGAGTCTAAATCTATAAGTGGATCAAAGAAGCATCCCACTCCATACCGGACTGAAGTCTTTTTGACCCACATGCAGTATTGCTACGGGGTCCTGGCAGTCTGGTAAGTGGCAGTATCCATAGGGAGTGGATCCACACAAGATTGCACTTTATTTTGGCATGGATTGGCAGGCACTGATCTGCATAATAAGGAGCACAAAAGCACATTGCACTTTCACTGGCTACTTGCTTAAAATTGGACTGTTTGGGACTTTAAGAGTGCTGTTTTATATATTTTTCATTTATTTTTATTCATTTATCTATTTACCCATGGATTGTTTTTATGGATATACACTTATGAATTATGAAGAATTATTTTGCACTTTATTTGCTAATTAGCACTGTTGTTGCACCTTAATGAGATTCATTTATTTGAGGTTGTTTGTGCAATATTAGATTGCATATAAGCTTTACATAATTTGCACATTCTTTGCACTTTACCTACCCATTTTGTAATTAGCACATTAATTTTACACTTTATTTAGTATACCTGTTTAGCGCTGTGTACCATTTTATTGATCTTCACGAAATCACTAGATTTTTGAGCAGCTGCATTTTAGGTTATTTTTTCAATCCATAGTGCAAGAACCACTTTACTTTTCCAAAATGTATTTTAAAGTTGTATTAAGGTTCAGCTGACAGCCTGAAACTTTGTAATACTTGTTGAGAGATAAGAAAGGGTTATAACATACAGAGGTAAGTTTCCCCTTTAACATTACTATAAAAAATTATGGCCCAATTAATCTGTCACCAAATATCCCCACACACACCATATTTCGTAGATTAGTTTGGGTTGTTTTCAGACCAGTAATGTTCATTGTGCCAGCAGAGCTGACATTACAATTGAGATGAAATGGGGCATCACTGTAAAACATTATTATTCCTGCTGTTATAAGAACCACTGAGAACAATGTATACTCCTGTCTGTGCCTTCCCCATGCGATTCCTGCACCATCTGCATTTTTTGGGGATGGAAAAGATGATTTCTAATAATTTGATGCTTATGGACTTTTGGGACACTCCATAAGAATATGAATAAATACTCACAACGTTATAATATATACAGTACATATGCATACTGTATATATTATAGTTTTGTGAGTCAAACACTAGTCATTTCATTCCTGCAGATGCTTCATTTTTTTTAAACACTAATCCAAAATTCCACAGATGCAAAGTATGTTATTTAGGTTAATTAGGCAGAAAGATTAAAAACTGCTGTTTTCAAGGACATTAAGGAAGATCTGTTACCATCAAAATGGTATGAAATACAACATAAATGGCTGCTCAATCAAACTTCATATTATTTAAATGCACAACAGATCTTCTACACTTCCCCAGTGTACCATTATTTTATCTCTTTCTGTACGCATGATTAGGACTAGAAAATCAAGCACATCCATATTCATCTTGTGTTACAAGACTTCCTTTAGTCTTATACTAAGATAACTTCTTTAGATATGATCAGGGCTTTTTTTGCAGGAAGGAACGTGGGGATAACGCAGTTCCGACACCTCCAGCACTGAATATATGCAATGGTAAGGGTTGCTGGGGTGTGATGAAGGGTCTAGAGATGCTGACTGCTAGGGTGCCTATTGTTGCTGGAAGGGAACTATTTTTGCGTGGAAAGCTATTGTTGCTGGTGGAGGATCTTTTGTTACTGGGGGTTACTGACATTGCTGTTTCTGACCTTACTTGAATTCTGCCTTTTTTTAACTGGATGCAATTTCTGCAGGGCCAAATTTCCATCCCTGGAGTCCATAGCCAAGTAACTTAGGATCAACTTTTTTTTTTTACACAAACCACGTTATTTTATTAATCCTTATCCAGCTTATGGCATTTGCCATGTGAAAATAAAGTTGTAAAAGATGGTTATCTTTCTGCTCATGATCGGAATTAACAGAGAAAAGCAACCAGTGCTTAGTCACAGATCTGTTTTTGATACTTGGCTCTGGTTACCCTTTGCTATGCTCCTAACTATAGCCTTTGTCTTCCTTTAGTACTATTTACACCTGGGTGAATGATCTCTGCTAGGGATAGGCCTATGCCCCCCCTGTTCGGTTCACACCAGAACATCACAAATGGGGCAAAAGTTTGTTAGAACATTCAAACTCCATTAAAGTCTATAGGACTTGAACCTGAAAAATCAAAAGTCCTCATTTTAAAGGTTTAGGTGCACTTTATTACTTAACCACTTAAGCCCCGGAGGATTTGGCTGCTAAACGACCAGAGGGTATTTTGCGATTCGGCACTGCGTGACTTTAACGGACAATTGCGCGGTCGTGCGACGCTGTACCTAAATGAATTTGGCGTCCTTTTTTTCCCACAAACAGAGCTTTCTTTTGGCGGTATTTGATCACCTGTGCGATTTTTTGATCACGCGCTATAAACAAAAAAAGAGCGTAAATTTTGCAAAAATAGCAATATTTTTCCCTTTTTTTTATATGAAATTCCCCCCAAAAAAATGTAAAAATCAAAATGTTTTAATATTTTCGGCCAATTTGTTTTATGCTACCTATGTTTGGTAAAAAAAATCGCAAAAAGCGTATTTTGATTGGTTTGCGCAAAAGTTATTGCGTTTACTAACAAAGGGAAAGATTTTTGTCATTTTTGTTTTTTTTTTTTAACGCGTAATGGCGGCGATCTGCGATTTTTTTTGCGGTACTGCGACATTGCGGCGGACAGATCGGACCCTTGACGGACATTTTTGACACTTTTGGGGTTACCAGTGACATTTCTACAGTAATCAGTGCTATATATATGCACTGTTACTGTAAAAATACACTGGTAGTGAAGGGGTTAACTTTATTTGAGAGGGAGGGGCTGTGTGTGTCCCTAGGGGCGTGATTCTAACTGTGATTGGCTGTGACTTCAACTGTATGCAGAGTGATCAATGGATCTACATAGTAGATCCATGTGATCATCTCTCATACAGAGAGGAGAATGACAGGCAGCTTGTTTACACAAGCTGCCTGACTTTCTCCCTCTCCCCCGCCGATCGCAGAGTGGCCGGCGGCGATCGGGTCCGCCGGTCACACGCGCGGGGGGGTCCGTGACCACGCGGGAGCGGGAGCGCGCCTCCGGCGGCGCGCGCTCGCTCCCTAAACCCTCACAGGCGAGCGACGTAGACCTACGTCACTTTGCCTGTGAGGGGCTGACCGCCGCCGTAGATAGTCGTGCGGCGGTCGGCAAGTGGTTAAAGAAGTGTATGGGGTCCAGGTACTGACCTGGGGGACATGTACCAATGCAACATTTTTTTTTTTTTAAATGATCGTTTTTAAAGGAGCAGTGATTTTAATGATGCTTAAAGTAAAACAATAAAACTGAAAATTTACTTTTAATATTGTGCTTGGGGGGGGGGGGGGGGGGGTCCCATAAATGTGCCGGCAAAGTGGAGCATTTGTACGATAGTTTGGTGTAAACCAAAGGAACTGCGCAAATTAATGAACAAACTGAATATAACCTTTAGGGCTATAACAGCCACTTAGGTGTTAGTGAACATTAAACGTGAATAATAAATAAATAAGTAAATGTGAATAAATATATGGGGAATTTCTTCCGCACTGTGAGCTGCAAACAAACAACGTGAATGACGTGATGAATAAATAAATGGTAAAATATATTGCGCTCAACACATTAGTATTCACATTAACCACTTTACCACTAGAGCATTTTGCTGTCTTACGTCTGGGCCACTTTTTGCGATTCGGCGCTGTGCGACTTTAACTGACAATTGTGCGGTCATGCGACGCCGTACCCAAACAAAATGTACGTCCTTTTTTTCCCACAAACAGAGCTTTCTTTTGGTGGTGTTTGCTCACCTGTGCGATTTTTACTTTTTGCGCTATAAACAAAAAAAGAGCGTTTATTTTGAAAAAAATAACAATCTTTTTAACATTTTTTTATATGAAATTCCCCCCAAAAAAGATTTAAAAACCAATTTTTTTTAAATTTTTGGCCAATTTGCTTTGTGCTACCTATGTTTGGTAAAAAAAATCGCAATAAGCGTATTTTGATTGGTTTGCGCAAAAGTTATTGCGTTTACTAACTAAAGGAAAGATTTCTGTCATATTTGGTGTTTTTTTTTTAACGAGTAATGGTGGCGATCTGCGATTTTTTTTGCGGGACTGCGACATTGCGGCGGACAGATCGGACCCTTGACTGACATTTTTGACATGTTTGGGGGTACCAGTGAAATTACTGCAGTAAATATGCACTGTTACTGTAAAAATGACACTGGCAGGGAAGGGGTTAATTTTATTGGAGAGGGAGGGGTTAATGTATGCCTGGTGCTTACTAACGTGTGGGGGGGGGAGGTGACTGAGTGAACCAGGGACAGATCGGATGTTCAGCTATGCTGAACACTCCGATCTGTCACTCCCTGTCACTTAGGAGATCCGCCCGCTCTGTTTACACAGGCAGGCGGATCTCCAAACTGGATTCCCCGACGATCGGGGCAGAGCAGCGGCGATCGCCGCCGCTCCTCCCCTGGCCCGACTCCCGCTGTAAATGAAAACAGCGGGAGCGCGCCTCCGACGGCGCGCGAGCGCCGCCTACAGGGGGAGGAGTCTAGCGACGTCTACGTCGCTAGACGATAACGAGCCACTGTGCCGCAGTAGCAGCACAGTGGCTAGTGGTAAAGAGGTTAAAGTGCACTTGTGCAAATGAATTAATATAAAAAGTCTTTGTGTGCTTAAATATTAATATAAAGTTCAGTGATTAGCAGCAACAATTTGATAGAAGCACAGACTTGATAGGAGTGAGATTTCAAAGCCTCCACCTCCACACTTTCACCCAGTGCTCTTATAAGGTACTCCTTACCAGGAGTAGATGACCCCTTGATTATAGGGTGTCACACAGACATAATGATCCACAAAAGAACCGATCATCCGCGTCAGATTCCCTCACCAACAGGAATATGCATTCAGACCAGATTTGGGATCCCAATACAGGACACATAAGGAGGCAACAAGAAAGCTCTCATGGTGCAGTATGTCAATTCAATCGAACATTTATTAAAAAGTATTGCACTTACTACAATTCATATGCAGATTCGCTTTGTACATTGATAGATCACAGTAGCTGGAGTGCATGAACGCCGCTCCATGCCTGCGTTACCATTATGCCAATAAATACATGCAAATCTCCTTATTCCTCTCTCTCCTGGAACCTAGATACTTTTCTCTTTTCTCTGTAACTCCCGAGATGTGGGTGGGCCCTCGGCGTCCAATGATGACAGATGATGTCAAGGAAAGCCTGCAACTGCAGTGAAGAGAGGGAGCTTCAGTAGACCAGTCCTACACCATAGAGGAAGCCTCGATCTCTGCAGCAGCTTGTTTGCAGAGGAATTCCGTCCCACCAGCACAGGAAGTGTATCTTCTTAAGAGCATGGCAAGTGCTCTGCAAACAAATGTGGATAGGGAAATAACTTAAAATAACATAAAAAACAGAAAAATAAAAATTAATCATCTTGATCTAGGAGGACGAGGCCCATATGGAGTAGGAGGTTGAGGTGGTGGTGGATGTGGCGGTGTAGGTGGAAGCAGCAGGTGGAGGAGGACTAGGTAGCCAACACTGGTTTTTGTTTTTCATTTTAAATTTCTTTTTAAATTAGGGTACACCCCATAAGAGTGAGAAAGATCAAAAATACAACAATGGCTGGGTAAGGCTGGTTTACATGTCTCTTCTACACAAGGAACAGACAAGTCCTGTGGGATCCATGCCTGGTTCATTTTAATGAACGTGAGCTTGTCCACATTGGCTCTGGACAGGCGGCTGTGCTTGTCTGTGATAACGCCCCCCAGCCGTGCTAAATACAAGTTCAGGTAATACACTGGCTGCAGGGCAGGCCAGCACCTCCAAGGTGTAAAGGGCAAGCTCAGGCCATGTGCCCAATTTGGAGACCCAGAAGTTGAAGGGGGCAGACCCGTCATTCAGTATGTGTATAGTACGTAAGGAACTGTATATGGTATATGGTATATGGTAAGGAACGGTGATGGCGGAGGGGGGGGGCTTTTTTCCCCCTTCTGGGTTGAGTCTGGCCTTGGAAATGGTATGTGTCCCTGGTTGTGGGCTGGGCTCTCCCAAAGCTGTCTAAGTTCTGAGGCCTTCTGGTAGGGACTGGGATTCTGAAAAGCCAGTGGTGTATGTGCCCCTGGAGTGGCAGTCCAGGGGTGCCATAATTCACGGTGGATGGCAACACTATGAGTATGGCACCAAGGACACTGCAGTTCCTACACACATTTTTCACACCTGCCTCTAGGGCCGGGCCTTTTGGTCAGGAGTCAGGACCAGAGGAATTTTTTATTCCTGGCTGAAGGGCCTGCCATAGTATTGCAACGTGGCACTAACCTTGCACTTCTTCTTCACTAACCCTTTCCCCACTTATATGTGTTGCGTGTCTCACGTTTTGTTTTTTTTATGTGGCGGTACACTTTATTTTGCACAGCGTGATTAGTAGGGTGTAGGTCCTTGGGCCTGTCCCTGAAAGTCTTGGGAGGGGGTGGATATGGCCTTCTGGCTTGGTTCGCCCTCTCTCATGGGGCTCTCTCTTCGGGAGAGCCCCACCTAGTACTTGGGGTGGTCTGTTTCAGCAAACCTCCTAAAGAACGGGGCTGCTTGGTTTCGGCCAGGTTAGCCAGTGTAAGTACCCCAGTCCCTGTCAGGAGCCTTGCGCCCTGGGGGATCAGGGTCAGGGAGTATGTGTACACCCTGTGCACTTTTTGTGTTTCACTTTTTCGGTGTGCACTTTTTTATGCACCCACTGGGTGATAGTCTGAGTGTGTTCACACACCAGGGGCTTAAAAAAAACAGCTGGTGGTCCTGGTTGTTGTGGCGTGCCGACAAAGCTTTTCCCCATTTCATACACGCTAACCCTGCCTTCTGAGGTGCTGGCGGTGCCCTGGCTGTGTTGGCGTCCTCCTCCTCCTCTGCCTTTACCTTGTGCTTTCACTATGCCCCCGCTGTCAGGTGGCTGCAATTTATTATCTTTCTTTCCCCTAAATGGGTGTTTATTGAATAGCAGAATAGAACAATGGTATCCAAAGGGTGTATCTCACACGTACAGATACAGACTAGTCCGCAATGTCATTTCTTTCTTTCCCCTAAATGGGTGTTTATTGAATAGCAGAATAGAACAACAGTATCCAAAGGGTGTATCTCACATGTACAGATACAGACTAGGCCCCAATTTAATATTTTTTCCCTAAATGGGTGTTTATTGAATAGCGGCATAGAACAACAGTATACAAAGGGTGTATCTCACAGTAACATATGCAGACTAGGCCGCAATTTGTTTTTTTCCCCTAAATGGGTTTTTATTGAGAAGCAGAATAGAACAACAGTATCCAATGGGTGTATCTCACAGTAAAATATGCAGACTAGGCCGCAATTTAATTTTTTTCCCTAAATGGGTATTTATTGAATAGCGGAATAGAACAACAGTATCCAAAGGGTGTATCTGACAGTAACGTATGAATGAAAATGTTTTATTTTTCCCTTTTAAATTGGTGATTTTTGAATAGCAGATAAGAACAGCAGTGTCTAAACACTGTATGTCACTGTAAAATATGAAGGAAAAAGTTTTTTTTTTTAATCCAGATTAAGCAGACACATATGCACTGAGCTTGCATTACATGGCTGCTACACGCCGCACGCCGCACGCCGCCCACCTAACAGACTGATAAAAGTGTTTTTTTTTTCTCCCTCCTCCTCACTGGGCTCAGGTCAGGGCAAAAAGTTTGTGCACTGCACCCCCACACAATAAAATTGATGTAGATCGCTGTCTGATTAAAGAAGATTCTCCTATTCTTTTCCTGAAAGCAATCTCCAGCCTGCCCCTGCAATAATCTCCTATATCTCCCTCATATCAGCAGCAACAGGAACCTCTCCCTACAGTAGTTAGATCAGAGTGACGTGCGGCGCTACGTGATTCCAGCTTATATAGAGGCTGGGTCACATGCTGCACTGGCCAATCACAGCCATGCCATTAGTAGGCATGGCTGTGATGGCTTCTAAGGGCACACTAGTTAAACGCTTGTTGATTGGCTGCCCTGCAGCTGTTGAAACCGCGCCATAAAAACCACGCTAAACATTAAAACTGCGCCAAAACATGAAATAAAATTAACGAACAACGGACTGTATCCTGAATATACAGTAAAATGTTCGGGTCCGGGTACCGATCCCGAACAATACAGTCCGTGTTCGCTCAAACCTACAGATGTTTCATCCTCTGCTGAATCTTCCACGTCTGCAAAGGCAGAATGAGCTCTGCAACTTTACCCTTGTAATGAGGATCAAGAAGGATTGCCAGCCAGTAATAATCCCTCTCCTTCATACCACAAATCCTCTCGTCCTTTCGCAGGCTTTGCAGAATCATGGAGCCCATGCAGCGTAAGTTTGGGGAGGCATGAGATTCTGAGTCCTCTGGGTCACTAAGAATGACCTTGTCAGGAGCAACCTCTCCCCAGCCACGTAGAAATCCTGGGGTTTCTGGGGAATGAAAACCATCCCTTGAAGACTGCTGTATATTATCCTCTACATCCATGCTGCCACAATTAGGGATGATCGAACTTTTGAAAAGTTCGGTTCGGCCAGAACACCCGAACTTCCCGAAAGTTCGTGTCCGGATTCCAGAACCCCATTGAAACCAATGGGACCCGAACTTCGGTAATCAAAAAACACCATTTTGAAGCCCTAAAACCCAATAAATGCCCCTAAAAAGTGCCTAGGGTTCTGGGTCATGCCATGCCCCAGGGACTATGAATCAGGCAAAAAAAAGTTATACCCCTATACAGAAGTTCAGATGCCTCCAAAGACGCCCAAGAAAATGCCCAATAAACGCCTGCAACAAAAATGCCCAGGTGTGAAAGGAGCAGAATCCCATCCCTGCGCTACTGAAAATTCTAAGAAAAATTATCTTTTTTTCTGGTTCTGGTCTGGTTTTTTTTCTGGCGGTTACCCTGACATGGATGAGTTCGGTCACCCTGGCATAGCAGTCAGAGTCAGTTCACGCTAAACTACATTATGGTCACCCTGACACTTAACACTTTCCCTACAGAAAGTAGATTATTGAATCTAATTATAGTGGTATATAGTACCTTTCCTCACACTAATAATTGTTAAATGACACTGGAGCAGCAGGAGTAACAGAAATACTTCCACTCTATTCCACAGCCTCTCTATTACAGTGCTAGAGATTTGGCGGGGCTATGTTATATACTGGGGGGCGTATTCACTACTGATTGGCCTCTGGACCCCCTAGTCACTCCAATCACATTCCTAGCAGACTCCTTCCCCCCTCAATTGGCTTTTACTGACGTTTCTGGTCCAATCACAGGCTTTTAAAGCCCAGTTCCTGTCCCATTGCATTTTGGGCGGTTCTGGTTGCCGAATTCCGAACTTTTACCGCAAAAACTTCGGAATTCGGCCGAATTTCGAACAGCCAATGTTCGGGTCGAACCGATGTTCGGGTCGAACCGATGGTCGACCCGAACCGTTCGATCATCCCTAGCCACAATCCTCCTCCTCCTCCTATTCCTCCTGTGTGTTTTGTTGCCCCACAGGAATGATTTCTGCATAAAGGGGGCCTTGTGAGAAAAGGAAGTCCTTCTCTTCCTCCCACTTTTCTGCCTCAAGTGCTCTGTTCATGATTCCACAAAATGCATGCTGCAGCAGGAAGACTAAAGGGATAGTGTCACTGATGCATGCATCATCCCGGCTCACCATCCTTGTGGCCTCCTCAAATGGTGACAGGACAATGCATGCATCCTGTATCAGCAGCCACTGGTGTGGCGTAAAGAAGCCTTGCTTCCCTGAGCCTGTCCTTGTGCCATATTCACACAGGTACTCATTGATGGCCCTCTGCTGTGTGTGCAGCTGCTGCAGCATTGCCAATGTTGAGTTCCACCTGGTGGGGATGTCACAAATGAGGTGGTTGGTGGGCAGGTTGAATTCCCGTTGAATGTCAGATAGCCGAGCACTGGCATTATATGATCGCCGGAAATGGCCACAGACTTTTCTGGCCTGCCTCAGAAGATCTTTTAAGCCCGGGTACCTGTTCAAGAAACACTGCACCACCAAATTCAGGACGTGCCAAGCATTGAACATGTGTCAATTGTCCCTGTCAGAGGGCAGAGAGAAGGTTGGTGCCATTGTCGCATACAACCATTCCTGGCTCAAGCTGTCGTGGTGTCAACCACCTCTGAGCCTGCCCCTGCAGAGCTGACAGAATTCCTGCCCTGGTGTGGCTCCTGTCCCCTAGACAGACCAACTGAAGCACTGCATTGAATCTTTTAGCCTGATTGCTTGCGTTACACCTTGAACACTTAGGGAGCACTGCTGGTTCAGAGGACAAGTCAGCAGAAGAGGACATAGATGAAGAAGAAGAGGAGGAGGGGGCGGAGTAGACAGATGTGGCAGAATCAGCACCAGCTTTTTGGAGGTGTGGTGGCAGAACAAGCTCCAGCACTGAACCCTGTCCTGCATCCTTCCCAGCTGCCAGCAGATTTACCCAGTGTGCCATGAAGGAAATGTAACGTCCCTGTCCATGCCTGCTGGAACAAGAGTCAGCAGTAATGTGAACCTTCCCGCTGACTGCTCTTACCAATGAGGCCAAAACACTACCTCCACATGATGGTAGAGAGCTTGAATGGCCTTACGTGAAAGTAATGTCTTTTTGGAACCTGCCACTGTGGTATAGCACACTCCACAAATTCACAAAAGGGGGCAGAGTCTACTAGATGAAAAGGCAGCAGTTGTAGTGCTAGCAATTTGGCCAAGTTAGCATTTCGTTGCTAAGCATGTGGATGACTGGGACAGTATTTTTTTATGGTTCAGCAACTGTGGTAGCGAAATTTGCCTGGCGGTGAAATCAACAAGTGGTATACTGCTAGCAGATTGGGTGCAAGTATCTGTGGCACCCATTGCTATACCATCATCCCCCAGCAGGTTTTTGAGAAGACATGAGGTATTGTAGGGGTAGAGATCCCAGATGAGGAGCAAGGAGAAGTCTGCATTTTTTTATGATGTTGGTGCTTCACGTGCTGTTGCCAACGGACTTCGTGGCAGATCATCATATGTCTTGTCAAGCATGTGGTACCCAAACGGATGGTGTTTTGGCCACACTTGATCCGCTTCAGACAGAGATTGCAAACAGCAACACTGTGGTCTACTGCGCATGTGTTGAAAAAAGCCCACACCAATGAACTTTTGGAAGTCAGCGGGGAGTTAGCAGCACCTGTGGAGCTCTGTGGTGTGATGCAATAGGGTAGCTGGCCAATTTATTCATGGCCAGGTGGGAGGAGGATGTCGTCTTTAGGGACTGACCGCCCCAGCTGGTGCTGTGGCGTAGGTACATAGACGACATCCTCCTCCTCTGGGATGGAGATCAAGGCTCTCTTGATTCTTTTATGTCTACTCTCAACGTTAATGACAGAGGACTCAAACTGGATTGTACCAGTAGTACCACAAATATTAGCTTTCTGGACTTAAATCTGATTGTTGATGGGGACAGGCTGGTTACATCTACATATTTCAAAAAGACAGACCGTAACAGCTTTATCCCTGTAGACAGCTGTCACCACAAATCTTGGTTGCAGGCTGTCCCCAAGGGACAGTTTATGAGACTGCGACGAAACTGTACCCACCTTGATGGTTTCCTCTCGCAAGCCTCACAATTGAAGAACAAGTTCTTGGATAGAGGTTACCCATCAGATTCTTTGAAAAAAAACATTAGGGAGGTGGCTGATATGGAAAGATCAACTCTTTTGGCCCCACGCGTAAGAACTAATTGTGACAGTAAACCTTTTAAAAATTGTTTTGTTACATCATTCAGTACGCAACACTATGAGATTAAAAAAATCATGCAGAAACATTGGGTTGTAATGAAAAATGACAGGATTTTGGGCCCTGCTCTTCCTGAACGGCCCAATGTTATTTTTAGAGGAGCCCCCTTTTTGCGGCACCAGGTGGCCCACAATGTCATCGAAAGGCCACGCAAACCTCTATTTTTCCCGGAATTTAAGGGTTTTTATCCTTGTAAGAGATGTAACATCTGCTCTCTTAACGCCTTCAAAGGCAGAAAGATAGTAAAAATTAGGTCTCAAATTACCGGAAGAGAATACCCTATTAATTCCTTCATTACCTGCTCGACACCGAATGTTGTCTACATGCTCCAGTGTAAATGTGGAAAACAATACATTGGACGCACTCTGCGTACCATGCAAATACGCATGGGGGAGCATGTGGCCAACATTCGAAAGGGCTTTCCGGGCCATAGTGTGTCGAAACATTTTGATTTGTGCCGTCATAAGGGCCCTCGTAATACTTTATTTGTGGCATTTGACCACTTTGTTCCCAATTGGCGAGGAGCCAATGCTAAGAGAGAATGATCTCGTGCTGAAACACGTTGGATTTATATTTTAAAATCTCACGTCCCCTTTGGACTTAATGTTGAATGGGACATTAATTGTTTCATTAACAATAGCTAATTTTAACTGTTTGGGGAGATATATGTATTTTTTAGATCATGTTCTTATACAATATGTGCTCTTGTATTTATTATGACCACTGCTTTTATATACACAGCACAGGTATTTTTATACCCTTTCTTTTGACTAACCTTTATGGGTGTCAATACCCTTTAGGTTTTACCCATTATATCATAAAAGAGCGTATTACTATATATCTTATACTATGCTTTTGAATGTGAGTGTATATTAATATTTTTTACTATCTATTGTTTTTAAATAATTTTTAGTAACTCTTATGGATTCTATTTATTGTTTGTGGGGTTTTAAATGTTTAATAGGGAGTGCCGCAATATGCACCTCATCCCATGTTTTTTATTATTTCTAATATCTCTTACTGGTAATGGCTCCTTCTGCCACTAGATGGAGCCCTCCAGTAATGATCGATATTCGTTTTAGTATTCCTATTCTGCCTATTTTTTTTACAACATAGTGCATTGCAGGATACTTCCTAGGCGCATATTATGTTGACATTAGATGTCTATCATCAATTCCTGGCATTACGTTTTTCTTGGTCCATTTTGGCCTGTGATCAATGAACGCTATCTACAACTTTGCTACTTCCGCCCTCATGGGCCGCGGTGCAGTTGCGTCACTTCCACCCTTAGTCGATCGTGATTGGTTGAGAGAGCGGAAGTGCCGGACATACAGGGGATTTATAGGCGTGATTGTGGTGCCCGGTAACCACGCTCCAGACGACGTCACATCTGACGAAACCGGTTGGGCGGTTCCGGACACCACGTTCGCCACGCCCCTCTTGACGCTGGCTCACCTCACTACCACGGGACGCCGCGATTTTATGATGTCTGCTTGTATTTGTCGTGTTTAATGTAAGTGGAACCTTTAATAAATTTGATCGATTATCATTGCTGGATTACGCTATGGTTTCCTTCCTTCTTCCTTCCCATTTGGTTTACCATTAACACCGGAGCTATTCATGAGCTTTACCACGGCTGTGTGTTATACCTTGGAGAACTAAGAAGTGTTTGGGCGTGATCCATGTCTATATATGTGGAGGAAAGAGTCTATCCTGAGTGGTTTTGTCTCAAGCCTGAGTGGCCTGTCCATTAAGTTGGGGGCCCATTCCCTTTGGTAAGCAGCCACCTTTATCTATTCACCACGGGTGTTTTCTTCCTGCTCACCATACCTTGGGACCTCACCTTCTTTTTGGACTTTTTTCTCTCCACCTCAGATCCATGTCTGGGATTCATGATTTTCATGGACTTTCATATGTTAGTCTTGGTTGACTTCACTGCACTAATGACTTATGTGATATGTTTATCATAGTTATTTTTTAGCGCTGCACTATTTTGATACCCATTATTCTTTGGATTTCTATAGGTCCAGTGTTCTAGCTGCTAAACATTATTTGATCTTCAATTTTTATCATTATTTAGCGCAGGATTCCCCCCTTGATTGTATTTGTCTTTTATAGCATTTATCCCGCTGCTGCATTTATCATAATTGTTTTTCAACATGGATATTTTAGAGTTTAGGACTCAACAAGTCCTTGATATGGATGATGTCTTTACAGGCACTCCAGTCTCCACTGATGATATTGGGAGTCGTTTCATGAGATTGAAAAATCTGATGACAGCCGAGGTACACACTAACTGGGACATAGCGTTTTTAGAACGGTATGTCACAGATAAGATGGTGCCCAGGAGCCTAAGGTGGGAGGTAAACCCACAAAGTGATGAGACTGATTTTGATAGTTGGTTCAAGTACTTCAATGGAGCTGGAATTCAATTTCTCCAGTTTCTTATTGGAAGGAAAAGGAGCAAACTATCAAAAATTGATAACGAGATCAGTGATTTAAAAAAATCCTTGGGTTAACTTAAGGAGAAAGAGGAGTACAAAAAACAATCTGAGCTCCTCATGAAACATCTAGAAAAGGAAACCATTGATCAAAAACCAAGAAAAAACGGAAATATAACCGTGATGTCAGTGATTACAAACATGACACTGTATTCAAGTGGCAGATAGCTAGGGCATCTGCTAGTGCCAATTCAGGTTCTAGCACCCATGGTGAACCCATGGACACCCTTGTAGCTACTGCCTCCACATCCCTTAGTCAAGGAATTCAAAGAGGGTCCAACAACATGCCCTTTAATAATGGGAAAGGAAACAATAATAATACTAAAAAGTTCCTCCCGGGCGCCCCACAAAATAAGGGATACAGGAATAATAATAATAATAATAAAAATGGCAGTAGGTCCCAATATGGTAATCCGCAAAATAACACCTTTCCTGTTCAAAGGCGGGGACCAACTCAGCAAGAATATCAGAATGCCCCTTATACACCGAGACCTGGAGGAGGCATACCTACTTTCAATAGATATGCCCCTTTAGAGAACGATGGATGGGATTCCCCTAATGTTAACATGGTTATAACCCGACATCCTAGAGATGAACCTAGAGGGTGGAATGGAAATAGGGAACAATACTGTCCAGAATATGAACAATATGATTCTCCGCAAAACTTTCGTCCACCCCCACTTTCATATAACAACACAACCCAATACCAGGGGGATTTTCCCAGGGGCAACCCAAACAACCAAAGGGACATGGAACAAAGAGAGGGACCAGAGGGGGGCGGAAGGCGAGGGCAAAAAAGAAGGCGGCTATAAGTGATGTGAGTATATTCAACCTTTCTAAAACTTCTTTTACTAAAGAAGAACAGTCCGTGCTAAACCATGGATTGAAATTTGCACCTCCTAAGGTGCTTAGTAAGTTTGATATGTTCATTGATGTCCAGAAGTATATTAGGAAGTTGAATATACAAAGATACATCATTTCCAAACCTAGCCGCACAGTGTTGAACAATGCAAATAGGTTTACACATACTTCCCTTGCCAACGCCTCTCTATTTAACCCTCCAGGTAAAGTGTCTTCATTAGAGTTGAGCGGACACCTGGATGTCCGTGTTCGGCGGGTTCGGCCGAACTTGAAAAAAAAGTCCGGGTCCGTGTCCCGGACTTTTTACGAACTTTACCCGGACACCGAACCCCATTGAAGTCAATGGGGACCCCGAACTTTCAGGCACTAAAATAGCTATAAAACACCAATGGAAAGGGCTAGAGTGCTGCAAATGGCAGCAAAACGTAGTTAAGAGCATAGCAAGTCCTCTGCAAACAAATGTGGATAGGGAAATAACTTAAAACAACAAAAAAACCCAGAAAAATAAAACAATTTTCTTCATCTGTGAAGGACGAGGCCCATATGGAGTAGGAGGGAGGTTGAGGTGGTGGTGGATGTGGCGGTGTAGGTGGAAGCGGCGGTGGAGGAGGACGAGGTAGCCAACACTGCTTTTTTTCAGACATTTTAAATGAGGGTACACCCCAAAAGAGTGAGAAAGATCAAAAATAGAACAATGGCTGGGTAAGGTCGGTATCCATCTCTATTCTGCACAAGGTACGGAAAAGTCCTGTGGGATCCATGCCTGGTTCATTTTAATGAACGTGAGCTTGTCCACATTGTCTCTGGACAGGCTGCTGCGCTTGTCTGTGATAACGCCCCCCAGCCGTGCTAAATACACGTTCAGATAATACACTGGCTGCAGGGCACGCCTGCACCTCCAAGGCCATGTGCCCAATTTGGAGACCCAGAAGTTGAAGGGGGCAGACCCGTCATTCACTACATGTAGGCGTGTGCACACATACTGCTCCACCATGTTGGTGAAATGCTGCCTCCTGCTAAGACGTTCCATATGAGCTGCTGGTGCTGCTGTTTGTTGTGGCGTGCTGACAAAGCTTTTCCACATTTCGGCCATGCTAACCCTGCCTTCTGAGGTGCTGGCGGTGCCCTGGTTGCGTTGGCGACCTCTTCCTCCTCCTCCTCTGCCTTGGCCTTGTGCTTCCACTGTGGCCTCGCTGTCAGGTGGGAATGCCAGCAGCATCGCGTCTACCAACGTGCGCTTTTACTCGCACAACTTGCGATCGTGCTCCAGTGAGTGAATTAAGGACGGTAGGTTGTCCTTGTAACGGGGATCCAGCAGCGTGGCCACCCAGTAATCAGCACAAGTTAGAATGTGGGCAACTCGGCGGTCGTTGTGGAGACACTGCAGCATGTAATCGCTCATGTGTGCCAGGCTGCCCAGAGGCAACGAAAGGCTGTCCTCTGTGGGAGGTGTATCGTCTGTGTCCTCTGTATCCCCCCAGCCACGCACCAGTGATGGCCATGAGCTGGCGTGGGTGCCACCCTGCTGTGAACATGGTTCCATCTCCTCCTCCATCTCCTCATCCTCCAGAACTGTGCCCCTGCTGGACAATTGTGTCCCTGGCGTTTGGGGGTGCAGGAACCCACCCTCGGAGCCACTTGCGAATGACTGCCCTGAAAGGCTTGGAAATGTTTCCTCTTCATCCTCCTCCTCCTCATCCTGTGCCACATCCTCTTCCATCATCGCCCGAATCGTTTTTTGAAGGAGGCATAGAAGTAGGATAGTTAAGCTGACAACGGCGTCATCGGCACTGGCCATGTTGGTGGAGTACTCAAAACAGCGCAACAAGGCACACAGGTCTCGCATGGAGGCCCAGTTATTGGTGGTGAAGTGGTGCTGTTCCGCAGAGCAACTCACGCGTGCATGCTGCAGCTGAAACTCCACTATGGCCTGCTGCTGCTCGCACAGTCTTTCCAGCATGTGCAAGGTGGAGTTCCACCTTGTGGGCACGTCACATATGAGGCGGTGAGCGGGAAGGCCGATGTTACGCTGCAGCGCTGACAGGCGAGCAGCAGCAGGGTGAGAATGCCGAAAGTGTGCACAGACGGCCCGCACTTTCTGCAGCAGCTCTGACATATCGGGGTAATTTTTAAGGAACCTCTGCACCACCAAATTCAGCGCATGCGCCAGGCAAGGGATGTGCGTCAAACCGGCTAGGCCCAGAGCTGCTATGAGATTTCGCCCATTATCGCACACCACCAGGCTGGGCTTGAGGCTCGCTGGCAGCAACCACTCATTTGTCTGCTGTTCCATGCTCCTCCACAACTCCTGCGTGGTGTGTGGTTTTTCCCCCAAACAGGCAAGTTTTAAAACTGCCTGCTGTCGCTTACCCCTGGCTGTGCTGAAGTTGGTGGGGAAGGTGTTACGCTGACCGGATGAGGAGGCGGTAGAGGATGAGGAAGCATAGTAGGAGGAGTTAGGAACAGGAGGCAAACTGAAGCGCCCTGCAATCCTCGGTGGTGGAAGGACATGCGCCAAATTGCTATCTGCCTCAGGCCCATCCGCCACTGCATTTACCCAGTGTGCCGTTAGGGAGATATAACGCCCCTGACCGTGCTTACTGGTCCACGTATCGGTAGTTAGGTGGACTTTGGCACAGATGGCGTTGCGCAGTGCACACCTGATTTTTTCCCCCACTTGGTTGTGCAGGGAAGGGATGGCTTGCCTGGAAAAGTAGTGGCGGCTGGCCACGACGTACTGTGGGACAGCCACCGACATAAGGCTTTTAAAACTCTGCATCTCCACCAGACGGAATGACAGCATTTCAAAGGCCAAGAATTTTGAAATGCTGGCATTCAGGGCCAGGGATCGCGGGTGGGTAGGGGGGTACTTCCTCTTCCTCTGAAGTGTTTGGGAGATGGAAAGCTGAACGCTTCCACGGGACATTGTGGAGATGGTTGGTGACCCAGGTGGTGGTGTTGCTGACAGATCGTCTGTTTGCGGGGTGGCAGGTGCCGGTATCACTACAGAGGTGGATGAAGAGGCCGAGACTGCAGCAGAAGAGGAAGCAGGAGGAGCCAGAGACCTTTCTTGGTTTTGAAGGTGTCTACTCCACTGCAGCTCGTGCTTTGCACTTAGATGCCTGATCATGCAGGTTGTGCTCAGATTGAGAAGGTTTATGCCTCGCTTCAGGCTCTGATTGCACAATGTGCAAACCACTCGTGTCCTGTCATCAGCACATTTTCTGAAGAACTTCCACGCTAGAGAACTCCTTTGAGCTGGCTTTGGTGTGCTCGGTCCCTTGCTGCGTTGGGCAGTAGCAGGCGTAGTGTCTAGGGCACGGCCGCTCCGCTTCTGCACCCTGCTCCCTCTTCTGCTGTGCTGGTGGCTCTGTGTGACCACCGCATCTTCCTCCAAACTACTCAGATCACCTGCATGACCTTCATTCCATGTGGGGTCGAGGACCTCATCGTCCTCCACATCATCTTCCACCCAGTCTTCACCCCTGCCCTCCTTGTCGGTCTCCACAATTCTGAGTGCCGCAGCAGTTGGCACCTGCATTTCGTCATCATCGGAGACGTGCTGCGATGGTCCTTCCATGTACTCATCTTGAGAAATAAGTGGTTGGGCATCGCTGCACTCAATCTCTTCCACTTCTGGCGCAGGGCTAGGTGGATGGCCCTGGGAAACCCTGCTGACAGAGTCATCAAAAAGAAGAAGAGACTGCTGCATGACTTGGGGCTCAGACTGCTTGCCTGATTTGCAAGGGGGTGAGGTGAAAGACGGTTGGACATCGGCTGCAGGTGCCAACTCTGACCTTTCTGCAGTAGACTGGGTGGGAGACAATGTGAAGGAACTGGAGGCACTGTCAGCAGCAACCCAATCTACTATCGCCTCTACTTGTTCTGGCCTCATCACTTCTAGATGCGCATGATGCCCTACCAAATACTGCTGCAGGTTCTGTCGCCTACTCACACTTGAGGAAGGTGTTTCACTTGTGCGTGTAGCTGGCACAGATCGACTACGTCCTCTCCTTGCAACAGGAGCTCTACCAGCAGCACCACGACCCAGGCCACGGCCCCTATTTGACGGTCTCCTCATATTTCTGTAATTTATGATCTTGCCCTAGAAAGGTGTTTATTGAATAGCGGAACAAAACAACAACAGTATCGCACGGGTGTATCTCACAGTCAAATATGCAAACTATGCCGCAATTTAATTTTTTTTACCCCAAAAGGGTGTTTATTAAATAGCGGAATAGAAAAACAGTATACAAATATAACGGGTGTATCTCACAGTCAAATATGCAAACTATGCCGCAAATTTAATTTTTTTTAACCTAAAAGGGTGTATATTGAATAGCGGAATAGAAAAAAGGATATAAAACGGTGTATCTCACACGTACAAACACAGACTAGGCCCAGATTACAATTTTTTGTACCCTAAAGGGAGGATGAGGAAGAGGAGTAGGAGGATTTCGGAACAGGAGGCAAACTGAAGCGCCCTGCAATCCTCGGCGGTGGAAGGAGATGCGCCAAACAAATTTAAAAAGGTGTATCTCACACGTACCGATACAGACTATGCCGTAATTTAATTTTTTACACTCCAAAAGGGTGTATATTGAATAGTGGAATAGAAAAATTTTATAAAACGGTGTATCTCACACGTACCAATACAGACTATGCCATAATTTAATTTTTTACACTCCAAAAGGGTGTATATTGAATAGTGGAATAGAAAAATTTTTATAAAACGGTGTATCTCACACGTACAAACACAGACAAGGCCCCGATTACAATTTTTTGTACCCTAAAGGCAGGATGAGGATGAAGAGTAGGAGGAGTTCGGAACAGGAGGCAAACTGAAGCACCCTGCAATCCTCGGCGGTGGAAGATGCGCCCCAAAAATTTGGAAGGTGTATCTCACACGTACCGATACAGACTATGCCGCAATTTAATTATTTTTACCCCAAAGGGTGTAGATTGAATAGCGGAATAGAAAATATGATATCAAAAGGTGTATCTCACACGTACAAACCTAGACTAGGCCCCGATTACTATTTTTTGTAGCCTAAAGGCAGGATGAGGAGTAGAAGGAGTTCGGAACAGGAGGAAAACTGAAGCACCCTGCAATCCTCGGCGGTTTAAGATGCGCCCCCAAAATTTGGAAGGTGTATCTCACACGTACCGATACAGACTATGCCGCAATGTAATTCTTTTTACCCCAAAGGGTGTAGATTGAATAGCGGAATAGAAAATATGATATCAAAAGGTGTATCTCACACGTACAAACCCAGACTAGGCCCAAATTACTATTTTTTGTACCCCCAAAGGCAGGATGAGGAGTAGGAGGAGTTCGGAACAGGCAGGAGGCAAACTGAAACACCCTGCAATCTTCGGCGGTGTAAGATGCGCCCAAAAAATTGGAAAGGTGTATCTCACACGTACCGATACAGACTATGCCGCAATTTAATTATTTTTACCCCAAAGGGTGTAGATTGAATAGCGGAATAGAAAATATGATATAAAATTGGTGATTTTTCAATAGCACATGTGAACACAGCAGTGTCTTATGTTTTATGTCACAGTCAGCTCTGCGGCAGGCTATGAAGGGAAAAAAAAAGAAAATTCCCCTTTAAGTTTGTAATTTTTATATAGATTAGTACAGACTATGCCACAATTTAATTTTTTTTAACCCAAAAGGGTGTATATTGAATAGTGGAATAGAAAAAAGTGTATAAAATTGAAAATCACTCAATAGCACATGTGAACACAGCAGTGTCTTATGTCACAGTCAGCAATGCAGCAAACAGGCAATGAAGGGGGGAAAAAAATCCCTTTTATCTTGTAGTAAAATATATCTGATGAACGCTGCACACAACTGACTGATAAAAATAGATTTTTTTTTCTCCCTCCTCCTCAGTGGGCTCAAGTGAGGGCAAAAAAATTGTTCACTGCACCACCCCCCACACAGCAAAATCGATGTAGACTGTCCCTGCCTAATCTCCAGCCTGTCACTAATATGCTCAATAAGATCGTTCACTGCACCACCCCCCCACACAGCAAAATCAATGTAGACTGACCCTGCCTAATCTCCAGCCTGGCCCTAAAATGCTCTAATAACTTTCCCTGCCTGCACTCCGACCTGTCCCTGCATTATTTTCGGACACAATTTTTCACAGAATCACTGTCTGTCCCTAATCAGCAGCCAGCACATATGATGTGTGCTCTGTCCCTAAACTACAGCAGAATGACGCGGCGCGCTGGGGCTCTCGAACTTATAAAGACATGGTCACATGCTTCAGATGGCCAATCACAGCAACTAATACATTAGCAGGCATGGCTGGGATGGCTTAAGGCACACCAGTTAAACGCTTGTTGATTGGCTGTTGAAAGCCCGCCATTAAAAGCGCGCCATTACATGCAAAACAGGAAATAAAATGACCGAACACGGATTTTAAACCCGAACATACAGTAAAGTTTTCGGGTAACAAAAATCCAATTATTCGGTACGAACACGAATAATACAGTCCGTGTTCACTCAACACTAATAACAAGGTGTGGTCATACAGAATTTCATAAAAACATATCATAACACCAATACATATGTCTTGAAACTCGGCGCGTTTCGTCATCTTGATTTCACATGAACGAGAAGTTGGTTTGGCATTGCTTAACCACTTGCCTACAGTGCACTTTCACCCCCTTCCTGCCCAGACCGATTTTCAGCTTTCAGCGCTCTCACATTTTGAATGACAATTACTCAGTCATGCAACACTGTACCCATAAAAAAATTGTGTCCTTTTCTTCACACAAATAGAGCTTTCTTTTGATGGTATTTAATCACTATTGGGTTTTTTATTTTTTGTGCTATAAATAAAAAAAGACTGAAAATATTGTGAAAAAACGCATTTTTCTTTGTTTCTGTCATAAAATTTAGCAAATTAGTAATTTTTCTTCACAAATTTTGGCCAAAATTTATACTGCTACTTATCTTTGGTAAAAATAACCCAAATAAGTGTATATTATTTGGTCTTTGTGAAAGTTATAGAGTCCACAAGCTATGGTGCTATTCATTGAAAATTGATCACACTTGATCACACCTGATGTACTGAAGGCCTATCTCATTTCGTGAGACACTAAAAGGTCAGGAAAGTACAAATACCCCCCAAATTACCCCTTTTTGGAAAGTAGACATTCCAAGGTATTTAATAAGGGGCATGGTGAGTTTTTTGAAGTTGTAATTTTTTCCCACAATTCTTTGCAAAATGAAGATTTTTTTTCTTTTTTTTTTTTACAAATTGACGTATTAACAGGTTATTTCTCTCACACAGCATATGTATACTTGGAACTACACCCCAAAACACATTCTACTACTCCTCCTGAGTATGGCGATACCACATGTGTGAGACTTTTTCACAGCCTGGCCACATACAGAGGCCTAACATCCAAGTAGCACCGTCCGGCATTCTAGGAGCATAAATTACACATATAATTTCCTGACAACCTATCGCAATTTTGAAGGCCCTGGAGCACCAGGACAATGGAAACCCCCATAAAATGACCCCATTTTGGAAAGCAAACAGCCCAACGTATAATTTTTGAGGCATAATGAGTCTTTTGAACGTGTCATTTTTTTCCACAAGTTTTTTGACAATGTGGAAAGAAAATGAAAATGCATTTTGTTTTACTCAAAGTTGTCCATTTATGAAATATTTCCAACACATAGCATGTACATAGCAAAAATTGCACCCCAAATTACATTCTGCTATTCCTCCTGAGTATGGCGATACCACATGTGTAACACTTTTACACAGCCTAGCCACATACAGAGTCCTAACATCCAAGTAGCACTTTACACAAAGTTGTCCATTTATCCACTTTAAGACTGGGCCTATTTTTGACACTTGGTGTTTACAAGCTAACATCATTTTTTTTGCTAGAAAACTACTTAGAACCCCCAAACATTATATATTTTTTTTTAGCAGAGACACTAGAGAATAAAATGGAGATTGTTGCAATTTTTTTTTTTATCACACCATATTTGCGCAGCAGTCTTCCAAATGCAATTTTTTTGAAAAAAATTCACTTTTTTTAATTACAAAATAAGAAAACAGTAAATTTAGCCCAATTTTCCATAATGTGAAAGATAATGTTACGCCGAGTAATTAGATACCCAACATGTCATGCTTCAAAATTGCGCACGCTCACGGAATGGTGCCAAATATTGGTACTTAAAAATCCCCATAGGCAAAATTTTAAAAATTTCTACAGGTTACTAGCTTAGAGTTACAGAGGAGGTCTAGGGCTCAAATTATTGCTCTCGCTCTAACGATCGCGGAGATACCTCACATGTGTGGTTTGAACACCGTTTACATATGTGGTCGGGACTTGCGTATGCATTCGCTTCTGCGCGCGAGCTAACGGGGACAGGGCGCTTTCATTTTTTTTTTTTCCTATTTGTTTTATTTATTATTTTTTTTATTTTACACAGTTTAAAAAAAAATGTTTTGATCATTTTTATTCCTATTACAAGGAATGTAAACATCCCTTGTAATAGAAATAGGCATGACAGGTCCTCTTTATTGTGAGATCTGGGGTCAAAAAGACCTCACACCTCACAACTACACTAAAAAAGAAAAAAAAAAAAAGCGGCCCTTTAAACCGGTTGCTAGGCAATGACTTTTGACGTAGCTCCGGTCCTCCAAGACCATAGAGTCGAGTGAGGGCCATCTTGCCCTCACACGATTTCCTGTCTCTGAGGATCCGGGACCGGATAGTTTTCCCCGCTGCCGGCGGGTCCGGTAAGCTGGGAAAACGTCTGGGACGCGGCGGGAGGGGGGGGGCACCTCTTCCCCTGCACCGTAAGGGTAATTCCGCGGTGAATCCACCACTGGAACCACCCTTATCTGAAAGCCAACCGCCCGTCATTTAAAAAAATACCGGGGTTATGGCAGCTATCTGCTGCCATAACCCCAGTATTTAGCTTTTAATGGCCGACATATATAGTCATTAGGCGGTCGGTAAGTGGTTGCATGTATATAGCAAAAATTGCACCCCAAAATACATTCTATAAAGGAAAGTGTACAGGAATAGTCCGAGTCCATCTCCGATCCGCTACTATTAGCCATTTCCAATTCTGAATCGGATTCGGAATTGGATTCGGATACTGATGAGAGATCCCCGGTGCTCTCATCAGTCATGGAGAGGACCTGAAGGGCCTCCTCGTTGCTGTACATCCTTTTTGACATGCTGGCTGTGATGGGCTGTGCGACCGGTGACGGTTGACTGCGGATGATCACTGATGGGTGGCAGGTGACTGATAGGTGGCAGGTGACGGTCACTGATGGGTTGACAGATGATGATGACTGATGGGTTGACAGATGACGATGACTGATGGGTTGACAGGTGACGATGACTGATGGGGTGACAGATGATGACTGATGGGGTGACAGGTGACGATGACTGATGGGGTGACAGGCGACGATGATTGATGGGTTGACAGATGACGATCACTGATGGGGTGACAGGTGACGATGATTGATGGGGTGAGAGATGACGATCACTGATGGGGTGACAGATGACGATGACTGATGGGGTGACAAGTGACGAGGATTGATGGGGTGACAGATGACGATCACTGATGGGGTGACAAGTGGCGATGATTGATGGGGTGACAAGTGATGATCACTGATGGGGTGACAGGTGACGATGACTGATGGGGTGACAGGTGACGATGACTGATGGGGTGATAGGTGACGGTGATTGATGGGGTGACAGGTGACGGGTGATGGTCACCGATGGGTGACAGGTGACGGGCGATGGTGCACGGCGGTACTGATGGCAGTCTCTGGTGACCGTTTAACTTTAGGCTATGTTCACATGTGGGCGTAGCGATCGCGGGCAGAATCCCAGCGATTCTGCCCGCGATCCGGAAGTCATTGCAAATCGCGGGGCGCCAGTGCGTTGCCCGTGATTTGCAATAGCACCCCAAACGATGTGCGATGTTGCCGCGATTTCCGCCTGCTGAATCGCGGTAACATGGCGCAAACAACGCATGACGCCCCAAAGAAACTCTTGTACCTTTTTTGGGCGGCATGCGTTGTTTGCGCAATGTTACTGCGATTCGGCAGGCGGAAATCACGGCAACATCGCAAAGCGTTTGGGGTGCCATTGCAAATCACGTGCAACGCACAGGCGCCCCGCGATTTGCAATGATTTCCGGATCGCGGGCAGAATCGCTGTGATTCTGCATGCGATCGCTACGCTCACATGTGAACGTAGACTTATGGGTGTCAATTTCTGGGCACTGATGAGGTGACTGTTGGGTGACAGGTGAAATTGGGGGGGGGGGGCTAAGGACTGTGTGGGGACCTTTATTTTTGTGATTTTACTTTGTGACAGGTGTACAGAGCAGTAACTCACTGTTTCTGGCTCTGCTCTCCTCACACTGGAAACTGTATGAGGGGAGAAGAGCTAGTAACAGTGAGTTACTGCTCTGTGTTTACATTTTGTGATCGGCTGTGAATCCATTCCGTCATATGACGGCGGCCCAGAACAATGGTCGCACCGTTCCGCCGTAATATGACGGCGGGCGGGCGGCAAGCGGTTAAGTAGGTCTTGTGGTAGAGAGATGTTTAGGGCATGCGATTTAGAGAATTTGAGTTAAGTTAATACTTTGTAGCGCCACCTTTTGCTGTGATTACAGCTGTAAGTCGCTTGGGGTATGTCTCTATCAGTTTTGCACATCGAGAGACTGACATTTTTGCCCATTCCTCCTTGCAAAACAGCTCAAGCTTAGTGAGGTTGGATGGAGAGTGTTTGTAAACAGCAGTTTTCAGTTCTTTACACAGATTCTCGATTGGATTCAGGTCTGGACTTTGACTTGGCCATTCTAACACCTGGATATGTTTATTTGTGAACCATTCCATTGTAGATTTTGCTTTATGTTTTGGATCATTGTCTTGTTGGAAGACAAATCTCCGTCCCAGTCTCAGGTCTTTTGCAGACTCCTTCAGGTTTTCTTCCAGAATGGTCCTGTATTTGGCTCCATCCATCTTCCCATCAATTTTAACCACCTTCCCTGTCCCTGCTGAAGAAAAACAGGCCCAAATCATGATGCTGCCACCACCATGTTTGACAGTGGGGATGGTGTGTTCAGGGTGATGAGCTGTGTTGCTTTTATGCCAAACATAATGTTTTGCATTGTTGCCAAACAGTTTGATTTTGGTTTCATCTGACCAGAGCACTTTCTTCCACATGTTTGATGTGTCTCCCAGGTGGCTTGTGGCAAACTTTAAACTACACTTTTTATGGATATCTTTAAGAAATGTCTTTCTTCTTGCCACTCTTCCATAAAGGCCAGATTTGTGCTGTATACGACTGATTGTTGTCCTATGGACAGAGTCTCCCACCTCAGCTGTAGATCTCTGCAGTTCATCCAGAGTGATCATGGGCCTCTTGGCTGCATCTCTGATCAGTCTTCTCCTTGTATGAGCTGAAAGTTTAGAGGGACGGCCAGGTCTTCATAGATTTGCAGTGGTCTGATACTCCTTGCATTTCAATATTATCGCTTGCACAGTGCTCCTTGGGATGTTTAAGGCTTGGGAAATCTTTTTGTATCCAAATCCAGCTTTAAACTTCTCCACAACAGTATCTCGGACCTGCCTGGTGTGTTCCTTGTTCTTCATGATGCTCTCCGCGCTTTAAACGGACCTCTGAGACTATCACAGTGAAGGTGCATTTATACGGAGACTTGATTACACACATGTGGATTCTATTTATCATCATTAGTCATATAGGCCAACATTGGATCATTCAGAGATCCTCACTGAACTTCTGGAGAGAGTTTCCTGCACTGAAAGGGCTGAATAATTTTGCACACCCAATTTTTCAGTTTTTTATTTGTTAACAAAGTTTGAAATATCCAATAAATTTAGTTCCACTTCATGATTGTGTCCCACTTGTTGATTCTTCACAAAAAATTACAGTTTTATATCTTTATGTTTGAAGCCTGAAATGTGGCAAATGGTTGCAAAGTTCAAGGGGGCCGAATACTTTTGCAAGGCACTGTAACTTCCTCTACAGAGGGAGGGCATTATAGGTCCTGCACCACCAATTTGAATAGAAGGTTAGGGCTATATTTTTTTAAGATGATAGTAATTGACTTAAGTCTAGAAGTATCTTCCTTATTCGGGTCGGGGGAATAAATATTGTATAGTTGGGAATAATATTTAATGAATTGGTTTGCTATTTAAGAATTTGAAACTTGGGGCGTGGCCTGAAGCTTCATGTGAGCAGACGTGCGTGAGCTCCTCTCTCCCGGCTATAACGGTTTCTTACCATCCTGTGATCCGATACTCGCCGCATTTTCACTCCTGTGTGCCTGCAAACCCTCTGTGCCTACTTGCCGCCATGTCTCCGCCATCGAAACGTACCGAGGCCGCTGCCAAGCTGGATCGATTCCACCGCCAGGAAGACCGCGCGCAGGCCCAAGATGGCGGTGATCCATCCCCCGCTCTGGATCCGGCCGGGCAGGCCTCGGACAGCGGTAAGATCCTGGACGCTATTTCACACTGTCAGGCCACTCTTACTTCGAAAATTGAGGAGGTTAAGGTGGATATTTCGCTGATCCGCCAAGACATGCAGAAACTCAGGGGGCGGATGACCGAGGTGGAGGATCGTTTAGGTGTGGTGGAGGATGAACTCCCCCCGGTCCGCACATCAGTGGAGCAGGCCTCCAGGGACATTGCACAACTTTTCTTTAAGCAGGATGATTTGGAAAACCGTGCTAGGCGAAATAATATACGCTTCATCGGTCTCCCAGAGGGATCGGAAGGCACCGATCCTGCCACTTTCCTGGAGAACTTGTTGGTCACCACCTACAGCCATGCCGCCTTCTCCCAGGCCTTTGTGGTGGAAAGAGCCCACAGGATGCCAGCTAAGCGACCCCCCCAGGGTGCTCCACCGCGGGTCTTCATTGCCCGCTTCCTTAACTACAGAGATAGGGATGCTGTGCTTTCGCCTTGCCTGGGAAAAGGGCAACATTCCCTTGGATAACCACACTGTCATGGCATTCCCCGATTTTTCGGCGGCTGTTCAAAAGCAACGCAGCCAGTTCACTGAGGTCAAACGTCAATTGCGTACCCGCAATCTCAAGTACTCCGTGTTGTATCCTGCGAGACTGCGAGTGGTCGATGAAGATTTAGTGCGATTCTTTGAGGATCCTGATTTTGCTGTGGCCTGGCTAGATGGCCTCCCGTGAAGCTGTGTTCCAATGCCATTTCCTGCTACTTTGTGCTCTTTTGTATAGTTGATGCCCCTACGCCTGGTTGTTCCTGTTTTCCACCGACGTATCCGCCTGTGGTGCTTCCCGCTTCATCATAAACATACTCCTGTGGACATGCCTCTCTGCTGCAGGACGCGGGATTCCCTGCCTGGCTGTGCTCTGTGCAGACCCTCTACCCATGTTTTTTCCCCTTTGGAACAGACCTCTCCCTGCATAGCTACCTCACACCCCCACCCTTTTGACATGCCTCTCTGCTGTGTGATCCTGTTCTCCCATTTGGCTGGGGTGAGGGGGGTGTACTACACTGGGTTTCTGCTGGGGTCTCCCGCTTTCATTGCTACCCCCCTGAGCCTCCTCTATCCCCTCGGTTCGGAACCCTGATAGCTTGCAACCCGGGTTGCATGTGACTCACGCTGTTTTTCTACATTTGATGTCTCACACTGTTACAGGGCCCTGGACATGGGCTCTCCCTTCGGAGTATGTTCGCCCCCGCTCCCTCCTGTTTTGGGGGGCATTCTTTTTGCTAAGCCTGGTGCCCCAACAGGCGACCCGCGGCCCTTTTTGGCCCGGCTCGTCCTGCTGGTGTCTTTCATGTATGCGCAACTGTTTACTTTTTTATTGTTTGTTCTGGGCTGATGCTCCCACGTGTTGGGGTTTGTGTGGAGCCGGGTGGGTGGGTTGGGTTACTGTATTTGGGACGTGTTCGTTCCTGTTTATGTGTTTATACCTTGGTTCACTCTTTTATGTCTTCCATTATATGCACTGTACCGTCATATCTGTTTGTCGCATGTGGATGGGGGGGGGGGGGCGTTGTTGCCTGCGCTGGGGGTCCTCCCACTTCCCTTGCCTGTTCCTCCCTTGCTCTTGTTGCGATGGCCTCCCTAAAAATCCTTACCTGGAACGTTCGTGGGGTGAGGGACAGGATTAAACGTTCTATCGTCCTGTCCTACTTGAAGGACCAACATGCTGATATTATGGTCCTAGTGGAGACGCACGCTGATGACAGCCTGTTGCGGGCATTGCGTCGTCCTTGGATTGGTTGGTCGTTTCACGCCACTTTCTCCTCGTACTCTCCCTACTCATATCCAAATCTACCCCTTTTCAGGCGGGGGGTGTGATCACGGACCCTCAGGGCAGTTATGTTTTTGTTCGGGGGGTACTCGGTGGTCGAGAAGTCTTGATCATGGCCTGGTATGTGCCTCCCCCGTATGCTGCTTCCCTCCTCACAGTGGGCTTTGACTTTATGGCTAAGTTCCCCTCCATCCCTGCAATATGGCTAGGGGACTTCAATATGGTATCTAATCCCGTGTTGGACAGACAGGGCCCCTCCCTGGTGGACACCGCCCCTGTGCCCGATACTAGATTTAGTAGACTGCTTACTGACTTTGACCTGGTTGACACCTGGAGACATCTCCACCCCACTATTCGTGCCTACTCCTGCTACTCTGCCACCCATTCCTCCATGTCGAGAATTGACTCCATCTGGCTATCACGCTCGCTGACGCCTGGTCTGAGGGCTGCGGGGTTTGGACCCCGCTTGTTCTCTGATCATGCCCCGTACTGGGTATTCCTGTACTCCTTTCCTGACCCTCCGCGGAGCCACTGGTGCCTGAATCCCTTCTGGCTCTCTGTGGTCCCGGGATTGGATGGCCTTGGGGAGGAATGGACACACTTCTTCGCTAACAACGACCTCACCGCCTCGCCCCTGCTGGTGTGGGAGGCATTTAAACTTCACGCTAAGATGCTATTGTCGGAACGCATTTCCAGATTTAAAAGGTCATCCCGGGCGGAGTACTCCACCGCGGAGCACCAACTCGCGGCGCTTGAGAATCAATATGCCCTTGCACCTTCCCCGGAGTTACTTGCGGACCTGAATGTGCGGACGCGGGCAGTGGAACAGCTTTGTCGGGAACGTGCGAATTGCAAGCTTTTCTTTTGTAAGCAACGGGCGTTTGAGTTCGGTGAGAAGGCGGGTAAGCTTCTCGCTTATTTGGCTCATCTTCACGAAAAGCCCCCGGTTGTCATCTCCCTTCGTCGGCTTACTTCCAGGGACCCTGCGGACCCTTCTGCTGTTGCGGAGGAATTCGCCTCTTTCTTTCAGGATGTCTATACATCCAAAGTGCAGTACCCCCCCTTCAGACTTAACAGCTTTACTTGACACTCTTTCGTTACCTACCTTGTCCCCCGAGCAGGCGCCTGCCCTTGATGCCCCCCTGTCGGTCGGCGACATTGTTGAGGCTCTTTCCTGTTTCGCGCGGGCTAAGGCCCCGGGATCGGATGGCCTCCCAGCCGAGTTCTATTCGGAGACCTTGGCCCCCAAACTCCTTGAGGTCTACAACGCTATGTTTGAGGCTGCTGCCAGCCCTGTGTCCATGAATGAGGCCCTGATTGTCCTTATACCCAAGCCCGGCAAGGACCCCGCGCTACCCGAATCTTATCGCCCCATTTCCCTTCTTCAGTGTGACATTAAAATCCTAGCCAAGATACTAGCTCTGCGACTTAACAAGGTTATTCACACCCTTATACACCCGGATCGAACGGGCTTCATGCCCTCTAAGAACACAGCGTGCAATACGCGACGTCTGTTTATGAATGTACAGGCAACGCATGATCTAGTGGGTACCCGAGTCTTAGTGTCCTTGGACGCTGCCAAGGCCTTTGACTCGGTAGAGTGGCATTACCTGTGGCAATGTCTAGGGCGCTTCGGTTTTGGGCCTAAATTTGTGAAATGGTTGACTATCCTCTACCATCGTCCTTGTGCCAGAGTGGTGGCGAATGGTCATACCTCCAGGTTATTTCCCCTTTCTAGGGGTACTCGACAGGATTGCCCGATTTCCCTGCTGCTATATGCATTGGCGGTCGAGCCCCTGGCCATTGCCATATGTGCACACCCAGATATCGTCTGCCTCATCCGTGGCGATCATGTTGATAAAATAGGTCTTTATGCACACGATATGATCCTTTACCTAGCTGACCCTGGCCCCTCCTTATCTGGGGTCCTGGACCTCATCACTACCTTCGGTGGGTTCTCGGGCCTGTTCATCAATTGGGATAAGTCGCAGATTTTGTCCTTGGACGTTTTTCCCCAATCGCAGGACCAATCCCTTCTCCCGTTACAGCGCGTTTCTACTCTTAAATAGGGATGATCGAACGGTTCGGGTCGACCATCGGTTCGGCCCGAACATTGGGTGTTCGAGGCTCGGTCGAATTTAGAACTTTTTGCCCAAAAAGTTCGGAATTCGGCAACCAGAACCGCAAAAAATGCAATGCTTCAGGAAATGGGCTTTAAAAGCCCGTGATTGGACCAGAACCATTAGCAAAAGCCAATTGAGGGGGCAGGAGAATGCTAGGAATGTGATTGGAGTGACTAGGGGGTCCCTAGACCAATCATTAGTGAATATGCCCCCCAGTATATAAGATCGCCCCCGCCATATTCCTAGCATTGTTATACTGGACATGGAAGAGAGTGGAAGCAGTTCTGTTATTTTACTTTAAAAGTGTCATTTAGCATTTATTAGTGTGAGGAAAGGGATATCTAGTGTAGTTAGAGTGCTCCTTTACACTTAAGTTAGCTTCAAAAATTTAGTTTCTGTAGGGAAAGTGTTAAGTGTAAGGGGACCGTAGTGTAGTGTAGGGTTAACTGGCAGTGACTGCTATGGCAGGGTGACAAAACCCTTCCATAGCAGGGTGACCGCTATAGAGAAATGATCATTTCTCTGAATTGCTTCGGCACATCCATATGGCTTCTCACCAGCCAAGCATTTTTTATGCTGCAGGGGCTGCCACTGCCAGTGCTTTTTTGAGGACATGTTTGATGTCAGACATGACATCTGAACATGTGTATAGGGGGTATATATACACATATATGTCTGTATATATATACCCCTAGACATATATAGGTGTGATAGTAGCAGAAATAAATGCTTGCGCTAATGAAATCATTTACAGTAATATATTTCTGCTACTATCACACCTATATATGGCTAGGTGTCTATATACATATAATTATGTGTGTATATATACCACTATACACAAGTTCAGATGTTTTGCCTGCCTCAAAAGAACCCAAAAAAATGCCAAAAAAAACGCTAGCGTCAAAAAAAATGCCCAGGTGTGTTTTTGCTGGCATTTTTTGGGGGGTTTTGGAGGCAGGCAAAACATCTGAACTTGTGTATAGTGGTGTATATACACACATCCATATATTTATATACACACCTAGACATATATAGGTGTGATAGTAGCAGAAATATATGCTTGTGCTAATGAAATCATTTACAGTAATATATTTCTGCTACTATCACACCTATATATGGCTAGGTGTCTATATACATATAATTATGTGTGTATATATACCACTATACACAAGTTCAGATGTTTTGCCTGCCTCAAAAGAACCCAAAAAAATGCCTGCTTTGAAACCGGCAAGGTGTGAAAACCGAGGAGAGAAGCTAACCCCCTGAGCTGAAAGTTTTCTAATACATACAATCCTTTTTTTTTCTGGTTCTGGACATGCTACAGAGCTGAAACTTCACACAAAATCACACAAAAAAAGTTCTTAAAAATTGTCATTTTTGATAAAAAAAGCCAATTATTGAAAAAATTAAAAAAAAAAAAAAAAAAAGAGATTTTTTGATTTTTACTTTGTATTTCAGATCTGGGGGGTCTAAAAGGTGTACATGTGAAGTTTCAGCTCTGTAGCATGTCCAGAACCATAACAAAAAAAAGATCGATTGTATTAGAAAACTTTCAGATCACCAATATGGCTTCTCGGTTTCCACACCTTGCCGGTTTAATAGAAGGCATTTTTTTGGGTTCTTTGCAGTCAGGAAAAACATCTGAACTTGTGTATAGTGGTACTGTGCACAATTTCTGATGTTTTGCCTGCCTCCAAAAACCCCCCAAAAATGCCAGCAAAAACACACCTGGGCATTTTTTTTTACGCTAGCGTTTTTTTTGGCATTTTTTGGGGTTCTTTTGAGGCAGGCAAAACATCTGAACTTGTGTATAGTGGTATATATACACACATAATTATATGTATATAGACACCTAGCCATATATAGGTGTGATAGTAGCAGAAATATATTACTGTAAATGATTTCATTAGCGCAAGCATATATTTCTGCTACTATCACACCTATATATGTCTAGGTGTGTATATAAATATATGTATGTGTGTATATACACCACTACACACAAGTTCAGATGTTTTGCCTGCCTCAAAAGAACCCCAAAAAATGCCAAAAAAACGCTAGCGTCAAAAAAAAAATGCCCAGATGTGTTTTTGCTGGCATTTTTTGGGGGTTTTTGGAGGCAGGCAAAACATCAGAACTTGTGCACAGTACCACTATACACAAGTTCAGATGTTTTTCCTGACTGCAAAGAACCCAAAAAATGCCTTCTATTAAACCGGCAAGGTGTTACAGCAGCAAAGCCAACCTCCTGTGCTGAAAGTTTTCTAATACAAACAATCTTTTTTTTTTATGGTTCTGGACATGCTTCAGAGCTGAAACTTCACATGTACACTTTTTAGACCCTCCAGATACTAAATCCAAAGTCAAAATCAAAAAATCTCTCTTTTTTTTTTCAATAATTGGCTTTTTTATCAAAAATTACAATTTTTAAGAACTTTTTTGTGTGATTAATAGTTAATGGGGCATGACCCAGAACTCTAGGCACTTTTTAGGGGCATTTATTGGGTTTTAGGGCTTAAAAATGGTGTTTTTTTATTACAGAAGTTCGAGTCCAATTGATTTCAATGGGGTTCTGAAATCCGGGCCGAACTTTCGGGAAGTTCGGATGTTCTGGCCGAACCGAACTTTTCAAAAGTTCGATCATCCCTACTCTTAAACACCTGGGGGTGTACGTATCCCGTAATCTTGCAGACTATATCGCCCTTAATATTGAACCCTTGTACGCCCTGGTTAAGCATATGACTCAAATCTGGTCCCGTCTCCCCATCGGCGTGATGGGTCGCGTGAATTTAATCAAAATGATCCTTTTGCCTAAAATCCTCTATGCTTTGTGGCACTCTCCTTCGTATATCCCTTACAAATATTTTGCGATCCTTGAACGACTGCTGAAGACTTTCGTGTGGGGCCCCAGTAGACACAAACTGGCTTGGCGTCACGCCCAGAAGCCTACTGCACTAGGAGGACTTGCTGTCCCTGATTTCGGGGCGTACTACCTTGCATCGTAATTGTCCCACTTTTATCATGTCAATGCTCTGGATGTCTCCAGGTACATGGAGGGCGCATATAATTATGTGAACATAGACATTTATTGGAAAAATTTGAGAGTTATCAATATACATCCGTGCAAAAATAATGTCAGTGAAATACAATCAGTGTGAATAACAAGAAACAAGACAAACATAACATGTAACAAATAGTAACAAACGTCCAGACAAAGCTACGCAACAGGAAGCGAAACGCGTCGACGTCATCAGCCCAGCGGCACACCTCCTCACTACTCCTACCAGGCAGCGGATCACTCGAGAGAGCAGAAGACAACCGCAGCATACACGGAGACAGACGGGACAAAGGCACGAAGAATCCTCCCACGGATCACCTAAGAGGTACTGTGTTTTCCATTTCAGGGGCGAAGAAACAGCCGAAAGGCTGTCAGAGCGAATGGCACATCACAACCGCACACCCGCCACTACCCCACACGCGGCTGGCGGAACTCGGATGTACTTAACCGGCACTCTAAGCTCTGCATAAGTCCCCGCAACCACTAGATACCCTCTCACAAGGACACAGACTAACCACAAAGTAAACCCGGGAGTGACACTCTGCCTAAAGATAGGGGTGAAGAAACGGCACTACCGCCGTCAGAGACCTAGACACAAGCTGTCAGATCTCTGCCTAGTCCCCATCTAAGAACCCCACACATGCTAAACGATCGGTGCTAATACCACCCAGCAGCAACGCTAAGCAAAACCCCCCTCCCCACCAGGACATCTCCCGAAAGCTGCAACACTTACTGGAATAACTTCCAGCCCTCTCCCTAATTAATGGTCATATGCATAACTGAATGCACCTAAACCGACTTCATCGGGTCCTATACCTAGCACAATTGTGCAGTACTGCTACCAGTCCCATTATCGATCCACACCCCCCAAGGAGCTTTTCCAAGAA
Source organism: Pelophylax lessonae (assembly GCF_965119305.1). NCBI lineage: Eukaryota > Metazoa > Chordata > Amphibia > Anura > Ranidae > Pelophylax > Pelophylax lessonae. Next base: position 323,379,350 of record NC_138772.1, read on the forward strand.
TTACCTATATTGTATCCAATTGACATATAGGATCCCATTAATTATATCTATATATTCTTGATGCCACTTGCTCATGCCGGCCGGTTTTGTTACTATTTGTTACATGTTATGTTTGTCTTGTTTCTTGTTATTCACACTGATTGTATTTCACTGACATTATTTTTGCACGGATGTATATTGATATTGATATTTTTCCAATAAATGTCTATGTTCACATAATTATATGCGCCCTCCATTTATTAGCTGACTAGATAACCTTCTTTTTTCTGTGATCTATACAGAATACTTTGTTTATATGCTGTCTTGGGTTAAGTCAGCCAAATACACACAGACAAAAACGGGCACGTTCATATATTACACAAACATTACTCCAAACATACTACCTTATATGCTCCAGGTACATGGCCCTGGCCTGTCCCCCTGCTCTAGCCTCGAGTCCCCACACCTTCTGCGATTTTCTCAGGGGGGGCTGGTGGGCCCTCGAACACCCAAGTGTCGAGCGCTGTCTCTTCTCACTACAGGAGGATATGGGATTTGGCTCTGTCCAGGACGGGTGACCCGCTGTTCCACGCTAAAACTCCCCTGTGGTTTAATAGACACCTACCTGAATTACTACAACTGCCAGACCCTGGACTGTGGATGACCAAGGGGGTTGTGTATCTTTCCCATGTGCTACGTGGGGGAGCGCTTTGGCCCTTTTCCCAGCTACGGACTGACTTTGACCTTCCTCCCACCATGTATTATCGCTATTATCAACTTCGACATGCCCTTCATGCCCAGTTTGGGGGCCGTTACCCGAACCTGCCCACAGTTGATTTGCTGGATGTCCTGACTAGTCCTGACTCCCGTAAACTTATCTCTCTTTTGTACGAGATGTTGACGTCCAAATCGGCCATGACCCTGGCGTTCGGTATTCGCCCTCGCTGGACTGACGACGCTGGCGACCTAGACGACGATGACTGGACGGAGGCCCTTGAGGCCTGTAAGCTTGTCTCACCCAAGCTGGTCGATAGATTAACGCAGGTGTACATACTACATAGAGCGTACCTCTCCCTTGATAGGATAGCTAGATTCGCTCCCTCCAGGGATCCTACGTGCCCCAAGTGCCTATTGTTACCGGGTACCTTTGGGCATCTGTTGTGGCACTGCCCCCGCATCCAGGGATTCTGGGCGCAGGTGGTCCGTTTTTTACATGACCGCATGGGTGCTCCTGTCTCTCTGGATCCTAAGGTCTGCCTGCTAGGTGTAATCTCCGATGAGGATGTTGATAAACATACCATTAAATTCCTGCATGAAACCCTCTTTAGTGCACGAAAATTGATTGCTCGCACATGGATCCAGCCTGCCTGGCCGGATTTAGCTATGTGGAAGGCGGACGTTAATCAATCCCTATCTTACAAGAAGGTCATATATACTAGCCGAGGTTCTCTTGGCAGCTATCACAAGGTCTGGGACAGGTGGCTACAGGTCTCTGACACTTGTTCCCCTAGATGATTACTTGGTTCGTCGTGCGTTCTACATCACTTTGTCCTTTTTTGTGGATGGTGGGGGGCTAGGTACTCGCACCGACTGCTGTTTTCCCTATTTTTCCTGTATGCTCTCCATGCCTAGTGAAGCCACGTTGTACAGTGTACTGATGCTGTGTTGTGACTCGATGTGTTGATTGTGTATGTTAACTCCTTTTTTTTTGTGTGAACTCAATAAATGTTTGTTTTCAACAAGAAAAAAAAAAAGAATTTGAAACTAATACGTGTCCTGCCTGATCAGTCATTTTTTGAGACAAAATGAAGTTGAATTTTACTCTTTTGCCTAGTTCTTCTAGTAGGTCAGATCTAGCCTAAGTCAAATCCTGCAAGGTTTTTGCGGCCTGAAATAGCTTAAGTGCCTTTTCCAGAGCATGGATATGGGACATCAAGGCATCAAGTCATGCCCGTCTTTCGCATTTGCCTTTGAAAGCTGCGGCAATCAGTAGGGATGATCGAACTTTTGAAAAGTTTGGTTCAACCAGAACACCCGAACTTCCCGAAAGTTCGGTTTGGATTCCAGAACCCCATTGAAATCAATGAGACCCGAACTTCTGAAATCAAAAACACAATTTTGAAGCCCTAAAACCAAATAAATGCCCCTAAAAAGTGCCTAGGGTTCTGGGTCATGCCCCAGGGACTATTAACCACACAAAAAAAGTTCTTAAAAATTGTCGTTTTTATAGAGAGACGATTATTGAAAAAATTATTGAGAAAAAAAAAATGAGATTTCTTTGGATTTAGTGTCTGGGGGGGGGGGTCTAAAACGTGTACCTGTGAAGTTTCAGCTCTGTAGCATGTCCAGAACCAGAAAAAAAGATAATTTGTCTTTGAATTCTTAGTAGCGCAGGGATGGGGTTCCGCTCCTTTCACACCTATATGTGTGTATGTGTATATGTGTATATATATATATATGTGTGTGTGTGTGTATATATACCCTTATACAGAAGTTCAGATGTTATGCCTGCCTCCAAAGACGCCCAAAAAATGCCCAATAAACGCCTGCAACAAAAACGCCCAGGTGTGAAAGGAGCGGAACCCCATACCTACGCTACTGAAAAATCTAAGGACCAGAACCAGAAAAAAAAGATAATTTTTCTTAGAATTTTTAGTAGTGCGGGGATAGGGTTCCGCTCCTTTCACACCTGGGCGTTTTTGTTGCAGGCGTTTATTGGGCATTTTTTGGGCGTCTTTGGAGGCAGGCATAACATCTGAACTTCTGTATAGGGGTATATACACACACACACATATATATATATATATATATATACACATATACACATACACACATATAGGTGTGAAAGGAGCGGACCCCATCCCTGCGCTACTGAAATTATTTAATTAGCGCAGGGATGGGGTTCCGCTCCTTTCACACCTATATGTGTGTATGTGTATATGTGTATATATACCCCTATACTGAAGTTCAGATGTCATGCCTGCCTCCAAAGACGCCCAAAAAATGCCCAATAAACTCCTGCAACAAAAACGCCCAGGTGTGAAAGGAGCGGAGACCCCATCCCTGCGCTACTGAAATTCTAAGAAAAATTATCTTTTTTTTCCTGGCGGTCACCCTGACATGTAAGAGTTCTGTCACCCTACACTACGGTCACCCTGACACTTAACACTTTCCCTACAGAAACTAGATTATTGAATCTAAATATAGTGGTATATAGTACCCTAACTACACTGGAGCAGCAGAAATACTTCCACTCTATTCCACAGCCTCTGTAATACAGTGCTAGAGATTTGGTGGGGCTATGTTATATACTGGGGGGCGTATGGGGGGCGTATTCACTCCTGATTGGCCTCTGGACCCCCTAGTCACTCCAAATTGCTTTTACTGATGTTTCTGGGCCAATCACGGGCTTTTAAATGCTATTGCATTTTGGGCGGTTCTGGTGGCCGAATTCTGAACTTTTACCGCAAAAAGTTCGGAATTCAGCCGAATTTCGAACAGCCAATGTTCGGGTCGAACCGATGGTCGACTCGAACCGTTCGATCATCCCTAACAATCAGTTCACCTCCCACTACACACTTATGAGCTTCCCATTTAGTTATAGATGTGATTTCAGGAGAGTTGTTGTCTAAAAAAGTAATGTTAAAGGTGCTGGTGTATTTTTGAGGAGATAATAGGAACTGTCAGTAAAGAAGGATCCAGACGTCACGTTAAGGGGCGTTTAGTACTTTCCAAGAATTCTAGGGTAATGGAATTGGGATAATGGTCTGATAGGAACATCTGGTCTATGGGGGCATGAAGAAGCATCAGCAAGTCTCTCTGGGAAATGAGCTGGTAGTCAAGTCTAGAGCAATGGCCAGGTTTGCAAGAAAACTGAAATACATCACAGGTGATATCATTTGCTGCTCAGTGATTGCAGTATTCTAGTCTGCATCTTCCCAAGGCAATACTTAAAATCTGGCCTGTTAGTGTGCCCCGAGGACCGGAGTTGAGAAACATGGGTCTAGAGTACCATTGGAGCAGGGCTGAGAAGAAAGTATAACCTTTGACATTTGGATTTACCGTACGCCAAGAGTTATGCAGGAGCAAATGACTAAGTTGCGTTTTGATTGAACGTAAGCCCCGAAATGGTAAAGTGAAGGTACGGGTGGATGTGTCTAGCACAGGGTTTAGGGGACATGGAAGTCACCTCCTAAATTTAGTATCCCTTCTTGGAATGATGTGAGAAATTGCGTACATAATAGAGCACATAAATGTTGGCTAACGTGATGTGTTTCCCTTGATATGTCCCTTTAAGGAAAAGGTATCTACCTTCCTTGTCTGAAAGAGAATGCTTCAATTGGAATGGGCAATGTTTAGCAATCAGAGTATAGACCCCTTCAGACTTTGTAGCTTGAGAGGTTGCATGAAATACTTCAGGATAATAGGCATTCGTAAGTTTAGGAACAGGATCTGTCTGGAAATGTGTCTCTTGTAAGAAGACAATATCCACTTTGCTTTTGCGCATTGAAAGAAGGAGTTGGGATCGCTTCTCTGGGATGTTGAGACCTCATGCATTAAGGGATATTATTTTAAGGAGGAGTCTGTCCTTACTTGTTACAGGAGGTGCCAAATTGAGGATGGAATTGTCCAGTTATTGGGAATTTACCTATGGTGGGATTTACTGTCCTCGCTGTACAGGTGAAGAGGGAGGATGGGGGGGGGGGGTTGTATGAGGAAAGAGGGAGAGAAAAGTGAACGGTGGCAAGGTCAGCAAAAGAGAGAAAAAAGAAGAGGGGGATTAGGATAGTATGAGATTGAGTATCCGGTGATTTGTGAGTGCCGGCTCACTCGTCCAGGTAAGAGAACGTTGTTTAAACAGTGTGGCCAGTAGGGGTCAGTGGATGCAAGAGGACTCTAGAGCCTAATTAACGTGTAAGTACAGAAATATCTACTGAGTGGGGTGAGGTTTGAAAGAGGTGTAGAGACAACCATTAGTCCCGCCTGACCGAGAGTCAATTGGTTCTTGTGTTGAGGAGGTTATACATTAAATAATCAGTAAATTTAGTAAAGTACAGGTGTATTCGCATATTTTATTAAAGTAGCTTAATTCTAGTATAAACACTGATTCATTAATCAGAGCTAGTAAAATTTTGAGGGCATACTAGAAAATCGGCAGAACTAAGAGAGGAATGATAAAACAACAATACTATAATCTCAGGCCATTGAAATAAAACTAGTGAGGCAGGACATGACCGCTTTGATACACACAAAGAACAAAAATACTATAACAACAATACTATAATCTAAGGCCATCTAAGGCCATCAAACTAAAACTAGAACTAGAAGCTTCTAGTGAAACAGGACATGTCCGCCACAAAGACAAAAAACAGGGGGGACCCAAGCCAACATCAAACCCCCCCCCCCCCAAAAAGAGGGGGTTTTAGGGTAGCTGGAAACATATTTTAAACCATGAAATTACTACATGAGGAGTTGATGTTGGGTAGTATCAGTTTAATAGCAGCCTTGTCTACTTAGAAGTTTTCGCTCCCCCTGTATATGTGTTTGTTGATGGGTCCATTAGGAGGAGACCCAAACTGAGTGGCATTATACCATGGGTATCTATACAAAACTTTAGTAAAAAGGGCACATGATTGGGGGGTTATGCTTTCCCCCCTCGAGGGATAGCATGACCCTCCCCCATGGTACAGAGTCTTATACTTGCTCCACATTCTGATGTGTATCATAGGCAACTGCTTAAAAACATAGTTTAATATTGTGTGAAACTTCTTATATCCCTATTAAAGAGTACAATGTAATAGCAGGAACATGGATTGTTATATCTTGTGGTTCTTTGAGGGGGTCTTCAAATCTGGGGAAACCGTCAAAAATCTAGTGCATAGCACTGTGTAGTAAAAAGCACTCCTAAATTACCTATAAATAAATAACTGAAAAGTGACCCAGTGCGCTTAGGAGTATCGAATCCAAAATATGACAATGTGCTGCTACTTATACAAGGTAAATGATCAGTAATGAAATATAATTATTACACTCTGAACCAAAATTGCAGAATAAAACAAGATAATTTCAGTAGCGCAAGGATGGTGGTGCAGCACTGTGTAGTGTTAAGTTGCCAGAAAGTTATTTTATTCCCCATGAAATTGCGGGACTAAAGCTACCCGGTTGCCCAAGATATTACTTTCTAAGAGCTCACAGGGTTAATCGTTCAAAATTTGACATTTATACTCAACTTGAAGCATTAAATTAGTGCACTACATTAATTCACTCCTTGGATACCATATCAAGGGTATCCCACAGGGTCAAATATGGGAGTTGTGCCTAGGGCAGTGGGAGCAATGCATTTGGAGGTTTGGCGCAGGGCCAGAACTTTCTGAAGTGGGTGATTTAGAAATAAGGTGCAGATTGAATGCCATAGCAGGGCTCGCTTTACCTTCATCATCAGTTGGGTAGTCCCGTTGGATGAAAAGCAATGGGGGGGGGGGATCCTGCGGGACATCATGTCTACACGCATCCCTAATGAGAGAGACTATAATAAGTACTGACACAATGAGTATTATTCACAACAAGAATAACTGAGGAGGAAGAAGCCGGTTGCAGAGGGGAAAAAAAAAGGGAGAGGGGGTATTTGGATAAGTGCATAGAGTCCAGAGATTGGGGGAGATGTTGCTATTGTCTTCTGTATACGTTATAGTACCAAGTACAGGGCTGAGAGTCAAAGAGTCAAGGTATGATCCCTAGATTATAGGGCTCAGGTATTAGACACATTGCCTATAATCGCCAGAGGGGATTGTGCAAAAGGGGCGCATAAATCCTACATAATGTGTTACACTGGCGCTCTGTGGAGAAAAGTGGGTTAGTACAACGCGGGTTAGGGACATGGGGTGATGTCAAATTCCAGGATAGTCGACAAATAGGAAGACTTGCATGCAATGAGGATAGCTTGACCACAATGCTAAAGGCCAAGAGGTAATTCAGGGAACGTGGATGCAGTATAAAATCATAGTCAATGCCACCTCTTACACCTGCCAGTGTGGGTGGCCTCAACAGGGAAGCAAACAGTAAACATAGAACAAAAGGCCAACTCAGGTGGCCAACTTATCTGCTGTTAGGAGCCTGCAATACCATTGGTCTTGAGCTTCCATTGGTTCACTTCTGGACGGTGGTGGTTTCATGGTTGTAGGAAAGTCCACATACCAGTTGGGAACTTCAACCAGAGGGATGTTAAGAGTCCCACAGAATTGTGATAGATCCAGCACCCTTAAAAAGGCTGTGTGGCCTTGAGCAGAGGCCGATATGCAGAAGGGAAATTTCCCCCCATAGTGGATCCCTTAATATGAAGTAACTCCAGTAGGGGGTGAAGGTCTTATATGTGGACATCAGTACTTCCATGGGATAGCTGACATCTGTTCAGTGCTTTCCTAAGAATCTCCTCTTTGAGTTGAAAGTCAGTCAGGCAGCAGACTACATCACATGGTGGTTCTGATTCTCCTCCTCAGGGCCTAAGAGTCTAATGGATGCGCTCCATTTCAATTGGAGTAGAGGGCAGCCTGTCTAGGAGGTTATTATATAGACTTGTCACAGTGGATAGTAGCTGATTCTGGTCTACTGATTCCAGAAGGCCTCTTACCCTAAGATTATGCCTTCTTCCTGGATGTGGCGGTGGATTCCTAAATCCTCCATGTGGCAGTGGAGATCTATTAGTTGCATTGAGTTGGTGTCTACCTTTTGATTCATGCAGCGTAGAGCTGTGCCCTGGTGTGCCGACATCTTTTCCACCTCCTGCACACTGCCAGCGAGTGATTGAATATCATGGCGGAGGTCAGTGATTGCCGCCGACACCATATCCTTAATGTCTGCTGCTATGGTGCAGAGGTAATTTAGCCTGAGCTGTTTTTGGTGTGGGAGAGAGCCATCTGGCTGATGGATGCAGGGGTGCTCTGTGGGACTGTTGCCATGCTGCCGGCCGGTGTTCTAAAAATCTCTGGGATATTCTGACTCAGACGGCTGCTACTTTCGTGAGGAGTGCGGGATCTCATAGCCGAGGAGCTGCGGGATGAGGTCCCCATGAAGTATGCCATAAAAACTTGACAGAAGCCTCAGATGGGAAAGGATTGTGTCCTCTGTCAGCTCACAGGCTAATCGGCCATCTTCCTTTGAGGCCAAACCACGCCCACTGTTGTTTATATTTTTTATTGCCTTTTTAGATAGCATTTTTCACATATCCACTCCATAAGAATGCAATACAGCTAGTCAAAGACTAGAGCATTCCCCCCCCCCCCCCCTGCTCACTATCGCTGCTTTAAAAAGCTGCTCTCTTTTCATAACACATGCTAAATGCCACTGTATTATTGCACTCAGTACAGCTAGAAGGAAGTGATTACAGTGGCTCACAGCTATGATTAGCTAATTTAAACCTTTATTTGCAACCATTAAAAGGAAATCACACAGCTCTAACTATAAAATTAAATTTTAGAGGCTAATTTACTAAAGAATAATTTTGAACCAAAAGTTTTATATAGTCAATCAGGTTTAGATAAAAAAAGAAAAAAAAGAAAGACCATTCCTCCAAATTTGCTTGGATAGTTAAACACATATATAAACATGATCTAGGTCAGTGGTTGCCAACTTACTCAATATACAAAGAAACATGAATTGCCCATTCAGGTGCACCACACTCAATAATAAAATAAGTAAATATTTATTGGTAAATACAATTTCAACAGATCAACAGTGACATAATTGCCATACGGTCAAGCAGATTGGTCAACATATACATATTACTTCCGTAGCCAGGTACAGTGTTTCAAAGATCAATCCATAATAGGTGAGAACTTGCATCTATGTAACCTGACACGTTTCGTGACATAGTGTCACTTCCTCAGGGGTTGATGCAGACACAAATGTCTATAAAGTAAAAATAGTTTAGGAATATATGACAAACATACCACAATGTATCCTGTTTTTGCAAACATTGGGTATCAACCAAAAGGGGGCCCATACTTACTAATCTGCAAGACATCACATGCTCAAGACCTAATGGTAGTCGCCTGGAAATTACATTAAGTCTTGAGCATGTCAAGTCTTGCAGATTAGTAATTTTACCATTTAGTGTGTTGCCCTTCATCTAAAGTCTCACAAGCAATTAATGTTTCTTTCTATATTATGAGGATGGGGGCATCTCATGAGGCATATCCAACGATACTTCTTTAGCTAGTTCAACTTACTCAATATAAGGAGCTTCAGGTGTGGCACCTGACATCACTAAAGGGCCACACAGTGATTCGAATGTGAATGTAATGCTAAAACATCTATATATAAAATTATTTATAAAAGGACTATATATGAAAACAGTTAATAAAAATGTATTTCAATTTATTCAAATCTTTAATATATAGTCCTTTTTATTTTTATTTAAATATTTTTATAATAAATATTTTTTAAAGTAGATAATATATAGCATGTTATGAGGATTCAATAAAGTCTTGTATATATAAGTTTTTTAGCTTATTATATAATTGCACATTATGTATGTTCCCATATGTTTTAAGAGGTCCCATCATTATAGATGCTGTAGATGAAAGACAATGGGTTTAAAAATGATTCAGAGTATTATTTATAATAATCACAGTGCCAATAAGCTTAATAATAGCAATAAAAGGTTTATATTATATTATTCATACAAAAATGGTGATGGTAATAGACTCCAGTAATCTGAAGGAGATACAAAGCTAGAGGAGACCACGGTAGTATGGAGGAGGCAATCGCGCAGACTCATTGATATATGGTGCAAACTCACAGATATATATAGATGGGCAGCATGTGTTCCAATCAGATCCCCGTGAGAAAGTCCTTGCCCCTGTGACGAAACACGTAGGGCTGGATGACATAACCACATACGGATCGGTAATTCAATGTAATACAAGTGAACCACATTGTGGAACTAGTACATGCTATTTAAAGAGATATTTGATGTGAAGTTGTAGCGTCCTTGGTGCAGTTGAGCACCCTAAAAATGTGAGTGTAATTGTTGTAAATGGTGTGCAAGAATAAATAGTAAAAAGGATAAAGCGTTTGGCTCTGAGAGCTGTGATTTTCAAATTCTAATCTTCAAAAGACTCTAGTCCGCTCGACTCACACACGTCTAATTTCTACATATTATGTTCTTGTAATGAGTAAACCTTCCCCTCATTTTTCTAAACTTCAAGCATGCTGGTTAGTATATAGTCCAGACCTATCTAACAAAAACTGGCAGAAACTGTTTAATTCATATGCTTCCACAGTGATCTCTGCCAGGAATAAGCCTGTTCAATTGCGCTATTTACATAGACTATAATATATCCCACAATGTTTATTATATATGCATAAGAGGGATTCACCTCTATGCCATAAATGTGCTAAAGAGAATGCTGACTTTCTGCATTTGGTTTGGTACTGCATTAGAGTTAGATATTTTTGGTTGAATATTACAGCCTTTATAGCTAACACCTTTGATTTTCCAAATATATGCAACCGTTTTTTGGTTGTGTTTAAGGACCTTGACATCTCTGCCACGTCTAAACAGTTCTTGAGGCTCGTGTTATATTACGCTAGGAAATTATTAGCCCTCCACTGGCTTTGCTCTGAAGCTCTGCATATAGGCTTGTAGGAAAAATGTATAACCAGACTTATATGGCTACAGGGTGCCTGGGGAAATTTTAAAAGATTTAGGGACCCTGGCTAGACACACAGGACACAGCAGACTGTCTCCTTTTTATTAATAGTGGATTCTACACCATTGTTCCCTCATTTGTATATTGCCATGATGACCGTATTTATTACTTGGCCACCACAAGATTTAATAAGCACAGATGGGACTTGGTTGATTTTTTTCAGGCTCAGGCCCTCCAGTTTATTATGCTTAGAACATGGGTGAGCATTACAATGACCCTTTTTCTCTAGAGGTCAAGCCATTGTATAATTTACAGTCTGATTATGTGTTAACTGGCTTTATGCTATCTGTTCCTTGCCAAATTTCTAAATGTATTCACTGTAGATGTGTTTGATCCATTTTAAATATATTTCTGTGAATGTACATTCATTTGCATACAGTATACTTAAAAAAATGAGTTAAAAAAATAATATAAATAGATAACGCACTATATTGTTTTTTTCTTCCTACTATGTGGTGCTAAAAGAGCAGCGAAGACCGCAGAGTGCTCTTAAAGGGGAAGTGTTCCCAATTTTAGGAGTCCATGTCTATGATATCTCTATGAAAAAGTGAGAAATCCCATGGAGTGTAAATAAGTCACTGGAAAAGGACAAAAAGCCTTGTCTGACCCTACAGAATGTGCAAGGTCAAGCCACAGGTTGCCACAAGCATTTTTTAAAGGCACGCTGAGTGAAATAAAAACAGGACACTGTATTATTTCAGAGACATTTTATTTATACACACATATGATATTTTGAAGGACACTAGAGTGAAGAGAGACTTTATGATTTTTTTTTACATTTTTTATTTGGAGCACATATTTCTGATATATGGTTGTTTTAGATTGGTTTGGTTAATGATTTGTATTATGTGAAGTGTACATATAGAAAAGCACTGCACTATACAAACAAATGTTTTCTGATAAGTGCACTTATATGAGAATGTGACTGGGGGTGGCAGCTTTTAGTGCTAGGAGTGCTAGGTGACTGGGTGGTGTCAATAGTAGGTGGATGGGTAAATATTAGGTAAGTAAATCAGGATGGCCCTTATAGAGCATACTAAACAATATATAGATAAAAGTGACACTGTGCAGAGGTAGATAAATATGAAAGTCCATAAATAGTGTAAAGCAGGTGATTAAGTCTTCATGCGATGTTCCCAAACGGTATATTCGTGGTGGGTACAGTGGTAGAGTGCTGGTGCTCCCTCAAGTAATTAACGCACTCACCAGAAATACCCACCCTACACAGGGGTATTGGGCGGGGTAGTAATAAGGAGTATGCAATCACTCTGCCTGGTCCTGGAAACTCTCTAAAGGTCCATTGGCTCCCCAGCTGTCAATCAAAGTCAGTTAGCCAATCGGAGGTGGGCCGAATGGCAGCCCTGTGTCTGAATGGACACACAGAGCTGCAGCCTGGCTTGGGTGCCCCTATAGCAAGCTGCTTGCTGTGGGGGCACTTGACAGGAGGGAGGGGCTAGGAGCAGCAATGAGGGACCCGAGAAGAGAAAGATCGGGGCTGCCCTGTGCAAAACCAACTGCATAATGCAGAAAGGAGGTAAGTATAACATGTTTGTTATTTAAAAAAAAAAAAAAAAAAACAAGACTTTACAATCACTTTAAGGTCTCACTTAGTGTATTTGGATGGTGGTTAGGGGTGGGGGGGGGGGGGTAGTCGATAGAGGTTAGGTACTTTATTTATATAAAGGTCTGCTTTACCTTGAATAAAAGAGACCTAATTTTAAAATGCAAGTGCTATTTAGAAAATAATTGCATTAGGTAATTTTACATTGATGCAAATGATTCAATTTTTTGAGTGTATCAGATAAACAAAACCGACAGAATATAAATGACTGTTCAGACATACTGTAAGGCCTGGCTCACACTACTGCATGCTCCTGAAAACACAGGAAAAAGGTCCCTACAGTAAACCCCCCTCCATTGCGGGGGTTACGTTCCGGACCCAGCCGCGAAAAGTGAAATTCCGCGAAATAGAAAAACCCTATTAAAATGCATTGTAGGCATGATTTTTTTACTGTCACTGTACGTGAAGAAGCATTTTAAGGTCTTTAAACACACTTTTAAAACAATAGAAACTCATTTAAACACATAAAAGATACTTAGAGACATAGCAAGAGCTATGAAAAACACAAAAATCTTTCATTTTTAATGATTTATATAGTAAAATAACATTACAAAAAAAAACGCGAATTACCGGGACCGCAAAAACTGAACCGCGATGTAGCGGGGGATTACTGTATATCATTTTTTAATTTGCAGCCCACACAGAAACCGCAAGTGCAGTGCATTTCCCAGTGCAGTAAGCAGCTTACCATACACCCAGTGTATGGTACTATTAGGATCAATGGCTCCCGCATACATCTCCTGCGTTTCCTGTGTAGGCGGTTTAAATTAACATTTAAACTTCTTTATTGTGATTTAGCTTCTTACATACAAAATGTCACAATAAGACATACAGTGTACAGAGTCATGAAAAACAACAAATGGATCCATTTTTGAGGTACAAATATGGTGGAGAAAGCTAGAAGTCTTGTGCGAATTGTTCAAGGCAATTTGCTATCCATTAACCATAATTCACAAGGCATGTAATGCAGGTCAGGTAGGCATTGAGCCAACTGAAGGCTAAAATCCGAGCTCTTCAAATGGGACACAGCGTGACACAAATATATTGATCATAAAGTAAACAAAGAAAAACTAGTATAATTATAGCTCAATCTGCTCGGAATTACCACAATGGAGCCTAAAACATTTACCACGTTACTGAGAAATGAACCCGTTTTTGTATCATGGGCAGGATGGGGGAGAGCCATGGCAAGGGAAAGGAAAGATGGGGAAGGAATAAAAGGGGGATGAAACACGAGGATCACTCTGCAGGGATTGTCTACAAAAGAAAGCCGATTAACCCATTGTCAACCCTGAATGGGTCATGTCTTGGAGGTAGCCTTCCAAACATGTAAAATATCTCCAGTACTTCCACCTCTCCCTAAATTGTTCTTCAGTGTTGTTGAGAGTGGCAGTCAGTTCTTCCATACAAAAGGATATAATTGATTTTAGAATAAAAGAAAATATAGGAACCCAATAGGTTCTAAACTCGTGCAAATCAATAACCGAAAAACAAATAAACTACAATAAAGAGCTGCGTATTGTAAAGTGTAAAAAAACACCTATACTGTGAAAAGAAACAAAGAAACCCGTGCTCTTACATCATAAAATACATATTACCATAGTGAATAAACAATAGTGAATAGACAAATAAATAAATACATCTTTATTTAAATTATAAAAAATACATAAAAATTGTGAAGTCCATATATAATCCCACACGAGAAGGTTGTATTGCACTTACATCAAAGAGCATACAATACATGCTGATCCCTGTCTTCTTTGATGAAAGTGCAATACAACCTTCTTTTTTAAATAAATTATTTGATATACTGCACCATGAGAGTGTTTCTTCCTCTTCCTATCTATATGGCAACGCTGGAGCTTTGAATATGCTATTTACATACATATTGAATGGACGACAGCAGCGATTTGAAATCATTCCTGTGACCTCATGTATGACATCTTGGATTTTCTCATATGCGCAATTCGACTCCCTGTAATAGGGGTCAATTAATTCTGGTGAAAGTATAGTGCATCTGCATTCTGGTGGAGAGGAACCTTTCCTATACTCACTGAGGACGCTATTCACGTGTAGGATTATATATGGACTTCACAATTTTTATATATTTTTTATAATGAAGATGTATTTATTTATTTGTCTGTTCACTATTGTTTATTTACTATGGTGATATGTATTTTATGATGTAAGAGCACAGTTTCTTTGTTTCTTTTCATTGATTTTGAAATGCTACAGTGATCAAGTCTGAAGTTGAGTCTGCCTCCACAGAGATGGAATACAGGCCTTGGCAGCATTAAGTAAGTGAATAGTGAGAGATGAAAAACCATAAATTAACTTGCGCTTGGTAAATGATAATCAAAAAATAAATATATATATATATATATATATATATATATATATATATATATATATATATATACAGGTATGTGCAGATGCTGTACACCAAGTAAAAAACTCAGACAAATAAAATCAAAATATTACAGCGCTTGCTCAAACAACATGACATTTCTAAATAACATAAATAGTGATAATAAAGTCTTTCAAAAAGTAGTTAATAAAGTGCTCTGGTGTAACACACTCCCCTCTTGTGTCCCCACTTACCAGAACAAATTTTTCAGTCTGGGGGTCAGCCAAGCTTGTGTCTGGTAAGAGGGAATCCAGATCGCTTAGACAATTAAACCGAGTCCCAACAGATCAACAATTGGTCCATTTGATCTGGTAAGTGGGGACACAAGAGGGGAGTGTGTTACACTTCATGGCCTGTTTACATGAAGCATTCAGCACTTTGTTTGTTAAGAGTTTAGAGCAACAGAGCACTTTATTACCTACTTTTTGAAAAATGTTATTATCACTATTTATGTTATTTAGAAATGTTATGTTGTTTGAGCAAGCGCTGTAATATTTTGATTTTAATAGTGAGAGATGGCTTATATTCCTGGAGCGGTCTTTCCGTCAGGTGGAGGAATAAGGCAGCTGGGTTCCACTGAGGTCAAGTGTGTAGTAGCGGTTGTTGTAATATCATCCTAAAACGGCCCTAAACTGGAATAATGCCAGAAAATATGGGGCATCATGCCCACCTCTTTATTACAATGCCAACTTTATCAGGGGGGTTTTTGTCAATTTTATGTAGCATGCAGGGTACACAGTACCACCGTTACAGTATTTTGTTTCCCACTTCCAGGTACTGATTCACAATAGATGATTTGTGGGCTAGGAGGAGATTTTTTTTTTGGCTTGTTGAGGTGTAACCTGAATTCCGAAGTCCACTTCCTATTGACGCAGAAAGACCGTATCTGGTCATCCTACGGAGCTGCCAGGCAACTATAGAGGAGCGAGAGCATGTATACAGACATTTCCCTCTTCTTGCATACTGATTCAAAAGATATAAGTTTTCATGGGAAGTACGGAGCTCTTAGGAAAGTCTGTAAATAATTTCTGAGTTGGAGAGTGCTACAGCAATCCAGTCTGTAGGTTAACTGGGATAGAGGCATCCTCAGTCTCTGTGGACACCTATTGCTTGGAGCTATTATTGCAGTGCCAATTGACTACCCTCCAGAGGTGAGCCACTTTATAGTACTTGGCTACATCTGGGAGGCCTATGCCTCCCTGAATTTGGACAGGGAAAGGAGTTGTAGATTTAGCCTTGGAGATTTCTGAGCCCAGATAAATTCCCTGAACAAAAAATAAATCTATTTGAAAAACATTGCAGTGATATACAGGTAGGACTTGAAGTAAGTACAGTATTCATGGAAGCAGAGTAATTTTTAGGGTGTTACAGCACCCAAACCACATTAGGGTCAGGGAATGTTAATGCTTAGGATCTGTTTTTATATTGTGTAGCAGAGACATGAAATTCAAAGTGTATAGGTCCTTTATGTTGAGGGTTATGTTGATGCACAGTACTTGAGGGCTTTATCAGCCCACTGAAAAGGGAACGGGTTATGGAAAGTTTTGTAATTCTGCAGATGGAATAGTCAAATTGAGGGCTGCTAACATAATTAAATCAATCTTATAATTTGAGATCTTCCCATTCGATCATAATGCCGCCACTATGTTGGACGGGGAGATGAGCGAGTTGGAGACAAAAAAGATCAGATCGTCCACGAAGGCTGCGATTTATAGAGGGGTTCAAATGTTGACAAAAAAAAAAAAAAAACAATCTGGGAGAGGGGACATATCATGCACCTGGTAGCAGAGCCTGAAATGATGAGGAAATCCTTTATTACACCTCTGACTTTGGGCCACTGCTGCCTCTTACTGATCCCCCCCCCCACCACCAATCTCATCCCTATCTCCCCATCACCTCTGCAGCAGAGATGATGAGGGGGATAGGGATGAGATCAGCGGCTGTGGTGATGGGGGATAGGGTTGAGACTGGTGGTGGGAGGGGATAGGATCAGTAAAAGGCAGCGGTGGTGATGGGGGAGGATGGCACCACCGCTGCCACTAATCTCATCCCTATCCCCCTTATCAACTATTCCACTGATCCCACCTCCCTGTCAAGGTCTTACCTTGTCCTCCTGTTGGCAGCCATCTTGAACATGTGCAGACTGCTGCCTCTTATAAATTCTGGTTGCATCATCACTTGCCTTCTGCTTGGGTGTCACACAGTGATGATGCTGCATACCTGACTATATCAATCACTTGATAGGTTGCAGCCCTTGCCCTTTGCGTTTGTGCTCCAAGGTGCATCACTGCTAGCAGTCTTCTGTTCTCCGAGTTCCTCCATGTCTGACCAGGCTTAGCTGATGACTCTCCTGACTCTAGACCCTGCATCTGCAGATGACCCGGCATCGGCAGACTACCCGCTTCTGGACTCAACCCTGGCTTAGATGACTACCGCTTCTGGACTTGTTCATGATCTCACTCCTCACTCTTGCTGTGAGTTTATTGCTGTTTGCCCCAATAAGCTGCTTTTTTTTACCTTCATCTCTGTGTGATCTGGTTTCCTGGCACCCTGATATCCCCTCACCACCACCGCTGCCATTGATCCCACCCCCTCAACACCACTGCTGCCACTGATGCCATCCTCCTCACCACCGCCGCTGCCACTGATCCTACCCCCCTCGCCACCATTGCTGCCACTGATCCCACCCCCATCACTAACACTGCTGCCACTGATCCCATCCCCCTCACTGCCACCACTGATCCCACCACCATTGCTGCCACCCCCCTCACCACCACCGCTGTCTCTGATCCATCCACTGATCTCACCCCCCTCATTACATCTGCTGCCACTGATCCCACCCCCTCACCACCGCCACCACCACTGATCCCACCACCACCACTGCCACTGATCCCATCCCCCTCACCACCACCACTGCCACTGATCCCACCCCTCACAACCCCCACTGATCCCATCCACTGCTGCCACTGATCCCACCCCTCTCACCACTCCTGCTGTCACTAATCCCATCCACCACTGCCACTGATCTCACCCCCTCACTACCACCACTGCCACTGATCCCAACCCTCTCACCACCACCACTGTTACTGACCCAGTAGTGGAACAACCAGGGTCGCAAAGGTCGCACTTGTGACTGGGCCCTGGTGTTCTGCCACTGTGGGGAGAACCAAGAGGGCAGGAGGGCGGATGATCTGTGTTGTAAAAACCAAGCACTTTTTTCCTGTTTGTATGTCTGTGACAGGAAAAGAGTGCTATGGCAGTGCTGTAATGTATGCTTGGAACTGCTGCTACTACTCGGTAGCGGGGGATGGGTCCAGCGGTGGCAGTGTGCAATCCCTGATCCCTGGCTAGGAAAATAGTGGCAGAGGTGGCTGACCTGAGTGGAGGAGGACGTGGTGTCCTATCCTGGAGCTCGAGCTGATGTTTAGTGTGCAAACCAGACTCTTCCTCCCCTCCTCCTCCATGCACTTCACTTCAAAGAAGGACACCTGCTGCAGGAAGTGACAATGATAAGGAGCCAGTAATCCAAAGGTATATTGAACATACCAGGCAAACATTGGGGCTGTGGGAGGGAGAGGGAATAGGGCCGGCCGTGAAGTGAGTGGTGTGCTCCGCTCTTCCTAACACCGACATGATGGGAACAGGCTGGTCCCCATGGCAGGGTTTAATGACAGCCATCACTCCTCAGTGCTCTCTGTATGAGGCACTTTGAAAGTACTAGCTTAGTACCTCCAGAGTGCCCCCTTTACATCCTCGACAGTGCCCCTTTAGTACCTTCAGAGTGCCCCCTTAGTACCTTCAGAATGCCCCCTTAGTGGCTCTAGAGTGCATCCACTGCAAAAGTGACCCCTTAGTACCTCCAGGATGCCCCTCTACATTCTCCAGGGGGCCCCTCTACATCCTCCTCCACAGTACTCTTGTGTGCTTCCCAGATTGACACAGGGTTGGAAGTTAACTCGGCATTACCCGCAAAATAGGAGCAGTGATCCATTAAATCTCCAAGCTGGTGGATTGGATAAGGGAGTATCGCACACTAAAGTCAAGTGAATAGGGACATGATTGGAGTGAGATATGATGTCGATTTGGGAGGAATAGTAGCTCTTTGTGTGAAAGTAAAAAAAAAATCTATCCTTGAGTAAGTGTGATGCACCACCTGAATGCAGCAATCTTTAGGGGTCAACTAAATTGAGATGAAAGAGCTCAGCTCTCAATTTTTTGAGGTATGCATAAAAAAGGTGAGAAGCTCCCTTAGAGACATCCAGTAGAGGCTCTGGATAAAAGTAAAAGTTGCCACCCATCAAGAAAACACCCTAACAGAATTCCAGGAGATTTGGCAGCAGAGAGCACAGGAAACGTTGCTGGTCTGTATTAGGGAAATCGACATTGGCCAGAGTCACTGTGGTAGAATGGAATTTTCCCTTGAGTGGAATGTAATGACCCTGGAGGTTTGTGCGCAGATCCTGGACTATCTATTAGACCATCATGGTAATTAGTATGCGTACACCTTTGGATTTAGAGGAGGGTGAAGGGGATTGGTTGGCCCAGGGAAAGTCCCTGTTGGAAAGCTTCGGAGCAGTGTGTTTTTTTAAATAGAGACGGCTATGAGAAGGCCATCTGAGTAGGAAATATCTTGAGATCTGACAGGATTCTAGATCTTTTCCCTGGAGTGGCTAAGCCCCTGACATTTAATGTAGTGTGTTTCATACCTGGCATAGCCAATTGGCTAGTGGGAGTGGTAAGTGACAACATGCTTTAGGAACTGTTACCAGAGGGTGTAAAAAAAGAGGTGGGGAGTTGAATGGCCTAGGAAAGGGGATAGTCAGGGAGATTAAAAAATTAAAGGAAGGGAGAAGTGTGGGTCACCTGAGATACTAAATGTGACTGTAAAAAGCCTAACACTGAAGTTGAGCAGTCTATGGGGGAGGAGGTTTTGGAAGGTACTTGCAAAGCCAGAGGAGACATGCTTCCGAGTGGACCAACAAGATAAAATAGTAAACTGCAACTCCAGTACGATAACCAATAGGTGAGACCAATAGAATGTTATAGCATAGCCCTACTGCATAGGTTGGCAAAAAGCTATACAGATTTAACGCTTGTTAATAGTCCTTCCCAGAGGATCCTTAACACAAACCTTGTATAATGACATATTAAGCCTCTCATGGGTGGGCCTTGGTGGACTCATATTTGTGTGCATTAGTGCAAATACAGCTGTGCCGAGAGCGCACATTCTGCGTGCTCCCGACACAGTTGCGGGCGGCTCACCAAAATCTCCCAATGCTTGCAATCAGGTGCTTTCCGATCACTTGACCGTCGTGACAGCCAATCACGCTGGTCACATGATCATGAACCGGCTCCAAGGGGCACCGGCTCCAAGGGGTTAAACACAAATAAAACAAGTTCCAACCCTATGTAACGTAGAGATCTGGAGCGCATCTTCCTCCATCAAGCTGTGGGCCAGAGGCCAAAAATCAAACTAAATTACCTGAGTAGGAAAAATTGCACAGGAGGCTGCTAGTATCTGTCAGCTCAGTGTGATTGAATGGCAGCAGAGAATGTGCTAACCCTGCCAGGGAAGGAGCAAGTGACAACAGCTAAGAGGTAGTGGAGCTCAGTGTTCGGTAGTAGTTAGTAGAAGAGAAACAGTCAAATTTTAACAGCAAAAAAAGGAATACCTCCATACTAAAGTGCCAATCATGGCTCCTGCAATGTCCCTTACATTCTCTCTCTACCTAGTTTGGGACCTAGATCTTAATGGGCATTGTGGCCTAAGGGATGAGGGTCGTGGCCCCCCTGTGGCCGCCAACATGTCTAACCAGTCCAGAATCAGAACCTCCTAGACATTTAGAAACATAAAAAAGTCAAGCAGTTGTTTAGGAGTAGGGAGGGTGAATGAATCATTGCCTTTATGAGTGAGAAGATGAAAGGAATGACCCCAGCAGTAAGTTGCACCAGCATTCCTGATGACGTCCAAGAGGGGCTGAATAGTCCTCCACATCCTGAGTGTCAGTTAGGAAAGGTTGGAGTTGGACATATACTCCGTCAAAGTCCACTGAACTTCTGGACCAAGCCCAAAGTATGATTTCCGCTTTGATGGTGTAAAAGTGTACTCTGATGAAGACAACTCTGGGGTAGGGAGCGTTACCTCCTCCAGTAGCCCTGGACTTTGTGCACATGGTCAAGCTCCAGCACTGCTGTAGAGGGTTTGTCAAACAGGAAATTCAGGGTGTCTGTGACTGTTTTTTTGAGGTCTCCTCCAGAAGTAGCCTTGGGGATGCTCCCCAGCCTAAAGTTGTTCCTGCATTTTAGGTTCTCACCTTGGTCAGTCAGCAGCTGCATCATAGTAGTATGGAAGTTATAGCTATCCTGAACTCCCGCTAGAGCAGCCACCTGGGATTAAAGGGCGTTCATGGAGGCTTCCACTGAGATGATTCTAGAGTCCACTGCTTCTGTCTGCTGTTTAAGAATTGTCTCACAATGTCTCACAATTGAGGCCACCATAGCAGAGATGTCCTGATTGGTAGAGGGAAGAGAGGGAAAGTCCCTCCAGTTTCCCTGCAGCAGCTTGTCTAGAGTAATTAAGGGGAGTAAACCAGTGGGGGAATCTTCCCTGAGAACATCTGGAGACTGAATCGGGGAGTCTGGGCAGCCAGAAAGATAGGGGATGGCTGTGGAAGGTGCAGACTGGGACTTTCTGGCTTTCTTCTGAGTGGTAGAGCCCAATGTAGCAGGGTGTAGCAGGGCGCCATAATGGATCCTAGAGCAGGAACCGGAATGGCCAAATTCCTAAGAAAATACATTGAAATGTCTGGACCCATATTATCTGCAGATGTCCCTAAAGGTTATAGTCCAAGGGCATGAGGATGCAGCAGGTCTTTTTTTAATTATATGTTTAATAATTTTCCACATCACAAATCCAAAATATAATATTCAACATCCTACACTTTCAATTTTACATACCACCCCCGACTCAGTACCCTCCCCCCCTCCAATACTCCTGTTCCTTGTTTAACCTCTAGACTCCCCCCAGCTCCATAAATTTTATTGTCATTTTATAGCCGTTCCAACTTTCCCAGGTAATAGACAATCTTTCCCTCTCAACCCTACATCGCAGTTGTTCCATATTATATCTCATTTCCACTTTTTTCATGTGGGGCACTCTTGTTTTTGTCAGAATTGTGGAATTAAACTTTTCTCTGCATTTATTAGGTGAGGAAATATGGAGTTCTTTTACTCTGTAATTGGCATATCTGTACAATAGAATAAACGGGCCCATGGGTCTTCTGGTATTTGTATGTTAGTGATCTCTTTTATTTTATTTAATATCTCTCCAATTCTTCTTTATTTTCTTGTTCAAATTATTTTATTAGTTTAAGAGCATATAACAAATAGATACGGATATGGAAGTAATTTCCCAAATACAAGAAAATTGCATAGCATAGGGTCCAAACAGGAACAAAACATATCTATTAAGTTTGAAACATAGAACTAAATTGCAAAGGTGGAGTTCAATTGGGGTAAAGGAAAGAGGAAGCAAGGTCATGATCTCCTCCAGGACACCCCAAAAGGGAGCAAACTGTGGCCCGGAGGGAGACCATACAGTAAAAAAATTAACATACAAACTAATATAACGTGAGAATTATAGGGCATCAAGAAGAATTATGTTCTGTTTGGATCAATAAGATAATAAGAAAAATGTAGGTATGGGGTGTCCTCTAAAGACACCATGAGATAGGACCCGAGTATTTGGAAAACAGATGACTGTAGCTAAAAATAATTGTATTTAAAGAAAACCAAATAATAAGGGTGTAGGAAAGAGAAAAGAGTAATAGAAAGGAGGAGGGACGAGCCAAATAAGAATAGAGAAAAGAGGCTGCAGAGGCAAGAAAAGGAAGGAAAGAAAGGTAGAAAGTAGGTCTCGAAAATAGGGCAGGAATCCACATGACGCATGAGCCGGTATGGATAAGGGCATTACCAAAAAAGTAGCACAGATTAATTAAAATCTGGAGGACGAATTTTAGAAATCCACGGTCTCCAGATGGAGTAAAATTTGCTCAAGGTTGCGTTATCCAAAGCTGTAATTTGAGCATGCAACATGGCACAATTCATACGGTGCTTGGTTTCAAGGAAATTTAAAGAAGGGGATTTCCATGCTGTGAGGAGTTGGATAAAAAGTCTAAATTGTTTGCATGAAAGACAATCTGGTTTACATTCAAAAGAGCCGTTACCAGGTCAGGTAGAATTTGAGTGTCAAACATTGTGGATGCAAGATCAAAGATCTTACTTTAAAATGAGGTGACAATCGGACAATGCCACAAAGTATGTAGGCGTGTGCCTAACTTTGCACAGACGCAAAGGCAGAGTCTTGAATGGTCAGGAGCAAATTTGGCAGTCCTGGCAGGAACCAGATACCAGCGTATGAGGATCTTATAGGAGGCTTTAACCGCAAAACTGTTGGTGGAGGAGGATTTGGTATTAGTCCAGATGTCCAACCATATTGTGTCATTTAAGGTGTGACCTAAATCGGATTCTCATTTTGCCACATATGTTGGGGGACCAATATCAGATTTGGTAAGTAATTTCAGGTACAATTTTGAAATTAAGCCTCTGGCATGAGGCTCTGTATAGCATATATGTTCGAAGGGCGATAGCAGATTCAAAGGGACATCTCTAGACATGTGCGTAGAATAAACATTTTTGATTTGCAAACAACGGAATATTTCAGAATTGGGCAAGTGAAAAGTTTCACATAGATCTGGGAATGGTAATAGGCCTGAGGGAGAGGCCATGCTATACAAGCGTGTTAAACCGGTGGTAGAGTAGTCCAATTGTGGAAAGATCTTGGGGAAACCCAGGCAGGATAGAATAATGGATTTTGTAAGAAGGAAAGAAGGGGGTTGTGTGCAGACTGAAGTCCATATGTGGTTTTCACATTATCCCAGTTTTAAAGGGTGTGTTTAGTAATTGGGTTCAGAGCAGGTGGACGAGATTTAGGATTCAACCAGAGGAGGTTGGATACTGAATAGGAATCAAATTATTGGAAGAACATGCCTTCAGACAGCAGCATTCAGGGCATGCAAACAGTAATGCATTTAGTGCCCCTATCCTTTAGAAATTATTGAGTTTGGAAGGATTGGGAAAACAAGGATTTCGGGCACATGGGGTCAATAAAATTACTCTTTATTAGAATTCAAGGATAAAAGCACAACAAAAAAAGGGAACATGTGCAAAATATTAAAAGAGGGGCCTATACAGGTCCATGATGTAATGCGTATACGGTTCACAGTTAGTAGAGTCACAATTCACATACAGAATGAAATATCCGGGGGGGGGGGGTACTTTGAAGAGGCAACAGGAGCTCATCACGAGCTTACGCTCTGCTATGCCTTATAATTATATTCCATCTTCAGCCCCTAGCACAGACTTATCCGGCCTATTTGAGGGACAGTAAACAATTAATTAATATCCTAAATGAAATAAAAGGCATCTCCAATTTAATCATGGCCACAATAGACGTTGAGTCGTTGTACACTAACATAGACCAAACAGATGCCCTACGAGCTGTCATGTGGGCCCTAAAAGAAAAGACAGATCTTAAACACGACCAACAAATCTTACTAGGTGAAATGCTGGACCTTGCCATGGGGAGTAACTACTTCTGGCATGAGGGCCAATATTTTAGGCAACACAGAGGCGTAGCCATGGGGGCAAAGTACGCCCCCAGTGTAGCCAACATATTTCTCAGCAAATGGGAGGAAGAAGAAATATTTCAAAAAAACATCAAGGATCTTGTAATCTACAAAAGGTACATTGATGACATTTTTATTATTTGGTCAGGAACGGAGGAATCTTTAAAAGTTTTTATGCATGATATGAATATTAATAATTATGAAATTAATTTTACGGGTAATAATGATAAAAATGAAGTAAATTTTTTAGACCTCACTATCAATTTTAAGCAGGGCAATTTTTACACTAGGAGTTTTTTTAAAGGAACAGATCGCAATGGATACATACCCACTCACATTTGCCATCACCCTAGATGGATCAATGGCATTCCCAAGGGGCAACTGCTAAGAATGCGTAGAAACTGCAGAGACGATAATGATTATGTGCAACAAGCTAACATTTTAATAGACAGATTTGTCAATAAGGGGTACAATGAAAAAGAACTAGGGTCATTGAGAGATAACATCGGAAAAATGGATAGAACAATGTTATTAGTAGATAAGGCTAAGAGCGATCAACCTAGCACCAGTCACTTTGACCTAGCGTTCATCACACAATATCATAGAAACTACAGACAATTAGAAAAAGTAATAAAACGTCATTGGCACATACTAATGAGAGATAATACCCTCAAAACAATATTACCTCCAAAACCAGCTTTTATATATCACAGAGTGCCCAATCTGAGAGACAAACTTGTCCACAACATCCCAGATCCCCCTAAGACGTTGGGGTCAACCTTCCTGGATTTTAAAGGTTTCTATGCTTGCAAAAAATGCAAAGCATGCAAAACAGTCAAAATGAAAAATAGGAGACAATCCTCCTTCAAGTCCCACACTACATCCAAAGACTACCAAATAAAAAAACTTATCACATGTGCCACCACACATGTAACATATTTGGTCACCTGTCCATGCGGCCTTCAATATGTGGGCCGCACGACTAGAAAATTGAGTATTAGAATAGGGGAACACTTAAATAATATAAGAAAGGGATTCAAGAAACATAGCCTATCTATGCACTTTAGAACCCACCACAATAGAGATCCCACACTAGCCACATTCTGTGGTATCGATACAGTGGAACCACATTGGAGAGGGGAAGATAGGAGAATAGCCATATCAAAGAATGAAACTTTTTGGATATGTGAACTAGATACTCTACAGCCGAAGGGAATGAACAAAGACTTGGATAATAAATTGTTTTTTATCTAATTATTGAATTTTAAGCATTGTTTTGTAGTATTGTTATATTTATTGCACCAAGTATGCCATATGTATGGGAAACCATTCTAGTATACATTTGGCGAAAAAGGGATGATTGTTCCTCTTTGGCCACGAAGATTTATATATATGCATTTATGTTAATACCTGGGCTATAAACAATATATATGTAAATGGAAACATTTGGTCATAGATCTGGATTTAAATTATATCACATTGCACTTTAAATAGGAATTTTTTTGCACACAATTTAAAATTAATATATAAAAAAAACACAGCAAATTTTAGCAAAATTTGCTGACAATACAGCATAGTATACAACCAGTATATTATCTCTTGTTTATATATGGGACCAAAAATCAGCCGGCCGAGGCCGACGTGCACATTTGTTTACATTTTTAATTTATCATCACATCCATATTTTTTGTCCCACTGTTTCCATTCGGGGTAAAATACATGGTTTTAATACATATAAATAGGAAAAAAGGCAATATGGTAGCGTAATAGATAGACCATGAATCAAGTGAATTGCTTCCGGTCTATATGTCATGAAAGGGGAATACGAGCTGGAGAAAAAAGAGCGGAAATGAGCCGATACTCCTCCATATAACCAAGCTGAAACGCAACGTACGTGCCACTTCCGAAGACGTCATACTCTGACGAAATGCGTCAAGTTGGCACGCACGTTGCCTCGCTCTGAGTCAGCAGCTGGACCGCACGCCGAGATTCCGACTTCCGGGTTCGGCGCGAGTTAGCGGGCACAGCCAGCATCCTATGTGTTACCCCAGCCGCGAGGCACCATAGGAGCTCTAAGAGCGGCTTCATCACTACATTGAACCCACAGTCATTTTTGGGTCGAACTTGTTTTTTGCTGTGTCACCTACGTTTTTTATCTGGAGTGTTTTTATCACATTTGGAGTGTTTTTAAAGTCTGCAGTACCGATCTGGGGTTTTATGGATTTGTTCTTGGATGTTGTATGTGAAGATTGATGTGATTTTATGAAGTTGGAGTTTAATAAAAGGAAAAACCTTTTTACACTATGAGGAGCTTCTACCTTCTTTCTTCCATGCTGAATGCTTATCCATATCCATAAGGAGATCGTCCACCCACCTATCCATACACAGGAGCAGCAGACAAAGCGTTTTCGATTCCTTTTGGCGTACGCCATTGGAATCCACACCTTCTGGTAAGTGTGCTACCTTACCCCTGGGCACAGAGTGTGAGAACCCAAGGATCACCGGCACGCAGCACTTTATCCCCACACCGAGAGTTTTTGAGCACGTTTTTGCACATACTATTTTGTATTCACTTTATGGACTTATTCTTACTGGACTTTTATTATATATATTTTTTTTATTTTTTGTGTGGTACATTTATATATTGAAAGCAATTTCATATAGTTTATTTACTATTTAAGCACGTGCACTTTAAGAGTTATCACGGTATTCCACAGCAATTATTTATTGATTATTTATTGCTTTATTATTTGAACATTCAGCAATAAGGTATTATATGAGCATTGTTTACAAGATTGCACTTGCACTTTTTCATTTCATTTCATTTTATACTGTCACAGAAAATTACCAGGGTAGCGCAGTCTTTTTATATATCCATTACGTAACATATTCCCCTGAGAACTGGTTTGTGCGCTTCCCAAAGGGTTACCGGTGAAATTTCAGGAGTGGCGTTAAGAGTTAAATAATCAGAGAGGGTGTTAGCTAATTCAGAGCAATGAGTTGGATTTTTAAGTAAAGCATTGCTCATATACCAGGTGGGATCACGGGCTTTAGGAACGGTTGAAGTTAGAGTGGTACAAACTGTGCTATTATCTGACCAAGTGATAGGAATAATTGTAGAAGAAATTATTTCAGGAGCCATGCCGGTAGAAAGGAGGATATGATCTATATGAGAAAAGGAATTATGTGGATGTGAAAAATTAGTATTTCTCCTTTTGGTTGGATTAAGTTCGCTCCACGAGTCAACAAGGTTGTATTGTATGAGCAATTGAGCTAAAGAGAGTCTTTTGGAGTTCAATGAAGGAGCTGCTGTGGATTTGTCCAAAAAAGGTGAGATAACTTGGTTTGAATCACCAACTAACATTAATGTACCAATTTTATGGGAGTCAACCACCTGTGAAAGATGAGATAGAAAGGGGGCAGAATTTTTTGGGGGGAGCATAATAAGATACTATGGTGACCGCCATGTCCATGAGGTGCCCAGTGAGGATCAGGTATTGTCCATTAGGATCTGTTATCTCCTTCAGGAGTGAAAAGGGAGTGTTGCGGTGGAAGGCTATTAGTACCCCGCGTTGTTTGGTATTGGCTGAGGCCGTATAAACCTGTGGGAATTTGGGGCTGAAAGATTTGGGGTCGGAGTTAATCAAAAAGTGGGTTTCTTGTAGACATAGAATTTTGGCCTTCAAGGAAGTGAATGTACGGAAAGCCTTAGTGCATTTATGCGGAATATTAAGACCCTGGACGTTTAATGAAAGAATTGTCAACGAGGCCATGATAAGGTGTCTGGAGACGTGCTATAAAATAAAGGGTAATACCCTGTGGAGGCAAGCTCCATGCCCGAGATCCAAAGAAGAGAGAAAGGCAAAGTAGAGAGAGAAAGGGAAAGCAGGGGTAGAGGTAAGGCACAAAATGAAAATAAGCTATAAGGCAAAGACATATGTAAAATCATACATAAATGGTTTCCGTTGGTGGGTAAACAAGGGTTCCCCATCAAGGGAAGAAAGGTCAGCGTCAAGAGACCCATATAAATGGAACTCTCGAGGGCAACCAGTGGGAGTGCATGGAGCAACCCATGAAGGAGCAGACAACCAAACTATATAGTATAATCATATAATAAATCAGGAGGGCAGCAGAGCCCGGACTATGCCCGCAGACCCCCGATACACCTGGTGAGAGGCATAAATTAAGTAACCATAGGAAATAGTCATGAGAGGAAAAAAAATAGGTTGATTAGTATGCAAAAAAGAAAAACTGAAGTTCCCAAAGCATTTTGACAGGAAGCGGAAGTCTGTCATAATGGCAAAACAGCATAGTGAGTTGAATATAAGGTGGGTCCACGTAGTTGGTGAGGTCAAACAGGTATATGAGTGGTCTATGGAACTACTGAAAGTAAGGGTGGTTGCCGTCATCCCTAAATAATGGAGCAACAAGAGTTGTGTTGGTTCCTCAAGCCAAAAAATGATGGGATTGTGTAGGCAAAAACATATATTTAAAATAATTATATTTATTTAGCAAATTTCATACAAAACAGTATATATAGAGTGAAAACAAATATCGATTACAGTGGCAGTTTATACCGCTAAGTTCAACTTTTACTTGAGTCTAATAGGTGATTCCATTGTTTGAACTGTGGAGACATCCGGAGGGGATGTGAGTCAAAACAGACGGTTTCCGACGCGTTTCGGCTGTAGGAATTTTTAAGCCTTTGTCAAGGTATCACCAATATTATTCTAAAAAAGTAAACAATTATCACATTAGTGAGATTTAAATATACGTTGAAAACAATAGAAAAACGTTTTTACATTATTTTTACAATATTGAATGTTACATTGTTGCTTCTGAAAAAATATGAAAAACCCCAGTGTACCTTGCAGGACTGGAGACAACAGATGGAGTCCGCATTCCCACCCGAGTCCCCCTAGAGTGCAATGAGATCCTGGTACTGGTATGCGCCTATAAGGGGTAATGTATTTAGTGTATATCTAACAAGGTAATGTTGATGAGTCAACTAAAATAAGACTCAAACATTGTCTTACTTGTTAAGTGGGGTTTCAAGGCCTACTGGTTAAGGTTTCTTGTATAATTGCTCATTCAGGAGGAGGGATCCAGGGTTTATGATGACCGCCGGCCTATTGTTGTTGTTGACCTATGTGAATAAGAGACATAGGGTAGGCTGTGTGGTCCTTATAAGTTTAAGAGTGCTTGATAGTGTGTTTAGGACTTACTTAAATAGCTCCATCAGGAGTAGGCATGGTATCGAGGATCCAATTTCACCCAAGCCTGGCCCCCCCCTGGTTGGATTATAAAAGGGGATCAGACTAATGTCAATAAGGGCAAGTTTTAGCAAATACAGTATTGGGTCTGCACAAACTTACTTGTATTAAATATAATTAGAGTCCTCTGGAGGTACCTAGAGGGTACTTGTTTTTGTGTCCAGGGTATTATGGCAGGCCCTATTGAAAATTTCAGGGTACCTTGTGAAAGAAATACATGGGGTATAATGCTTGTTGCATTATTGTTAATAGTATATATAATAGTAGTATAGATACTGGATCCACTTACTGTTGCTTGTTTATTTATGTTGGGTATCAGGTGCCCTGTGAGAGAATATATCCGCTTTACTATTATGTCCTATTGTCTTAGACTGAGTTGGTAGCTTTTAGTTGTGTGGAGTACTTACTATTTGGTGAGGTCAAACAGGGACAAAAGAGTAGTAAACCCAAAGAGAAGGGAGAAACCACAGCAAAGTGGGACTATGATATATACCGCTGGTGGTATCAGCCCATAGAGTCCACCAGGTCAGGAGCTGAAGAGATGAAGTGACCACGTTTATGCGGGCTTTGTCTGTCTTTCCTTTCGTTGATTTGTGGATGTTTCTGTGGAAAGCCTAGGGTAGATTTCCGATGAGGAGTTTCGTTAACTTGTGGAGGGTCCGTCAAATGTAGGTCCTGAAGGGTGGAATGTAGGTCCTCCGCTGAGCAACAGATGTACAGGACTTGGTGCCTTGGAAGGTAAAGCGGATGGAGAAGGGGAAACCCCATTGATAGGAGATTTGGTGTTGCAATAAAACATGGAGTAGAGGTTTCAAAGCTCTACATTTGTTGATAGTGATAGGAGAAAAATTTGATAGGTATGACCCTGAAAGTTCAAAATATCTTTCTCTCTAGCTGCAGATAGGAGTTGCTCTTTCGTGCGATAGAAATGGAATTTAGCGATAATAACGCCAAGTTTTTTAACCGATAGTACACAATGGACCCTGTCCATTTCTAATCGCTCAACTGGGATAGCTGGTTGCAGATCTTGAAAAAATGCAAGTTTGGTGGCATGTACATCAATCACAGTTTCAGGTATGCCCCGAATGCGTAAGTTAGAGCGCCGTGCCCTATTTTCAAAATCTTCCAGGCGAGACTGTAATAAAAGGTTTTCTTCTTTAAGATTCTCTATTTCTGCAGTGTAAGTTTGTGTATTATTCTCAATGTCATCCACTCGTGTTTCAAGGTCAGATAGTCTGTAACCCAGTTCTCTAATCTCTTTTGTGAGACTGTTAGTAATGTGGTCAGAGGTTTGGTTAAGTAATTTCTGGAACATATGTTCCAATTGATTTAGCAATGCAGGGGGAGCCATGTCTTTATTTGTATTTCCCTGCAAATTATCATTTAAATCCTCTTGAGCAGAGAGAGTCCCTGTAAGCAGAGAGGGAATGTAGCCCTGAGCGGGCTTAGCTGAGTGTGTTTTATATAAAAAAAATTTCAAGACAACATCATCAAAAAAAAAAGGCTTGTTTAGCCTACAAAAACACAATATGCAGTATGCATTACTTTTTTTAACTTCAAGGCTAAGTTCACCTTTAGGACCATGTTTCATGTTACAAGCATATTTGGGGTGTAATATGTAACATGCTCCTAGTGACCCACCTCCCGCTGTCAGTGCTCCCTGCTCTGTGGGAGCGGTTGGGAGATATTCTCCCTGCATCCGCTGTTACAATTTGAAAATAGGGCTTTTCCCACGTGCCTGCATCATTCATTCAGTTTCCTGTGAATGAATTAGACTATAAGTACCATCATCCATCGGGGCTGATGGTTTGTAATTCTCAATGAACTGAGAGGTTTCTGGTGAGCGCTGTTGTAGTCCATTGATCCTTCCCTTCATTCAGTAACTGCCTGCCTGTATTGGAAGAACCGCATTAAATACTGATAAAGGTAAAGTTAAATAAAAAGGCCCACCTGCACTGGTCTACAGGGAATATGCAGCTGAACTGTTTATTATATTTTCTTGAGGTTTTTCTTGAATGCAGTTTTAAATGTACTGCTTTTGCCAGACATGGATATCTCAGATCAAAGGCAAAATCCACGAAGATCAAACCTTCTTTATTTGGATGTGAGTTTTTGAAATACTTTGCTTATTTCTTGATGAGCTAGTGCAATTAAAATGCAACATACACTGTTTTGATGATTGCAGACCTGTGAATATAATCATATGTATATGAATAAATCCTTGCATGCCAATGTGAAATAATTTAACTGCATTTTGGCAAATTAAATAAGTATAAATGTGACAAATTAAAACAGCTAAAATGAAATTCATAATCCAAGTATCTTTAAATTGTTTTCTCGAAGGAAAGAAAGGAATCCACTTGTATCCCTGCTAAAATAAATGTACAACCATTATTTTTATTGTCAAAAATCTCTGTTATGATGGGTGTACATGTATATATATTTTTTTAATACTGCTTCCAAACAGTGGATTACTGTATACTACTCCCTTCTAGAAAGCAGAAATTCATCCAGATTCACTAGCTGTCTAATTAGCTTTTACAAAAGTGTCAAAGAGAACAGCATAACTGTCCATTTGTACCCAGCATTACTCCATTTCTGTTGCCTTTTACATAAATAATGACAAAATGAATCACATTTAGTGTTGAGCGAACACGGACTGTATTATTCGTGTTCGTACCGAATAATTGGATTTTTTTTACCCGAACACGGACACGGACACTTTACTGTATGTTCGGGTAAAAATCCGTGTTCGGTCGTTTTATTTCCGGGTTTTGCATGCTTTGGCGCTCTTTTCATGGCGGGCTTTCAACAGCCAATCAACAATCGTTTAACTGGTGTGCCTTAAGCCATCCCAGCCATGCCTGCAAATGTCTTAGTAGCTGTGATTGGCCGTCTGAAGCATGTGACCAAGTCTTTATAAGTTCGAGGCAGCCGCCGCAGCAGCGTCATTCTGCTGCTTAGCTAAGGGACAGAGCACACATCAATGTGCTGGCTGCTGATTAGGGAAAGATAGGCAGGAAAAAACCATTTGTGTCCGGATAGAATTGAGGGACAGGTCGGAGTGTTTAGGCAGGGCGAGTTGTAGGCATTTTAGGGATAGAGTCTGCTGAATTATAGGGTCAGTGTCTTCTACAAACTACAATCGATATTGCTGTGTGGGGGGTGGGGTGAATCTGCACTCAATCCTGATCTACGATCTCTTCTCAATCCTGTTAGGGACAGAGTCTGCTGAATTTTAGGGAAACTGTGTTCTACAAACTACAATCGATATTGCTGTGTGGTGTGGGATTGGAGATAGGCAGGTGTCAGTGATCCACATCCATTTTTCTGTGTGTGAGCTGCAGTGAACACAATCTTTTTGGGCTGCAGTGAACACAATCTTTTTGGGCTGCAGTGAACACAATCTTTTTGGGCTGCAGTGAACACAATCTTTTTGGGCTGCAGTGAACACAATCTTTTTGGGGTGCAGTGAACAAAATCTTTTTGGGGTGCAGTGAACACAATCCTTTTTGGTGTGCAGTGAACACAATCTTTGTGGGGTGCAGTGAACAAAATCCTTTGTGGGGTGCAGTGAACACAATCTTTTTGGGGTGCAGTGAACAAAATCCTTTTTGGGGTGCAGTGAACAACATCCTTTTTGGGGTGCAGTGAACACAATCTTTTTGGGGTGCAGTGAACAAAATCCTTTGTGGGGTGCAGTGAACACAATCTTTTTGGGGTGCAGTGAACACAATCTTTTTGGGGTGGAGTGAACAACATCCTTTTTGGGGTGCAGTGAACAAAATCCTTTTTGGGGTGCAGTGAACAAAATCATTTTTGGGGTGCAGTGAACACAATCTTTTTGGGGTGCAGTGAACACAATCTTTGTGGGGTGCAGTGAACACAATCTTTTTGGGGTGGAGTGAACAACATCCTTTTTGGGGTGCAGTGAACAACATCCTTTTTGGGGTGCAGTGAACACAATCTTTTTGGGGTGCAGTGAACACAATCTTTGTGGGGTACAGTGAACAGAATCTTTGTGGGGTGCAGTGAACACAATCTTTGGGGGGTACAGTGAACACAATCTTTTTGGGGTGCAGTGAACACAATCTTTGTGGGGTGCAGTGAACACAATCTTTTTGGGGTGGAGTGAACAAAATCATTTTTGGGGTGCAGTGAACAACATCCTTTTTGGGGTGCAGTGATCAAAATCCTTTTTGGGGTGCAGTGAACACAATCTTTTTGGGGTGCAGTGAACAAAATCCTTTGTGGGGTGCAGTGAACAGAATCTTTGTGGGGTGCAGTGAACACAATCTTTGGGGGGGTACAGTGAACACAATCTTTTTGGGGTGCAGTGAACACAATCTTTGTGGGGTACAGTGAACAGAATCTTTGTGGGGTGCAGTGAACACAATCTTTGGGGGGTACAGTGAACACAATCTTTTTGGGGTGCAGTGAACACAATCTTTGGGGGGTACAGTGAACACAATCTTTTTGGGGTGCAGTGAACACAATCTTTGTGGGGTGCAGTGAACACAATCTTTGGGGGGGTACAGTGAACACAATCTTTTTGGGGTGCAGTGAACAACATCCTTTTAGGGTGCAGTGAACACAATCTTTGTGGGGTGCAGTGAACAACATCCTTTTAGGGTGCAGTGAACACAATCTTTGTGGGGTACAGTGAACAGAATCTTTGTGGGGTGCAGTGAACACAATCTTTGGGGGGTACAGTGAACACAATCTTTGTGAGGTGCAGTGAACACAATCTTTGTGGGGTGCAGTGAACACAATCATTGTGGGGTGCAGTGAACTCAATCTTTGTGGGGTACAGTGAACACAATCTCATACTTCTGAAGATTTGAGGGTGCTGCCTGTTCCATACTCCCCCTACTCCTCATCTAGCCTTTTAGGGGTACAAACAATAGTAATTGGGGCCTAGTGTGGTTGTGTACGTGTGATATACATACACTTTTTTTGGATCATATTTTCTATTCCGCTATTTAATCAAAAACCTTTGGGGATCAGTTAAATTGGGGGATAGTCTGTGTTGGTACGTGTGAGAGAGATCCACCTTTCCAAGTTGTTGGGGTTCATCTCATACTTCTGAAGGTTTGAGGGTGCTGCCTGTTCCATACCCCCCCTACTCCTCATCTAGCCTTTTAGGGGTACAAACAATAGTAATTGGGGCCTAGTGTGGTTGTGTACGTGTGATATACATACACTTTTTTTGGATCATATTTTCTATTCCGCTATTTAATCAAAAACCTTTGGGGATCAGTTAAATTGGGGGATAGTCTGTGTTGGTACGTGTGAGAGAGATCCACCTTTCCAAGTTGTTGGGGTTCATCTCATACTTCTGAAGGTTTGAGGGTGCTGCCTGTTCCATACTCCCCCTACTCCTCATCTAGCCTTTTAGGGGTACAAACAATAGTAATTGGGGCCCAGTGTGGTTGTGTACGTGTGATATACATACACTTTTTTTGGATCATATTTTCTATTCCGCTATTTAATCAAAAACCTTTGGGGATCAGTTAAATTGGGGGATAGTCTGTGTTGGTACGTGTGAGAGAGATCCACCTTTCCAAGTTGTTGGGGTTCATCTCATACTTCTGAAGGTTTGAGGGTGCTGCCTGTTCCATACTCCCCCTACTCCTAGCCTTTTAGGGGTACAAACAATAGTAATTGGGGCCTAGTGTGGTTGTGTACGTGTGATATACATACACTTTTTTTGGATCATATTTTCTATTCCGCTATTTAATCAAAAACCTTTGGGGATCAGTTAAATTGGGGGATAGTCTGTGTTGGTACGTGTGAGAGAGATCCACCTTTCCAAGTTGTTGGGGTTCATCTCATACTTCTGAAGGTTTGAGGGTGCTGCCTGTTCCATACCCCCCCTACTCCTCATCTAGCCTTTTAGGGGTACAAACAATAGTAATTGGGGCCTAGTGTGGTTGTGTACGTGTGATATACATACACTTTTTTTGGATCATATTTTCTTTTCCGCTATTTAATCAAAAACCTTTGGGGATCAGTTAAATTGGGGGATAGTCTGTGTTGGTACGTGTGAGAGAGATCCACCTTTCCAAGTTTTTGGGGTTCATCTCATACTTCTGAAGATTTGAGGGTGCTGCCTGTTCCATACCCCCCTACTCCTCATCTAGCCTTTTAGGGGTACAAACAATAGTAATTGGGGCCTAGTGTGGTTGTGTACGTGTGATATACATACACTTTTTTTGGATCATATTTTCTATTCCGCTATTTAATCAAAAACCTTTGGGGATCAGTTAAATTGGGGGATAGTCTGTGTTGGTACGTGTGAGAGAGATCCACCTTTCCAAGTTGTTGGGGTTCATCTCATACTTCTGAAGGTTTGAGGGTGCTGCCTGTTCCATACTCCCCCTACTCCTCATCTAGCCTTTTAGGGGTACAAACAATAGTAATTGGGGCCTAGTGTGGTTGTGTACGTGTGATATACATACACTTTTTTTGGATCATATTTTCTATTCCGCTATTTAATCAAAAACCTTTGGGGATCAGTTAAATTGGGGGATAGTCTGTGTTGGTACGTGTGAGAGAGATCCACCTTTCCAAGTTGTTGGGGTTCATCTCATACTTCTGAAGGTTTGAGGGTGCTGCCTGTTCCATACTCCCCCTACTCCTAGCCTTTTAGGGGTACAAACAATAGTAATTGGGGCCTAGTGTGGTTGTGTACGTGTGATATACATACACTTTTTTTGGATCATATTTTCTATTCCGCTATTTAATCAAAAACCTTTGGGGATCAGTTAAATTGGGGGATAGTCTGTGTTGGTACGTGTGAGAGAGATCCACCTTTCCAAGTTGTTGGGGTCCATCTCATACTTCTGAAGGTTTGAGGGTGCTGCCTGTTCCATACCCCCCCTACTCCTCATCTAGCCTTTTAGGGGTACAAACAATAGTAATTGGGGCCTAGTGTGGTTGTGTACGTGTGATATACATACACTTTTTTTGGATCATATTTTCTATTCCGCTATTTAATCAAAAACCTTTGGGGATCAGTTAAATTGGGGGATAGTCTGTGTTGGTACGTGTGAGAGAGATCCACCTTTCCAAGTTTTTGGGGTTCATCTCATACTTCTGAAGATTTGAGGGTGCTGCCTGTTCCATACCCCCCCTACTCCTCATCTAGCCTTTTAGGGGTACAAACAATAGTAATTGGGGCCTAGTGTGGTTGTGTACGTGTGATATACATACACTTTTTTTGGATCATATTTTCTATTCCGCTATTTAATCAAAAACCTTTGGGGATCAGTTAAATTGGGGGATAGTCTGTGTTGGTACGTGTGAGAGAGATCCACCTTTCCAAGTTTTTGGGGTTCATCTCATACTTCTGAAGATTTGAGGGTGCTGCCTGTTCCATACCCCCCCTACTCCTCATCTAGCCTTTTAGGGGTACAAACAATAGTAATTGGGGCCTAGTGTGGTTGTGTACGTGTGATATACATACACTTTTTTTGGATCATATTTTCTATTCCGCTATTTAATCAAAAACCTTTGGGGATCAGTTAAATTGGGGGATAGTCTGTGTTGGTACGTGTGAGAGAGATCCACCTTTCCAAGTTTTTGGGGTTCATCTCATACTTCTGAAGATTTGAGGGTGCTGCCTGTTCCATACCCCCCCTACTCCTCATCTAGCCTTTTAGGGGTACAAACAATAGTAATTGGGGCCTAGTGTGGTTGTGTACGTGTGATATACATACACTTTTTTTGGATCATATTTTCTATTCCGCTATTTAATCAAAAACCTTTGGGGATCAGTTAAATTGGGG
Source organism: Pelophylax lessonae (assembly GCF_965119305.1). NCBI lineage: Eukaryota > Metazoa > Chordata > Amphibia > Anura > Ranidae > Pelophylax > Pelophylax lessonae. Next base: position 323,416,815 of record NC_138772.1, read on the forward strand.
GATAGTCTGTGTTGGTACGTGTGAGAGAGATCCACCTTTCCAAGTTGTTGGGGTTCATCTCATACTTCTGAAGGTTTGAGGGTGCTGCCTGTTCCATACTCCCCCTACTCCTCATCTAGCCTTTTAGGGGTACAAACAATAGTAATTGGGGCCTAGTGTGGTTGTGTACGTGTGATATACATACACTTTTTTTGGATCATATTTTCTATTCCGCTATTTAATCAAAAACCTTTGGGGATCAGTTAAATTGGGGGATAGTCTGTGTTGGTACGTGTGAGAGAGATCCACCTTTCCAAGTTTTTGGGGTTCATCTCATACTTCTGAAGATTTGAGGGTGCTGCCTGTTCCATACCCCCCCTACTCCTCATCTAGCCTTTTAGGGGTACAAACAATAGTAATTGGGGCCTAGTGTGGTTGTGTACGTGTGATATACATACACTTTTTTTGGATCATATTTTCTATTCCGCTATTTAATCAAAAACCTTTGGGGATCAGTTAAATTGGGGGATAGTCTGTGTTGGTACGTGTGAGAGAGATCCACCTTTCCAAGTTTTTGGGGTTCATCTCATACTTCTGAAGATTTGAGGGTGCTGCCTGTTCCATACCCCCCCTACTCCTCATCTAGCCTTTTAGGGGTACAAACAATAGTAATTGGGGCCTAGTGTGGTTGTGTACGTGTGATATACATACACTTTTTTTGGATCATATTTTCTATTCCGCTATTTAATCAAAAACCTTTGGGGATCAGTTAAATTGGGGGATAGTCTGTGTTGGTACGTGTGAGAGAGATCCACCTTTCCAAGTTGTTGGGGTTCATCTCATACTTCTGAAGGTTTGAGGGTGCTGCCTGTTCCATACTCCCCCTACTCCTCATCTAGCCTTTTAGGGGTACAAACAATAGTAATTGGGGCCCAGTGTGGTTGTGTACGTGTGATATACATACACTTTTTTTGGATCATATTTTCTATTCCGCTATTTAATCAAAAACCTTTGGGGATCAGTTAAATTGGGGGATAGTCTGTGTTGGTACGTGTGAGAGAGATCCACCTTTCCAAGTTGTTGGGGTTCATCTCATACTTCTGAAGGTTTGAGGGTGCTGCCTGTTCCATACTCCCCCTACTCCTAGCCTTTTAGGGGTACAAACAATAGTAATTGGGGCCTAGTGTGGTTGTGTACGTGTGATATACATACACTTTTTTTGGATCATATTTTCTATTCCGCTATTTAATCAAAAACCTTTGGGGATCAGTTAAATTGGGGGATAGTCTGTGTTGGTACGTGTGAGAGAGATCCACCTTTCCAAGTTGTTGGGGTTCATCTCATACTTCTGAAGGTTTGAGGGTGCTGCCTGTTCCATACCCCCCCTACTCCTCATCTAGCCTTTTAGGGGTACAAACAATAGTAATTGGGGCCTAGTGTGGTTGTGTACGTGTGATATACATACACTTTTTTTGGATCATATTTTCTTTTCCGCTATTTAATCAAAAACCTTTGGGGATCAGTTAAATTGGGGGATAGTCTGTGTTGGTACGTGTGAGAGAGATCCACCTTTCCAAGTTTTTGGGGTTCATCTCATACTTCTGAAGATTTGAGGGTGCTGCCTGTTCCATACCCCCCTACTCCTCATCTAGCCTTTTAGGGGTACAAACAATAGTAATTGGGGCCTAGTGTGGTTGTGTACGTGTGATATACATACACTTTTTTTGGATCATATTTTCTATTCCGCTATTTAATCAAAAACCTTTGGGGATCAGTTAAATTGGGGGATAGTCTGTGTTGGTACGTGTGAGAGAGATCCACCTTTCCAAGTTGTTGGGGTTCATCTCATACTTCTGAAGGTTTGAGGGTGCTGCCTGTTCCATACTCCCCCTACTCCTCATCTAGCCTTTTAGGGGTACAAACAATAGTAATTGGGGCCTAGTGTGGTTGTGTACGTGTGATATACATACACTTTTTTTGGATCATATTTTCTATTCCGCTATTTAATCAAAAACCTTTGGGGATCAGTTAAATTGGGGGATAGTCTGTGTTGGTACGTGTGAGAGAGATCCACCTTTCCAAGTTGTTGGGGTTCATCTCATACTTCTGAAGGTTTGAGGGTGCTGCCTGTTCCATACTCCCCCTACTCCTAGCCTTTTAGGGGTACAAACAATAGTAATTGGGGCCTAGTGTGGTTGTGTACGTGTGATATACATACACTTTTTTTGGATCATATTTTCTATTCCGCTATTTAATCAAAAACCTTTGGGGATCAGTTAAATTGGGGGATAGTCTGTGTTGGTACGTGTGAGAGAGATCCACCTTTCCAAGTTGTTGGGGTCCATCTCATACTTCTGAAGGTTTGAGGGTGCTGCCTGTTCCATACCCCCCCTACTCCTCATCTAGCCTTTTAGGGGTACAAACAATAGTAATTGGGGCCTAGTGTGGTTGTGTACGTGTGATATACATACACTTTTTTTGGATCATATTTTCTATTCCGCTATTTAATCAAAAACCTTTGGGGATCAGTTAAATTGGGGGATAGTCTGTGTTGGTACGTGTGAGAGAGATCCACCTTTCCAAGTTTTTGGGGTTCATCTCATACTTCTGAAGATTTGAGGGTGCTGCCTGTTCCATACCCCCCCTACTCCTCATCTAGCCTTTTAGGGGTACAAACAATAGTAATTGGGGCCTAGTGTGGTTGTGTACGTGTGATATACATACACTTTTTTTGGATCATATTTTCTATTCCGCTATTTAATCAAAAACCTTTGGGGATCAGTTAAATTGGGGGATAGTCTGTGTTGGTACGTGTGAGAGAGATCCACCTTTCCAAGTTGTTGGGGTTCATCTCATACTTCTGAAGGTTTGAGGGTGCTGCCTGTTCCATACTCCCCCTACTCCTCATCTAGCCTTTTAGGGGTACAAACAATAGTAATTGGGGCCTAGTGTGGTTGTGTACGTGTGATATACATACACTTTTTTTGGATCATATTTTCTATTCCGCTATTTAATCAAAAACCTTTGGGGATCAGTTAAATTGGGGGATAGTCTGTGTTGGTACGTGTGAGAGAGATCCACCTTTCCAAGTTTTTGGGGTTCATCTCATACTTCTGAAGATTTGAGGGTGCTGCCTGTTCCATACCCCCCCTACTCCTCATCTAGCCTTTTAGGGGTACAAACAATAGTAATTGGGGCCTAGTGTGGTTGTGTACGTGTGATATACATACACTTTTTTTGGATCATATTTTCTATTCCGCTATTTAATCAAAAACCTTTGGGGATCAGTTAAATTGGGGGATAGTCTGTGTTGGTACGTGTGAGAGAGATCCACCTTTCCAAGTTTTTGGGGTTCATCTCATACTTCTGAAGATTTGAGGGTGCTGCCTGTTCCATACCCCCCCTACTCCTCATCTAGCCTTTTAGGGGTACAAACAATAGTAATTGGGGCCTAGTGTGGTTGTGTACGTGTGATATACATACACTTTTTTTGGATCATATTTTCTATTCCGCTATTTAATCAAAAACCTTTGGGGATCAGTTAAATTGGGGGATAGTCTGTGTTGGTACGTGTGAGAGAGATCCACCTTTCCAAGTTGTTGGGGTTCATCTCATACTTCTGAAGGTTTGAGGGTGCTGCCTGTTCCATACTCCCCCTACTCCTCATCTAGCCTTTTAGGGGTACAAACAATAGTAATTGGGGCCTAGTGTGGTTGTGTACGTGTGATATACATACACTTTTTTTGGATCATATTTTCTATTCCGCTATTTAATCAAAAACCTTTGGGGATCAGTTAAATTGGGGGATAGTCTGTGTTGGTACGTGTGAGAGAGATCCACCTTTCCAAGTTTTTGGGGTTCATCTCATACTTCTGAAGATTTGAGGGTGCTGCCTGTTCCATACCCCCCCTACTCCTCATCTAGCCTTTTAGGGGTACAAACAATAGTAATTGGGGCCTAGTGTGGTTGTGTACGTGTGATATACATACACTTTTTTTGGATCATATTTTCTATTCCGCTATTTAATCAAAAACCTTTGGGGATCAGTTAAATTGGGGGATAGTCTGTGTTGGTACGTGTGAGAGAGATCCACCTTTCCAAGTTTTTGGGGTTCATCTCATACTTCTGAAGATTTGAGGGTGCTGCCTGTTCCATACCCTACTCCTCATCTAGCCTTTTAGGGGTACAAACAATAGTAATTGGGGCCTAGTGTGGTTGTGTACGTGTGATATACATACACTTTTTTTGGATCATATTTTCTATTCCGCTATTTAATCAAAAACCTTTGGGGATCAGTTAAATTGGGGGATAGTCTGTGTTGGTACGTGTGAGAGAGATCCACCTTTCCAAGTTGTTGGGGTTCATCTCATACTTCTGAAGGTTTGAGGGTGCTGCCTGTTCCATACTCCCCCTACTCCTCATCTAGCCTTTTAGGGGTACAAACAATAGTAATTGGGGCCTAGTGTGGTTGTGTACGTGTGATATACATACACTTTTTTTGGATCATATTTTCTATTCCGCTATTTAATCAAAAACCTTTGGGGATCAGTTAAATTGGGGGATAGTCTGTGTTGGTACGTGTGAGAGAGATCCACCTTACCAAGTTTTTGGGGTTCATCTCATACTTCTGAAGATTTGAGGGTGCTGCCTGTTCCATACCCCCCCTACTCCTCATCTAGCCTTTTAGGGGTACAAACAATAGTAATTGGGGCCTAGTGTGGTTGTGTACGTGTGATATACATACACTTTTTTTGGATCATATTTTCTATTCCGCTATTTAATCAAAAACCTTTGGGGATCAGTTAAATTGGGGGATAGTCTGTGTTGGTACGTGTGAGAGAGATCCACCTTTCCAAGTTGTTGGGGTTCATCTCATACTTCTGAAGGTTTGAGGGTGCTGCCTGTTCCATACCCCCCCTACTCCTCATCTAGCCTTTTAGGGGTACAAACAATAGTAATTGGGGCCTAGTGTGGTTGTGTACGTGTGATATACATACGCTTTTTTTGGATCATATTTTCTATTCCGCTATTTAATCAAAAACCTTTGGGGATCAGTTAAATTGGGGGATAGTCTGTGTTGGTACGTGTGAGAGAGATCCACCTTTCCAAGTTGTTGGGGTTCATCTCATACTTCTGAAGGTTTGAGGGTGCTGCCTGTTCCATACTCCCCCTACTCCTCATCTAGCCTTTTAGGGGTACAAACAATAGTAATTGGGGCCCAGTGTGGTTGTGTACGTGTGATATACATACACTTTTTTTGGATCATATTTTCTATTCCGCTATTTAATCAAAAACCTTTGGGGATCAGTTAAATTGGGGGATAGTCTGTGTTGGTACGTGTGAGAGAGATCCACCTTTCCAAGTTGTTGGGGTTCATCTCATACTTCTGAAGGTTTGAGGGTGCTGCCTGTTCCATACCCCCCCTACTCCTCATCTAGCCTTTTAGGGGTACAAACAATAGTAATTGGGGCCTAGTGTGGTTGTGTACGTGTGATATACATACACTTTTTTTGGATCATATTTTCTATTCCGCTATTTAATCAAAAACCTTTGGGGATCAGTTAAATTGGGGGATAGTCTGTGTTCGTACGTGTGAGAGAGATCCACCTTTCCAAGTTTTTGGGGTTCATCTCATACTTCTGAAGATTTGAGGGTGCTGCCTGTTCCATACTCCTCCTCCTACTGCTCAACCATCCTTTTAGGGGTACAAACAATAGTAGTTGGGGCCTAGTGTGGTGGTGTACGTGCGAGATACATACACTTTCTTTTTGATCATATTTTCTATTCCGCTATTCAATTAAAACCTTTGGGGATCAATTCAATTGCGAGATAGTCTGTGTCGGTACGTGTGAGATCCACCTTTCCAAGTTGTTGGGGTTCATCTCATACTTCTGAAGATTTGAGGGTGCTGCCTGTTCCATACTCCTGCTCCTACTGCTCAACCATCCTTTTAGGGGTACAAACAATAGTAATTGGGGCCTAGTGTGGTTGTGTACGTGCGAGATACATACACTTTTTTTGATCATATTTCCTATTCCGCTATTCAATAAAAACCTTTGAGGATCAATTGAATTGCGGGATAGTCTGTGTCGGTACGTGTGAGATCCACCTTTCCAAGTTTTTGGGGTTCATCTCATACTTCTGAAGATTTGAGGGTGCTGCCTGTTCCATACTCCTCCTCCTACTCCTCATCCATCCTTTTAGGGGTACAAACAATAGTAATTGGGGCCTAGTGTGGTTGTGTACGTGCGAGATACATACACTTTTTTTGATCATATTTCCTATTCCGCTATTCAATAAAAACCTTTGAGGATCAATTGAATTGCGGGATAGTCTGTGTCGGTACGTGTGAGATCCACCTTTCCAAGTTTTTGGGGTTCATCTCATACTTCTGAAGATTTGAGGGTGCTGTCTGTTCCATACTCCTCCTACTCCTCATCCATCCTTTTAGGGGTAGAAACAATAGTAATTGGGGCCTAGTGTGGTTTTGTACGTGCGAGATACATACACTTTTTTGGATCATATTTCCTATTCCGCTATTCAATAAAAACCTTTCTAGGGCAAGATCTTAAATTACAGAAATATGAGGAGACCGTCAAATAAGGGCCGTGGCCTGGGTCGTGGTGCTGCTGGTAGAGCTCCTGTTGCAAGGAGAGGACGTGGTCGATCTGTGCCAGCTACACGCACAAGTGAAACACCTTCCTCAAGTGTGAGTAGGCGACAGAACCTGCATCAGTATTTGGTAGGGCATCAAACGCCCCTAGAAGTGATGAGGCCAGAACAAGTTGAGGCGATAGTAGATTGGTTTGCTGCTGACAGTGCCTCCAGTTCCTTCACATTGTCTCCCACCCAGTCTACTGCAGAAAGGTCAGAGTTGGCACCTGCAGCCAATGTCCAACCGTCTTTCACCTCACCCCCTTGCAAATCAGGCCAGCAGTCTGAGCCCCAAGCCATACAGCAGTCTCTTATTCTTTTTGAGCAGGGTTTCCCAGGGCCATCCACCTAGCCCTGCCCCAGAAGTGGAAGAGATTGAGTGCAGCGATGCCCAACCACTTATTTCTCAAGATGAGTACATGCAAGGATCATCGCAGCACGTCTCCGATGATGACGAAACGCAGGTGCCAACTGCTGCGGCGTTCAGCATTGTGGAGACCGACAAGGAGGGCAGGGGTGAAGACTGGGTGGAAGATGATGTGGAGGACGATGAGGTCCTCGACCCCACATGGAATGAACGTCATGCAGGTGACCTGAGTAGTTTGGAGGAAGAGGCGGTGGTCGCACAGAGCCACCAGCACAGCAGAAGAGGGAGCAGGGTGCAGAAGCGGAGCGGCCGTGCCCTAGACACTACGCCCGCTACTGCCCAACGCAGCAAGGGAACGAGCGCACCAAAGTCAGCTCAAAGGAGTTCTCTAGCGTGGAAGTTCTTTAGAAAATGTGCTGATGACAGGACACGAGTGGTTTGCACCCTGTGCAATCAGAGCTTGAAGCGAGGCATAAACCTTCTCAACCTGAGCACAACCTGCATGATCAGGCATCTAAGTGCAAAGCACGAGCTGCAGTGGAGTACACACCTTCAAAACCAAGAAACGTCTCTGGCTCATCCTGCTTCCTCTTCTGCTGCAGTCTCGGCCGCTCCAGCCACATCTGTAGTGATACCGGCACCTGCCACCCCGCAAACAGACGATCTGTCAGCAACACCACCACCTGGGTCACCAACAACCATCTCCACAATGTCCCGTGGAAGCGTTCAGCTTTCCATCTCCCAAACACTTGAGAGGAAGAGGAAGTACCCCCCTACCCACCCGCGATCCCTGGCCCTGAATGCCAGCATTTCAAAATTATTGGCCTTTGAAATGCTGTCATTCCGTCTGGTGGAGACGCACAGTTTTAAAAACCTTATGTCGGTGGCTGTCCCACAGTACGTCGTGCCCAGCCGCCACTACTTTTCCAGGCAAGCCATCCCTTCCCTGCACAACCAAGTGGGGGAAAATATCAGGTGTGCACTGCGCAACGCCATCTGTGCCAAGGTCCACCTAACTACGGATACGTGGACCAGTAAGCACGGTCAGGGGCGTTATATCTCCCTAACGGCACACTGGGTAAATGCAGTGGCGGATGGGCCTGAGGCGGATAGCAATTTGGCGCATGTCCTTCCACCACCGAGGATTGCAGGGCGCTTCAGTTTGCCTCCTGTTCCTAACTCCTCCTACTCCGCTTCCTCATCCTCTACCGCCTCCTCATCCGGACAGCGTAACACCTTCACCACCAACTTCAGCACGGCCAGGGGTAAACGACAGCAGGCAGTTTTACAACTTGCCTGTTTGGGGGACAAACCACACACCGCGCAGGAGTTGTGGAGGAGCATGGAACAGCAGACAAATGAGTGGTTGCTGCCAGCGAGCCTCAAGCCCGGCCTGGTGGTGTGCGATAACGGGCGAAATCTCATAGCAGCTCTGGGCCTAGCCGGTTTGACGCACATCCCTTGCCTGGCGCATGTGCTGAATTTGGTGGTGCAGAGGTTCCTTAAAAACTACCCCGATATGTCAGAGCTGCTGCAGAAAGTGCGGGCCGTTTGTGCGCACTTTCGGCGTTCTCACCCTGCTGCTGCTCGCCTGGCAGCGCTGCAGCGTAACTTCGGCCTTCCCGCTCACCGCCTCATATGTGACGTGCCCACAAGGTGGAACTCCACCTTGCACATGCTGGAAAGACTGTGCGAGCAGCAGCAGGCCATAGTGGAGTTTCAGCTGCAGCACGCACGCGTGAGTCGCTCTGCGGAACAGCACCACTTCACCACCAATAACTGGGCCTCCATGCGAGACCTGTGTGCCTTGTTGCGCTGTTTTGAGTACTCCACCAACATGGCCAGTGGCAATGACGCCGTTCTCAGCTTAACTATCCCACTTCTATGCCTCCTTGAAAAAAGAATTCGGGCGATGATGGAAGAGGATGTGGCACAGGATGAGGAGGAGGAGGAGGATGAAGAGGTAACATTTCCAAGGCTTTCAGGGCAGTCATTCGCAAGGGGCTCCGAGGGTGGGTTCCTGCACACGCAAACGCCAGGGACGCAATTGTCCAGCAGGGGCACAGTTCTGGAGGATGAGGAGGATGAGGAGGAGGAGGAGCTGGAGGAGGAGATGGAACCATGTTCACAGCAGGGTGGCACCCAGGCCAGCTCATGGCCATCACTGGTGCGTGGCTGGGGGGATACAGAGGACACGGACGATACACCTCCCACAGAGGACAGCCTTTCGTCGCCTCTGGGCAGCCTGGCACACATGAGCGATTACATGCTGCAGTGTCTCCACAACGACCGCCGAGTTGCCCACATTCTAACTTGTGCTGATTACTGGGTGGCCACGCTGCTGGATCCCCGTTACAAGGACAACGTACCGTCCTTAATTCACTCACTGGAGCGCGATCGCAAGATGCGCGAGTACAAGCGCATGCTGGTAGACGCCATGCTGCTGGCATTCCCATCTGACAGCGGGGCCACAGTGGAAGCACAAGGCAGAGGAGGAGGAGGAGGAGGTCGCCAACGCAACCAGGGCACCGCCAGCACCTCAGAAGGCAGGGTTAGCATGGCCGAAATGTGGAAAAGCTTTGTCAGCACGCCACAACAAACAGCAGCACCAGCAGCTCAGATGGAACATCTTAGCAGGAGGCAGCATTTTACCAACATGGTGGAGCAGTATGTGTGCACACGCCTACATGTAGTGAATGACGGGTCTGCCCCCTTCAACTTCTGGGTCTCCAAATTGGGCACATGGCCTGAGCTTGCCCTTTACGCCTTGGAGGTGCTGGCGTGCCCTGCAGCCAGTGTATTATCTGAACGGGTATTTAGCACGGCTGGGGGCGTTATAACAGACAAGCGCAGCCGCCTGTCCAGAGACAATGTGGACAAGCTCACGTTCATTAAAATGAACCAGGCATGGATCCCACGGGACTTTTCCGTACCTTATGCAGAATAGCAATGGATACCGACCTTACCCACCTATTGTTCCATTTTTGCTCTTTCTCACTCTTTTGGGGTGTACCCTCATTTAAAATTTTTGAAAAGAAGCAGTGTTGGCTACCTCGTCCTCCTCCTCAGGGCCAGATTAATGTAGGGGCTATTGGAGCTGCAGCTCCAGGCCCCTACCTTTTATATAGGCCCCGGGTTGGCCATATTCACTGTTACCGCTCTTCTGTCACTTGTAAACACAGAAGTCTGGCTTCTATGCTCGCTTCCCCAGGCAGCACCCTCAGAACCTCCCCACACAGCGTGAAGGCCGGACAAGGAGGGACAGTTGGCGATGCATGGATGTGTTTATGGGCTTCAGAGACAGCATCCCATGTTGAATTAGGCATGCATGGCTGCACCCTTCCTCCTCTGGGTGCATGGCAAGGCACGGCCCTTAAGGCCCTTCAAAATCCTCAGCACCAAGCCCATGATGCTGTTAATCCGGCCCTGGTCCTCCTCCACCGCCGCTTCCACCTACACCGCCCATAGGTGTGCGCAGCCTATTGCATTAAGGTGTGCACCCCAAAGTTGAAATACACATGCATGTGTTTGCCAGCAGGGAGAGTAATGTATCGGGGCCATGTACCTGTAGGCAAGGAGAAATAGAGCAGAGCAGGTCCCAGGGAGATCTTTCCCATCTCCTCACTGGCAATGCTATGTGCCCTAGGTGATTAGGGTGTGCCCAGGCACACCCAGCACACCCTGTGCGCACGCCTATGTCACCGCCACATCCACCACCACCTCAACCTCCCTCCTACTCCATATGGGCCTCGTCCTTCAGAGATGAAGAAGAACATTGTTTTATTTTTCTGTTTTTTTTTGTTGTTTTAAGTTATTTCCCTATCCACATTTGTTTGCAGAGCACTTGCCATGCTCTTAATTACGTTTTGCTGCCATTTGCAGCACTCTAGCCCTTTCCTTTGGTGTTTTAGAGCCATTTTAGTGCCTTAAAGTTCGGGTCCCCATTGACTTCAATGGGGTTCGGTGTCCGGGAAAAGTTCGGTAAAAGTCCGGGACACGGACCCGGACTTTTTTTTAAAGTTCGGCCGAACCCGTTGAACACGGACATCTAGGTGTCCGCTCAACCCTAATCACATTGTTAACCAGGTTTCCTATGCATGGTACTAAAACAGATATCGAGAAATTAGGAAGAAATAAAATCTCTATAAAGTCCTATAAATTACAAAAAGGCAACTGACTCAATCCTTCACAATCCTTTACTGGCAGGATATTTATTAGAAATTGCATTCCCTGGAGAGTATGATATAGCTTACAAATGACTGAATATATTTCCATGGAATAACCGAAGAAAAATACACAGTTTTCCAGATGCAACTAATTAATTTTTCCACTCTTTGCTCAATGTAATACTTTTTTTTTTAACAAACATTATTTGTTTTTTTTCTAACATTGCACCATTAGCATACCTTCCCTTTTTTGATTGTTAATTTTTTTTTCTGACTGCTAAAAGGAATATGTTGTATGTAGGAGATGTAAGAATCTACATCTGTTTGGGTAAAGACCGTTGAGAATTATTTTCCTTGGAGCGGGGAGGTCGGGAGGGTTTGTTCGCCTTGGGCACCAAGAGAAGTAGGCCATATAGGCCAATTATTAAGTGAATTATAGGTGTGGCAAAATTGTACCTACAGTGTGGGGGGCTTAAAACTTGAGCCTTCTCACTGTGTGCATGGTCTTTGTACTGACAAAATATGTTTAATTACTGAGCCACAAGTAAGAGTCTTACCAGCATGTACAAACCTCAGCACAATAATTTGTACAGAATGAAGCTCTCCCATTACATATGTGTTCCTGCACACAGCCTACCCTGAAGAAGAACTTTATTAACATAGTCAGTGACTACTTCACAACCAGCGACTGCTTTACAATATAGCAATGGACAGGAGTATGTAATATAGCATAAAGAGTACAGTGGTCAGGAATATGTAATATAACATAAACAGTGCAGTCGTCAGTAGCCTATCATAAAGCATACAGAATGCACTGGTCAGGAGCATGTCATAAACAGCCCAGCTTACAGAGTACACACACATCTGAAAAATAGTAGTGCACTTTCTCTTTCTGTGAGTGTGCCTAAAGCCTCTTAGCTGTGTATCTGCGGTGTGGGATGACTGCTAGTCTGAGGAAATTATTGTTAAGTTTGATAATGTCACTACTGTGCTTCTCATGAGGACATGAGACATGAGGAAGCAAAGCCTGGCCTCTACCAAAATGGCCACCTCCACACAGAGACACAATGCAAAACAATGCATGGAAAGTTAGTATTGCAAAGTTGCGGTGAGAGACCATAGGCAACACTGGTACTGCACGGCAGCAATATACCTTTTCCAAAAGAAAACTCTACATTCTATTATTAAAAAGCAATCCTCGGGCTCCAGCCAACTAACTTTGCTTAAACTGAGATAATTTCATCAGTGTACTGCAGGTAGAAGGAAGAATTTTCTGCAGTCTTCTCCCAATCATCAGACTGCAACACTGTAACTTTGTAGATAGTCACAAGGTGAACAATTACAGCAGGGAGTTAATCTGTGTCTGAAATTTACGTACAGAGCCTAGAACTGCACAGACACTTGGAATGGCATGATTGTTACATAGTTACGGGTAGTTACATAGTAGGTGAGGTTGAATAAAGACAATAGTCCATCCAGTTCAACCTGTGTAGGTGTGTGTGGCCGTAATCATCTTGCATACCCCTGAATGTTCTGATTCTTGAGATGTATGTCTAAGAGTCTTTTGAAAGCCACCATACTTCCCACAGAAACCACCTCTTGTGGTAGAGAATTCCACAATCTTGTAGCTCTAACAGTAAAGAACCCCCCTCGTTGCCTGAGGTTAAAACGCTTCTCCTCCAGACGCATTGTATGCCCTCTAGTCCTCATGCAGTCCTTCTGACCGAATAGCTTTTTTTCTATGCTGAGATCACCATTGAGATATTTATAAATTGCTATCATGTCCCCTCTCAGGCTTCTCTTCTCCAGGGAGAATAAATCAAGCGATTGCAGACGCTCTTCATAATTAAGGTCCTCCAATCCCCTAATTAGTTTAGTTGCCCTTCTCTGGACCTTCTCCAGCTCCAAAACATCCCTCCTGAGGACCGGCGACCAGAACTGGACAGAATACTCCAGATGTGGTCGGACCAGAGTTTTATGAAGTGGTAGGATTATAGTTTTATCTCTGGAATACATCCCTTTCTTTATGCATGCTAATATTCTGCTGGCTTTGGCAGCTGCCGCTTGACATTGCATGCTATTGCTTAGTCTATCCTCTATCAGGACTCCCAGATCCTTCTCCATTTTTGATTCCCCCAAAGTTCCCCCCCTAAAGTGTATTGTGCTTTTATGTTTTTAGTCCCCAAGTGCAAAACCTTACACTTCTCCACATTAAACCTAATTTGCCATGTCGTTGCCCACTCTGTTATTTTGTCCAGGTCATTCTGTAGGATATCTGCTTCATGCTGTGCAGTTATTGCCCTGCCCAATTTTGTGTCGTCTGCAAAAACTGATATAGAGCTACTGATCCCGTCTTCAATGCTATTTATGAATAAATTGAACAGGGTTGGTCCCAGGACTGAGCCTTGGGGGACCCCACTTACCACCTCAGACCAGTCTGAGTATGCGCTATTTATTACCACCCTTTGGACACGCCCTTTTAGCCAGTTCCGTATCCAAGAGCAAACCTTGCGGTCAATGCCTGCAGACCTTATTTTATAAATTAAGCGCTTGTGGGGAACTGTATCAAACGCCTTAGCGAAATCATGGTACACCACATCCACTGGTCTCCACCTATCTAGCTCACAGCTCACCTCCTCGTAGAATGTTAAGAGATTGGTTTGACAAGAACGCCCATTTGTAAACCCGTGCTGGTTACTGCTGATGATGTTGTTGTCTTTAGCAAACTCTAGGACAGTGTTTCTCAACTCCAGTCCTCAGGGCACACTAACAGGCCAGAATTTAAGTATTACCTTGGGGAGATGCAGACTAGAATACTGCAATCACTGAGCAGCAAATGATATCACCTGTGATTTATTTCAGTTTTCTTGCAAACCTGGCCTGTTAGTGTGCCCTGAGGACTGGAGTTGAGAAACACTGCTCTAGGATATAGTCTCTTATCATCCCCTCCAGAAGTTTACATACTATCGATGTCAGACTGACAGGCCTATAATTTCCCGGGACATGCCTCTGCCCTTTTTTGAATACCGGTATCACGTTAGCTTTCCTCCAATCTTCTTGTACATTTCCTGTCATAATACTGTCAGCAAAGATCAGGAACATTGGTCTAGATATAGACTTACTAAGTTCTTTGAGTACTCTCGGATATACGCCATCCGGGCCTGGTGATTTATTTGTGTTAATTTTATCCAGCCTTTCCCTAATTTCACCCTCTGTTAGCCATAGTGGCAAGTCCTGTGTATTACTACTAACCATACAGTCATGGTCAGTGTACCCCTCCTTTTCCTGAGTAAAAACTGACGAGAAAAAGGCGTTCAGCACGGTTGCCTTTTCTGTGTCCTCTGTAACCATCCTCCCATCATCGTTAATTATGTGTGCAATATGCTCTGCCCTAGTTTTTTTGCTGTTGATATATTTAAAGAATTTCTTTGGGTTCTTTTTACTATCCTCCGCTATTTGTCTCTCAAAGCTGATTTTAGCCATTTTGATTTCGTATTTACATTTCTTATTTGCCTCCTTGTATTGCTTGAAAGCCGATACTGTGCCCTTTGATTTATAATTCTTGAAGGCCGATTTTTTTCCCTTAATACGTTTTTTAACATTATGGTTTAGCCAGCCAGGTTTTGCTATGTCTCTTCTAAATTTATTTCCCATAGGAATGCACTGCGAGATGCATTTGTTTAATATGTTCCTAAAGCATTCTCATTTTTCCTCCATGTTCAGTGTTCCCAGGGTTTGGTCCCAGTTTACCCTTTCCATCATGAAGCACAATTTGGGAAAGTTTGCCCTTCTGAAGTTTAGGGTTCTTAAGTTCCCCACTTGCCTTGTTATATTGTTATTTACGCTAAATGTGATCATCCTGTGATCGCTAGAGCCCAGGTTGTCCATGACTCCTACCTCCGAGATTAGGTCTGGGTCATTAGTGATCAATAGATCCAGGACTGCATTTTCTCTAGTAGGAGAATCCACCAACTGTGACATGTAGTTATTCTGTAAGGTTTCCATGAATAGACGGGCCTTCTGTGAGTGTGTAGTCCCCTCTTCCCAGTCAATGTCAGGATAATTGAAGTCCCCCAATACGATGACTGATCCCAGTTTTGCCACTTTTCCCAATAGTGATATAAATTCCAGCTCTACCTTTTCTTCTTCCTTGTGGAGTTCTACCCATACGGATTCTAACTCTATACTCATCCCTTCCGTAATTATCACTCCTCTCTATCACCCTTACATTGTTCTTGACATAGAGACATACCCCTCCCTCTTTTTCCTGCCCTGTCCTTCCGGTACACCGAATACCCTTGGATATTGGCCAGCCAGTCATGTGAGGGGTCGAACCAAGTTTCCGTTATTCCCACAAGGTCTATGTCCTCCTCATGTACTAACATTTCCAACTCATCCATTTTATTAGCTAGGCTCCTGGCATTAGCATATACCCCTCTCAGTTTTGTGTAAATTGATAGTGAATGGTGATTATTTTTATTCCTGTTCGGTCTGAGGTTTTCCCGCACAGACCCCCCCATTGATGTTATGGAACTACTGTCGCTGTTGACTCTAATACTGCCTTCTGTCCTTTGCTCCCTCCTGACTGACTCTACTTCTGAGCCCTCCCCCCCGTCTCCTAGTTTAAAAGCCCCTCCAACTTGGTGGCCATCTTTCTCCCCAAAAGAGCTGTACCATCCCCATAAAGGTGCAGCCCATCCTTACTAAAGAGCCAGTAGCCGACTGAGAAGTCAGCCCGGTTCTCCATGAACCCAAACCCCTCCTTCCTACACCAATCCCTCAGCCACTTATTAAGTTCCCTAATCTCCTTCTGCCTCTCCTGTGTGGCTCGAGGTACCGGCAGTATTTCAGAGAAAACCACCTTGGAGGTCCTATTCCTCAATCTATTCCCTAAGTCCCTGAAATCGTTCTTTAGGATCTTCCAACTTCCTCTTACTTGGTCATTAGTGCCCACATGCACCATGACCGCTGGGTCATCCCCAGCCCCACCCAATAATCTGTCTACCCGATCCACGATGTGCCGAACTTCAGCGCCCAGTAAACAACATACTGTCCGGCTACCGCGATCGTTTCGACAGTTTGACCTTTCTGTCCTCTTGATGATTGAGTCCCCCACTACCACAACCTGTCTAACCTTTCCTGAATCTCGGCCCTCCTTCTTCCTGGAGCTGCCACTCCTCTGGCAGCTGGGAGAGGGCGCCTGCTCCAGCACTGCCACCCCTGAGCTAATATCTGTGAGTCAGCATCTCAGGACAGAAAGTAGATTCTGACCCTGAATTATGCTTGAACAAGGATAGTTCCATCACTGTTGAGAGAAGAGCAGAAAAATCTCTGTCAAAAGTAAGAAATAGCTGTAAGTGTTAAAATTACACATTACTTTTAGAGCCATTCACACCTGAATCACATAAGAAAGTGGGGTGCATCCCTGTGAAATTCTTGCGCATTCCTGTGCAGTGCAATTTTACAGCCAAATAATTTAAATGGGCTGTACATCACACCGGATCACACAAAAGAATTATGCACTACTTTTAAAAAATGTGCTGCGCCAAATCATATGGTACTGTGGTATTGTGTGATTTGGTGGCTGCAAATGCACTGCATTTGTGTTCTACATTTTGGGTGTCATTAGGAATAAATTGGCACCCATGGCAGATTGTAAAGGCAGTGCATATTGAGCACAGTGTGAGAAGCATGTATGGAATTCGCCTTTCCTGCAGGACGCACTGGTGTGAACTGGCCCATAATACATTCACTTAATATGAGCTGAGGAGTGAGGCTGAAGTATAAGGTTTGATCTTAAGTGTGAGGTATGCAGTCTGTTTCAATTTGTGACATTATTTGGCCTTGAGACTTGCACCCTCATATGGGGGTTGACAAAGCACTCATATATTCCCAAGAACATATAAAACTAATATTGAATAGCAGATTTGGCAGGGGAACCTTTTGAGTTTAAATGACACTTATTCAATAGAAATATTATTGATTACAACATACAAAACAAGAATTACATTGGATCTTCATTCTCACTTACTAGCAGAATAATATAGAGTTGGGCACATTCCAAGAAATATGTGTTAAAAATATAATGCCATTGTGTTTCTAGATGATGAAATATGCTGTACTTCTTGGGTAAGAATTTAGAATGAAGCTTTCTTCAACACTATGCTACTGACAATTGATCAGACACATAATAAGTTAAATGTAATAGATGGAAAGATTTGGGAATTGGAAGATCAACTAAAGCAGCTGGCCAGTAATAAAACATACAGTATGTAGCTTTTAATCAGAATTAAAGAAGATCCTTGATGTTCACTGGAGCACCAGAGATGCCTCTAGGGAAGAACATTTCTGGGACATAACATATTATACAAAAGAGCAGAGGTGTCTTCTCAGTGTAGACTGTATAGCATTTATTAAAGACAAAGTATAAAGCCCACTCACATTTGAGCGAATAAAAACAGGCACATCAGGAACATCCTGCAAGGGTGAGTCTCTGTACAAACTGGTAGTCTGGCCGGTGTGCTGTATTCTGCCATATCTCCTTCTGGAACCCAATGCCGGCTCTGTGTATAACGGGCCAGGAAAGAGGGCTGGAGCGCATGCAGACCACAGCAGCAGGCGAGTGACGTCGGCGGAAACAACGCGTTTCTGAGCATGCGCAATGATGATCATTTCTCAAGCTATGGCTACAGGGGCATGAGTGCCTAATATGTGGGGTGCTATCTAGTAGAGACTGTTGGAATTACTTGTAATAGCTAAAACTATTTTGCTATTATTGTTGTTAAGGCTAGAGGTACATATTATTGAAAAAAAGAATAGTGGCGAAATATACAAAAATGATAAACTAAACATACAGATTGTCTGCATAGGAGGGTAATACACACAATACAACTGTCTAAATTACAGGTTAAATAATCTTGTACATATACAAATTCTATGACAAAAACTAATAAAACCATACATTTATTAGATAGATTAATGGATAGAGGACACTTTTTGAGGCATAAATAGGTGTAAAGCCTACTTATAAAAACTCCTATACCCACATAACATGTAAATGTTTGTGATGATATAGTATTCAGGTGCACTCAAATATCTTAGTTGCGATATGGATTATGTATTAATATGGACCTATATATCCTTGTCATTGGTGAAACTAACATAAATCTGGTGTAGATGCCAAATTCAATCCATCAACCAATGAACCTAAGATTGCTAGTGTACAGTCAAATTTAGTGTAATCCTGAATAGCTCAAATTGATTGATCCAATCATAGTATGAGCGTATGGCAGTATGAGCGTTAGCCTAGGGCAGTGATGCGAACCTTGGCACCCCAGATGTTTTGGAACCACATTTTCCATGATGCTCAACTACACCGCAGAGTGTATGAGCATCAAGGGAAATGTAATTCAAAAAACATCTGGGGTGCATAGGTTCGCCATCATTGGCCTAGGGTATATGCACAAAAAGTGGTTGGCTAAATTGGATGTATGTAGGGTATGGAACTATGTATGTTACTGGGGTGCTGCACTTTTCTTGGGCTGGTATGCTATATAGTGTAGATTTCCCATCAGGGAGTATAATGTGGCTTTGTATCAATATTGTCAGCCGCAAGCCTGGCTTGAAATCATGACATGCATAACGTTCTCTGGGAAACATTATTATGCAGGAGATGTGGTACATGCAGATGTATGTAGTTAGACAACAGACTGTACTGTATACTTACTGGAGGCGAAAAAAACACCCACCACCCTTGTTTCCATATCTACTCAACCACCAAATAAGGAAAAGGAAAAATCTTTGAAAAATAAGGAGACAAAAAAGTCAGCAGGCAGACAAGGGGGGATATATATATAAAACTGTGGGGACCCTGCGCTTATGGATAAGTTGCTAGTGTGCCAAATATGTGCTAATCAATGTGCTGATCTTTAAAGCTGCTAGCTGCAGTGAAAAAGTGCTGGTGCTCTTTTTAAGAATGTAAAACTGTGATTGCAGCGCTGCTTAAAAATTAAAATGATGACAAAAAAATCTGTAAATATATAAAATCAATCAAAAACTTCAAAGGAAATTCATAAAGTGCTGTTGACTCAATACATATAATTAAATAAATAAATAAATAAATGAAATGTCCATTAATACATCATTGCGATGTGGTGAATCCTTTCACTTAAAATCACACAAATGCTTGAGTGCTCAGTCTGTGCTTTATTCGGGGTCTCCCCCTTTGGTTATCTACTCACCGCCAAGTAGCTATTTTCAGGCATGTAAGAGCTGTTGTGCTATACTTCTCCACTTAAGATGCGGTCACTTGCTGTAGGGTAAAGATCCATCCCTGATTTCCTCATAAAAGAAAGCCGATCATGGTGAAGATCGTTTTAAAGCATTTATTTAGGTAAATCAATGGGGTTTATACTCACAAACATATTAAAAACACATGCAGGAATACACAAAGCGGTTCGGCGGCTAGCTGCTCCCGCAGCAAACAGTCCACCGGCCGAAGGTCACGTGGTATTCGCTCGACCAATCACTAGACGCGTTTCGCTGTAAGACACAGCGTCATCTGTAGCTCAGGGGGGATATATATTACAAGACTGTGGTAATATCAAGTTCCTCATTCAATCCCCCTGGAGAAAGTAGGTCTAAAAAATATATCCAGTATGTCTCCTTTTCGCAGAGACTGTGAAAGCTCTCTGTTTCTTGGAGACACCTTGTTATCTGCTCCACCACCGAGGCTTTGAGATTTTTTGGTGACATTCTGCAAATTGGCGGCAGACTCTATGTTTATATTTTCCCTCTTCCATTAGGTGGCGATGTTCCCCAAAATGTTTTCTGAGTGGGTGCAGGGCCGTCTTTAATATTGATTGGACCCTGGGCAAACATTTTCTTGGGCCCCCCATGCAATTTCACTCTCCACCTTCTCTGAGACATACAATAAACAGCAGCTAGACTCGAAATCAATTTACTTAATCAGATCAGGCAGCAATTGCGATTGGTTGCCAGAGGTTACGGTGTTTCATTACTGCTCACTGACTGACTGCTAGAGGTTACAGCACACACTATGGCTCACTGTTTATTTGCTCAAGGTTACAGCACATGTCTTGTTGACTGGTTTCTAGAGATTACTGTACAATAATACTGCTCACTGATTGGTTGCTAGAGGTTACTGAACATCCTTACCACTCACTAATTGGTTACTAGAGGTTACTGCACATTATTACTGCTCACTGATTGGTTGCTAGAGGTTACTGAACATCCTTACCGGTCAATAATTGGTTGCAAGAGGTTAGTGCACATCATTACTGCCCACGGATTGGTTGCTTGCCTGCACACCATGGACTGGGGAGGTGAGGGAACCCATCAATAGATAGAAAACTCCTAGGGATACTAGGACTCCTGGGATCAGTGGCATTGCTGGGGAAGGGGGGTGATCAGTGACAATGCTGAGGGGTAGATGGGATCAGTGGCAGTGATGGGGGATGGAATTACAGGCAGTACACTGTGGCAAATTCTGAATCGTGTAGAGCAAAGCAGGAAATCTTTGGCAAGTATATAGTGGGGGATTCTACACTGACAACCAATGTGAGGGGCAATTTGCACTGATCACAATGCAATGGGTGATTTTACGCCCCCACCAATATAAACAGGGATTTCTACACTGACACCCATGTAATAGGAGCATTTTTACCAACCACCAGTGTAATGGGGAATATATAATGACCTCCATGTAAGGGGGAGGTTACACTGACAACCATTGTTGAGGAGATTTGTACTGACCACCAATGTAAGGTGACACTTCTACACCGACCACCAATGTTAGGGGGGATTTACACTGACCACCAATGTAAGGGCAATTCTGCACTTACCACCACTGTAAAGGGAAATGTACACTGATCACTGCCAATGTAATGAAGAAGTTACACTGACAACCAAAGTAAGGGGGGAATGTACACTGGTCACTAGTGTGAATGAAAGGATTTTTCACCAAGCCCCAATGTAATGAGAAGATTTACACTGATCACCAATGTAACTGAGACATTTAGACTGCATTCACATTTCTTGTGTCATGAAAACATGCAAAGTTGCTTTCCTGACACCACAGAAATGTGCTGCTCTTTGCCTGGTACACAGCAGTGGCATTAATTGTTAATGACACCTTCACGCATCTGCTGAGATGTGTGTATTCACATCCACCAGATTTCAGGGTGCTGTGCCACCATGGTATTTTGAAAAAAGGTTCCCCCTCCAATTTGCTTACCTTTGCAGAACAGGCTGATGGTAGGCTTAATGACCTAAGTTGTAGACAGGACTTTCAAGCATGCCCCTTTACCTCCCCCAGTGGGCAGCATTCAGCAGAAGTGAAGGTGGATATAACCTCAGGGTGTCATGATAAACATATGAATGCCTCTATTTACATATCAATTCAGCTGGTCCATGGCTATTTACATATAAATGCCACACAATGTACATATCATTGCAGGTTATTTACAGGTAAACACAGGGTCTACAGGTGAGTCATCTGTACATGGCAATAGGGCAGAGCTGGGCAGCTATGGGATTAAAACTTTAAGGAAATTTAAACAGGGATAGTTGGCAAGTATGAGGACACTGCTTTGGGCCCCACAACAATGATGGGGTCCAAGGCAACTGCCCCTTTTGCCCTGCCTAAAAGATGGCCCTGAGTGGGTGGATGGTGCGGCCTATGTATATCAATTTTCATGGGCATGTAAGGCAATATATGACAAAATCGGAGGAACAGTTGTAGAATTCCTTTAGTGGAAAACTCTTTTTTGCCATGTTAAACAAATGGCCACATTTTGAATAACACCTTCTTGCATCGAAACATACCTTTTAGAGGAAAAATACATATTTTTAATGGACAAGCAGTGTTGTCAGGCTTTAGCTTAATAGGGGCAATCCTTTTTTTTGAGGTTGGGACTTACCCTAAGATGCAGAAAACACCAAAATGAAGTCACACAGACTGTAACACTTTTTATTCTATTTTCACACACACTAACTGAAGTAGAAAAAACACTACTCAAATGAGATGTAAACTTTGCCCCATCCAAAAAACCTAACCTGTATCTACTATTTAAAGATCCTAACCACTTAAGGACCAGAAGGTTTTACCCCCTTAATGACCCGCCATTTTTTGCGATACAGCACTGCGTTATTTTAACTGACATTTGTGCGGTCGTGTGACATTGTAACCAAATAAAATGGTTGTCTTTTTTCCCCACAAATAGAGCTTGCTCTTGGTGGTATTTGATCACCTCTACAATTTTTTTTTTTTATTTATAGCAAAAAAAGTGCGACAGTTCTGAAAAAAAATATATATATTTATACTTTCTTTTATAAAACATTCCCAATAAAAAAATTTAAAAATCAAATTTTTTCATAATTTTAGGCCAATAATGTGTTCTGCTACATATTACACATACAAAGTGTATATTGATTGGTAGGGATGAGCTTTGAGTTCAAGTCGAAACATAAACTTGACTTGAACATTGGCTGTTTGCTTGTTTGTTGAACGACAAACTTCTTCTTCGTGGGAACTTTGAGTTCCTGTATTATCATGGACTGTGACCTCTGAACTCCAATGAATCATCTACTGGCTGGGGGATTTGAACTCACAGCCCTCTCATTGCAAGCCTGCTATTCTACCACCTATGCCACTATTAAGCCTGTTTAACCTTTCTAGTGGTATTCCCGAGTGTGGCCCGGGGTTAAATTTCAGTGTCAAAAGCAGTAACACACTCGGTGTACCGCTAGGAAGATCGCTGGATCCTGTAAGAGAGGTTACTTACCTTATCCCCGGGATCCAGCGATGTATCCCGGCGGTGTGCAGCGGCAGATCTTCCTCCCGATGCTCTGCTTGCCCCGGGTTCCGTCTCCTGCGACGTGACGCTCGCAGGGGGTGGAACCTGCGGTAAATTCAAAAAGTAAAACACACCAGACACACTGATACATTGCAAAATAAAATAAATTCACATTAGTTTGCCCCCCAGTGTCCTTTCCTGCAGTTTTACTGTACTTTTAATATATATATACACGTATATATATATATATATATATATATATATATATATATAATATGTATACGTGTGTGTATATATATATATATATATATATATATATATATACAGTATATACAGTGGCTAAAGTATTCAGACCCCCTTAAATTTTTCATTCTTTGTTATATTGCAGCCATTTAAGTTCATTCCTCTTCCTCATGAATGTACACATAGCACCCCATACTGACAGAAAAAGACAGAATTGTTGACATTGTTGCAGATTTATTAAAAAAGAAAAACTGAAATATCACATGGTCCTAAGTATTCAGACCCTTTGCTGTGACACTCAGATATTTAACTCAGGTGCTTTCCATTTCTTCTGATCATCCTTGAGATGGTTCTACACCTTCATTTGAGTCCAGCTGTGTTTGATTATACTGATTGGACTTGATTAGGAAAGCCACACACCTGTCTATATAAGACCTTCCAGATCACAATGCATGTCAGAGCAAATGAGAATCATGAGGTCAAAGGAACTGCCTAAAGAGCTCAGAGACAGAATTGTGGCAAGGCACAGATCTTGCCACAAATGGCTGCAATATAACAAAGAGTGAAAAATGTAAGGGGGTCTGAATACTTTCCGTACCCACTGTATATATATATACATACATACATACTTTAACTTGTTTATAGTTATTTATTATATTATAATTTATGATTTTGTGTTTCAAACTTTATCATACCCAAGATTTTATAAGGAAGAAAAAATCATATGTAAATAGTTGGTTTGGGCTGCTCATTCTTAAGAATTACATGCAAAACAATGTTATTGCTTTCAGCACCTAAAATCGGAAAGAAACATACCGCCAGGGAGGTTAAGCTCTCCCTAACTTTTATCTCATCCACTATGTGTAGGGTGAGATAGGAGTTAGTTAGGCAGGGAAAGTGTGTTCAACCTAAGCTTGCTTGGCAGTGGTGTAGCTGGTAGAATACTAGACCTGCAATTACGAGGTTGTGGGTTTGATTCCCTTGGCCAGCGGGTGATTTATAAGTGGAATTCTATAGTTAATAATACATTGCTGACAGGGAGAGAGATTTTTGCTTTTTACAGTTTGTTGAGATCAGATAGTGCAGTGTATACCACAAAGTTATATATATAACAACAGCGTGGGGCCCCCCCCCAATTCCATAACATGCCCCTCGGGTCTGGTATGGATTTTAAGGGGAACTCCGTGGTAAATTTTTTTTAAAAAAGGACGTGGGGTTCCCCCTAAAATCCATACCAGACCCTTATCCGAGCACACAGCCTGGATGGCCAGGATGGGGGTGGGGCGAGCAAGTGCCCTCCCCCTCCTGAACCACACCAGGCCACATGCCCTCAACATGGGGGATTGGTGCTTTGGGCCAGGGGGGGCTCTGCCCCCCACCCCAAAGCACCTTGCCCCCATGTTGAGGGGGACAGGGGTCTCTTTCCGACAACTGTGGGCTGTGGTTGTGGGGGTCTTCGTGGGGAGGCTTATCAGAATTTGGAAGCCCCCTTTAAGAAGGGGGCCCCCAGATCCCACCCCCCTATGTGAATGGATATCGGGTACATCGTACCCCTACCCATTCACCAAAAAAGTGTACAAAAAAAATAAAGACAAAAGCCAGTTTTGGTAAAGTTCTTTATTAAAAAAATAAAAAATAGTACCCTCAAAAATAAGATTGTCCCTAGTAAGATGGAGCCTGAAAATACTGCTTGTCAATCACAATTATGTATTTTTCCTCTAAAATGTATGTTATGATGCAAGAAGGCATTATGCAAAATGTGCGCTTTTGTTAAACATGGCAAAAAAGTTTTTTTCTGCTAAAGGAAAAGCTTACAAGTTCAAGGAATTCTACAACTGTCCCTCTGATTTTGTCATATCTTGCCTTACATCCCCATGCAAATTGTTATACATTGGCCGCACCATCCACCCACTCAAAAAACGTTTTGGGGAACATTCTCACCTAGTAGAAAAGGGAAAAGATAAACACAGTGCCCCTCGCCTCTTCGCAGAATGTCACCAAAAATCGACACAGGGACTCGAAGTCTGGGTGGTGGAGCAAATACCCAGGTGTCTCCCAGAAGCAGAGATATTTCACAGTCTCTGCAAAAGAGAGACATACTGGATATATTTTTTAGACACACTTTCTCAAGGGGGATTGAATGAGGAACTTAATATTACCACAGTCTTTTAATATATATCCCCCTTTGTCTGCCTGCTGAATTTTTTTTTCTCCTTATTTTTCACAGATTTTTCCTTTTCCTTATTTGGTGGTTGAGTAGATATGGGCTGGGTTCACACCTAATTCTGGTGTGACCCTGTTCTGCGTTTCAAGGACGAATCAGGCCCACATTTTTGCCTGAATTCGGACCTAAAACATAGCCAAAGAAGCACAGGACCCCTGTGCAATCTGCTCTGCAGCAGCAACGGACATGTGTGAATTGGCTTCATTAAGAGCCGGGCACACTCCTATCATGCGAATTGGATGTGAACCAAGCCTTAGACATACTTTCTCCAGGGGGATTGAATAAGGATCTTAAAATCACCACGATTGTGTAGCATATATCAACCTTTGTCTGACTGCTGACTTTTTTGTCTCCTTATTTTTTTACACATTTTTCCTTTTACTTATTTGGTGGTGGGGTAGATATGGAAACAAGGGTGGTGGGTGTTTTTTGCCCCCAGTAAGTATACAGTACAGTCTATTGTCTACCTACAGTACATACAGCTGCAAATACCACATCTCCTGCATAGTATTGTTTACCAGAGAGTGTTATGTGTGTCTCCCCCTTATGATGTCAAGCCAGGCTTGTGGCTGACATCATTGATACAAAAGCCACAGCATACTCTCCTGATGAGAAATCTACACTATATAGCATACCAGCCCAAGAAAAGTGCAGAACCCCAGTAACATACATAGATACTTCCATCTTATCCCATCACTTATTGTGCATATATCCTAGGCTAATGCCCATACTGCCGGGAGCTAATTATTATGCACATACTATGATTGGATCCAACAATTTGACTTATTCAGGATTACACTATATTATACTGTACACTAGCAATCTTGGGATCATTGGTTGATGGATTGAACCTGGTCTCTACACCAGATATATGTTCCTTTCACCAATTACTATACTACATCATCATAACCATTTACATGTCCTGAGTGTATAGAAGTTTTCAGAAATAGGTTTTACACTTATTTATGCCTCATACAGTGTTCTGAATCTATCCTTTAAGTGTATGGTTTTAATAGATTTTATTATAGAATTTGTATGTACAATACTATTTTACTTGTAATTTATACAGTTGAGCTTAATATTGTGTGTATTACCCTCTTATCCAGGCGATTTGTAAATTTAGTTTATAATTTTTGTATATTTGGCCCCTGATAATGTCAAAGGGAACACCTCTGCAGGACACAACTTATGCGCATCTTGCTTTTGTAATATGTGAGTGTAATATTTTTTAAGTACATTAAACCAACGTGTTTCTGCTTTCTTCACCATGAGGAGTTTATTTCTGTTTATTTTTTCCAACCCCACGTTATACCTGCCTTGCTAAAATCCCCTATGAGGGTGTACCCTAATCGGTCTGGTTACTATCCCTGGATTATATACGGTTCTGGAATCAGGATTCAATACCCATTAAGCTGATCGTTGTGCTTTGAGACAACTACTATTGGAGCTAGTGTGGATCTCTGTAATGGGGAATCTACACATTCTGGTAAGCTAACTAACTGGTGATTGGTGGAGGTTTTGTCATTATAACCAGTACACGGTGAACGGGATTGTTCCTGAGGGGTTTATTCTTATGGACTTTTTATAATTTATTACATTTTAAATCATTACATGTTTCAATATTGTTCATTTCATTTTGTGTTCATTGATTGATAGATTTGTGTGGTCCCATTGACCCATCTTTTGCTAGGTCTATATTAAGCACTGCACACCTTGTTCAAATTTTTGCATAGTTGGGGTTCAACAACTTTATGTGCTGGCTGCTAAAATATACTTTACTTAGCCATTACTACAGATCAAGCGCAGTGATTTATTAATTATTCTGAACCCATACATAAGTCGCCCACACATATAGAAACAGTGTTTGCACCACACATATGAGGTATCACCACGAACGTTAGAGCGAGAACAATCATTCTAGCACTAGATCTCCTCTGTAACTTTAAACAAAAAAACCTGTAAAAAATGTTAAAGCATAGCCTATGGAGGTTTTTCAAGTACCGTAGTTTGTCACCATACCATGAGTATGCACAATTTTAAAGTATGACATGTTAGGAATCTATTTACTCAGCTTAACATCATCCTTTACATATTTTACCAAAAAATGTAGTTATATACAGTATTGTGTTTTTTAGTGTATTTCTTTTAAAAAAATTGCAAATTGAAAAACAGCTGCGCAAATTCCATGACATAAAAATTGCAACTATCACCGTTTTATTCTTTAGGTCCTCTGCTAAAAAAAATATAATGTTTGGGGTTTCTAAATAATTTTTGCATAGCGTGGCTCAGTCCCCCCCACACTCCCTCCTCACCGGATTTGATTGACAACAGTAGGAGCCAATGTCTCCCGCTGCTGCCTCCATGTCCAGTAGAGAGTGAGAGCAGCAATGGTGGTCTGGGGACAGCGCTGGATCGAGAGGGAGGCTAACCTTGGGAGGGTTTTTTTCTGCCTTAATGCGGAGAATTAGCCTTTACAACCACTTTAAATAATCCACATACAAAAACCCTCCCACTATACCCAAATTGGGCACTTACATATTTATCTAACTTCCCAACTGCTCACGCAATTGTGCATCATCTGAATATAGCAGCATAATTGCCTAATGAGGTTACATTATCATATTGGTAATCATTTTTCTAAGAAATTTCTCTTAGGCGGTTATTCCCATTTATCCAAGGTTCTTGTCTAGAAATTATTCTTATGGCAAGACAATTCACATTATATGTAGAACATAAACGTAGTGTATCAGCATTCTTTATTTTACCACATAAAGAGACTTTGTATTACTACAGATAGAATAAGCAGTGTAATAATTGGTTATATAAATGTAAATGTTGCCTTTAACCACTATTTTCCTACAGTTTCATATATTTCAGATGAGTATGATACAATAACATGCAGATATATCACAAATATAACATAGTGTATAAACTATATGCCATGAACTTACATGCGGTTTCCGGCTCCTGCATTTGCTTGGATACAACAGCCAATTTATTTGAATGGACTGCTGTACCACCTGAAAATGCAGGGAAAGAGTCCATGCATCTTTTCCAAAAACACGGCCACAGGGAAACCACATAGTTTATCATGGTTCCAGCGTGTTGAGTTGCCATTAGGGTTAATGCACCCCCACGCATCTCCTAAAAAGCAGTGTGTTTTCCTCTGTGGATTAGGGAAGGTGTGCGATTACATGTCTTCCCGCAATGTGAACTTAGCCTGAGCCAAATTAATGGTAATTAGTTTCTTCTTATTACCAAAGTTATGACCAGAACAAACAGAGTGCTCACCTATGGAGTCTTATAAGCAATTGGCATGACAAGCTAGGACCTTGTCCTCAGAGACATGCACTAATGATGACACATTTAAATATGCATATACTGTAAGAATGTCTATTAGTGCCAACATATATGCTGTGCACAGGGCACAGTAAACAAAGGGCCAACACTAAATGCATATGACACAATCCCAGGGAACAAGGTTTACACACCTGCCTTCATATTGTCTCTATAAGAAGAATTGATAAGAGGAAATGTAACCACTCAGCTAATAAAGTACTAGCAAAATAAAAGTTCCAGGCAAGCCTAAGCCTAGTTACCCCTATTACTTCAGTCATCAATGTTTTCCCCATATGTTCTCCTCACTTCTTGGTGCGGCAGATCATGGCTAGGTTACCGAGCCATGCCCCTACACTGGGAAGATGATGTGTTCCTGAAGATTGGATCTGGTAGCATATGCCCCTCATATTTATAAAAGAGGACAATGCCACAAAATCCTGGCCTATACAAGGTTTATGGTCAAACATCCCCATAGACACACTTCTAAACCTTGTGGACAGCCTACCCAGAAGAGTTGAAGCTGTTATAGCTGGAAAAGGTGGGCCAACTCAATATTGAACCCTACAGAAAAATGTATCAGATCCCAATATTAAAGGGTAGAAAAACGCATCATGCGGCAAAAGTGGCAACTATGTAGAGAGCATCCATAAAATAAAGAAAATGTGTTGCAAGTAGAGATCAATAATTCCACAGTAAGAATATGAGAATATAGTGATGGTAAGTGCAAGGTGCAGAAAACATACCACTAAGAAAGGTGAAAAGTGGTAAAAAATGAGTGTGTCCCAATAAGATATAATCAAGTGCCAGATGAGGTCCAAAGTTAATAAATATATAAAATATATGAAATTATATATATATAAGCACAATGTGGAATAATCAATATGCCTAAAAAGAAAAATCCATAAAAATGCAATTGATATAAATAAATAAATACATGAATATAGTCTTGGTGCAAAACAGGTGCTTCACACTCTGTGAAAAAGTAGTATATCTTCACAATATATGAAATCCATGTGCAATAAAATTATGAAGTGACTGATGGTGATTTTTCATAAATGAATCAAAAGTGACTTTTGTGAAATCCAAGTGGTGTTGTCTGGGGTGAGCAAAAAATCCAAAATCTAAGTGCAATGGCGGCTCGCCTCACATCGCACCAATATAGGCGCTTAGGGTATTATCCACTCAAGGATGGGGTTGATGGATTCCTCCTTCTCTGTTGGGGGCTTCAATTAGGGGCTCACTCAACATCCACTGCTTATGTAAATAATCCGTATTGCGGTACTCCCAATAGCTCAAAGAAATAGATGGGTATCCATAGTGAAGTATGTAACCATAATATTTTATTTAAAGATAACAAAATAAACTCACATATAAGAACTAGACAGCAAGCAGCCGCAAAGTTTCGGTGTCAAAAAATGAGGGACTTCCGGTTTCGGCCGTAACCGGAAGTGATGTCACCCGGTTCCTCCAAATGCGTTGCGTCACAGATCACATGACTTTCTCAAGGGTAAGGATATGGGTGACGATTTCCGGGTTAAATAGCAGGATGGTAACTAAGGAAACCATCTACACAGGATAATTAACACTGGGCTAATTGCTTTGTAACACCACTGTGTTGTAGCACAAACAATTAAACCATGTTAAAAAGCTGAGTTAAAAACGAAGTATAAAACCTATACACAGGTGAATGCCATCATTAAGAAATAAACAGCCTGCTCTGCATCCTCTCTCCTTCTGAAGAGCAGGCTGGAAAAAACAAAAGAAAACGAGAACACTAGGAGAGGGAATTTTTAACTTAAGTGGAGTAGAACTTACGACACAAGAAAAAAGAGTCCTTGACAAAGGCCTTAAATTCACACCCAAAAAGAATATAAGTAAATTTGATGTATATGTGGATATCCTCAAATTTACCAGGAAGCTCAATATTCAAAAATACATGTTATCAAAACCAGGAAACCAGGCAAAGTTTTTAAAAAAACGAGTTGTACAAGATTTACAAGATTTAAAAGTTAAGAAAATATGGGATCCAAAAGAAATAAAATATATTGTGATCAGACCAGCTGACAAGGGAGGATCTATAGTTATACAAAGAAAGGAGGCATATAATGATGAAATTCGAAGACAACTATCAGACTCATGTACCTACTTGAAACTATTGTCAAACCCCACAAAAGTTTATAAAAAGGAACTGGAAAAACACATTTTACAAGGAAAAAAGAAAGAACTTCTTAATGATAAAGAGGCTAAATATCTAATACCCAGCACATGCCGTATACCAGTGCTCTACACTCTCCCAAAGATTTATAAGGATAGCACCAATCCACCAGGAAGACTTATTGTATCTACATAAATTCAGTGAGCTCCAGACTAGGAGAATACATAAATTGGTTTTTACAACCAATAGTTCAAAAAACCAAGACTTATCTAAAAGACACCAAGGATCTTAATAATCTACAATTCAATTCAGAAAATATTCTACTAGCTACTGCAGATGTCGCAAGTCTATATAATATCATAAATCATCAAGAAGCAAAACTGCTACGAAATGGGCCCTTGAAGAAATGAGCGACTTAGAATGTAAACAAAGAAAATTCCTCATAAAATGTTTGAAATAAAGTTCGGACCATAATTATTTCTGGTTCGACTCAGCACATTATAAACAATTACAGGGCGTAGCCATGGGAGCAAAATACGCACCTAGTGTGGCCAATTTATATATGGCTAAATGGGAGAATCGGCCATATCAGAAAATCGCCCTGAACAGTTGTTAGCTTACAAGAGATTTATAGACGATATTATCCTTATTTGGGCTGGAAATAAAGAGAGTCTGATACAATTTAAAGAAACATTAGCCCAGAATGATAAAAACATTACTTTAACGTGGGAAATTAGTGAGACCAAAATTACATTATTGGATCTTAAAATATGGCAGGAAAATAATACACTAAAAACAAAAACCTTTTTTAAGCCGGTGGATCACAACAGCTACTTACCTATGAGTAGCTGTCATCACATGCCCTGGCTTGTAAATATCCCTAAAGGTCAGTTCATGCGCATTAGACGCAATTGTACAGATCTTAGAGACTACGAACATCAGGCAGAAATATTAGGGACGCGATTTACAGAAAAAGGATGTACAAACACCTTTATCAAACAGAAAATAAATGAGGTCAGAAATATAAAGAGAGACCTTCTACTAGATAACAATAAGAATAAATAAAATAAAATACATGAGTCAAAAAACAATCCCCCTCTGATTTTGGATTACAATATGCAACATAAAAAAGTTGAGACCATCATAAAAAGACATTGGAAAGTTTTACTAACAAATAAACTCCTAGCTGAATTTTTACCAACACAACTAAAATTCATATACAGAAAAGCACCAACACTTCATCAAACAATAGCAAAGAATATAACGGATCCCCCTAAAACCAATAATTTTAATTTCTTTGAGGGAAAAGGATTTTATCCCTGCAAAAATTGCTATGCCTGCAAGAGAACACTACAAACTAACAAAAAAGGAAGAAGAATTCAGATCAGCAAGTACAGGGAAGGTCTATAAAATAAATGAATTTATATCTTGCAGAACAGAAGGAGCAGTCTACGTACTGGAATGCCCGTGTCGCATCCAATACATAGGAAGAACAAAAAGGCCCCTGTGGAAGCGCCTACAGGAACACATACAGAATATCCAAAAAGGTTTCCCCAAGCATAGCGTTTCTAAGCATTATGCGGATGTACATAATAAGGATCCTTCCTCCCTATTGTTTTGGGAATAGAAAAATACAAACCCCATTGGAGAGGGAGCAATAAAGTTAAAACACTTAGCCAAGCAGAATCTCGGTGGATTTTTGAAATTCAAAAACTCTCACCTCAAGGATTAAACATAGAATTAGATTTGAATTGTTTCATATCAGATTACTAAGTTCCATCCCCCCTCTCTCCAACTTTATTCTTTTTTCTCCAGGAACACTTATCTCTGGTGGGCCTAGTGAATGATCTTATATATCCACCTTGCATATATGATTCTCAATTTTATATGGATGCTTATTATTCTCATGAACTTATGGATGTAAAATGGAAGGAGGTTTTTACTATTAATATTATACATTTTTTTTATATATTTTTTTATCTGCTTTTTAGCATGGATTCGCATCTGACTATAAGATTCGCATCTGACTATTCTCACAATTTCACATTATTATTGTGGCCCATATACATCATGCCTTTTACTTATATTGCTACACATCTTTCTCCTTTTTTTCATTACTAGGTGTTTGTTTAAAATATGTTTTATCAAGAATTATACATATTCGGTCATTGATCTTTCCAAGACTCAAATATTTAATTTAATTAAATTTAATTAATTTATTTTTTAACTATTTGGAATTTATCTCCTTTCTTTATTTTTTTGATTATATAGCTGAAAGGATTCGCATCCGTTTCTTGGCTTTATGATTGAGGCATCATGTGGTCCCCATCCCGTTTTATATCCACACATTATGTTTTATAGGTGCCTCTTATTATAATGGTTTTTATCACTCATTCTTCTTATATTTTATATTATTATGTGTGTAGATGTCGTTTTTATTGTTTTTATTGCCATCATGTTGATTGCCGTAGTACCCACCAAGATTTCAATTGACTGTTTATTTCTTTTTTAAAGATATTTTTATTGAGTTTGCAAACAAGAACATACAAAAAAACCAAACAAACACAAAACCCTCTTAACAAGAAGCTGCACAGTATGACAAAACAGCTGCACAGTATGACAAAACAGTTTTAGGTCAAACTTGGAAAAAGTATACACTGTACATGAAATGTCAGCAACGTTCTCTCATGAAGCAGCAGAGACAGGGTCCCGTCCCACCAGGTCCGAAGGAGGTAGAGTAAGGGGACTGGAAATCCAGCCATGCCATATTTTTTCAAATAAGTGTGGGCGACCTCTTAGCTCAAAAGTACGTTTGTAAAGGGGAAGACATTTGTTAATTAATTGGAGTCAGGTAGCGACAGTGGGCCCAGCGGGCCCTTTCCAGCTCAGGAGTATCGCCTTTTTAGCATAGAAATATAGGATACGGAGTAGACGTTTGACGTGTCCGGCAACTGACAGGTCCCCAAACACACCCAACAGACAATTTTTCGGGTGAAGGACATTAGGGAGACCAAGAACCGTGGATATAAAGGAGTTAATCTCAGACCAAAATTGAGCCACTATCGGACAGGACCAAAAACAGTGAAGAAAGTCGGCCGGCAGTCCACAGCCCGGAAAACAATCAGGAGTGAGACGCATTGCCTAATTTATGTAGTCGACTAAGTGTAAAATGACTCTGATGAAACATTTTGAGCTGAATCATGCGATCATTGGAGGCCAGAACGGATTTATGGTAGGTATTAGAGAATTCAGTCCAGTCATCTTCACTAAAGTCAATGCCCATGCCCACCCAATGTGCCTGTGCCTTTGCAAATCTGGGATTGGAATCCGTCATCAGAAAAGAGTAATATTGGGAAATTAGCTTTGTAGTGCCTGGGTCTCTAAGCAGTTTTTCCAAGGCAGACATGCTCAAAGGAGTCCTAAGAGAAGTAAATTGAGTCTGCAGGGCATGTCTGACTTGGATATAATAGAACCAGGCCGAAGTGGGTAGTCCAAATTCTCCACGGAGCTGCCGGAAGGACTTAAACCCCTGGGCCGTATACAAGTGATTAAGATATTTAACCCCCTTATCTATCCAAAACTGGGACTATGGGTAGGACACTAGTTTAGGGAGTTCAGGGTTATACCAGAGTGGGCTATTAGGGGAGGAGGTCCAGGTGTCGGCAGGAAGGCGCCCTATCACCATTTTAAAAAGGGACAGGGTGGTCTGGAGCATAAGGGTACCTGGGACCGGTGGGACTAGTCTACGATATATTATATTATGAAGGGATTCAAGCGAGACGACTATGGCTGACTCAGAAGTAGTGCAGGCGTTATGTGAGGAGGGATGTAACAAATCATGAACCACTGCCAGCTGGGATGCAAGGTAATAGCAATAGAAATTGGGAAAGGCCAAGCCAGTTACTTGCGTGGGCAATTTTAAAGTGTCCAGTGCTATCCTAGGGGGCTTTTTATGCCACAAAAATGTCAACAGAAGGGAGTCGATCCGCCTGAAAAGGGATTTAGGGACTTTACATGGGGCGTTAGCCAAAACATACAGAAGTTTCGGGAGGAAAATAATTTTGATCATATTAATTCGCCCTACTAGATTCCAAGGGAGGTCCATCCACTGAGAGGTACATTGTTGAAGGAGTTGAATGAGAGGACACAGATCATTGGACACATAGGAGTGCAGCGGAAATTGGACCATAACTCTGAGATAGCGAAATGAGTAAGTCACCTGAAGTTTGGAGCCCGGATAGATTACCAGTTCAGCAGCAGGGTCTAAGGGAAAGAGATTAGATTTGGACCAGTTGATGCAAAAGCCTGAAAATCCACCAAAGTTCTCCATCTCACTGAGGAGGGCTCGCAGGGAGTCAGAAGGATCCGCTAGGTAGACGAGCATATCGTCAGCATATAGGGATATCCTCTCCTCAATAGTACCGATAAAGCAGACCCCAGATATCCAGAGTATTTCTGATACGAATAGCTAGGGGTTCAATGCCAAGGCAAACAAGAGTGGGAATAAAGGGCACCCCTGCCTCGTGCCTCTGGAGATCAAGAACTTCGGGGAGATCGCAGCATTCACATTGACCCTGGCGACAGGATCAGTATATAGGAGCTTAATCCAAGCAATCATACGGGGTCCAAACCCGTACATCTGCAAGACCCGAAATAGGTAAGGCCATTCTACACTGTCAAATGCTTTACACGTGTCCAAAGAAATAATTACGCGAGTCAAGGGTTAGGATGTGGGTATTGTAAGTTTTGGAACAATCTGCGAATATTCATAAGAGTAGAACAGCCTGGGATAAAACCTCCCTGGTTGTCCTGCACCAGAGAAGGAATGATCTTATTCAAGCAGTTGGCCAATACTTTGGCTAGTATTTTTACATCTACATTAATCAATGATATGGGCCTATAGGAATCACAGTCCAGGGGATCTTTACGTGGTTTAAGGAGGAGAATAATTAAGGCCTCCCGCATGGATGGAGGGAGCATGCCTGCCTCTAGAGCGGCTTCAAAGGTGCGTAGGAGGTGGGGGCTAAGGAGGTGTTTAAACGAATGGTACCATTCAGGAGGAAACCCGTCCGGGCCAGGAGTTTTGTATTTAGGCATCTGTCCAATAGCAAATTCTATTTCTTCTATCCCAAGAGGGGCGCCAAGGTCCTCGCTATCCTGTGGCGTCAGAGAAGGGAGAGTAATATCAGTGAGATTAGTAGACAAGGAGGCATCATCATAGTGGGCAACAGACTTATAAAGGTCAGTAAAGAAAGAGATAAATGCATCCATAATAGCTTGAGGAGCGTCTACCACCTCCGTCGGGGAAAGACGAATTCTCGGGACTGAGGTGGGAGAGAACTCCGGGCGAGCCAAGTAGGCCATCAATCGCCCCGCCTTGTTACCATGCTCAAACAGCTTTTGGGAGGTATACAACATACTTTTCTGTGTAAGGTGCAGTAGACGGAGTTCGTAACTCCTACGTGCTTGAAGCCATTGAGCATGCGTGTGTAGAGCAGGTTGATCAGTATAAGCATCCTCAACCTGAACCAAGGCTGTCTCAAGCTCCTCTGTGCAAATTGTATTATTCTTACGGAGGATGACTGTAATAGACATAAAGGTATCTCGGGCAGAGGGCTTGAACGCCTCCCAAACCCTTAGGGAGTCTGCAATAAGCAATGTCGTATCCCAATACACCCTTAGTGCAGGCGCTCAACACCGTAGGGCCAGTTAACCAATGAGTGTTGAGGCGCCACAGTGGAGGGCCGGAAGCTGGAAGTAGAGAGAGTTCCACCAACAGAGGGGGCATGATCCAAAACCCCTCGGGAAAGGATGGTTGCCCCACTGATGAGCGGAAGTGTATGAGGAGGAGCAAAAACCATATCAATACGAGACATAATTTTAAAGGAGTCAGAATGACATGTATACTGTCTAGTGTCAGGGTGTTTCCAGCGCCACACATCAACCAGATCATATATTTGAATCCAGTCCAAAAGGGACTGGAAAATACACCCTTCTCCCCGCAAACGGTCCATGGCAGGGTCAACCACTGCGTTATAGTCACCCATATAGTGGACATGGCCCATCGGAAAATCCAGGATGTAGGAAGTAACAACTGCACAGCATGAAGCAGATATCCTACAGAATGACCTGGACAAAATTACGGAGTGGGCAACGACATGGCAAATGAGGTTTAATGTGGAGAAGTGTAAGGTTTTGCACTTGGGGACCAAAAACATAAAAACACAATACACGTTAGGAGGGGAACCCTTGGGGGAATCAAAAATGGAGAAAGATTTGGGAGTCTTAGTTGATGATAGATTAGGCAACAGCATGCAATGCCAAGCGGCAGCTTCCAAAGCCAACAGAATATTAGCATGCATAAAGAAAGGGATGTATTCCAGAGATAAGACTATAATCCTTCCACTTTATAAAACTCTGGTCCGACCGCATCTGGAGTATTCTGTCCAGTTCTGGTCGCCAGTCCTCAGGAGGGATGTGTTGGAGCTGGAGAAAGTCCAGAGAAGGGCAACTAAACTGATTAGGGGGTTGGAGGACCTTACCTATGAAGAGCGGCTGCAATCGCTCGATTTATTTTCCCTGGAGAAAAGACGTCTGAGAGGGGACATGATAGCAATTTATAAATATCTTAATGGGGATCTCAGCTTAGAAGAAAAGCTGTTCATTCGAAGGAATTGCATGAGGACTCGAGGACATACAATGCGATTAGAGGAGAAGCGTTTTAACCTCAGGCAACGTGGGGGGTTCTTTACTGTTAGGGCTACAAGATTGTGGAATTGTCTACCACAAGAGGTGGTTTCTGCGGGTAGTATGGTGACTTTCAAAAGACTCTTAGACTTACATCTCAAGGATCAGGAGATTGAGGGCTATGTTAGATGATTACAGTCACACACACCTACACAGGTTGAACTGGATGGACTATTGTCTTTATTCAACCTCGCCTACTATGTAACTATGTAACTATGTAACTCTATTAAGAATTTCAGCTGAAAATGGAGGAGGAATGTATAGATGAATTAAATTAGGGACAGCACGGCCAACCTGTAAGGACAAAGGGACAAACCTGCCCTCTGGGTCCATCCGTATGCGAAGCACCTCCGCTGGGAGGGACCTAGCAATAAGGACCGAGACCCCCCTAGAATAGGAAGTATGAAAGGCATGGTACGAATAGGCAATCCAGGCCCTTTTTAAGGCCAAATGTTTAGGGTCCACAAGATGGGTTTCTTGGAGACATACAATATGGGGTTTATACTGTTTGAGGAAGGAGAACACCAGGGACCGCTTGTAAGGAGAGTTCAAACCCCTGACATTCCAAGATATAACTTTCAAAGGAGTAGACATATTGACATTGAGCTTTGCATAGAAAGAGGCGCCCGCCAGCCCCTAAGCCGCAGGCGCCGCACAGGGGGAGCAGAAGCAACTGCACAGTGGGGGCGTCACAAAGGGAGCACCAGCAAACAAAAGGGAGCAAAAAAACCCGAACAGGGCAAATCAAAAGCAAAAACAATCCCAACCCCGCCCACCCCGCTCTTCCATCCCAA
Source organism: Pelophylax lessonae (assembly GCF_965119305.1). Taxonomy (NCBI): domain Eukaryota; kingdom Metazoa; phylum Chordata; class Amphibia; order Anura; family Ranidae; genus Pelophylax; species Pelophylax lessonae. The sequence goes on from NC_138772.1 coordinate 323,455,299, forward strand.
CTATAGAGAGCCTAGGATCCCAGAAAAAAAACAACCAGCAGTCAGGAGCCTTATGATGTGAACATCAACCAAGGAGAGGGACAAAAACAAGGGGGAGAGCAGGACAAAAAAAAAATCCCCCTGCGACAAAGGGGGAAAGGAGGAAAAAACACACACATTTTCAGCATTCCTCTTCAAACAAAGCAAATGCTTAAATGTAATAATAATAGTGCTCAAATTGATAAGTCTCTATATACCGCCTTACAGCATAAAGTGAGTGTAAAATTACCGCAAAATAAATGTGACTGGATGTCATAAACTTAGACAGTGATAAATACAAAAGTGACTAGAAGGCTCCTCTTATGCTTCTTGCAAATCAAACACCTCCACCATACACCTTGACCACCCGGTGAGTCAAAATTCTTACCAGGGGGTCAATATGAGCTTCAGTGCACAGATGAAAGACAGATGACCCTTGATAACATCAGCTGCGCGCTGACAAAACACGTCGGGACGTCTGATCGCATTATGTTATACGTGCCACGTCATTTCCGGGATCCGGGTGGAACGCAAGTACCGGAACGCGGAAGCAGCGTTCCCCGGGACTCCGATTCTTTGATACTACTCGTGTGTTTGATCTACTATATTGTAAGTGTTATTCTTTTTAATAAATTTGCCATACATTGATATACTTCACCATGGAGAGTCTCTTTATCCATATGATGCATATGAGCCCAGTACCCTGTTAGCAAGATCTCTAGAAGGACGGCTCATCCTTGGCTGGAAACATACAGAGAATATTTGACATACCCTATCTTGCATCTGTGCACTGAAGCTCCTATTGACCCCCTATAATCTGAGGGTCCATTATTTCTGGTAAGAAGTTTGACTCACCGGGTGGTCAAGGTGTATGGTGGAGGTGTTTGATTTGCAAGAAGCATAAGAGGAGCATTCTGTCATTCCTAATCATTGGATAGTGTCTATTGGACTGTTTTTTGGCCTATCAACATTGCTGTTGGGATCTTTTTGCTGCACTTTATTGCACTAGTCACTTTTGTATTTATCACTGTCTAAGTTTATGACATCCAGGCCCATTTATTTTGCGGTAATTTTACACTCATTTTATGCTGTAAGGCAGTATATAGAGACTTATCAATTTAAGCACTATTATTATTACATTTAAGCATTTGCTTTGTTGTCATATGTGCATTCCATTTAAGGGGTGGTATTTATTTATTTAATTTTTATACATTTATCTGCCTCACAATTTATTTGTGAGCGCGGCCATTATATTTCACTATATAATTTATCTCATTTTACACGTGTTTCATGGTCATGCTGCGGCTCCCATTCCTTTTTACCCTCTTACTGAGGATCATTTGGAATAAATTTAGTATCACAATTTTTCATTGCGCAGGACTGTTGGTGCTTAACACCAACTATCCCCATACACTCATATTTCACCACTTTTTCACCTTTTTTAGTGGTATGTTTGCTACACCTTGCACTTACCATCACTATATTCTCATATTCTTACTGTGAAATTATTGAACTCTACTTGCAACACATTTTCTTTATTTTATGGATGCTCTCTACATAGTTGCCACTTTTGCCGCATGATGCGTTTTTCTACCCTTTAATATTGGTATCTGATACATTTTTTTGCACATCACACGTTGCCTTTTATCTCATTGGTGATTATTCTTGTTTGCTATGTGGAGGCATCATGCATAGTTAATCATTGGAGCCACTTTATGCTTTTTTTTTGGTCATTGGAAATTGATGCGTTTTTTACTACGTTATTTATGATTGATTCTACCAGGTTTTAGTCTCATTATTAATTAAATTACTTGAGCACTTTATGAAATTAGCGCCCATTCACCCTTCATACCTAATCTTTGGTATATATATTTAAAAATTGATGTACTGACAGATTATCTCATTTCCAGAGGCCCGAAAATGTCAGGACAGCATGTCTAGTTGTTTTTCTAAACTAAAACCTCAGTATTCAGGTTTAATTGCAGTTTTGCACTTTGAAATAAATAAGTTGGTTTTGTGTTGCAGTTCAGGCACTTGGGCTCAAAAAGGTTTACCATCACTGCCCTAAATAGTAACTGACTGTAATGTGGTCAAGAAATTATGTGGAACATTTAAAGACCATTTTGGGTCTGTCCCTCATATATGTTAATATATATATTATCAATATCATCTCCTATGAGTTTATGCCAATATTTTGCCAGTATTTCACAAATCTGATAATGCTGTTAAAGCGGAGTTCCACCCAAAAGTGGAAGTTCTGCTCCCCCTCCCTCCCTGCATTCTTCTGGGACACGTCACAGGTCCCAGAAGATTGCCCAGCCATCCAGGAGGCGCAGCGCTATGCACGCATGTGCAGTTCGCACCTGGCTGTGAAGCCTCAAGCTGTCACAGCCGGGTGCCCACACTAGTGATGCTGTCACCATGGAGAGCCGAGGGAGAAAGGTGAAGCTTCAGAAGGCTGCATCGCTGGATCGTGGGATACGTGAGTGTGTTTATTAAAAGTCAGCAGCTACACTTCTTTTAGCTGCTGACTTTTAATAAACACAGAAACAGCCAGAACTTCGCTTTAAAAACACTTAGTGATGATTTTCACTGTCTAGGAATTTACTTTGGGAGATATTTAAAAAACTAAAGATTCCCTTGTATCAGATTTTGCCTATGGATATGCTTTCTTAAGGACCTTTATGTTATGACCTCTTATCTTATAACCTTTCTTATATTCTGTTATATTCTGTTTTGCAGTATTCCTGCCTCCCTTTCAAAATATTCTCCATGGTACAATTTCATCTAACCGAGAAATATTGACCTTATTAAATACTTCTGACCAGAGGGGCAGGATGCCCACTGGTTGTAAACTATATTGTCAAAGGTATTGGGACACCTGCTTTTACATGCACATGAACTTTAATGGCATCCCAGTCTTAGTTCATAGGGTTTATTATTTAGTTGGCCCAACCTTTGCAGCTATAACAGCTTCAACTCTTCTGGGAAGGGTGTCCACAAGGTTTAGGAGTGTGTCTATGGGGATGCTCAATATTGAGCATTCATTTCTATTGCCCCAGGTAAAGGTTGTCATATGAAGGGGCACAAAGTGTTCTTATTGCTACCCCTTGCACCTGTGGGTAGTGGAAATCCTGAAACATAAAAACATTGTGGGTAGAAATGTACCTCAAAATATCCACAACAATTTAATGTTATATCCATGCTTACTGACCTCAATCTCCTAGAAAACTTTCCACCATTTCTATGGTGACCTTTTGATGTGGAATGCTACTTTAAAATGCTTCAATAGCAATGGCTAAAAGCCAAGAATCTGGTGGTATAGTTAATCCTTCAAGAGTTTATAAAAAAAATGTCAGGTGTTGTTTACATACAAAGGGAGAGCAGTGACATGAGACACTAGGCAACATGTGTTTTCTTTTAAGGGAGCCAATGCCTGAGACTATAGGTCTTCTGGTAGGGTTGCAGAGATCTTTATGAGTTTTAGGTAGAGCATAAAAGGTTGGCGTATGTGGGTTTTTAACATTTATGTATTCAAACATTAAATTGCTAAGAATGGCCTACTATTATGCTTGATGTATAATATTACAAATTCTTTAAGATATTTACAAATTCTTAATGATATTAAGCTTTTCACTTGAAATGGGTCTGTACCAATCTCTCTGCCATAAAATATTTGCACACATTTATTAATCATCACTACAAATTCCCACCACCTTTCCCCCTTATTGGAGGGTTTGATTACTATTTTTTTTTTTTTGGGGGGGGGGGGGTTAGATTTATGCACAGTATATGTATGATAGATTAGGTGGTTCTTTATTGCCACGGGAAAGTTGTTCAATCTCGTTAGTTATTCTTTGCTGGAAACATTTGTGATATGCATTGGCTCTCGCACGGGTGCCTCTAACTGTGTTTGTCCTGACTCCAGGTATTTCACTAACTGTGAGCTCTCATTGTTCTTTTCCCATAATTGCATCAGCCCTAAAATTAATTGTTGCGAAATTCCTCCATTGTTCATTGTCAAATGACAGTGACTTGAAGGAATTATAATCTTTGTCACAAAACATCTTGAACATTAAGCTATTAGCCAAATTGAGATCTTTAATTCTCCAAAATCTATCGATGTTCTGAAAGGGACAGAAGCTCAGGCCTAGCTGCAAGAGTGCAAGGCCTGAGCTTCTTTTCTGGATAATTTGTAAGCAGAGAGATATTTTATTTCACTAGGAATGGGTCTATGTTTCTCATCCTTTTTCTTTCTTCTTGAAGTGCATTGACTAAAAAAGGAGGGTAGCTAGCTTTCTGGATAGTCCCTAATGCGATTTGTGACAAGTGCATTAAGGTGTGAATCTGTAGCAAAGTTGAATGATCTACTCTACATTCAGTTTGTTCAATAGGTGGATTATGGTCCAAAACTGACCACCCACCACAAACCACATCCTAAGTGAGCCCTGTCAGGCTGTGTTTAGACCTTATATGTGCCTTTTTGGATTGAAGAGAAATATATTTCCTTTTAGTGCATGATCCTCCCTCCTGGAGTCTGAGGTGCTTGTGTTCTCTGAGGGGAAGGAAAAAAGAGAGGAAACAGACTTATGGTCATCCCATTTACATCCACTCATCTAATTGGCTTTAGCCCAGGGGCAGATCCGGGGGGGGGGGCAATGGGTCAATTGCCCACCCCGAAAATATTACCTACTCCCAGTACCGAGTCCAGACTCCCAGTGTCTCTCCCAGAACCAGCAGCAGGCCAGCACCAGCGGCTGTGCCGAGAGAGTCTCTGTTGTTGTAGTACCACTGCGCCGCTGGCCTATACTTCCCCTGCATTGCACTGGTTGTTATCGCTGCCTGGCGTCTAGCAACCAGTGATGTCACGACGGCCAAGGAGGAGGAGAGCGAAGCCCCAGCATTCAGAGGGGAGCCTTCTTCCTCCTCCGCCACACACCTAGTGAGTGTTGATTTTACCTACCTTCTCCCTCTAACTTCTCCAGGCTCCAATGCAGTGAAAGATTAAAGCAGCTGTGTGATGCTGGCTGCCTCCTTATCTCAGACTCCGTCTCTATTGCTCTTCCATGACAGTTCCTCCCCCCACCAAAGCACTAAAGTATTACCTATAAAAGTGAGTACAATAATGCATGTCTAAAATCACTGAATACAGTCAGGTATGGATGCCATTATTTATGAAAAAAAAAAGTGCTGCCCTTTTAGTATTGACATTCGGACCAGGACTGTTTCTGACACTTGTTGTTTACAAGTTAAAATCAGTATGTTTTGCTAGAAAATTACTTAGAACCCCCAAAACATTATATATATATATATATATATATATATATATATATATATTTTTTTTTTTTTTTAGCAGAGACCCTAGAGAATAAAATAGAGATTGTTGCAATGCTTTATGTTACACTGTATTTGAGCAGATGTCTTACAAACGCAATTTTTTTTTTTTTTTTAAATACACTTATGTGAATAAAAAAATAAGAAAACAGTAAAGTTAGCCCAATTTTTTCTGTAATATGAAAGGTAATGTTACAACGAGTAAATTGTGAACTGTGGGACCCTGCGCTTATGGATTTTGAATAAAGTGATTGGTGCTAAAAATAAATATTTTGATCAAGCTGCTAGCTGCAAAAAAGTGCAAGTGCTCTTTAGAATGTGAAAAATGTGAATGCAGCGCTGCTTAATAATATAAATAAATAAATACATACAAGTGATAAAATCATACAAGTGGTAAAATCTACTACCGATCATATACTCATATTATTAAGAAATTGAATAAAATTAAATATAGTTAAATCAATGTGTTAAATAAAGTCCATAGGTTAATCCTTCCGTAGTGGTGTGTCCTTCCCCAATATATATAAAGTGCTTTAGTGCTCGATCTGTGCTTTGCATGGGGTTTCCCCCTTCAGGTGTCTACTTACCACTAAGTAGATATAAGCAGGCATGAACAATTAGACTTTATATTCAGCGTCTCCACTTTAGCAGGAAAGGACTGTTGCTGGAAGATCAAGATAAATTCCCCATTTCCTCAGAAAAAAGAAACTGTTCATAGTGAAGTTCGTTTAAACATCACATTTATTGGGTGTACAAGGGGGATTTATACTCACAAACATCACAAAATGACATGCAAAGAATATAGCAGGACGGCTCAGTGGTGTGCTGCTCCCGCAGCATACAATCCTCCGGCCGGAGATCACGTGGTACTCGCTCTACCTATCGCTAGACGCGTTTCGCTGTGACACACAGCTTCATCTGTAGCTGACATGAGAGGCGTACCACTCAGTTTATGTATGCTGCATTGCCACTCCTTCTTCCTTTCAAGTCCGTAGACCGATACTTTGTATTGCATGTGTTACTAATTGGTTAGAATCCTCAGAGTGGATGCTTTCTTATGTGAATGCTCATAGGGATAATTTAAAACCGTGTTTAACTTTATTAAATGTAAATGATTTAATTAAAAACAATGGCTCGCTAGCTATCTGTTAATTAAATATATAAGTAACTCCTTGTTGTCCTCTTATAATAAAACCTACGTTTTATGACCAAATCGGTTGGTTCTGGCCCATACATCTTGCGATTGGTTATGAGCGATTCCAAGTATATAAGGGACCACCAGGGAACTTAGGATCAGACTTAGAGAACACATTGCCAATATCAAAAAAGGCTTCAAAAAGCATAGTCTGTCTAACCACTTCAGAAATGCACATAATAAAGACCCGAGCAAATTTAAATTTTGTGCAATAGACACGGTAGAAAAACACTGGAGAGGCACGAACATGAGAAGAGCCATCTCACAAAATGAAACATGGTGGATCCATAAATTAGACAGTATGACGCCTAAAGGTTTGAATGTTGAACTAGATATTAACTGTTTTATTAATGATTTTTAATTATATTTTAATTATATTTTAATAATTTCAATATATTTAATATTTTAGAATTTTTAATAATGTCATAATTGTTTGTTATAATGTATTTTAATATATTCCTGTATGATATTAATTATCCTAGCCTTGTAAACAGTATATTTATGTTTAATTAAGCATTATAGATATTTTAACAATTATATACTTGGAATCGCTCATAACCAATCGCAAGATGTATGGGCCAGAACCAACCAATTTGGTCATAAAACGTAGGTTTTATTATAAGAGGACAACAAGGAGTTACTTATATATTTAATTAACAGATAGCTAGCGAGCCATTGTTTTTAATTAAATCATTTACATTTAATAAAGTTAAACACGGTTTTAAATTATCCCTATGAGCATTCACATAAGAAAGCATCCACTCCGAGGATTCTAACCAATTAGTAACACATGCAATACAAAGTATCGGTCTACGGACTTGAAAGGAAGAAGGAGTGGCAATGCAGCATACTTAAACTGAGTGGTACGCCTCTCATGTCAGCTACAGATGAAGCTGTGTGTCACAGCGAAACGCGTCTAGCGATAGGTAGAGCGAGTACCACGTGATCTCCGGCCGGAGGATTGTATGCTGCGGGAGCAGCACACCACTGAGCCGTCCTGCTATATTCTTTGCATGTCATTTTGTGATGTTTGTGAGTATAAATCCCCCTTGTACACCCAATAAATGTGATGTTTAAACGAACTTCACTATGAACAGTTTCTTTTTTCTGAGGAAATGGGGAATTTATCTTGATCTTCCAGCAACAGTCCTTTCCTGCTAAAGTGGAGACGCTGAATATAAAGTCTAATTGTTCATGCCTGCTTATATCTACTTAGTGGTAAGTAGACACCTGAAGGGGGAAACCCCATGCAAAGCACAGATCGAGCACTAAAGCACTTTATATATATTGGGGAAGGACACACCACTACGGAAGGATTAACCTATGGACTTTATTTAACACATTGATTTAACTATATTTAATTTTATTCAATTTCTTAATAATATGAGTATATGATCGGTAGTAGATTTTACCACTTGTATGATTTTATCACTTGTATGTATTTATTTATTTATATTATTAAGCAACGAGTAAATTGATCACTCGAAAAGTTCTCAAAATTGCGCACGCTCGTGGAATGGCAAAAAACGTTGGTACTTAAAAATCTCCATAGGCATTGCTTTAAACATTTCTAGTTAGCAGTTTAACGTTAAAGAAAAGATCTAGTGCTAGAATTATTGCTCTCGCTCTAACGATCGCGGTGATACCTCACATGTGTGGTTTGAACACCATATACATAGGTGGGTGCGACTTGCGTATGTGTTTGCTTCTGTGCGCAAGTGTCACTGTTTTAGAAAAGGTTAGGTTAGGGCCGTATAATACGTTAAATACAGTTCTGTAAGCAACACCTAATAACTTAGTAGTTCTTTTGGCTCTAAAGAAGAAGTTTCTCCCTCAAAACGCATCAGTATATGCGGATACCATCACGTCATCCAGCACCATAGGAAAATCTTGGTAGTCCTGGAGGTGATTAATTCCAATTTCCTTACATGTGTGCGATTATCATGCGTTGGTGAGTACAATGTATGCTGCCTTTTTTGGATTTTAATAAACTGTTTTAGTGGTAATGCACCAGGTTGGTGCGCCCTTCTCTTGTTGTTTTCCTTGGGTAGTATATCCTGTCTATAGAGGAAATATTTGGGCTATCTATTTGATGTCCTATCGCACGTACGCATCCTTGTGGCCGAGATGCTTTAAAGCCAGGATATTTTATACAACTATTACATCTATTACATCCTAGCTCATTAGTCTGGTCTTATCTGGTCAAATGTCATGAGGAGTGAACACCTGGGCCACCTTTTGGTGTCCTCCCACTCCTCACTGAAGGGGCCCTTGTGTCCGCCCCCAGGATTTGCTCTCGCCCAGATCCATACTTTCAAGGTTTATCAGCACCCACCCAATCAGTCCTGAGGAAGCAAGTGTATTTTTCGAAATGCGTTGACTTATATGCATGGAGGAACTGTGGACCTAACTACTGATATCCACTTTAATTCTAGCTTTACTTTTTATTGATGGACTTCCAGATATTCTACATGATCGGATCCATACCTTGATGCTTGGGATTGGGTATCTGTTGACCTACTGACTAGTAAAGGGTGTTGCTACGATTTTATGATGTTTTAAGAAACTTTGCAATAAAGATTGTTATATTTTTTATATATTACCTGCCTCATGTTGTGCCTACAATGTCCGCTTTTTTTGAGAAAGCAGGTCCTACTTTTTTATGCCTTTTTCTAAGTGTAATATTACCATAAAGCACTACCTCATGACCCAGTTTACATGTATTTCAACTTATTTTTACATAAATTACATATGGCCATCCAAGGCTCAGTGGATATATTCCAGTTTTATCATCAATATATGAGGTTAAGCTTGCTGGCTTGAATGCATTTCTCATTCGAGCTTCATCAAGTAGAAGTAATCTGTGGTATCATAAACAATGATGAGTTAATACATAAGTGGTCCATATAGTGAACTTAGTAATCAGGAGAGAAAAGGGTGCTTCTGTGGTAAATCCCTTCTGATATCCAGCAGTAAGTAGATAGACCCTGGGGTAGATGGAATAGAATGGCACTTGCAGCAGCACTTAAGAGAGGAGAAGCAACTCTAGTAGGATCGGAATAAAAACAGAAAGGCGCTTCTAAGTGCAGCATTCCACTGTGGTTAATTACAATAAAAGGTTAAAAACACTTACAGGATCCAAGGTATCAAAATGCATCTCAGTCAGCATAATTTTCCTGCTTTGTCCTGTGCCTCTATGGGGAGGGAGAGCCGACCAGCAGCTATCCAGGAACAGGAGGCAGGGTGGCAAGATGGCCGTCTGGCTTCTGGGACCACCCTGAAATGCCCATGACCAGAGGTGACATTAGGGGTGGTAACGCATTTCAGAGCATGCACAGTTCACTCCTTCATCAGACCTATACCCCTGTATGCAAGAGCAGCTTTTATTCAGCCTGGTGCACACAGACTCCCATGTGTTAGCAGCTGTCAGTAGTAATAAACCACAGTGGAATGCTGCTTAGAAGCGCCTTTATGTTTTTATTCATATAGTGAACTTGGTGACGTTATTAACTTTAGGGTCCTCACAGAGGACACGAAGGCACTCTTTACATCTGGGGCAAAAGAGACTTAATCTCTGAATATGGAAAGCTTTCTTTACAGTAACAGCTTTGAAAATGCGGAAAAGACTCCCTCAAGTGCTGGTTCTGGCCAACTTAGTAAATTGCTTTTAAAAAGACCTGGATTCTTTCCTAAATGTACATAATATAACTGAATACTAACCTTTATAGGTAAAGTTGATCCAGGGAATATCTGATTGCCTCTTGAGGGATCAGAAAGCAGTTTTTTCCCCCACTGGATAAAATTGGATAATGCTTTGCTGGCGTTTTTGTATATAAGATTGATTTTTTCCCCTTTTCTTGGTTGAATTAGATGTACTTGTGTCTTTTTTCAGCCAGACTAACTATGTAACTATATTTAGCAATGAGTATGATACAATACCACATAGATACAACAAAAATGGAACATATACAATGTATGACATGAACCTACAAAAAAAGGTCCAAGCCACATTTATGGTTGTTAGTTCTGTAAGCCAGGGGACATAACCACGGCATGATCAAAGGGGAAGACAGGGAAAGAGGGTTTGCTTTTCAAATCACCATTCATGGAGTGTGTTACTTTAATAAATTAAGGTGAATGTAAATATCAATATAGATATAATGTATGTAAAGTATGTACAATATTGGATTATCTGTTTGTTGTTACCTACCATCTGATATCACCTCCATTTTTTTACATATATACTCTTTTTCTATCCAAGGTTCATGGTTGGATGGCAGGTACATTTCCCCAATATTTGAGTTGTGGTCCCTTTAAGGGGGGCAGTTGCAGATACATTGTGGTACTCAGGGGTTCTCACCCATGCAGGGTAAGTTTGGCTAGAGAGGACTGACTTCCAGTACACTCTGGATTGCTAAATTTGTATTAGGGACCAAGGTTTTCAGAGGTTCAAAAAGACTTGGGTGGGAAGAACCTCCAAACCCTGACTACCAGGACTTTGGTCCCGAAGTGGTTAAGTCCCAGGTGAGGGAGGCTTGAAAGGCAGTAGAAAAAAAATCAGCTCCTGTGTCAGGGAACTGAGTGGAAGAGAGACTTAAAAGCCATGTAGCAAGTGGATGCTCTCAAGCAAGCTAAAACAGACTGCTAACCCCCCCCCCACCCATCCATGTGGCCTGCCTGGCACCCTTACTTTTGAGGAGCTTAACCCTTGTATGGGACAAATGATTAGTGGTGAGCCTGCTATTTCGTTTGTAAGACCAGGATTAGGACTGTTTATTGACTTTGGTGAAAATAAGCTGTCTTTTTGATTAACCATGATTCAAAAAAAAAAAAAACTGTTTTGCTTTCACCAAACTGGCTGGCGGCCATTCCAGAGAAACCCCTAGATTACAATATACATATAACAAATTAGTAACACTATTTAAGATATTATCAATTCCAACTTTCCAACCACAACAGACAGTGTGTTTATCTATGGAGGCTTCCGGGCAATCGACATGAATGATAATAGACTTCACCGAGATTTGGGAGAGAAGAAGTCTCCAATTCTGTGTCCAGGTCCTATTGGAGACCTGCAGGTTGTGTGAGTATGCAGGTGTGCATGCTTGTTATAAGCCAGACCTGATCATAACTCAGAGCTCCCAGTTTGGAGCCAGAGCCCTGTCAGGAGAGAGCTGTGTACTCCTGCCAGAGACTGCACCCCATGTTGGGGGAATGCCTTGCCCAAAGGACTGGGAAAGTTGGGACAGCTATGCAAGTTTGAGGAGACTGAGAAAACTGAGGTGACTAACGAGTTCAGGGGACTGGATGGAGCCCATAAGTCCCAAGAGAGTGAAAGCGCTTTGTGTGTGAGGAACCTCCTACCAAGAGTACAGGAGTGGGCCCATACTGCTGGGGCTGTAACTAAAGACTGAGTGAGTCCGGAAAAGCCAATAGCTGCTGACATCATTGTTGTTGCTGTGCGAAACTGAAATCCCAGCATTAGCAAGTTGTTTGAACTTTCCATTTCATTTTCAATAAAAGTGGGTCAGAAAGTCAGTCAGTTCAGGCTGGCATGGACTTCACTAAAACGCATCCGCCACTGAGCTAAGAAAGCCCCATATCACAGTACATGCAAACCTAACATGTTCCCAGGTTGCCCTGTCAGGTTGTGGACTCTTTTTGCAATCCTGAGACTTGTTTTCAACATTCAGAGTTTCTATATTAGGGACACCATGACTTTTTGTCTCCGTTCACATGTCAGCGTATGGATCGCGGGCAGAACCGCCACGGTTCCGCCCGCAATCCGGAGATTATTGCAAATCGCGGGATGCCTGTGCGTTGCCCGTTGATTTGCAATAGCCCCCCAAACGCTGAGCGATGTTGCAGCGATTTCCACCTGCCGAATCGCGGTAACATCGCGCATAAAAAATTGCGGGACGCAATACGCTCCAAAGAAGCTCTTGTACTTTTTTGGGCGTAATGCGTCCCGCAATTTTTTTTTGCGCGATGTTACCGCGATTCGGCAGGCGGAAATCGCGGCAACATCGCTCAGCGTTTGGGGGGCTATTGCAAATCAACGGGCAACGCACAGGCGTCCCGCGATTTGCAATAATCTCCGGATCGCGGGCGGAACCGCGGCGGTTCCGCCCGCGATCCATACGCTGACATGTGAACGGAGCCTAATTGAACAGGTAACATCACTATAAGAGTCATGTTTACTGGCCACTCTTGGCACAGAAAGTTTATGTAATTTGAGTTTTTAGATTGTGGTACTGATCACAATTTACAGATGAGAATAGGTTTTTGATATTAACTGAGACATTTTGTTGTAAATTTTTTAAGGACTGCTTTTTTTATATAATCTTTATTTTAGTTTTCAAGAATTCAAACATACAAACAGGAAAGATAAACTTATCAATCAGAAACAGTACGCACAGAATACAACACATAGGGGTGAGTGACCCTTAAAGGCAATGTAGGCAATGACAAGAACGACCAGGAATCTCCTGGAACAGAAGATCCTCACGTATAGGGGCAGAGACGTATGGGCAAGGGCCGTAGCCCAAACATGCAACAACTAAACATTTCAATCTCCCTGATATATGCCCCATACTCCAGAGGTGAGGTAGATGAAATCAGAAAAGCCAGGGTCAGGAAGATAGAGGCAGCCGCCTAGGGGGGAAGGGGGTAAGGAGAAGGAGACAGAAGGGTGCAAGAAGGGGGAGGCAGGGATAGAATGAGGGAGGAATGAGTCTATGGGTCATGAGGCTAAAAAAAGACAGCAAACGGGTATGTCTAGGGCCCAGCAGCGTCGCCACGCGTGTCGGGCTATACCGGATTGGTGATAGAGGGGAGTCACGAGTCAGGTGCTGCGGGCAGTGCAGAAGCAGGGTCACCTGGGCTGGAAGAAGTATAGTTAATCCAAACTGCCCACTTCGTATAAAACCTATCGTACCGATCTTTGCAGCGAGCCATCCACTCCTCAGCCGACATGATATTGTTCAGTAACTTTATCCCGTCCGCCCTGTCCGGCACCCTCGTCTGTTTCCAGAATATTGGGACCAGACGACGGGCAGCGTTCAACAGGTGCGGCAAAACACTCTTCTTATAGTGGCTAAGAGGGATGGACGGCACGTCCAGCAAGAAGTATCGTGGGTCATCCGGGATGTCCACGTCCAGGAGTGCCAGGACCTGTGCGCGGACGTCCGTCCAGAAAGGCCGCAGGAGCGGGCATTCCCACCAAATGTGCAGGAATGTGCCCCGGTCCCCGCAGCCCCTCCAACAGCGGTCCGAGGTTCCCGGGAAGATCCGTGCAAGCCTGGAGGGTACCGTGTACCACCTTGTCATCAATTTATAACCATTTTCCTGCATCCTAGTATCGACCGTACTGGAGTGAGTTAGGTGGTACATGTGGGTCAGCTGCTGCTCGGAAAAGGTACATTGCAGGTCTCTCTCCCACTCCCGCACGAATAAAGGCTTGGACTCCTGGTCCATGGGGCAAAGCAGTTGATACAGGAGCGCAATGGAGTGGCAAATCGGGTCCTTGGAAATGCAGAGCTTCTCAAACGGGGACATCAGTGTTGGAGATCGAATCACCCCCATCTTTGGAAGAAGGAAGTGAGTCAGCTGGCGGTAACGCCAGGAGTCCATCGGGAACCTCCCGTAACGTTCCCTGAGCTCCGATAGGGGCAATATTCTCCCCTCTTGTGCAAAGTGTCCACAGCGCGTCTCCCCACCGGTCGCCCACGTTCCAAAGAAGGAAACGTCCTCCCCTGGAAGGAACCACGGGTAACCCCCGAGCGGCGCCAGTGGGGATATCGCCACCGACAGCTGTTGTTTGGCGTTAACCGTGTCCCATACCTGTAGGGCGTGGGTCGTGTATGGGGAAACCCATGAGGAGAGGCCCCTGTGCGCTCCGGGAAGCCAAGGGGCATGAGCTAGGTTCCTGCCCGCCATATATTTTTCCATAGGTACCCATAATTTGTCCCGGGCATGGTGGTGCCAGTCCAGGATTCTCTGCAATGCTATTGCTTCATAATATCTCCGCACCACGGGGATCCCCAAACCACCCGCCCGCTTGGATCGCTGTAGGAGGCGAAGAGCCAAGCGAGGACGCTTATTATTCCACACGAAGCGCGTAAATAGGCTGTTGAGGCTTGAAAAGAAAGACCTCGGTAGGTGCACAGGAAGCATCTGTAAATAAAAGAGAATGCGTGGCAGGATGTTCATTTTGAGCACATTCACCCTCCCAGGGTCAATTTAGTCCAGTCAGTCAGGTCCCGCCGAATCGTATTCAGCAGGGGTCCGTAGTTGAGCCCGAACGCGTCCGTAGTGCAGTCAGGCAGATAAACCCCCAGGTATTTGAGTTTGGAATGGCACCAGGTGAACGGAAAGGAGGATTGCAAGGCCGCGGCCATTTCCCGGGGGATGGTGAGGGGCAAAATCTCTGACTTGTCAAAGTTGATTTTAAAATTGGATAGGGTATGAAAGGACCTAAGCTCAGACATCAGGACCGGAAGCGATGTCTGAGGTCTGGTAATGTAAAAAAGGACATTGTCCGCATAAGCAGACAATTTGTGTTCTGTGGGGCCCACCGTGACCCCCCCAATGTCCGGGTTCGCCCTGACTCTCGCCAAAAAAGGCTCCAGGGTCAGGGCGAAGAGCAGTGGCGAAAGGGGGCAGCCCTGGCGCGTGCCATTGAGGATCGGAAAGGGGAGGGATAGGTGACCACCCGCCTTCACCCTAGCCTCTGGTGACGCGTACAGCGCCACCACCCAGCTCGTCATCCGGGGACCCAGGCCCAATTGCTCCAGAACCAAGCGCATGTACAGCCAATCCACCCTGTCAAACGCCTTTTCAGCGTCCGTGGACAGCAGAAGACAGGGTGGATGGTGTGGATGGGAACCAACCCAATGTATGAGTTGGAGAGCCCTGTTGGCATTATCACGGGCCTCCTGGCCCGCAATAAACCCCGTCTGGTCTGGGTGGATCACCGAGGGTAGCAGGGGCTTTAGACGGTCAGCCAAGATCCTAGCAAGGATCTTGATGTCCGTGTTGATCAATGATATGGGTCGATAGCTACTGGGCAACGTGAGGTCTTTACCGTCCTTAGGGAGGACAGTGATGTGAGCCAGAAGGGCGTCCCTCGTGGCCGGGCTGCCTCACGCCAGGGCATTAAAGTACCTGCACATAGGGGACAACAGGGAGGAGTGAAATTTGCAATAGTAGGCATTGGTATAGCCATCAGGGCCCCGGCTCTTGCCCTTCGGCAGAGCCTTGAGGGCCAGTTCGAGCTCCTGTTCCGAGATGGGTCGTTCGAGGGTAGCAACAGAGCGGGTGGTCAGATGGGGGACATCAGCCTCTGCGAGGTATTGCCGGATCCTATCACTCCTCGCCGCCTCCGCTGCCGCAGAGAGGGGAGGTGAAAGGCTATAGAGCCGGGAATAATAATCCCGGAAAGCATCCGCAATCTGAGACGGGATTTGGGTGATCTGGCCCTGAGGAGTCTGCAATTTAGGAATGTGGGTGGAGGCCCGTTGTCTGCGGAGCGCTCTAGCCAGCAAGCGCCCGCACTTGTTACCATATTCGTAGAACTTATGGGACATATACCTGAGGCGGCTACGGATCTGCGTCTCCAAGAGCGCAGACAGCTCCTCCCGAAGACCCTGTAAGGTTTGAAGGGCACCTGGTTCCCGTGATCTCTTATGAGACAGCTCTGCCTCCCGGATCCACGCCAAAAGCCGATGAAGGTCCCCCAGCCGTTCTTTCTGCAAGCGCGCCCCCTGCGAGATCAATTCTCCCCGCACGACCGCCTTATGTCCCTCCCAGATCGCCGACGGGGCAACCTCCTCGCTGTCGTTTTCGCGGAAGTAGTTGGAAATCGTGTCAGTCACCGATTGCGCCACTACTGCGTCATCTAAGAGGTTCTCGTTCAAGCGCCACGTCCAATGACGTTCCACACAGTGGAGGAAATCCAGCTGTACGGTTACTGGGGCATGATCCGAGAGGGTATGGACAGAAATGTCTGCTCCCGTTAGAGAGTCCAGTCTAGTTTGATCAATTAGAAGTAGGTCAATACGGGTGTAAGAGTCGTGAGTTGCAGAGTAGTAGCTAAAGTCACGCCGGGAGGGGTGGAGAAGTCGCCAGCAGTCCACCAGGCCGTGCGCCTGTAGCAGCCGGAGGAGTCGACGGTGCGCCGCGAAAGAGTGTGCTGATCTACCCGTGGACGTATCGGCGCGAGGGTCTAAGCAGAAGTTAAAATCACCCCCTAAGACCAGCTGGCCCTCCCGAAAAGGTGGCCAGCAAGTCCAGGGTCGACTCGAGGAAGGACAGCTGACCCGAGTTCGGGGCGTAAAGGGAGGCCAAGGTCAGCGGGCGACCATAAAGGGTCCCCTTCAGAAAAACGTATCGGCCCTGCGCGTCCGAGAGGGAGTCCGTCGGGACAAAGGGAAAGTCTCTGTGCAGTGCAATAGCAACTCCCGCGGACTTCGGTCTCGGGGAGTGGCCGTGGAACCATTGGTTATACAAATGAGTGGGCAGTCTGGGCATGGATTGGGGGGTGAAGTGGGTCTCCTGCAAGAAGACCACCTGTGCACCCAGTCTACGCAGTTCAAGCCACAACTTACCTCTCTTAAATTGGGAGCTCAGTCCCCGGACATTGTACGTCAAGATCTTTAATGGAGCCATTCAAAAGGTGTCAGGACCAAGGACCCGAGCGCCCCGCGCTGGAGCAGGAGAGAGACCCGGCTGCACCGCCAGCCTCCTGGCAGTAAACCCTGTAAAATAAGCATCAACAACACGTGACCCACAGATTCAAAAGACAGGGGGGAGGGGGGGGGGGAGACAGTACAGAAACAATACAACCCAACAAATATAGTGCTGGGGCGAGGGCACCCCGGAGAAGCCGGGGACCGCCCAGCACCCCAGAAAAAGGAAAAAACACAAGCCGCAGCCGGCCAGGGGAGACCCCAGTCACCCCACCCGAAGGGGGTGTAATGGGAGGGGTCCCGACCCCGACCGCCAACAGCACATGCCCCAAAAAAGCAGGGCTAAACTCGCGCTCATCGGAGCACCAGAACACAAGAAAAACCTGTGCATAAAAAAACCAAAAGGGGGAAAAAATGGTAGGGCAGGAGGAGCGAGGGCACTCCGCCATGTTTGTAAGGAGAGAACAAGTGCGGACCGCCAGGTCCAACCGGAGCCAAACAGGGGAAGGGAATGAAAAAACAGGAATATCGGCGCAAGCATGAATAAATAAATGGATGGAAATAAATAAAGCAGCTGACACCAAGGTAAAAAATATGTAAAACCCAATGTAAAACTGATAGTGAAAAGTGCAGCGCTAAAACAATAAGACAATAAAAACATCAATGGATAAATGAAAAGTCTATGAATGGCACGCAGTAGTCTTGTAAAAAAGAGGAGAAAACAGTCCAATAAGAAATCCCAATGAAAGTGCTCAGTGCTGATCAGTAAACAGGACACAAGTGCTTGTTCAGTGCAATCCTTCACCAGAGGTGCTAGCCTCTCACCTGTAGGCTGTGAAAAGACAGCCTTAAAAGTACACTCCCAGCAATGTGAAAATCCTGACCAGGACAGCAATCACAGAGGGCATCTCTCCTTTTTGTAAAGGTGCTCACAACGATCCCCATGTAATAGAAAGGGGGCAGACCATAGTGCAATATGTTTCAAACACCACAATTTATTAATAAAACAAATGGACAGCCTCTTACTTCAAGGTAATGCAAAAACGAGCAGTACAGCAATCCAGCTGATCTCCAGACTAACAGGGGCTACGAGTGACGTCACGATCTCCTCCCCCTTGCGCACGCGTATCGTCAGTGGGCGGGACTTCCTCAGCGTATGGGCGGAGGGGCGGACGTCACTCTTTTTATATGCATCACTCCGCTCAATTCAGCGTCGCTGCTGGCATAGCAACGTCGGAGGAAAACCAGGAAGTGCCCCAGGGCCCGCCCCACACAGGAAGCAGTACACTGACCCTGGAACATAAACAGAGTCCTCCATAAACACCGAGACAGCAACAAGGGCTAAAGGGCTAGTAACGCCCATTACTGTTCAAGAGCAGGGGGATATAGAATATCAGAACTAACATAAATATGGCAAAACATATATTAATAAAAATTACAGAAAAAACATATATTTGGGAACTAATGCCCCTAAATGTATGAATACATGAGGGGATCATGATAAGTCACTCGCAGCCCCTGTATACAAAAGAAAGCAGAAAAAAAAAAAAAAAATGCAGTACAAAAAAAAAAAACAATATATAATCAAAAACATATAAAAAAATCAAATGTAAATCCATAAATACAATAGTGTTCAAAGGTCAAAAAACATACATAAAATGGGTATATAATAGAGTCCAAATCATAAAAGCCCATATGTGTAAGGGACCTAAAATTCATATGTTGATAAAAAGTATTGATAAAAAACGAGGGTAAAAACGAAGTAAAACTACCGATCTGAGATAAAACAGTTTAGGTCGAAGTCCACATTTAGACCTCTGGGGACCCCGACTTTTGTCTCAAAGATCCAGTAAGATTCACGCTTACTTATTTGTCTAATAAAATTACCCCCCCTCCAATGTTTCTTGACCTTTTCGATCCCCCAAAATTTCAAGTCCTTGGGATCTTTGTTGTGAAATTGTTTGAAGTGTTGGACAACATGATGGGCTTTCATGCCCTTTCTTATACTACTCATATGTTCTCCAACACGGACTTGTAGCGCCCTAGTGGTTCTGCCCACATACTGGAGCCCACACTTGCACTCCAGCATGTAGACCACCCCTGTGGACGCACATGTGATCAGGTCCTTGATTTTATAGGATTCACCTGTGGTGTGGGCTACAAATTCCTTTTTCTTCTTAGTATTAAACTTAGAAGTTTTACAGGCCACACACCTTCCACATGCATGAAAACCCGAAAGAAATGAAAAAAGCTTATTTTCACCCGGGTTGGGGGGATCAATTACCCCTGGTGCCAGGAAATTTCTCATTGTGGGGGCTTTTTTATAAATAAACGCTGGTTTATTGGGTAAGGTAGGGCCTAGGATCTTGTTCTGCTGAAGTATTGGCCAATGTTTGGTGATGATTTTCTCCACTTTCTTAAATTGCGCATTATATTCCATGACAATCTTATATCCACCGTTGTCATATGGTGCTACCTGTGTCTTATCTGCCAATAAACTGGACCTCTCTTTATTTTTTACTTCAAGGATGTCACTCTCAAGTTTTGTAGTGTCATAACCCTTTTCGACAAACCGATCTTTTAATATATGTGCCTGTGTTTCATACTCTTCAACTAGTGTGCAGTTCCTTCTTAGACGCATAAACTGCCCTTTAGGTATGTTACATAACCAGTTCCTGTGATGGCAACTGTCTAACGGGATGTACGAGTTACGGTCAGTTACCTTAAAGTGCGTGTGCGTTTTGAAGTGATCATTGTCCTTGGAAATGACAAGGTGACAGCAGACGTGGGTTCTCTTTATACCATCATCAATCATGAAGAGGCCCAGGATGCAGTTAAATGGGCCTTTAAACAATCAGATCTCTCAAGAAAGAAACGCAGCTTCATTTTGAGTAGTTTGTTTTTCTGTTTGTCTAAGAACTACTTTTGGTTCGACAGACAATACTACTTACAAACAAGAGGCGTAGCGATGGGCGCTCGTTTTGCTCCCAGTGTGGCCAATCTTTTTATGGCCCACTGGGAGGAAGAAGTCATCTTTAAAGAGCGCCCTCCCGAGTTAGTTTGCTACAAACGCTATATAGATGACGTGCTGCTCATTTGGGATGGTACAAGAGACTCTTTAGATAGATTTATGGATAAAATGAACAACAATGATAAAAATATAGTCCTCACATGGACCGTGAGTGACAGTGATATTGTCTTTCTTGACCTTGTCATTTCCAAGGACAATGATCACTTCAAAACGCACACGCACTTTAAGGTAACTGACCGTAACTCGTACATCCCGTTAGACAGTTGCCATCACAGGAACTGGTTATGTAACATACCTAAAGGGCAGTTTATGCGTCTAAGAAGGAACTGCACACTAGTTGAAGAGTATGAAACACAGGCACATATATTAAAAGATCGGTTTGTCGAAAAGGGTTATGACACTACAAAACTTGAGAGTGACATCCTTGAAGTAAAAAATAAAGAGAGGTCCAGTTTATTGGCAGATAAGACACAGGTAGCACCATATGACAACGGTGGATATAAGATTGTCATGGAATATAATGCGCAATTTAAGAAAGTGGAGAAAATCATCACCAAACATTGGCCAATACTTCAGCAGGACAAGATCCTAGGCCCTACCTTACCCAATAAACCAGCGTTTATTTATAAAAAAGCCCCCACAATGAGAAATTTCCTGGCACCAGGGGTAATTGATCCCCCCAACCCGGGTGAAAATAAGCTTTTTTCATTTCTTTCGGGTTTTCATGCATGTGGAAGGTGTGTGGCCTGTAAAACTTCTAAGTTTAATACTAAGAAGAAAAAGGAATTTGTAGCCCACACCACAGGTGAATCCTATAAAATCAAGGACCTGATCACATGTGCGTCCACAGGGGTGGTCTACATGCTGGAGTGCAAGTGTGGGCTCCAGTATGTGGGCAGAACCACTAGGGCGCTACAAGTCCGTGTTGGAGAACATATGAGTAGTATAAGAAAGGGCATGAAAGCCCATCATGTTGTCCAACACTTCAAACAATTTCACAACAAAGATCCCAAGGACTTGAAATTTTGGGGGATCGAAAATGTCAAGAAACATTGGAGGGGGGGTAATTTTATTAGACAAATAAGTAAGCGTGAATCTTACTGGATCTTTGAGACAAAAGTCGGGGTCCCCAGAGGTCTAAATGTGGACTTCGACCTCAACTGTTTTATCTCAAATCGGTAGTTTTACTTCGTTTTTACCCTCGTTTTTTATCAATACTTTTTATCAACATATGAATTTTAGGTCCCTTACACATATGGGCTTTTATGATATGGACTCTATTATATACCCATTTTATGTATGTTTTTTGACCTTTGAACACTATTGTATTTATGGATTTACATTTGATTTTTTTATATGTTTTTGATTATATATTGTTTTTTTTTTGTACTGCGTTTTTTTTTTTTTTTTCTGCTTTCTTTTGTATACAGGGGCTGCGAGTGACTTATCATGATCCCCTCATGTATTCATACATTTAGGGGCATTAGTTCCCAAATATATGTTTTTTCTGTAATTTTTATTAATATATGTTTTGCCATATTTATGTTAGTTCTGATATTCTATATCCCCCCGCTCTTGAACAGTAATGGGCGTTACTAGCCCTTTAGCCCTTGTTGCTGTCTCGGTGTTTATGGAGGACTCTGTTTATGTTCCAGGGTCAGTGTACTGCTTCCTGTGTGGGGCGGGCCCTGGGGCACTTCCTGGTTTTCCTCCGACGTTGCTATGCCAGCAGCGATGCTGAATTGAGCGGAGTGATGCATATAAAAAGAGTGACGTCCGCCCCTCCGCCCATACGCTGAGGAAGTCCCGCCCACGGACGATACGCGTGCGCAAGGGGGAGGAGATCGTGACGTCACTCGTAGCCCCTGTTAGCAGAGCGTTCCGCTCTGTCTGGAGATCAGCTGGATTGCTGTACTGCTCGTTTTTGCATTACCTTGAAGTAAGAGGCTGTCCATTTGTTTTATTAATAAATTGTGGTGTTTGAAACATATTGCACTATGGTCTGCCCCCTTTCTATTACATGGGGATCGTTGTGAACACCTTTACAAAAAGGAGAGATGCCCTCTGTGATTGCTGTCCTGGTCAGGATTTTCACATTGCTGGGAGTGTACTTTTAAGGCTGTCTTTTCACAGCCTACAGGTGAGAAGCACTTGTGTCCTGTTTACTGATCAGCACTGAGCACTTTCATTGTGATTTCTTATTGGACTGTTTTCTCCTCTTTTTTACAAGACTACTGCGTGCCATTCATAGACTTTTCATTTATCCATTGATGTTTTTATTGTCTTATTGTTTTAGCGCTGCACTTTTCACTATCAATCAAACAGGGGAAGGGGCCAGGCTGCAAACGACAGTCAATAAGTGATAGAAGAGGGGGGCCCCGCCAACATGAGCACTCAAGGCCTACCGGCAGGGACCTACCTCCAAGGTTCCACCGGCAATGCCAACGCAACAAAGTCATGTCCAGGGGCGGGACCCCTCGATCCGGGCAACTTGCAAAGTTCCTGATGCAGCCGCAAAAGGAGGGAGAGAGCACAGTTCCGTCAAGTCTTCCAGGCTTCAGGGGTCCGGGCTGGGAGGCCCATTGCGGGAACGATTACGGTTGCGGTTGCGGCCGCGCCGGCGCGCAGAGCGCCAGGGTGGTGTGCGGGCCGGCAAGGGTAGATCAGGTGTAGTGCGCCAATCCGGAATATCCACTGGAGGGAGATCAAGCTGGGCAAGAAAGTGAGGCAGGTCGTCCCGGGTCCTCAGGACGTGCTGCTTACCGTTCTTAGTGACCGAGAGGCTGAAGGGGAAGCCCCAACGATAGGTCAGGTCGGCCTCCCTAATCGCCTCCAGCAAGGGTTTCAGGGCTCTACGCTGCATCAGGGTGCGGCGGGAAACATCCGGGTACAAGGACAGGCGCGCTCCATCAAAGTCAATGGTGGGGACCCCACGCATGTGGTACATAATGCGATCCTTCACCGTGTACTTGTGAAGTTTGCAGATAATGTCCCGGGGTTTATCTGGGTCATCCGAGGGAGGGCGCAGCACCCTGTGAGCCCGGTCAATTTCAATGTGGTCCGGGGCATCATGGCCTAAAATTTGTTTGAATATCCCCTGGAGGGTAGGGACAATGTCTCTTGCTGCAGTGGCTTCAGGGAGACCCCAGATGCGGATGTTCCCCCTGCGGCTCCTATTCTCCACATCATCCAGCTGGTCTAGGAGGGATTCGATGCGCCGGTCCTGGAGCTTGCAGCGGTCCGATAGAGTCTGCATCACAGGGACGATATCATCCAGCCTGGTCTCAATAGTCTCTACTCTGTGGCCCAGGTGCGTGGTGTCTGCCTTCACTGCCTCAATCTCCTGGCGCAGGGCCTTCTCAACCCGATCGGCCAGCCTATCCAGGTCAGCGGCCGTGGGGAGAGATAGGATGTGGGCCCGCAAGTCTATGGTGTCCGATAAGGCCGCAGCTGCCATCGGGCTGGCCCGATCAGAGGCAGAGCCGGTGGAGGCAGGGGAAGGCGGCGCCGTGGGATCCAAGCGTGGGGAGAGAATAGGAGAGAGCGCGCTCACCCCAGGCTCCCGGAGGTCCGCCGCCATCTTGGGAGTGGTAGGCCCGGACCGGCGGCTGCCGGAGAAGAAGTCGCCGATGGAGCTGGAGCGAGGCCAAGGCGTCCGCTGAGGCTGCGGGGACGGTCGCCGCTTGGGAGGCATCCGGGGAAGGAGCAAAGCGGGTGTCTCTGCGGGTATTAGTGGCGGTATTGCGGGCGAAGTGCCGGGAGCTCTCCTGTAGTGCGTCCTCACTCCACCATGCCGAGACCACGCCCCCTTAAGGACTGCTTTTAAATGAAATTATTTTCTCTGAAGATAACTGTTAATAACAATTAGGAGGGACAGTAACACGGTCAAATGTGGTTTATTACTATGTTAGTTACAGAAATGTAGGCGAAGGCATTTGTTTACATTCCTCATTTATTTAAACAATATGAACTTATTCAGCTACATTTTATTATCGTTATTGTGTTTGGGGTCTATTTTCCACCAAATCGGTTTTGAATTGTTGCATCGAGATTGACGATAAATGTAGGTGAAGAAAAATATTCAATATTCCGGAAACCTTGGTGTATTGGAAGGGTAATAAGTTACAAACAGTTCTTTATACTAAACTGTCCGTTAAAAATGTTTTTACTTTATTATCATTGTTATAACTCACATGGTTTTAAAATAATACAGGATTATCAAATGTACAGAGTGAACCCCATAGTATCAGATCCTGGAAGACTTCAAAATCCTAAAAGATTTTGTATTATTATAAAAAAAACAAATGTATAATAAAGAGAAATGGTATGAGAAAAAAATTCCTACCATCAACTAGTGCCAGGTGAAATAGGTGCAAGGTGGAAGACCTATCCATGGGTGCAATAAGCGATTTACTCTAATGTTTGTGATATCATCATAAAATTATTTTATAAACATAACCAAAACCAGAAATATCCCAAGTTTTCTAAGAAATTTTTGTCTTTTAAAAATAGTTTTTAAATTAGGCATTACTAAAATTGTTATATTTCCAAAGAATACAATTTCCTCTTGAGCATTATAAAAGAAATAAAGCTTAGTGTTTGAACGTGGTTCAGAGGACTAAGGACAAAAAAAGAAATCCCAAAACACCCTTATTCACCATTTATTGAATTCACCAATTTTTTCATAGGATTGATCATAGTCCATCTGATTTTCACTATAAAAGCAGCTTTTAAAATCACTAAATATAGGAAGCATTTGTTAGGAAACACTGGTGTGACAGAGTAATGTAAAAACAGACTACTGAGACCATCAAGGACACCCAATGTCCTATAGCACATAAATCACAACCATTATAACTGCTTATAAAAAACTTTAAGACTGATAAATGATACCCAAAGAGAATATAATGAAATGTATTTCAATTTCTTTTAGAGCTCAGCAGTGGCGCTATTTTTACTGACTACTGACTACAGAAGCTTTATGAACATCACCCTATAGTGCTTTTTTTTTTATAAAGTATCACTTTTTTTAATGACACAGTCTTTAACAAAAGGTTGACACATGAGCAAAAAGTAATATTCTTATAGACATTTATGAGAATTTAACATTATAGATCAACATTAACTGGAATACCAATAGCATGAATTTTAAGTGCCACCATTTATTTTTAAATGGGGCACACATTTAAACATAATATACATGCTGTGTATATATATCATTATCATTTTAAATACCTTTTTTTCTTTTCTATGACCACAAGACCTCTGTCCCTTGGTTCTCAGTTGCACAAGGGGTTAAGAGAGCAGGGGGTGGAGACTGCATGGGGCATGTCAGCAGGAGGCAGAGAAACATCAGAACACTGACTTTCCCAATTAGGAGATATGCAGGGGGCATGTCAGCAGAAGTCTTACAAGCCTAACATAGCCAGCTTGAAACCAGAAAGCAGGGGGGCTGCCAGGATCAGCAGGTTTTTCAATGCAAAGGGAACAGAATGCTTTCTAATATAAATGACTCTTTTGGCTGATTTAGACTTAAAGTGGTCGTAACCCTAAAAAAACAAAAACAAAGTCTGATACTTTAAAGTATGTTAAACAGCATAGTGCTTGTGTTGTGTCATTTATCCCTCTCTATGTTTTAAAAATCATGGTTGAGCCTGTGTCCTCCTGTCTGTGCTGCGCACGGTAATCATGGCTGCTGAGCCCTGATTACCGTGGTCAGTTTACGTGCCTCCATCATCCAAGCTCCTCTCTCCCTACCTGCCTGTCAAAAGTCTGTAGTATTAACATTAAGAAATCCTGTAATCTGCTGTGTTACAGGATTATATAATGTGCAGTGTGTGTCTTTTTGTAAAATCATTTTCAATAAATACCTTGATTACAGAGCTGCTGGGCTCTGATGTTAGTGGGGGGATTCAGCCCCTCTCTCTGCAGTGCTCGGAGTGTAGAAGGAGAGATACAGGGGGTCCCGTGAGCACCAAGCGGCGCTGTAAATAAGGTATTTATCTCAATAATTCTACACAAAGACACACACTGCACATTATATAATCCTGTAACACAGTGGATTACAGTATTTCTTAATGTTGACTTTACAACCTCTTTAAATTGTAATTCTTTTAAAATTATTTCTAGGTGCTATAAAACTACACAAACTTACATAACCAGATCCTTTAATCAATGGTACTAGAAGCATACAGAAGAAACTGATATTGGATTAGGTGTTAGGAGCATCATTTCAGCTGCCTTGATTTTGCATTAAAAATACAGATTTTTTACATTGTCAGCTAATTTTGCCATAAGGTGAAATCAAGCATAAAATGTTCACTTATAAAGCTAGGAGTGTGCAGTGCCTATAGCTTTAAGGCCTTATCACTGTGTAAGGTGACTTTGTTAAATATGTGAGTTACATGGCATAATCAATGGTGACATGCTGATCACCTGACTTTGTTGATAAACAAATAAAACAAAAATATTAAATAATAGTGAAATACAAAGAAAAGTTTAAAATAATTCAAATTCCTTATCCTTTTTCTTGATGTTTTTAAATATTTTGCTATAATTTTTATGTATTATTAAAGTAAAATGGCAAAATTGTAAAATAAATAATGTTGTGGTAATTTCCTATTTTTTGTATATTTTATTGTTATATTTAAATAAAATAAAAAGAACAACAAAAAAAAAAATTAAAATACATAATTTTGTGTTGTTTCATTTTTTACTTTATTAGTACGGTAACTTTATGTTACTGTTTTTGCACCTTTTTTCTTACTGTGAATAAAATATAAAAATAACAACAAGATACATCAAAATTGAGGAAAAAAACCTTCAGAAGTTATTTATGGCCCGTTAAACTTTAACTAGTTCCAGACCAAATGTATACAGCCTATACCTTAAAGTGATTGTAAAGTCTTGTTTTTTCTTTTAATAAAAATAACAAACATGTTATACTTACTTACTCTGTTTCAGCGGATTTGCAGAGCAGCCTGGATCCTCCGCTTCTCAGATGCCTCTTCTGTGCTCCTGGTCCCTCCCTCCTGTTGAATGCCCCCACAGCAAGCAGCTTGCTATGGGGGCACCCGAGCCGAGTCACAGCTCCCTGTGTCCATTCAGACACAGAGCTGCGGCCTGGCCCCCACACCCTCTTTCTCCTGATTGGCTGACTGACTTTGATTGACAGCAGTTGGAGCAAATGGCACTGCTGCTGTGTCTCAGCCAATCAGGAGGGAGAGTCTCCGATGGTTGAGACACTCGTGGACACTGCTGGACAGAGATGGGGCTCAGGCAAGTATTAGGGGGCTGAGGGGGGCTGGTGCACACAGAAGACTTTTTATCTTAATGCATAGAATGCATTAGGATAAAAAACCTTTTGCCTGTACTACTCCTTTAAAAACTGTACACGTCAAAAACTTACACAAGATGTACACTTTGTGCCTAAACTTCCCTCCCTGCTGCTAGTCCCTGTGTTGCTCCTACTGGCAAATCCCAGATGTCACCGCTTTATCAGGCTACAATCATGTGGCTACCTTAAAATAAGAC
Organism: Pelophylax lessonae; assembly: GCF_965119305.1. NCBI lineage: Eukaryota > Metazoa > Chordata > Amphibia > Anura > Ranidae > Pelophylax > Pelophylax lessonae. Next base: position 323,483,098 of record NC_138772.1, read on the forward strand.
TAAACCCCTGAAAATTTTCTAAAAAATATATACTGTGTATATATATATATATATATATATATATATATATATATGTAGTACAAAACACAAGATTTTTATTGAAAATTATATTAAAACGTATAAAATACAGTAATTATACAAAAGACAGACAAAAGAATCTAAAAAATCAGTCCATTTGAGGACTATTACCTCTATGGATATGTCTTTTGGAGATCATCTAACTCAACAGGTGGATATTAAAATGGTCCCAGGTCCAACTTTAAAGGTTCAGTTATGCTTTTTGAAAGAATCATTTTTCAAGACTGCAGTGAATCAACTATATAAGAATTGAGGAAGTGCTTGGCGCTGCCTAATGGGGTGTTCGGGAAATCTGATGCTAAAATATTATTGCGTCACTCCTATAGATAATAGTAAATAAAACACTCTGCAATGATATATCGTGTGTATGTATGTGCAATGTAAATACTCGTAGTGTAAAGTGGATTCAAATTCCTGTGTAAACAAGTTCTGTGATAATCATAAAAGATGAAAATTGCATAAAAGAGTGTTGTAGTGTGTATAAAGTACAAACTTTAAAAATATAAATAAAAATATAATATATCAGACTGCACGTTGGTGTAGAAGAAAAAGTAAATAAATAGATGTGTACAAACCTAAAGTGAACGTGTGCAGATTTGTTATAATAAATGACAGTATATCTGTATTGTGCAAGCAATAAAATATGAATACTTAAGACTATAGAAATATTTTGAAAGTAATTGTGCAACAATAAATAAATAGTGGTGCAAAATAAATAAATAAAAATAGGTGACAATCAATAAGCAGATAATAAGTGGATGATATGATAGGAATGGAGCATAAATTAAATAGATATATACTCTATAGGATGACGATAATGGATAAAAAATGGAATGTCGTCACAATCAATAAATATACATTAATATAAAAACTGCCAATAAATAGGTACAACAGTGCAAAAGTGGATAAGAAAGAACTGTGCAAATTTAGCAGAAAAAACCGTGGATATCACTATGGGACGCCACGATAAATCAGTCCAAATATCATGCAATCAAGGCTGATGAAAAAAAGTCCTATATTGTGTAGCCCATATAAAATGGCTATGGTGCTCTTTTCTCTATGCCCGGAGTGCAGTGAGTGGGCCGAAGGTAAAGTGCTCCCCTATTCCTGGGGTCTTGCGCTTACCAGATTCCCGTACCCCTGCAGGGGTAGTTAGCGGGTCGATATTGGGGATCGCTCCCATACACCGGCAACCTGGTCCCTCTTAATGCACTTCCTCCGTGTGCTCGGTCTCACTCCGCCATAGGGTAAATGGTATCAGCTCAGTAAAAAAAAGTTCCAGTACAGTTCCTGGGTATAAAAAAGGGAAAAAAGGAGCCTCCGATAGTGTAGTATCGTTTAAAAATTACTTTTATTCAGATACAAAGACATGTACTCACATAAGTAAAAAGCCTGCAGTACGTCCGTCTGGCATAGGAGCCGCAACCTCCTCTCTCGCGGTGCACACCTGGGAATAGCGTGCGTGCCACTTTTTTAATAAATTCCACTGTTCTTATTTGCTTGGTTTGGTTTCGGCTTCCACATCGGTATCTTTGTTGACAAGCAGGAAATAGAAGCAGATTGACAGAATGTGCTGACAGTTTATAGATGGATCTTCACCCCAAGGTTTTAACAGTCCTTGTTAAATCCTGTTATTCAGCCTCCAGCAGACTCACAGCTCTCCAAGACAGGTGTATTCACTAATTCCTCCTCACCCTGGAATTAGGAGGAGGAATTAGTGAGGAGGAATTAGTGAATACACCTGTCTTGGAGAGCTGTGAGTCTGCTGGAGGCTGAATAACAGGATTTAACAAGGACTGTTAAAACCTTGGGGTGAAGGTGTGCACCGCGAGAGAGGAGGTTGCGGCTCTTATGCCAGACGGACGTACTGCAGGCTTTTTACTTATGTGAGTACATGTCTTTGTATCTGAATAAAAGTAATTTTTAAACGATACTACACTATCGGAGGCTCCTTTTTTCCCTTTTTTATACCCGGGAACTGTACTGGAACTTTTTTTACTGAGCTGATACCATTTACCCTATGGCGGAGTGAGACCGAGCACACGGAGGAAGTGCATTAAGAGGGACCAGGTTGCCGGTGTATGGGAGCGATCCCCAATATCGACCCGCTAACTACCCCTGCAGGGGTACGGGAATCTGGTAAGCGCAAGACCCCAGGAATAGGGGAGCACTTTACCTTCGGTCCACTCACTGCACTCCGGGCATAGAGAAAAGAGCACCATAGCCATTTTATATGGGCTACATAATATAGGACTTTTTTTCATCAGCCTTGATTGCATGATATTTGGACTGATTTATCGTGGCGTCCCATAGTGATATCCACGTTTTTTTCTGCTAAATTTGCACAGTTCTTTCTTATCCACTTTTGCACTGTTGTACCTATTTATTGGCAGTTTTTATATTAATGTATATTTATTGATTGCGACGACATTCCATTTTTTATCCATTATCGTCATCCTATAGAGTATATATCTATTTAATTTATGCTCCATTCCTATCATATCATCCACTTATTATCTGCTTATTGATTGTCACCTATTTTTATTTATTTATTTTGCACCACTATTTATTTATTGTTGCACAATTACTTTCAAAATATTTCTATAGTCTTAAGTATTCATATTTTATTGCTTGCACAATACAAATATACTGTCATTTATTATAACAAATCTGCACACGTTCACTTTAGGTTTGTACACATCTATTTATTTACTTTTTCTTCTACACCAACGTGCAGTCTGATATATTATATTTTTATTTATATTTTTAAAGTTTGTACTTTATACACACTACAACACTCTTTTATGCAATTTTCATCTTTTATGATTATCACAGAACTTGTTTACACAGGAATTTGAATCCACTTTACACTACGAGTATTTACATTGCACATACATACACACGATATATCATTGCAGAGTGTTTTATTTACTATTATCTATAGGAGTGACGCAATAATATTTTAGCATCAGATTTCCCGAACACCCCATTAGGTAGCGCCAAGCACTTCCTCACTTTACCTATACCTTTGATGCTTCCCTTCTAGGGTCGCATTTTTTGAAGTGGGCAGCAGCTAAGTGTGGTGTTTCCCACAATCTTCATATACCACTTATCCTAAGCGCGGATCTCTTTTACTATTTTATATAAGAATTGACCTCTATCAGTACAAGGAATAGAGAGAGGTGAGCATTTTCTCGATTCTTAAGTTTGTCTTTTGTGTTTGTATAATTATGTAATTGGCCAGATTTTAAAGGTTTTGATATAATTTTCAATAAAAATCTGGTGTTTTGGACTACTTGGGTGGAGATATTGGATGATTCATGGGGTAAGGTATATATATTTTTTAGAATTTTCAGGGGTTGAGTCTGAACCTGGGTACTTTATGGTAGTTAAAATACCCTGGTAAAGTGAACTCATGGTGACTTTTAATAACCAATTACGGGAAGTTAAAAAAGAACTTAATTAGATATTTGAAACTTGGATATTTAAAATGTAACTCCATTTTCGTTGTGAAAAAATAGCAAATGAAAAAAAAAATTGAAATAATATAGCATATACAATTGCTACCCAAGCCATATTGTAATTGAATGTTACTAAAAATTACCTTTCCTTTTCAATCTGCACTGTTGTCATTTTCTGTAAAATGTATTGTAATATGGTGTACAGAACTTCCACAGGAATGTAATTTCTGGCTTAAGTGATTGGTTTACTGATTTTCCCAGAAGTCTGCACTAAGATACAAGACACATTTTAGGGATCCTCTGCAAAAAAAATGTTATTTTTGGTGAGATACTCTCAATAGGTTAATCATTTCTAAAGGGATGTAGACCCTGCTATTTTCCTCTTAAGAGCACTGCAAGTGCATCAACTGAAAATCAAAACGTCACTCCTATTTAAATTTGTTTTGAACATTGACATTACCAAACAGCTTTTTCTTCAGAGCAGAAAAAGGTAGAAAGCTGCTACAAGGTTTGTTAAAATCCCTGCAATTTACATAGATCACTCAGTAGGGTTTTTTTTTTTCTGAACAAAAGTGAAGTTACTCTTTAACCGCTTGCCGCCCGCCCGCCATCATATGACGGCGGAGCGGAGCGACCATTATCCTGGGCCGCTGTCATATGACGGCGACACTTTAAGCAGGGCAGGCGCGCGATCGCGTGCGCGCCGCCCTGCACTGCCGGTGTCGGGGTGTCCCCGGGACACCCCCCGTCACCGACAGGGGGGAAACAGCCAATGGGCGTGGCTGTTTCCCACGTGATCGGCTGTGTTCCAATGACACAGCCGATCACAATGAAGGCGCCCACAAGATGACCGCGCATGCGCGATCGGGAGCGCGCATCGCGGTCATGTCGGTGGCACTGTGTTCCGTAGGAACACAGCTGTCACCGGCGGTAGTAAACAGTCACTGACAGTGACTGTTTACTATGTGATTGGCTGTGAATCCATTCACAGCCAATCACAAAATGTAAACAAAGAGCAGTAACTGACTGTTACTAGCTCTTCTCTCCTCATACAGCTTCCAATGTGAGGGGAGAAGAGCTAGAAATAGTGAGTTACTGCTCTGTACACCTGTAAAAAGTAAAATCACACAAATAAAGGTCCCCCCACACAGTCCTCAGCCCCCCCCCAATGTCACCTGTCACCCAACAGTCACCTCATCAGTGCCCAGAAATTGACACCCATAACGTTCACATGTGAGCGAACTGCGATTCTGCCGCGATCCGGAAATCATTGCAAATCGTGGGGCGCCTGTGCGTTGCCCGTGATTTGCAATAGCACCCCAAACGCTGTGCGATGTTGCCGCCATTTCCACCTGCCGAATCGCGGTAACATCGCGCAAACAACGCATTACGCCCAAAAAAGGTACAAGAGTGATTCTGCCCGCGATCGCTACACTCACATGTGAACGTAGCCTAAAGTTCACCGGTCACCAGAGACTGCCATCAGTACCGCCGTGCACCATCACCCGTCACCTGTCACCCATCAGTGACCATAGCCCGTCACCTGTCACCCCATCAGTCACCGTCACCTGTCACCCCATCAGTCACCGTCACCTGTCACCCCATCAGTCACCGTCACCTGTCACCCCATCAGTCATCGTCATCTGTCACCCTATCAATCATCGTCACTTGACACCCCATCAGTGATCGTCACTTGTCACCCCATCAATTATCGTCACATGTCACCCCGTCAGTGATTGTCATCTGTCACCCCATCAATCATCGTCACTTGTCATCTCATCAATCATCGTCACCTGTCACCCCATCAGTCATCGTCACCTGTCACCCCATCAGTCATTGTCACCTGTCACCCCATCAGTCATCGTCACCTGTCACCCCATCAGTCATCGTCACCTGTCACCCCATCAGTCATCGTCACCTGTTTGCCATATGCATGCAATCACTTACTGACCGCCTAACGACTATATGCGTCGGCCATTAAAAGCTAAATACTGGGGTTATGCTTTCAACAATTTTTTTTTTTTCTTTTTTGGTGTAGTTGTGAGGTGTGAGGTCTTTTTGACCCCAGATCTCACAATAAAGAGGACCTGTCATGCCTATTTCTATTACAAGGGATGTTTACATTCCTTGTAATAGGAATAAAAATGATCAAAACATTTTTTTTTTTTAAACTGTGTAAAAATAAAAAAATAATAAATAAAATAAATAGGAAAAAAAAAAAAAATGAAAGCGCCCTGTCCCCGTTAGCTCGCGCGCAGAAGCAAACGCAAACGCAAGTCCCGCCCACATATGTAAACGGTGTTCAAACCATACATGTGAGGTATCGCTGCGATCGTTAGAGCGAGAGCAATAATTTGAGCCCTAGACCTCCTCTGTAACTCTAAGCTAGTAACCTGCAGAAATTTTTAAAATGTTGCCTATGGGGATTTTTAAGTACCAATGTTTGGCGCCATTCTGTGAGCATGCGCAATTTTGAAGCATGACATGTTGGGTATCTAATTACTCGGCGTAACATTATTTTTCACATTATGGAAAAGAATTGGGCTAAATTTACTGTTTTCTTATTTTTTAGTTCAAAAAAAGTGAATTTTTTTCAAAAAAATTGCATTTGGAAGACTGCTGCGCAAATATGGTGTGATAAAAAATATTGCAATGATCTTTATTTTATTCTCTAGGGTCTCTGCTAAAAAAAAATATATAATGTTTGGGGGTTCCAAGTAGTTTTCTAGCAAAAAAAATGATTTTAGCTTGTAAACACCAAGTGTCAAAAATAGGCCCAGTCTTAAAGTGGATAAATGGACAACTTTGTGTAAAGCGCTACTTGGATGTTAGGCCTATCTATGTGGCCAGGCTGTGAAAAAGTGTTACACATGTGGTATCGCCATACTCAGGAGGAATAGCAGAATGTATTTTGGGGTGCAATTTTTGCTATGTACATGCTATGTGTTAGAAATATTGCATAAATCAACAGCTTTGTGTAAAAAAAATGTGTTTTCATTTTCTTTCCACATTTTCCAAAAACTTGTGGAAAAAAATGACATATTCAAAAGACTCATTATGCCTCAAAAATTATACGTTGGGCTGTTTGCTTTCCAAAATGGGGTCATTTTATGGGGGTTTCCATTGTCCTGGTGCTCCAGGGCCTTCAAAAGTGAGATAGGTTGTCAGGAAATTATATGTGTAATTTGTGCTCCTAGAGTGCAGGACGCTGCTACTTGGATGTTAGGCCTCTGTATGTGGCCAGGCTGTGAAAAAGTCACACACATGTGGTATCGCCATACTCAGGAGGAGTAGTAGAATGTGTTTTGGGGTGTAGTTGCAAGTATACATGTGCTGTGTGAGAGAAATAACCTGTTAATACGGCAATTTGTAAAAAAAAAAAAAAATCTTCATTTTGCAAAGCATTGTGGGAAAACAATTACAACTTCAAAAAACTCACCATGCCCCTTATTAAATACCTTGGAATGTCTACTTTCCAAAAAGGGGTCATTTGGGGGGTATTTGTACTTTTCTGACTTTTTAGTGTCTCAAGAAATGAGATAGGCCTTCAGTACATCAGGTGTGATCAAGTGTGATCAATTTTCAATGATTCGCACCATAGCTTGTGGACTCTATAACTTTCACAAAGACCAAATAATATACACTTACTTGGGTTATTTTTACCAAAGATAAGTAGCAGTATAAATTTTGGCCAAAATTTGTGAAGAAAAATGACTAATTTGCAAAATTTTATGACAGAAACAAAGAAAAATGCGTTTTCCTGTTTGTCTCCATGGCAGCCTACGTGTGGGTTAACCCCGCCTCCACTCCAAGGGTATAGGACCCCCCTCCCATAAATTTCAGCTCTCAGGTACAGCAGGTGTTCATTTTTTGTCCTCCTCCAAGGACCTACACTTCTGATGTCTTACTACGTCCAGCTTACCTTAGGATACTTTGGATGGTGTCTGCATGTCCAGAGCCCAGCCACGGGCGGGTGAGTGACATTTAAAATCCCCTGCTCTCTGCGGTTGACTGAAGCTTGATTGGCATTCTCTGACATGGGTCTGAAGATTCGCATTGCTTCCCTTCATGGCAGCGGTATTTGTTATTTATGTGCACTTTGTCTGTCTCTTTTCCTATCACTGTACAATATGTTTGTCTGGCCCAATGGCGCTGGAACGCTTCCTGCGTTCCAGCAAACCCTTCCTGCGTTCCAACAAACCCTTCCTCTTCCTCCTCTGCTTCTAGCGTCCAATCGGTAGACGCTTCGTGGCCCCGCACATGCGCAGTGCGCCGCGAGCGAAGTCGAGGCTTGGTTCGCACATGCGCATTAGCGATCGCTGCCGCATCACCGCTGACGTCATTCCGGCGGGAGATTTAAACAGCTGACGATTCCCCTGTACTTTGGGAATGAACTGTGGCCGTTGCGGCAGCTTCCCAGTGTCTCTGGATTCCTTGCTACAGGTATGTGCAATGGAGACTTGACTGCAGAGGGGAGGGGGGGGGCGGAGGGTTGTCACCTCACAATGTATCACTGACATGGTGTCTGATATGTATTACCTTTCTTTATCAGTCTGGTTGTTTGGCCTGAAGTATGGATCCTGCGTCACCGCCCTCCTGTGGCCAGCCCTCTTACAACAGGTGGGTGCTGGCATTTTTCAGAGGGGGGGGCGGGGAGGGCTTGCTGGTCCCTAGGTCATGGCTAAATCCAGTGTCTCCCCGATTTTCTCTTTTTCCATCAGCTCTTCCAGGCCTGATTTACCACAAGAAAGAGACCCTGTCAGACCTCGTGGGAGTTCATCCTCCAGATCTAAACGCTGTGAATCTCCATCAGGGAGTAGGCAGCAAGGGAGACGCTCTAATTCCTCCCCCAGACACCATACACAATACCAGAGTCACCGCACATACCAGAGAGCCTGTTGGGGTTGTGGGGCGCATGTCCCGGAGGACAAGTCCCTATGTGAGCCATGTTTTGCTCATGCAGCCGGTGAGAGGGGGCAAAAGGATCAAGGATTGGAATCTCTAGTGAAGAGAATAGTACAACAGTCCCTGAAAGAATGGGGTACAGTCCCACCACCTGGTCCCACCACATCTAGTTCTCCAGCGGAAGTGCAGGAAGATCAAGGCCCCTCTCAACCGAGCATTACTTCTGCAAAATCATCTGACAGTGATTCGGAAGAAGAAGGGGCTGCAGGCGGTTTTGAGTTCGCCCTAGTTTCACCCTGATCAGAGCCATTAAAGAAGCTCTCAGATGGGAGGATCCTGTGTCTCCTCAGAAAAAGCAGCGGAAGTTCTTCAAGCACCTTGGTAAGGAGCGTATCAACTTCCCTTCCCTCTCTGAATTACAAGAGGTGATTACTGAAGAATGGAGTAAAGGGGATAGTAAGTCTTCCTTATCCTCCAAACTTGGGAAATGATATCCCTTTAAACCTGAAGATGTCGCCCGTCTGGAATCTGCTCCTCTTGTGGATGCGGCAGTTACAAGATTAGCAAAGCATGTCACTTTGCCACTAGATGAAGCGGTCTCTTTCAAAGACCCTTTGGATAGGAAGATAGATCTGGACCTAAAGAGGATCTTTGTGACGGCCGGCGCGGCCTGCAAACCTGTGATGGCATGAGCAACAATGTCTAAAGCCATGGAAGTCTGGGTTTCCGATATAGAATCCAAACTTGGAAGTCTCTCGGAAGAAGCCGTAGAAAGTTCCCCTATTCACGAACTCAAGCTGGCTTCAGTGTTTTTAGGAGAACCATCTATCGATGTTCTGCGTCTTCTGTCCAGATCAATGCTATCCTCAGTAACAGTAAAGAGAGCCTTGTGGCTTCGCCCGTGGATTGCAGATCCAGCTTCTAAACAGGCATGGTGTAAGATCCCTTTTGAGGGTACTTCCCTTTTTGGAAACAAACTAGACAGCGCCATTGCCAAGGCTACTGGCGGAAAGTCAGGTTTCCTCCCGCAAGACAGACGACTATTTGGTCAGAAGAAGCCTCAACCTAGGAGGCAATACACGGAGAGATCAAAAGATGCACGCTCTTACAGCCTAATAGAGATTTCCGAAGAAACTGGAGAGGTGGTCAATCCTCTACTCGGAGGTCATTAAAAAATACAGCGCCTGCTGGACAAGATTCCACTAAATCTTTTTGAGATTGGGCCTGTCCAGGCATGTCAGGTGGGGGCACGTCTTCTCCATTTTCAGCATGTCTGGGCGGCCTCAATCACGGACTTTTGGACCGTCAGGACGGTCTCTACAGGCCACAGATGGTCATTTCTGGCAGATCCAGTTCCAAGATTCATCTCAACTCATTTACCCTGTCTAGAAGAGAGAAGAGAAGTCTTGCTCGCCTATGTAGACGCTTTGGTGGCTCAAGGAGCGGTAGCTCCGGTTCCAGAACAAGAAAAATTTCAAGGGGTTTACTCACCCCTCTTCTTAGTCCAGAAGAAGAACGGGGCCTGGAGGCCTGTTATAGATCTCACATACCTGAACAAGTTCATAAAGAACGAAAAATTCAAGATGGAAACACTCTCAACTATTCAAAGGGCAGTACTGCCGGGAGATTGGCTCGCCTCAATAGATTTGAAAGATGCGTACTTTCATGTACCTGTGGCAACCGACTTCCACAAATATCTTCGCTTCTGTGTTCAGAATCAGCATCTGCAATTTATTTGCCTACCCTTCGGCCTGTCTACCTCACCCAGAGTATTCACCAAAGTTCTTCAAGCAGTGGTAGCCTTCATAAGATTGAAAGGTATACGTCTACATCATTACTTAGACGATCTTCTGCTTCTGTCTCAAGAAAAGGATCAGTTATTGGCACACAGAGATCAGGTCATATCGACCCTCAAAGAGTTTGGCTGGCTGCTAAACCTACAAAAGAGTCAGCTGGAGCCCACTCAGCGCCTAGTCTATCTTGGGGCCCAATTCGACACCGTCGAGAATTGAATCTCTCTCCCATTAGAGAAGATACCGGTAGTGAGGGAGAGAACCATTCTTGACTTTTTTCCCGGATCGGGTAGTACTAATACCCAGGCTGAATTCAAATCCGAAAGTCACCTCGGTATTTCACCAGAATCAGGAGATCGTCCTGCCTACTTTCCGGTCATCTAATGAGTCCAATCCTCATCCGTTGGATGTAGGAGAATCCTTAAAAGCCTATCTTCAAGCAACTGCACCATTCAGGCAGTCTGACAACCTCTTTGTCCTGTTCTGGGGAAAGAACAGAGGTAAACCTGCTTCATCTAGGACTATCGATTCATGGATAGTGGCAGCTATCCAACAGGCCTATAGAGCTGAGGGGCTGGCTCCTCCGGAGGCGGTAACGGCGCACTCTACAAGGAGTATCTCTACTTCCTGGGCGGCTTCGCGGCACGTGGCTCCAGATGTGATTTGCAGAGCGGCTTTGTGGTCATCAGTCAATACTTTTATGACCCACTATTGTGTAGAGCCTGCTTCTCTGTCCTCAGTTAATTTTGGTTTGACTGTTTTGTCTGCAAATAGCATGAATTAAAATTTTCTTTGCTAAAGCATTCCCACCCATGTGGAGTGAGCTAGTTATTTCCCACACGTAGGCTGCCATGGAGACAAACAGGAAAACGGAAAATTCCTATCATACTTACCGTAATTTTCCTTTCCTGATAGTCTCCATGGCAGCCGGAGTACCCACCCTCTCGTCTTGGATTCGGCTAAGATATGGAACACCTGCTGTACCTGAGAGCTGAAATTTATGGGAGGGGGGTCCTATACCCTTGGAGTGGAGGCGGGGTTAACCCACACGTAGGCTGCCATGGAGACTATCAGGAAAGGAAAATTACGGTAAGTATGATAGGAATTTTCCGTTTTTTCACGATATTTTCACTCTTTTTTTATTTATAGCACAAAAAATAAAAAACCCAGTATTGATCAAATACCATCAAAAGAAAGCTCTATTTGTGTGAAAAAACGGACACAATTTTTGTATGGGTACAGTGTTGCATGATAGTAATTCTCAGTCAAAGTGTGAGAGCGCTGAAAGCTGAAAATCTGTCTGGGCAGGAAGGGGGTGAAAGTGCACTGTAGGCAAGTGGTTAAACAAAACACAATTTCAATTCACTGTTATTGAAACTTGCCATTAGTTAATACCCATTTTCAATTGATTTAGTTAAATACAAGTCTCTGTTTCATTAAAGCATTTTTAAAGCAAACTAATACATAGGTGTCCATTCTAATGGGCCATACACACTATACAATTGTCTTTAGATTTTTTCATTTAGATTTACCAAAACCATATAATATGAAGTCAAATCTAAACACTTTCAGTTTGTATGCAATCAGGCAGGCCCCTGCACTACATAGTTGAAGGTAAATCTAAAGGAAATCTAATAACAAAAGTTGTATAGTGTGTATCCAGCATTACTCTTACTTTCCCTAATCAGCACCAATCTGTTGGAATCAAGTATTTGAGCAATTGAGCAATACTTGAGTGACTGAATGCTGTACTGTACAGGGGTGCTTTTATCCCTATGTAATAATGACTTTCAGAAAGCCAGTATTTGCTTAGGATTTTCAGTGGGCTCCAGGTTTGGAGAGATCTTTATGGCACCGTACAGGATTAATTGTAGCAAAATTGGTAAATGGCCTGGTAAAATGATTTTATACTGGATAATAGACAAATTCCTGGGTACAGAGTTATGTTTTCTGCCTTGTAAAGGTTAAAGCTGGATACACACAATACAATTTTCTTTAGATTTTTTCCTTCAGACTTACCAAAACCATATAATATGAGGTCAGACCTAAACACTTTCAATTTGTATGCAATCAGGCAAGCCCTTGTACTACATAGTTGAAGGTAAATCTAAAGGAAGTCTACCAACAAAAGTTGTATAGTGTGTATCCAGCTTAAGTTTGACTGTAGCAGTAAAAGAACTGGAATTCCTGGTGCCTCTTGACTTGAGGTAAGGCCTTGTCCATTGTGTTTACACAGCCTTTGAAACTTCATTAATAAGAAAGTGCTTCTGGTGGAGAAAGTTTCATCATGACTGAGGTTCATTAAAGGGCTTCTGAGAATACTGGAATTGATATGCATGAGAGGGGTAGTAAGGAAAGAAGTTGATGACAAAGGGAATAGATAGAGAGATCTGTCATATGGTCTCCAGGTATCACTCCACATAAAGGTCAGCCAAGTAGGAAAGCATATACTATCCCATGCTAGCTCTTATACAATCTGTAAGAAATAGTGTATGCAAAACCAATGGTGACAAGGAGGAGCCAGAACTCCTTAAAGGACAGGGGTAATGGATTAGTATAGTGGTAGGTTTTCTTGAAAGCTCATTTCCCTATCTGCTGCTTCTTACATTCTCTACTCCACCCTGTTGTTCTTTTTTGTCCTCTGGAGCCCTTGTAAATACTTAGTGCTTCCAGATTTGAAGTAGAATATTAACTTCCCACAACACAGTGCTCTGCAACTGATCAAGATCACATGGGTTTGGATAGAAGCTCATTTGCCTTGTGTAAACACTGACATAATTGAAGTGAATTTGTGCCATGTGGGGGATTTCATCATAAACTCAGTCATTTAATAGTTTGAGAGACTAGTAAAACTATTTTGTTCTATTAAACTTATTTAGTAAATGGTGTTTGAAGTAATTAGCAAACTTTCTTGGCACTTTGTGAAAACTGATTAGTGTGATGAGAAAAAGTCTCAATTTAGTTACATACAAGCAAACTTTTTTCAGCTATCCTAAGAAAAACAGATTGGTACAACTGTGAAAATAGTTTTTGCTGTCTTATGCCCCATACACACGTGCAGATTATCTGCAGACTTTTGTCTGCAGACTTACCTTTTCTATGTAGTGCAAGGGCCTGCCGGATTGCATACAAATTGAAAGTGTTTAGGTTTGACCTCATATTATATGGTTTTGGTAAGTCTGCAGACAAAAGTCTGCAGATAATCTGCACGTGTGTATGGGGCATTAGGTAGACAAAGATGTAATCAGTCTCTGCCTTCTGTAGGTTAAAAAAAGCTATTTCTCCCTTTCTTTCACAGCTTCAATAGAAATGATGCAAATTCAGCATTGCATGCTACCCACTCCTCTTATGCAAGAGGTGTTCCCATGTTACTACATAAAAACTTGATTTGGTATATACAGTACGTCAACGTCATGTGATCTTTTGTCAAGAAGGGAGGTATGTGGCTGTTACTTTGAAAACCAGTACTCACTTGCATTGGTATTGGAAAAAGTTTATATCCCTCCTCCGTTTCAGAGACAACTCCTTTAAAAAAAACGGGAAAAACTGACACCCCTCATGTCCCTTCTAGCTATTATTGTTGGGGATTTTAGTAACATCCTAGGTTATACTTTGGATTCCTCTAACCTGACCAGAGCTCAAAATCTGGAACTGAAAACTTGGGCAGAAACTGCTATACTATTTTAGGTGTAGAGATTGAAAAGTACCTTGGACCGGCACAATTCCAATTCCTATCTCTCCCAAGTTTTAACCTCATCATCTAGAATCGATTTATAATTTGCCAATGATGCTCTCCTATCAATGGTAACAGCAGCTACATATCTTGCTAGGGGACTATCCAATCATAAGCCTTTACAGATTACTTTCCAAATGTCCTCTTACCTATTTTGAAACCTTTTAGACTCATAAGTAAGGCCTCTGCATTCTGCTATCAAAACTACTAGAACCAACCTCCTTAAAGGAGGGATAACAAACATGTGCTAGTCAATATGCAGAGAAACAGTCTCTTCACTCTTTGCAGGTACTTCAGCAGGCCAGAAGAGATCTCCTACCACAATATCAGAATCTCCACAATGTTCCTTAAAGAAAAGGGCTGAAGACTTTTTTGGAAAAAAGGGATAAAAATGGGGAGCTTCTAGCCTTGTTGACTGCAGACCAAAGAGTTGAGACTGTCATCGCTTGTATTATTTTTCAGAAGATACCATCTTGATAGATCCTGAAGCAATCCTCCAGGCATTTGTAATTTTCTATAGTTCTTTATCTTTGCCTATGTTGTTATTTGAAGTGCTACAACTCCACAGCTTTTTAACCACTTACCAGCTAGCGTATGTATATATACTGTACATCCTCAGAAACTGGTACTGCTATCTCGCTGTAGCAACATCTTTTGTATTTTATAAACAAATTGTGTTTGTTACATTGTATTTGTGTGCACCAAAATGTATTGTATTTTTCCCTAAAAGACACACCATTTCATTCTCGTGGGCCTTTGCTTAAAAAAAATAATAAAAGCCCCACCAGAAGCACCCTATGTGATAAAGACATTATGGCAGCTTTATGTTTCTTTAGAAATTATAAATCCCCAGGCCCTGATGGGCTACTAGTCAAGTTGTATAAAAAGTATGCTAAAGAACTTGCATCTAGACTCCTTTACTTATATTATGGAATACCTAAAACAGGGCCATCTACCATCCTCTTTCTAAGAGGCTTATATTGTTCTACATAATACACACATAAACACCCTTTACTACAGTTAATGTCTCTTTTAGGCCCATTGCACTTCTAAGCATGGATCTTAGAATTCTTAACATTCTTACTAAAATGCTAACCACCTTTTACAAATACCAACTGCCCAATGACAGATTCTACAAATACCTACAATTAAGGCACACTCTTTCTGCTCAAGCTAAAACTACTTTATTATCCCTCACTAAAACCCCACTTATCATGAAACATCCTCATGCAGATGTCAATAAGAAACTTTTATCATATCTATACACTTCCCTTTAGGATAATATAATTGTACTGCCTTGTAGGAGGGGATGGATGGAGAATATTGCGGAAATCATGGAGGAATCTTGCCAAAGAGAGCTGGAGCAAGTGGTAATGGTTTATCTGTCACCTACCCAGAGGCTAATTCAATTATTCATAATACACAGAGCACTCCACCTAAAACTTTTTCAATGGTGTCATAGTGACAAGAGGTGTCTGGACGAACCAGCTGACCGTCTACATATGCTGTGAAAGTGTCCCAAGGTATTTCATTATTGGAAAGCCATAGTTATTATTATTAATACAGCATATAGTATCTTTATTACTTGGGACCCTTTAGTGGAGGGGTGCTCAACCCGTGGCCCTCTGATGTGCCCCGCGACCTCATGATCTGGGATAGCTGGTCAGCAAGCCCAGATTGTGATCTATCCCAAAGCATCAGAGTGCATAGAGCCAGCTCCGGCAGCAGAGAAAGCAAGAGGCTGTGGAGGGAGCAGGAGCCACATAAGCCGATGCTTCCTCTCTAGCTCCAGCTCTTGTCCCAGGCAGAGTGATACCAAGTGTGCTTCGCCTGGGATCTTTCTAGCAGTCTGGATAGGGATGCCAGCAAAAGCTGGATGAGGAAGCTGGAAATGTTGGTGCATTACATATCACATACACTGCACCTTTGCAATGGGCATATTAACACTTATAAAAAAGGTTTATAAGGCTGCTTTAACACTGCATTGCACCTGCAGCTTTCCTGCAAGTTAGCTGCACTGAGCCATAGACTTCTTTTATATCCTGTGGGTTTGATGCGCTTTCAGAAAGTGCTCCACACCCACGAGATGTAATAGAAATACGGCAAAACGCAGCTAGCCCACAGTAAACCCACAGTGCATCAGTGTGAAAGCAGCCTTATAGGAGGCTCAGGACAGTAAGGGCTTGTGGCCTGTGACCAGCTGCCAAATAACTGAAGCAACGCTGCTCTTCAAGAGGTTGAGCACCCCCGCTTTCGTGTGTTTATTAGCAGCAATACATGTGGAGCTGTTCCCTTTGGAGATCATTACTTCTGTCTCTAGGCTGCTATTTCTGGCCCATAAATGCAGACCATTGAAGTGGATTTCTCCACACCCCCTTACATTGCAAGATTGTAATCATACAAGTAAACTCGATCCTCACGAGAGAAAAATTGATTTACCAACATAGGTGCTGCCCTCAAAAGTTTAATACATTCTGGGACCTATGGCTGTCAATTCTTGGTTTAACCCCATTGTCTCTAGTCATGCAACAACAATTTTAAGGGTAAAAAATAAAGTTGGAAGGAAATAGAACTATGGTTTATAAAACTGATATTCTATACAGAGGTGTTTGTAGCTTGGTGGAAAAGATCTGGAGGAGGCAGTTTGGTGCTCTGGAACTTTTTTGTGGTAAGCAAGGTTTACTACTTGAATATGTTGGATTATGCATAAAACACTTAGGAACAATATGTTTAGATGTCCTATAGAGGAAAAATAAATATTTGATTTGTGTTACATAAAGAACAGACAGGTACAGCTTGGAATAGACAACTCATATTATGCGCTTTCAGCAGTGTACAAATTATAGCTAATAAGTTTTTGTATTATCTGAGAACAATCGTTATTTTTTGTTCATATTCTTATAGTATGGAGGCCATGGAAACTGTCTAAGTGGATTGTTTGTTATGTATGTTTAAACTGTAAAACTCTAAAGAATTTATTTGAAAAAATGCTAGTCACCAGACTCAATGCTGTGCTTCATCCACTAATCTCCTCAGGTCAAATTAGCTTTATGCCACATAAAGTCACAATCATCAATCTTTTAAGATCCACACCCTAAAGGCAGGAGAGAACACAAATAATGGGGTATAATTTTTAGTATTTTCTGATGCACGAAAAGTCCCACTGGAAGCAGTTTTTTTGATGAAGACAATATTGCAGCTATATGCTCCTTTACAAATCCTACATCCCCAGGCCCTGATGGGCTACTGGCTAAGTGGTATAAAAGTACACTAAAGAACTTGCACTAAAGCCTTGTACACACTAATAGCTTTTTTTTTCGTTCAACTCATCGGGTTGAACGAAAAAACCTGACAGTTCAGGTCGGAGCCGCTGTACTAACAATCCAATGTTAGTACAGTGATCTCCTCTGCTGTGCTATTGTGTTATGACAGGGGGACAGCCGGTTGGCAGACCTTTTTTGGTCATGACCCTTCTACAGAAGTCGGCAGACTGGCTACAGTACACACAGGCCTAATTTTGGCCTTATAGGCCCATTACACTTTTAAACATAGACCTTAAAATTCTTACTAAAATGCTAGCCACCAGACTCACTGCAATATTTAATCTATTACTCTCCTCAAGACAAATGGGCTTATGCCACATAAATACAAACATATGGCAACTGCCCCAACCTATAACTGGCCTTAACAGCAAGAAGCACATGGAAGGGTGATGCTAGTCAAACAAAAACATTCCCAGCATAACGTACCAGCCAGCCTGCAGCAAACCAAATTATCCTGTCTAACAGTTCACAATAAGAACAGGGGTTTAGTTTGCACACATTTGCAAATACATGCATAAGCTGCAGAGGCCACGACAAGGCAACCCAGTATTATATGCAGAGCCTCCATAGTAGACGCACATATATAGCAATAGACAAACTGAGGGCATGTCTGCCCAGAGGGAGCCCACCCCTTCTTAAAGGCACAAGTGTGCACAATAGCAGCAAAGGTGTCCAGTGAGCTTCCTAACCAAATAACCAAAAGTACAAGCAAATGGCAACTGCCCCAACCTATAACTGGCCTTATGCCACATAAAGCCACGGAAAACAGTTATAGAGGGGTCTTCACCCACACCTAACTAGCAGGAGAAGTGTCAAATGATAGGGTCCTGTTTTTTTTTCCAAGCCTTTGATTAAGCAGGTTGGACATACATGTGAACAGTTTTACAGAGGATGGGTTTTAGGCCTATATTTCCAAAGTGTAGTGACATCCTGTGGGACCATCCTATAGCTGCCATCAAAGTTGGTGGTGCTTTGTCACACTCTTCCTTATAGTCAGGGGCACCAGGCAGGGCAGCTCTTTACCCTTGGGGTTTTTTGCTCTTCTGATGGAACCTATAGTGCTGAGGCTGTGTATGTCCCCCTTGATAAACTATAGGTTCATTTTTAGAGCATATTACATGTTTCACCCATGTCTATTGTGCACCATGTAACAAGCTCAAGAAAAAAGTTTTTCGCAAAGTTGTAATTTTTACAATATATTTCTCATAAAAAGCATAGGCATATGCACAATTACAGCACAAAACACATTCTGCTACACCTCCCGAGTATGAGGATACCACGAATGTGCGACTTTTTCAGAGCCTAGATGCAAAGAGAAGCCCAAAATCCATTAAGCACCTTTGGGCTTTCCAGGCATATACATTATGGGTCTCATTTCCTGATTACCTATCATTTTATTTGAGCCCATGAAGTGCTAGGATAGGAGAAACACTCATGAAAGGACCACATTTTGGAAAGCAAACACCCCAATGTTTTTTCTAAGATGCAAGACTCACCACAAGTTTTTAAAAAATGTGGAAAATGTGGAAAGGAAATACATTTTTTTTTATTTTTTTTTTTTTTTTTTACACAAAGTTGTCAATTAATAAAATATAACACATAGCATGAGCATACTTGGTATTACACACCAAAACACATTCTGATACTTCTTCTGACTGTGGTGATACCACATGTGTGAGATTTTTTCACAGTCTAACCACATAGAGAGGCCAAAACTCTAAGGAGCATCTTAAGGCATTCCAGGGGCATAAAGTATGCATCTAATTTCCCTGACAACCCATCACATTTTTGGAGCACCAGGACAGTAGAAACACCCATAAAATCACCACATTATAGAGCCCAAACACCCAAAGGTAATTTCTAAGAGGCATAGTGAGTCTTTTGAAAACTTTTGAGACATGTTTTTTTTGCCAAAGGTTTTTGTAAAATAGGTAAAGAAAATAAAAATATTTTTTTTTTACACAAAGTTGTCAATTTAGTAAGATATTTCTCATACACAGCATGGGCAAATTTGGAATTACACCCCAAATCACATTTTGCCACTACTCCTGAGTATGGCAATATAACATGTATGAGACTTTTTTGGACTGATTATGTACCGGATATTGTATATTGTGTATTACACAAATCAACCAATTGTATCACAACCAATGTACTGTAATGGTTGCTTCTGTATGCGTGGTATAGCTTAGTATAGCGTCAACTATTAGCAGTCCCCATTTCAATGAGTCAAGTAAGCCTAGCCTACTGGTATGTGGTGCCACAAAGAATGCAATATTTACTGGCAGGAAATACAGGAGGCTGAAGAAAGGAAGAAAAAAAGAGTTCCTGTAGTTCCAGAAGTGCAGTTATCCGATTGGGAGGGGGGAGGTGGGGTTGGCTGGGACTGGTGTCTTCCTTTCTTCAGCCTCCTGGGACTGGTGTCTCGTAGTAACATAATCATTCAGACATGGAAACGGGTCAGTTCAGGCGGCAGCCAGAGACATGGTCGGCAAACAGGCAAATGATTGGTTCTGGCAGCAGGCAGAAACATGGTTAATAAGCAGGTTAGGGTCAGTACAGGTTGCAGGCAGGAGCAACACTGCACTGTTCTGGCGGTGATCAGGAGCACTTGGTCTGGGGACACTGGGGACTAGTGTGGCATCAATCAGGAACACTGCTGATGACCTACACTGGCCTGGTGACGTTGCAATCAGGACCACCTTTGCTGGCTTACACTGGTGTTTTGAGACAGCGGCTGATGTAGCAGTGATCAGAAAAACTGTTGCTGGCTGCACTGGTCTGGTGTGGTGGTTGTCAGAACTGATTCTAGCTACACTGGTCTGGAAGCACAATGACTGGCTACATGTGAGGTTGGAGTGCCAGTAAAACCTTGCAGTTGAGCCACAGTTTTTTTGCAGAGGCAGCAGTCCGAGATGAACAAATGCCATGGCTCTGATGCTTTGCTTCACAGCTGTGGCAGAAATCATAACCTCTCTATGCCCTCCGACCATGGCCCATTCAAGTGAATAGGGTGCTTGTGTGGGATCCAAGGGATTGAAGAAGGTGGTGAGGAGGTGATACAGAGCCTCCTTACTGACCATCAAATGCTCTCCGAAGAGTGATCCAAACACAAATCACTCTTCAGAAAGCATCACACATGTTAACTACAACTTATGTGGTGATGATCAGGAACACTGGGACTGGTGTGGTGGTGATCAGGGTTGCTGTGACTGGTGTGACAGGGATCAGGGATTCTGTGACTGGTGTGGCGGTGTTTAGGGACACTAGGACTGGTGTGGTGGTGATCAGGGACACTGTGACTTGTTTAGAGAGGATATGGACAAAATTGCTGGTGTGGCAGGGGCACTGTGAGTGGGTGGCTGTGATTAAAGACAATGACTGGCAGCACTGGTCTTGTGTCATTGTACTGTTATGGTAGTCATCAGTGACAAAAGCTGGTGGCACCGTAATGACACTACACTTGTTCTGATGACAGTATGTAAAAAAAAAATATATATATATTTTTTACAATTTTTTAAAATACTGTCACCAGAGCAGTACAGTGTCACCATAGTGACACCACTATACTGCTCTGGGGGGGGGATTTTGTTTTGTTTACGCTTTGATTGCTTATACAGTATAGTCATGACGATTGTAAAAGCAATCATCTTTTATCTTTCATCAGCCATTGAGTACTATTGTGATCACTGTGGTTGGCACTGTACCTTGTGATGACTGTGACCATACACAGAGATCACAGTAGTAAACAATGGCATCATGAATGAAAGCTATTGTTACTGTAAATAGTCACAGTGATAACATGTACAAGGCTAATTCCAGCAACCCTGTACCCCAATTTGTGGTCAACTGTGTCCATTGTCATGTTGCTGCATGGCTCTGAAGCAACACACGAGCACTCAAAATGGAAGGACATACAGGTATGTTCTCCCAGAATGGCACTAGCCCCACCTGGATGTTTTGGCTGGGTGGGTATTGGTTAGTGATGGGCTGAAAACCCCCCTGTTCGGTTCACACCAGAACATCTTGAACAGGGGAAAAGTTCAAACTCTATTAAAGTCTATGGGACAGGAACATGAAAAATCGAAAGTCCTAATTTTAAAGGCTTATGTGCAAGTTATTGCCATAAAAAGTGTTTGGGGACCCGAGTACTGCCCTGGGGGACATGAATCAATGCAACTGGGGCCACCAGGGTACGTCACCGGGGGGTAACGCCCCCTTCTGACGTCACGTTTCGACAAACAAACAAACAGCTGATGTTCGAGTTGATCTTACGTTCGACTCGAACATCAAGCCCATCCCTAGTAGTGGTTAAACATGAATGAAATGCCTAGAGAAATCTTCCACTAGTTCTTATTGGGAAAATGATCAAGATGAAAATGCTTCCTCTTTTCCTGTATGTTTTTAGAAGTTCCCCTGTGTGTATTTTTATACTGGTTTCTAAACAAATCGACAAGCTTTTAGCTGATTTTCCAAGGCAGGGGAGCATAACCTAGGACTTATCTGGCAATTTTACTACAGCCTTGGAAGGAGAGAGGACTGGCCATGCAAAATTTTTAAAGATATTTCTTTGATGCTGCTCTTTCCCTGGAGGTGGCGGTGGTGCAGTCTTAGGAGTCCCTGACTCATTTGGTTTATAGTGGTTTATGCAGTAATTTTATACAGACCTGCGCTATGGAGTCCATTATCAGAACATGAACAATTATCCTAGGGTTGAGAACTAGTACTTCTACCCTTGTCTCCCCCCACACTCCTTTGTGGGGAAATCCATACTTGTCCCACTATTACGCCATTGCAGACCCATACATTTGGACTAGCTATGGGGTGAAAACTGTACAGAATATTGTACGTAACAATGTTGTATGCTTAAACTGATGTGTATAAATCAAAAATGACTGCAAATAAAGAAAAAAGCCAAAGAAATATAGTAATGAATAAAGCCCAAGGTGTAGATACCACAGTGACAGTCCAAGGACTGTCACCGTGGTGTCTATACCTTGGACTTTATTATTCACTATATTTATTTGACTTTCTTCTTTATTTGTGGTCATTTTTTATTCACATCAGTTTATGCATACAATTCTCTGTATTATATGAAGAGCTGCACTGTTTTTTTTTTTTTATATTTATTTTGGATTAATTCATTCATTGATGTGCCAGCGGCTGAATCTGACCTCCAAGCACAATTTCATTCTCCTTTTTGCTATATTGTACATAACAGAGCTTTGATTCCTTTTGATGAAATGAAGAGTTTTCACCAGCTTCCTAATTGTAATATTCTTTGGCAATTTATGCATGCTTTAAATGCACAATCTGGGGCAGGCCAGTTATCCCTTCAGTCAATGAGATTTGAATCAGTATTAAGAACCGACGATCTTTCTAAAACTTTGTCCACTATTTATAAACAGCTAATTCCAGAGACAAGCAAACTGTTGTAGGCATGTTGGACAGCGTGGATAGATAGATTATGACTTGTGGGAGTCCCTTTTTACGAGACTTGTTTCGGCCAGAGACCAATTGATACACTAAAAATGTCTGCATTGGTTATATCTTGCTACAGATAAACTTGCCAGGATACTAATAAAACACAGGTGTGGGCTTATCCCAAAATCAAGCAGACCAAATGGGCCTCACCCCACCTAATAAAAAATGTGGGATTTTAAGGGGTGTGGATAGTGCAATGTGGAGCATTAGTAACCAAGAAAATAAATAATATCTAAAAAAAATTCATTTTATTAATAATTCATTAAACCTTAACACAGCTTAGAATAGATAAATATGACAACCACTGATCACATCTGCCAAGAGAGAAATTCTCGGCCCATAGATAAAAGTGGCCTGTTGGTAGTCACAACCAGGATGGCATGGTTATGACGCGTTTCGCTGAACTAAAAGTTTAAAAGTGCTTCCTCAGAGACCCTTTCAATCCCTGGCAGACTTTATAAAAAAGGAGAAACAATTATAATATATCAACATTTCTACATATAATCATCAATTTAATTGTCTTCAAACTAATACCTGTTAATGCTCACCACAGGTATAAGGAACAACATGCATAAAGGATCAGGATGTAAGGCGCCCTATCGGTATGCTGCGGACATCCAATGGTGGCAACTTGAAAAGGAATTCCCTATTACCCAGTGCGGAGGTACCTCTCCTGGGAGGTGCTGAGTCCTATAATTCCAGGTGAAACTGTTTGGTTCAGCCAGAAAGGGGGGAAGGAGAAAGAAAACCGCCACTTATGGAGACCAACCAATATGATGGCAAGATCTAAAAAATATATGATGATATTAATGTACATAGAAAGTACAAAAAATGTACGCAAGTTCAAATCATACAATCTAATATTTGGTGTCAGAGATCAAATGGAAAACCCTTAGGTGTAAAGAAAAAGAAGGAAGAGAAAAAGAAAAAACAAAAAAGAGAAGAGGGGAAGGGGGGGAGGAAGGGAAAAGGAAAGGGAAAAGGGAAAAAGAAAAAGGGGGGCCCATCTGACATGACAAAGGTACCCTTCATACATAATATAGGATATGGTGTAAGAGAACCACGTAACTCCTAGCAAAAAGTTCTGGCGCTACTCCAAGATTGGAAAGTCCTGGGATGTCCCTTCACAGAGGGTGCACAAAAGCATATATAAAAAAATTGTGTTTTGGTATGTGTATATATATGGCAACACTGTTCGCCCAATCCCAAATGCAGGACAGCATGAAATTGAACTTAGGAGAAAAATGAGGGATGGCGCTCAGGTGTGCATATAGCTGGTAAAGAACCCCAATGCAGACTTGGATGAATAGTCTCATGAAAACTTTTAATTACATTGATCCAATGGTTAAAACATGATAAGGGTTAAACAGGCACAGTCCTACCGCTCCTTGAAGCCTCTGAACCTTCTCACCGATGGTATAAGGAGATCCTCTGGGACCCGGTGACTACTGTGGGGAACTGGCTGGCAGATGGAGAGGCAGATTCGGTCGCAGGCAGGAAGGCTCAGACGGTCTGGTGTGCGGCCGCTTCTTCAGACCGGAGCCTCTGTGTTAAACTCCCTCGTGCCTACTGTGAGCATCGGGAGTCGCACCTTGATGACGTCACTGCGTGGGACCGGAAATCC
Organism: Pelophylax lessonae; assembly: GCF_965119305.1. Taxonomy (NCBI): domain Eukaryota; kingdom Metazoa; phylum Chordata; class Amphibia; order Anura; family Ranidae; genus Pelophylax; species Pelophylax lessonae. The sequence goes on from NC_138772.1 coordinate 323,507,499, forward strand.
GCTGACGGCCGGCTACAGAGTCACCCGGAGGCCGAGGAGGACGGGGGACTGACTGGATTTGCTTCTGTAGAGCCTCCCGGTCGCCACAACAACATGTTTCGCTACAATCGTAGCTTTGTCAAGTTGTGGCAAGAGGCGATCGGGGGCTCTAAGAAGCCAAGCGATGGGTGGGGTTAGGCTCACTGGCCAATAGGAAGACCCCAATCGGCTGACTCAGAAAGACACTATAAAAAGATATAAGAAAATAAATACAATGAAAAATAAAAATAGAAAATAAAAATGAGAAATATAAGGGTTTAAAAATTAAAAATTAAATTAAACTGGAATTGATTACTCCGAGAACAAATGGAAAAGAAGGAAAAAAAAATAAATAAATAAAAATAAAAATAACGGAGATCTCTATTAGTGGTATATTGAAGATCCAGAGTGCTTCATGGAGCTATCAAGAGTCATCAATCATAAATTAATATATACACAAATATATGTATTAGGTTGTTATACCTTGTTTTTCTGTTAAAATACATAGATGAATCTAAAAATTGATAAGATAATAAATATATGTTAGTTCCATAAAAATACCAATATTGTGTTTGTAAAATATATATATAAAAAAAAAATTCCTCATAAACACCTGAATCTCTATAAGCCAGCAGGCTTAAAATTAAACACCATTATCTCAGATTAAATACCAATTTAAAAAAATATAAAATATATGAATTATAAAATACATCAGACAAGACAATTTACTTCTAATTCTTCGTTGAGGCCTTGAGGCGCCAAACAATTGAATTTATAAATCCAGTAAGTTTCTCTTTTGCATAAAAGAATAAAACGTTCATTTTCTGTCAATGTTCCTTTCGGGATGCTTTCTATTGCCATAACTTCAAGTTTCTTGAAGTCTTTATTATGGTATTTTAAAAAATGACATGGGACGCTGTGCTTATCACATCCTTTATGGATGAACCGGCGATGTTCTCCTATTCTTTTCCGCAATAGTGCGTCCTACATAAATCAATTTACATGGACATCTAAGCACATATATAACATATTCAGTCGAACATGTGATGAATTGTTTAATGTGAAAAGTATCATCCCTATTGTGAATAACAGTACAAGCTTGTACTACCAACTGACATGTCAGGCAACCGCGTTTTTTGCACTGATAAATGCCTGTGCGGTTGTCAAAATAAAACCTAATATCGTTGGGGGCACGGGCCTGAGGTTTTAATTTACTGGGAGCTAGGATGTTTTTAATTGTGCGTGCTTTTTTAAAAGTAACCTGTGGTACAGTGGGTACGATGGGACCTAATCTACTATCAAGCTGAAGAATATTGAAGTGTCTCTTGACAATATGTGAAATCGCCCTATATTGGTCGTTGTAACCAGTTATAAACCTCACTTTGTTCGTGTTATTAGCCTGGATGCGTTTTTGGGTTGGTTCAGGCTCCAAATGAACTTGGAAGGCCTCCTCAACGAGGGGTAAAGGGAACCCCTTGTCTAGGAAGCACTCCTTCATTTTGGTTCCCTGGTCACAATAATCTGCCCTTCTCAAACAGTTGCGGCGGAGTCTGTGGAACTGACCCCCCGGAATGTTTTGTTTCCTTGCAGGGTGATGGCAACTTGCATAGTGTAAATATGAATTCCCACTGGTGGGTTTTGAGTGATTCTTGCTGATGATGTTCGGGTCTTCGTGGGAGAGTACCAGATCTAAGAATACCAGTTCGCTAGGATCAATGACTGATGTGAAGGATAGTCCCAACGAATTGGCATTGCAATGTGCCACAAAAGCCCTAAAGGTCACTGGGCCACCACTCCAAATGAGAATGACATCATCAATATATCGTCCATAAAAGACGACATATTGAGCAAAAGGGTTATTATTCCAGATGTGGCGCTCTTCCCACAAGCCCATGGTTAAGTTGGCATATACCGGAGCAAAGTTGGCCCCCATGGTGGTACCCTTGATCTGTAGATAGAACTGGTTCAGGAATGAAAAATAATTGTGACGCAGGCAGAACTCAATGCAGTCCACAATGAATATGGACTGTAAAGAATTAAATGAGCCAGAATGACTCAAGAAATGTGTAGTGGCCTGAAGTCCAACTTCATGTGGTATTGACGTGTATAATGACGTGACGTCGAGGGAGGCCCACATATAATCATCCTCCCATGTATAGGACTTAAGGGCTTCCAAAACTTGTGAAGAATCTCTAATGTAAGAGGGTAGTTCGCACACCAAAGGTTGGAGGAAGAAGTCTAAGTATTTAGCGATGCCACTCGTGAAACTATTAGTACTCGCCACGATAGGTCTCCCTGGTGGCTGTATTAAGGATTTATGTACCTTTGGCAAGTGGTAGAAATATGGAGTACTGACTTCTCTTGGAAGCAAAAATTTCTTCTCCTTATCATTGATGACCCCTTGGTGCCACGCACTCTCAACCAGAGATCTAAGCTCAAGTTGGTATTTATGGAGTGGATCACAAGCTAGTTTGGTGTAAGTCTCTGTGTCGGCCAATAGCCGATTGGCCTCGCTGAGGTAGTCCATTTTGTTCTGGACAACCAAACTGCCTCCCTTATTCGCCTGTTTTACTATGATCTCTTCATTATTTGTTAGTGCCTTTAGAGCTACCTTCTCTTCTTTACTCAGATTACTCCGAAATGAATCCCTCGGGGATTTACAGAGTTTGATAAAGTCCCTGTAAACCGCCTGATAGTAGGTCTCAATATAGGGACCCTTTGAGTGGACTGGGTTAAAGGATGAGCTGGGCCTGAAGCTACTGTGACGTACCTCAGGATCAGTCATTAAAAGTTCTGGTAATTCTAGACCAGAATCATCTATCCATAGGTCTTCCAGTATTTGTAGGGCTTCTTCGTCTAATGTAGTAGAAGGACTAGTTCCAATCAGCTGGGGTTCATCAATCCCAGCCCGATTGGAAGGTAGCCCATTCGTTTGGTTAGTGGCAAAGTGCCTCTTTAATGTTAACTGACGGATAAATCTATTTAGGTCCTTGAATAAATGAAATTCATTGGGCCCTACTGATGGCAAAAAACCTAGACCTTTCTTGAGAAGAGACGTCTCCATTTCGGTCAATACATGGGACGATAAATTGTAGATCTTAATAGTACCGTGATCTATATTGGCTCTATTCTTTCCTTCTTGTTGTTCCCTAATCCGACATCTTCCTCTTCTACCTCTTCTATTTTTCTTTTTTCTTTTGGGGCTCCCCTTGGAGCCCATACTTGAAAAACCAGTCCTTCATTGCTACTCTCAGAACTAGGTAAAGCATCCATAAAGATATTACTTGAAAATTTGGGTCGCCCACCTTCCTTAATAAAACCGTCAAGATCCCTGGCTAATGGGCTGTAACGGTTTTGGATGGGTATGGAAATACTGATGTTATTATTCTTAGGGGAAGCGGGGGTGATGGTTGTAATTTCCGGTGGAGAATGTTGGGAAGATGAGTTATTACTAGCTTCATTGTTTATGACCCTAGATTCAGGACCTTCTAATATTGCTGATGTAGTCTTAGGATCCAATTTGTACCCTGGGTGGGAGGAATATTGAGCTGGTGAAGGACCTTTAGGAAGACCCCCTTTGTATTTGTTAGATATTTTCTTGTTTTTGTTTGGTTTATTACCCTTCTCAGATTTATAAGCAGGGGGTTACTCTTATTCTTTGGCTTTTTTACTTTTGGCTCCTTCCACTCAAAATTTAGATTGGTCTTATAATCCGATATGTCACGTTCTAATTTCTTAGTCTTGACATATACTAGATTGTCCTCATGGCGCTTAATATTGTCTTCTAATATACTGAACCACTTGTCATATAGGCAAGAGGATTCAAACTTATGGATTGCAGTGGTCCTGTCTAGGACTGCTTGTTGGGCCAACTGCAATTTTCTCTCTCTTTGCCGAATTATTAATTTGATCCATTTTGTGGTACAGAATTCGGCTAAGTAACGCCATTCTTTGTTCAAATCCTCATCTAAAAAACTACATTGTTTTTTAATTCTCAATCCTCTCGGAGTAATGCCTAAATACCAACTTGAGCTTAGATCTCTGGTTGAGAGTGCGTGGCACCAAGGGGTCATCAATGATAAGGAGAAGAAATTTTTGCTTCCAAGAAAAGTCAGTACTCCATATTTCTACCACTTGCCAAAGGTACATAAATCCTTAATACAGCCACCAGGGAGACCTATCGTGGCGAGTACTAATAGTTTCACGAGTGGCATCGCAAAATACTTAGACTTCTTCCTCCAACCTTTGGTGTGCGAACTACCCTCTTCCATTAGAGATTCTTCACAAGTTTTGGAAGCCCTTAAGTCCTATACATGGGAGGATGATTATATGTGGGCCTCCCTCGACGTCACGTCATTATACACGTCAATACCACATGAAGTTGGACTTCAGGCCACTACACATTTCTTGAGTCATTCTGGCTCATTTAATTCTTTACAGTCCATATTCATTGTGGACTGTATTGAGTTCTGCCTGCGTCACAATTATTTTTCATTCCTGAACCAGTTCTATCTACAGATCAAGGGTACCGCCATGGGGGCCAACTTTGCTCCGGTATATGCCAACTTAACCATGGGCTTGTGGGAAGAGCGCCACATCTGGAATAATAACCCTTTTGCTCAATATGTCGTCTTTTATGGACGATATATTGATGATGTCATTCTCATTTGGAGTGGTGGCCCAGTGACCTTTAGGGCTTTTGTGGCACATTGCAATGCCAATTCGTTGGGACTATCCTTCACATCGGTCATTGATCCTAGCGAACTGGTATTCTTAGATCTGGTACTCTCCCACGAAGGCCCGAACATCATCAGCAAGAATCACTCAAAACCCACCAGTGGGAATTCATATTTACACTATGCAAGTTGCCATCACCCTGCATGGAAACGAAACATTCCGGGGGGTCAGTTCCACAGACTCCGCCGCAACTGTTCGAGAAGGGCAGATTATTGTGACCAGGGAACCAAAATGAAGGAGTGCTTCGTAGACAAGGGGTTCCCTTTACCCCTCGTTAAGGAGGCCTTCCAAGTTCATTTGGAGCCTGAACCAACCCAAAAAACGCATCCAGGCTAATAACATGAACAAAGTGAGGTTTATAACTGGTTACAACGACCAATATAGGGCGATTTCACATATTGTCAAGAGACACTTCAATATTCTTCAGCTTGATAGTAGATTAGGTCCCATCTTACCCACTGTACCACAGGTTACTTTTAAAAAAGCACGCACAATTAGAAACATCCTAGCTCCCAGTAAATTAAAACCTCAGGCCCGTGCCCCCAACGATATTAGGTTTTATTTTGACAACCGCACAGGCATTTATCAGTGCAAAAAACGCGGTTGCCTGACATGTCAGTTGGTAGTACAAGCTTGTACTGTTATTCACAATAGGGATGATACTTTTCACATTAAACAATTCATCACATGTTCGACTGAATATGTTATATATGTGCTTAGATGTCCATGTAAATTGATTTATGTAGGACGCACTATGCGGACATTGCGGAAAAGAATAGGAGAACATCGCCGGTTCATCCATAAAGGATGTGATAAGCACAGCGTCCCACGTCATTTTTTAAAATACCATAATAAAGACTTCAAGAAACTTGAAGTTATGGCAATAGAAAGCATCCCGAAAGGAACATTGACAGAAAATGAACGTTTTTCTCTTTTATGCAAAAGAGAAACTTACTGGATTTATAAATTCAATTGTTTGGCGCCTCAAGGCCTCAACGAAGAATTAGAAGTAAATTGTCTTGTCTGATGTATTTTATAATTCATATATTTTATATTTTTTTAAATTGGTATTTAATCTGAGATAATGGTGTTTAATTTTAAGCCTGCTGGCTTATAGAGATTCAGGTGTTTATGAGGAATTTTTTTTATATATATATTTTACAAACACCATATTGGTATTTTTATGGAACTAACATATATTTATTATCTTATCAATTTTTAGATTCATCTATGTATTTTAACAGAAAAACAAGGTATAACAACCTAATACATATATTTGTGTATATATTAATTTATGATTGATGACTCTTGATAGCTCCATGAAGCACTCTGGATCTTCAATATACCACTAATAGAGATCTCCGTTATTTTTATTTTTATTTATTTATTTATTTTTTTCCTTCTTTTCCATTTGTTCTCGGAGTAATCAATTCCAGTTTAATTTAATTTTTAATTTTTAAACCCTTATATTTCTCATTTTTATTTTCTATTTTTATTTTTCATTGTATTTATTTTCTTATATCTTTTTATAGTGTCTTTCTGATTCAGCCGATTGGGGTCTTCCTATTGGCCAGTGAGCCTAACCCCACCCATCGCTTGGCTTCTTAGAGCCCCCGATCGCCTCTTGCCACAACTTGACAAAGCTACGATTGTAGTGAAACATGTCGTTGTGGCGACCGGGAGGCTCTACAGAAGCGAAACCAGTCAGTATCCCGTCCTCCTCGGCCTCCGGGTGACTCTGTAGCCGGCCGTCAGCGGATTTCCGGTCCCACGCAGTGACGTCATCAAGGTGCGACTCCCGATGCTCACAGTAGGCACCGAGGGAGTTTAACACAGAGGCTCCGGTCTGAAGAAGCGGCCGCACACCAGACCGTCTGAGCCTTCCTGCCTGCGACCGAATCTGCCTCTCCATCTGACAGCCAGTTCCCCACAGTAGTCACCGGGTCCCAGAGGATCTCCTTATACCATCGGTGAGAAGGTTCAGAGGCTTCAAGGAGCGGTAGGACTGTGCCTGTTTAACCCTTATCATGTTTTAACCATTGGATCAATGTAATTAAAAGTTTTCATGAGACTATTCATCCAAGTCTGCATGTAAGAGAACCACCACCACCAAGGATAAGGAAACAGATACTATTAACACAAATTCCACCAATTTCAGAGATAATAGAAGATCAGGGAGAAGATAAACCGGCTCCATTCGTTCCTAAAAGCCAGACCTTCACCAAACACCAAAGGAGTTTGCATATGATTAAGGATATATTATTATTATTATTATATAGTGCCGACAGTTTATGCAGCGCTTTACAACTTGAGGGTAGACAGTACAAATGCAATCTAGTTAAATACAGTAGGAATCAGAGGGCCCTGCTCGTTAGAGCTTACAATCTAAGAGGGATGGTCAAGAGATACAAGAGGTAATAACTGTGGAGAAAATAAAAGTACAGTTGTTAGGTGGTTGCCAGATAGGTTTCTCCGAAGAGATGTGTTTTCAGGGATCGTCTGAAAGTAGACAAAGTAGGAAATAGTCGGACAGATGAGGGTAGAGCATTCCAGAGGATGGGAGAAGCTCGGGAGAAGTCCTGGAGGCTTGCATGGGAAGTGGCTACAAGGGGAGAGCAGGAGGTCCTGGGAGGAATGAAGAGAATGAGTTGGTTGGTATTTTGAGACCAGATAAGTGATGTAGCTGGGCGCCAAGTTAGGGATGGCTTTGTAGGTTATGGTTAGTAACTTGAATTTAATTCGTTGGTTGAGTGGCAGCCAACGAAGGGATTGGCAAAGAGGGGTAGCAGACACAAAGCGGTTTGCAAGGTGGATGAGCCTGGCAGCGGCGTTCATGATGGGCTGAAGGGGGGTAGTCTCTTTTGAGGTAAGCCAATGAGAATTGAGTTGCAGTAATCGAGACAAGAGATGACCAGGGAGTGGATTAGAAGCTTTGTGGCATCATTAGTTAGGAAGGGACGTATCTTGGAGATGTTGCGGAGGTTGAGGCGACAAGCTTTGGATAGTGACTGGATGTGTGGCTGAAAGGAAAGTTCAGAGTCCAGGATTATACCTAGGACCTTGGCATGGGTGGACAGGTTGATAGTTGTGCCTTTGATGTTGACAGAGAAATCAGGGGAAGAGGAACGTAGGGGAGGAAAAATCATGAGCTCGGTTTTGGATAGGTTGAATTTGAGGAAGTGATGTGACATCCAGGCTGATATGTCTGTTAGTAAGCTGGTGATGTGTGAGAAGACTGATGGAGTGAGCTGAGGGGTGGAGAGATAGATTTGGGTGTCATCAGCGTAGAGATGATATTGAAAGCCATGGGAGGCAATCAGCTGACCCAGGGAGGAGGTGTAGATTGAGAAAAGGAGTGGTCCAAGGACAGAACCTTGGGTGACCCCAACAGAGAAAGGAAGAGGAGAGGGAGTAATAGAGTTGTAAGTAGCAGTGAAGGTGCGTTGGGATAGGTAGGATGAGAACCAGTAAAGAGTACGGTCACGGAGGCCAAACGAGTGGAGATTTTTGAGGAGGAAGGGGTGGTCTACTGTGTCAAAGGCAGCAGAGAGGTCCAGGAGGAGTAGTACAGAATAGTGTCCATTGGTGTTAGCTGTTAGTAGGTCGTTTGTGAGTTTAAGGAGAGCAGTTTCAGTGGAATGTTGAGGGCGAAATCCGGACTGAAGGGGATCAAGAAGATTGTTCTTAGTCAGATGGTTGTAGACCAATCGTTCAAGGAGTTTGGCGGAGAAGAGGAGTAAGGAGATGGGGCGTAGATTGTGAAGTTTGGTGGGGCCCAGTGAGGGCTTTTTAAGGATGGGAATGACTAGTGCGTGTTTTAGAGAATTGGGGAAGATGCCAGAAGAGAGGGAGAGGTTGAAGATGTGAGTTAGAGAGCGCAGAATAGAGTCAGAGGGGGAGCGTAGCATGTGCGAGGGAGCAGAATCCAGGGGGCAGGTGGTTAGTAAGGATGATCGAACTTTTGAAAAGTTCGGTTCGGCCAGAACATCCGAACTTCCCGAAAGTTCGGCCCGGATTTCAGAACCCCATTGAAATCAATGGGACCCGAACTTCGGTAATCAAAAAACACCATTTTTAAGCCCTAAAACCCAATAAACGCCCCTAAAAAGTGCCCAGGGTTCTGGGTCATGCCTCATTAACTATTAATCACACAAAAAAAGTTCTTAAAAATTGTCATTTTTGATAAAAAAAAGCCAATTATTGAAAAAATTAAAAAAAAAAAAAAAAAAAAAGAGATTTGAACCATGAAAAAAAAAAAGATAATTTTTCAGTAGAACAGGGATGTGGGTCGGGACCCTCCTTTAACTTTAACACTTATATGATCTTTTTTTCTGGTTCTGGACATACTACAGAGCTGAAACTTCACAGGTACACCTTTTAGACCCCCCCAGACACCAAATCACACAAAAAAAGTTCTTAAAAATTGTCATTTTTGATAAAAAAGCCAATTATTGAAAAAATTTAAAAAAAAAAGAGATTTTTTGATTTTTACTTTGGATTTCAGATCTGGGGGGTCTAAAAGTTCAGCTCTGTAGCATGTCCAGAACCAGAAAAAAAAAAGATTGTTTGTATTAGAACACTTTCTTTCAGGACAGGTAGTTAGTTTCTCTCCCGGTTTAATAGCAGGCATTTTTTAGGGTTCTTTGCAGTCAGAAAAAACATCTGAACTCGTGTATAGTGGTACTGTGCACAAGTTCTGATGTTTTGCCTGCCTCCAAAAACCCCCAAAAAATGGCAGCAAAAACACACCTGGGCATTTTTTTTTGGACGCTAGCGTTTTTTTGGGCATTTTTTTGGGTTCTTTGCAGTCAGGAAAAACATCTGAACTTGTGTATAGTGGTACTGTGCACAAGTTCAGATGTTTTGCCTGTCCCCAAAAACCCCCAAAAAATGGCAGCAAAAACACACCTGGGCATTTTTTTTTTGGAAGCTAGCGTTTTTTTTGGCATTTTTTTGGGTTCTTTTGAGGCAGGCAAAACATCTGAACTTGTCTATAGTGGTATATATACACACATACTTATATGTTTATACACACCTAGACATATATGGGTGTGATAGTAGCAGAAATATATTAGTGTAAATGATTTCATTAGCGCAAGCATATATTTCTGCTACTATCACACCTATATATGTCTAGGTGTGTATATAAATATATGTATGTGTGTATATACACCACTATAGACAAATTCAGATGTTTTGCCTGCCTCAAAAGAACCCAAAAAAATGCCAAAAAAAACGCTAGCATCAAAAAAAAAATGCCCAGGTGTGTTTTTGCTGGCATTTTTTGGGAGTTTTTGGAGGCAGGCAAAACATCAGAACTTGTGCAAAGTACCACTATACACAAGTTCAGATGTTTTTCCTGACTGCAAAGAACCCAAAAAAATGCCAAAAAAAACGCTAGCGTACAAAAAAAAATGCCCAGGTGTGTTTTTGCTGGCATTTTTTGGGGGTTTTTGGAGGCAGGCAAAACATCAGAACTTGTGCACAGTACCACTATACACAAGTTCAGATGTTTTTCCTGACTGCAAAGAACCCCAAAAAATGCCTGCTATTAAACCGGGAGAGAAACTAACTACCTGTCCTGAAAGAAAGTGTTCTAATACAAACGATCTTTTTTTTCTGGTTCTGGACATGCTACAGAGCTGAAAATTCACATGTACAAAAATCTCTTTTTTTTTTTTTTTTAATTTTTTCAATAATTGGCTTTTTTTTTTATCAAAAATGACAATTTTTAAGAACTTTTTTTTGTGTGATTTGGTGTCTGGGGGGTCTAAAAGGTGTACCTGTGAAGTTTCAGCTCTGTAGCATGTCCAGAACCAGAAAAAAAAAAGGATTGTTTGTATTAGAACACTTTAAACACAGGTAGTTAGCTTCTCTCCCGGTTTAATAGCAGGCATTTTTGGGGTTCTTTGCAGTCAGGAAAAACATCTGAACATGTGTATAGTGGTACTGTGCACAAGTTCTGATGTTTTGCCTGCCTCCAAAACCCCAGAAAAAATGCCAGCAAAAACACACCTGGGCATTTTTTTTTTCTGACGCTAGCGTTTTTTTGGCATTTTTTTTTTTTTTGGTTCTTTTGAGGCAGGCAAAACATCTGAACATGTGTATAGGAGGTATATATAGACATATATGTCTGAATATATACCCCTAGACATATATAGGTGTGATAGTAGCAGAAATATATTTCTGTAAATGATTTCATTAGCGCAAGCATTTATTTCTGCTACTATCACACCTATATATGTCTAGGGGTATATATTCAGACATATATGTCTATATATACCCCCTATACACATGTTCAGATGTTTTGCCTGCCTCCAAAACCCCCCAAAAAATGCCAGCAAAAACACACCTGGGCATTTTTTTTTTGATGGTAGCGTTTTTTTGGCATTTTTTTGGGTTCTTTTGAGGCAGGCAAAACATCTGAACATGTGTATAGGGGGTATATATAGACATATATGTCTGAATATATACCCCTAGACATATATAGGTGTGATAGTAGCAGAAATATATTCCTGTAAATGATTTCATTAGCGCAAGCATTTATTTCTGCTACTATCACACCTATATATGTCTAGGGGTATATATTCAGACATATATGTCTATATATACCCCCTATACACATGTTCAGATGTCATGTCTGACATCAAACATGTCCTCGAAAAAGCACTGGCAGTGGCAGCCCCTGCAGCATAAAAAATGCTTGGCTGGTGAGAAGCCATATTCCAGTTACAAAGCTATTCAGAGAAATGATCATTTCTCTATAGCGGTCACCCTGCTATGGAAGGGTTTTGTCACCCTGCCATAGCAGTCACTGCCAGTTAACCCTACACTACACTACGGTCCCCTTACACTTAACACTTTCCCTACAGAAACTCAATTTTTGAAGCTAACTTAAGTGTAAAGGAGCACTCTAACTACACTAGATATCCCTTTCCTCACACTAAAAATAGCTAAATGACACTTTTAAAGTAAAATTAACAGAACTGCTTCCATTCTCTTCCATGTCCAGTATAACAATGCTAGGAATATGGCGGGGGCGATCTTATATACTGGGGGGCGTATTCACTAATGATTGGTCTAGGGACCCCCTAGTCACTCCAATCACATTCCTAGCATTCTCCTGTCCCCTCAATTGGCTTTTGCTAATGGTTCTGGTCCAATCACGGGCTTTTAAAGCCCATTTCCTGAAGCATTGCATTTTGGGCGGTTCTGGTTGCCGAATTCCGAACTTTTGGGGCACAAAGTTCTAAATTCGGCCGAACCTCGAATACCCAATGTTCGGGTCGAACCAATGGTGGACCCTAACCGTTCGATCATCCCTAGTGGTTAGATGGGTGTTTGATAAATGTACAGCAACCTCGTTAATACTAGTAGGGTGGAACGAGGGAAGTAATGATTGTACCTGTGGATATGGGTTGGTAAGTGAGGGAGGTTTCTGCACATTGGAGATCTCCTCGCAAATTGTATCTATCTTATTTTTGAAGTGATTGGCGATCTCCTGGGCAGTGAGCGAGTTAGAGGGTGGAGTTGCTGGTTCGACTCACCTCAGCATATTAACGTTACTTGTGACCCAAAAGATGGCAATTCACCGAACAGAAGGTGACCACGTCCATTGCGGCAGCCGCCTCCATCATATATAGTACTCTACTGGAAGGGGCGGGATGGGAACTTCCTGCCCGTTACTTCCGGCACGGGCGCATGAGATGGAGCACGCGCCACAGCCAGTGCGAAATGCATACGTCACCTCAGGCCGCAGTGCCGCCCCACACACCGGTCTGGGGGCTGGGTCGGGAGAGGAAAGGAAACACTCCTGGCTGGGCGCCCAAATACCGCCCATATTGCAAGAATCACCAAGAATCTCCACAACAGTACCCAACATACATCTCCACACACAGACCATGTATGGAGTATCAACATATAAGCATTAATACCAATAATATGCCAACAACATAACTTTTTTTACAGATCATCTTTTTATCAAAATAGCTACAATTACATAAAGTCATTTTCTAATTTGCATATATTGCACAGATTTACTAAAATTGCTAAATCACAAAAAAAAGGGAAACTAAATGTATGAATAAAATAATATCCCCAATAATAATATGGATAGGTTAAGTAAGATAAGGTTGGTAAGAGATCACTGAGTTTAGGCCTGGTGGGGAGGTGGCTTGTAGGTTATAAATCCATTTTATAATATCCTGTTGTCAAAATCCCCTCCACATGGATTCTGGGGGATGACTTCTAGGACAGAAAATCCAATAACATTTGGATCATAGCTATGGCAGGCCCCTACATGTTTACAGATTGGAGTGAAGATCAAGCCTCTATTGATGTAATATAAATTATCCTTAATGCAACGTGAGAATGTCCTTTTCGTATTGCACACGTAAAAGGAACCACATATGCATAGGGAAATGTACACAAGCCCTACAGTTTGGCAATCAGCATAATCCCTGAGTCTGTGAGTCATTCCACCCGGAAGCAAAAGAATGGCTCCCACACGGACCCAGAGGCATTGATCACAATGTCCGCAGCAGTAGGTTCCCCATGGTGCCTGGGTTTCCCTTCCATCATGCCACTAATAGTGACTCTGTACCTCAAGATCCCTTATAGATTTAGATTTTTTTATAGACAATCTCCGGCCGATAACAGATGTATTTGGACACCGTCCGATCATCGGTATGAAAATGCCAATTATGTAACAGAATAGACCTAACTTGCTGATGGTGGCTATTGAAAGTGGTGACCATCTTAGTTGTGTCGGCCTGTTTCCCCTTCTTGTTAAAATTAAAGATCAACTCATCTCTCGTATGTGCCTTGGCCTTCTGATAGGCCTTCTTCAAGACATTTTTACTATATCCCCTGATCATTAGCCTATCCCTCAGGGCAGCTGCCTCTGCCTCAAAGTCTTCCTGTCTAGCACAATTCCTCCTGATCCTGAGGTATTGGCTATAGGGAATACTTCGTATGAGAGTACGAGGGTGACTGCTAGTGTAGTGTAAAATGGTATTTCCCGTAGTCTCTTTATGATATAACGTAGTACGGAGAATGCGGTCTGGGCCCAAAAATAATTTTGTATCAAGAAAGGGAAGACTCTTGGTGTTGTACTGCATAGTAAACTTAAGGTTAAAAGTATTAACCGCCAATACATCCATAAACTGGTGTAGTTCAATGTCGCTACCAGTCCAAATGATGAATACATCCTCAATGTACCTGCGCCACAGGAGAATGTGGCGCAGGTACATTTACAAGGCATCATCATTGAACAGGGATCTTTCCCATCCCCCCAGGTACAGGGTCACCTATGACGGGGCACAACATGTCCCCATCGCCACGCCCTGTACCTGGAGGAAGGCAACATCCCTGAACATAAACACATTAGACCGCAGAATGTGGTCCAATAAGATGATCAAAAAATCGTCTAGAGGCCATTTGGATCACTCCTGTTCATGTAAAAACATGGACACCACTTCAATCTCTTTCGCGTGGGGAATGCTAGAATACAAGGCCTCGATGTCAATGGCCACCAAGAGGGCATCGGTGGGCACCACTAAGCCCTCTACTACCCATAGCAGCTCCAAAGTATCTTTAAGATATGAGGGTAAGCTCAGGACCAATGGCTTAAGATGGCGGTCAACATATCTACTGGCTGGCTCTGTCTCAGAGCCAACGCCAGAGACAATCGGGTGCCCAGGGGGTTTTTTTAAACTCTTATGCACTTTAGGGAGTGTGTAAAACGTAGTGATGACAGGCCATTTGACTGTAAGGAACAGGTATAGGTCATGGTCGATGATGTTCTCATGATAGGCATCAAGGATCAATGATCTATATCTTGCAGACAGAGTTTGTACAGTTTCAGGTGAGACGACCGAATATCAATCCTGGTTAGATAATATTGTAATGCACATATCCTCATATTGTGTCTTATTCATGACGACGACATTTCCCCCCTTATCGGAGGGTTTAATAATTATGTTCTCATTGTGTGTAAGGCTAGATAATGCCTTTCTCTGAGATGGAGTGAGATTGGATTTGAATGGTAAGACTATAGGAAGATTCTCAATATCCTTAATAGACTGCTTCAAAAATGCCCAAATAGCTTGGAAATTTATTGGATTTTAGTTTAAATTTAGTGGGATTAGCGCTCGAAGTTGATTCATCCTCTCCCGAGGACGAATCACTCTCCTCCTCTGAATTATTATTTTCGTTCTCTTCCAAAAGTTGAACCAAAATTTTAAGGGCCCTGTAATCCTGTACCTTGAAATCCTTGTAGGGGTCTTCCCCTCCACCAATTGCTTTCTCTCGTTCCTTATCATACAGATACTTAAATGTCAGATTCCTGGCAAACTAGTGCAAATTCTTCACAAGGTCAAATTTGTTGAGGCCTCGCGAAGGACAAAAACTTAATCCCAGTCTTAAAACATTGATTTCCCCCTGCGATAGACGATAAGACGATAGGTTAATAACATCTAATGCATTGGAGTTGTGGGTTGTCTCATGTGGGTGTATGGTTCCCATCTTCCTGTCCCCCACTGAAGTTTGATTCACACTCTGTGATCCTAAAGGGACAGTTTCAGGGGGAGAGGCGACATTGGCCCTATGTTTCTCGGGGATAGCTCCCAGGTCTTGTTGTGACCTGGATGCATTTCCCTTGTTTCCATTGAACATGGATAGTGGGGCATCATTCTTAGGGCCCTCGCGTGATATCTAACGCATGATATTTGGCTACTTCAGATCCATTAATCTGAAGTGATACCCCCCGTTTTTTACGATTGTTTGACTGAGTGTCCTGTCTCCCACTGATCCCTCGTTTCCTGGTTTGACCTTGGTTACCTCTCTGATTCTGTTTTGATGGTGAAAATTGTGAAGAGACAGAGGAGACTACAGATAATTCTGACTCTGATCTAGATATTATAGCTGACCACTCCCTCTGTCCAGAGAACCTTCCCCTCCTCGGGCCCCTACCTCGTTGCCATCTGTAGGCGTACCCACCCGAGAAGGCCAGCTTATCTTTCATAAATTTGACATCTTACTTAGAGATAATATCTCTATTGTATCTCTCCAAATATTGCATAAGAGATTGTTCTCGCTTTGTAAATTCTGGATGTTGAAGGAAGGAATTATTTGTCAAACCTAAGTTCTCAATTTCTTTGTCTGGATCAGTCAGATCACACAGATATTTCCCCTTTAACAACTCCATAATTTTGGCCGAGCATTGGGTCAAATTACTCTCCCAGTGCTCCCTAAATGAGATGTCTTGGGTTTCGAAAGAGGGATATATCTGTTTGCGCAACCCAGTAGGATTAATCTTCTCTCTTAGATATAAATCAAAGTAGCGAACATGCCACCCCAGATTCGATTTCTTTTCCATTAACCTAGTTAATTTTTGGAAATATACCTCCAGACCCACATTGGTTTGGGCACTGGATTTATATGTCTGTTTAATAGAATCCATAAAGCTCTCCTGTCCACTCCCTCCATAGCATGCCATATTGCAATAACTGCAGCAGGAGGAAAAGAAAAAAAAAGGGGGGGGGGGGGAAACAAACCAAAAAAGAAAATATAATCTGTCACTAATTTTATAATACACAATTCAACAACATACAATCAGGTCAAATATTTGTCTTTTGATTATCCAAATTTACATATATTCAACACCCAAAACAATATACGGGGTTCTTCACCCCTAATTTTAACATATAGAAAATAAATAAATTAGGTGTTGAGAAAGGATTGCACTAAGCCACACCCACATCCCAAAAACAGAGAGCACTAATAAAACACAGGTGTGGGCTGATCCCAAAATCAAGCAGACTAAATGGGCATCACCCCACCTAATAAAAAATGTGGGATTTTAAGGGGTGTGGATAGTGCAATGGTGAGCATTAGTAACCAAGATAATAAATAATATATAAAAAATTAATTTTATTAATAATTCATTAAAACATAACACATCTTAGAATATATAAATATGACAACCACTGATCATATCTGCCAAGAGAGAAATTTCCGGCTCATAGATGAAAGTGGCCTGTTGGTAGTCACAACCAGGATGGCATGGGTTTTACGCATTTCGCTGAACTAAAAGTTCAAAAGTGCTTGCCAGGATATATAGTAACCAGTCATCTTCATGCTGATGATATTCTCAATTACGCACAAACTTTATACATATTTTCTGGGCATGCTCAGCTAATCAACTGTATTGGCAGGATGTCCTAAATCATATTTAATCACTTACCATCATATTTCCTGGTGGATGACTTGGCATATACTATGACCCTGGTCCATTCTCCCCTGAGTGGAAGGTGTCGGCTTTACCATTAAATGGGATATATACAGTTCTGGGCCACATAATAACCTGTTGGGACTGGCCCTTCTATTACTGGATATTGTTTTTGTTTTGTTGGCAGGAGAACACACTGTATTAGTCACTGGTGTCAAGCGTGTTTATCATTTAACTTGCCTATTGAATGTGTATTGATGTGATAATTTTGTTGCCCATCTTTCAAGTGTGTATTCCTGTTATGCAGTGTTTGTTTTGCCCTTTGTCAAAATGGTTGCTATGCTTTCTTTGTCTCTCTGCAAGAAGGATGAGGTCATCAAAAAGAGCAGAGCAAGGATTGCTGGGTAAAACTGGAGAAAAGAGAGGCATGAGGACACGCAGGGATTTCATGCTTAGAGAACAGAGACTGTAAGTGCTGCAACATCCCCTCACTGAGACACACAGAGACACTGCTCATGATTGCATGTTCCTGAGGAAAATATCTTATGTTGTATGGTTCACTGAATGTTATTTCTTCAATACATGGACATTTAAACACTCTGCTGTGTGGATTACTGTCTATATGGATATGTTTTCTCAATTGGGATTTCACTTGCTAATCACAAGCCCTGATTGAGTGGAGGCACTGGCGCTTACTATAAATCCTGTCCTGATCACACAGATTATATAGACTCTGCTCCTATCTTAAAACCTTCAAGTAACTATAGGCAAAACTTTTTTTTTTAGTTTTGGATAGAGTGGAGAGAGATTAGAACCTGGCAGTTTTTATTGCTTTCTTTACCCCGTTAGGGAGATTCATCCTCTTTATTTGTCTTGTTTACCATTACCATTTAAAGAAAACCTCAAATTTTGGGTTGTCCCCAGAAAAGCAATATAGAGGAAATCTTCCAATGGGGACACTAGTTTTGGTCACTTGTGAGTCCCCAAGAAATTCCCTTAATTTGCAGGCATTTCCTCTTACTTCCTTTTTGGCTATGAGGCTGGATGTGAAAGGAAATCTCCACAATGGGACACAGATGGTTAAAAAAATCTGACAGGGGTTATATTCCCCTTGCTCTATTCAAAATTAAAGAAAAAAAAAGTTTTGCCTATAAAATTCAGGCTTTTATACTGTATTTCTTAAATTAATGTAACCCATGTATTTTTGTCTTTAGCTGAAGGTGGAAAGGGAAATCTACCCTGTATTTCATGTTGTGTTTAATTAAATTCTGCAGGAAAGGTTTGAGTGATCTGTGCATTTCAACAATATCAGATGATATATGGCAAACATTTGTGTAAGAAAGTCCCGTGCTATGGAAATCAGGGGGGAAGGGGAGAAAAAAGGCTGCAGCCTCCCTAAAATATAGCCAAAGACTATATCAAATATGTGGATGGTTAGGGGTAGGGATTATGGTGCTGCCCTGTGAGTGTTGGATAACAAATAACCTCTACAAGGATAATAATTCTCAGCTAAATAAAAAAATTAAAATATAATATGCTATGTCACTAAGCACTTTTCAAATGCTACTATTGCACATATAATTTATGTTTTACTATTGATCTTCTGGATGTATATATATATTTTTATTTTTGTGGTATAAGACTTTTATATTTTAATTTTTTTATTTAGCTCAGAATTATTTTACTTGTGATACACTAGAGGTTATATTGCAAATATTTGTATTTGGTGGATCATCATCTGTAGATCATAAATGATGCTGGATTTTCTCATTGCTTGCTTTATGACGTAGAAATGTGATTTAATGATAATGTCACTTGGTGAAATGTCTTGACCACCAACGGTCAATGCTCTATCAATGCATTCCAGTTTAAATTCATTTTCTGAAATGTCAGGGATTAGGTTGTAATAACAGGATCTATTCTGGAGACTGTCTGTTTTGGAGAGCTGTGCCCAGTTAATTTGAGAAAATATGGATCAGTGCTTAGATTCAGTTTGGCTGTAGAGGCATTAAGCATAGATACAAGGGGCCAGATGTTTAAATTCTTGTTTAATTTCACAAGTAATTTGTATGTTTATCTTCTGCCTGCCCTGTTCAAGAAACCTAAAAAAGTTCTCTGCCAAGTAAGTACAAAAAGTAATTTTGGATAACAAAGCTTGCTGCTTTGTTTGCAATTAAAAAAATGTACCGGTACGGTACTGTGGTGCCCCATGCAAGTCTCGGACACCAATAAAAAATTGCTCCAACTCTATTTTCTTTTCAAGCTGAAAAAAAATTAAACTTTCAAAATTTTCAGTTTTGTTGCCAAGTTAAAAAATTGTAGCAAGTCAATCTTTTACTAGCTTATACAAAACACTTGCACTGGTGGCTGAAATGCTTCTGAATTACCAAATTATTTTAAAGTGATACTAAAGTCTCGTCTTTTTTAGTAAACTAAAAATAACAAACATGTTATACTTACCTGCTCTGTGCAGTGGTTTTGCACAGAGCAGCCCTGATCCTCCTCTTCACGGGTCCCTCTTTGGTGCTCCTGGCCCCTCCCCCCTGTTGAGTACCTCCACAGCAAGCAGCTTGCTATGGGGGCACCCAAGATGAGCCACAGCTCCCTGTTTCCATAAGGACACGGAGCCACAACTCAGCCCCGCCCCTTTTTCTCCTCATTGGCAGACTGACTTTAATTGACAGCAGTGGGAGCCAATGGCACCATGCTGCTGTCTCAGCCAATGAGCAGGGGAGTCCCAGGCAGCTGAGACACTCCTGCAACATCGCTAGATCTAAATGGACCTCATGTAAGTATTAGGGGGGCTGAGGGGGGCTGAGGGGGGCTTCTGCACACAGAAGGCTTTTTATCCTTATGCATTCTGCCTTTACAATCACTTTAAGCCCTTCTAACTGAAACCACTAATATAATCAGAAGCATAACTATAGGGGTTGCAATCGCGACTTAGCCCCATTCTTCAGGGGGCTTGTGCGGCTAACCTGTCATATTTGATTCTACACCTGGATAGGAGAGGTGGCAGGGGTGACAAATAGAGGAACTAATGCCTTTCATTTTCCTCCTAGAGCCACTGAAAGCCAGCTTCTCCTCCTCTAACTCTCACCGGCATTCAGTGGATGCAGGAGGGAAATGTAGGGCATTGGTTCCTCTATATGCCACCTACACAGCCCCTTCTATCCATGTTACTTGTTTCCTGCTTTCCCCAGGCCCCTGTGTGCTTCCTTGGCACCCCTTCCCCCACAGGGCTGCCAATTTCCCACCTCCCCTCTGCTGAGGAGGATGCTTTCAGGATGGAGAGCAGAAAAGGGCCCAGTAAATATGTAATTTATTAGCCTGTTCCTTTTCTGAATGGACACAGTGAGTGATTGATAAAGATTGCTCTTGTGTCCATTCATAACTAAAGCATAGTAAACTGTGTTTACTATTCTTCAGTTTGTGAATGAACAGGAAGCTCTGAACAGAGCTATCCCTGTCCATTCATTCTGTGAGGCTGAGGCTGAAGAGATGGAGATTGAGGGTGTCCTCAATCTTCTTTTTTCTGTTCCAAAGGTAAAACATCAGAGGTCTGTTCAGACCCCTGTTATCTCCCCAAAGCCCCCCAATGGGACTCCTAAAAAAATGTAAAAAAAATAATAAAAAAAATTTGTAAAAAAATAAAAATAAAATAAAAATGGTAAAAAAATAAAAATAAAATAAAAAAATAAAAAACTACTGACCTGGTCCACTACCCTATTGACACCATCCACTGCCATACTGACACTGTCCGCTGCCCTGCTGACCACGTCCACTGCATTATTGATAAAGTCCACTACCATACTGACACCTTTCACTGCTGTACTGACTGACAACATTCACAGTCCTACTGACACTAGTAGCAGAACTACCACATTCACAAAGATCACACTTGCGACTGGCGTTCCACCCTGTGGGGGCCCAAAAATAGCAGAAAGGGGGCCCACTGCAGAAAATGTGAAAGGGTCCCACTGCAGGACCATAATAAAAGGCCCCGCAATGGGAATAAAGGGCCCTGGTATCAGTGGGAAGGGCCCCAGCTGGGGGTCAGCAGGGCCATTCATGGTTTCTTGCACTGGGACCCTGAAGGGTCTAGTTACACCTCTGAATATAACTCACCCTTTTTCATCACTATCACGCAAACTGTTATTTGGGTCAGAAGGGAATCTTATAGCAAGGTCCATCAATGTCAAAATGAACATGTGTCAACAAAGCTGCACAAATTGTAAGACTGTATAGCACTAACAATTATTAAGTATCCACCCCAAGTGAATCATGCCAACCTGACACTAACTCTGCCTCACCCAGACTGGTTCTCTGGGTTATGGTACATTGCTAGCACTAATATTTTTATTAATCATACTAACTAAGCCAGTTAGCATTAACAATATAATTCCTCGTGCTTATAAAATCTGTTTAGAGAAATCTTTACTTTAATACTAAAAGGGTAGGCAATAAATAGTCAAGGTTGCCTGTGTAGATGTTACATGGCTTTCACTAATTTACAGTCTTTTACTGTTTTTCTGTTTAATTACCTGACATATTAAAGGCTAATCTCTTAGCACTGCAAGCGTGTTCAAAGCTTATAGTTTACCTAAGGAAAGATAACATAATTATCTGTACAGTACTCCCACCCAGCAAAATCCCTATAGAAACCCTGCCTTTGTTATTGACATAAAAACATCAATTTATTTTTTGGTACATTTTAGGCAATTTAGGTCTAACAGTTTTTGTCATACTAGTGAAATAGCATTATTATTGATGTCAGTCTATCATAAGTAAAATGGATTGTGAACTATTTATGATTTTCCATTTGAAACAGAAACATAATTTCACTAGCCCCTCGGGCAATTTCACTATTTATAAGAAGAAATTCAGACATCAGTTAACTAATAAATTTGACACATTCTAAATGCACAGTGTCATTTTTTACGGTAGACATCTACAGCAGCAATAATTTATTATTTAATGTTAGTAGATCACTGACTGTTTTATTAGTAGAAAAGCTCACTATAATTTTACTAAATGTTACTCCTGTCAAGTAATTCATTTTCTTGAAAGCTGAACAGCATGATCCCAGCTGTGTCTATTTTTGAAAACACCTGTTCACAGAATAGATTCCCTTACTGTACTGTTCTCTACAGGAGAATATTTTGTGCTCATGGATTTTCTCTAAGGGATTTTACCTTCTTTCACCTTTGATTAATAATACTTTATGCAGATAATGGCATCGTCTGATTTTATTCTCACTTGATTTTTAAGTGCTAGCATTATTTTATGTTTTATTCATAAAACTATTGCTTTTTAGGTTAGATGTACTTCTGATCTACTATTTAGATGTAAATGAGAGAAAAAAAAATATATGATTTGTTTAAATAGAAAGCTTACATTGTACATGAAAAACACAATTTAAAGTGTTTTAGCCTCAGGCTACGCAGTGGGTTCTTTACAGTAAGGGCTACAATTCTCTACCACAAATGGTAGTAACTGCGGAGAGTATGGCTACTTTTAAAAGACTCTTGGACAGTTGGACATACATCTCAAGGATCAAAACATTCAGGGATATGTGAAATGATTACGGCCACACACACCTACACAAATGGCAGCCTCCAGCAAGGAGAAACAGTGATGAAAAACTGAAAATTGAAGAATTAAAAGAGGTACATGGAAGCCAGCCAGCCCCCAGTCTGATGTACTCACCCTCCAGTCTGCCACCAACCAAGTAGACCTGTCTCACGATATAAATAAAGAACAGGGGTTTTGTTGACACGCATTTGCAAACGCATGTGTAAGCTGCAAGGCCTCTATGCGGCACCCTATGTTACTTGCAGTCCTAACACTGACTATTTTGAGTGTCTCCACAATGGAAGCACATGGCTGCTAATGGATAGATGGGAGACAGGTGGGAGGGAGGCAGCCCAAACCTCCCCCAACCCACTTCCATCTATGACTGGTCTAAAATATCATAGGTCAAAGTTCTCCCCAAAGTAAACAAATATGGCCCCCGCGAACAAAGCCATGTGTCCGCAAATTTGGTGGGTAGCGAACAAGCAAAATTCGCTGCGAACCGACCGCAAGGCCATCTCTATTCTTAAGATGATTTTGCTGCCATTTGCAGCCCTCTAGCCCTTTCCATGTTTGTTTTAGAGGCATTTTAGTGTTCAAATGTTCGGGTCTCCATTGACTTCAATGGGGTTCGGGATCGGGACAAGGTTCGGGTTAAGTCCGGGTCAAGAGCCAAAACTTTTTTTTCAAGTTTGGTCGAACCCACCGAACCCGAACATCCAGGTGTCCGCTCAACTCTAGCTATACAGCCTCTTATCCCCAAACCAGCAACTACTGTATTTAGTGCATAGTAGTGCAGCACTCAACTAAACCTTGGCACAGGAGAAAAATAAACTCTTTACATCTCTAACACACAGACTCGCCTAACATCTGTGAACAGTTCCCTTTCCTAACTGGAGTACCCTGATTGGCAAGCAAAAGTCTGCTGTGTGTACTCCCCTCCCAGATACAACAACCAATCAATGGAGGCCTGAAGAATGTCCGTAGAATATTTCAAAAACCCTTTCCCTACTGCAATCCCCAATACATTTCTTAAAATACACTGTATACAATAGGCTACCATCCCCCCACTACTTTACATTCACATACCCAACATATACAACTATGCTTTCATTAGATACAATATATTCATGAGAATCAATAATGAGGTGAAACTAAAATTAGAAATCAGTGAAACAGCCACATAATTCAATTGAAATGTCAAAACCTAGGGATAACTATGAGAGGCAAGGGAATATGGAACATGAAGTATTGATTTCCATTAATAATGCAAGCAAATTACATTAGCCTTTGTTACTTAAAGTTCACAACTAATCAGGTATCTGTGTGTTGTTCAAGAAGTGTAAGAGAAACTGATTTTAAATGTTAGTGGATTTATATTATTATATATAGTTAGGAAATTTCTCCAATAAACTCACACCTATATCCTAGTAGAGAATTGGTGTATATATGTCAAAAAGATGTATGTCTAATCAGAGTGTAAGCAAGTACTTTCAAGGGGTTTACTGTATTGTCTGTTTTTTTATATATTTTCTTTCTATTGTGGTTCTATTTACTTTTGTTGCATTTCTTTGTAAACTGTATATTGCAATGTGAGTTAATTGCACTGTTTAATTATGTAGTCCTGCAGTGTTGGTGAGTCCAGAGCCGCAAGGGCTAACTCTGCTGGTTAGATTTTTCCTGACTTTTTCCGAAGTACCATCCTCTGCTGGTGCAAACAGTTAATAGGTTTTGCTGATTTTAAAAATTTTGACTTTCAGCTCTGATTGTAGAGATTTCTCCTAAACGTGTGCATGTCTGGTTAGGTCAGAAAGGATTGTGTTAAGGCTGGGGCTGGCAACCGTTGATTGCAATCTACCCTTCAATAGCAGGCAGGTGACAGGTAGATTGCTTCCCTTCCTTGCTGACCCCCGGGATGCTGCTCCCATAAATGCAGAGGGGCACAAGGAAGGAACAACTTAATATGCTGCGCCACTAACAAGCAAAAGGAAGAAGAACCTGGAAAGGAGGGGCAGCAAGGGTGGCATTTACTGGAACCGAGCCCCTGTAGCTCCCCCCTGCAGTAACTTCTCCTCACCTCCCTCCTATTGGCTTTCATCTGCTTCAGGAGGAAAATACAGGGAATCAGTTCCAGGAAATGCTGCTCCGGCCCCCCTTCGGTCCAGGTTCCCCTTTTTTCTGCTACCCAGGCTTCCCTATGTGTTCCCCTGCCCCCCCCCTCTCCCCACAGCACTGCCAGCTTCCCCTCCTCCCTCTGTCCCTCTGGCTGCTGTGGGATTATTTCAGGATGGAGAGCTGAGAAAGGGGCCACTAAATATGTAATTTACTGGCTCCTTCTCTTTCTGAATGAACACAGTGAGTAATAAATACCAATCACTTACTGTGTTCAATAATAATTTTAAGCGGAATTCCACTCAAAAGTGACTCCTCCCCCCTGAAATGTGCCACAATATATGCACAATAGGGAACTGGCTGTGAAGCCACAAGGTTTCACTACCGAGTTTCCCTACCATCAATGGCAACGGCAGCACCCGACAGCCAGTGGAAACATCGGCTGGGGTGCCGACATCCTCAGGATGTCACGTGTCTGTGACGTAACGCATAGGAGGAGCTAGTGACGCGAAGCATTCCTGCACGCAGTCTGTCATCACCCACAAGCTGTCTCTCCGGCGAGGGGAGAGATCAGAAGTTTTGGCTGCATCTTGTGAGTAGTAGCTGCGGTGAGAGTACTGGCTGTTATTGGAAACTTGGACTGCAATTTAGCTACTGACCTGTCAGGGGAACAATGCACCAGAAGGGTAACCCTTACCTAGATGTAAGTGAGAAGTGTTTTTAAGGAAATAAAGTCTTTGATTAAAACTTTAATTTGGACCTTTCTTCTTTCTTATATACATTGTGCTGATTGCTATATGAAGACAGTCCAAGGAGCTATCATAGGATATTTAAAGGCTTTGTCTTTTTATACTGAAGGTGAGCGCGCATTTTAGCCACACACTTTGGTGGAAGATAATTCACCCATTTTTTTGTTTTTGTTTTGTGGGACACTGCACAGTGTTTTTTCTTTTTTTTTTTTTTACAGAGGTGTTATTGGGTTTTTCACTTTTTTCACTTTTTTCACTTCACTTGTATAATTGCACATGTCACAGCATGTTGGTTCATATGCACTGCACTGATTGATGAACCTTCTATGTCACTTATCTTAAAGATAATTTACTTTTCTTGACAATATTACACTATATGCTCTTTATTTTGTATTTATATATCTGGGGAAAATACATCGAGAGGAGAAGTCTCCCCACAGAGATGAATCGCATCACAGTTTGTTACAAGCATTGACTTTAATTGTCGGAGCTAATAGCACCAGATTATCCAATCAATTAGTGGATGAACTTTTCACACACTTTTTTCTTGAACTTTTCTTTTTGGACTTTCAATATTATATATATTTTTTATCTCTGGACTTTCATTTTTTAATTTGTTTTTTTTTGCACTTTTTTGGCATCATTTTGCACGTTTAGAAATTCACTGCAATTGGGAAGTTTTTTTTTATATATTTGTGCTTTATTTTTATTCTGCATTTGATTTTTACTTGCTTGTTATTTATTTATATATTTTGAAGGTTTATCATATTGTTTTTTTCTATTACACTTCTTGGTTTATCATATTATTATTTTAGCTTCATCACACATCTGAATAGCGCACTACCCTTTGCTTTTATAAACAATCCACATGTCCTGCAGAGCTGACTGGGAGGGAGACACGCCTAGAAGGATCTGTTTCTGGCTACTGTAAGTAAAGACCTAAGCAGAGGGGCCTGTTCTGTGAGGGCCATCTCTTAAAGCTAGTAAAGTCAGTGGACGGGTGCCAGCTAAAAGGGATACTGCTTAGTGTCCCGAAGAACTAAAGCTCATCGAATCTGCAGCCAGAGCAAGCGAAGGCCTTTTTCTTCCATACAAATGATGTATGGTTTAGCAAAGGTTCTGCTATTCAGTTGAACCAGGTGAGGCCAAGTGAGAGTTGTCCTCATCTGTACATAGTTAAAGTTGGAGTATCCCACCAATCCCTTCTACTATCCAAGTTCTACCAATAAATAAAAAAAAAAAAAACAAATCCCCTAGACGTGTCATTGGATAATGAGTGGATGAGTGTGTATCTGGTCGAGTGGAAATACCCAAGCAACTGGCTGCAGGATAATCAGAGGGAGACCCAGAGAATTCTGTACTCAGCGAGGCAACCCCTATAGGGGCAGTGCTCCATTTGGGGGCTCATCTGGGATATCCTCTACTGCAGGCCCTAGCCAGCCTAGTTGCGAGCAGCCGAGTGAACAAGATATGGATTCAGCCATTGCAGTTGCATGGGGACAAGTGCAAAGGGCTTGGATGGAGCGTTGCACTATCATAGAGGTCCCAGGGAGCGGGTGCAGAGAGAGAGAGAGAGAGAGATCCGACAGTGGGTGAGAGCCTTAGTACCGGACCAGAGAGCATACATTCTGGATGTGAGGTCAAAGTTCACCCTGGACTGTTTTCAGGTGCTGATGGAATGACAGGAAGACATACCCCCCTGTTTTCAGGATGAAGAGGTACGTCTGGCGGAGGGGATAAATGCCTGGGTGATTCTGTTGCAGTCAAGAGAAGACGCAGAAAAAGGGCAGCCACAAACCAGAGGGGGGGACATGGTACAGGCTGGTGCAGGCCCCTGTGGAGGCAGGGCCCCCCCTGATTCATTGTTTGCTGATATGAGCCAGTTAATAGGGAGTCTAGTGAAGAATGGCTCTGCCACTGCCAACCAAGATTATAGGAGACTCAGTTTCTTCTCAGGGCAGATACCCATCCCACAGAGGGAGGAAGAGTTGAGTGATGAGTCGGGGCACAAAGGCAGTAGAAGAGTGGAGTGATCCGTAAACGGTAAAGAGACAGCAGCTCAGTGAAAGGCTTAGAGGTCAAGAAGCAAAAGTAATCCGTAATCTGCAAATGGGAAAGAAGGACTGTATATCTTTGGACTATATAGATGTCTTATGCGCTGTTTGGAGGAGTAGAGAAGACCTATGATCTCTTGTACAAGTTTATTCATACTCACCAGCGAAAGGGAGAAAGACCTTCAGAATATGTCTCCCGAGTGGATAGAATGTTGCACCAGATCATCTTAAAGAGGGGCTAAGACCCCAAGGACGCGACCGAGTTTACCAGGACCGAGTCCTACAGGGGGCACGTCCAAATCACCAAATTGCTTTGGAGAGGCTGTTAAAAGGAGCTTGAGCAGTCCCTACTAGGGATGATCGAACTTTTGAAAAGTTCGGTTCGACCAAAACACCAGAATTTTCCAAAAGTTCGGTTCGGATTTCAGAACCCCAATGAAATCAATGGGACCCGAACTTCAGTAATCAAAAAACACAATTTTTAAGCCCTAAAACCCAATAAATGCCCCTAAAAGTGCCTAGGGTTCTGGGTCATGCCCCATTAACTATTAATCACACAAAAAAAGTTCTTAAAAATTGTCATTTTTGATAAAAAAGCCAATTATTGAAAAAAAAGAGATTTTTTTATTTTGACTTTGGATTTAGTATCTGGGGGGTCTAAAAAGTGTACATGTGAAGTTTCAGCTCTGTAGCATGTCCAGAACCATGAAAAAAAAAAGATAATTTTTCAGTAGAACAGGGATGTGGGACCCTCCTTTAACACCTATATGATCTTTTTTTCTGGTTCTGGACATGCTACAGAGCTGAAACTTCACAGGTACACATTTTAGACCCCCCCCCCCAGACACAAAATCACACAAAAAAAGTTCTTAAAAATTGTCATTTTTGATAAAAAAGCCAATTATTGAAAAATTTAAAAAAAAAAGAGATTTTTTTTTATTTTTACTTTGGATTTAGTATCCTGGGGGGTCTAAAAAGTGTACATGTGAAGTTTCAGCTCTGTAGCATGTCCAGAACCATAAAAAAAAGATCGTTTGTATTAGAAAACTTTCAGCTCAGGGGGTTGGCTTCGCTGCTGTAACACCTTGCCGGTTTAATAGAAGGCATTTTTTGGGTTCTTTGCAGTAAGGAAAAACATCTGAACTTGTGTATAGTGGTACTGTGCACAAGTTCTGATGTTTTGCATGCCTCCAAAAACCCCCAAAAAATGCCAGCAAAAACACACCTGGGCATTTTTTTTTTTGACGCTAGCGTTTTTTTGGCATTTTTTGGGGTTCTTTTGAGGCAGGCAAAACATCTGAACTTGTGTATAGTGGTGTATATACACACATACATATATTTATATACACACCTATATATGTCTAGGTGTGTATATAAATATATGTATGTGTGTATATATACCACTATACACAAGTTCAGATGTTTTGCCTGCCTCAAAAGAACCCAAAAAAATGCCAAAAAAACGCTAGCGTCAAAAAAAAATGCCCAGGTGTGTTTTTGCTGGCATTTTTTGGGGGGTTTTGGAGGCAGGCAAAACATCTGAACTTGTGTATAGTGGTGTATATACACACATCCATATATTTATATACACACCTAGACATATATAGGTGTGATAGTAGCAGAAATATATGCTTGCGCTAATGAAATCATTTACAGTAATATATTTCTGCTACTATCACACCTATATATGTCTAGGTGTGTATATAAATATATGTATGTGTGTATATATACCACTATACACAAGTTCAGATGTTTTGCCTGCCTCAAAAGAACCCCCAAAAATGCAAAAAAAAACGCTAGCGTCAAAAAAAAATGCCCAGGTGTGTTTTTGCTGGCATTTTTTGGGGGGTTTTGGAGGCAGGCAAAACATCTGAACTTGTGCACAGTACCACTATACACAAGTTCAGATGTTTTTCCTGACTGCAAAGAACCCAAAAAAAATGCCTGCTTTGAAACCGGCAAGGTGTGGAGAGAAGCTAACCCCCTGAGCTGAAAGTTTTCTAATACATACAATCCTTTTTTTTTCTGGTTCTGGACATGCTACAGAGCTGAAACTTCACAGGTACACCTTTTAGACCCCCCAGACACAAAATCACACAAAAAAAGTTCTTAAAAATTGTCATTTTTGATAAAAAAGCCAATTATTGAAAAATTAAAAAAAAAAAGAGATTTTTTGATTTTTACTTTGGATTTAGTATCTGGGGGGGTCTAAAAAGTGTACATGTGAAGTTTCAGCTCTGTAGCATGTCCAGAACCATAAAAAAAAAGATTGTTTGTATTAGAAAACTTTCAGCTCAGGGGGTTGGCTTCGCTGCTGTAACACCTTGCCGGTTTAATAGAAGGCATTTTTTTGGGTTCTTTGCAGTCAGGAAAAACATCTGAACTTGTGTATAGTGGTACTGTGCACAAGTTCTGATGTTTTGCCTGCCTCCAAAAACCCCCCAAAAATGCCAGCAAAAACACACCTGGGCATTTTTTTTTGACGCTAGCGTTTTTTTTGGCATTTTTTGGGGTTCTTTTGAGGCAGGCAAAACATCTGAACTTGTGTATAGTGGTGTATATACACACATACATATATTTATATACACACCTAGACATATATAGGTGTGATAGTAGCAGAAATATATTACTGTAAATGATTTCATTAGCGCAAGCATATATTTCTGCTACTATCACACCTATATATGTCTAGGTGTGTATATAAATATATGGATGTGTGTATATACACCACTATACACAAGTTCAGATGTTTTGCCTGCCTCAAAAGAACCCCAAAAAATGCCAAAAAAAACGATAGCGTCAAAAAAAATGCCCAGGTGTGTTTTTGCTGGCATTTTTTGGGGGTTTTTGGAGGCAGGCAAAACATCAGAACTTGTGCACAGTACCACTATACACAAGTTCAGATGTTTTTCCTGACTGAAAAGAACCCAAAAAAATGCCTTCTATTAAACCGGCAAGGTGTTACAGCAGCGAAGCCAACCCCCTGAGCTGAAAGTTTTCTAATACAAACAATCTTTTTTTTTTTATGGTTCTGGACATGCTACAGAGCTGAAACTTCACATGTACACTTTTAGACCCCCCCAGATACTAAATCCAAAGTAAAAATCAAAAAATCTCTTTTTTTTTTTTTAATTTTTTCAATAATTGGCTTTTTTATCAAAAATGACAATTTTTAAGAACTTTTTTTATGTGATTTTGAGTCTGGGGGGTCTAAAATGTGTACCTGTGAAGTTTCAGCTCTGTAGCATGTCCAGAACCAGAAAAAAAAGGATTGTATGTATTAGAAAACTTTCAGCTCAGGGGGTTAGCTTCTCTCCACACCTTGCCGGTTTCAAAGCAGGCATTTTTTTGGGTTCTTTGCAGTCAGGAAAAACATCTGAACTTGTGTATAGTGGTACTGTGCACAAGTTCACATGTTTTGCCTGCCTCCAAAACCCCCCAAAAAATGCCAGCAAAAACACACCTGGGCATTTTTTTTTTTTTTACGCTAGCGTTTTTTTGGCATTTTTTTGGGTTCTTTTGAGGCAGGCAAAACATCTGAACTTGTGTATAGTGGTATATATACACACATACATATATTTATATACACACCTAGACATATATAGGTGTGATAGTAGCAGAAATATATTACTGTAAATGATTTCATTAGCGCAAGCCTATATTTCTGCTACTATCACACCTATATATGTCTAGGTGTGCATATAAATATATGGATGTGTGTATATACACCACTATACACAAGTTCAGATGTTTTGCCTGCCTCCAAAACCCCCCAAAAAATGCCAGAAAAAACACACCTGGGCATTTTTTTTTTACGCTAGCGTTTTTTTGGCATTTTTTTGGGTTCTTTTGAGGCAGGCAAAACATCTGAACATGTGTATAGGGGGTATATATAGACATATATGTCTGAATATATACCCCTAGACATATATAGGTGTGATAGTAGCAGAAATATATTACTGTAAATGATTTCATTAGCGCAAGCATTTATTTCTGCTACTATCACACCTATATATGTCTAGGGGTATATATTCAGACATATATGTCTATATATACCCCCTATACACATGTTCAGATGTCATGTCTGACATCAAACATGTCCTCAAAAAAGCACTGGCAGTGGCAGCCCCTGCAGCATAAAAAATGCTTGGCTGGTGAGAAGCCATATGGGTGTGCCGAAGCAATTCAGAGAAATGATCATTTCTCTATAGCGGTCACCCTGCTATGGAAGGGTTTTGTCACCCTGCCATAGCAGTCACTGCCAGTTAACCCTACACTACACTACGGTCCCCTTACACTTAACACTTTCCCTACAGAAACTAAATTTTTGAAGCTAACTTAAGTGTAAAGGAGCACTCTAACTACACTAGATATCCCTTTCCTCACACTAAAAATAGCTAAATGACACTTTTAAAGTAAAATTAACAGAACTGCTTCCACTCTCTTCCATGTCCAGTATAACAATGCTAGGAATATGGCGGGGGCGATCTTATATACTGGGGAGCGTATTCACTAATGATTGGTCTAGGGACCCCTAGTCACTCCAATCACATTCCTAGCATTCTCCTGCCCCCTCAATTGGCTTTTGCTAATGGTTCTGGTCCAATCACTGGCTTTTAAAGCCCATTTCCTGAAGCATTGCATTTTGGGCGGTTCTGGTTGCCGAATTCCGAACTTTTTGGGCAAAAAGTTCTAAATTCGGCCGAACCTCGAACACCCAATGTTCGGGCCGAACCGATGGTCGACCCGAACCGTTCGATCATCCCTAGTCTCTACTTACCCAGAGTTGATGAGCGAAGTGAGGGAAGAGGAAGCTTTACTAGAGGAGAAGAGTCAGTAAGGTTGGCCATTTTCCCTTTTAGTGGTAGTGTATTCAGTTAAAGTCACTCTGATAATCTCATTGCTAAGTGTCTATATTGCTTGTACGTGGGAATGTTGCTGTTATTCACTGTTTTCTTTGCTATTTGTACATATCAGTCTGCTGACTGTTAAATTCAACCAGGTTTTGGGGTGTTTTCCCAGGATTTGGCCGATTAATGCTCTTATACACCCTTTTTGCTATCTAGTTATTACAATATACTGTTGAACTCAGTTTGCATTCTGTCTGTGTTTCATTTAAAGTAGTATACACTATGTCAGAACCTAGAGTGTCAGATGGGCTGGAAAGTTCCCAGGGTCCGGGCAGCACAGGAGGACAAGAAATATCTAGCAGCCCCCATGGGGTGGTGCTACATGTATATTGCGAGACTCAGACTCAGGGACTGCTGTTAGCTCATTTCTTCATGTTAAAAAGTAATAGAAAATATATGCACAGCTATTAAAACATGTTCAGAAAATAACTGTTTAATAGATCCATTTTTGTTAAATCACCAAGCATAAGGCAAAAAATAATTAAGTAACATGGTACGTGCAGTTAATAGTACTAGAGACTAGTGTTGAGCGAACACGGACTGTATTATTCGTGTTCGTACCGAATAATTGGATTTTTGTTACCCGAACACGAACACGGACACTTTACTGTATATTCGGGTAAAAATCCGTGTTCGGTCGTTTTATTTCCGGGTTTTGCATGCTTTGGCGCTCTTTTCATGGCGGGCTTTCAACAGCCAATCAACAATCGTTTAACTGGTGTGCCTTAAGCCATCCCAGCCATGCCTGCAAATGTCTCAGTAGCTGTGATTGGCCGTCTGAAGCATGTGACCAAGTCTTTATAAGTTCGAGGCAGCCGCAGCGGCGTCATTATGCTGCTTAGATCAGGGACAGAGCACACATCAACGTGCTGGCTGCTGATTAGGGAAAGATAGGCAGGAAAAAACCATTTGTGTCCGGATAGAATTGAGGGACAGGTCGGAGTGTTTAGGCAGGGCGAGTTGTAGGCATTTTAGGGATAGAGTCTGCTGAATTATAGGGTCAGTGTGTTCTACAAACTACAATCGATATTGCTGTGTGGGGTGGGGTCTGCACTTAGTTCTCCTGATCTACGATCTCTTCTCAATCCTGTTAGGGACAGAGTCTGCTGAATTTTAGGGAAAGTGTGTTCTACAAACTACAATCGATATTGCTGTGTGGTGTGGGATAGGAGATAGGCAGGTGTCAGTGATCCACATCCATTTTTCTGTGTGTGGGCTGCAGTGAACACAATCTTTTTGGGGTGCAGTGAACACAATCCTTTTGGAGTGCAGTGAACAAAATCTTTGTGGGGTGCAGTGAACAAAACCTTTGTGGGGGTACAGTGAACACAATCTTTGTGGGGTGCAGTGAAGACAATCCTTGTGGGGTGCAGTGAAGACAATCCTTGTGGGGTGCAGTGAACAAAATCTTTGGGGGGTACAGTGAACACAATCTTTGTGGGGCGCAGAGAAGACAATCCTTGTGGGGTGCAGTGAACAAAATCTTTGGGCGGTACAGTGAACACAATCTTTGTGGGGTGCAGTGAACAAAACCTTTGTGGGGTGCAGTGAACACAATCTTTGTGGGGTGCAGTGAAGACAATCCTTGTGGGGTGCAG
Organism: Pelophylax lessonae; assembly: GCF_965119305.1. Lineage (NCBI taxonomy): Eukaryota > Metazoa > Chordata > Amphibia > Anura > Ranidae > Pelophylax > Pelophylax lessonae. The sequence goes on from NC_138772.1 coordinate 323,541,480, forward strand.
TGAAGACAATCCTTGTGGGGTGCAGTGAACAAAATCTTTGGGGGGTACAGTGAACACAATCTTTGTGGGGTGCAGTGAACAAAACCTTTGTGGGGTACAGTGAACACAATCTTTGTGGGGTGCAGTGAACAAAACCTTTGTGGGGTACAGTGAACATAATCTTTGTGGGGTGCAGTGAAGACAATCCTTTTGGAGTGCAGTGAACACAATCTTTGTGGGGTACAGTGAACACAATCTTTGTGGGGTGCAGTAAACAAAACCTTTGTGGGGTACAGTGAACACAATCTTTGTGGGGTGCAGTGAACACAATCTTTGTGGGGTGCAGTGAACAAAACCTTTGTGGGGTGCAGTGAACACAACCTTTGTGGGGTACAGTGAACACAATCTTTGTGGGGTGCAGTGAACAAAACCTTTGTGGGGTACAGTGAACACAATCTTTGTGGAGTACAGTGAACACAATCTTTGTGGGGTGCAGTGAACAAAACCTTTGTGGGGTACAGTGAACACAATCTTTGTGGGGTGCAGTGAACAAAACCTTTGTGGGGTACAGTGAACACAATCTTTGTGGGGTGCAGTGAAGACAATCCTTTTGGAGTGCAGTGAACAAAATCTTTGTGGGGTACAGTGAACACAATCTTTGTGGGGTGCAGTGAACAAAATCTTTGTGGGGTACAGTGAACACAATCTTTGTGGGGTGCAGTGAAGACAATCCTTGTGGGGTGCAGTGAAGACAATCCTTGTGGGGTGCAGTGAACAAAATCTTTGGGGGGTACAGTGAACACAATCTTTGTGGGGTGCAGTGAACAAAACCTTTGTGGGGTACAGTGAACACAATCTTTGTGGGGTGCAGTGAAGACAATCCTTTTGGAGTGCAGTGAACACAATCTTTGTGGGGTACAGTGAACACAATCTTTGTGGGGTGCAGTGAACAAAACCTTTGTGGGGTACAGTGAACACAATCTTTGTGGGGTGCAGTGAACACAATCTTTGTGGGGTGCAGTGAACAAAACCTTTGTGGGGTGCAGTGAACACAACCTTTGTGGGGTACAGTGAACACAATCTTTGTGGGGTGCAGTGAACAAAACCTCTGTGGGGTACAGTGAACACAATCTTTGTGGGGTACAGTGAACACAATCTTTGTGGGGTGCAGTGAACAAAACCTTTGTGGGGTACAGTGAACACAATCTTTGTGGGGTGCAGTGAACAAAACCTTTGTGGGGTACAGTGAACACAATCTTTGTGGGGTGCAGTGAAGACAATCCTTTTGGAGTGCAGTGAACAAAATCTTTGTGGGGTACAGTGAACACAATCTTTGTGGGGTGCAGTGAACAAAATCTTTGTGGGGTACAGTGAACACAATCTTTGTGGGGTGCAGTGAAGACAATCCTTGTGGGGTGCAGTGAAGACAATCCTTGTGGGGTGCAGTGAACAAAATCTTTGGGGGGTACAGTGAACACAATCTTTGTGGGGTGCAGTGAACACAATCTTTGTGGGGTGCAGTGAACACAATCTTTGTGGGGTGCAGTGAAGACAATCCTTTTGGAGTGCAGTGAACACAATCTTTGTGGGGTACAGTGAACACAATCTTTGTGGGGTGCAGTGAAGACAATCCTTGTGGGGTGCAGTGAAGACAATCCTTGTGGGGTGCAGTGAACAAAATCTTTGGGGGGTACAGTGAACACAATCTTTGTGGGGTGCAGTGAACAAAACCTTTGTGGGGTACAGTGAACACAATCTTTGTGGGGTGCAGTGAAGACAATCCTTTTGGAGTGCAGTGAACACAATCTTTGTGGGGTACAGTGAACACAATCTTTGTGAGGTGCAGTGAACAAAACCTTTGTGGGGTGCAGTGAACAAAACCTTTGTGGGGTACAGTGAACACAATCTTTGTGGGGTGCAGTGAACACAACCTTTGTGGGGTACAGTGAATGCAATCTTTGTGGGGTGCAGTGAACAAAACCTTTGTGGGGTACAGTGAACACAATCTCTGTGGGGTACAGTGAACACAATCTTTGTGGGGTGCAGTGAACAAAACCTTTGTGGGGTACAGTGAACACAATCTTTGTGGGGTGCAGTGAACAAAACCTTCGTGGGGTACAGTGAACACAATCTTTGTGGGGTGCAGAGAAGACAATCCTTTTGGGGTGCAGTGAACACAATCTTTGTTGGGTACAGTGAACACAATCTTTGTGGGGTGCAGTGAACACAATCTTTGTGGGGTGCAGTGAACAAAACCTTTGTGGGGTGCAGTGAACACAATCTTTGTGGGGTGCAGTGAAGACAATCCTTGTGGGGTGCAGTGAAGACAATCCTTGTGGGGTGCAGTGAAGACAAACAATCCTTGTGGGGTGCAGTGAAAAAAATCTTTGGGGGGTACAGTGAACACAATCTTTGTGGGGTGCAGTGAACAAAACCTTTGTGGGGTACAGTGAACACAATCTTTGTGGGGTGCAGTGAATACAATCCTTTTGGAGTGCAGTGAACACAATCTTTGTGGGGTACAGTGAACAAAACCTTTGTGGGGTACAGTGAACACAATCTTTGTGGGGTGCAGAGAAGACAATCCTTTTGGGGTGCAGTGAACACAATCTTTGTGGGGTACAGTGAACACAATCTTTGTGGGGTGCAGTGAAGACAATCCTTGTGGGGTGCAGTGAAGACAATCCTTGTGGGGTGCAGTGAACAAAATCTTTGGGGGGTACAGTGAACACAATCTTTGTGGGGTGCAGTGAACAAAACCTTTGTGGGGTACAGTGAACACAATCTTTGTGGGGTGCAGTGAAGACAATCCTTTTGGAGTGCAGTGAACACAATCTTTGTGGGGTACAGTGAACACAATCTTTGTGGGGTGCAGTGAACAAAACCTTTGTGGGGTACAGTGAACACAATCTTTGTGGGGTGCAGTGAACACAATCTTTGTGGGGTGCAGTGAACAAAACCTTTGTGGGGTGCAGTGAACACAACCTTTGTGGGGTACAGTGAACACAATCTTTGTGGGGTGCAGTGAACAAAACCTCTGTGGGGTACAGTGAACACAATCTTTGTGGGGTACAGTGAACACAATCTTTGTGGGGTGCAGTGAACAAAACCTTTGTGGGGTACAGTGAACACAATCTTTGTGGGGTGCAGTGAACAAAACCTTTGTGGGGTACAGTGAACACAATCTTTGTGGGGTGCAGTGAAGACAATCCTTTTGGAGTGCAGTGAACAAAATCTTTGTGGGGTACAGTGAACACAATCTTTGTGGGGTGCAGTGAACAAAATCTTTGTGGGGTACAGTGAACACAATCTTTGTGGGGTGCAGTGAAGACAATCCTTGTGGGGTGCAGTGAAGACAATCCTTGTGGGGTGCAGTGAACAAAATCTTTGGGGGGTACAGTGAACACAATCTTTGTGGGGTGCAGTGAACACAATCTTTGTGGGGTGCAGTGAACACAATCTTTGTGGGGTGCAGTGAAGACAATCCTTTTGGAGTGCAGTGAACACAATCTTTGTGGGGTACAGTGAACACAATCTTTGTGGGGTGCAGTGAAGACAATCCTTGTGGGGTGCAGTGAAGACAATCCTTGTGGGGTGCAGTGAACAAAATCTTTGGGGGGTACAGTGAACACAATCTTTGTGGGGTGCAGTGAACAAAACCTTTGTGGGGTACAGTGAACACAATCTTTGTGGGGTGCAGTGAAGACAATCCTTTTGGAGTGCAGTGAACACAATCTTTGTGGGGTACAGTGAACACAATCTTTGTGAGGTGCAGTGAACAAAACCTTTGTGGGGTGCAGTGAACAAAACCTTTGTGGGGTACAGTGAACACAATCTTTGTGGGGTGCAGTGAACACAACCTTTGTGGGGTACAGTGAATGCAATCTTTGTGGGGTGCAGTGAACAAAACCTTTGTGGGGTACAGTGAACACAATCTCTGTGGGGTACAGTGAACACAATCTTTGTGGGGTGCAGTGAACAAAACCTTTGTGGGGTACAGTGAACACAATCTTTGTGGGGTGCAGTGAACAAAACCTTCGTGGGGTACAGTGAACACAATCTTTGTGGGGTGCAGAGAAGACAATCCTTTTGGGGTGCAGTGAACACAATCTTTGTTGGGTACAGTGAACACAATCTTTGTGGGGTGCAGTGAACACAATCTTTGTGGGGTGCAGTGAACAAAACCTTTGTGGGGTGCAGTGAACACAATCTTTGTGGGGTGCAGTGAAGACAATCCTTGTGGGGTGCAGTGAAGACAATCCTTGTGGGGTGCAGTGAAGACAAACAATCCTTGTGGGGTGCAGTGAAAAAAATCTTTGGGGGGTACAGTGAACACAATCTTTGTGGGGTGCAGTGAACAAAACCTTTGTGGGGTACAGTGAACACAATCTTTGTGGGGTGCAGTGAATACAATCCTTTTGGAGTGCAGTGAACACAATCTTTGTGGGGTACAGTGAACAAAACCTTTGTGGGGTACAGTGAACACAATCTTTGTGGGGTGCAGAGAAGACAATCCTTTTGGGGTGCAGTGAACACAATCTTTGTGGGGTACAGTGAACACAATCTTTGTGGGGTGCAGTGAACAAAACCTTTGTGTGGTACAGTGAACACAATCTTTGTGGGGTGCAGTGAACAAAACCTTTGTGGGGTACAGTGAACACAATCTTTGTGGGGTACAGTGAACACAATCTTTGTGGGGTACAGTGAACACAATCTCATACTTCTGAAGCTTTGAGGGTGCTGCCTGTTCTATACTCCTCCTCCTCCTCCTCATCCATCCTTTTAGGTGTACAAACAATAGTAATTGGGGCCTAGTGTGCTTCTGTACGTGTGAAAAACATACACTTTTTTTGATCATATTTCCTATTCCGCTATTCAATAAAAACCTTTGGGGCTCAATTAAATTGCGGAATAGTCTGTGTCGGTACGTGTGAGATCCACCTTTCCAAGTTTTTGGGGTTCATCTCATACTTCTGAAGCTTTGAGGGTGCTGCCTGTTCTATACTCCTCCTCCTCCTCTTCCTCATCCATCCTTTTAGGTGTACAAACAATAGTAATTGGGGCCTAGTGTGCTTCTGTACGTGTGAAAAACATACACTTTTTTTTGATCATATTTCCTATTCCGCTATTCAATAAAAACCTTTGGGGCTCAATTAAATTGCGGAATAGTCTGTGTCGGTACGTGTGAGATCCACCTTTCCAAGTTTTTGGGGTTCATCTCATACTTCTGAAGCTTTGAGGGTGCTGCCTGTTCTATACTCCTCCTCCTCCTCTTCCTCATCCATCCTTTTAGGTGTACAAACAATAGTAATTGGGGCCTAGTGTGCTTCTGTACGTGTGAAAAACATACACTTTTTTTTGATCATATTTCCTATTCCGCTATTCAATAAAAACCTTTGGGGCTCAATTAAATTGCGGAATAGTCTGTGTCGGTACGTGTGAGATCCACCTTTCCAAGTTTTTGGGGTTCATCTCATACTTCTGAAGCTTTGAGGGTGCTGCCTGTTCTATACTCCTCCTCCTCCTCCTCCTCATCCATCCTTTTAGGTGTACAAACAATAGTAATTGGGGCCTAGTGTGCTTCTGTACGTGTGAAAAACATACACTTTTTTTTCATCATATTTCCTATTCCGCTATTCAATAAAAACCTTTGGGGCTCAATTAAATTGCGGAATAGTCTGTGTCGGTACGTGTGAGATCCACCTTTCCAAGTTTTTGGGGTTCATCTCATACTTCTGAAGCTTTGAGGGTGCTGCCTGTTCTATACTCCTCCTCCTCCTCCTCCTCATCCATCCTTTTAGGTGTACAAACAATAGTAATTGGGGCCTAGTGTGCTTCTATACGTGTGAAAAACATACACTTTTTTTTGATCATATTTCCTATTCCGCTATTCAATAAAAACCTTTGGGGGTCAATTAAATTGCAGAATAGTCTGTGTCGGTACGTGTGAGATCCACCTTTCCAAGTTTTTGGGGTTCATCTCATACTTCTGAAGCTTTGAGGCTGCTGCCTGTTCTATACTCCTCCTCCTCCTCCTCCTCATCCATCCTTTTAGGTGTACAAACAATAGTAATTGGGGCCTAGTGTGCTTCTGTACGTGTGAAAAACATACACTTTTTTTGATCATATTTCCTATTCCGCTATTCAATAAAAACCTTTGTGGCTCAATTAAATTGCGGAATAGTCTGTGTCGGTACGTGTGAGATCCACCTTTCCAAGTTTTTGGGGTTCATCTCATACTTCTGAAGATTTGAGGGTGCTGCCTGTTCCATACTCCTCTTCCTCATCCTCCCTTTAGGGTAGGAAAAAATTTAATCGGGCCTAGTCTGTGTTTGTACGTGTGAGATACACAGTTTTTTATCCTATTCCGCTATTCAATACACACCCTTTTGGTGTAAAAAACATTAAATTGCGGCATAGTTTGCATATTTGACTGTGAGATACACCCGTGCGATACTGTTGTTCTTTTGTTCCGCTATTCAATAAAGACCTTTCTAGGGCAAGATCTTAAATTTCAGAAATATGAGGAGAGCGTCAAATAGGGGCCGTGGCCTGGGTCGTGGTGGTGCTGCTGCTAGAGCTCCTGTTGCAAGGAGAGGACGTGGTCGATCTGTGCCAGCTACATGCACAAGTGAAACACCTTCCTCAAGTGTGAGTAGGCGACAGAACCTGCATCAGTATTTGGTAGGGCATCATACGCCTCTTGAAGTGATGAGGCCAGAACACAGAGAGGCGATAGTAGATTGGTTTGCTGCTGACAGTGCCTCCAGTTCCTTCACATTGTCTACCACCCAGTCTACTGCAGAAAGGTCAGAGTTGGCACCTGCAGCCAATGTCCAACCGTCTTTCACCTCACCCCCTTGCAAATCAGGCAAGCAGTCTGAGCCCCAAGCCATACAGCAGTCTCTTATTCTTTTTGAGGACTCTGTCAGCAGGGTTTCCCAGGGCCATCCACCTAGCCCTGCCCCAGAAGTGGAAGAGATTGAGTGCAGCGATGCCCAACCACTTATTTCTCAAGATGAGTACATGGAAGGACCATCACAGCACGTCTCCGATGATGACGAAACGCAGGTGCCAACTGCTGCGGCGTTCAGCATTGTGGAGACCGACAGGGAGGGCAGGGGTGAAGACTGGGTGGAAGATGATGTGGAGGACGATGAGGTCCTCGACCCCACATGGAATGAAGGTCATGCAGGTGACCTGAGTAGTTTGGAGGAAGAGGCGATGGTCGCACAGAGCCACCAGCACAGCAGAAGAGGGAGCAGGGTGCAGAAGCGGAGCGGCCGTGCCCTAGACACTACGCCTGCTACTGCCCAACGCAGCAAGGGAACGAGCGCACCAAAGTCAGCTCAAAAGAGTTCTCTAGCGTGGAAGTTCTTCAGAAAATGTGCTGATGACAGGACACGAGTGGTTTGCACCCTGTGCAATCAGAGCCTGAAGCGAGGCATAAACCTTCTCAACCTGAGCACAACCTGCATGATCAGGCATCTAAGTGCAAAGCACGAGCTGCAGTGGAGTACACACCTTCAAAACCAAGAAACGTCTCTGGCTCATCCTGCTTCCTCTTCTGCTGCAGTCTCGGCCGCTCCAGTCACCTCTGTAGTCATACCGGTACCTGCCACCCCGCAAACAGACGATCTGTCAGCAACACCACCACCTGGGTCACCAACAACCATCTCCACAATGTCCCGTGGAAGCGTTCAGCTTTCCATCTCCCAAACACTTGAGAGGAAGAGGAAGTACCCCCCTACCCACCCGCGATCCCTGGCCCTGAATGCCAGCATTTCACAATTATTGGCCTTTGAAATGCTGTCATTCCGTCTGGTGGAGATGCCCAGTTTTAAAAAGCTTATGTCGGTGGCTGTCCCACAGTACGTCGTGCCCAGCCGCCACTACTTTTCCAGGCAAGCCATCCCTTCCCTGCACAACCAAGTGGGGGAAAAAATCAGGTGTGCACTGCGCAACGCCATCTGTGCCAAGGTCCACCTAACTACCGATACGTGGACCAGTAAGCACGGTCAGGGGCGTTATATCTCCCTAACGGCACACTGGGTAAATGCAGTGGCGGATGGGCCTGAGGCGGATAGCAATTTGGCACATGTCCTTCCACCACCGAGGTTTGCAGGGCGCTTCAGTTTGCCTCCTGTTCCTAACTCATCCTACTCCGCTACCTCATCCTCTACCTCCTCCTCATCCGGACAGCGTAATACCTTCACCACCAACTTCAGCACGGCCAGGGCTAAACGACAGCAGGCAGTTTTACAACTTGCCTGTTTGGGGGACAAACCACACACCGCGCAGGAGTTGTGGAGGAGCATGGAACAGCAGACAAATGAGTGGTTGCTGCCAGCGAGCCTCAAGCCCGGCCTGGTGGTGTGCGATAACGGGCGAAATCTCATAGCAGCTCTGGGCCTAGCCGGTTTGACGCACATCCCTTGCCTGGCGCATGTGCTGAATTTGGTGGTGCAGAGGTTCCTTAAAAACTACCCCGATATGTCAGAGCTGCTGCAGAAAGTGCGGGCCGTCTGTGCGCACTTTCGGCGTTCTCACCCTGCTGCTGCTCGCCTGGCAGGGCTGCAGCGTAACTTCGGCCTTCCCGCTCACCGCCTCATATGTGACGTGCCCACAAGGTGGAACTCCACCTTGCACATGCTGCAAAGACTGTGCGAGCAGCAGCAGGCCATAGTGGGTTTCAGCTGCAGCACGCACGCGTGAGTCGCTCTGCGGAACAGCACCACTTCACCACCAATAACTGGGCCTCCATGCGAGACCTGTGTGCCTTGTTGCGCTGTTTTGAGTACTCCACCAACATGGCCAGTGGCAATGACGCCGTTCTCAGCTTAACTATCCCACTTCTATGCCTCCTTGAAAAAACAATTCGGGCGATGATGGAAGAGGATGTGGCACAGGATGAGGAGGAGGAGGAGGAGGATGAAGAGGTAACATTTGCAAGGCTTTCAGGGCAGTCATTCGCAAGGGGCTCCGAGGGTGGGTTCCTGCACACACAAACGCCAGGGACACAATTGTCCAGCAGGGGCACAGTTCTGGAGGATGAGGAGGATGAGGAGGAGGAGGAGCTGGAGGAGGAGATGGAACCATGTTCACAGCAGGGTGGCACCCAGGCCAGCTCATGGCCATCACTGGTGCGTGGCTGGGGGGATACAGAGGACACGGACGATACACCTCCCACAGAGGACAGCCTTTCGTCGCCTCTGGGCAGCCTGGCACACATGAGCGATTACATGCTGCAGTGTCTCCACAACGACCGCCGAGTTGCCCACATTCTAACTTGTGCTGATTACTGGGTGGCCACGCTGCTGGATCCCCGTTACAAGGACAACGTACCGTCCTTAATTCACTCACTGGAGCGCGATCGCAAGATGCGCGAGTACAAGCGCACGCTGGTAGACGCGATGCTGCTGGCATTCCCATCTGACAGCGGGGCCACAGTGGAAGCACAAGGCAGAGGAGGAGGAGGAGGAGGTCGCCAACTCAACCAGGGCACCGCCAGCACCTCAGAAGGCAGGGTTAGCATGGCCGAAATGTGGAAAAGCTTTGTCAGCACGCCACAACAAACAGCAGCACCAGCAGCTCAGATGGAACGTCTTAGCAGGAGGCAGCATTTTACCAACATGGTGGAGCAGTATGTGTGCACACGCCTACATGTAGTGAATGAGGGGTCTGCCCCCTTCAACTTCTGGGTCTCCAAATTGGGCACATGGCCTGAGCTTGCCCTTTACGCCTTGGAGGTGCTGGCGTGCCCTGCAGCCAGTGTATTATCTGAACGGGTATTTAGCACGGCTGGGGGTGTTATAACAGACAAGCGCAGCCGCCTGTCCAGAGACAATGTGGACAAGCTCACGTTCATTAAAATGAACCAGGCATGGATCCCACGGGACTTTTCCGTACCTTGTGCAGAATAGCAATGGATACCGACCTTACCCAGCCATTGTTCCATTTTTGCTCTTTCTCACTCTTTTGGGGTGTACCCTCATTTAAAATTTGTGAAAAGAAGCAGTGTTGGCTACCTCGTCCTCCTCCTCAGGGCCAGATTAACGTAGGGGCTATTGGAGCTGCAGCTCCATGCAGGCCCCTACCTTTTATATAGGCCCCGGGTTGGCCATATTCACTGTGACCGCTCTTCTGTCACTTGTAAACACAGAAGTCTGGCTTCTATGCTCGCTTCCCCAGGCAGCACCCTCAGAACCTCCCCACACAGCGCGAAGGCCGGACAAGGAGGGACAGTTGCCGATGCATGGATGTGTTTATGGTCTTCAGAGACAGCATCCCATGTTGAATTAGGCATGCATGGCTGCACCCTTCCTCCTCTGGGTGCATGCCAAGGCACGGCCCTTAAGGCCCTTCAAAATCCTCAGCACCAAGACCATGATGCTCTTAATCCGGCCCTGGTCCTCCTCCACCGCCGCTTCCACCTACACCGCCCATAGGTGTGCGCAGCCTATTGCATTAGGGTGTGCACCCCAAAGTTGAAATACACATGCATGTGTTTGCCTACATGTACATGGCCCCGATACATTACTCTCCCTGCTGGCAAAGAGAAATAGAGCAGAGCAGGTGCGAGGGAGATCTTTCCCATCTCCTCACTGGCAAACAGAGCGATAATGCTATGTGCCCTAGGTGATTAGGGTGTGCCCAGGTACACCAGGCACACCCTGTGCGCACGCCTATGACACCGCCACATCCACAACCACCTCAACCTCCCTCCTACTCCATATGGGCCTCGTCCTTCAGAGATGAAGAACATTGTTTTATTTTTCTGTTTTTTTTTTGTTGTTTTAAGTTATTTCCCTATCCACATTTGTTTGCAGAGCACTTGCCATGCTCTTAACTATGTTTTGCTGCCATTTGCAGCACTCTAGCCCTTTCCATTGGTGTTTTAGAGCCATTTTAGTGCCTTAAAGTTCGGGTCCCCATTGACTTCAATGGGGTTCGGTGTCCGGGAAAAGTTCGGTAAAAGTCCGGGACACGGACCCGGACTTTTTTTTAAAGTTCGGCCGAACCCGTCGAACACGGACATCTAGGTGTCCGCTCAACCCTACTAGAGACCATAGAGATTAGCAAACATCACTCACTAACCAATACTCACAAAATAGCAATGCACAATCTATGATGTTATGAGCCTATTGATTTTAATCCATCAAGGCATATTATCTCTTATCTACATCTGTGGTTTCCCACAGAGACACCTCACCAAATCATATATCTTACAAATAACAGCTCAAAATAGCAGTGCCTCAGTATGAATCCCTTACAAGAGACAGGGAATGCTCCTACTGGGTAGAGATCCTACACAAGGAAAATTTGTATAGTACCTAGACATCTGTTACAATCCTTTTCCCATTTTTGAAAAAGGGAAAATGAAAATGTTATACACCCCACGGGCAGATACTGCTGGGCCTGGAGAAGAAAGTCAAGTGGCATTACTACAAAACATAGGCATGAAACTGACCTTAAGAAACATTGTTAAATTTGGTAATTTGCAGTGTAAAGTTGCAATTTTTGTGCAGGCTAAACACATTTTGGAACATAAATAGAAGACTTTAGAAGCATGCAGAATGTTCACCAACTTTAACCATTTTAGCCCTGGAGGATTTTCCTGCTTAACGTTCAGGCCTCTTTTTTCAACTTGGCACTGCGCGACTTTAACTGACAATTGCACGGTCATGCAACGCTGTACCCAAATTAAATTTACGTCCTTTTTTTCCCACAAACAGAGCTTTCTTTTGGTGGTATTTGATTACCTCTGCGCTTTTAATTTTTTGCGATATTAATAGAAAAAGAGCGAAAATTGTGCGAAAAAATTGACATTTTCTAATTTCTACAGTTAAAAAATATCCAATATATTAAATTTTTGTCTTTTTTAGGCCAACAATGTATTTAGCTACATGTCTTTGACAAAAAAATTCTCAATGAGCATATTTTTAACCATTTTAAGACCAGAAGATTTTACCCCTTTCCTGACCAGGCCATATTTTGCGATTCGGCACTGCGTTAGTTTAACGGGCAATTGCGCGGTCGTGCGACGCTGTACCCAAATTAAATTTATGTCCTTTTTTCCGCACAAATAGAGCTTTCTTTTGGTGGTATTTTATCACCTGTGCGATTTTTAATTTTTGAAAAAAAGAGCGACAATTTTGGAAAAAAAAATATATATTTTTCACATTCTGATATATAACATTCCCCCCCAAAAAATTACAAATCCAAATTTTTTAACATTTTAGGCCAATTTTTTTTCTACTACATATTTTTGTTAAAAAAAATCACAATAAGCGTATTTTGATTGGTTTGCACAAAAGTTATCACTTTTACTAGCCTTGGGAATGATTTGTCATTTTTATTGTTTATTTTTTTTTTTTACTAGTAATGGCGGCGATCTGTGATTTTTTTTTTGTGGGACTGTGACATTGCGGCGGACAGATCGGACCCCTAACTGACATTTTTGACACTTTTGGGGGGACCGGTGACATTACTACAGTAATCAGTGCTAAAAATATGCACTGTTACTGTAATTATGACACTGGCAGAGAAGGGGTTAACATTGTTGGTGATCAAGGGGTTAAATGTGTGCCTCATGCTTACTGACGTGTGTGGGGGAGGGGGTTGTGTGACACAGACACAGATCGCAGGTTCAGCTATGCTGAATCCTGTGATCTGTCCCTGCCTGTCACAGAGGAGATCAGCCTGCTTTGTTTACACAAGCGGGCGGATTTCCTCACTCTTTCCCCGACGATCGGGGAAGAGCAGCGGTGATCACCGCCTCTCCTCCCCTGGCCCGACTCCCGTTGTGTCTGAATACACGCGCGTGCCACTGAAAGAGGGAGGAGTCCAGCGACATAGGTCTATGTCGCTGGACCCAGCCGAGTCGCTCTGCTGAAGTAGCAGCAACATGAGCGGTCGGCTAGTGGTTAAACTTGTGCTAGCTAATAATCTTAATAGTAAATATTCTTGTTGATGCAAAATTAATAAGCATTCACTAAACTGTTATAAATGTATATTGAACTGTGACTTGTGCAAACTAGACTAATGCAAGCTAGGACTGTATATCTTAATTAAACATAATTATTAGTATCTAGCTAATCTTATATACCTCTTTGTAAATTCTGACAATAATAAATATATAATCATCCTGTACAACTAGAATGAATTAATATCTTGTAAAAAGTAAATTTTTAGGAGATCATTTTTCATGTAAGGTTTGTCATTTATTCATGTAAGGTTTGCTTTAAATAATATTTCCATTTATTTATATTCTTTTAGGCTTACACACGGAAAACTGTGATAACATAAAAAGGGCTGGAAGCTATCTATTGAAAAAAATTGCAGCCCTAGGCTGAAGTCTGTATAGCCTTTCCATAATCTGGGCCTGATTATATTAGGTTATTCTGCCACTTTTAATTAAATTATTTTGACAGATTCCTTTATCTCATGTCAGATTTGTTTATTCATATTTGTTCAGAGTAAGCAAGTGTGCCACTATTACTTTATATCTTGCTTATTTTATTATTATACTCAGAAAACTGATTTGTAATCAGTGCATTTAAATTAGAAACTTAGTAACCATGAAAGGAACTGAGGGTCTGTTAGTGAGTCATTTTCAAAGCTTCTCTCCCACTTGATTACTACAAGATGCAAACATCAGTCAGCCACTAGAATGTCATTAAGGAGTACCATGTTAAATTTAGACATGCATTTGTGATGATTCACTTTAAAACAGTTGTTTAAACTCACATTGATTCATTATTGTGATGGCAGACTGCCATATCATATTTATTACTTGTCAACTTTATTTAAAATGTTTTAAATGCAGAACACATTTTAATGTCTTTAAGGATCAGAAATAATCTATTTTGGCATTTGTTTTCTTTCCTAAACATAAGACAATCCACTATACAACAATAATGTTAAATGATATACCAATAATGGCTTTCTGGTTGGACTACTTAGAGCTATGATTATCTAAGGATCCAATTTTTTTGTGAGGCAATGTACTGTATGTTGGCACATCATCTTCCATGACTGAACATTATCTGCTTATGGCCTTTGTTGTTGTGCTTTTGTTTGTGTCAGATGAGTTTTGCATTCCCAACACATCTATGGGAATGCAAAGCCTGCTTGAAACAGGACAAATGCAGGTCAAAAAAAAGGTTAACTGCATCTATCAATGAATTCTGAATGATCTCAGAAGCATCTCAACCTGATGTAATGGACACAAGTTAATTGATACAAGCCCTTAAACTAGAACTTCAGCTTTTTTTTTATGACAGTAAGAAATGGTTCAAAAATTTGTTGTTGCTGTTTGGCTCCCCATTAGTGACATTTTTCCTCCCCTTCCTGTTTCTGAGACACAACAGGAAGTGAGAGTAATCCCACAGCTGTCAGCTCTCACCAGCAGATGTGTTTCCACTGTCAGTTTTCCAGCTCCTCTTCTGGTGACAACTGTCATATTTTATATTTTCCTTAATTGTTTAGCCCAATAACACTGATCACAGAAGAGAAAGTGAGAGGAACATAACTGCCTTTCATTAATCTACTTTTGTCCTGGCAAAATTAAATAGGAGTGGGTACCACCATCTCTACAGTTTTATTCCCAAAACACATTTTTATTGCTGTATCCCATGGGACTACTGAAAGCCTATTGTAAATGTGTTTAAATATAAATATAATTTATTACATAGTTTTAAAACATAATTATTACAATAAATTTTAAAAAAATAACAGTAACAGGCCTTCTTTTTGTACTCTTGTGGATCTGTACCTGGGAAGGCTGTGGGCCTGTTACACGAGAATGTAACATTGAAAAATGTTTTTAGTATTAAGCTGTGGACTAAGCATGCTACAACACACTTGGAAGTGTTAGTAGTTAGGGTTTATCAATGTAAATATAATCATTATTGGGAATTGATATAATATTCTGTATGATTTTCTTATAGAGAAATTTCTTCCATATTCTCATGAGGAAATGATTGATGTCACGAAACACATAAAGAAAATCTATTCCCACCAAAAGGATATATTGATTTTTACGTACAGGATTAAAACAACTTAAAGGGTCAGTAAGATAGCAGTAATTGATTGGTGTTATGTTGTTCATTGTGCAAAGGCCCGTTTCTGTTCAATTTCTTATTATTATAACAAAACTATGTTTTAAAACAATGCAATAAAGTAAATATACAGTATATCTACAAATTTACAAATGTTTTTCAGGCCCTTAAATCGTCCCATGGGATACAAAAATACAGATTTGTTTTTCCAAAAAGAAAGAGAGAGGAAATTTTCCAGCAATAAAAACCTAAGAGGGTCTGACTCTTCCCCTACTAAACTAGAAAAAACATGAAAATACACTTTTCAGTATATCAACTTCATATTCATATTTAAAGCAGAGTCCAGCCCAAAATGGGAAGCTCCATTTGTTTGCACCCTCCACTGCCACATTTGTCACTTTTTGGGGGATCGGGTAACTGGTCTTGACAGGTACCCACTCCCACTTCATAGTAAGATCACCGCATGTCGATCTGCGTCACGTACAGCCCCTCCTCCTCCCTCCCGCTGCCCTCTGGGACCTGTATGTGCCCCAGAAGAGGGTGGGACCATTCAGGAAGCACAGCGCGACTCGCACCTGCGCAGTAGAAAACTGAAGGCTTCACTGCCAGTTTCCCTTACTTACAATGCAGGTGCCTGCACCCGAAGCCGATGGATAAATTGGCTTGGAGTACCAACATCGCAGGATCACTGGACAGGTAAGTGTCCTTATATTAAAATTTAGTAGCTTCAGTATTTGTAGCTGCTGACTTTGAATTTTTTTTCCCCCAGACTGAAACTCTGCTTTAAGAACATATAGGGGTTGATTTAAAAATCTGATGCAGCTGCTGCTCCCGACTGGCTCCCAATCAGCGCTCTCAGCCAATGGCTGAGAGCACTGACCGGAGTGTTCTAGTGGGGGAGCTACAGGGGAAATAGCTCAGATAGTTAGTACAGCGGCATCTGACCTGAGCTGTCAGTTTTTTTTTTCATTCAGCCCTCTGGGTTAAACGAAAAAAAAATTGCAGTTTGTACTAGGCTGTAGTCAGACTCATAATATACAGATTACTTGGTAAGTTCCGGCAAGCAACAGTAATGACGCAAAGAGTACAACATACCCAAATTGGCCAATCAAGTATTTGTTATAGCAATCAGATATTGAGGACTTTTGAATTATTACTTAGTTCAAAAGCAACTATTTAGAAGTATTAAAGAGAACCCCAGGAAGGGAAAAAAATACATTTAGCAAAAAATTTTGGATGTGAATCTCTATATAATAAAAAATGTTCTTTTCTGTGTTCTTAACATTAAACTGGCCGCATTAGAGAGCACAGGTAAATCCAACACTTGTCCACACTCAGTTCTGTCAGTACTAAACCGAAGTCCTACACACCCACCAAGATCTAATTAAAAACTTTCATCGAAAAGTAACTTTGTAACTTGTAAAAAAAATGTATATACATAATCTAATTTTATGCACTTTATAGTAATTTTTATACTGAGCAGCATTCATGTTTTTAGGAAATCTGTCACGAAAGTAATACAGAAGGTACATTTACATACCTCCTTCATAAAATGATAATTGCCCGACTGAAAATATGTCGATACTTTCTGAATCACTGACCCAGAAAAACTATGCAGCAAGTCAAAATTCATGATCTGCATATTAGCTTGGGGACAGTGACTTAGATAGTACTGAAGCCAGAGGGTTTGTATGACAGCAAGTTTATAAGCATTCTTTGAAATAGGACTGCAACTGTAGTTTTCACAATTTGCTCATGACATATTTCTTTAATGACCATTTAATAGTCAGTTTTTTTTTGGAATAACCCTTCTTATACTACTGAAAAAAAAATGTGTGGCATAGACATTTTTCCAAGTATGCACCCTAATGGATCTTAATAATTAATTTAGTATAGACACTCTTGCCATGGACTCTTTAAACTTTTGCCTAATGCACATATTGTAGCATTTTCAGTTTTGCTTTTGAAAATCAATTTTGAATAAATTAAAGTTTTTTTAAAGCACATCTAAACCCCAAAACAAAAAATATGATGCATTTCTGCTTACTTCAATTGAGGTGCCTGCATTTGTTCTCTTTTTCAGGCTTTTTTTCTTTATTTTCACCTAATAATCCTGTGAATAACATACTTCCTATCCATGGGTGGCTACACTCACTCACTCCACTTTCTCTGTTGAGAGAGCTTTTGTTTTCCCCCAGGCTTGACTGTAAACATCTCTTCCTCTCCTCATTCCTTTAAAAGGGGGATGGGGAAGTACTAAATTACAGAGGATGAAAATCCAATCCGTAATTTTCCTTTCTTTGATCATCTTCACGACTGCATATCATAATTTAAGGCACACCCGCCCAACCTTAAAGACCTTATTGGACTAGTGATCATCATCATCATGGATGACCTTCCTGGTGCATCATGGCAGCATATGATGGGAATTAACCACATTAGGGAACTCTTGCCGCACATTTACTGCGGCAGGCTGCCTCTCCTGTGCGAACTGACAAGGTACAGCGTCGCACAACCACGCAATTTTCCTGTTAAAGTAACGCAGTGCCGAATCACAAAACATTGCCTGGTCATTAAATCTTTACGGTCCAGAAGTGGTTAAAGGATAATAAAGGAGGGTGCCTACAAGCAAAATTATTTTTTTTCAAGAAGAAGAAGACGCAGAAAAAGCTTGCTGCATAACAGATCTCCAAAAAATTGTCCGTTGTCAGTCTTGCAAGATCTATTCTGTTAAGGTAGATAAATGTACTGTATTTCTCGAGGACCACATGGCTGCCTTACAAATGGTCTCAGGAAACACTCTACAGGAGATTACTACAGCCCTATTGAGTGTGCCTTCAAGTCTTCTGGGATTGACAACTATTGACCCAAATAGGCCTTCTAAATCACTTTCACTAGCAAGGAGGTTAATATTTTCCTCTAAGCCTGGAGACCTCTTCTTGGTTCATATATTAAACAACGTTTTGGAGTTCCTAAAAGATTATGTAGCAGTTAGGTATTGCTTGAGTTTTAATAATATGTCCAGTTGAAGAGGTTCAGCTGTGGAGGTAGAAAAAAAGTGCTACGATGATTAAAATGGAACATAGGTACTACTTTTGGGACAAGTCTGGCAAAGATCTCAAAACAACTAACTAGATGAGGTTCTTCATGGCCGAAAATTTGATTTCGGAGACCCTCCTCGCTGATGCTTCATCCACCAGTAATACTGACTTTGAAGTTAATGACTACAGTGTAGCCTCTTCTGTCAGCAAGAAAAGAGGCATAGAAAGCAATTTTAGTACTACTCAGAGATCCTATTTTAGAAAGGAGAGTTTGTAGGTGAATTAATCTTGATACATGTTTTGATTAAATGAACCAACAATAGATTCAATGATACAATGATTGTCACCTTTAAACCTGAAGTAAGTCTTTCTTTCTCTTCTTCCTCTTTGGAATCCAACCCCAAATCAGGCCTAGATAGCTCTCTGTAAAGTAAAGGTTGTCTTTTTGACTTCCTAGGCATTGGCCCTGGAGAAATGCTGTTAAACATATCTTGCATCAACTCTTTGATTGATTGTTTCAATAAAGTTGCCACCTCTATTAAGTCAGCCTCTCTCTCTTTTGTTGCCTCTGTGTAACAAGCTTGACACACCAGCTTTTCTGGCAGAGCCTGTTCCCTGGACCCAATAGCAATTTCTTGGTGGCTGTTTATGGTGTCTGGAAGAAGAGGAATTGTAGCGTCCTGAGGGTGAACTGGAACAACTTCTTTGAGAGTGATGGTAAGTGACAAGAGAAAGATTCATGACAATCTTGTTCATGACTGCTGTGACGGGTTCTGGAGTGTTCCCTTACCACAAGGAGTATGGATCTCTTCTTCAGCAGAGCTGTTAACACAGTAACAGTGATCCTTTTCTAAACCTTACGTTAGAACAACTATGCAGTCTATGATGGCAGCATCATCCGTAGTGCAAGGATGCTATAGCAGGACAAAACACAAAGCTGAACAACAGCAAACAACCATTATCCCTAGCCACTAATAATAACAAAGCAACGGTGACTCACCTAAAAGTGACTCCCAGAGAAGTCCCAAGATCTGCAAAGTAGTGGAGGGTAGACAGCCAAAAAATGAGGATCCGAAACAAACAGAGTGCCCTGTAACCCCAGTGTGCACAAAATGCCATTTGATTTGAGTGTTTTGGTCATTGCGGCACCCCTGATGATGCCACTACTCCTGAACATGCTCATATGCAGCTGGAAGGATGGGTGCCACCTGGAACTGGAAGAGAGGAAACACCTTCCAGCAGATAGAGACGCTATAAACCATGATGCAATATGTACACAGGCTTATATAAAGCCTTTTTCCAGAAAAAAAAATAACCCACTATTACTTGCATTGTATGTAAATTATAACTTTCTCAAAGTCATTATTTTTTATAAGCGTGTCCCACTGACTGTTGATAGGTCTTTCAGGTCCAATTTTTATGCTGTGGAATTATGGGGGCTTTCCTAACCTCTGTTTTTTTAGGAAGTGAACAAACCTAAAAGAGCTTAGCGTGTTGCTAGGTGTGGGGCTTTTGCAGCTTATATTTGCAGCTCCTATGCACAGTTTTTGCTTCTTAAACAGGAAAAAAGGTAACACACGAAAAACATGGTTGTGCAAATTTGACCAACAATAACAGGATAGCAATGATTGAAAATCTTTTTTTTTTCACAAGCAGAAAGTTTTAATTCTGCTTTCTTGCTGGCTTAAAGTACAGTATTCTGTTGCTTCTTTATTTTTTTTCATTGTCTTTTTTTTAAGATAAATAAGTGAAATAAATAGACCAACTTGATGTAAATAACCTTATCAATGTGTATTCATGGTAAAAATGTTGTTTCTATGTATAATTTGTAATAATATAGACTGTGTGTTTGTACTGTGTGGAATACTATATTTGTATCTGGTGGCAGCCATATTTGTACTTCACTTTTACCTACACAATGCAAGTCTAAAGGATTCATTTCAAAAGGAATAAGGGCTGTGTACTTAGAAAAGTGAATGTTTACTTGGCTTATAGTTGGGCCAATAATGGATCTTTTTAAGCAATCTCTTCTAACAAGATAAGTTTCCCATGACTGGTGGACTGCTTTTATTGTACCTATCCACAAGAAGGGCAGCAAGGTAGATGCTAGCAATTACAGGCCAGTGAGTTTAACATCAGTTGTAGTCAAGTTAATCGAATCCCTCCTGAAAAGAAGGATCATTGATCATTTTAAAATACACAACTTGCTGGACTCAAAACAGCATAGCTTTACTGAGGGCAGATCATGTCAGACTAATCTTATTTAATTTTTTTTACTCTATTACCAATGTTTTGGACCAGGCTGGTGCTGTAGACATAGCAAATTTTGATTTCAGTAAGGCAATTGATACAGTTTCACATAATGATCTAATACCTAAGTGTATATGTATAAATGGTTCCTGCGCTATCCTGGAAATAAATCAATCCTTAATGCTGCACCACAATACTGATACTATAAAACAGTCTAAAAATCGGTTAAAAAGGGGGTGGTGGTGCGCTTCAAGGATGAATTAAATAAATCCAATTAAATTATTTATTTGGATTTAAATGTGGTTCAATATAAAATTGTGATACAATTCTTCTTTAAAATGCGTGGTGAAATTAATATCTAAAGTGCTCAGAGCTTACAATTCTGTTTCTTACAAAATGCAACAAAATACTGACAACTTATGTGCTTAAAAGTTGTAAAAGTAAGTATCCCTTTTCTAAGAAATGTATGTATATATATAAAAATATATATAAAAAAACACCAATGTGCAGATATATATGAAAATCAATACTTCAAGTCCATGCATAAATCAAAAAAACTTATTTGTGCAATATGTTTAAAAATTAAAAAAAAAAGTCCAGAAAAACATTTCATGAAGAAAAACTTTTTTGCAAATAAATTTTCCTTGAATTAATGTGCAGCGTGCTCTTTAATAAATTCCTATCCTGCGGTGACTAGTAGAGTGCAGGTGCTTCAACAAACTTTCTTCCCGTGCAGTAATTTATAAATTGGGTAACTTACCAGATGAAGTGGGTCTCACATATCTTATAATATTGAGACCAAAACCGCTTTATGGTAAGTTCCCTTTAAGCCTCTCCTATACCGTGGTCTCTCTCCCCAGCGTTCTTTATAGAGGTCACTCCAAATGAAGATAAAAGGAAAGAAAACTCCAGATAGTGTGATATAGTTTGGAATTACGGTTTAATCTGAAAAAAATAGGTTTGACAACGTTATAATAGCAGGCCCCAGCAAGGAGCTACAATGCCGATGTCCGTGACAATCACTGCAGAGCGTACACATAATTTCACATATTCAAAAGTAATTTATAAAAATAAGAAACTCCTAGGCGCGGGGAGTATAACCTTTCTTAGAAAAGGGATACTTACTTTTACAACTTTTAAGCACATAAGTTGTCAGTATTTTGTTGTATTTTGTAAGAAACAGAATTGTAAGCACTGAGCACTTTAGATATTAATTTCACCACGCATTTTAAAGAAGAATTTTATCACAATTTTATATTGAAGCACATTTATAATTTAATTGGATTTATTTAATTCATCCTTGAAGCGCACCACCACCCCCTTTTTAACCGATCTAATACCTAAGTTGTACAAACTGGAACTTAACCCTTGGGCGGTTCAGTGGATATGCAGTTGGCTAAAGGATAGATCCCAGAGTGTGGTTGTAAATGGGGTTCATTCAGAACAGAGAACAGCCACTAGTGGTGTACTATGAGGCTCTGTACTGGGTCCTGTTCTATTTAATCTTTATGTAAGTGATATTACTAAAGGTTTGTTCGGCAAGGTACTGTATGTCTTTTTGCTGATGATAGAAAGGTGTGTAATAGGGTTGATATCCCTGGAGGTGTCTGAAACTTGGAACATGATTTGCATTGCTGGATGATTGGTCAAAGCAGTGGAGACTACAGTTCAATGTTTCTAAATGTAAAATTATGCACCCAGGGAAAAAGAATCCCCTGAGAGTGTACAACTTTGGATACAGTTTTAGCCAGCAACATTGAAGACAAAGATTTGGGGGTTCTTATTTCAGATGATTGCAATATGAGCAAACAATGTGACCAGGCAGTGTGTAAAGGAAATAGAATTATAGGATACATCAAAAGAGGCATCACCAACAGGAGGAATGAGGTTCCTATTCCTCTATGTAGATCTTTAGTGAGACCTCATTTAAACTACTGTGTTCAGTTCTGGTGACCTCACTCACAGAAAAATATTGATAAAATAGAATGAGTCCAGAGACGGGTAACAAAATGGTGAAAAGTTTGGGGGATAAAACATATCGAGAGTGACTTCAGGAACTTAATATGTACAGTCTGGAGGAAAGAAGGGAAAGGGGAGACATAATTGAAACCTTAAAAATACATCAAGAGGGTAAATAAGGTTCAGGAGGGCAGTTTTTTCAATATGAAACCAAAATCAAGAACATGGGGACATGACCTCAAACTAACTGGAGGAAAGTTCAAACCTAATCTTAGAAAGTATTATTTTACTGAAAGTGTAGTTGATGCTTGGAAAATGACCAGTAGAGGTAGTGAGACAGTCAACAGTAAATGGCTTCAAACATGCTTGGGACAAGCATAGATCTATAATTAGACAATAAAGTTAATGAAAAAAACAAACAATCAAAAAAAAAAGGGCAGATTCAATGGACTGCTGTCTTTTTCTGCCTTCCCTTTTCTATGTTTCTATGTTATTGAATATAATAAGGCTATATTCCCTTTAAATATGTAATCATATGCAGGGTGTAATGGTTGGGGGTTTTGGCTTAATTTTAGTGTTTTTCAGTGAGTTCAGTCCACTCCAGAAATGCTGTTTAGGGGCTTGCTGGTCCACATTTATTAATAAAAGAGAAAAGTTCATACAGAAAATCAATTTCCCACACAGGGGTTTCCACTGTGAACAGGAATATAAACAACTTCAGCCTTTGAGCTTTCTCTAGCAGCTTTGCTGTTCAGACCTGTTGCCTTGGCCCTCCAGACCATCAAACACAGCACCACAATGCTCCTGTATGCACTCTGTACCTTGGTTCTCTTCCAGTTCCTTGCTGCTCTATCACCATCTGCTCCTGCCCTGTGCTGACATACAGTACATGATCTGGCTGCCCTGTGTAGACTCTCTGACTCCTGGGGAAGGATTTCAGTCTTCCAGACCCCCTAATCAGAGACCTCCTCTCTCTTGGGGGGAGCCCTGAACTATTCTCTGGTCCTAGATTATAAACGCTGTGAACACCAGCCTACTCAGCCTGCTGGTTGCTAGCAAAAACCAGACACTGGTTTGGAGACTCCTTCCTTACCAAAACACTTCGTAGTCTCTAAGCTCCAGTCCCAAATTCAGAAATTACAAAACCCAGAGAAAGATAAAAAGATGTTTCTCCACTCAGAACTGGCATTCTGGAGCCCTGAATATGTACAAACCCCATGTCACTTTCTCTTACATTTTCACAGTGGCAGGGTGTCACACTTCCACAGGATATATAACATTTTTTTTTTTCATTTGCACTTCAGCTTATTCACAAGCTACTTATTCAAAAAGCTATGTAACCATAACCCCTTTTTTGTTTTTACAAACCATTTTTCTTTTCTCCATATAGTTTTTCTTCAATTAAAACTTCATATAAATGATGCTGAACTAGACTCACTGTGCAGCTATCCAGATTGTCTAATCCTCAGGGGCACCTTGAAGGCTGTGCCTGGGCCCCCCTGAACTGGCCCGTCTCTAACAATGATGATATCCGTACTTTTGGGTACTATGTTGGTTAGCCGCAGAGCAATTTCCAGTTATATAGCTGAGCTGTGGCACTGCCTATGGTGTACCCACTCTCTTGTCTCCTATTAGTAATAGAGCTATTGCATTTTGTATCTTTTACTATTGCCATTTTTGTCAGCGAAAAAGGTTTATGCCCTGGGAATTTAGTGCTCGTCATAAACTGGAGTGTAGCGTGTGCACACACACTCTTCTGTTCCTATCCTTTTTCATCAGCATGAAGTAGCTGACCACAGCACAGAGGGAGCAGCCCTGCAGCATCAAGCCACTTCAGGTTCACTAATAGTTCCAGGAAAGCTTGCAGTGCTCCTTCTAAGGGACCTGTCACCAACAGACTGGATCAGCTCACTCTTCTGAGTCTCTCATAGCGCCATCAGGTGTGGCCCTTTCCTCTGCCTTGGAGGAGTTTTCCACAAACATGCAGAATTTAATGGCTAGAGTTGCTAATATGATTGCTGACACAGAATAAAGGGGCTGTAAGCACTTTTCCATGCTTTCCCCTTCAGACTCTTCAGTTTCTGACATACGGTACCTGTCACTGTAGTTTTTCAGTACCTTCAACTGCAAATGTTTTCTCTGAAATGGGAATTCATGAGTTCACTCCCTACTTCTCTCCACCTGTTGTCTACAGTGGCCACAAAAATCCTGAGGAATTATTTTTTCTTCTTTCAAAATAATGCTGATCAATATTGGTAT
Source organism: Pelophylax lessonae (assembly GCF_965119305.1). NCBI lineage: Eukaryota > Metazoa > Chordata > Amphibia > Anura > Ranidae > Pelophylax > Pelophylax lessonae. Next base: position 323,566,030 of record NC_138772.1, read on the forward strand.
TTTAGGAAAAAAGTGATCTGTACCCACTATGGATCAAGTGTTTCTCACCTTAATATATCATTGATTCTACCTGTTGGGGACACACCAGCATTCAAGGATGTGATGAATGCCCATTTGCTGGGATGTTCGTCACGGGTTACTGGAGGAGTGTGGAGGCCAGCCTCCTGCCCACGGACTACAGCCCTGGCTTGTAGGAAAGTGCGGCTCTGGTTGGGGGTGTATGCTGGGGGACCCTTGGAGTACTGTTACTTTGAATTCAAGTCCCTGTCACCCCAAGCAACACAGACTTTGGGCCTAAGCTACACATTGAGAGACTAAAGAGATGCTAATGACGTCTACTGTGGGAATGTGTATTGACAGTTATAATAAGGTGTGTTGAAAATGGAGACGTGCAGTCTGAGAGCCTATGTCTTCTGCTTTCATCTGTTTAGAGCTGAAGTGTGTTCACACTTCTAGGAATGTGTATTCGGCTATGTTTTGGGCTTGTTGTTTGTTGAATTAATTATGATAATGTTGCAGTCTCATTTACCTATTGTCTCTTTCCAGAAGGCCAAGGTATGTTAATTACGTTCTGTATACAATACATTTGCATGACGTAATCAAGCTCCTAAAACTGGATATATATTGGAAGTGAGTTGGTGAATAAAGTGTCTTTTGTTTTACCCTTCATCGAGCTTCGGCTGATGTTTGGGGGGAATTAATGGGCCAGGTCACTGCATCACTTGAGATTCTGGGGACTTAAGACAGAAATACTTGGTCCAAGTATTGGGGATCTGTTACAAAGGATACCTCCAAAAAGTGGTTTAAAATTGTTTCCAATTCCTTGTTTTCAACCTGCTATAACAGTTATGTCAGTCTTTCAGACCAAAGAGGAGGGGCTAATGACCCAAATATAGCCTTAACTAATTATTTAATTGTGCAGCATTTAGAACATTTGCCCTAGGATGACAGTTTGACTGACATTATTTATCATCTCATGTGAATATAAATTTGGTTATAGTTATATTAAAGTCACTCCTGGCCCCTCCCTCCTGCCAAGTGCCCTCACAGCAAGCAGTTGGCAATGGGGGCACCCTAGCCACAGCTTTGTGTGTCCTTTCACACACAGAGCCATGGCTTGTCCCCATCCCCTCTCTCTCTCTGCATTGGCTCACGGGCTGTGATTGACAGCAGTGGGGGAGAGCCGAGTCTCTCGTGCACATCGCTCGATCGCGATTGGGCTCAAGTAAGTATTGGCGGGGCTGCTGCACACAGAAGGTTTTTCACCTTCCTGCATACGAATGCAGGAAGGTAAAAAACCTTCAGACTTCACAACCAGTACTCTGTATTGCTGCTCCAAGTGAGTAGCCTCTAATGATCCCTTCACAACTCCTCAAGTCAAGTGCCAGCCCAGCTCGCATGCTGCACAGAGGAAGAAAAGGAAGATCTGGATGGCTGTACTCCAACAATCCACTTTATTGGGTATAAACATTAAAACTAAATGACAGATGGAACAGACAGATGCTTTTTGAGCTAAAGTCGGCACTTAACCATTACCCAAATGATAAGCGCTGACTTTGGCAGGAAATGCATCTACCTGCTTGTAGTTTGTTGGAGTGCAGCCGTCCAGATCTTCCTTGTCTTCCAGCCTTTACAACCACTTCACTTTAAATCTAGGGTAAAGTGTTCATCTGCAGAACAGCACTGCCAAAAATGTTTGCTGTGCATGCCTTTTGACAATGACCACCTTTTGGAGATTCGCTGAATAATTTTATTAGGACAGTACTGGTGGTAAAAGTTCTCATTTACTACAGCATAAGAAGCCCAAGTCTCATACTTGTACATCTTCTCCTGCCAAAAAGTCAAAGAGTTTAATTTCTCCCAGGTTTCTCACTCAAAAGGAAAGCCTAAGGAAGTGGCCTAGTACTACCACAAACCTTTGTCTTCTAAATCCTCCAAACCTGCAGAAAAATCCTCTTCAGCTTGAAGGGACCCCCCACTTATTGAACTTGCCCAAAGATTTGCTTGTGTGCATACAGTATATCACATATCATGGTTCAGTATGTGGGCTTAGGACAATGCGCATGCCCCCCCTTTTTTACAAGTGCAAAATTCAAAAAGCCTTTAACATACATAACCTTATAAAAAGCACAGCACACTGAGATGAAGTTGCTGAGTGGTCGCCAGCTTTTGCAACCAGGCCATCATGTTTCCCTGTGTGTGACCCTGCTTGCTTTATCCTGATGTCCTGTTGCTGGCCTTTGATGTGTCCTAACTTCAGCTGAAGTGACAGCTCTGTCGCACTAGTAAAGTAGCAGCCCATATCTCTAAATAGAGATCAACACCATCATTCACCCACAGAACCACCTAGTACCTATCAAGAACCATTCTACTGGTCCAAGTGCAGTCGCGAGCTCACACCAACTTTGTCCTCTGGATGCTGTTACTGTACTTCTGCTGCCAATTTGATATCGCCCCTTGCCTGGTTTCTGACCTTGCTCTTGCCTTCTGAATTGGTACCACTGCTAATCTGCTGTAGCTTACTCTAGTTTGTCTTGACTGCAGGCTCAATTCCTGCATCTGCAAGCTCCTGTGCTTCATCTGTGTGCCAGAAATCTGTGCAAGTTCCAGTTTGAGTATGCAGCACACAGAGTATGCAGTATCACAGCAACCAGCAGTATCCAGACTATTGTTGGACTACCCACTGTGAACATTAAGAAAGCATACTTGCATATCTCCTTTTTCCAGTGCATCAACACTACCTTCATTCAACACCCTCAATTCTATATCATAAATACATGAATAGTTTTATATGATACATAAACTAAAACAAATTATAGTGCTCACAAAACCTCTGTATATTAAAATGTATGTTAAATCAGTGCATAGTGATTTGAAAGTCAAAAATAATGTGTCTTCATGCATGCTTCCAGTCCTGCATACAGCAAGGTGAAGAAGCAATCCACCAACTCTCTTCAGACCTGTTGTTTATTACAGAAGGTCAAAAGCACAATAGTGTTTAATTCTAGTGTTTTGAAAAACATATCAGCATCTGTGACATTCAAAGATTCGTCTCCAGCATGAGGGAATTTTCACTGTGCACAGTTCACAAACAAGCAAACAGAGAAAATTCCATAGCGTGATCATTTAAAAAAACCATAGATTTAAAATTGCAAACTTACTTACATTCAGAATGTGCTCAAAGCACCATGTGTATCACATAAGGTAAAAAGACTGGTGGCAAAAGGTGTGAAATACAGCACAGTTGGCGCTGCCTAAACCAAGCTGACTTCCAGCATACATTTGCCCAGCCAGCTTGACTAGTCCACCAAACAGAACCTGACGTAATGACGTATGCTGTGTGGCCATTCTCTACATGTTTCATCACAAACGCTTCCCTAGGGGCATCCACAGGATATGTCTGATCTCTTTATCTACACAGGCTTAACCCTTTCTTAACAGTATACTATATTAGCCCTGTTTGAGAGCACATACAAATTTTGAAAAAACAGGAATCCCAAATCCCTAAAAAAAAGCTTACATAGTTGGTGAGGTTGAATAAAGTTCAATCCAGTTAAACCTATATTTTAGTAGAGAAGGTGTGTGTGTGTGACCAGATGTCACTGTGAACTCCCATTTCTCTGCATTTTGTGTTTACTAAGAAATGCATCCATTTTTTTTTAAGTTAACTATGCTGATACCTCTAACTGTGGAAATTAGCACCACATTTTTTCTGCTCAGACTGTAAAGAACCCCTTACTTACTTTTAGAATAAATCTCTTCTCATCCAACCTTGTGTTTTGGCCACATGTCCTCTTCAGGGTCTTTAGACTAAACAGTATGTTCCAAATATTAAAAGTGAAAAACCTGTGTTCAGGTGCCTATACAACAAAAATGAATCAAAACATAACAAAAATATAATAAAATACAGCCAAACAGCAGCATTCACTGACATCAGGATACAAAATATCAAAAAACATATAAACACAATTTGTTGCTCTGTCCCCTTAAATCTGAAATCTTGCAAAAAATATATATATAATCAAAGTGAAAACCACATAAAATAAATATTTACAAATATACAAAAACACAAACAAATAATTCACCCAAGGAGTATTAATTAGGTGCAAATGAATAAAGTGATATAAAGGGAATAAATCCAAGTCCAAATAATGTGAAAGGATCCCAAAACAGCAAAGTGTTGTCTTCAGTGCCAGAATACTTCAGTGCTCCACTACCTTCAGTACACTGTACAACTGCTTACCAGAAGCTCAGACCCCGAAACACAAAAAGTCTAAGGCCCCATGTACAATGCAGCTGTATAACGGCCGTTTAGGATCATTTGGGCATTTTTTTAAGCAACCCCTGAACTCTCCTCGCTGTTATTTTATGGGTACATGTACACTCAGGCGTTTATAGTAGTTTAGAAGCAGTTGAGGTTTGAAGCATTTTTTTTAAAGCAAAAATTTGCCTTCAGGACAGTAGTTCAGGAGCATTTGAAATGCCAAATGCTTGTAACAGTGTGTAAACTCGCATTTATGAGCGTTTTTGTTTATATGCGTTTTCAATAGGGAATCATTTTTGACCATTTGCAATGTTAAAAAACAGACTTTCCAGAACCCTTGTAAATTGTGGGTTTGGGAGGAGACTGCGAGAGGGAGAGAGAAAGGGGTACATATTAAGTTCCCAAAGTCTCTCTTGATATGTTTTATCCCTCAGACCTTTCACCATTTTTATTACCCATCTTTGGACGCGTTCTATCTAATCAATTTTCTTATTATTACATAGAAGAAAGATATATATAGGGAAATCTGGACCTCCTTCCTCCTGCTGGTGATCCCTCTAGTAATACTTCATAGAATCCTATTTGCTTTTCCGACTGCCTGGCCACACTGTTTGTTCATTTTGCAATCATCTAAAATAAGTACCCCAAATCTTTTTCCTCTGTAGTGCTTTCCAACACTGCACCCCCAATGTTGTACACTGACAAAGGATTATTTTTCCCTAGGTGCATTAATTTACATTTATAAACATTACACTGAAGTTTTCACTGTTTTGACCAATCTTCTAGCAATGCCAAATCATGTTCCATGTTACAGACACCTCCAGGGATTTCAACTCTATTACATACCTTTTTATCATCAGCAAAAAGACATACCTTACCCAACAACCCTTTAGATATCTGCCTTACAACTGGATTAAACAGAACAGGACCTAGTACAGAGCTTTGTGGTACACCAGTAGTGACTGGTCTCTGTTTTGAATGAACTCCATTTACAACCACACGCTGGGATCTATCCTTTAGCCAACTGCATATTCACTGAACCACCCAAGGGTTTAATCCTAGCTTGTACAACTTTTGTATTATGACATGATCTGCCCTTAGTAAAGCCATGCTGCTTTGGGTCCAGCAAGTTGTGTGTTTTTAGGAGTAATTCCATTAACGTGACTACAACTGATGTTAAACTCACTGACCTGTAATTTCCAGCTTCTACCTTGCTGCCATTCTTGTGGATAGGTACAATATTAGCTGTCGGCCAGTCATTGGGAACTTTTCCCGTTAGCAGAGATTGATTAAAAAGCTCCATTATTGGTCCGACAAGGACACCTCAAAGTTCTCTTAAAACTCTGAGATGAATACCATCAGGGCCCATTACTTTAATAAGCTTTAATAGAGCCAGTTCCTCTACTACCTCTGTCTCCACAAAACCTAAAAATGATCCCTCATTACTAGAACCAATATGTACACTTATGAGAAGACTGAAAAGAAGTATTTGTTTTAAATGATTTGCTATATCCAGGTCTCCCTCAACATAAGTGTTGGGTACAGTTTTCATTTGTGTGATCCTATTGTATTTTTTTTTTCTATCACTAATGTGCTTAAAAAAGGTTTTATCTCCTTTGCTAATAGATTTAGAAATGTCCCCCTATTTCTGTGCTTTGGCAGCACTGATAATAAATATGACCCCCTTTCATCTATTTTTATACACTTCTCTATCAGCTACACCTCCTGTTTTCTTAAATCTCCTATATGCTGATTTTTTCTCTTTCGCTATCCTACTTACTTCTTTAGTGAACCATTTTGTTTTTCTCGTCCATTTATTCTTACTATTCCTTCTGACATAGAATCTAATTTCCTCCAAGATGGTAGGGGCCACTGATTACTTACTCCTGTCATTTTACTTAAACCTTTAAATTAATTTTTTTAGAAATTCAAACCTATTCAGCAAAATGTGTCCTTTTGAAATCTAAAACTTTTGTTTTTGTATATGATTTTTCAGTTCTTGTTTTAATATCAAACCAAAGACATTGGTGATCACTAGAACCCAATTTATTTCCTACCTCAACACCAGACAACCCATCCCCATTTTTAGTACTAGGTCTAGAATGAAAACGCAGAGTGAGTCAAAGTACTCGCTCTGCATATATGGGCCATGGCAGGACAACAATACTGTTCTTACTGATTGGCCGGTTAAGCATTACCTATTGATTGGTCAGTAAGAGAAAATACAAGTAATTGGACAGTTAGAAAAGCACTTACCTGTAGGGTTGAGCGGACACCTAGATGTCCGTGTTCGACGGGTTCGGCCGAACTTTAAAAAAAAGTCCGGGTCCGTGTCCCGGACTTTTACCGAACTTTTCCCGGACATCGAACCCCATTGAAGTCAATGGGGACCCAAACTTTAAGGCACTAAAATGGCTCTAAAACACCAATGGAAAGGGCTAGAGTGCTGCAAATGGCAGCAAAACGTAGTTAAGAGCATGGCAAGTGCTCTGCAAACAAATGTGGATAGGGAAATAACTTAAAACAACAAAAAAAAAACAGAAAAATAAAACAATGTTCTTCATCTCTGAAGGACGAGGCCCATATGGAGTAGGAGGGAGGTTGAGGTGGTGGTGGATGTGGCGGTGTCATAGGCATGCGCACAGGGTGTGCCTGGTGTACCTGGGCACACCCTAATCACCTAGGGCACATAGCATTATCGCTCTGTTTGCCAGTGAGGAGATGGGAAAGATCTCCCTCGCACCTGCTCTGCTCTATTTCTCTTTGCCAGCAGGGAGAGTAATGTATCGGGGCCATGTACATGTAGGCAAACACATGCATGTGTATTTCAACTTTGGGGTGCACACCCTAATGCAATAGGCTGCGCACACCTATGGGCGGTGTAGGTGGAAGCGGCGGTGGAGGAGGACCAGGGCCGGATTAAGAGCATCATGGTCTTGGTGCTGAGGATTTTGAAGGGCCTTAAGGGCCGTGCCTTGGCATGCACCCAGAGGAGGAAGGGTGCAGCCATGCATGCCTAATTCAACATGGGATGCTGTCTCTGAAGCCCATAAACACATCCATGCATCGGCAACTGTCCCTCCTTGTCAGGCCTTCGCGCTGTGTGGGGAGGTTCTGAGGGTGCTGCCTGGGGAAGCGAGCATAGAAGCCAGACTTCTGTGTTTACAAGTGACAGAAGAGCGGTCACAGTGAATATGGCCAACCCGGGGCCTATATAAAAGGTAGGGGCCTGGAGCTGCAGCTCCAATAGCCCCTACGTTAATCTGGCCCTGAGGAGGAGGACGAGGTAGCCAACACTGCTTCTTTTCACAAATTTTAAATGAGGGTACACCCCAAAAGAGTGAGAAAGAGCAAAAATGGAACAATGGCTGGGTAAGGTCGGTATCCATTGCTATTCTGCACAAGGTACGGAAAAGTCCAGTGGGATCCATGCCTGGTTCATTTTAATGAACGTGAGCTTGTCCACATTGTCTCTGGACAGGCGGCTGCGCTTGTCTGTTATAACACCCCCAGCCGTGCTAAATACCCGTTCAGATAATACACTGGCTGCAGGGCACGCCAGCACCTCCAAGGCGTAAAGGGCAAGCTCAGGCCATGTGCCCAATTTGGAGACCCAGAAGTTGAAGGGGGCAGACCCCTCATTCACTACATGTAGGCGTGTGCACACATACTGCTCCACCATGTTGGTAAAATGCTGCCTCCTGCTAAGACGTTCCATCTGAGCTGCTGGTGCTGCTGTTTGTTGTGGCGTGCTGACAAAGCTTTTCCACATTTTGGCCATGCTAACCCTGCCTTCTGAGGTGCTGGCGGTGCCCTGGTTGCGTTGGCGACCTCCTCCTCCTCCTCCTCCTCCTCCTCCTCTGCCTTGTGCTTCCACTGTGGCCCCGCTGTCAGATGGGAATGCCAGCAGCATCGCATCTACCAGCGTGCGCTTGTACTCGCGCATCTTGCGATCGCGCTCCAGTGAGTGAATTAAGGACGGTACGTTGTCCTTGTAACGGGGATCCAGCAGCGTGGCCACCCAGTAATCAGCACAAGTTAGAATGTGGGCAACTCGGCGGTCGTTGTGGAGACACTGCAGCATGTAATCGCTCATGTGTGCCAGGCTGCCCAGAGGCGACGAAAGGCTGTCCTCTGTGGGAGGTGTATCGTTCGTGTCCTCTGTATCCCCCCAGCCACGCACCAGTGATGGCCATGAGCTGGCCTGGGTGCCACCCTGCTGTGAACATGGTTCCATCTCCTCCTCCAGCTCCTCCTCCAGCTCCTCCTCCTCTTCATCCTCCAGAACTGTGCCCCTGCTGGACAATTGTGTCCCTGGCATTTGTGTGTGCAGGAACCCACCCTTGGAGCCCCTTGCGAATGACTGCCCTGAAAGCCTTTGAAATGTTACCTCTTCATCCTCCTCCTCCTCATCCCGTGCCACATCCTCTTCCATCATCGCCCGAATTGTTTTTTCAAGGAGGCATAGAAGTGGGATAGTTAAGCTGAGAACGGCGTCATTGCCACTGGCCATGTTGGTGGAGTACTCAAAACAGCGTAACAAGGCACACAGGTCTCGCATGGAGGCCCAGTTATTGGTGGTGAAGTGGTGCTGTTCCGCAGAGCGACTCACGCGTGCGTGCTGCAGCTGAAACTCCACTATGGCCTGCTGCTGCTCGCACAGTCTTTGCAGCATGTGCAAGGTGGAGTTCCACCTTGTGGGCACGTCACATATGAGGCGGTGAGCGGGAAGGCCGAAGTTACGCTGCAGCGCTGCCAGGCGAGCAGCAGCAGGGTGAGAACGCCGAAAGTGCGCACAGACGGCCCGCACTTTCTGCAGCAGCTCTGACATATCGGGGTAGTTTTTAAGGAACCTCTGCACCACCAAATTCAGCACATGCGCCAGGCAAGGGATGTGCATCAAACCGGCTAGGCCCAGAGCTGCTATGAGATTTCGCCCATTATCGCACACCACCAGGCCGGGCTTGAGGCTCGCTGGCAGCAACCACTCATTTGTCTGCTGTTCCATGCTCCTCCACAACTCCTGCGCGGTGTGTGGTTTGTCCCCCAAACAGGCAAGTTGTAAAACTGCCTGCTGTCGTTTAGCCCTGGCCGTGCTGAAGTTGGTGGTGAAGGTATTATGCTGTCCGGATGAGGAGGCGGTAGAGGATGAGGTAGCGGAGTAGGATGAGTTAGGAACAGGAGGCAAACTGAAGCGCCCTGCAATCCTCGGTGGTGGAAGGACATGCGCCAAATTGCTATCCGCCTCAGGCCCATCCGCCACTGCATTTACCCAGTGTGCCGTTAGGGAGATATAACGCCCCTGACCGTGCTTACTTGTCCACGTATCGGTAGTTAGGTGGACCTTGGCACAGATGGCGTTTTGCAGTGCACACCTGATTTTTTCCCCCACTTGGTTGTGCAGGGAAGGGATGGCTTGCCTGGAAAAGTAGTGGCGGCTGGGCACGACGTACTGTGGGACAGCCACCGACATAAGCTTTTTAAAACTGGGCGTCTCCACCAGACGGAATGACAGCATTTCAAAGGCCAATAATTGTGAAATGCTGGCATTCAGGGCCAGGGATCGCGGGTGGGTAGGGGGGTACTTCCTCTTCCTCTCAAGTGTTTGGGAGATGGAAAGCTGAACACTTCCACGGGACATTGTGGAGATGGTTGTTGGTGACCCAGGTGGTGGTGTTGCTGACAGATCGTCTGTTTGCGGGGTGGCAGGTGCCGGTATGACTACAGAGGTGGCTGGAGCAGCCGAGACTGCAGCAGAAGAGGAAGCAGGATGAGCCAGAGACGTTTCTTGGTTTTGAAGGTGTGTACTCCACTGCAGCTCGTGCTTTGCACTTAGATGCCTGATCATGCAGGTTGTGCTCAGGTTGAGAAGGTTTATGCCTCGCTTCAGGCTCTGATTGCACAGGGTGCAAACCACTCGTGTCCTGTCATCAGCACATTTTCTAAAGAACTTCCACGCTAGAGAACTCTTTTGAGCTGACTTTGGTGCGCTCGTTCCCTTGCTGCGTTGGGCAGTAGCAGGCGTAGTGTCTAGGGCACGGCCGCTCCGCTTCTGCACCCTGCTCCCTCTTCTGCTGTGCTGGTGGCTCTGTGCGACCACCGCCTCTTCCTCCAAAATACTCAGGTCACCTGCATGACCTTCATTCCATGTGGGGTCGAGGACCTCATCGTCCTCCACATCATCTTCCACCCAGTCTTCACCCCTGCCCTCCCTGTCGGTCTCCACAATGCTGAACGCCGCAGCAGTTGGCACCTGCGTTTCGTCATCATCGGAGACGTGCTGTGATGGTCCTTCCATGTACTCATCTTGAGAAATAAGTGGTTGGGCATCGCTGCACTCAATCTCTTCCACTTCTGGGGCAGGGCTAGGTGGATGGCCCTGGGAAACCCTGCTGACAGAGTCCTCAAAAAGAATAAGAGACTGCTGTATGGCTTGGGGCTCAGACTGCTTGCCTGATTTGCAAGGGGGTGAGGTGAAAGACGGTTGGACATTGGCTGCAGGTGCCAACTCTGACCTTTCTGCAGTAGACTGGGTGGGAGACAATGTGAAGGAACTGGAGGCACTGTCAGCAGCAAACCAATCTACTATCGCCTCTCTGTGTTCTGGCCTCATCACTTCTAGAGGCGTATGATGCCCTACCAAATACTGCTGCAGGTTCTGTCGCCTCAAAAAAAGGAATCCCCTATTGGTGGGACTTTTGAGGCACTCATGAATACACAAATTTTGAAAAATGTAATATTTTATTAGAAAAAACAATATAACAATAAAATATAAAAGGCAAGTAAAGTAATATACATCACATGTGCAATTTAGAAATAACCACACCAATTCAGGGAGGAGACTCAGATCCCGACTAGTTTCGGAGTTATACAATTACTCCTTCTTCAGGGGGGAGAGTAACCCTGGATGGTGGTCTGTGGATAATTTGATCAGACAAAGATCAGTTACATAGACAAGATGGTACAGTCATATATACAATACATCAATTTATACAAAGCATTCAAAATTAGAAAGAAGACAAAACTTACATTCTATGCAGTGATGAATGGCACTGTGTACCTGCCAAGATGTGTTAAAATCAGGTGCTGTATATGCTCCGCCGAACTTATACTTTGGCCGTGTTCAAGGTATGGTTGAGGTGCTAAGACCCCATACAATTGTATTAAGGAGGGAAGGAGTATGCCATTCCTTGGTGGATGGTATTTGAAGGATACCAAGTCAGATCAACTGGATCCCAAATTAGGGCTGAACAGCTGGAAGGAAAAGATTTAAAGATCATCAGGAATAAGGTAAGTCGCTTATGGTTCGGTGTTTGGGAGTGACCGCATAGAGACTATACATATATAGAGACTGACTTGTCTCCACAATATAGAGACAAGAGGGGGAAGGGAAAAAGTTTCTTTGATAATAAGAAAAAATAATACCAGTCTCTAAGCTTGATTTTATATTAATTATCCCAATTCAGTAATGGCTATAAATAATAACCTCCACCAAAAAAGAAAGGGGGTAAAGGGTGGATGTAAAGGAGTAAAAAACTATATAATGGGTTACCTTGTTATGATGGTAAAAGGTCTGGGTCATACCAGACACACCGCCCTCGATATTAGCAGCAACCGAGCATTTAGCTCACTGCTGAAATTCGAGGGTTTAAATGTGAAGTCAGATTGACTCACAGCTGTGTGTACTTAACTGAATTGGATTTCCTGCCGCTGATAGCCCTGTGGGGTCCCTGGTGTGGAGGGGCCGGACGCTCTCCCTGTCCATTAGCCGGATATCCGGCGTGTCGGAAGTGCGGTCGGCTCCTGCGCACCACCGGCACGTCACATGACCCGTCAGCGTGGAACGCAGGCGGGGCATGATGTGAGTTACTGTCTGCGAGTCTCGTGATGTGCGAGACTAATGCAGAACAGAGAACTCATAATGCGGCTCGCCACTAGGTGGCGGCCGCTTACCGTGCCGGGTTGTCTGCTTGGTAAGAAGAAATTCAAATATCCATTTGAAACACCTTACTCCGTCCTGCAGAGACAAGGATATATCAAGATATCTGTCAAAGGAGGAGAGTGATTCTTTCTCTTTACTGTTGTATAAATTGTGTTGTTTACACACAAAAGAACAACAAAAGAGAGGAGAGGGGAATGGAATTGGAGGAGTTTTATACTTGGAAGCCCCATACGGCTTGGTTCATGTGTCCTCAGACTTTTAATGTATATCGATCTTTCAAGGAAAAAGACAGAAAAGACTATCTTCCACGGCCCAAAAGTGGTTCAAAAGAGCATAGACGCATCTGTTGGGAGACTAGAAGCCAAAAAAGGGGGAAAAAGTTACATGTATATACAAGACATACATATGTACATGTATAATCTTAGACATTGCAATAACATCATCATTACTGACCCCTATTGTTAAGACGCTGTAACAGCGGAATAGGTTTCTTCTCACTGACAATGATGGAATCTTAAGCATGAGGAAGGAAAACTTACTTTTCCATTCCACCTGAGGTGAAACCTTCTAGAAAAGGTTTAAAGGATATCATCTCATTTAATCCTGGGGGTTCAGTAGCCCTGAGGAGATATATCCACCGTAGTTCCATTTGCAGGAGGACCTTGTTCCAGTCTCCTCCTCTGGAACTAGGGTGGATTCTATCTAGGATTAAAAATTTAATTTTTGGAAATTTTCCTCGATGGATGAGTCCTGCATGCCGCCCCAGAGGTAAATCCGGGTCGCAGGTCTTAATGCTTCTGATGTGCCTATTGGCACGTTTGAAAAAGTCTAGTTTAGTCTTGCCGACATAAAAGCAGCCGCACTCACAGAGCAGTAAATATACCACTCCGTGAGTGCGGCAGTTGGCAAAGTGTTTAGGCCTGAATGTTTGGCCGTTCGGCAAGATTGGATTTTTTGAAGTGAGCATAAACCCACAGTATCTACAGCTGCCGCACATATAGGTGCCCTTGTATTTGCATGGGTCCTGTCTTTTTTCGTCTCTAAATTCGCTCTGGACCAATTTGTCCTTTAATGCCGGTACCTTTCTGTAAGTAAAATGAGGGTGCTCTGGGACATGTCTACTGAGACTAGGATCCAAAGCAAGTACGTGCCAATATTTGGATACTATTTTTTTGATCATTGGATGTTGTTCCGAGTATGTTGTTATAATCCTCAGAACGGGATCTACCTTTTTGTTTTCCTTGGGAGTTAGTAATTTATTTCTGTCACTAGAGATTGCTTTTTTGTAGGCTTTTTTTAGGATCGTTTTTGTATATCCTCTAGCAAGAAGTCTAATTCTCAAATCGTCCGCTGCTTTGCGGAAACTGTTGAGATCTGTGCAATTTCTTCTGGCTCTCAGGTACTCTCCATATGGTATGGAGTGCACAAGAGACCGGGGGTGAAAACTAGAGGCATGGAGGATGGTGTTTCCAGCAGTGGGCTTCCGAAAAAGGCCACTGCGGAGAACACCATCCTCCCCCCTCCTAACCTCCACATCCAAGAATGTGATCATGTCCTTACTTGAATTTACTGTAAATGTTAGGTTAAACTCGTTTCTATTCATCCTGTCTATACAATGGGTGAGAAGTTCAGGTGGCCCCTGCCAGATCATGAAGACATCATCTATGTATCGTAACCACATAATAATGTGGTCCGTATACATAGAAGTGTCCTCACTGGTAAGAAAGAATTCCTCCCACTCCCCCAGATACAGGTTGGCGTAGGATGGGGCACAGCATGTGCCCATCGCTACGCCTTGTATCTGGAGGTAGTGGGCACCATTGAATGTAAATACATTATGATATAGAATGTATTGTAGTATAGACAAGATGAATTCACTATAGGCGTCGAGGTTGTGGCTAGATGATATTGCATGTTGTACAGCTGCTACCCCCCGGTCATGGGGGATAGAGCTGTACAAGGCCTCGACGTCAACGGTGACAAGTAAACAATCCTGTGGGATATATACATCTTCTATTCGTTGTAAAAAATGTATAGTATCACGGATGTGTGAGGGTAATTCTGTTACAAAAGGTTTAAGGAAGGAATCTACCAGTTTACTGGCGTTATCAGAGATCGAACCCCGACCTGATATGATTGGCCTCCCTGGTGGTTCAGTGGCATTTTTGTGGATTTTTGGGAGCGAATAGAAAGTTGGGGTGATGGGGAACGATGTGCGGATAAATTCCCATGTATATTTTGGAATCACATTGTTTAAATATGCTGTATCAATTAATTGATAAAATTCTTGTTGATATTTTAAAACAATGTTGGCTGTAATTTTGCGATACCAATTTTGGTTTTTGAGAATTTTGTAGCACATAGCTGTATACTGTGAATTATTCATAATAACAACATTCCCGCCTTTGTCAGCCTGTTTTATTGTAATAAAGTGATTTTGTGAGAGTTTAGTAATAGCCAGTCTTTGGTTGGCAGTGATATTGGGTGTTTTTGATGGTTCAGAATGGTTCTGTCGCCTACTCACACTTGAGGAAGGTGTTTCACTTGTGCGTGTAGCTGGCACAGATCGACCACGTCCTCTCCTTGCAACAGGAGCTCTAGCAGCAGCACCACGACCCCGGCCACGGCCCCTATTTGACGCTCTCCTCATATTTCTGAAATTTAAGATCTTGCCCTAGAAAGGTCTTTATTGAATAGCAGAACAAAAGAACAACAGTATCGCACGGGTGTATCTCACAGTCAAATATGCAAACTATGCCGCAATTTAATGTTTTTTACACCAAAAGGGTGTGTATTGAATAGCGGAACACGTACAAACACAGACTAGGCGCGATTAAATTTTTTCCTACCCTAAAGGGAGGATGAGGAAGAGGAGTATGGAACAGGCAGCACCCTCAAATCTTCAGAAGTATGAGATGAACCTCAAAAACTTGGAAAGGTGGATCTCACACGTACCGACACAGACTATTCCGCAATTTAATTGATCCCCAAAGGTTTTTATTGAATAGCGGAATGGGAAATATGATCAAAAAAAGTGTATGTATCTCACACGTACAGAAGCACACTAGGCCCCAATTACTATTGTTTGTACACCTAAAAGGATGGATGAGGAGGAGGAGGAGTATGGAACAGGCAGCACCCTCAAATCTTCAGAAGTATGAGATGAACCTCAAAAACTTGGAAAGGTGGATCTCACACGTACCGACAAAGACTATTCCGCAATTTAATTGATCCCCAAAGGTTTTTATTGAATAGCGGAATAGGAAATATGATCAAAAAAAGTGTATGTATCTCACACGTACAGAAGCACACTAGGCCCCAATTACTATTGTTTGTACACCTAAAAGGGTGGAGGAGGAGGACGAGGAGTATGGAACAGGCAGCACCCTCAAAGCTTCAGAAGTATGAGATGAACCCCAAAAACTTGGAAAGGTGGATCTCACACGTACCGACACAGACTATTCCGCAATTTAATTGATCCCCAAAGGTTTTTATTGAATAGCGGAATAGGAAATATGATCAAAAAAAGTGTATGTATCTCACACGTACAGAAGCACACTAGGCCCCAATTACTATTGTTTGTACACCTAAAAGGATGGAGGAGGAGGAGGAGGAGTATGGAACAGGCAGCACCCTCAAAGCTTCAGAAGTATGAGATGAACCCCAAAAACTTGGAAAGGTGGATCTCACACGTACCGACACAGACTATCCCACAATTTAATTGATCCCCAAAGGTTTTTATTGAATAGCTGAATAGGAAATATGATAAAAAAAAAGTGTATGTTTTTCACACGTACAGAAGCACACTAGGCCCCAATTACTATTGTTTGTACCCCTAAAAGGATGGATGAGGAGGAGGAGGATGAAACAGGCAGCACCCTCAAATCTTCAGAAGTATGAGATTGTGTTCACTGTACCCCAAAAAGATTGTGTTCACTGCACCCAAAAAGGATTGTCTTCACTGCTCCCCACAAAGATTGTGTTCACTGTACCCCACAAAGATTTTGTTCACTGCACACCACAAGGATTGTCTTCACTGCACCCCACAAGGATTGTCTTCACTGCACCCCACAAAGATTGTGTTCACTGTACCCCACAAAGATTGTGTTCACTGCACCCCAAAAGGATTGTCTTCACTGCACCCCACAAAGATTGTGTTCACTGTACCCCACAAAGATTGTGCTCACTGTACCCCCCAAAGATTTTGTTCACTGCACCCCACAAGGATTGTCTTCACTGCACCCCACAAGGATTGTCTTCACTGCACCCCACAAAGATTGTGTTCACTGTACCCCACAAAGATTGTGTTCACTGCACCCCAAAAGGATTGTCTTCACTGCACCCCACAAAGATTGTGTTCACTGTACCCCACAAGGATTGTCTTCACTGCACCCCACAAGGATTGTCTTCACTGCACCCCACAAAGATTGTGTTCACTGTACCCCACAAAGATTGTGTTCACTGCACCACAAAAGGATTGTCTTCACTGCACCCCACAAAGATTGTGTTCACTGTACCCCACAAAGATTGTGTTCACTGCACCCCACAAAGATTGTGTTCACTGTACCCCACAAAGATTGTGTTCACTGCACCCCAAAAGGATTGTCTTCACTGCACCCCACAAAGATTGTGTTCACTGTACCCCACAAAGATTGTGTTCACTGCACCCCACAAAGATTGTGTTCACTGTACCCCACAAAGATTTTGTTCACTGCACCCCACAAAGATTGTGTTCACTGTACCCCACAAAGATTGTGTTCACTGTACCCCACAAAGATTTTGATCACTGCACCCCACAAGGATTGTCTTCACTGCACCCCACAAGGATTGTCTTCACTGCACCCCACAAAGATTGTGTTCACTGTACCCCACAAAGATTGTGTTCACTGCACCCCAAAAGGATTGTCTTCACTGCACCCCACAAAGATTGTGTTCACTGTAATCCACAAAGATTGTGTTCACTGTACCCCACAAAGATTTTGTTCACTGCACCCCACAAGGATTGTCTTCACTGCACCCCACAAGGATTGTCTTCACTGCACCCCACAAAGATTGTGTTCACTGTACCACACAAAGATTGTGTTCACTGTACCCCACAAAAATTGTGTTCACTGTACCCACCAAAGATTTTGTTCACTGCACCCCACAAGGATTGTCTTCACTGCACCCCACAAGGATTGTCTTCACTGCACCCCACAAAGATTGTGTTCACTGTACCCCACAAAGATTTTGTTCACTGTACCCCACAAAGATTGTGTTCACTGTACCCCACAAAGATTGTGTTCACTGCACCCCACAAAGATTGTGTTCACTGCACCCCAAAAGGATTTTCTTCACTGCACCCCACAAAGATTGTGTTCACTGTAGCCCACAAGGATTGTCTTCACTGCACCCCACAAAGATTGTGTTCACTGTAACCCACAAAGATTGTGTTCACTGTACCCCCCAAAGAT
Source organism: Pelophylax lessonae (assembly GCF_965119305.1). Taxonomy (NCBI): domain Eukaryota; kingdom Metazoa; phylum Chordata; class Amphibia; order Anura; family Ranidae; genus Pelophylax; species Pelophylax lessonae. The sequence continues at coordinate 323,583,689 of NC_138772.1, forward strand.
TTTGTTCACTGCACCCCACAAGGATTGTCTTCACTGCACCCCACAAAGATTGTGTTCACTGTACCCCACAAAGATTGTGTTCACTGTACCCCCCAAAGATTGTGTTCACTGCACCCCACAAGGATTGTCTTCACTGCACCCCACAAGGATTGTCTTCACTGCACCCCACAAAGATTTTGTTCACTGTACCCCACAAAGATTGTGTTCACTGTACCCCACAAAGATTTTGTTCACTGCACCCCACAAAGATTGTGTTCACTGTACCCCACAAAGATTGTGTTCACTGTACCCCACAAAGATTTTGATCACTGCACCCCACAAGGATTGTCTTCACTGCACCACACAAGGATTGTCTTCACTGCACCCCACAAAGATTGTGTTCACTGTACCCCACAAAGATTGTGTTCACTGCACCCCAAAAGGATTGTCTTCACTGCACCCCACAAAGATTGTGTTCACTGTAATCCACAAAGATTGTGTTCACTGTACCCCACAAAGATTTTGTTCACTGCACACCACAAGGATTGTCTTCACTGCACCCCACAAGGATTGTCTTCACTGCACCCCACAAAGATTGTGTTCACTGTACCCCACAAAGATTGTGTTCACTGCACCCCAAAGGGATTTTCTTCACTGCACCCCACAAAGATTGTGTTCACTGTACCCCACAAAGATTGTGTTCACTGTACCCCCCAAAGATTTTGTTCACTGCACCCCACAAGGATTGTCTTCACTGCACCCCACAAAGATTGTGTTCACTGTACCCCACAAAGATTTTGTTCACTGTACCCCACAAAGATTGTGTTCACTGTACCCCACAAAGATTTTGTTCACTGCACCCCACAAAGATTGTGTTCACTGCACCCCAAAAGGATTGTCTTCACTGCACCCCACAAAGATTGTGTTCACTGTACCCCACAAGGATTGTCTTCACTGCACCCCACAAAGATTGTGTTCACTGTACCCCACAAAGATTGTGTTCACTGTACCACCCAAAGATTTTGTTCACTGCACCCCACAAGGATTGTCTTCACTGCACCCCACAAGGATTGTCTTCACTGCACCCCACAAAGATTGTGTTCACTGTACCCCACAAAGATTGTGTTCACTGCACCCCACAAAGATTGTGTTCACTGTACCCCACAAAGATTGTGTTCACTGTACCCCACAAAGATTTTGATCACTGCACCCCACAAGGATTGTCTTCACTGCACCCCACAAGGATTGTCTTCACTGCACCCCACAAAGATTGTGTTCACTGTACCCCACAAAGATTGTGTTCACTGCACCCCAAAAGGATTGTCTTCACTGCACCCCACAAAGATTGTGTTCACTGTAATCCACAAAGATTGTGTTCACTGTACCCCACAAAGATTTTGTTCACTGCACCCCACAAGGATTGTCTTCACTGCACCCCACAAGGATTGTCTTCACTGCACCCCACAAAGATTGTGTTCACTGTACCCCACAAAGATTGTGTTCACTGCACCCCAAAAGGATTTTCTTCACTGCACCCCACAAAGATTGTGTTCACTGTACCCCACAAAGATTGTGTTCACTGTACCCCCCAAAGATTTTGTTCACTGCACCCCACAAGGATTGTCTTCACTGCACCCCACAAGGATTGTCTTCACTGCACCCCACAAAGATTGTGTTCACTGTACCCCACAAAGATTGTGTTCACTGTACCCCACAAAGATTTTGTTCACTGCACCCCACAAAGATTGTGTTCACTGCACCCCAAAAGGATTGTCTTCACTGCACCCCACAAAGATTGTGTTCACTGTACCCCACAAGGATTGTCTTCACTGCACCCCACAAAGATTGTGTTCACTGTAACCCACAAAGATTGTGTTCACTGTACCCCCCAAAGATTTTGTTCACTGCACCCCACAAGGATTGTCTTCACTGCACCCCACAAAGATTGTGTTCACTGTACCCCACAAAGATTGTGTTCACTGTACCCCCCAAAGATTTTGTTCACTGCACCCCACAAGGATTGTCTTCACTGCACCCCACAAGGATTGTCTTCACTGCACCCCACAAAGATTGTGTTCACTGTACCCCACAAAGATTTTGTTCACTGTACCCCACAAAGATTGTGTTCACTGTACCCCACAAAGATTTTGTTCACTGCACCCCACAAAGATTGTGTTCACTGTACCCCACAAAGATTGTGTTCACTGTACCCCACAAAGATTTTGATCACTGCACCCCACAAGGATTGTCTTCACTGCACCACACAAGGATTGTCTTCACTGCACCCCACAAAGATTGTGTTCACTGTACCCCACAAAGATTGTGTTCACTGCACCCCAAAATGATTGTCTTCACTGCACCCCACAAAGATTGTGTTCACTGTAATCCACAAAGATTGTGTTCACTGTACCCCACAAAGATTTTGTTCACTGCACCCCACAAGGATTGTCTTCACTGCACCCCACAAGGATTGTTTTCACTGCACCCCACAAAGATTGTGTTCACTGTACCCCACAAAGATTGTGTTCACTGCACCCCAAAAGGATTTTCTTCACTGCACCCCACAAAGATTGTGTTCACTGTACCCCACAAAGATTGTGTTCACTGTACCCCACAAAGATTGTGTTCACTGTACCCCCCAAAGATTTTGTTCACTGCACCCCACAAGGATTGTCTTCACTGCACCCCACAAAGATTGTGTTCACTGTACCCCACAAAGATTTTGTTCACTGTACCCCACAAAGATTGTGTTCATTGTACCCCACAAAGATTTTGTTCACTGCACCCCACAAAGATTGTGTTCACTGCACCCCAAAAGGATTGTCTTCACTGCACCCCACAAAGATTGTGTTCACTGTACCCCACAAGGATTGTCTTCACTGCACCCCACAAAGATTGTGTTCACTGTACCCCACAAAGATTGTGTTCACTGTACCCCCCAAAGATTTTGTTCACTGCACCCCACAAGGATTGTTTTCACTGCACCCCACAAGGATTGTCTTCACTGCACCCCACAAAGATTGTGTTCACTGTACCCCACAAAGATTGTGTTCAATGTACCCCACAAAGATTTTGTTCACTGCACCCCACAAAGATTGTGTTCACTGCACCCCAAAAGGATTGTCTTCACTGCACCCCACAAAGATTGTGTTCACTGTACCCCACAAGGATTGTCTTCACTGCACTCCACAAGGATTGTCTTCACTGCACCCCACAAAGATTGTGTTCACTGTACCCCACAAAGATTGTGTTCACTGTACCCCCCAAAGATTTTGTTCACTGCACCCCACAAGGATTGTCTTCACTGCACCCCACAAAGGTTGTGTTCACTGTACCCCACAAAGATTGTGTTCACTGTACCCCACAAAGATTTTGTTCACTGTTCCCCACAAAGATTGTGTTCACTGCACCCCAAAAGGATTGTCTTCACTGCACCCCACAAAGATTGTGTTCACTGTACCCCACAAAGATTGTGTTCACTGTACCCCCCAAAGATTTTGTTCACTGCACCCCACAAGGATTGTCTTCACTGCACCCCACAAGGATTGTCTTCACTGCACCCCACAAAGATTGTGTTCACTGTACCCCACAAAGATTTTGTTCACTGCACCCCACAAAGATTGTGTTCACTGCACCCCAAAAGGATTGTCTTCACTGCACCCCACAAAGATTGTGTTCACTGTACCCCACAAGGATTGTCTTCACTGCACCCCACAAGGATTGTCTTCACTGCACCCCACAAAGATTGTCTTCACTGTACCCCACAAAGATTGTGTTCACTGTACCCCCCAAAGATTTTGTTCACTGCACCCCACAAGGATTGTCTTCACTGCACCCCACAAAGATTGTGTTCACTGTACCCCACAAAGATTGTGTTCACTGTACCCCCCAAAGATTTTGTTCACTGCACCCCACAAGGATTGTCTTCACTGCACCCCACAAAGATTGTGTTCACTGTACCCCACAAAGATTTTGTTCACTGCACCCCACAAAGATTGTGTTCACTGCACCCCAAAAGGATTGTCTTCACTGCACCCCACAAAGATTGTGTTCACTGTACCCCACAAGGATTGTCTTCACTGCACCCCACAAGGATTGTCTTCACTGCACCCACAAAGATTGTGTTCACTGTACCCCACAAAGATTTTGTTCACTGCACCCCACAAGGATTGTCTTCACTGCACCCACAAAGATTGTGTTCACTGTACCCCACAAAGATTTTGTTCACTGCACCCCAAAAGGATTGTGTTCACTGCACCCCAAAAAGATTGTGTTCACTGCAGCCCACACACAGAAAAATGGATGTGGATCACTGACACCTGCCTATCTCCTATCCCACACCACACAGCAATATCGATTGTAGTTTGTAGAACACACTGACCCTATAATTCAGCAGACTCTATCCCTAAAATGCCTACAACTCGCCCTGCCTAAACACTCCGACCTGACCCTAAATTCTATCCGGACACCAATTCGTTTTCCCTGCCTGTCTTTCCCTAATCAGCAGCCAGCACGTATGTTTGCTCTGTCCCTAAGCTAAGCAGCAGAATGACGCCGCTGCGGCTGCCTCGAACTTATAAAGACTTGGTCACATGCTTCAGACGGCCAATCACAGCTACTCATACATTTGCAGGCATGGCTGGGATAGCTTAAGGCACACCAGTTAAACGATTGTTGATTGGCTGTTGAAAGCCCGCCATGAAAAGAGCGCCAAAACATGCAAAACCCGGAAATAAAACGACCGAACACGGATTTTTTACCCGAACATACAGTAAAGTGTCCGTGTCCGGGTAACAAAAATCCAATTATTCGGTACGAACACGAATAATACAGTCCGTGTTCGCTCAACACTACTTACCTGTAATTGGTTTAAAAAATAGGATTCTGCCACCTTGACACAGGTCCCCTATAAAAATAGGCAAATTCCGTTAGAGGGATTCAGTTAGCAGGAGCAGAGCAAGAATTTTGTCCCTCCCTCCCACCCTGTTCTTCATGCCTATATTTTGTGCTATTATTGTCTTGGGGAATGTTGGTGTTAAAGTTAAATATTTTGGGTAACTTGGGCTTTAGGGCTGAGTTACATTTGTATATTATTGGATAGTTTGAGCTCTATGGCTGAACTAGGTTATATATTATTATATATATATTGTGTTAAATTGTGAAGTAATAAATGGCCTCGGCCAATTATACCAATGCAAGCCTGTGAGTCATTAGTGTAATTTATTTAGTTATTAATTTTTACAAATGTATAATTTTATTGGGGTTCCGCCTTTGGCACCATATGATTAACTCAAGTTGGGGTTTTTAATAACTGTGTCAGAGAAACCCCATTCATTGCCTTCATTATATTCCTGCTTCTGCTTGTAACAGCAGTTTGAGAATTCCAGTTGATGTCAGGCATGTTGAAGGCACCCATAATTAAAAACCTTCATTGCTATTTGAGTTATATCATCAATCAACAAGTAATCTTCAGTCTGTCCTGGGGGTCTGTATACTACACCAATTGTAAGAAAATATCCCTCTCTGGTTGGAAGGCAGACCCAGAGGGGTCTGAGCATTTCATTTGTTTTTTGAATTAATGCTAGCATTATGCCATTTTTGACATAAATGACAACTCTACCTCCCCTCTTTCCTACTCTGTCGTCCCTGTATAGTTTGTACCCTGGTATAGTTATTTCCCAGTAATTTGAATCATTGAAACATGTCTCTGTAATTGCAACAAGGTTCAAGTTGTTCATAAACATAAGAGCTATCTGCTCACAAAACTTTATTGTCTAAATATGAGCATTACTGCACATGACGTGACAAACACTGCTATCTACCGCTTTATTTTTAGCAACAGAAACTTTAACTGAAGTGACTACACCATCAGCCCAGTCCTTAGCAATACGTCCGCTGGCTGGTTGGAGTCCCAAACAAAGCTGGCTTCGATCGGGTCTCCGATGACGTAACCCGGAGGTGGCGTCCATGACGTCACGTCCGGGTTACTCGGCTGCTAAAGGCGCCAAATTTAAAAAGTGACAGTATTCAAAAATGCAGTTTTTAGCATTTTGAATACATTGAAGTGTAGTGGAGGGGTCTAGGGTCTTTTAGACCCCCGATTCCTCCATAAAGAGTACCTGTCACTGCCTATTGCTGTCACAAGGGATGTTTACATTGCTTGTGACAGCAATAAAAGTGAACAGATTTTTTTTTTAAAAAACCTGTGCTAAAATTAAAAAAATAAGTAAAATTAATAGGAAAAAAATTTTTTTAGCTGTCCTCATCGCCGTGAGCTCGCGCACGAAAGAAAATATATACGGAAGTTGCACCCGCAAATTAAATCGCTGTTCAAACCACACATATGAGGTATCGCCACGATTGCCAGAGTGAGAGCAATAATTTAAAAAGGAAGAGCTACTCTCTAACTCTAAACTGGTAACCGTTAAAAATGTTTAAAGCTTCGCCTATGGAGGTTTTCATTGACCGTAATTTGTTGCCATTCCTTGTCTGTGCGCAATTTTAAATATAACATGTTGGGTATCTATTTACTCGGCGTGACATCATCTTTTACAATATAAAAAATGGGCTAACTTTACTGTTTAGTTTTTATTAAATGCAGTGAAATTTAATTTTTCCCAAAAAAATGGCGTTTGAAACACCGCTGCGCAAATACCGCGTGACAAAAAATATTGCAATAACCGCCATTTTATTCTCCAGAGTCTTTGCTAAAATATATATATAATGTTTGGGGGTTCTAAGTAGTTTTTTCTAGCAAAAAATACTGATTTTAACTTGTGGACAACATGTGTCAAAAATCGGCTCGGCCCTTAAGTGGTTAAAAGAAAGATAGGCATTTATAAAATACAAATAGAAATCCAGCACATCACAATCACACCACTCATCTGAGCAGGCGTGATGATCTCACCACTAAGCTCCGTCTGTCACATTTCCTCACAATGCTGACACGTTTCGTCACAATGGATGTCATCTTGAGCCTGATTGTTTTAAAACACATGTGAGTGTAACTTTTATCTTTATAATAAAGCTGTAGGATCTTATGGAGAACATTTTCTTCTTTTTTTTTCCCATAAAAGTTTTATTGAAAAAGAAAATTGTAGTTTACAAAGAGAGAAAAAATAGTTCAGTAGGACTTTCTCCTGATGTAATCAAAAGTATCACAAAAATATCATAAAAAGTACATGTTGCAAAAGACCAGAAGGTTCAACATTTCTCGATTACCCACTTTGGGTTTTTTAATATTTTTTGCGTTTATCATCATACTGTGAGATCTCTGCATTGAGTGAGCTAAATTTGTCTATGGAGTTAGCCCTGTTCTAGCTTTCAAGAGGACATGCTCTGAAAGACCTTTTGATACAAAGATATATCTAAGAAAGTGCATGTGTGCCCACTGGGGAGGTCACCATTGTTTTAGCACCAGTGTATATTTATGAATTCACATATTGCACTTCACCTATTAGAAGATGTAATTTATTAAAAAAAAAAAATGTTCTATGTTCACATTTAGAGATTTGTTATTGTGTTTTTGCTTTTCTTTATACTAATGTGATACACAATTTGTTGATTTCTTTCATTCATGTGGTACACGTTGTTATGTATTATTGCAACTGATGATTTACAGTAGGCATATGAGTAAATAGATTATGATATGAAGCAGTACATTCAGTAGGATTGATTTATTTGTATTTAAAAAGCATATTTTAGGAGGATATTTTTAGAATGGAGACATCGCATAGTTCTGCCACTCCTTATGAAGTTGATGAAGGAACAGAAACTTTGCAACATTATCATGTAGAGACTGTACGCTTGAGCAATGAGGAAATGGTGTCATTTTATTTAACAGGTTTGATCTGTGCTATCTTGGCTGCAGAGAGTCAGCAATGATGAATTCAAGTGCATCTTTTATATGTTTTTAACAATTTAAATGATTGAAGTGATTGAAGCCATATCAGTTCCCTTGCAACAAGAATAACTGAGTACTTTCAGTGATCTTTTTTGTATTTGCACGAACATCCAAATTTCCAGGACAACATTTGGGGTGTACCCCTTTCCTTAAGGTCCTAGCAGTACTAATACACAAAGTTTTAGCAGAATGTTAAGTAAGATGATCCCTAAGGAAAAAAAATATAAACAAACATACACAGCAATCACAAATATATTTGGGCAGTTAGTGAGATAAGAAAAGGAGAGAGCTATAGAATGGGGGGGGGGGGGAGTAACAGTCACAGAAGTTAGGGCAGTCATTAAACCATTTGATAGTGATTTGGAAGACCGAAGTCCACATTTAGACCATTCAATTTTGTGTCAAATAGAATTATCATTCATAGCTAAAAAGTTTTCCTTCCTGAGCAGTTTTGCAGTTACCGTTAGGAACAAAAACTTCCATGTCTTCCATAGTGTGGTCTGGTTGTGAAAAATTATGCCCCGGAGGTGTGCAGAAATCGTCTTCCTTATGCTCTTTGATGGTGTGTCTGTGTAATTTAATTCTAGTTTTTAATTATTGTCCTGTATTGCCAACATAGGATCTATTGTTGCATGTTTTGCATTGGATATAGTACACAACATTACTGGAAGTAAAACTGTATGATAATGTGATACTGAAGGTCTATTTTGTGAGTGTGACATTTTTTAATGAATTGATTTGGCTGCACAACTTGCAGATTGTTTGTGGCAAGGCTTGATTCCTTTATTTGTAACTTCATAATCATAATAAAGTTTGTCTAAGGTTGGTGGTTGCCTGAAAGCCAACATTGGGGGTTGTTGGAATATTTTTTTCAGCGCTTCATCCTCTGTTATAATGGGTTGCAATCTTTGATCATCTTTCTTATCCACATACAATCAATGTGTATTTGCCCTGGGACTATTAAATGAGGTACAGCACATTTGATCAATGAATAACTAGTGTCCAACATTGTTGTTTAATAAATGAATAAATATTGCATAAAAAAAAGGATAAATAGGTGACAAAGTGATTTGTAATGAATCCATATTCTTGCATTTCATATATAATTAGATATAATGTTGACCATATACAGTACAGTACAGTACAATATAATGTTGACCATATACAGTACAGTACAGTACAATACAACTGGCAATACATGATTAAAACAAAAGTTGCATCCATAAACTCTACGCATTTCGTGACTCTTTGTTTACTCTTCAGGAGTAGATGAATGTATAGTATAAATCAGCTAAGAAAAAATATGACAATATTTCCAAATGGTTTATCAATAAACTACAGTCATTGAGCATGGACTCCCATATTGTTGAGTGGATTAGGCAGTGGCTGAGTGACAGACAACAGAGGGTTGTAGTCAATGGAGAACATTCAGAACAAGGTCATGTTACCAGTGGGGTACCTCAGGGATCTGTACTGGGACCAATTTTGTTTAATATCTTCATAAGTGATATTGCAAAAGGCCTCGATGGTAAGGTTTGTCTTTTTGCTGATGACACAAAGATATGTAACAGGGTTGATGTTCCTGGAGGGAAACGCCAAATGGAAAAGGATTTAGGAAAACTAGAAGAATGGTCAGAACTCTGGCAACTGAAATTTAATGTGGATAAGTGCAAGATAATGCACCTGGGGCGTAAAAACCCAAGGGCAGAATATAGAATATTTGACACAGTCCTGACCTCAGTATCTGAGGAAAGGGATTTAGGAGTAATTATTTCAGAAGACTTAAAGGTGGGAGGACAATGTAATAGAGCAGCACGAAATGCTAGCAGAATGCTTGGATGTATAGGGAGAGGTATAAGCAGTAGAAAGAGAGAAGAACTCAAGGGGATAAACAGGAAGCAGATTCAACGTGGGTGAGCAATCCATGATGGCACCCAAAATAGTTGCATGAATCAAGAGCTATGAGCCAAAATGTTTATTCTTTGTATCCTCGTGGATATCTTTCTTGTCCCTTCTAATGCTTGATTGTTTTTGGTTACTAGAGGTAAATGGTTATTTTTTTTTTTGTTTCATATTGTAGGAGATTTTCTCTTCAGGTTTTCAGGGCTGTGTTTATGCTTGTATTGATGGTTTTGTCCTTCTAACCTTTCTTATGGATGGAATATGTTAGTATTCTGAGATATTTATTTATGTGTTCTGCCCTGGGTCTGAGCATATTAGGTGGAATCTTTTGGTCTGGCTGTGTATGATGGCCCCTTTGGGTTCTTGGGGGTAGAAGCTGGAACTGTGGAGATAGTTGCATCTGTTAGTGGGTTTCCTGTATTTTGAGGTATGCAACTTGTCATCTCTGATGGATACTGTGATGTCTAGGTAATTGACATGTGTGTTTGAATGGTCAATTTTAGTTTGATTGATGGGTGAAATGTGTTGATCAGTAAAGTGAGTTTTTTTTAGATTTTCTTCACCTTCTATCCACATGATGAAAATGTATTCAGTATACCGATAGTATCTATATTAAGTTTGTTGAATGCTGTTAAGGAATTTGTCCTCCAGGTCAGCTATAAATAAGTGAGCATATTAGGGTTCCATTTTACTTCCCATAGCAGTACCCATACACTAAAGATAGATGTCATTATTGGAAAGTGAAGTATTTGTGTGTTTGTGTGTTTGAATGAATTCAATGAGCTGTGTAAGATCCTCAGCACTGTAATTTTGGTTCGGTGAAGATGATGAAAATTTGTGGCATGCAGCAATCCTATCCTTGTGAAGGATGTTACTGTATAGAGATTCTACATTCATTGGGGTTTATTTACTAAAGCTAGATAGGGAAAGATTTGTCACAATTCTGCAAAAAAACAGAATCAGCTTCCAGGTTTTATTGCTAAAGCTTAATTAAACAAGCTGAGGATAGAAGCTGATTGGTTTCTCTGCAGAATTGTGACTAATTTTGTCCTCTTTAGCTTTAGTAAATAAAACCCATAGTGTCTAGAAGTGTGCTTGATCGTAATTTCTGTGTATTGATGATCTTATTCAGAAAATCAGTTGTATCTTGCAGGAAACTAGCAGTATTTGGGGCTAATGGTTTTAACACTTTTTTCCCTGAGATTTGTTCAATGAGTGTGTTCATACTTATGATGAGTTTACCTGGATTTTCTGGCTTAAGGATCTTGGGCAGCATGTAGAAGTCCCCAATTATGGATTATCTGGAATCTCAATGATAAGTTCAGAATGTAGGTGGGTTGGTAGTGTTTTAATGAGACCTTTTAATTGTTGGGTAAAAGCCTGGGTCGGATTATAATTCATGTTTTTATAATAAGTAACATTTATCAGTTGTTTGTGACCCTCTGGTATGTATTTGTTTATATCCATCACAACTGCTTTCCTTTTATCTGTTGGTTTGATGGTGATGACCTGATTATTGCATGAATTGTGTAAAGCCTTTCGCTCCAGTGATGAAAGATTGTATAAAAATATATTTAGCTTGGTGTGCAGTTTGGGGTTGCATCCATGTGGAGGTGTGAAGTTGCTGATCTTTTTCTTTTTTGTCACATTCCATTGTCATAGGATTACTTTCATTACTGTGAAAATATTGTTTGAGTCTTAGTCTCCTGAATATTTCCTCCATATCGGAGAACTGTAAACTATGCAATTTGGTGGTTGGGCAGAATGTAAGGCCTTTGGAGAGGAGTGATATTTCTAGTTCAGAAAGTTTGTGATCAGACAAATTGATGATTTCAAGTTCCACGTTTTCATTCAAGTCAACATATTCACATCATATACATTGGGATTCCAGATTGGATTCCAGGTCACTTATAGAAGTGTTTTTATGTTTAGGTTTTTTCCAAAGAGTCTTCATCTCGTATAGTTTCTGTATTTTTTTGTTTGTGCTTCTTATTCATGGTACGTTTTTGCAGTTGCTTTGTATCATTTGCTTTGTATCATTTTCAAATTATTTTTATTTTGGCTAGCATTGGTAGAGGTCCAGTGCTGTTCGAGTTTTAAAAATCGACTGCTTTTGTTTCCTGATTTTTATCTTTTTACCAAACAGTTTGTGTATGAGGTTCAGAAAATGTGCAGCACTAAATAAAAATAATACATTAATTGTAGCAAGGATACAAACAGTGATTACCATAATCATAAGGTGCAAATATATATAATTGAAAAAAAGAATCCATATAGGATAAAAGAGTCAATTCAGTGTGTAGTTGACAGGCGTACTATCAGCTCATCAGAAATAAAGGTACTAGGCACAATATGACATCCACCAGGAATCACCAAGGTGCGTAAGAAGATCTCCACAAGTGAACCGTCATCCAAACAATGCACTAACCTGAAGGAGGACTTATATAAGCATCAACCAGTAATCAGTCATTTTCAGTAAATGTCATAGGTGGCATAGAGACTTGTTTCCAGAACACAGCACTAAATGTTACAAAAGCTTACCAGCCAGGAGCCCAGAGAAAGCGTATATACTGTAGTATTTATTGTAAGTCTTTAAAATCCATAACAGTACTTTAGCGTTATAAAACAAAAGCAAGTGCACTTGCAATGGCCTCAGCCGTTTCCAAACACGTGGACTCGGGGGTGTGATGTCAGCATGTAGGCCCCTGCTGACGCATTTCTTGTGCACGCACCTTATCGAGGGAACACTTCTAGCTGATGTCAGTGGTTGGACCCTCTTAGAGAGCCAGCTTTGTGGCGGAAATTGGAAGAAAACTAAAACCGGAAGTACTCCGCGCCATCTTGAAAACCAGAAATACCAATACCGCCATTTTAAAAGTGGTAACTTATATACATAAGTAGAAATTTAGTCCGCGACAGTATAACACAACATAAAAAATGGAAATGGCAGTACCACAGATAATATAGACCACCAATAACTGAAATGCATGTAAACTTGAATGAAAACAGAGGATATGTAAATGTAAAGCTCTGAAATCAAAAATGAATCTCATAATGGGCATAACAAACTGAACTGGCTATTTTAAAGGGGTATGCACAGAATCACATAAAAATATGAACAAATATTTAAACTAGCCATCATAAAATGGTATGCACACGATAAAAGTCACACTATTCAGTATAAAATGCTATGTGGGATCATATTTCAAAAAATATATACATACTGTAGGTCGGAGAAAGCTGTGCGGAACATATAGGTTATAATGGTGTTGGTAAAACTAGCAGAAAAACTTGAGTATATAATAAAATCAATGAAAAATAATGCAAAAAAGAATACACCAATATACAATTATTATCAATGAAACAATTTGAGGTTTATTTACTAAAGCTAGAGAGGGCAAAATTAGTCACAATTCTACAAAGAAACCAATCAGCTTCTAACCTCAGCTTGTTTAATTAGGCTTTAGCAATAAAACCTGAAAGCTGATTAGTTTTTCTGCAGAATTTTGACTAATTGTGCCCTCTCTAGCTTTAGTCAATGAACCCCTTCATGTTCAGGTCTACATTTAACCCTAAAGAAACAAGAGTATCTAGTTCAAAAATTCATCGGGTTTCCAATTTGGACACTACTCTTTTCTTATTACACCCCCTCCAATGTGTGTTGATGAGATTGATACCCAGAAATTATAGCAGCCTAGCATCTCTGTGATCATGTTTCCTAAAATGAGCTGAGAGGTTATGTTTCTTGAAACCCCTCTTCATATTATATATGTGCTCATGTAGGTGGTCCCTTAACCGCCTTGTGGGTCTTCCGATTTATTGTTTTTGGCAAGGGCACTATAAGAGCCCATTCACACTAGCGCGACTTGTGAGGCAACTTGTGTTGCCCCAGGTCGCCCCAGGTAGCTTGACATAACAAAAGCAATGTTAATCAATCAGTGCTGTCTTAATTGGCACTACTGAAGTTGCTCCGACTTCAGAAAAGGGTCCTGTACTACTTTGAGGCGACCTGTGATCCGACTGTCCCATATACTTCAATGGGAGTCGCCTCTTTATCTTAATTGACACGACTTGTTATCAGACTTTCCAGAAAGAAGAAAGAGATTAGCCAGGCATTCCCCACATTGCAGCCATGCCTATAATGGAATATATATACCATTACATATATAATATATATATACATATATATATATATATATATATATATATATATAAATTATATATATATACATGTATATATATATATATATATATATATATATATAAAAATAATATATATATATATATATATATATATATATATATATATATATATATATATATATATATATATATATATATATATAGTGTATATATAATGGTATATATATTCCATTATCTCTGCTTGATCTGTGTGAGTGGCACTGGTGGACACAGATAAGTGGCACTGGTGGACACTGATTCATGGCACTGATACGTGGCACTGGTGGACACTGAATCGTGGCACTGGTGGACACTGATTCGTGGCACTGATATGTGGCACTGATACGTGGCACTGATACGTGGCACTGATACGTGGCACTGGTGGACACTGATTAGTGGCACTGATACGTGGCACTGATAGGTGGCACTGGTGGACACTGATACGTGGCACTGATACGTGGCACTGGTGGACACTGATACATGGCACTGATACGTGGCACTGATACTTGGCACTGGTGGACACTGATTCGTAGCACTGATATGTGGCACTGGTGGACACTGATACGTGGCACTGATACGTGGCACTGGTGGACACTGATTAGTGGCACTGATACGTGGCACTGATACGTGGCACTGGTGGACACTGATACATGGCACTGATACGTGGCACTGATACGTGGCACTGGTGGACACTGATTCGTGGCACTGATATGTGGCACTGGTGGACACTGATTCGTGGCACTGATATGTGGCACTGGTGGACACTGATTCGTGGCACTGATATGTGACACTGATACGTGGCACTGGTGGACACTGATACGTGACACTGATACGTGGCACTGTCACTTGGCACTGGTTGACACTGATTTGTGGCACTGATACCTGGCACTGGTAGACACTGATTCGTGGCACTGATATGTGGCACTGGTGGACACTGATTTGTGGCACTGGTGGGCAGTGGCACTGGTTGGCACTGATACGTGGCACTGGTGGGCAATGAGGAAATGAGTAAAAAAAAAAACAGAAAAGGGGAATTATACATGGGAAAATTTCCCTGGGGTTGGGATTTTTTAGGCACAAAATGTTTGACAATTTAGAAATATAACCATGTAGATGACAGGAACCTGAACCCGATATATTTCGGAAAAAACGTTTTCCTTCTTCAAGGGTGGTTCTTTTTTATTTATTTATTTTTTTGAAGAAGGAAAAAGTTATTTTCCGAAATATATCGGGTTCACGTTCCTGTCATCTACATGGTTATACCTCTATAGTTTTAATTCTTGCCATTTTATTACTGCCTGTGATTTTATTCATGTCTGGATTATGTTACTTTAAATAAACGTTATCATTTTTTGCATATATTTCTAAATCGTCAAACATTTTGTGCCTAAAAAATCCCAACCCCAGGGGAATTTTCCCATGTATACTGCTTAAGGGATGCGGCACACTCTATAGGAACACTGGCCACGAGCAAAACCCCGAAAAGGGGAATTAGGTCTCAACACATCATATTCTGATTGGCCAAACACAAAGTCGTCTGTCATATAAGTCCTGCAAAATAATTCACAAGTCGCGGTAAAGTCGCGGTAAATCGCTGTAAAATCGCTGTAAAGTCGCGGTAAAAAGTCACTCCGACATGGGGCGACTTTATGGTCGTGGCAGTGTGAACCGGCTCTAGGAGATATACTACTAATGTAGTATTGTATGTTATACAAGAGTCAATAGTGTAGTCCCATCCTGTGGACCTGGAGATTAAATTATCAATTCTATTCTTCCTTAGGCCATTCACCTTACAAGCAATGCATTTACAACATGGAAAAAAACATTTTATATCATTAAACAAGGCTACTCTAGATGGGGGATATACTACACTAGTTGCCAATTTGTCACGCACATTGCGTGCCCTTCTAAACACTATTGTGTTTGTGCTGGGAGTGTAGGACCCAACACAGGGTCTCTTTTCAAGATCTTTCAGTGTTTTTGGAATAGTCTCTTGACTTGAGAGTGTTGGATAGAGAAATTTGTAAAATTGGGACAATTAATGGGGGTATATCATGGACTTTAGTAGCCAATAAGGACTCACGTTCAACCAAGGCAATTTGATGAATAGTACTATCAATATAGGTCCCATCATATCTCTTTTCCAAAAATCTCTCACGTAATACACATTTGCTTGACTGTAATAGTAATTTAAGTTAGAGTAATTGCACCTTATTCAAAAGAATTGGAACTTAGGGATATCTTTCAGCCATGTGAGATAGTGACAACTATTGAAAGGACTGAATGATTTTTTTATCAGAAGACTTAAAGAAGGATTTGGTAATGATACTAGTACAGGTATTCATTAATGTTCGGTCGAAAAAAAAAATGGCTTTCCACATAGCTGAAGGTATGGGTCAGACTTATATTAAGGGAATTTTTATTTAAGGTGCTTATAAAGTTCTCCAGTGTTAGTACATCACCCTGCTAGAGAAAGAGATTATTGTCTATATATCAACGATAAAAGGTAAATTCTGGCCAATCCCTTGCATAAATTATGTCTTCTTCCTATCTGGCCATAAACAGATTTGCTAAACTGGGGGCAAACTTGGCTCCAATTGCCACCTCCTTGGGTTGTAGGTAATATTTCTTGTCAAATCACTTTGTAGTTGTGGGTCTTTGAAAATTCCAAAAGGTCCAATAAAAAGTCACTTTGTGCTAGAGGGATAACAGTGGCCTCATTCAAAGAGAATCTAGTTGCTTCCATACCATCTTCATGTGCTGCATTGATATATATCGAGGCCATGTAGTGACCATATACAGTATGTTGATAAATCAACAGAAACCATTTGTAAATCAATAAGTACTTGTTTAGTGTCTCTCAGAAATGACGCGGTGGAGACCACTAGTGGCTGTAAAAAAAAATCTAAAAACTCGCTCACTAGTGACAGAAGGGAGCCAATCCCACTAATGCTTGGCCTACCGGGTGACTGTGCTATGTTCTTGTGAATCTTGGGTAAACAATAACCAACTGGAATCCTACAGGCCATTAGACACAGGAATTGTTTTTCTTTCTTAGTAATATACCCTGTTCAAACCCTTGAGAAATCAACCTCTTAAGAGCTTTTTTATTTATTATAGTAGGATTGTTAAGTAATATTTTATATGTACTTGTGTGATTGAGGATATTGTACGAATCCTTGATTAAATCCAGTCTGTCCCATACTACAACCCCTTCGCCCTTGTCAGCTGGTCTAAACACCAAATCTTTTCTTTCGGGTAAACTCTTTTGTCAGCATAGATTTTAAATCACTAATAACCATTTCTTTAAAAATGTTGATATATGAATTTGCAGACATGGGTGGGTTAAAAGGGGACACTTTTTTTTTCCATCAAAATAGTTTATTTAAATTCAAGATAAAAAGGGGTTTACAAACTTTGCTCTAATGAAAATATGACATAAACAGTTTGAATAATATCTTTAGCACGTTATACAATGACAAGACTAATAAAGGTGTCCAGAGCATGGGACACATATTGTGACCATGCGAGCAAAAAACCAAAGTGGAGGTAACAGTGCATATACAGAGGAATGGAGCCGCCCGACCCGCCCAAGGGGTCGAACACAATCGGGCTCTTCAATGCGTCAAAACCGGCAGGGTGAGGGAAAAAGGAAAAGAGAAGACAGAGAAAAAGAAACAGGAGAAAAGAGGGGAAATGGAGGGCAGTGAGAGGGGTTCAGGGAAAAGCCCAGAGGGTACATAGAGGGGTGTATGCCCCAGCCCCCCCAGGCACCCAGGTCCATCATCTCTACAGGTAAGTCCAAGCTATTCAGGCGAGGGGACACTTTTTTTTAGGTTAGTATTCCTGTATTGAGGTGTGTTTACAGAATTTTCATGACAAGGTTTCAAATTAACCACTTGCCCACTGCTCACTGTGCTGCTACTGTGGCAAATTGGCTCGTTAAAGTATGGCGACGTAGATCTACGTCACCAGACTCTCCCCTGTCTCCCTTCCCCACGCCGCCGGTGGCTCACTCCTGCTGTATTCAGAAACAGCGGGAGTCGGGCCAGGGGAGGGGAGGTGATGATCACCGCCGCTCTTCCCCAATCGTCAGAGATCGAGTGAGGAAATCCGCCCGCTTGTATAAACAAAGCGGGCGGATCTCCTATGTGACAGACAGTCACAGATTACAGGATTCAGCATAATTGAACCTGCGATCTGTGTCTGTGTCACACAATCCCCTCCCCCCACACACATCAGTAAGCATGAGGCATACATTTAACCACTTGATCACCAATAAAGTTAACCCCTTCCCTGCCAGTGTCATTATTACAGTAACAATGCATATTTATAGCATATTTATAGCACTGATTACTGTCGTAATGTCACTGGTACGCCCAAAAGTGTCAAAAATGTCAGTCAGGGGTCCAATCTGTACGCCACAATGTCGCATTCCCGCAAAAAAATTTTTACCAAAAATATGTAGCAGAAAACAAATTGGCCCAAAATGTTAAAAAAATTTGATTTATAAATTTTTTTTTGGGAATGTTATACAGTATATCAGAATGTAAAAAATATTGTTTTTTTTTTTCAAAAATTAAAAATCGCACAGGTGATCCAATACCACCAAAAGAAAGCTCTATTTGTGGGGAAAAAAAAGACATACATTTAATTTGGGTACAGCGTCACATGACCGCGCAATTGTCCATTAAAATAACGCAGTGCCGAATCGCAAAATATAGCGTGGTCAGGAATGGGGTAAAATCTTCCAGTCTTAAAGCTGTTAAAAATACGCTCATTGAGAATTTTTTTGTCAAAGACATGTAGCTAAATACATTTTGGCCTAAATATATGACAAAAATGTAATATATTGGATATTTTTTAACTGTCAAAGTAGAAAATGTCAATTTTTTTGCAAAATTTTTGCTCTTTTTTTATTAATATCGCAAAAAATGAAAAGCGCAGAGGTGATCAAATACCACCAAAAGAAAGCTCTGTTTGTGGGAAAAAAAGGACGTAAATTTTGTTTGGGTACAGCCGTGCATGACCGCGCAATTGTCAGTTAAAGTCGCACAGTGCCAAGTTGCAAAAAGTGGCCTGGACGTTAAGCAGGAAAATCCTCCAGGGCTAAAGTGGTTAAATACTTCTTCAAAAATATCTGTCTTGTAAATTTGTGGATATCCACATAAGTTTGAAGTTTGTTTATTTTGTCTGAGGACTGGAGCAAACGTTAATCCTTTATTTAGTAATCACACTTCCTCTCCAGGAAAAGTGGACTTTCTTAAATTAAAAATACCACTAACTGTTAGGTTCCTCTTTTCTTGGAACCTTCGTACCCTCTTGCCCCTTCACATTACTCGTCTGGATACATACTTATATTCTGGAATGCCCGCCTCCTAAATATTGACATCATTGGGAGCTCTGATGGGTCTAGAATGAGGAATCTGATTATCATAGTTATGGATTGGTTCACCCTCAGGAGGTTAATATTTTTATTATTAAAGGATCCATTGTAGGTGGTATAAACATTAACGGAAGTACTCTGACCCTGCTTATGGTTCCTCCCTTTAGGACCTGTATACGGTCTAGAGTTGGGTGGATAACCTCTTTGGTGGGTCTTGCTCTTTTGGGGGATCCACACACTATTATTTCTGTGACTATTGCAATTTTGGAGATATTGGGGTGTATGGTCCCTATCATACGACCTTGTTTCATAAGGTAGAGATCTCATATCTCTTTCTCCGATTTGCTCATCACACCTATCCTCCAAAACCCCAAACCCACTTCCAAGATGGCGGCTGGAGTACTTTCGGTTTTAGCTTCCTTCCAATTTCCGCTGCGGAGCTAGCTATTTAAGGGGGTCCAACTACTGTTGTCAGCTAGAGGCATTCCATTGATAACGTGCATGCACACAAAATGCGTCGGGTGGGGCCTACCTGCTGATGTCACACCACCGCGTCCATGTGTTTAGAGTGGCGGCCGCCATTGTAAGTGCACTTGATTTTGTTTTTAAATGCTGCATTCCTTTATGGATTTTAAAGACTTACAATAAATACTACACTATATAAGCTTTCTCTGGGCTCCTGGCTGGTGAGATTTTTTTACATTTAGTTCTGTGTTTTGGAAGCAAGTCCCCATGTCACCTAGGGCATTTAATGAAGATGACTGAGTACTGATTACTGATTGATGCTTACATAAGTCCTCCTTCTGGTAAGTGCATTGTTTGGGTGACGGTTGACTTGTGGAGATCTTCTTACGCACCTTGGTGATGAGTAGTAGATGTCATATTGTGCCTAGTACCTTTAATTTCTGGTGAGCTGATAATACACCTGTCAACTACGCACTGAATTGACTCTTTTATATTATATGGACTCTTTTTTTTTCAATTTTTTATGTTTGCCCCTTATGATTATTGTGATCACTGTTTGTATCTTTGCTACAATTAATGTATTGTTTTCGTTTAGCGCTTACCAGATTTATTTTATTACAAGGGTTTGTATAGTCACCTTGTGTGCTAGCTGTTACAGTGATTGGCCCGCTCACTATATACATTGCTGTTTGTGTATGAGGTTGTTTCTTAGCCTTTCACTGTTATGTTTGTAAAGTCCTTCTGCGTAAGGAGAGTTAAGTGTAGCTGCACAAGGATTTTCAATCCAGAGGCCATGTGGAATGAGATTCCTCTTTTGAGAGAAAAAAAGATGTCACTGTTGACCTGTGTTTTCTTTGTGATCAGGTTGCTTAACTGCTTCTCCATAAATCTGCTTTGTGGATATATGGATGCGTGTGTATGTGTGTGTGTGTAAAATTACCTGAATGTTTGCAATTTTTCCACAATATTGCACTTATTTTGTTTTTTGCACTTTATGTATGATATAATTTCGCCCAAGTGGCAATTGCATACAGTGGCAGGAGTATATTTTATTTCATTTTTTATTTATAGTTACAACACTGTAAATATTGTTCTATATTTTGAATAGCCTTTATATATGTATATAGCTGCAATTAGAGGAGTTAAGGTATATTAACACAGAACCTTTTTAGTTTAATTGAGCTCTGGGGGGAATGTTAGTACAAATAGCTTTCTCCTCACGGCAAACCTTAAAAGGGCATATCCCCCCCCCCCCCATTGCAACACCTGATATTTGTATGTATTAGGTGCTGTCATACCAAAAATAATTATGCTTTAGAGCAGGGGTGGGGAACCTTTTTTCTGCCAAGGGCCATTTGGATTTTTGTAACATCATTAGGGGGCCGTACAAAATAATCAACTTAAAAATTTGCCTGTTATATTTGACCACAGCGTGCCCCCTTTCAATGCAGAGTGACCATAGCGTGCCCCCTATCAATGCAGAGTGACCACAGCGTGCCCCCTTTCAATGCAGAGAGACCACAGCGTGCCCCCTTTCAATGCAGAGAGACCACAGCGTGCCCCCTTTCAATGCAGAGAGACCACAGCGTGCCCCTTTTCAATGCAGAGAGACCACAGCGTGCCCCTTTTCAATGCAGAGAGACCACAGCGTGCCCCTTTTCAATGCAGAGAGACCACAGCATGCCCTCTTTCAATGCAGAGAGACCACAGCGTGCCCTCTTTCAATGCAGAGAGACCACAGCGTGCCCCCTTTCAATGCAGACTGACCACCCACAGCGTGCCCCCTTTCAATGCAGAGAGACCACAGCGTGCCCCCTTACAACGCAGACTGACCACAGCGTGCCCCCTTATAATGCAGACTGACCACAGCGTGCCCCCTTACAATGCAGACTGACCACAGCGTGCCCCCTTACAATGCAGACTGACCACAGTGTGCCCCCTTACAATGCAGACTGACCACAGCATGCCCCCTTACAATGCAGACTGACCAAAGCGTGCCCCCTTACAATGCAGACTGACCACTGCGTGCCCCCTTACAATGCAGAATGACCACAGTGTGCCCCCTTAAAATGCAGACTGACCACAGCGTCCCCCTTACAATGCAGACTGACCAAAGCATGCCCCCTTCAATGAAGACTGACCACAATGCAGAGTGAACAGCGTGCCCCCTTAAAATGCAGAGTGAGCAGCGTGCCCCCTTAAAATGCAGTGGACAGCGTGCCCCCTTAAAATGCAGAGCGGACAGCGTGCCCCTTTAAAATGCAGAGTGAACAGTGTGCCCCCTTAAAATGCAGAGTGAACAGTGTGCCCCCTTAAAATGCAGAGTGAACAGCGTGCCCCCTTAAAATGCAGAGTGAACAGCGTGCCCCCTTAAAATGCAGAGTGAACAGCGTGCCCCCTTAAAATGCAGAGTGAACAGCGTGCCCCCTTAAAATGCAGAGTGAACAGCGTGCCCCCTTAAAATGCAGAGTGAACAGTGTGCCCCCTTAAAATGCAGAGTGAACAGTGTGCCCCCTTAAAATGCAGAGTGAACAGAGTGCCCCCTTAAAATGCAGAGTGAACAGCGTGCCCCCTTAAAATGCAGAATGAGCAGCGTGCCCCCTTAAAATGCAGTGGACAGCGTGCCCCCTTAAAATGCAGAGTGAACAGCGTGCCCCCTTAAAATGCAGAGTGAACAGCGTGCCCCCTTAAAATGCAGAGTGAACAGCGTGCCCCCTTAAAATGCAGAGTGGACAGCGTGCCCCCTTAAAATGCAGAGTGGACAGCGTGCCCCCTTAAAATGCAGAGTGGACAGCGTGCCCCCTTAAAATGCAGAGTGAACAGCGTGCCCCCTTAAAATGCAGAGTGGACAGCGTGCCCCCTTAAAATGCAGAGTGGACAGCGTGCCCCCTTAAAATGCAGAGTGAACAGCGTGCCCCCTTAAAATGCAGAGTGAACAGCGTGCCCCCTTAAAATGCAGAGTGGACAGCGTGCCAAGCCCCCCCGACCAGTGCACTTGACTTACCTTCCTCTCTTCGAGTCCTCCCGCGTCCCGCCTCCTCCTCGGCAATGGCATTGGCCGAGGAGGGGGAGGATCCGTGAAACAATAGCGAATTTTCATTCGCTATTGTCACACAAATGGGCGGGCTCGAGACGCACTGCTCTGCGCCTCGGGTCCACCCTTTTCGGAGACTCAGTGTCAGGACGGAGCCATCGGCTCCTTCTGACACAGCAGCACGGGGAGGGGGGGCAGACGTCACGATCATGCGGGCCGGACGTCACGATCGTGCGGGCCGCATGCGGCCCGTGGGCCGCAGGTTCCCCACCCCTGCTTTAGAGGAAAAGCTATACATTCAAGTATTAAATATTATTTTTCTATTGGTATATTAACCACTTGAAGACCAGGCCTATTTCTGACATTTGTTGCTTACAAGTTAAAATTTGTTTTTTTTTTTTTGCTAGAAAATTACTTAGAACCAAACATTATATATATATATTTTTAGCACAGACCCTAGAGAATAAAATGACAGTCATTGCAATATTTGATGTCACACTGTATTTGCGCAGTGGTCTTTCAAACTTTTTTTGGAAAAAATACACCTCAATTAATTAAAAAAACTAAACAGTAAAGTTAGCCCATTTTTTGTTTGTATAATGTGAAAGTTGATGTTATGCCAAGTAAATAGATATCTAACATGTCACGCTTAAAAATTGCAGACACTTGTGGAATGGCGACAAACTACGGTACTTAAAAATCTCCACAGGCGACTTGTTTTCAAAATTGTTAACAGTTACCTCTTTAGAGTTACAGAGGAGGTCTTATACTATAATTATTGCTCTTTCTCTAATGATCGCTGTGATACCTCATGTATGGTTTGAACACTGTTTACATTTGTGGGCGCAACTTACATATATGCGTTTGTTTTGGCACGCGAGCACAGATGGATGGGGCACTTTTTATTTATTTATTTTTTTGTCATTTTATTTTTTTTATTTTTCCACTGTCCCTTAAAACAAGAAAAATTCTGAATAATTTTATTGCTGTCACAAGGAATGTAAACATCCATTGTGACAGTAATAGGCAGTGACAGGTACTCTTTATGGAGGGATCTGGGGTCTAAAAGACCCAAACCCTTCCTCTGCACTTGAAAGTATTCAAAACGCCAAGATCTGTGTTTTTAAATACTTTGGATTTTTAAAACTGGGGATGTTAGCTGCCTAGTAAACCAGAAGTGACGTTGAAATGTTGCTTCCGGGTTTCAAGACCAGATCAAAGCTGATTCTGGCTTTGTTCAGGTCTCCAGCCAGGCAGCGGACGCACCAGCTGGTGGCTCGGGTCTCCCGGTGCTTGTAAAAACAGCGGAGCAGCGACATCGGTTGTCATTACAAGAAAGCCGACCGTCGGCTCTAACAAATGGTACTGGGGTGATGCCTGCAGGTAGGACCACTTGAAGCCAATGACGTACACAGTGCGGAGACAGAGCTGCCATCCTCCTGCTCAGTGGGGGATCCGCGGATCGATCCCTCGCTGAGAAAAACAGAGTCCGCCTGACGGACTCCCTGTGTGAAAGGGGCCTAAGAGGCAGAGGTGGTGGTGGTTGGGATCATTTGCACTAGCAATTTGTCACTTACTTTTCAGTCGATTCCCCCTCACTATTCAGGTGCCTCCAGGGATGCCTCTGTGTCATGGGGTCTCCTTGCAGAGGGCAGAGCTTGTCCCCCTTCACTCTATTGGTGTCAGCTGACATTTTTTTTTTCCAGTGTCCACCTCCGCCTCCCTATGTTTTTTCTCTCTCTCTTCCTGGAGAGGATAGGCAGGGCTCCAGACTCCGGAGACTCCATTGCTCAGCTCAGCCTCCCCTCAGAGGCCGGTCACCCCCCCCCCCCGCAGGGCAGAATGAATGAATGTACGGGCAGGTGGCCCCCACAGTGGCGGAACTCCATGTCCCAGTCACAATAGCGACTGCTGTGAATCTACTACTCTGGTAGTCTCGCCACTGGAGGGATACTTGTGTAAAATGATGATACCTTATCTGTACCTAACAGATAATTTTCTTCATACTTGAATGTACGTGGAATTCGAATAACAGACACCCATGCTCTCATCTGCCAGGTTTCCACCTACTGTCCAATATACTCCATAGATACTGGATCAGTGTGAAATATCCAGACAACATGAGCAGTACCAGAGCATACTGAGCAGCCTCTGCTAAACAGTCACAGCTCTCTGTTAAAGTGGAGTTCCACCCTATTTTTATACTTACCTCCATCTTCTCGCTCCGGGGCACCTGAAAAAGAAATGGATAATCGCATATTTTTTTTTTTTTTACTTACCTCGTAGCGAAGAAAAAATACTTACCTTACTTCCTTCTTCCTCCTTCCTCGGCCGCGGCCCGTCGTCACTTCCTGGCTCTGCAATGATTCCTGGGAGCTGGACGTCATAGCTCCCAGGAATCATTGCGCCTGCACCGGCCCCGACGTCAGTTCCGGGTCGCGCGTCATCCCCTTCTAAACAGCTTCTGGGCATGCCCAGAAGCTGTAGAGGGATGACGCGCGCGACCCGGAAGTGACGTCGGGGCCGGCGCAGAGCATCGTGGGACCAAAGAAGGCGGAAGAAGACGCCGAAGAGGATCTCGCTGGCTTCAAGCTGCCCACATCTGAGATGGCAGCGCTGGACAAGACGTTTGCAAGGTAAGTATTTGTCCTAACAGGTAAGTGCAACCCGGGACAGATCAGAGGCTAGCCATTGTGGAATGTACTAGCCCTGACTGTCCCGGGGGTATTAAAAAAAAAAAAATCCAGGGTGGAACTCCACTTTAAGCAGACAGCATGTACATTTGCCTAGCTGTCTCCCTGCAGAGAAACCAAAAACTATTAAGGATGGGCCGGACACCCCCCTGTTCGGTTCGCATCAGAACATCTCGAACAGGGAAAAAGTTCTAGCGAATATGCAAACTCTATTAAAGTGTATGGGACACGAACATCAAAAGTCCTCATTTTAAAGGCTTATATGCAAGTTATTGCCATAAAAAGTGTTTGGGGACCGGAGTACTGCCCTGGGGGACTGCAACAATGCAACTGGGGCCACCAGGGTACGTCACCGGGGGGTAACGCCCCCTTCTGACGTCACGTTTCGACAAACAAACAAACAGCTGGGGGACATGTATCAATGCAAAAAAGTTTTTAAAACAATTGTTTGCTAAGGAGCAGGGATTTTAATAATACTTAAAGTGAAACAATAACAATGAAACATTATTTTAAATATCATGCATGGGGAGGTCTCCTTTATGTGCCTGTGAAGTGGCGCACCTATACGATGTATGGAGCCTTCTGCAGCAATACTGACATTTCTAAAGGAAAAAATGTAATTTAAACTTGCTCGTGGCTGTAATGTATTGCCGGTACCCATTCACATGGGGGGGGGGCAGGATCTGGGGGCTCTCTTGTTAAAGGGGGCTTCCACATTCCGATAAGCCGCCCACCAGCAGACCCCACAACCACAGCTCACGGTTTCCAGGATGAGGCCCTTGTCTTCATCAACATGCTTTTAATCTTGGCCATTTTTCTTTTTTAATTTTGATGTGGAGTTCCCCTTAAAATCTATACCAGACCCAAATGGCCTGGTATAGATTTTTGGAGGGGGGGGGCACTCCATTTTTAAAAAAATTCTGTCATAGGGTTCCCCTTAAGCACTTAAACACAAGGCACTTTCACCCCCTTCCTGCCCTGGGCAATTTTCAGCTTTCAGTGCTCATTGGCATCTATGGGAAATCTTGGTCAGCTTGACATAGCACTGGTCACTGTCTTTAACAATGACATCTGATGGAAAATCTTGGTCAGCTTGACATGGCACTGCTCATGAACCATAAGTGACAGGGACACAAAGCTTGGGGAGCACAGAGAGGGGACCCAGGACTACAACATATCCATACATTTTAAAAGTGGGGTATGCCTGTACGCTACATTGATTGCACTAAACTAACTGAACACACTATCCACTAACTACCTTCTTAATCTCTATTGTTACACACTATACACACTATAATTCTTTATTATATGGTTTTCACTTATTCTGGGAGAAATGAATCCTTTAATTTCCTTTATATTGCTGAAACCTATTAACTAGTGTTACAATTTAAGTTTGTAACTATTTATTGTGAATACATGTCTTGTGAATAAATATATATTCCCTATTTAGTCTGTATTCATATGAATTGGTATATGCTGTTAAATAGAAATTGATTTATGAAAAAAACTCGTTAAAATTATCGTTTGGGAAATCATTCTCAACACTTCATTAGATGAATCCTGCCTTTTTTGTAATTAGGTCTGGATCAGCATTTGTCTTGAGTACCCTTAAGGGACAAATTCCAGCCCTTGTGATCTAATTCCACAATCTTCTAACCTCTTATTCTTTGGTCAAGACCTTTGTACAGGGCATCTCTCCTAGTTTACATCCTCCTGTGACTCAGTGGGATCTGAATTTGTTTTTGTAGACTGCCTTTTGAACCTATTAGAGATGTTCCTCTTTCCACTCTCACTTACAGGGTTGTATATCTTGCGGCCCTCGCCTATGTAAGGCATGTCCAAGCTAGTGGCTTTATCACGTAAAAAGAGTTATTTTTAGTTTTACACAAGGTCATTTCATAGGGTAGACTTGGCTTTTAATGCGCTTAAGGTATCTAGTTTTTTCAGGTTCCAGACTCATCTTATGCTAGCTTGAAGCATAAGGTATTTTAGGCAACAATTTGAGCTGCAGGCTGCCCTTAGTTTTATTCTGTTTTGTTATGTGGGCATGTTGGCATTTTGTTTGCTGTGTTGCCCACTCTACAGTTAGACTGCTTTTAGATATCCCAATTGTGTCAAAATAATTACTAATCCTGTTTCCCTTAATGAATGATAATGAAAACAGGATTTTTGTACTTTTTATTAAATCCATTTCTTGAAGTTCATTAACTGTTGAAGTACAAAAATCCTGTTTTTTGTTTTGACCTAAACATGTGTACTAAAATACTAGATTATTGTTTTTGGAAAAACACTTTAGGAACTAAAAAATGTTTTAAAACATTGATATTTTGTTGACAAACATCACAGGATAATTGCAATGTATAATGTGTCATTTTTCGCAGAATATAATTATATATAATTATTATTATTATTTTTAATTTAAATAACATACATAAATATAGGGTTGTTTTGTTTGTACTTTGGATCATTTGGCAACCTTAGTGATATATATGGAAATTGAAATCTGAAATCAGAAAAACAAAACATGTAATATGTAATAATGTTAACGTTGTGTTATAATTTTTCTACTGTAAAGTGAACTCTCCTGAAAGTATGATTGTGTTGTAAACAAAATTACTGAGCTTTTCTTTTAAACTAGAAACTATGTGTTTAGTCCATTAAAGTCAATTAGTCCCCAGTAATCATTTTTGTATTGCAGGCTGAAAACGCAAATTTTATTTCCTTTGCAAAACCTCCACATTTTCCCTGTTCCATATTCATACAATATGCTGATCATATGGTTAAGCAAGATAGAAGCATGGCTCTTACCCAACAGTAACTGTTTTACACAAATGGACGTTTTGTTAGTCTTGCATGCTTTTCTGTTTCCTTTTTTATGAATTATTCTTTTCTGCGCATTACCATTCAATGCATAATTTATATTTTACCATGTTTGTGAGATCAAGAATGCTTAGCAAAGATGTAAATAAGAATGTAGTCATTTTTATTTTAAAATCCTGGAAATCTAAGCCCCTAAAACCTCAGCCTAATGTATGCTTATCTTATTTCTGAAGCTACAGTCCACTAATGACTAATATAAATGTCCTGTTGCTTAAAATGATCCTGCAAATAAAAAATAATGCTCAAAAGTTGTGTTATGTGTAATAAAACAGTGTACATACTAACCTTTTGCAGTAAGGATTTTAAAACGTAAACCTACATATACAGCATTTGAGCCTGCTGCCTGCAAAACATGCCGGAATTCACCTTTCAGAGATATTTCTAAAGATTAGGAAATCCAGCACTGACTTGCGGCTCTTGTATCAGCAGCAATGGAATGAAAATAAAAAATAATTGTTTATGATACACAGAAGTTAATAGGTCATTGAATTCAAGATAAAATTTATAATTTTCACCTGCTGATCTGACTAGTAATACTTGTCTATTTATGAAGGAACAATTGAGTCATCCTTGGACAGCAGCACTATCTGGAGAGGCTAGTGTTAGATAGACTAATAGATTTAGATGAACTTTACATAAGTGACTAACAAATAAAGCCAAACTCTAGCTAATACCTTTCATGCAATTACAGCAATTGTTTTTTTTTTCTTTTTGCATTATGGGTTTTTACATAAATAAAAAAATGCCTGACAATTGTAAGCACCTCTGTCAGTGGCAAATAGTTTGTCTCAACCCTCTAACTGTCATTTTTGCTAGACAACTAGGTTGGTAAATGAAGTTGAAAAATACTGTAACAGCAGGATCAACAGGTAAAAATCTTACTTTGGTAAGTTTGTTAATGATAATGTCAAACTGCATAATGTATGTCATTTTTTTTTATTTTGCATTTGCCTTTAGTACGACTTTAGGAAACATAATTTCTTTAATTTAGAATATACATTTACTATAACTACAATTTTGGAACAGGACAACTACACTTAGGAAACTTCATTTCTTGAATTAAAGGCCCGTACACACGTACCGATCGTCGTCATACAAACGTCGGCGGACGAAAGATCTGCCGATTGTATGCGTGTTAGTATGGTGCCTCCGACAGCTGTCTGCGCACAATCCGCGGACAAAAGTCTTTCTTGCAAACATGAAAATTTTTGTCTGCGGACACCAGAACGGACGATTGTTCGCCTGTCAGTACAGAATTCGTCCGACACACAGCTACAAATCCCAACACGCATGATCAAACCAAATGAGTTCCCGGAAGAATTTTCTCTAGTAAACTCAACATTTTATTCAGAAAGAACTTTCGGCTCGCAGCAGTCCAAGAAATAGGTGAAATGCGGAGCACATGCTCATCTTGATAAATGTGAGAAGAAGGAAGATGCTGCTCATAATGCCATACTTTTCTAATAAAAAGGCATGTGTTCTGTTATGATGAAGATAATGTTTGTCTATTCTATCTGTTCTATCAAATTTTAGAATTAAATAATTTGAACTCTTCACCATTATTATTTTGTAAACAGCAAAGATCTAACTATTGATATGACCCTTTATTCTTGTATGAATTAATGTTTAAAACATATTTTTCAGGTTATGCACAATATTAAACATGTTAACAAATTCAGATAGGCCATTTTTTATTTTCATTTTCTTTATTTTTTGTATTTCAGCAAAAAAAAACAAAGAAAACATCAATACTCTCCGTATAACTAAACATAAAAAAGGTCCATTTGGACAAAATTAAACTAGAAACTGGCAAACAGGGGTAAAATAAATAATAGGGGGTTACAAAAATTAAAGTTGCTGGTAACTGAAATCAGGTTGCCATGAGGGCAGGTTTGGATCCTGCTGGCCATATTGCCACTGGCCATGTGGCATTTGGCGAGGTGGTGGGTGTTGTGGAGGTGGAGGTGGAGGTGGAGGTGGAGGGCACGGGTGCTCCTGGCATGCATGGCTGTGCTCAGTAAGTATGCCGTTTTCTGCGTTTTGCAGCACATCGAGGATAATTTTTCTGGCATACTGACACTGCCTGAGGTCCACCTTATCCAAAATTTTGGCCGTCATGTTGCCGAAGGACTCATTGGCCTCTGGTTTCCGACATAGGGCTATGGTGGCCTCCTGGATAAATTTGTCTGTGATATCATCCACGTGCTTCCTCTTTTGCCTCCGTTTGGCAGGAGGAGGTGGTGGTGGAAATAGTTCCACAGGCTCCGCAGGCTCCCCAGGCTCCTGGCTGCAACCTGGCTCCTCCTCAGTGACACTTCCCTGTTGATGAAATGAACAATTGATTAGAATGTTATAGTGTATATAAAAAGTCATGTTTGTTATATTATTGTGAACAAATAGCAGACTTTACATACAGTGGCGTATCTAGGGTCTCCAGTGCCCTTGTTGAGGAGCTGTATTTGGCAACAACCCCCCCCCCCCAAGATCAATGTAAAACTGTAACCCACCCCCCAAAAAAAAAATTAAAGGGCATTAAAAGTTTCTAATTTGCCCCTTGTTTGCCCAGTGTAGAGCTCTCTAGTGGGCAATCATTGTCTCAGGTGTGAAAAAGAAAGAGAGGGTTGAGAGCTAGAGAGAGGGAGAGAAAGAGGGGGTGTGAGAGAGAGAGGAGGGGGTTGCAGAGAGAGAGGGGCCTGAACTTGCAGAGGGCTTGATGTAGGGCATTGAGGGTGAAGCAGTGCAGGGAAACAGGAATAAGGAAGCCACCTGCCTTGCTGACCCAGAGTGAGAGACCAGAGACATGGAAGCAAGGATGGATGGATCATTTGCAGGAGCTGTTAGTTTTGTATTAAAAAAGGTTGAGCCAGAGGAATGCTGAGGCTACAGCAGTGTTTGTTAGGACCAGAGGTGTGCTGGGGATGCAGCAGTGTTTGTAAGACCGGAGGTGTGCTGGGGATGCAGTGAGAGGCAGTCTCAGTCTCCTGGTCTTTTGGCTCAGCTGCTCTCAATGTTTTACACCTGCATGAAGCAGCTCTCAATGTTTTACACCTGCATGAATCCGCCTGCAAACTGGGGGTTCTGGGGTGTGCAGGCTGAGTGGATTGTTAAAATAAACACTAAAACAATGCCAATGTTTTTGTGACCCACCCCCCTTGGCCTGCGCCCCTGGCGGTTGCCTGTCATGCCAACCCTTTGCTATGCCCGTTTACATAAAGGGTCAATTATGGTTTAGCTTATAATTTTGTTACATGATTAAATTTTAGCAGACAATATATTGTGAAATGCCATACCTGAGTAAAACTCTCCTCCAGGAAATCCTCATCCTGGCTTGGATCTACAGACACTGAGCCCTCTGCCGAAGTCGAAGGCAGCGTAGAAATTGACGGCCTGGATTCCAAGGTGTCTGCCAGGAATCGCAGGTTATCATAGTACCACAGCCGTGGTACATGTACATTCCGTGCACCTGCTCCAGACTGGGTGGACTCTTCTATTTTTTTTACCTCCCGCCTGTAGGCAGTGCGAATGCTGTTTATTTTTTTGCGTATATAATTAAAATTTGCCCCAGGACAGACGGGCTTGTAGAAGGCCACCAAATGTTCCATGGCCTGTTTTTTTAGTTTCTTATTTTTATATTCTGCCGACTTCACTTGCCACAAACATGGCAGTTGCCTGTACTCATCAATGAAACTTATTAG
The DNA here is from genome assembly GCF_965119305.1 of Pelophylax lessonae. Classification (NCBI taxonomy): domain Eukaryota; kingdom Metazoa; phylum Chordata; class Amphibia; order Anura; family Ranidae; genus Pelophylax; species Pelophylax lessonae. The sequence goes on from NC_138772.1 coordinate 323,615,808, forward strand.
AAAGTTGTGGCTGGTGTAATTGTCCACCATATTGCAGGACAGTATATGCCTGCAAGACACAACACAACACAAAACATATTAAAATAGCATGTATTTTGGCACATAATAAAGATATTCCTAATAAAAGCTGTATAGGGCCCAAAACACACACTTTCTATTAAAAGAGTCGTACCTTTGTTTGTGGGGAAAAGTCGTGATTCGCCGCTCGATCGTGCTCCAACCCTCGATATGTCCGCTAGCGAATCGTCGGCTGAACGAACTTGCGTCCTTTAAATACAGCGCAGGCGTCAACTCCTCCTCCAGTGGCGGGCTTGTGCAGGGGTGTGTACGTGCCGAAGATCAGGCCTACATGCGACACTCACACCTGAAGCAGAGGAACAATCGTTTTTTAATTACGAACCATGTCTCAACAATCTGGGAGCTCAATTAGTGTGGGCCGAAGTGATTGGGCCACCAGAAAATCAAGGGCTACACCCATGTCAAAGGCAGAAATGGTGGAGATGGTCTCCATTTTACAAAAAATGGACTATGATGGCAAGTTGGCAAATTACGATCGGCCCAATGCCAGGAAAGATGGCATCATGGATAAGGTGGTGGCCTGTTTGGTAAAAAAATTCGGTGTGGAGCGATCGAAAGATCAGATTCGTAAACGGTGGTCTGACCTGAAACACCGTGAGCAGGATCAGCTTTCCCAAATCCATCGGATTTTGAAAAAAAGTATGTTTTATTTTTTATTTATTTTTTTAAACATGCAATATGTTTTTTATAATTTGGTGTATGTTGTATTAACATGTCTAGATTATAATGTCTATGTAAAAAGTTAGATTACTCATTTTAGTTGTCATGTCGTGATTAGATCGATCTATTGTTGATGTTTTAGTATATGACATTAAAAGTCAGGAAGCCATAGTTAAAAATATATGTATTGTGTTGCAACGAACGTTCTTTCCTGCACGAATCTTCTCAGCAAACATTCCTATTAATCACAGATTATTATTCAAACCTTTAAATAGGAGAAAAACGTAAACTCCGTGCCAAACAATGGGAAAGGAGGAGGAGAAGTTTGGCAGCTCCATCGGCAGTTGTGGAAGAAGAGGAGGACATGGGCCCAGATGGTGGCACAGATTCGACTAAAGGTAATTGGTTCCTATGCACTGTCAAACATTAATGTACCATATTTTTCGTAGATAACCATGTACATGTCTTCATATTTGTTACTGAAAGAGCTATCAAGCAGGGCACCATGTCCTAACAAATGTACCTCTTGTGACTTTTATGATATGGCCAATGTTTTGTATTATGTAGATGAAGACATTATGCCTGAGGTTATTCTGGTGGAGCCAACAAGTGACCAGACACCAGAACAACAAGAAGGTTGGTAGTCACAGATTTTTGTGTAGTGGGATCATAGAAATATGTGTATTTGCAATGATTGTTTAACCTTATATTCTTGTATTCCCTTACAAATTTACATTGCAGATGTTGCATCATGCCAGGATGTGGCATCCCCAGCCAGCTCAGAACCCAGATCTCCTGGCAACTTGCCAAGCAGCGTGGAAGCCACTTCCCAAAATCTTGAGGATCCCGGACCAAGTGTCCAAGAGCCAATTGTGTGCCCACGTAGGTTTTTTCAGAATGATTTTTATCAGTGTTATTTTTAGCCTCCAATTTACAACACTAGTTCCCTATGGGAGCCTCTTTATTTGAATGGAAGTCGCACCGTAAGTCGGATCAGGATGCTCTGACTTGCGGGGCCACTTGCGTTGTGAAGATTTTTGAGGGGGAACTACACCAAAAAATTGAAGAACCCACCGTGGGTGTCCCCCCCCCAAGTTCACAACCCGGCCTTTTGTGTGTGGTATTGAGTTTGAGGCCCACAACAAAAAAACAGCGTGGGTTACCCCCAAAACCCCTACCAGACCCTTATACAAGCATGCAGCTTGTCAGGCCAGGAAAGAGAACGAGCAAGCGGAACAAACACCCCCTGGACCACAGCAGGACACGTGCCCTCAACATGGGGGGGTTTTGTTGCTTTGGGCCAGGGGGCCTCTGCACCGCACACCCAAAAGCACCTTACTCTCATGTAGAGGAGGACAAGAGCCTCATCCCCACAACCCTGTCTGGTGGTTTTGGGGGGTCATGCGGCCAGGGGGTTCCTAGGACTTTGGAAGCAACCTTCAACAAAGGGTGGCCCCCAGATCCCGGACACCAATCACTGTGTGAATGGGTATGGGGTACATAGTACCCCTACACATTAACCACATAAATGGAAGTGTATGTGAATAACGACAGGAGACGTTTATGAAATGTTCTTAAATATCTTCATCCGGTCTTCTCCACTCTGCTCTTTGGATCTTCTCCTCTCCACTCTTCTGCTGTCCAATCTTCTGCTCTTATGTTGTCTGCTCTTTTGCCCTAGGCTCTTCTTCTTCCTCCTGTCCTCCTCCAATGCTGTTGCCGTGCATTTTGGCCGTCTCTGTTCTCTGTAGCTTAATATATATACATTACGACCATGCCCTCACAATGACGTCATCATGCGTTCACACCCCTAATGAATATATAGTAAGCTCAGGAGACCGGCAGAATCATCAGCAACAGGATCAGAGGAGGACAGGAGGAAGAAGAAGAGCCTAGGGCAAAAGAGCATAAGAACAGGGTAGGTATTAACTCGAGAGTAATTAAAAATAACCTGGACACCAAATGTTTCTCTATTATGACCTCATGTAGGTGATTCACATTGACTCAGTTGTATATTTTTTTACAGATCATGATTTACCTACTTGCACTTTAGCAAAACTAACCCGTGAGGCACTCCAATGTTGCTCAGACCTCGAGCAAATCAAGGAAACAGCAACGGCATTGCAATCAAAAATGCGAGATTTTGTCGACATGATTGCCAAATTTTAAAAAGTTTTAAAGAAATTTTTTGTTTTTATTGGTTCCTTTTCTTACAAAAGTTTTGTAATATTTTATGATATCTTGATGGCACTCAGTTGTTAAGAGTGTACCCACGTTTGGGAAAAAAACTTGAAAACACCCTAACCCTAACCCTAACCCTAACCCTAACCCTGTGAATGTTTTGAAAAAAAAATTTTGTACATTCAACAATGTGTGTTCCATTCTTTATTTGACTTTCGTTGGGGGGTCGAGATCTAAAGCTGTGTAAAGAAGCATTACATGTATGATGGCTGTCCTATTCCCACATTTACATGTTAATGAAAGCATTTTGGACACTGCCATATGCGAGTTGCTGGAGGTGTCAATGAAATGTTAAAGATCCCAACCGTTTATACGCATATCACAGTGCGATCTGACATTTCATACAGGATTGGATCATACAAGTGTGAACGACTGTGCAATCCTATCCTGATGCAGCTGAATAAATGCATCATGTGCGACTTTTGTGCGAGTGTAGTGCGAATTGAGACATACACTTTGTATGGCTACATTCACACTGAACACGCACACAAGTGGCACATGACCCTTTATTTCTGATGTATCAGGATTGGATGGCACAGTTCTTCAGACTTGTGTAATACAATCCTGTGGAAAAAGTAAGTGGTGGGTCACCCTTATGCGATGCAGGAAGGATGCAAAGTCGCAGACTTCCCACATTGCATAAGTGTGACTCAACACTCAAGGTACTAGCAGTCCTAGGATTCAATATGGCATTGATATTGGCAGTGTAGGGAGATCAGTGTAATCTATAGTGTATTGCTTGTTCGTTGCTCTAGTTCACTTTCCATTACTTATATATATAACACTTTGAGATGAACAATGATCAAGTTTCACATAACACTGACATATCCTAACATTGGTGGGCAGTGAGAAGGATGTCATAAATGAACACAACATAACAGGTGTAGGTACGTTGTTAATACCCTAATGTATTATATTAAATATATACTATGGGCAACTTCTGGACAAGAACCACCAATGTAAGGTGACATTAGATGAACCATGGGTGTGACCTAGTTCTCAATGTGACAGGGTTTGTGTAAATTTTGTGGGGTGCAGAAGGCCCTTGTATTTACACCACTGGCTCAAAAATAACACATGGCCATCATCACTTTGGATCAGCTGGTGAGAGACTACAGTAAAGAAACACACTGATGAATGTATTAACCCTTCCAAAGTCACACATATATAACACATGATTAACCCAAATAATTGTGTTTGGCATATGTGCCCAAATGATTAGAATCCACAATACTGAATCATTGCAATTTTTTTTTAATGTGTTGAAAAATAATATATCTCTGACATTTATCTTGTGTGTCCAGTCTTTAACAAGATTAATGGGTGTGTGACAGTGATTGCTGCCAGGACACAGCTCCTCTCCCCACGAAATAGTCCAGATATTCCTGGCGGATCTGACGGGCCCTGTGTGATGCCAATGCTGACCGTCCAACTTCCATTGACGTCATGGACTCCACTTGGTTAGAAGGTTGGGCCTCTCCACTTGTACCTGGCATAGCAGGGTCAGTATCCAGTTGCTGCAATACATAATTTTGTGCATTCCTGCGTAGGAAGTTGTGCAAAATGCAGCAACACAAGACCACATTATCCACTTTGTACAGTGCCAGGTTTATGGACGTCAGGAATATCCGGAACCGGTTGGCCATTATCCCGAAGGCATTCTCCACAACTCTGCGAGCTCTGGACAACTGGTAGTTGTAAATCCTTTGGTCTGGGGTGAGGTTCCTCTGAGGGTAGGGCTTCATGAGATGCTCCCCAAGCGCAAAAGCCTCATCTGCGATAAACACAAAGCTCATACCCTCAACAGTTTGCTCCCTGGATGGCAGGTTCAGAGTGCCGTTCTTTAGACGACGAGCGAACTCCGTCTGATCAATAACTCCCCCATCCGAATTGCGGCCATTTTTGCCAATATCCAAAAAAATAAACTCATAGTTTGCATTAACTATGGCTAGCATGACTATACTAAAAAAACCTTTATAATTATAAAAAAATGTGCCGGAATTCGGAGGGGGGACAATGCGGACGTGCTTCCCATCAATAGCACCCCCACAATTGGGAAAATTCCACTTCTCCAGAAATTGATCAGAAATCTCCAACCATTGCTCTGCGTTTGAAGGAAACTGTGGGGAAAAAAAAAAAAAAATTAGTGCTTGAGCACATCACATTATTAATTACACACACAGTTGTCTGTTAAATGCTTATGCAACTTGCTAAAAAAATAAACAACAGGAAGGCAAAGGTTTGGATATGGGGATGTAACATCTACATACATTTATTTTCAACCTCCTATTGTTCTTATATTGTAAAGGGCCATACACACTAGAAGATTCTCTGAAGACTTTTTCGTGCAGATTTACCTTTCTGCAGGTAGTGCAAGGGCCTACCAGATTGCATAGGATTTGAAAGTGTTTGTTGGACCTCATATTATTTGGTTTTGGTAAATCGGAAGGATAAATTGTTCTGACAATCTTCTAGTGTGTATGGCCCATTATACTCACCAGCTAGAGCTGAGATTTACAAACTACGGCCCTCCAGCTGTTGCAGAACTACACATCCCATGAGGCCTTGTAATTCTCTGACATTCACAGACATGACTAGGCATGATGGAAATTGAAGTTCGTGAACAACTGGAGGGCCATAGTTTGAAGACCTCTGAACTTGAGCTTTGGTATATGCTGACTTTGAGATTTAGCATGTGGGTGGGGGATGGGTAAGTAAAACTGGGCATTTATACATCAATAAGGGCTTGTGGTCAGTGAAGGTTTTAACATCATTACATAAACATACAGAATCATAGGTGGGAATGGATGGACTGATGTATTTTAGATAAATCATTAACTAGGTACTAAAACATTGGCCAAGGAATAATTGTTTGAGGGAAAGCAATAAAATTTGAAAAATTCGACATACTGTTAACAGGCAATGCGTTTAGGGACACATAGGAGAGAATGGTGGGGTGGTTAGTGGGTAATTTTACAAATGGTTAAAGATAATCTACATCTTTACTACTATGTGCATGCGGACAGAGGGTAGTTTACAAATAATGGCCTGTGTCAATTGCTGTACATCCAAAAACATCATAATTCGGGTGAAACTAGTAATACATGTAATGTAATGTAAAAAATCAAACATACCTTGATATAGTCCTTCTGCAAGACCTTGATGATGGCAGAGCAGGTCTCAGGGATGATGACTCCAAGTGCTTGGGGGGAGATGCCTGTGGTGAACTTCAGATCCTGCAGGCTTCTCCCTGTTGCAAGATACCTCAACGTCGCAATTAACCTTTGCTCAGGAGTAATTGCAACCCGCATACAAGTATCCTGCTTCAGAATATAGGGGGACACCAGGGCAAGAAGACGGTAAAAGATGGGATCCGTCATCCTCAAATAATTCCTGAAGTCATCAGGATTATTTTCCTGGAGCTCCCTCAGCAAGGACATATGAGAAAATTGATCACGGTTAAGCAACCAATTTTTCGTCCAGGAGGTCCGCTTCTTCTTCCTATTGCTCGTACGTCGTCTCAGAGCCAAAACTCCAACACTAACGACAGCAACGGACAAATTCACGGTCGCCATAATAAATTCTCGAACGATGTTTCGGAAAATAGCGAAATGTCGTCAACCAAACAAATGCTACCGAAATCAGCGCGAGATGCCCAGAAGGGTCACGGCCAAACACTCACTTCCTCTTTTGTAGCGGCGAACGTGCGTGGAACGTAGTGACGTCATTTTCTGTCGGAAGACAAATGTCCTGGGCAAGTTTTGAGCACTTTTCAACAGACAAACAACAAACACACCAGCCGCGAACATTTGTAGGACGTTCTGTCGGCCGACGATCGGTACGTGTGTACGGGGCTTTAGAATATACATGTTCTATAACTACAATTTTGGAACAGGACAACCACACTTAGGAAACTTCATTTCTTTTTTTTTTCAAATATAAGATTTTATTAGGCAGGAAGATGCAGACAATGCAAACCATACATAAATGTCGTAAATACGTGAACATATACTGACTGGTACAAAGAGAACAATCTTGTATTCAGCAAATGTAAAAAAAAAAAAAAATCACACGTCTTACCCTTCTCACACCCATTTTTATAAGGGGATGTAAAGAAAACAGAAAGAAAGGACAGGAAGAATAAAAAAAAAAAAAAAAGGAAGAAGGGGGTGGCTCGAGAGATCGGAAGGGGGGAGAGGGAAGAGGGGAAAGAAGGCAGGTGAATGGGGAGAGCAAAGTAGGACCAAAGGGTCCACCATGGAAGGATTTAATGGGGGAGACCCCAATCATGCTAGGGGTACTAACTACTCATCAAGGCAGCCCCCCTCCTCGGATACCACGAACCTGTCCAAAATCCGCCAAAGAGAAACATATTTCTTGTTCTGGTGTCATGAAGACCAAACCAGGACTTGGCCGCGTTGAGGAGATGTCTAATAATAGATTTTTTATAGGCTGACACCAGTATATCCGAGATATGTAATAAAAAGAAAGCAGGATCATTTGGAATAGGACCTTCGGTGAACATCTGAGTAATCCTGCGGACTTCCGACCAGAAATGTGATAACCGAGGACAAGACCAGAAAATGTGTAACAGGGTGCCCTCTGCGCTGTTGCAACGCCAACAGAGATTGCTATACTAACATCAGATAGTTAGTACAGTTAGTACAGTGCCTCCTCCAGGGCTGTCAGGTTTTTTTTTTCCGTTCTGCCCTGCCCAGCTAAACGCAAACAAAACTACTAATGTGTACTAGGCTTAATTAAGGAACAGACAAAATAGAAGGACATATTTAAATATAATGGTGAGTATGTGCTACTGGGAAAGGCAGTAGTTAAGTAAACCTATTGCTTTGCGCAAGTAAAGTGAACGTTCGGCAAACTGCACCTTTCAAAATTGCTTGAAGTTTGTTGCCCAAAAGAAGCAGGAGCTTCTTTTTGGGCAACATAGAAGCATAGGGAATCCCATTCAAGTGCATGGGCTGGCCCTACGTGACGCGCAAAATTGCATGCAAATTGCTCAATAAAATCGTGAATGAGGCCTTAACCAATAAGGTGACAATGTGTTCTCTTTGAATACCCAAATATGTTCAAGAATAAAAAATGGTTTGATCATTGAAGCGAAAACAAGTTCACCTTATTCACTAAGATCTCTGCACTTTTAGTAAATAAATCCAATTGATAAGGTAGGCCGTTTTTAGTAAACCTAAAGGAGAATGTGCAGAGATGGCACAATCAGGTGATGCTTGTGGATAGCTTTAGTAGAAATATTGAGAGAACTGGGCTGATTTACTAAAAAAGGTGAAAACCTTTACACAAGTAATTGTGAACATTTACTTAAATTATTCAGTTATGTGCACATGATATAAGTAAACAAGGATTTGATTTTCCCATGATTGGACAACTGAAGTTAATATTCAGACAATGTGTGAAGATGTTTAAGTCCATAAGTAATTCAGCCTCAATGAATGGAAATACCACCCAGTGCAGCTTTAGAAATAGATAAGGTAATCACAAAATTTTTACCTCAACTAGAATTCAAAATTGAGTTTTTGTATGCAACTCCAGTCAAAACTTTTTGTAGTGTGGGGAAGCATTAGTTTCTTCATCAAATGTTTTTTTTTTTGTTTTTCACATTTGTGTAGATTTCTTTTCATATTCTATGACAGTGACTCCCCCTGTGTCAAGGTGAGGCTCAGAGTCACCAAAACAGGAAGAGAGGGGAAATCTACCACAGACAGCAATGAAAACCTGATACAGGTTCTAAACCATTTCTACCATTTCTAGTCCAGAACAAATAAACAAAACAAAAGAAGGGATGCATTCCACATTAAATAGTATCAGTGTAATGATGTGCTTTTTAAGTATCTACAAAAATTCAAGAATTCTTTCCAAACCTGAAATCAGGGTGGGAGTGTCAGTACTGTGAGCCAAGCAGACTTTTTGGAGTAAAGAAAAGCTTTCTTCAAGATGCTACGAGGGGGTGGGGGTTTTTTGATCTTGGGGTAGTAGGAGTAGGTTTTTGCCTCCGTCCCTTGTATCTGAAGAGTAGGGGTTTTTTTTTTTCACGTTAAATACACCCACAAAAATAAGATGCCTAAAGTGTCATTCATCGCCCTAGAAAGGATGCACATACCACAACGAGGAGGCGACTGGAATAAGAAACTTTTGCAGATGGAAATGAGATGGATTAGGCGTCTCAATGCCACAAATTATCCAGGTCTAAACGAAACTGAAAGTTTCAGACCGTTTCTTGAGGGTTTCGCCTCAGGTAAAACAGATTGATACCTATATATGGTCACCCTCTGGCCCCAGAAGGTACAAAATGAAAATGAAAAAACAGAATGAAATAACCATGAGATATCCCATCCATCCATCCATCCATCCATTCCAAATTACTTGACCTAACAACCAAAAAAAGTAACTAAAGGACCAGTTAGGATTCTCCAACAAGAAGAAAATAAAAATTAAACCAAAGCCCCCAAAAAAACCCCCGAGAAAAACATCCCTGATATGCCTGACTATTGGGCACACCAATAACATCCCCCATTGTAAATACTGTGGGTAATTTTCATATTATTACTGCTGTTAAAACTGCTAATTTCCTCTATATGTATATATATATAAATATTACCATATGATTTGCAACAAGTATTGCCTTTATTTTTCTTAATGTACACTTTGTTTCGAAATAGCAAAAACATCTCGATCCTCAGATCTGCTCCCGGCACAGTAAGCCCCTGCTCTACCAGACAGGGGCTGACAAGGAGACCGGTAAATGTTAAATTGACATCTCACCATCTGACCGCGGTCAGACGATTCCGAGTCTCTCTCTCTCCGTGTCAGCGGCCGCAAGTCAGACTGGCCCATACTGCGCGCGCATCACCCAGGCGCCTGCGCAGTATGGGGATACCACGTCACTGACAAACAAAGCCGAAGTACGTGCAGCGCTATCTGCGCATGCGCTAACGGCTTTAAAAGGCCGGGGAGCCGACGTCTCTCCTCACTTCCCTCCAGGCGAGGGAACAGGACGGACACGGACCTGCAGCGCTGGAAGAAGAAACATCCACACCTCCTATCTTCAACACCTAACAAACGTAAGTTATATGGATCTTACTGATCCATACAAAATTACCAGAAGTCACCAATAAATACTGCAGAAACACACCTACCTATGTAAAAGCACTGAAACCATCCATATTACTCTTCTAGAAAGGTATATATGAAAAGAGCTGCATCCTGCCTGTGGCGCTGAAAAACACCTTCCCATGTCCTTTACTTGGCAAAAGTAAGTCACAACGGGCATAAAAACCCTTACAAGCTATCCTACATGATTGATACAAGTTATGTTTATAAATTGGATGCAAGAAGCATCCTAATCAAATATATATATAATCCTTCCAGAATGAACTACCTATGATAGTGCTGCAAGCCATTGGGTTACCCTTATATGGACGTATATACCAAATTTGTGAGTAAATGAACAAATGCAATTTACATGGTGTGAAGACCAAATATAACCTAAACCCACATATACAATATATATCTTTCCAGACCAAGGTACACCACGGTTCCTTGTTGCAGTTGTTGAGGATACAGAAAAAAAGTTTTTTTGCTGAAACAAAGTAAAACTATGTATGTACAAATACCCTATTTTTTCCTTTACTTATTTTTGAAACTCTAATTATATGTATATCTGCAATAACAGAAATGTTATTGTTTATACATTACAGCTGGGTGACAAAAATTCTTTGAAAAAGGCTATAAACAGCCGAAACGCGTCAGAAAAGGATGAACTCTGTGAACCACCTTTTCCTGGGAATTCCACAGGAAACACAGAGACTATATTCCGATTTATGTCACAATTTACCACACATGTCACAGATTCACTAGAATCTTTCTTCTTTCAATCTTATCACATTGGGCCTATACCCAAACACCAATGATCACATCATTGATATGTATGTTATGTATATATAATGGAATAAATCCAAATTATTTTACTTCTTGAATTTAATTTATTAATTGCCCATAAAGTCCCAAATTTTGGCTTGAGACACCAAAAAAACCCCCTACTCTTCAAGATGCTGACAGATTAAGTGGAGTTGTACTCTGGTGACCTGAGGGATGCCAAATCTGAAAGTACGAATAATATATGTGGAACATATTCAGATTTGGTGTATTGACCTTACCAGAACAGTCAAGGGAACATTCTAGGGTGCTTAGGTGGTAAGATGCTTTAGGTCCTAATTCAGTTCCACAGGGGTAGGGTCCAGTTGGCCTAAGGACAGCAATATATGGTTTCCCTTAGTTTCTGTAGTGAATTACTGCCCAAGCACTCCTTTCTTTGGACTCAGGTTCATTTTACATATAAAATAGCTCGCATTTTAAGACTGGCACACACACATTACATTTTGAAAGTAACTGATAAAAATGTTAGATTCAACAACAACTCTTAAGTGCAAAGGTCTATCTAAACTATACATTAAATTTGTATCCAAATAGGATAGTGCTTCATACTACACAGTAAATACAAAGCAGAGTGTGCAATGGGATTTTAATTTGTGTGGCTAGTTTATCATCCCGGTGGCATGCAATAAAGCACATACAATTTTCTCTCACATGCACACTGTTAATTTATTTATTTTTATTATATAATCGTTTTTATTGGGTTTTCCATAAACAATACAAAACACTCTCCGAAAGATGGAGAAAAGACATCACAAAAAACAAATCAATCGTCAATAACATCTTTCAGTATTACATACAACCATTTGCAACATGGAATATGCAGTTCACTTTTGGGCAGTGGGCACCAGTTCTCAAAAAGGATATCAGGAACCTGGAAAAAGTGCAGAGAAGAGCAACCAAACTGATAGGAGGCATGGAGGAGCTCAGCTTTGAGGAAAGATTAGAGGAACTGAAGTTATTCTCTCTTGAGAAGAGGAGATTAAGGGGGGGGGATATGATCATCATGTATAAATACATAAGGCATCCATATAGTGAACTTGGTGTTGAGTTATTCAACACAGAGGACAAGGGGGCACTCCTTACGTCTAGAGGAAAAAAGATTTGGTCTCCAAAAACGGAAAGGTTTCTTTATTGTAAGAGCTGCGAAAACGTGGAATAGACTCCCTCCAGGGGTGGTTCTGGCCAGCCCACTAGATTTCTTTAAAAAAAAGCCTGGATTCTTTCTTAGGTGTAAATATTATAACTGGGTACTAAAATTTATAGGTAAAGTGGATCCAGGGAATATCTGATTGCCTCTCGGGGGATCAGGAAGAATTTTTTCCCCCTGCTGTAGCAAATTGGATCATGCTTTGCTGGGGTATTCCGCCTTCTTCTGGATCAATATGGGATTTTATGGTTGTGTTTTCTTTATTGTTTTTTGTTTTCTATTGGTTGAGCCAGATGGACTTGTGTCTTTTTTTCAACCTGTCTAACATGTAACAATTAAGTAAGCGCAGAAGGCATCCACTCCACAGAACCAATTGTTTCCGGGAAGCTGCTCCTCCTGTGACAAGGGAGAAAAAAAAGAAAAAGGGGAAAAGAGAGAAACATAAATAAGGAAAAGAAAACACTTTAATCAACTGTCTTCCTACTTATTTAGGCTGAGTGATTTGGCTCGAGAAGATAGCTGTTGCTTTTGCCTACATGTTTGGATGAGCTCAAAATATAAACATGGACAAAGGGTATCCATCACACACAACGGGGCATTATTTATCCCTGCAATACCCTAAGGGGAAATCAGTGAGAAGGGGGCGAACCCAGGAGTAGCCAACCATTACTCTTATAGTTTAGAGAATTTGTTTGGTGTGCCCCTATTTGTATATATTGGCTGCTCTTCCAATAAGGTGTCGTTAACCTGTACGCACCATTCCTCGAGCGTGGGGGGGGGGGGGGTTAGGTGATAGCCATTTCATAGCAACTAATTTACGTTCTTTGAACAACAGCCTGGTTGATAGGACTCACATTTCCTGTGGGATTGCCTCTTCATCTAAATATCCTAAAATGCACATTTTTGTGTCCATCTCTAAATTTTTTTGGATAACAGGATTAATAGTATTTAATATCTTGTGCCAGTATCTAACACGTTTTGGGCATTTCCACAACATGTGGATTAGGTTTGCAGGGGAACCCTGACAGCGCAGGCACTCCCGGGTAGGCCTATGTCCCCGCTGGAATTATTTTAATGGAGTTCTATATAAGCCCTGTGAAGTGTAAACAGCTGAAAAGTCAGTCTTTGTGTAGATGACAAAGAAACAGAGGGCACTAGCTCCCGGATAGTCTGCCAGCTATCATCAGGACTGTCTCCCAGATGCCGTTCCCACAAATGGTGGCCCAGGAAGGACAAGGACTATATACTGTCCAAGGAGCTGTCTGTATTGGGAAGAAATAAGCCCCTTTTGCTCTTGGGCCTCTGAAAGGGATTCAATAAGTGGCATAACTTGAATGGTTATGTTGGTATATTTGGCTTGAGCCATTAAGGAGTGCCGTAATTGCAAGTATTGAAAAAATCTATGAGTTGGTAAAAAAATGTGGAATGCTTCACAAATTTGTGTGTCATCACTGCGCAGGGGCCATGCTAATCTTCTCTGTATCATTCCAATTTTAGTATATGTGCTTCCAAAGAAAGCACATATTTTTAATAATTTTCTTATAGCAGCAAAAGGCATACTTTATCTTTTGGACCATGTTTCACGTTACATCCATAATTGGGTCCCACATGGTCCCATCCACCACTCCCTCATCCCCAAACTCTCCATGCAGCATCCTGTTTTTTAATTTAGTGCAGCTGTGTGTATCTCTGCACAAACCTGTGTTATCTATTCACAGGGATCTGTGAATGGTAAGACAACATGTCTTATTCTCCTCAGAGTTTGCAGTGACATCCCTGCACTTGTCATTCATTGTAGAAATAAAATGTAGCTCTTTTAAATATGTAATAGTCTGTCAAAGTAGTTCACATGAATCTAAAAAGAGCACCCCAGGTGTATATTAAGAATTCTTCTATAAGTGGTAAAAAGATCCTCCACCAACACCACTGCACACTGGGCCTCTTACCCTCAGAAATTAACCACCAGGTTATAAGTGGTCTAACGGAACTCAATCATCCACCTGGCAAAAAACTACACAAGGACTATGGTTCAGTCTTGATATTCCCCCTAGGAATGTCTCTCCAAGGGTCAAATCACCATAAATGTGTATCAGAAGGAGAACAAAAACTGCCTCATGGTGTAGTACATCAAATCACTTAAAAGTTTTTATTAAAAGATTCCAGAATACTCACAAAATATATGAACAATTTAAGCATGTCATTAACATTCCATGTAAGTTTTCAACCAAGTTGATCGTGGTCCTGGTGTGCAGCGGCGCCATGCATCCAGGCTCCGCCCAACATATTTTGTCATAATTAGATGTCATCAGGGGCGTTCATTATTTACTTCCTCCAGCCTCATAACAAAGGGGCCAAACTTATCATACAGGTACAGTTAAGAAAAGGACAAACCAGTGCATTTTGCAAAATAAAAATTCTTAATGTGCTTTCTTAAAAAAAAAAAACACATTTTAATCTACACTTAATTCTAAAGAGCTGCACTTTTTACAAACCAACCCCATTTTTAAAGACCTGCTCACTTTTTGACACAGCAAACTACTCCCACTGCAATCCACTGTTCCCTTTCATTCCATTTTCTGCCAGTCAAAAGGTGTCAACCCTACTTTTCCATCCTTAACTCAGCAGCAGTGTCTGTGGGTGAAATATCTCTTGCCTAGTCCAGCTGCAAAAGTGCAATGTCCTTGGATTTATCTCCACCCATGTTGTGGCTAAACTATCCTAGAGCCACTCAGTGATAGAATCTTTTCTTTATATCACCATATGCCCAATCCTTGCCAAACTTGACAAACATAATATTGTACCCTCCAATACAGATACATACATTTATCACTTCAGCCCCGGAAGGTTTTACCCCCTTCATGCTCAGGCCATTTATTGTGACATGGCACTGCATTACGACGCTGTACCCAAATAAAATTGATGTCCTTTTTTCCCACAAATAGAGCTTACTTTGGTGGTATTTGATCACCTCTGTGGTTTTTATTTTCTGCACTATAAACAAAAAAAGACCGACAATTAAAAAAAAAAAAAAAAAAACATAATTTTTTGCTTTCTTCTATAAAGCATATTCAATAAAAACAATTCAAAAAATCTAATTTCTTCATCAGTTTAGGCCAATATGTATTCTGCTACATGTTTCTGGTAAAAAAAAAATCCCAATAAGCGTATATTGATTGGTTTGCGTGAAAGTTATAGTGTCTACAAACTATGGGACAGATTTAATTTTTTAATTTTTTTTAACAGTAATGGCAGCGATAAGCAATTTTCAGTGGGACTGCAACATTGCGGCAGACAAATCTGACACTAGGTAACACTTTTTAGGGGTCAGTGACACCAATACAGTGATCAGTGCTAAAAAAAATGCACTGTCACTGTACTATTGACACTGGCAGAGAAGAGGTTAACATCAGGGGCGATCAAAGGGTTAAATGTGTTCCTAGGGAGTGCTTAATAACTGTGTGGGGGATGCCTCAACTGTGGGAAGACAGAGGTCCGTTTTCCTGCTTAGCAAAAACACAAGATCTCCATCTTCCCCTCGGACAGAATGGCGATCTGTCTTGTTCACATAGGCTGACCGCTGTCCTGCCTCTCTCAGAATGATCCCCAGGGTTCCCGGTAGACATCGGGTCTGCTGGACCCGCTAATTGGCTCCTGCTGTGTCCAATCTCAGCAGGAGCTGGTCGCCGGCAGCGTGCATCAGACCCAGTGCACGAAATTACGTACCTGTACGTGATTTTGCACAATAGAGCCCCCGCCCCTCACGTTTGTAGGGTGGTCGGCAAGTGGTTAGGCAAGATTGTAAAATGAAACAAATAAACAAAACAAGTGCATGAACTTCCTCAGAAATACAAGCAAATAGTGTCCAAACAGACCCTAAAATTATCTTCTACTTTCTGTGTATATTCCTTTGAGCTTCATGCACCCAGTGCTCCAAATCAGTTGTAATTCATATATTAAAAAGTGTGTGCCAAACCCTTTCAATTCACCTTTGTACTCTACCTCTGTGCCAGGTCTTCCACCAGCGAAAACGACCTTGTATTTTTAAGAAAGCTTGTGGGTAATATCTGTACCCCAGCTAGATGTTTATTAGGAGATTTAAAAAAAGCCAAAAAAGCTATTTCTTTACAGTGGAAGGTGGCAGATCCCCCTGGTTTATCACTTTGTACTGTATATATATGGTTAATAGAGCCTTGTCCATGTAAGAAATAACATACTCTGCTTGGGGTTATCCTAAAAAAATTCAATAAACTTTGGTCTGGATGGACATCTGCAGTATCGGGAGCTTCTCTAAGTTTCAGCTATGACTGCACTGTGTAATGCTATACTTGTGGTCCTGAGAGAGATGACTTGTCTCTCTCTGAATATGATTGTACTCTCTGGGATTTCTTGCCTGTGTTTGTTTGTTTCCTTTTGTAACCTATGTTGTAATTTCACCAGCTGGTTGTTTTTGGGTACACAATATTCATAGGCTTATATATATGTATTGTACTTACTTTTGGGAGTAATTTATGCTTTAAAGTATAGTTACATAGTTAGTCTGGCTGAAAAAAAACAGAGTCCATCTAGTTCAACCAATAAAAAGGGGTGAAAAATTACAATCCTATATACACAATCCTATACCCATAGTTGATCCACAGAAAGGCAAAAAACCCCAACGAAGCACGATCCAATTTGCTCCAGCAGGGGAAAAAAATGCCTTCCTGATCCCCCAAGAGGCAATCGTATATTTCCTTGATCATCGTTACCTATAAATGTTAGTATCCAGTTGTATTATGTACATTTAGGAAAGAATTATATATTCTTTCTATAAAAATATATTCAAAACAATATACTGAGCTTGACAGTGCCAGCTCTTTAGGGAGTCTATTTCACATTTTCACAGTTCTTACTGTAAAGCAACCTTTCCGAATTGGGAGATTAAATCTTTTTTCTTTCAAATTTAAATAGTGCCCCCTTGTCCTCTGTGATGAGCTTAAAGTGCATAACTCAACACCAAGTTCACTATATGGATCACTTATGTATTTATAAATATTAATCACATCCCCCTAATCTCCTCTTCTCAAGAGAGAATAAATTCAGTTCCTCTAATCGTTCCTCATAGCTGAGCTCCTCCCTGCCTCTTATCAGTTTGGTTGCCCTTCTCTGCACTTTCTCCAGTTCCCCGATATCCTTTTCGTGAACTGGTGCCCAAAACTGAACTGCATATTCCAGATGAGGCTAATTATTTAGACAGGGGTAACATGATGTCTCTCTCTCTCTGGAGTCCATACCTCTCTTAATACAAGAAAGGACTTTGCTCGCTTTGGAAACTACAGCTTGGCATCGCATGCTATTATTAAACTTATGATCTACATGAACACCCAGATCCTTCTCCACCATTGATTCCCCCAGTTGCACCCCCTCCAGTATATATGATGCAAGCATATTCTTAGCCCCCAAGTGCATAAGTTTACATTTATCAACATTAAACCTCATTTGCCACATAGTTGCCCAAATAAACAGTGTATTGAGGTTGGCTTATAAGTTGGAGATATCCTTTAAGGACATTATTCCACTGCATAGCTTGGTGACATCTGCAAAGATTGTAGTGGTACATTTAATCCCAGACCCTATATTATTTATAAATATATTAAAAAGCAAGGGTCCCAACACTGAGCCTAACAACCCTAGATGATTCAGAGTAAGAATAATTAACCACTACTCTCTGAATAGGGTCTTTTAGCAAATTTTCTATCCATTTACAAACATATTTTCCCAAGCCTGTAGACTTTACCTTACACATTAGCCATGTGTGGGTAAATGTGTCAAACACTTTTGCTAAATACAAGTATACCATGTCCACAACTACTTTTTTAATTTTTTGTATTATCTGCCTATGTATATTCTTTATGTACAATGTTTTCTCTTACGTTTGTTTTCTATAAGCAAAATATTAAAATCACCTTTTTAAAAAAAGAAAGATTGTGGGTAATAATCCTTTCAACTCTGCTTACTGCTGTAAATAAGAGAAGCAATAATTCAGTTTATGATGATGAGCTAAATTTGGAAACCCACAGCAACCAATAGCTCCTTTTTAGTTGACTCCTGAGAGATGTAGTCTGATTCCCTGCTATGGATCACCACTTTCTGCACATCTATGCTAGCATTTGCACTATTTATAGAAAAAGCCTGAAAGTAAACTAAAATAAATGTAATCTACAGAAGATAACTGGAATTTCATTGACCAGTCTTCTGGCTACCATGACAACCAGTGGAGGGAGGGCCACAGGACAGCAACAAATCCTGGGGCATAAATATGTAAGTAGAAAATGCTTATGTTTCCTATTATTACTAGTACCAAATGCTTAGTAGCTCTAAAGAAAAACTGTAAAGGAAAATATAAAATCAGATCAGCTGGGCAAACATGCGACAATCTGATTCATTTTAACAGACCCCTAAATTGTATCCCTAAGACCACGTTGCTTGACCCCGAACCTACTCTGTCTGTGTTTAGGCCCATGCACCCACAGGGCTGCCAAATTGGGAGCAACGTCTGTGTCTGTGCAGCCACTGCATCTCAATTGATATGAATAGGAACTGTCTGCATGGAACACTTGTGCAAACTTGTGCGGCAAGCATACCCCTCGTACGGGCTAAGCTATAGTATGCCTATATGAACAAATCCTAACTTTAAAGTATAAATCTACTTTTGCTGAGAAAAAAAATCTTCCCTGGCTTGTTACATACAGTGCAAAGATTTTAGAATCTTTCTTTGCCGAATACTTCCTACTATAGATTTATCTATGCTTACAGCTGGTTGTTCACTCACTTTATATTTTCTTCAGGCACTGATTGCTTACTGATTTAGAGGTTCTTCTTCCTATACTTCTAGTGTTGTAATAAGTGAAAAGCAGTTAGTCAATTAAATTAGCAGTATTTCCGGGGAGTTTTGTACACCAACACTATGCAAAATGGGGAAGTACCAAAGCATCATGGCACATGAATCTGGTGCGAGTGGCGTACATGACATTAAGGGCTCATGCACACTGCAGCTCAAAAAAAAAAAAAGATTTGAGCTTTTATTTCAGCTTCAAGAAGCTTGTACTTTTTTGGGCTCTTTTGCACATTTTTATTGAGCTTCTATGAGCTTCTTTGGGCTCCTTTGAACATAAGCATTTTTTTTTCACATAACAAGTGAAAAAACATGCATAACATATGATGTTTACAGTATGGTATACAAGGCACAGCCCATAAACAGCACGTAGCACTTTATATATATATATTTATATTCATCGCGTGCACCTTTAGCACTATATGCACTTTCTATTTTGCACATGCACGTTTTATAAGTGGTAGCGCCGGTCCCAACATTTTTGCAATTCTTTCTATTTTTTTTCACAAACCCTTCTTTATGTTTTTGTGGGTTTTCAAGCTTCTTTGAGCATTTCCATGCTCTTTCATGCTTTTTGGCATGTTTTTGGGCAACTTTGGCATCTTTTCTGCTTGAAAGCTCCTCTCAAAAATGCTAGTTTGGGTGGGGGGTTTCTGCCTGTAAGAGCATATGCCTGTAAACCCTAAAAAAGCCACAGTGTGCATGGACACATTGGCTAACATGGAGTGGGTTTCCAGGCAGAAAAAATAGGAGCTCAAAAAAGCTCTAAAGCCTGTAGGAGCAGATTCTTTGAGCTTCTTTGAGCTACAGTATATCTGCGCCACTCGCTTCCTTTTTAGATTAAAGTGAAATAGAAAGTGCTGCAGGAATTAGGGCAGTTTTCATTATAGAAAAATGTTGCAGATCCCCCCCCCCCCCCAGATTAAACCTGGAATACAAGATATGAACTCTCTACCAGTAAAAAATGCAGGATTAACAGCCTTCCTTCTCCTGCAAGTGTGCAGACTGAGCCACCCTAAGCAGCTTTAGCTCTTCTGCTCTCTATGCCATGGTGCAGGCACAGCATAAAAAATGGAGGTGATAGCAACAAACAATAAAGGAGCCTCTCCCCCCTTTGTTAATTAGGAGCAGGATCTGATCTGTGTTCTCTGTTTTCTCAGTCTCTCAGTGCGCAAGATTTTTGCCTCCATCACTCTTTGTTTAATCCCCTCAATGTCCCTTTACAAGGAAACTATGCCTTATAAAATGTTACGATAAACTACAAAGGTCCTTAGGTTGCGGGAAGGCTGAAGTCTGCGTGCCCCTTCTGGAATATTCTGTATCCCTATATAAATTGGGTTCCAACCAGAGTCATTCACAGTTGACTGGCATCTGCCTGGCGAGCTCCCTCAGAGCTATAATACTTTGAGCTCGCTGTTGGTTTCCAGTCATAAATACCCTGGTCTGGAGAGTCCTGGAGAAGGCTGCAGGAGCAGAATGCGAAGATTGGCTTTGGAGGTGCCTAGAGCAAGAAGAAGACATTCTGGCACAGGGAAGAGCCAAAGATGAGGAGGTCCTTTTCCCAGGAGAAGCCTCGCCGGAGCTCAGGCCGCATGCCACGCTGGATTCTGCACCTCCATCGCCACATCCTGGGAACCAGTCATATTGGAGGACACAGCGGAGCCTCCCTCTGGAATGCCCAGTTACTTTGCTTCAAGAGGATAGCTGCTGCCCAGAAGAGGAGGAGCCGAAATACGTCACCACTAGGTCATGGCCGAGCCAAAGATGCCCGAAGAGACATCAGGTTTTCTCCCCATGACCACTACATAGAGCATCTGGGCAGGACAGGTCTCAGTGCTCCTCCATAGGAAGACCAGCCACTCAGCGATCGCTAAGCAACTAGAGCAGCCGGCATCTATGCAGCTTGTGCTAGATGTGACTACACCAGGAAATCAACCACTACATCCTCTTATAAAGCAGCTTTCTACAGATTGTGGAGCAGCTGCTCAGCCTGATGTTAACCCTTCAGTGGCAGTGCATAATAACATGCTGACGACTCCTGTTGGTGAGTTATCCCAGGTTTATGAACTGAATGCGTTGCTTAATTCCTTGTCTAAATTTGCGAATTCTTTGAATGTTACTAACACCTTTGTTCCTAGTAGTGCTCCAATGCATGTTCCTTCTCCTATTATTGTTTGATCTCATATTAACACTTAAACTGCTACAGTGGTAAGTAATGACTCACCTGTAGTTTCTAATATACCTAATGATGATACAAATATCACAAATGTTGTTCCTTTGGTCAATACTGTTCCGGAAAGTTGTTTAAAGAAGTGTTGCCATGTGATGTTTCACCTTTAGAATATCATTTACTTAATGCTATTACAGAAAAAATCTGGAGAGAATTCATGGATCTTCTTTCTCTTCTTCCCTCCTCTAAAGAATTTGCTTTCAAAAATGACAAAAAAAATTAATGATACGTCTAAAGATAAAAGGTGGCGCCCAATTTCCAGGTCCTTCCACAATTGGCTGTAGGCATTTTCAATCTTTTCTGCACTGATTGGGGGGGGGGGGATTCCCAAATAGATGCAGTGGCCTTTTTCAATATGTAGAACATATTCTGGAAGCTTACTCAAACTTTGGAGGGTTAGGGTGGTTTTTTATGAGGGGTCTTTTTTTTTTTTAGCAAAAGCTATCAGTATATTCTAATCTTAAATGGGGGATGAAAGACATTGGTCTTTGGTTAAATTTAATCCTTCCTCAAAAATATGCTTCTCCAAAACAACCGGCCGTTAACCCCAATATTTCTTCAGTCTAAGGAGTGTGCTACGCTTTTAATGAAGCTCAATGTAAATTGGCCTCTGCATGTAGATACAGGCATGAGTGCTCATTTTGTTTCGGTACACATCCATTATCTAAATGTTTTAAAAAATCCAGCCAACATAACCAATTTGCCAGAGATATTTTTCTAAAAGCCTGCACTTTAGTGAGACTGGAAAGAATAAATCCTTAGCTTCTACTATACCCAAACACAGAGAAAGTACACATGTTAATTAATGTTTTTTCTTCTAGTTTTAAGCTTCCTATATTTACAGGTCCTGGTTGTAAGATAGTAAAACATTTTAAATCTGTAGATCAGTTTGTTTGTATTGTCAGGGAGAAGATTTTTAAAGAGATTGTGGTTGAGCAGTTAGCAGGCCCTTTTTCCTCTTCTCCTTTTGATGATTTCCATATTTCGTGGTTCAGTACCCAAAAAAGAACCAAATACCTTTCGTAACATTCACCATTTATCATTCCCACGTGGCAGTTCTTTAACCTCCCTGGTGGTATTCACGATTGTGGCTCGGGGTTAACTTTCAGTACCAAAGCGGTAACCCCGAGCCATACTTGGGATTACCCCAGAATGTTACTCACCTTCCCTGCGATCCCCCGACGTCCTCCCCGCCGTCCTCCCCAGCATCGTCACACTCTCTCTCCGCTCTGTGCACGGCCGATTTCCGGCACTTGCCTCCCGGTTCCCTTCCCTGTGAGCATTGCGAGGCAGGGGGGTGGTACAGGCGGCAAATTAAAAAGTGTAAATACACAAATTACATGATACAAAGCTGTGATCCTAACAAATTACACTGTATCATACCATTTCAGCACAGGATTGCACTTTGTGACTTTTCCAGTGCCCTGCCTGTGCTTTTCTAGTTTGTGCCTGGAAAATTTTGAATGACCATGGCGTCCAAAAAGCATTTAGCATTAAAATCGCATTTAGATGAACTGGAAAACAGCGACAGCGAAACTGAGTTACTTGAAGAACTGAGCAATAGCGATTTGTGGGAAAATTCGTCATCAGATACGTAAAGTGACTACAGCGACGATTCTGATGTCTCTTTCTGACACATAGCTTGTGGAATTTGAGAAGTATATCAAATGATTCTTTAGTTAATCCGTGACCTGCTTAGCAGAAACACAGGATCTTTATCTTCCATTGTCACACTTGTTTACACAGGCAGACCGCCGTTCTGCCTCTCACAGGAGCGATTGGCGGGTCCCAGTGGACATCTGGTCCCCTGGACCTGCTGATTGGCTCCTGGTGTATCCTATACGTGATATTGCGCAGAAGAGCCGCTGCCCCACAGTATATGTATGTGGGGTGGTCAGCAAGTAGTTAATGTGGTCAGATTCTGTCCCTGTGACAACAGCCTGTCACTAGGTGAGAAAGTGAGGAGAGATCTCCAAAACGATGACACAGACAGCAATAAAAACCTGACAGACATCCCAACCCTTCTCTACTCTATCTATAACTATAGTAAGTGTCTTGTTTCTGTTTTCCGTTTACATCACACATTTACACACGTACATTATGAACTCCATACCACTCCATATGCACAGTATGTTTGCTGTATATTACATACTACAAACTAATTCACTTTGTACCATGTGTTGTACATGCATACTCTGGGTTATTTATCACTATATACTTCACTGCCCATTTTATACTCTAAAGTGCCCCGTACTTTTTTTCTGGGAGTTACACACTCCAAACTGGTCAACTCTGCACCCTGTGCTGTATATTACATACTCTGGATTGTATTTTCTGCGTACGATGTTGTATGTTATATACTAAGGAGTATTTTAGTTTCTATACTGTGCTGTATGGTACATACATCATTTCCCTTCCTAATTACTCCATTATTGTCACATTAGTAGAATACATTTGATTATACTTCTACCACATGCTTTGGACTTCCAAATCACACCCTGTTTAATGAACAGACAGACTTTTAATAGCCAAAAAAACGAAGAAAGAGCAATTTGTTTCACTTGATTTTGTGCATTGTTGAGAACGGTTTCTTGCAATAATTAAAACCTTGTATTTCATCACACATATCCAGGCCACTTAGAATTAATCTCTTATTTCTCTGAGGATTTATACATAATAAAACAAAATTCATTTTTTCCGTAACTACTACTGCAGTATTGGCATAGGGTTAAATTGATTTGCTCTGTTTATGTGCTGTTGTGAGGCTCTAATTTAAAGCAATGATTTCTGCAATGCTCGTGAAAAATAATATAGGATGGGCCACTAATAATAATTAAAAAAATATAGAGAAAGAACAAGACAGCAGTGTTGTTGCTGGGCTAAAAATAATGCCTAAGCAGGGGTTTATCTTATACTAGAAAGGTGGGTACCTTTGCCAATGCGGCACATTTTCTCTGTGATGAACAAGGTGGTAAAGAAAGAGAGTCAGCTGTCAAACAGCAGTATGCCGTAATACTATAGCATACCTCCCAACTTTTTGAAATGGGAATGAGGGACACCTATTAAAAAAAGTATGTAGGTATAGGACACACCCCCTTAAAGGAGAATTTTACCAAAAAAAATTAATTGTTAAACCCACAAGTGCTTTTTTTACCACTACTATTCCTTTATCCTGACTTTTAAAATTTACAAATGCAGCAAGTTAGAAATTGGATGAAAGGTTTAGCACCAGAAAACACTTTTTGAAAGATAAGTAGTGCATTTTATAAACAGCTTTATAGCTCAGACCAAAATGAGGGACAAATGAGGAGGAAAGAGAGACAGAGGGACTTTGTTTCAAGTCAGGGGCAATCTCTTGAAATCAGGGACGGTTGGGACGGTATGCTATAGGGCAGTGGTCCTCAACTCCGGTCCTCAGGGCCCACTAACAGGCCAGATTTTAAGTATTACCTTGGGGTGATGCAGACTAGAGTACTGCAATCACTGAGCAGCAAATGATATCACCTGGGATGTATTTCAGTTATCTTGCAAATCTGGCCTGTTAGTGGGCCCTGTAGGCCAGGGTTGAGGACCACTGCTATAGGGAACCTGTATAGAAAGAAATACAGAGGCAAAATGGAACACCTTCTAAAGATGCTAATTTTGTAGCAGTTCTTGGATACAATTTATTTTTTTAACTTTTGTGACTGTTAATACAAGCATGCAGAACAGGAAAGTCAAAGTTGAGTCAGAGCTCCCTATTACTATACTTATTCTTGGCTTCGATACTTCAATGATACAACTTTCCTCTGATGTAAGCACTTGTGGTATAATGAGTAACACAACTGCTTTTTTCATACTATAGGGAGGCAGCCTCTCTACAGATAGATTTTCCCAGTGATGATATCATCAGTATTCTGCCAGACAACAAATATGCTGCTGTGCTAAATGCAACATGGTGGGGATCAGGACAGGAAGGTTGAAGTGCTAGTAGACAGCAATGAAAGGAATGTGGGTAAAAAAAAAAAAAAAAACATGATTTTATATATATATATATATATATACATACATACAGTACATTCTTTTATGGAAAATGTAATCTTTACTGTTCACAAAATTATTATAATTTCCTTTTAAAATATGTGTCACAAAGGAAAGGATGTCTTCCCCTTTTCTATCTAGTTTACGCAAACATTATGGTGGATGCAGTATAGAGAACACAGAGAGGAGACAGCTGTGTAAATTTCAAATAATCATTTTCTGGTCTATAAACAGCTGGACTGCATTATATATACAGTATTCTACGGTGGTTAGCTGTAGCCACATGTGTATTGCAGATAAAAAAATAAAATAAAATACAAGAAAAGGCTGATTATTTCGAAATTATAGCAATTTTATTGCCTAGAGATTGCCTAAGACTGAATTTTGGTTGGAGTATTTGATTGATGAATTTTCAAACTACAACTAAAGAGACATATGAAAAGTTAATCTGTGCATACATTTTCCATGTATAGTCAGTAGGAGAAAATGTCAGAGATTTATATTTAAAAGTATTAAATCTACAGGTTTTTGATGCTTTAAAACAAGTTTAATTGTTGATATCATAAGAGATGTCAGCCTTAGGTAATGTTTGTTTTTTTTGTACTGGGAAATTATGAGATAACTTAATATTGAATAACTGTATAAGGAGGGATATTAGCACAATTATCAGCATTCTTCCTAGCTGCTTCTGGGTGCTAGGGTTTCGGCTATCTTGATTGGCTGGCATATAATGACATGACTCCTACATGTGGCACCCTCCTTACAAGGGTGCTAGTTAGGATAGGTAATTTAAATTTTTGTAACAAGAGCAAGGTGTCCCAAGCGCTAAACCCTATTTGGATTTGCACTGTCTCTATGGTATGGCCCACCCATTTCAGTGGTCACAGTTGGTATATGAAGGTACTAAAATAGGCAGGCAACAGAAAGGACAGCGCTATCTGGGGGAATAATGACCACTATTTCCTTGTAAATGATGAAGGTCAATGGAAAGTCTCAATACAGTTTATTGCATACAATTGCAATAAAACCTTTAGTGAATAAAAGCCAATGCAGTACCAGGCCGGTGGGTCCAGATATAAGAGGGTTGATGGCCACTTAAACCAGTGTAGCAAGGTAGAGCAAAAACCGCTGTGGTGTGTGGTTTATGCTCTACCTTGCTACACTGGTTCAAGTGGCTATTAACCCTCTTATATCTAGACCCACCAGCCTGGTACTGTATTGGCTTTTATTGACTAAAGGTTTTAGTGCAATTGTGTGCAATAAACTTTATTGAGACTTTCCATTGGCCTTCATCATTTACAAGGAAATAGTGGTCATCATCCCCCCAGATAGTGCTGTCCTTTTTGTTGCCTGTCAATTTTAGTTTTTGTGGCTCTCCTGTAATCAGTAGAGCAGCTATTGCAGCAGTGATTACTTTTGGCTGCTCTGGGTTCTGCAGGGTGCAAGTTTGATTGCTTCCTCCTTTCTACTGGAGAATATGGTGGGTGGGAGAGTCAAATGAGCAGCCTGAATATTTATGCAGTACCAGCCAATTCCTGAGCGAGGATTCCAGATGGTGGTTGGGGAAGTGCATAAATAGTTTGGAGCTTGAGAGAGCAGCTTTCTTTCCCAGAAAGAAGGGCTCCCAGACAGAAGGCAGCTCAGCTGAAGATTCTGCTTGTCACTCACTCCTCAAGGTGCCAGCTGTGCATAGTCAGGGGGCTATTCTGTTGCAAATTCTTTTGAAACCAGATGAGGGGTTTCACTTAGGATCTGATTTGGAAGATTCACTAAGGAGTCTATCTGCTTGAGTACAGGAGGAGGTGCCCAAGTACCCAGGGACACTGTAAGTACAGATCTGAGTCAAGGATCCTTGTGACTATTGCCGCTGTTAAACCTTGGTGATCTAACTGCGGCTTGCCAGGCCAATAATATTGCTTGTAGTGTTCCAGTGCTGTCCACTTATGTCCTGCTGCTTAATGGACTGTTCGAAGAGGTAGCTGCCAAGGGATGGGAAGAGACTCATCCCGTTACAGAGGCACCATGTCTCTCAGTGTAAATTCAACAGAAACTATGATCATGCAGGTACGTTTGTTTCATTACAGAGGAGACATAACATGTCTCCTCTGCAACATATATCCAGCCTGTCCGTAATTTTATTTATTTTATATATTTTTTGTACCTTTAGTTCCTCTTTAATCCCCCCCAGCAAAGTTACTATTTTCATAACTTTACTCAAGGAAAAAAGCCCTGGAAGGGTTTTGTATACTGTAATGCTTTAGTGTCAGGTAGGGAAAATTATACAGTGTACAATTTTTAATTTTCCTGACACAATCATGACAGCATACACATGACATAAGGCACACTAAAACAAGGGAGTGTAATGTTTAATTATTTTGCTCAATAGACACATTGTTAAAACAATTTAGAACTGAACAACACAATTCCATTGTGGTTAATGCTGCTGGACTGACTTTATAATGGGCTAGGAATTTGTCATGTGTGGAGCAAGTTGCTGCTCTACAGGTTAACTCTGGAAATACATGCATTCTGCTCATGAGAACAACATTCTTCTGGTAGACTGGGCCCTGAGATCAATTGCTGGATCCATCTTTTTCATCATACAAGCCCATCAGGTCACCTTGACCAGTCACAATGCAATTGTCGTATTGGGTGCTGAAAGTTCCTTTCTGATATTGCCTGGAATATTAAAACAAAGTGTGCAGCTTTATAAAAGAAGAGATCACATTTATATAGTTCTTTAATATCAAACTCACATCAAAAATGTGTGGTGAATCGAACAATTCAGTTTGGAATGCTGGAAAGATGATGTCCTGATTCAGATGGAAAGTTTGCAGACCTTTGGATGATGCTGAGAGAGAGGTCTTAGAACTACCCTGTCTGGAAAATAGCAGCAATAAGGTGGTTTGTACTCTAATGCTTGTATATCTTGGATATACCCTTCTACCGGACATGACAGCAGTAATAAATACTGCTTTCAGTGTTTCTGCTGATATGAGGAAGTCTGATCTAGAAAAAACTGAATGAAGAAACATGTCCAGCACCATTTGTAATTTCCAGGGGAATGAACAACCTTCTTGGAGGGAAAGTTGTTGTACAGTCTTTTAAAACCGTAAGACCGCCATTTCCCAGGGATTGAGGACAAGGACAGGGCTAAGACTTGAACTCTAAGGTTGCTTACACCTAAACCCATATCAAGGCTGAATTGCATGTAATTCAGAACATCTGTTACAGCAGAGATCATAGAATCAAATCTTTTAAAACTTGCAAATACTGTGATTTGTTTTTTGCACACTCTACTGTACCTGGCAATTGTAGTAGGCACTTTTAACAGGGTTTCAATCACTGTAGATGAGCAGCCCAAGCAAGTCAGGCTTTGCCTCATAGCCCCCAAGCTGTTACATATAGTTGGCTTGCTTCAAATTAAGCACTTTGCCTGCTGTAGAAGGTGTGGAATTCTGGGAAGAAGAACAGGAGGTTCCAGGACCAGAAATAGCAAGAGACCAGCGACTGACATTTTTGAAAAGGAATCAGGATATATAGCAGCTACCAAGCCCTTGATGCACATGCTGCTGATCAAAAATGTAAGGGATCCTGTTAACCTCCCAGATATTTAGTTTTACTGCAACCCAAGCTTTTCTTTTTACTGCTGCAGGCAGTCCATGTGATCTTTGCCATGTCTAGTCCCTGTGAGCACTCCCAGCCACCAAGAGAACATTCTTCTACCTGACACTTTATTTTTACTAAAATATAAAAGATGTTACAAGTAAACAGATACCTTGCACTTTAAAATTGGGCACACCTTTAAAATGGCGACAAAGTTTGGTACATTAAATTATCTATAGGTAAAACTTTAAAAGCCTTTACAGGTTACCAATTTAGAGTTAAACAGGAGGTCTGGTACTAGAACTATTTTTCTCACTCTGACGTTCACAATGATACCTGAACAGTGACAGGTACTCTTTACTGAGAGGTATGGGGTCTAATCGATCTCTCTTCTTCCCTTAAAATTATCTGGTCAAACTATTATTGGTGTAATAAGATGCTTTAAAATCTGGTAATGGCTTGTAAACAACAAACCAAAGCTTTAAATGACTAAATCCTTGTCACTTCTGCTTTCTGAAGGTATCCCCCAAGCATGTTATTTAAAGGAATTACATATTTTTTTTATGTTGCCATTTGAGCCACTCTCTGTTAAATAATAATGTTTAAAACGTGTCCTTTAGTTCATGTCCCTCTGGTCAGTGCCCAGCCCCAATGCCCTTTCTTTGTCAATCTCCTGACTTGTTGCTTTGAAAAGGCCATTACTTAAACTGAAGGTGTGGCTCCTATTGATTTTAATGGGGTTTAGATTCTGAATCTGAACTTTGCGAACTTAAATAAGGTTTGCCAAACTTTCACTGAACTAAACCCAGGTCCATTCAGTTCATCCCCAGCAGTTATCAGGTTGGGATCTAAATAACCCCATTTTCTACAGATCCGCTGAAATACTTGTTGGTTCAGGCAGTTCTTTGTTACCCAGGACTTTGGGGATTAAAACATCCACCAGGAAGTTCTGGGGAGCAATTTAGAGAATTTAGAATGCAGCTGAGAAACCTGCTAGTCTTGTGAAGGAGCAGATTTGGGTTTAGGCAAAAAAAACAGGTGATTGTGGATTCCTTCATTCCCTAATATAGCCCTTACGAGGCCTATAAGACTCAGTGTCTCTAAACCTTTTTTTCTATGTCTGCTGCCCATCTGCTGACATTGGCTACAAGTTTTTCTATCATAAAGAATTACTCTTGACTTGCCCTCTGTTGCTTTAGAGATAGACTCCAGCTTGTTTCTGAACAGGGAGTAACTGTCAACCAACTTGATTTAGAAGTGGTTTCTGTGATTAATGGCCTGAGTCATAGGACTTTTCTATGTCCGGGTTCGGGTCCGGGTACCGAATACCCAAAAAAGCCCGGTACGAACACGAACAATACAGTCCGGGTTCGCTCAATCCTACTTTCTAGCCTTTTGACTCAAAGAAGACTTAAAACCAATGTAGCTGCTTGACTAGGCCTACTATCTGAGAGCTTATGGATAGAATTCTTGAAGGCCTGCTTAATCTGAGTCAAAACCTCAATTTTTTCTGCGTGCTTATCTGACAATGCTTTTGACAGGCAAAGATGACACAACATTTTGCTTCTTTCTTTGCTTTGCAAAGCCTGCTGAACACAAACCTAGCACTGCTCAAAGGATGGATGATCCTTGTGGAGTGAGGCTTTTTGTTTAGCTAGTTTATTTTCTGGGAGCCTTAAATGCGCAGCAGTTTCTACAGAGTTCGAAAAGGGCTTGTCATGATGACATGAGTAAGACACTTCTCTTCCTCCTGGAGGGGGGGGGGCAGTACTGGAGTTGGGGGCTGAATACTTATTACAAATCATTTAGCCTGTAGATGTGCACTCTTTTTTAGGATAATGCATACCAACCTGACAGGTCTGCACCTTAATAAACATGACTGGTTTAGGGGAAGTTATGGATGCTGCTTGTGAGAGCCTCCAAAGGCATTTGTAGCAGTGCAGTACAACTGGCAACCCACAAACTTACATGCAGGTCACTGAAGGGTTAAGGCATAATAGGTAGAGTAACTAAAGGATTAAGGCACAAAGGAAAGAAGCCTAAGTTCTGTAACAAATGATAGATAGAGATGGGCCGAACAACCCCCTGTTCGGTTCGCGGCAGAACTTTCGAACATCACAAAATTGAACCCCACTGAAATTTATGGGACTTGAACTGGAAAAAACAAAAGTGCCTATTTTAAAGGCTTATATGCAAGTAATTGGGCATACAATGGTTATGGGGGTCCGAGTACTGCCCTGGGGGACATTTATCAATGAAAACAAGAAAATAAAAAAAGAAAAAAACATTTGAAAAAAAAAAAATTTTTAAATAACAACAAAAATTAAAAAATTTTTTTTCCTGCGAGCTTTGTTATTTTTTAAATAATGGATTGGGGGGCCAGTCTGTATGATGAGGCCACAATTTAGTGCACTGGGAACAAGATTAGAGATTTTTTGGATAAACTCTGGTGTCTCTTTCGCAGACTTTGGATAGAAGTAATAGGTGCGGAAAATTGGGCTTTAGGTGTTGAAGAATGTCCATACTGAAGGAGAGCTGGGAGTGTACCCATCAGGTGCAGGCAGGGGAGAGAGGAGCGTGGAGATACAAGGGTGCAGGCATCAGAGCAGAGTAGATGGGTGACAGTTAGGAGGGGTAGAAGGGAACAAGGCAAGGAGGCGGGTCCTGGGCTGGAGCACCCCAATAAATACGCCCTGTTGCGTGATGTTGGCGTAACCAGTCATGGACCAGCATTGCTGGAGCAGAGCGATGCCCTTAGCTGCCAGGGGAAGAACTCCAACAGTGAGGGCGGGAGAAAGGGAAAGGAAAAACAGATTCTGGTTGTATGGGACTCAATTATTAGAATGACAGACAGGGCAATCTGTCACAAAGACCGCGAGTGCCGAACTGTCTGTTGTTTACCGGGAGCTCGGGTTTGGCACATCATGGATCGGGTGGAAAGATTACTGGATGCGGCTGGGGAAGACTCAGCTGTCATGGTAAACGTGAGTACCAATGACATAGGCAGAGGGAGATGGAGAGTCCAAAAAACGATTTCAGGGACATAGGAGCTAAGTTGAGAAGTAGGACCTCCAAGGTAATATTTTCAGAAATACTACCTGTACCTCAAGCCACACCAGAGAGACAGCGGGAGATTAGGGAACAAGTGGCTGAGGAGCTGGTGTAATAAGGAGGGTTTTGGGTTACTGGAGAACTGGGCCGACTTCTCAGTCGGCTACCAGCTCTTTAGTAGGGACGGATTGCACCTAAATGGGGAGAGTGCAACCGTACTGGGTTAGAAGATGGCCAACAAGTTAGAGGGGCTTTTAAATTTGTGATGGGGGGGAGGGTACAGATGTAGAATTAGCCAATGGGGAGCAAGGTTCTGCGTGCACAAATGGGGACATTAGCGGTAGGGTGTTCAGAGTTCCTAAATCCAAGGTGGGTATGGGGAAAGATCACAAGAGCAGCCTAAAAGCAACATCAAACAAGGATATAGTATGTATCTGGTCAAAATTACGAGGTTTGTATACCAATGCTAGAAGCCTGGCCAACAAGATGGGAGAGCTGGAGCTGCTGATGTATAAGGAGGACTTCGATTTTGTGGGGATTACAGAGACTTGGTTCGACAGCTCTCATGATTGGCTGGCGATCATTCACGAGTATTCCCTTTATCACAGAAATAGAGAAGGTAAAAGGGGGAGGGGTATTTCTGTATATTAAGAACAGTGTACAGGTAAATATGAGGGATGATATTAATAATGGAGCTATGGATGAGGTAGAATCCTTATGGGTAGAACTTCAAAGGGAGGGCACTATGGGGAAAGTATTATTGGGCGTATGTTATAGGCCCCCCAACCAGAGGGAGCAGGGGGAGGCAGACCTCCTTTCACAGATTGGATTGGCAGCAAGGATGGGAAATTTCATTATAATCAGGGGACTTTAATTATCCAGATGTAGACTGGACAGAAGGAACCACACATTTATCCAAGGCTCCAGTTCCTAAATGTTTTGCAGGACAATTTTATGGATCAGATGGTGAACCCACCGACAAGAAACAATGCAGTGCTTGACCTACTGATTACCAACAATACAGACCTGCTCATGGATATAGAAATACGGGGCAACTTAGGAAACAGTGACCATAGGTGAATTAGTTTTAGTATTAATCATAGTAACAGGAAAAACAAGGGTAATATAAGGACACTGAATTTCAAAAGAGCCAATTTCCCAAAACTGCGCTCTTTGCTAGAAAATATCAAATGGGATAGAACCCTGGGAACAAAGAACATGGAGGAAAAATGGGAGTGCTTCAAGAGCATACTAAACAAAGGGATTGGCCAGTGCATTCCAAAGGGAAATACATTTAAAAGAGCAAAACTAAACCCTGGGTGGCTAAACTCCAACATAAAAATGCATATTAATACTAAAGAAAAGGCCTTAAAAAAATACAAGGCTGAGGGGTCATTGGCAGCATTCAAGCATTACAAAGAATGTAAGAAGAAATGTAAAGGCAAAATCAAGGCGGCTAAAATAGAACACGAGAGACATATAGCGGAAGAGAGTAAAAAAAAACCCCAAGAAATTCTTTAAGTATATAAATAGTAAGAAAGCGAGGCCAGAACACATTGGCCCCATAAAAGACGACAAAGGGAATCTGGCCACAGAGGACAGAGAGAAGGCGAAAGTGTTAAATCATTTCTTCTCTTCAGTCTTCACAAAAGAATTGGGGGGCTACACTAACCCAGCTTGTAATGCTAAACTAAACAATATACCTCACAAAGTACCGCCATGGCTAACAGAAGATAGACTTAGGACTAAACTAGAGAAACTTAACATAAATAAATCACCGGGACGGAATGGCTTGCACCCGAGGGTTCTTAAAGAGCTCAGCCAGGTGATAGCCAGAACATTATTCTTGATCTTTAAGGATAGTCTACAGACAGGTATGATGCCAGCTGATTGAAAAAAAGACAACGTGGTACCAATATTTAAAAAAGGGCCGAGATATATCCCGGGTAACTATAGGCCGGTCAGCTTAACATCAATAGTCTTCAAGATTTTGGGGGGGGGATTTTAAGAGACTACATACAAGACTTTAGTAATGAGAATGGTATTATTAGTAGTAATCAGTAGTGAAGAGCCGAACTCGAAAATCAAACGGCCTCATCTTGAAGGCTTAAATGCAAGTTATTGCCCCAAAAAAGTGTATGGGGGTCCGGGTCCTGACCCAGGGAACATGTAGCAATGAAAAAAAAAAGGTTTTAAGAACGTTCATTTTTAAAGGAGCACTGATTTAATGATTTTAATGAGGCTTGAAGTGAAACTATAAAAATGAAAACTTCTTTTAAATATCATGCCTGGGGGGTCCCCTGAATGTGCCTTTGAAGTAGTGCATCTCTACGATGTATGTAGCCTGCTGCAGCTATACTGACATTTCTAAAGCAAAAAATGTCATATACAAATATACATAAAAGTTTCAAATCACATGTACTTGTCATACGGGTGCAGAAAAATTGGGCCTTGGTTGTTGATGGTGCCTGAACACCGTAACCCCTCGCAGTTACTCTTGCTGGGTGCAGGAACGGCCCTGCTGCTAAAAAATCCATACAAATATGAAATCACATGTACTTGTCATACAGGTGCCAAAAATTGGGCCTTTGGTGTTGCTGGTGCCTGAACACCGTAACCAACCCCTCACAGTTACTCTAGCTGGGTGCAGGAATGGGACCCGCTGGTAAGAATTCCATGCAAATTTGAAATCGCATGTGCTACACAATTGCCAAAAATTGGGCCTTTGCCGTATGTGGTGCCTGAACACCATAACCAAGGCCTCGCAGTTACTCTTGCTTGGTGCAGGAATGGGACCTGCTGGTAAGAATTCCATGCAAATTTGAAATCACATGTGCTATACAAGTGCCAAAAATTGGGACTTTGTGGAAGGTGGTGCCTGAACACCGTAACCAAGGCCTCGCAGTTACTCTTGCTCCCCACAGGTATGTGACCCCTATAGAAAGACCCACAATTGAGCACAGGTTACTGTGGCTGATATCTGTAGTGATCTCTATTCCTACAGTTCTATAATATTTTAGTTGCAGTTTAGTTTTAGAATGTTGCAGAAACTGAACGATGAACAATACTGGTACTGGTATCTGATGTAAGACAGCTCACCCTACCTCACACAGGAACCTTGACCCTCCCTACACTGCTACTCACTCACTGCCGCTATACTGTCTGATATGATGTAAAGAAATCAATCTATTCCTACCTCACACAGGAACCTTGCCCTCCCTACACTGCTAGAAATGTCTCTCTGCACTGTCTGACTCCAAAAAAAAATGACTCTCTCCCTGCCTGAATCGCATGCCTGTCCCTGTCTGACCACCCGCACAATGACAATACATGCTGCTTTATGTAGTGTGGGGCGTGTACTTGGCCCCTAAGCCATGATAAGCTAAAGGCAGCCTGCCTTTAGTCCAATCATGGCAGAGATCATTTGATTGGCTAAAGCATGTGGTCAGGGTGCATGCTTTGGCCAATAACATAATGCGCTGCCCGCAGTGCATTATGGGATACTCGAATTTCCCACGAAGAAGCACATTTGTTCGTCATTCGACGAACTTTTGAACGACCGATGTTCGAGTCGAACGTAGCCTACACTCGAACTCGAAGCTCATCTCTAGTAATCAGCAAATCAGCAATCCCTGAAAAATAAATCAGCAAAAGACGGGGGGGGGGATTGCCAAAACTAAGTGCAAGCCCAGCATCTATTAGAAAATATATGACCGCGGAGGTCACGGTAGAAAATACTGAAAAGCAAATATCAACAAAACCAAAACAAAATAATGAAAGTAACAAGAAAACTCGTAACCAGAAAACAGCAGAGATGGGTGAAGGTAACAGCCTTGACCAGTTAAAAGACAATGTATAGATGGATAAAGGGCAGATGGATAAAAATCCTGATTTTTGTGGACAGGAGGAACGAAGAGATAAAAACCAACTGCCCACAAGAGAGGAAATGAAGGAAATGTTTTCAAATCTTGAACAGTCTATCAAAAAAGACATGGCAATCCTACATGGGGACCTAGAGAGGAAATGAAGAAAATGTTTTCAAATCTTGAACAGTCTATCACAACACCAAGGAAAAGAATTGAAGATACTTAAAGATGAATTGAGAAAAACACAAATGGCACAAAGAAATCTACTCTACAAACTAGAAGACCAAGAAAACAGGGATAGAAGGAAAAATTTAAGAATCCATGGACTCCCAGAAAAAGGGCAAGACGAAAATCTAGAAGAAATGTTGGAAATTATTTTTAACCCCTTACTAGGAAGAGAGAAAATCCCACAGAATAAGGAAGCCACAAAACGCACCAAAAGAGTCCCCAAGAGATACTATTGTGAGATTTCACAGATACGAAACAAGATCTCAGATATGGGAAAAATTAAAATGTCGCCCCCTATTAAAATATAAAGGAACAGAGATACAAGTGTATGCCGACTTATCACAGGAGACATTGGCAAGGAAAGAGAAACTTAAACCAATGATTGAAGTATAGAAACAACATAATATCCAATACTACTGGGGATATCCGGCATGCCTAGGAGTCAGAAGAAAAGGGAGGACATTAAGACTAAGATTTCCGGAAGAACTGGAGGACTTCTGTGAGAGCCTAAAAATTCCAATACCTGAAATCCCTCGATGGACCGCCGTAAGGAGGAAAAGAGGGGAAGAAAAAGAGCAACAGGGGAACCTGAAGATCAAGAAAAAAATGTGACAGAAACGGGGCGGCGGGAGGGGGTCTGGCGGGAGGAGGGGTGGGGGACGAGGAATAGGAAAGAGAGGAATAAATGAGAGACCCAGAGAGGACACTGGGGGATTGTATGACTCCTCTCTAATATAGCTCCAGGGAAAGGAGAGGGGAGCTGGGCGCTCAGGTGCAGAGCCCCACCCTAGGGGTAAAGTCGATTTATAGGAGGGAGGAAGTTGATCGACAGTAGGGGCCCTAAAGGAAGGGGCCTGACAACCCACCAATATGCCAATAGGAGGTGGCGGGGGGTAGAGGGTTGGGGGGCTGGGGGGGTAGGAGGGGTTAGAGGGGGGAGGGAGGAGGGGAAGAGTACTCTGTAATTTAGTGTATCCACTCAATTTCCTTTTAGCAGATAAGCTGGAATTTCCTCTGTTCTCCGGGGAAGAATGTAACGCATCCCTCAACTATATAAACAATGATAGAAATTAGTTGTGTAACGTATAACATTAGAGGCTTGAATTCCCCTGAGAAGAGACAGAAAATCCTGAAAGAAATTTAAAATATGGGAGCTGACCTAGTTTTCCTACAGGAAACCCATATACTACATTGATCCAATACCAGACTGTACTCAAAAGATCACCCCATTTGGTACTACTCTGACTCTATAACAAAAAATCAAAGGGGGTGGCCATTGGGTTTGCCAGAGGAACCCAATTTGTCTTGGAAGAGAGGATGGTAGACCGACCATGAGGGAAGATTCCTTTACCTGAAAGGGAAACTCCATACTAGGGAGGTGACTCTGGTAAATGTATACTGCCCAAATGACAAACCCATGGGATACCTCGGGAAAATTCTAGACAAACTAATAGAATTCAGAAAGGTGAGAGTGATATTAGAGGGAGACTTCAACTTCTGCCTTGACCCGGAAATAGACTGTACATCTGCTGTACAGAGGAGTAGAGCAACGCACTTGAAATCAATTAAAAAGAAGCTTTTCCAATGTCAACTATTGGACACTTGGAGAGTGCTTCACCCGAAAGAACATGACTATACATTCTACTCCACTGTACACAAGATACATTTGAGGATTTATTACATTATGACAGACCATAGAGAGATCGAATCGGTGACCGAGGCCAAAATAGGGATTAAGACCTGGTCAGATCATGCACCCGTCAAAATTAAGTTGAAAATAGCAGGGGGACAACTAAAAACAAACACATGGAGATTAAATGAGGAATTGTTGAGAGAAAAAAAAAATGGGGAGAAGAAATTAGAAAAGAATTAGAATTTTATTTTCATACCAATGAAAAAGAAGAAATCCCAAAAAACATACTCTGGGAGGCACAAAAAGCCTATATGAGAGGGATCTTAATCTCTAAAGGGTCAAGAAGAAAAAAAGAGAGAGTAGAACAGAAAGAAAAATTGATAAAAGAGATCTATGAATTAGAACAAAACCATAAAAATACCCTGACAGCTGAGGTCCAACACCAACTAGTAATAAAAAGAGAAGAATTAAAAGAACTACTAGAACAAGAAATTAGACAGGAGACCAGGAAAGTTATTAAAGAAAATTACCAAGGGAACAATAAGATCGGGAAGAAACTTGCGAAGATTATTAAAAAAAAGAAAGCGAAAAATTATATAGAGAAAATGAAAGATGCTAAGTGGGAAATGGTATATTCAACGACTGATATAACAAAAGTATTTCAGGAGTTCTATGGGAAACTTTATCATATCAAAGAAACAGGAGGAGAGAGGGATCTGATTAAAATAGAAAAAATTAAACAATACCTGAAAGAGGCAAATTTAACTAAAATCCAACAAGACAAATTAGATCAACTGGATGCCCAAATCCCAGAAGAAGAGATAAACATAGCCTTTAACCACTTGCCGACTGCCTAACGCCGATCTACGTCGGCAGTCAGCCCCTCACAGGCAAAGTGACGTAGGGCTACGTCACTAGCTTGTGAGGGTCTAGGGAGCGAGCGCGCGCCCCCGGAGGCACGCTCCCGCTCCCGTGTGGTCACGGACCCCCCCGCGCGTGTGACCAGCGGACCCGATGTCCGCCGATCACTCTGCGATCGGCGGGGGAGATGGAGAATGTCAGGCAGCTTGTGTAAACAAGCCACCTGTCATTCTCCTCGCTGTAAAGACACTGATCAAACGGATCTAGTATGTAGATCCGTTGATCAGTGTCCTTACAGCTCAAGCCACAGCCAATCACAGTAGAAAGCACGCCCCTAGGGATACACACAGCCCCTCCCTCCCAAATAAAGTTAACCCCTTCACAACCAGTGTATTTTACAGTAACAGTGCATATGTATAGCACTGATTACTGTAGAAATGTCACTGGTAACCCCAAAAGTGTCACAAATGTCAGTCAAGGGTCCGATCTGTCCGCCCCAATGTCGCAGTACCGCAAAAAAAATCACAGATCGCCACCATTATGCGTTAAAAAAAAAAACAACAAAAATGACACAAATCTTTCCCTTTGTTAGTAAACGCGATAACTTTTGCGCAAACCAATCAAAATACGCTTTTTGCAATTTTTTTTTTACCAAACATAGGTAGCATAAAACAAATTGGCCGAAAATTTTAAAAAATTTAGATTTTTACTTTTTTGGGGGGGAATTTCATATAAAAAAATGTGAAAAATATTGTTATTTTTGCAAAATTGACGCTCTTTTTTTGTTTATAGCGCGTGATCAAAAAATCGCACAGGTGATCAAATACCACCAAAAGAAAGCTCTGTTTGTGGGAAAAAAAATCGTTTAGGTACAGCGTCGCACGACCGCGCAATTGTCCGTTAAAGTCACGCAGTGCCGAATCGCAAAATACCCCCTGGTCAGGAAGGGGGTAAAATCTTCCGGGGCTTAAGTGGTTAAAACAACACCTACAGGGAAGAGCCCCGGACCGGACGGGTTTACGGTAAATTACTATAAAAGACATAAGGACCTATTAATACCTAGACTAAAAGATTATTTCAATGGCCTAGGGCAAGAGTATGGTATGAGTAAGGAAGCCCTCCTGGCAACAATTACGGTAATCCTGAAAGAGGGAAAAGATGCGACTGTATGTTCAAGCTATAGACCTATTTCGCTTTTAAATATCGATACAAAACTCTTCGCAAAAGTGTTGGCCACTAGAATGAAAAATTTAATGGAAGAATGGGTCCATAATGATCAAGCAGGATTCATACCCGGGAGACAGGGCAGAGATAACGGGGTAAGAACAATCCTGTTGATACGGCAGATGGCAAAGAGTGGATCCCAGGGACTGATCCTGTCGATAGATGCTGAGAAAGCATTCGACAGGGTCAGCTGGGACTTCATGATGGGCACCTTGGAGGAATTGGGAATTGGAGAGAAAATGATGGCAAGGATAAAAACACTTTATGAGCAGCCCAACACTAGGGTGAGAGTGAATGGGACCCATTCGGAGCCATTTGGGATGTCTAACGGAACAAGACAGGGATGCCCGTTGTCCCCGTTATTGTTTGTTCTCTCATTAGAACCTCTCTTAGCGACAATTAGGAACAACCCAGACGTGAAAGGATTAGAGGTGGGAGACGTGGAACATAAAGTTGCCGCATTTGCGGATGACTTGTTGCTGTACGTCTCCAGACCAAGGATAACCCTACCAAATGTACTAGAAAGTTTTAAAAAATACGGAGAATTATCCAATTTAAAAATTAACCTTGCTAAATCAGAGATATTAAATATTAACGTTGAAAAACAAGAAGAAGACAAATTAAAATTAGAATTCCCCTTTACATGGAAAAATCAAGGACTAAAATATTTAAGAATAATCCTAACAAAAAAACCCGAAAGACTCTATAAATAAAATTATATCCCGCTATTAAATGAAATCAAAAAAGAGCTTAATAGGATATCGCATAGACCGTTATCATGGATTGGAAGAATAAAAATAGTAAAAATGGCAATCCTACCAAAGATAACCTACAAATTCCAAATGTTACCTATTTCGATCCCTCAACTATACTTTAGAACTTTGAAATCCTTAATAACTAGATTTATCTGGAAAAGAGGCAAACCCAGAATACAATATGCAGTACTAATTAAGGGCAAAAACCAAGGGGGCTTAGCAGTACCAGACTTCAAAAAATATTACGACGCAACACTACTTTCACGGGTGATGGAATGGGGGGAAACAAAAAGCGAAAAAAATTGCGTAAAAATAGAATACACTATGAGTCACACCCACCTAGGAAAAATTATATGGATACC
This sequence comes from Pelophylax lessonae, assembly GCF_965119305.1. Taxonomy (NCBI): domain Eukaryota; kingdom Metazoa; phylum Chordata; class Amphibia; order Anura; family Ranidae; genus Pelophylax; species Pelophylax lessonae. The sequence goes on from NC_138772.1 coordinate 323,656,606, forward strand.
TGCACAATACAGGAAAATCAGTCCTAATACACATCCGATCACAATTCAAGCACTTAGAATTTGGGATTTAACCCACAAAAGAAATAAGTGGTAATACAATTCACCATTAATTCCTTTAAAAAACACTAAGTATTTTCCACCAGGCCAAGATATAATAGGAGGAAAGTGGATAGGAGATGAAGATGCACGTTTGAGGGATATCATAGATAATGAGCAAATATATACACTTGAGATATTAAAACAAAAAAATTAAAATCGGAAAATCGATGATTGGCGGTACTGCCAACTGAAGCACTTTGTGGCTTCTTTACCAAAACCGCTGAGAAGAGGAGAAGATTTTCTCCCTTTTGAACGGATCTGTTCTTCAGAGAAATATGAAAATAAAATATCAAATATATATATATAATTCTGGTGGATTTGACAGGTTCGGCAGTCCCTCCATTCATCGACAAAAGTGAGAGGGATCTGGGAACACGAAATAAGGATTTTCACTTGGGGAAAAGTTTAAAATTAATACATAGTTCTACAGTAGACATGAACACAGTTGAAATGAATTAAAAATGTATTGGAAGATGGTACATCACCCCCGATAAAGCCCACAATTATCAAAAAGAAAAATCAAAAAATTGTTGGAGGGGTTGCCCAGAAGTAGGCACAATGGCACACCTTTGGTGGCATTGCCCAAAAATAAAAAAAAATTGGAGGGAAATCCTGGGTTTAATTAAAAAAATCACGAAAATAGAAATCCCGGAAGAACCCTGGTTCTGTTTATTTCATGGTATCAAAAATTCTATTAGGCAATATAAAGTAACACTAATACCCCACCTGATGAATGCAGCAAAAGGACTAATCCCGTTATTTTGGCAAAAGGAAGATACCCCAACTATGGGAGATTGGGGAATGGGATGAGGATGAAACAGAGGAATGGGTTGATATATGGGAGAATAGGAAAGAGTTCAAGACAACAAGAGAGTATACTAAATGGAGTGGAGAAAAAGAGAAAGACAACTAATACGGAGAAAGGGGGAGGGGAGTACTAGGGGGAAAAACAAAACAAGGGAAGGGATAAGTCATATGAGTGGAGAATTGATGTTTTTATTGTGTGAAAAATATTTATATGTTTTCTCTTCTTTTTGGAAAATAATAAAGAAATAAAAAAAAAAAACAGAAAATCATCCGTAATACGCACTGTCACCGCAGGCAGGAATGTCCGGAGGGTTTATTCTAGACAGTAGCGTTCTTCAAGAGACAGGTTCTTGGGTTAGCTTGCATTAAGAGCTTAGAGACAAAATTAACACTTTTCAAAATAAGGTTTAATTATAAAAAAAGGTTAAAATTGGTGCAAATAAAAATATTTACAGAAAAATGGTTTACAAAGAAATAGAGACACAATTCAGCAATGTAGAAAAATCAGATAAAGAATTAGAAATGGAAATACTTGCATTCAAAGTCCCAAGTGTATCTTAGTTTCAGAAGCTGAGCATGTGTGATCGGTTCTCCGGCTTGATGTTTCTCCTTTGATGTTAAAATGAGAACTGAGAACTGATCTGCTTCTCTCCTTTTTCTCTGAGACCGCAGGGGGTGTGACCAGAGGTCCTTGACCAATAAACGCAGTGCCCATGGGTGGCCCTACAGTTTAGACAATATCAAGGAACCTCCCATAAAGACGGATTTATAACATAATTCATATCTTCCAATGTCTACCAGTTGCCTTCTTGAAACTAATATATTCTTGTGCAGTATTGAATTCTATTTTCATAGACACCAAACACAGGTTATCTCCTAATAACCTCTGACCCGTAAGGCATCTGACAGTTAGCTTGTCTTCCATAGGAGCGAACGTGATCATGTATGATCTTAATTTGATTGGTATTTTATTTCTCATCCAAATATATACCTTCTAGAGACATATCTTGGCTGTGTTTACAATTATGAATTTGGGTGTGAATGTATTACAGTTCTAATGGCCAGCTGGGCAGTGTGGTATTTACGACCCAGCCTGGTCAGTCTTAATGGCTTGCTCGTTTATGGCTTTACAACCTGGCCTGCCATCTGCCAGGCGTCATGTCTGCTGAGATAACAGCTCTTTTGAAGCTCGCATACTAATGTTAAGTGACCCAGGGAGCTAATTAGCTGGAGGAGAGAGAGGGGGAGAGGAAAATATCTCTGAGTACAAATGTGCTTGCTAGACTGTGTTACTGAACAACATGGATGCCCATGGTGACAAAATGGTTGCTTGCAACAGCTTTTAGGATACCCAGTGCACGATACTATTACACCTCCCCCTTTTGTGGGTGCATAGGAGGGTACTGCAATTTCCCTCCTGACGCAACTGTCTCCTGCGGCTCGGCTTGTCGCGACAAAGGGGCTGCCTTTCTTATGCTGGTTGGCATATGCTACTTCCCTGGGGAGCAGCTTCCGGCTCAGATAAAGAATGAGATTTTCCTCTCCTTTCACATCCCTCTGGCCTAGGGCTGCATCTGGCCCAAAGGTAATGGCATAGGGTTGTGCCGGGACTGGGCATTTAAATTCCAGGCCCCATGTCCCAGGTGCACTGGCCAGTACCTCTGTCAGGGCCGGACGGTCCTTCTGACACACTGGCGTCAAGGATGCTAGCTTAACCAGGGTACCGTTGGGTTGGTCAGTCACAGGTTCAGCTGAGCCACTATAGTCGCACCCCAGCATCCTCCTGTGGCCAGCTGTACCCAGGAATTACGTAACCAAAGTTGTGGGTTGAGGAGTAGGCCAGGTCCTGGTAGCCTCAGTTCCAGATCTCTGGGTGCCTACTCCTCCCTGCTGTTCCCAGTACCAAACCACTGACATGTCCATCTGACAGTTACTGTGCAGCACTGTCAAACTAGGCCGTGCCAGATTGTTTGGGACTGCTGACAGGAGCCCTGGGTGTTCCACTCAGACAGGGCCAAACACTACCAGGCCCCTAAAGCAGCCCACTGCACAAGGTTTGACCTTTCCCCGTAGATCACATGTGACCCGTAGGGAGGTGTCTGATGCGTTCTTAACCCCATCTAGCATTGCCGTAGACACAGTTAAGCCACATGGGGTGGGGAAGGCTGGCTTGTCCTGAGCCTTCCAGGCTAGAGGGTTTGGTCCATGCCCCATGCTCAGGTTCAAGGTGGTTGGACAGTGGGCACCAGCCAGCTGCTTTGACACCTCATGGTTCCTGGGCATGGGGGAGGCCACAATTGCAGGGCTGGCATTCAGCCTGCTAAAGGCTCCACAAAGCCTTCTCTCTGTCTCCTGTTCCCCATTGGCCTGCGCCTCCTGTGAGACAGGAGAGGGCGCAGGTATGGGGGGGAGCAGACACCCAGGCGCCCACCTCTTGGACATCAGGGTGTGCCCAATATCTCTGACACGGCATGCTGTAAGCACTGCCAGCAGCATAGATACCTGGAGGGAGAAGGGTGGCTTCAGCTGAAGGCTCAAACCCACTCCCTGAGTGTCAGCTACCACCAACAGGACACCTGTCTTTCCCAGTTCAGGGGTACTACCTTTGCCCCTGGCATGTGCTGTGCTAGGATGCGGTGTAATAATCAGCTTAGGCCACAGACCATAATGTGTTACCCCAGGCCTGGCCCTCCTGATCTGACAGGGATCCTTACAAAACAGATCAAGTGACACCTTCAATACATGTCTGTGAGGTTGACTGGACACAATAAGCAGCTGGTTAACCCCTTCAGTCTCCAGGCCTCCTGCCTGTTGGCCTGTCACACCTATCTGCTCACTGTCCCAGTCAAGCTGTTGTGTACTCTTCTCAGCAGGGGGCCAATCAGCTCCACTCCTGAGTGGTTTGAGAGCCTGGTCGATCTGCAGTGCTGGCTTACAGGTGGAACTACAAGTCCCAGCCAGCTGTCCTGTGGTGAACAAATACAGCTGCTGAGGCTTAACAGAGGTGGAGTCCACTGGGTTAGAACAGGGAGAGGGCACAGAGACCTCCTCCTTCTGTTCTGCGACCAGGGCCTGCATCTCTGCTGCCTTTTCAGCACTGCAAGGGACCACCAACATTGGCAAAACATCATTAGCATTATCATCATTAGCATCATAATTTTCCCCATCATTAGCATCATCATTTTCATCATCATTAGCATCATCATTTTCATCATCATTAGCATCATCATTTTCATCATCATTATCAGCATTATTAAAGCATACTTCACAGGCAAGGGGGTCTCCTTTCCTTCTTCAAAAGATGGAGGACCTGGTAATTCAACGCTACCCTTCCCTTCCCCTCCCTCCGTCCATCCATAGGTTGCCCAGACATTAACCCAACATCTGCACACAGTACCTTGTTAAGTCCAGAGAGTTCCGTGGAGGCATCAAGGGTGCTCTTAGCAGGGGTGTAGTAAGAAACAAGGGTACCTAAATCGGCACCCAACAAAACAACTGTGGGGATTTCTTCAGAGAGTCCCACCTCCCTCATCCCACTCCCAGCACCCCAATCAATGAAAACACGGGCACGGGGTACTCGTGAGTGGGTCCCCCCAACTCCAGTAAGGGTAAAAAACTTTCCAGGGATGATGTTCCTTCTTCCTATCACTTCTGGACTGACCAAGGTGACTTCAGCTCCTGTGTCCCGGAAACCAGTGACAGTCCGGTTGCCCATGGTGACGGGCTGCAAGTTGGCAGCGGTCAACCGGGATCTTCTGCGGACAAACGGCACGGAGGAAGAGTTGCTGACCGGCTGACCAGGTGATGTCATCTGCTTCTGCTCAGAGCACTGTGTCCTGAGATGTCCATCTTTCCCACAGGTGTAGCATCTGCGGGTGTCAGTTGCAGTTGAGGTGACACCAGAGACTGCAGGTGCTGGTTGCTGGGGAACTTGACTCATAGGTGCAGGAGGGGTTGCCATGTGCGATTTCCCTCCTTTCGCGCCATACAGAGGAGCCTTGCGATGGTCAGATACCCGGGTGTGGATGTAGGTATCTGCCAGTTCTGCTACTGCTTGGACAGAGGCTGGCTTCCGTTTTGTAGGACAGATGTGCACCCCAGCACCTTTTTTGGCTTCAGCACTTTGCCGTGTACGGCTGCACCTGATGTGGGACTGTTCACATTATTGCAAACACCATATCTTGGACATTATCATTTTTTATCACTTTATGCACTTTAGCACCATTTATTGTATTTTGGAGTAAGCACCATCGCACTTTATGCACTTATTCGTAAGATATGGTTTTAGCACATGTGTACTTTATGATCATTATCTCATTAATTGATGCCACTTATTTTTAAAATATTTTGTTTTAGCACGATTGCACCTTATAGAGTTATTCTTCTATAATTGATGTGGTTTACATGCATTTAATCTCATTTTGACATACACACATTGCAAGCGCTGTTTTTTTTGGCACATTTTATTTTCTCTGGTCTTTTACCAAGGGAATAGCAGCTGCAAACACTTTATTTATAGTTTTAACCTTAAAGCGCAGGTTATAATTTTTGTATATTATTCTCCCACTCTACAAGACCCTGGTCAGGCCACACCTGGAGTATGCCGTCCAGTTCTGGGCACTGGTCCTCAGAAAGGATGTCCTGGAACTGGAGAGATTCCAGAGAAGGGCAACAAAAATAATTAGGGGAATGGAGGACATCAGCTATGAGGTAAGACTACAAGAACTGAACCTATTCTCTCTAGAGAAGAGACGCTTAAGGGGGGATATGATATCATTGTACAAATACTGTACTGGTGATAACCCTAGCATAAGGAACAAATTTTCAGAGAAAGGGAATATAATAAGACACGTGACCACTCACTATAATTTGAGGAAAACGGTTTAACCTTAAAATACGTAAGGGGTTCTTTACTGTCAGAGCAGTAAGGATGTGGAATTCTCTTCCACAAGCAGTAGTATCAGCAGGGAACATCAATAGCTTCAAAAAACTATTAGATGGGCACCTTAAAGACCACAACATAAAGGGGTATACAGTGTACGGTTAACATTAAACACACACACACATCATAGGTTGAACTGGATGGACTGATGTCTTTTTTCAACCTCACACACTATGTAACTATGTAATAGTGTGGGGTGGGACTAGGAGCAATGAGCCATGATTGGATAGAGTCATCATGACAGTGTCCAGTCATGGCTCTGACAGCGCTATGTGCCCTGATTGGGCAGAGCTTTCATTGCTTCAGCCAATCAGGGCTTCCAATGCAGTGCGTGGATGGTGGCACAGTGCATTTTGGTGTTCAGCAGGCCGAACAAACGGTCGACAATTCGGATGTTCACCGAACAGCTGAACAGCCAATGTTTGGCCTGAACTCATGCTCAGGCTGAATTGTTTGCCCAAATCTAATGATAGGCAACAATAATATTATGTATTAGCAATATCACAAACACTATCCACAATGGTCTTACCAGCTGAACATTGACAGGGTTATCAGGCGCAGCCATGATGGAGGAGACTGTGAGCAGAACAACAAAAGCCAGTAAGCTACAATCCTGTGCCAACAAAATTCGGAGCTCAAAGGACAGTACATACCTGCAGAAACTCTGGATAGAGTATGGCAACTCTCACACCCTTGTTTTGTGTGTGGGTAGAGTTACATTATTTCTGATTAAATAATGCCACCCAGAAAGAGGAGGGGAAGGCTGAGTGCTCCATTTCAATTAAGCACCACATGATGCCCCCACATCACCATGCCAAGCATGTGATATCATAGTTACATAGTTAGTGAGGTTGAAAAAAGACATCCATCCATACAGTTCAACCTATCATCAAGGTATGCCCTAGATCTCTAGCTCAAATATGCCAATCAGAGGCCAGTAAGCAGAGTTATATAACTGGGAGACAACCTGGAAGTTCTTTAGGCATTCTTCAGAAAACATCATGATAGAAGAGGCAGCTGGAGCATCAAGGGGGGAGGGGGGGGGCTCAAAAACCCTGAAGACCACATTTCTACTTCCTCACTTTTCAGATATGGGGGAGGCTTCATTCATAAGGTGCCTTTAGTGACCTGGACAGAGGAAAATGTGTTACAGCGGAAGCTGAACCAGTGAAACAGGTCAGATAAAACCAGTAGGATAAGGGCAAACATTTTGTATAGTAATGGCCAAAACTGCCTGAGCAGTGAGGAAAAAAGGAAAATAGTAGCATAGCTGAGGGGGTTACATTTATAAATAACCGTACTGTGATATTGGATTGGAGGGAAGAGTTATACCCATGTGTATGCTGTCCTGCTTGTGTCAGTAAACAGACTTATTAATCCTCGTAGCACTAGGAGAAATGTGCCAAATGTAGATATAGCAGTCTACAAGATTTCAGTTTACTAAATTAAGGGTTTGATTGTCAATATGGATTTCTGCACATAGCACATCATCACATTATCATGATTGTACTACCTTTATTATGTCTTACAATGCTCTAAAAGAGGAAGGAAAGTGTAGCCTACACTGTGCTAGTTTTTCTCAGCACTGCACCTTGTGTCTGAGTTACTATGGCAGCACTACAAGATTACATTGTGTGACAGATAGGTTTCACTAGCACTAATGCTTGAATGATATTTGACATATCAGTTTCTAATCACCATGTCTACTCAAAACCAGACCTGAGTTTATATCAACTATAAACATTTTGATTAAAAAGACTGGTAATCCCATAAGAAATAAAAGGTAGTTATTATTTTACTCCTCCAAATGTTTTATCATCCTACTATGGTGATTTTGCAATGGTATCTCATTTTTAGTTAAATAAATTGGGCAATACAACATGACCCACTGTATTATATACAAAATACTGACATTTAAACAACCATTCATAACAGCCTATTAAGTAAACCAAGGTGATCTTAACTGGAAATATAGACACAAATTCACGATCTTGTATATTATGTGTCATGATGGAGAAGGTTCCCACATATGTAGAAAAACGGGTCAGTCAACCAATGTCTCTATATCTCACTCTGTCTCTCTTTGATATTATGTCAGCCAGCTTGAACTTTTGTGATCTTGTTAGTCTCGAAAGCTGCATTTCCTTTTTTTTCTAAATAGGCCACATACTCTCTTTGAAGCTTCAGGGATCCAATTTTTAAATGTCACAACCCCCACCTTGATAAGATCTAGCATAAAAAAAAAAAAAAAATAAGAATTCTGTAATGAAAAGAAAAACTATTATACGCACTGTTCTGTCTCAGCATCGATTGTACCTGTGACCCTCTTGTAGATACCCAGTCTGTAAGTGTGTGCAGCAGGTTGAATGATGGCTTTAACAGATAGTTTACTCAATGAATAAAGACTCCAGAGGTGTTCTCCAATGCTTCTTTATGCTTCAAGTTAGCAAAGGCATAAACATAGAGGCTTTTCCATAGGTAAATTTACAATGAAGTTACACAGCTTCCACACTCTGCAGTCTCCTCATAACAACTAAACAAAATGGCAGTTACAGCAGGAAAATGGAGATGGGAGAAACCATCTAGCCAGAAACAGCAGGGGTGCTAGGAAGATACCAATAACATAGCATAACATAACATGTAATAACAACTGCTAGACAGTTAAACCTGCGTGGCAGCACACTCCCCGCCTGGTATCGTGAGATACCACTACACAATTATTTTCCATAAACATACAATTAACATTGCATACAGTAGAATGCTATGTAGCCCTCTCCTCTAAGCTAACTATGCTAGAGATCTAAGTGACTCCTTCACATAACACTGAATCAGAATTTTTGGAAGCAGGCATAATTAGGACGGTCTCAGGAAGGTTTTTGGGCTCCTGTCCTTTACAATCCTGACTTCCACACTTCGGACCTTTCCATCATCACTAGCAATGGCCTTTGAAATAACTCCAACTGGCCACTGGATCCGATTGGTTTGCTTTTCTTTTAGAAGAATCAGGTCCCCTTCCTTTAAGTTAGGCTTCTGGGTTTGCCACTTTTTACGTCCTTGAAGAAGTGTGAGGTATTCCCTCCTCCATCTGTCCCAGAAACAATCTGCAAGGTATTGAGCATATCTCCATTGACGTTTATATATGTCCTTTTCATCAAAGATGCTCTTTGGCGCTGGGATCTGTCCAATTTTCCGGCTCAATAATGCAGCTGGAGTTAAAACAGTTGGACATTCTGGGTCTGTGGATACAGCTGTCAGCGGTCTTGAGTTGATTATTGCTGCGACCTCAGCAAGGAATGTAGTAAGTACTTCATGGGTAAGACGTGAAGAACTCACATCAAGCAACATAGAATCCAGTATGCGCCTTGCCATCCCAATCATACGTTCCCATGCTCCGCCCATGTGTGAAGCGTGTGGTGGGTTGAATTTCCACTGGTTTGCAGTGGCGGAGAAGGTGGCCCTTGGAGGTGGCTCTGTCTGAGAAGCTCGCTCCCGCAGGGGTTTGTTAATGCTCTGGGACGCTCTCTCGCTATAATTGAACTGGTTGGTCAGTTTTCTCTCCTTCTTGTTCCTGGATGGTATTTCCTCACCTTCTGTCCATTCTTCACTAGCCTGAGCGTCAGACTTCCCATCTGTATCTTTGTCTCCCGGCTCTGTGGAGTCGTTGGTCTGAGTCTCTTCAATGACTCCCAACTTCGCCATCTGTCGCCGCGCTTTATCAGAGTCTTTGTTTAACATGTTTCCATCCAGGGAGAAGTGTACGGCCAGCTGGTCCACGATGCTAATGGGTTTGTAGGCCAGTTCCTTAAAACTGTACCTCACAATGTTCTGGGGGGCATGAGGGTTGTTTGCAGTCAGGATACGAGTGAATTCCTCCTTAAGTTCAGCCTCGCTGAGTTCCAGCTGGTCCGGAGGCTTAACCAGAGTCTTGGCCTGCATCCATTCATCAGCTCCATTCCCCATAACTGTGGAGTCATCTTCATCCTCCAAATTTCTTCTTGAGAAGATGTTGGAACTCAATGCTACAACTTCAGGCCGGATTTCCGGATCAGTATCTGGATCCTCCAGGTGGAAATCGATATCTTCTTCTGAGTTTGTAGAAGACTGGTCCATTAAAAACTTGGGTTCTGAAAACCAAATGGTTTGTGTGAGGACAACTGCTGGCACTAAAATCTTCTGCATGAATGCTAGAAAGTGCTCTCGCTTCTCAGGTTTGTTACGGAGAGTTTTCTTCAGTGCAGCAAATCTGGTTAAAGCTTGTTCTCGATTGTTAGGGAGAGTAAGCCTTGGTACTCGGAAGGGTACTGGAGCTACCCAATTGTTGGAATTGTCCTTGAAGAACTCTTCATCCGTAATCTTAATGAGCTCCTTGTCTTCGACTGAAGGAGCAATCTTGTTGTCATCACAAGTAGTCTGGTACACTGAATCACCAAAGTCCTTTTGAGAAGTGAGCTTGCAGTTAATGCTTTGGAGTGCTTGATATGGAACTTCGTTCTTAAAATCAAGTCTTTCCTTCACATAATAGTGCGATGGACATTTCATCAATTGACAGGTAACATTAGTTTTGTAGGAAGCTACATCCAAGAGCTTGTGAGATTGGTCTAAGCAGACTTCTCCTATTATCACCCATCCAAGATCGAGTTTCTGGGCCTGAGGAGCATCATCTGGACCGTTACATAACTCTCTTATTTTATGAACTCTAGGAATGTCTCTCCCTAGTAGAATCAAAATCTTAACATCCTTGTTAAGTGGTGGAATGTAGTTAGCAATGTGACTCAAATGAGGGTGATGACGTGCAACCTCTGGTGTGGGGATTTCTTCTCTGTTGTTCGGTAGCTGATCACATTCGATTAGAGTTGGAAGAGGAAACTCTGTGTCCTCATATTCTGATGCAACTACGAAGCCATGGGCTCTTCTTCCAGAAGTATTGACCTTTCCTGCACATGTCTGCAAGGTATAGGACCAGGTCTCTCCTTGAATGTTGAATAGGTCAAAGAATTCTGTACTGGCCAATGAGCGATTGCTCTGATCATCGAGTATGGCATACATTTTTATGGATTTTTGTGGACATCCTTCAGGAAAAACTCTTACAAGACATATCTTGCTACAAGACTTGCTATGAAGCCCTTCTCCACATACCTCTGTACACCTTGTGGTTACGGGGTCGGCATATTGCTCAGTTCTCTCCCTGCCATCATCTGATGTAGTCTTGGGGTTGCTGCCGAGTGAAGGTTTCCTTTTGAACAGATCTGAATGAAGAGCGTCCACATGTTTGTCACTGTTGCAGAGAGAACATCTGATGGCGATCTTACAGTCTCTAGCTAAATGATCGGAGGATGCACAACACTTAAAACAGATATTATGCTCTTTGAGAAATGACTTGCGTTCTTCAATAGGCTTGTCCTTAAATGCACGACATTTGGAGAGAGAGTGTGGCGCATTATGAATAGGACACTGTTGATTAAGATTGCTAGCTTTGATGTCTGTAGCTAAGACGTTGGATGCTATCGCGGTCTTCCCCACTGCAATAGGATGCCTTAAATCCTTGAATTTACTGTTGGTGGCAATACCCCTTGAAGTACTTAAAGGAATGGTGGTTGTATCTGGATAGAAGAAGCTTGGGTCATTCTTGGATCTTGCAACCTTCCGCACGAACTCTGAAAAATAAGAAAAGGGAGGGAAGGAAACACGATGCTCATACTTATACTTTGATCCTACACTAGTCCACTTTCCCTGAAGATAACTAGGCAACTTTGCTACAATAGGATTTACGCCCTGAGCAGTGTCTAAATAGCTAAGACCTGGTAAACTAGGATCTAACTTAGCAATTTCAAGTTCTTGAAGGAGGTCACCTAACTCTCTAAGCTTATGATTGTCCTTAACAGAGATTTTAGGAAAGTTGTTTAGTCTCTGGAATAAGGCAGATTCAATGACTTCGGGGCTCCCATAGTCTTGTTCTAGACATTCCCAGGCAGCATCAAGGCCTGCTTTAAAGTTATAAATGTAGACAGATTTAAGTCTCTTTACTTGTTCTGAAGATTGACGCCCCAACCACTTTATTAGTAAGTCAAGTTCTGCTTGAGGATCAATGTCCAAGTTCTTGGTTACCGCCTTAAATGTAGATCTCCAACTCCTGTAGTTCTCTGGGCGGTCATCAAATCCAGACAGTCCAGTTGTAATCAACTCTCGTCGAATCATATACTTGCTGAACTCTGCAATGTCAGTGCTTTCAGTTTTTATAGCCACAGGGTCTACTGATGATGTGCCGTCTTGGACCATGGTTGGTATCTGATGTTGGCTGGTAGGTAGAGAGAAAGGTGTTGCAGATGGGTTTAATTTAGGTAAATGTCTGTCGACTGAAGGTCTCTGAGCATTTGAAGTCAAAGAGAGCTGTATCAAAGGGGGTATAGAGTTCATTCTGTAGTCTTCTGCTGTGCCCTTGTAATCTCTATGCACATAGGGTTGTGGTGGCACATGAGCTGCGTAGGTTGATTCACTTGATTTTGTGACGTGCGGTAGTTGTGGAGGGTCTCTGTTAGTAGGTGTGTCTAGTTGACCAGCTTGCTTTGGCGACACATTGCCTTCTGATCCACTTGCTTGATGATTATGAGAAGAATCTCCAACTGTAGGTGGGACTGTATTGTCGTGGTTCTGAGTTAAGACAAACTGTAGGGTCCTTTCCACAGGGTCTTGAAAAGCAGCCAAGCTGGTACAAGCTGCTCCTTCTTCTTCCAATAGGGCTTGTTCCAAGACAGATAACTCTGCTAAAGCTACTTCCTTTTCTCTATTCTTCTGAAGAATTTCTAGCTGAGCCTCTGTTTCTGCTTGTATTCTTGCCTGAATGCGTTTAGCTTCTGCTTCCTTGCATTTAGCTTCTGCTTCCTTGCATTTAGCTTCTTCTTCCTTGCATTTAGCTTCTGCCTTGATGGCTGCTTCTTTTTCAGAGCAGGCGGCTTGAACCTGGGCTACTGCAACCTTTTGGCGAGCTTTGAGTATTTGGTCGCTCAGTATTGACCTTATAGAGCAGGACCGCAATGACTTAGAAGAAGATTTATGATATGAGCGGGCAGACCTAGAAGATTTTCCTGAGTGTCTTGAAGAAGCAGAGTTACAGGATATAGTCTCATATAGCTGTGCCAATCTCCCTTCTATCTGTGCCTTTGCTTCAAGATATGTACTATGCCTCTGCTGGTCATTAGAAGTAAAGTCCTTTAATTCCAATGCAGCTTCCTCTATGTTGGAATGTGACAATAGGGAATAGTACTTCTCAGAAAGTCTTTTATAATTCTCAAATGCCTTCTTAACCTTTGAGAGAGCAGTGTTCAATTGCTCAGAGTTGTTGCTAGTTACATTAGTGGCTGTTATACAACTTAAAGTCTTTTCCCATAATGCAGTCAGGTTACTAGAGGTTTCTTCCTTACTTGCTTCATAAACCTCCCTTGCCTTCAAGGATGGGTGAGGGGCTCTGACAGGACGAGCAGAATGAAGTAAGGAGTCTGCTTTATCTTGACTAAATGCAGGTAACTCTGTGAGATCTCTGTCAGACATAATAAGTACTGTATTTCTGGTGTCTTGTTAGAAATCTGCCAGAGCTCAGCTCTGTAAGTAGTGACTTCTGTTATTAAGCAGGCTGGCTGAGGTATTTTTTGTTACAATAGTGGCTAGTGCTGGAACTAGTTCAAACTGGATCACCTCAGAAGGCTGTAACAGTAATGAAGCAGTAATAGGTGGCTGGTTTCATATGCAGAGTAATGCTTCTGGTGACTCACAGACAAGTTTGGTACTTACAGTTCTGAAGCTGTATATTACCATGGACATTTACTTCAAGTACTTTTTGGAACTGTACTCTCTGAAGCTGTGTATTCCTGGAAATTTACTTTTTGAAGCTGTGTACTCCTGTAAATTTACTGTTCTGTCTCAGCATCGATTGTACCTGTGACCCTCTTGTAGATACCCAGTCTGTAAGTGTGTGCAGCAGGTTGAATGATGGCTTTAACAGATAGTTTACTCAATGAATAAAGACTCCAGAGGTGTTCTCCAATGCTTCTTTATGCTTCAAGTTAGCAAAGGCATAAACATAGAGGCTTTTCCATAGGTAAATTTACAATGAAGTTACACAGCTTCCACACTCTGCAGTCTCCTCATAACAACTAAACAAAATGGCAGTTACAGCAGGAAAATGGAGATGGGAGAAACCATCTAGCCAGAAACAGCAGGGGTGCTAGGAAGATACCAATAACATAGCATAACATAACATGTAATAACAACTGCTAGACAGTTAAACCTGCGTGGCAGCACACGCACCCTTCCCTCAGTTTCCATGGAGCAGGTGGTGATGTCATCCTTCTGCTGACAAGATTCCAAGGAATGATAAGCACTCCAAATCTTGCAAGAAAATACTGCAGCGCAGTGCTAGAAGAATCTTCTCACTAGAATTTGGAATACCCTATATTGCCCAGATCTCACCAGAAGAAATAGTAAAGTGGTTGTTAACCAACTATAGTATAAGCATACCATCCCCGAGTTCGGTCCCTGTATGGGTCACCAAAAAAAAAAAAAAAAGCATACCATCCCTTCTAAAAAAAAAAAAATGCAGATTATACCCTATATCAGAGCGTTTCCCGTGCTTTCATGACTCCTTGGCTCTCTCCTCTGCCCGGCTGACAGCTATAGCAGGCGGGGTCGAGCACTGCCACGGACGTCAACCAGGGAGGAGAGAGATCCGAAGAGTCACACGAGCGCTGGGAGACGCTCGGATATAAGGTATAATCGGCATCTTTTTTTATACAACACAGGCACGGGGACACAAAGCATTATATAACAGAGAAAATGGCATGCTAATACTATAGATATGAGAGCAGCAAAAAATGAGGACCATGGAGTTGGCGGAGAGGAAAGGCAGGGAGGGGATCAGGGAGGAGGACAGAGGAGGAAACAGGAGAGCAGGAAGGAGAGCTGAAGATGACGGAGGCACGTAAACTGACTATGGTGTCAGGGCTCAGCAGCCATGATAAACTGTGGTCAGTTTACAGAGGGGACGCAGAACCAGGCAGGATAAGCCAGGTATTTCAGGCAATACGGGGGGCCAAATTAAGCAGCACAAGCACTGTACTGTAAAATATGCTTTAAGGGAATAGGATCCATTTTTGTACAGCGATGTCCAAGAGTCCCTCGGTCGTCCAGGACTCTCCCTGATTATCTGAGATACAGCCGCGGCGCCATTGGCTTCCATGGCTGTCAATCAAAGTCAGTGTGCCAATCAGGAGAGAGAGGGGACGGGGCCGAAAGGAAGCTCCCTATCTGAACGGAGACACAAAGCTGCAGCTCAGCTCAGGTGCCCCCATAGCAAGCTGCTTGCTGTGGGGGCACTTGATAGGAGGGAGGGGCCAGGAGAAGGAATGAGGGACACAAGAAGAGGAGGAGCTGCTCTGTGCAAAACCAATTGCACAGAAGAGGTAAATTTAACATGTTTGTTATAAAAAAAATAATAATAATAAAAACAGTCACTTAAGAAGTTCCCTTCACTGGAACTACGGGGCCAAGCCCAACTCCTGAAAAACAACCCCACAATATAATCCCCCCTCCACCAAATAATTTGGATACCCTGAGAAAAATTGAAGATGCCTTTTAGTACCTACCCTTCATTATGTATCCATTGTGTTAGGTTTTAAGCAGTCGTAAGGGTACTTTCACAGCAGCTGCACACTAAAACTATTTGTTTTAGCATGCGGCTGGTGTCTCTGTGTAGCAGCAGTTCCTTGCATTTTAAAACACAAGGAATTGTTTACCTTTTTCTTTAAATTTTTTTTACTTTATTGTAAGTGTACACTCCATTCGGGTCTCCACACAGCAGAGCTGTACCTTGCCTTGCAATGCAGTGACCTGCGGTGCTATACAGTGTGCTGTAGAAAATTGCATTTCTGTATTTTTCCAAAACAACACCACACATCACACCAGCTGCGTTGTGTGAACTGGGCACATAAAAAAAACAATTGTTTCCTACGTGACTTTGTGGTGACCTGCATTGATCCAGTGCAGGTCCAGTGCAGGTCACTCAGTATGTGTGACTGAGCCTTAAAACACTTCTTATTTTTAATATACGTACGTCACGTCAAGCAAAGCTACTAAGTTATTTATTATTTTGTATGGTTGTCTACCAATAGGCTTTGGTATTTTTAAAGTGTAACTCCACTTTTGTTGAGAAAAAAGCATTTTCCTCTGGGTGACCTATGTACATTACAAGGATTTTAACAAACTTTGTTGCAGATTCCTACCTTTTGTTATTCTGAAGAAATCATTGTTTGTTCCTCTGTGCCTCTGAGCTGAGTGAGTAAAATGGGAGTGGTTTCATAATTATCTATTAGCTGTGGCAGCTGCTGGGCTCTAATGAGGGAAGCTGCTGGGCCTGCATCCCTTTAGATGTATTACTATTGGGAGTATCTCACCATAAATGACATTTTTTGTTGCAGGGGATGCCAGAAATCTGACTTCTGAAAATTGGTGAGCAAATCACACAAGCAGGAAATTATGTTTCTGGGTTGTGGTCAGTAAACGTTTTGTGTACAGAACAGCTTCAGGTAACCATATTGCATTGCATTTTCAGAAAATTATAATAGCTGCAGATTGAAAAGGAAAGGTAATTTTTAATAACATTCAATTACAATATGATTTGTGTTGCAATTGTATACAATATATTGTTTTTCTTTATTTGCTATTTCTTTTCCCCACGAAAGTAGAGTTACCCTTTAAAAATGCATTATATAGTAATAATGACAGATTGGGTGATATCCAGTTCATGTAATTACAGTCACTGACCGTCGGCTACTTGTTCAACTATGCACATCAGTCTGTTTATCATAAGTTTTAGCATTTCTACATTATCACATGACAGCTGAACTACACACTTAAGCCTCGTACACACGCGTAGTTTTTTTTTTTTCATTCAACCCAGCAGGCTGAATAAAAAAAAATGACAGCTCAGGAGGAGTTACTGTACTAACTATCCGACATTAGTACAGCAATCTCCCCTGCTGTTCTTTTGTGTTTTGACAGGGGGACAGACCCCCTCCCCCGCCAGACTCCGGTCAGAGTTTTCTTCCATTGGCCTAGAGCGCAAATTAGGAGCCGGTTGGCAGACCTTTTTCGATCATGCCCCTTTGACAGAAGCCAACTGATTGGCCGGCTTCTGTTGGACCCACTCCAGTACACACGGGCTGAATGCCTGCCAGTTTCTATTGAACCAGCCGATGCTGCCCAACATTCGGCCCGTGTGTACTAGGCTTAAGGATGCTTCTTTAATTCAACTACTGTCAATGTCTTACCTTGCCCTCCTGTTGGCAGCCATCTTGGACATGTGCAGACTGCTGCCTTTTATAGGCTCTAAATGCATCGTCACTTGCCTGCTGCCAAGGCGTCGCACAGTGATGATGCTGCACACCTGACTATATCTATCACCTGATGGGTTGCAGTCCTTGCCCTTGTGTTTGTGCTCCAAAGTGCATCTCTGCTAGCAGCCTTATGTTCTCCATGTTCCTCTGTGTATGACCTGAATTGGCTGACAACTCTCCTGGCTCTCGACCCGGCATTAGCAGAGGACCTGGCATCGGCAGACTACCCACTTCTGAACTCGACCCCAGCTTGGATGACTACCCGCTTCTGGACTTGACCCCAGATTGTTCCTGCTCCCACTTCCTCACTCTTTCTGTGCGTTTATTGTTGTTTGCTTCAATAAACTGCTTTATTTTACCTGCATCCCTGTCTGGTCTGGTTTCCTGACACCCTGACAGCTACACAAACAGATTTGGTAGCCACATCCTGCTTTTTCTCTCTACAAGGTTTTGTAACTGCTGTAGACATTGGCCTATCACTGGAAATGTAAGCACCACACTCCTATAAGGATAAATACCACAGCTGCTAAGAATAGCTGACTGGGGCTTTAAGGTGCTGTCTGATGACTCTTAATAAAATATTTTTCATTGTTTATTTAAAATATTACAAATATATATGGTACTGAACTATATTTTGTTTTTCCCACTCATGTGGACATAATATTTACAATAAAATTGAAGTGGCAATGATACTTCCTTCCCCTAGGGAGATATCTCTGCATGTAGCCAAAATCTTGTTATGAACAAAAAATATGTTAGGTAGTCTGGAGGCTTTGTTTCTCTTAGTACCTGCAGGGGGTCTACTTCTCAATGCATTTCACATATATAATTTTTTTAGGAGAGTATGGGAGAGTACATTCTATAACATCACAATAAAAACAAAGTTAGGATTAGTATATATAAAGTATATAAAATTGAACTGTTTGCTTCTATGCATTTTTATTCTAGAACTTTATTTGAACTCACACTATACTTGTTATACTATCTAACCAAACCATTAACTGCGTAACTAGCTCAAGCATGTACTGCATCCCCCATAGACGCAGACTGTAGGAAAAAACTGTGACCCTCAAGGTTAGCTTGGCTCAGACTTTCATCAATATGCATGTTTTATTTAACCCAATAGTATAAGTATATGTTGGTTATCTATATCTGTTCTCTTATTAAATTTATTTCAAGAAATAACAAAACATACATATTTAATTACCCACTTTTTATATTTAAAGCGGAACTTCACTTTGACTATTTTAATCCTATTCCTAATCCTTATGCTGCAAGCAAAAGTAAATAGATAAAAAAAAGTATGTCGTATTTACTTATTTTAAACTTTTTTTCACATTTTTCAGTTACTTCCTGGTTTCTTGGTCTAGGCAAATTATGTCATACATCCCAAGAGTCTTCAGGAGGAAAGAAGAGGTTTTTCAGCTAAGCACACCCTCCGGCCTGCATCCCTGATCTATGAAAATATTGATTCCAGGAAGTAAATGCTACATTAATTATCTGGCCTTACTGAAGATGGGTACTGCCAGAAATGCTAGGGGTGTTTTCAAAATAATTTCAAAACAAATTCCAAAGTATGGAAAAAAGGATGGATGTATGGGTTAGATTGATTGAATATTAAAAATGTATTAAATAGAGTTTAGAATTTGTGGTGTTTAGATGCAGTATAGTACCACTTTAAGTTCCACATCTTTCAGATGATACATTTTTCAGGAGTACTACTGCTGCATTTTAACACACTTAACAACATCAAGAGTTTTAAACACTCCCACCTCAAGGTTGGCCATGAGATATCCATAGTATAATACTGCTTGTGACTGGGTATTCTACAAAAGATATACATAGTATACTGTATGTACTACATATTTACTTTATGATACTGGAACCTATTATGTAAATTAGGTCCACTTCAGGACTTGCTCATTACTCAAAATTGTTCATACTGGCCTTAAAATTCACATCCTGCTATAGCAAACAATAGGGACCTAGATATTTCATGTTGGACTATTGCTATTTAGCACCAGTGAGTAGAGTACATTGACGATAAGTAGATAATAATAGTATTTAAATTTCTAAGTAGGCCTAAAGTATAAGGGGAAATCCAATTTAATGCCTTGCCTCTTTTATATCAAATGTGAGGTTACTTACATGCATACTAATGTTGGAAAGCTTCCGCAGCTCTTGCCACCATTGAAGGGAATCCATCTCTCCCAGTACCTACTGAGTGTACAGTTCCCTCTCCTTTAAATATTCCCCACCAACAATATAGTGCCCACCCCTGCATGTCCCATTGTGTGATGTCATTGCAGTGCAATGGTGGCCCCACTGTGCATGCACCTCCATGCCACTATCATCAACATGAAACTCCTGCGGCTCCTCCTTTTCCTAATTCTTCCTTCGCTGAACAGTTCATCTTAAGACTTAGGAACTGACTTAAAGAGTTACTATTCTTGTGTGGAAGAGGATAGGTACTTGCTGCATGCAGGATAGTATTTTCTGCCATGACCTTATAAAAGAAGTTTGTAGACAAAGTCCCCTTCTCATCAATGACCAAAAAGGAAACTTTCTGGAGGTCATAATTTATTGTAAGTTTTAGATTAAGGTTGTTATTTGCTAAAAGTTTTACAGATGTATCTGGTCCCTATACTGTTCCTGTCCAAATCACAAAGACATCATTAATGTACCTGTGCCAAGGTTGTATGTGGCACAAGTACAATGACAATGCCTACTCAATTGGTAGGTGCTTTAACAGCTTTACAATTAATTTATTGTAGGGCCCAGCCTTTTTGTACGATGTTTTGTACTACTACTTTTGATTATCTACCTCTTGAATCCTTGTCCTTCAATAAAAACATCAATAATATCCCTTTATGATTAGGAATACAGGAAAAAATAAGAATGAAGCTAGATAAGTATAAATAAACTGAAGCTTCAGTTCAAACAGGAAATGATAATACAAGCATCTTGCAATTGCCAAAGTCTGGATATCCATGGAATTTGTAAAACTCAAAAATTGTTAGATGCAATCAAATGGTGTCAATCGCAGCTATTGGTAAGGATAGTTAAAGTAAAAAAATAAAAAAAAAAGAATATCACATTTATTAGATGGGTTTCCTAAATAGATCAAATTTGTAATAAGTTTATAATCACAGGTTTTAACGCTGGAGATTTAGAGAAATCCCCAAAACAGTCTAAAAAAAGAATTAAGGAGAATTTAGCAGATAAAGAAAGTCTCTCAGGATAATTTAATATTAGAATGCTATGGGTACCAGAAATTTAACAGATACAATTTGAGAAATTCAAAAAAAATTGATCATTTTATCATAGTGTTGTTAAAGTGTATGTAAAGCTAAATCTTATTTTAGTCTTGGAAAGAGTGTGGAAGGATTAGAACCTCTGTTAAGTTTTTACTGGTATCTGGGGCTCTGAGAAATTGCTCATACATTTTGTCCTAGTGACAAAGGTTTGACCAGACAGGAAGTGTGAGAAAATCTCCAACAGCAACATGATGATGACATCTGACAAAATACATTGGGCAGGACTTCCAGGACACATCACCTCTGCCATTTGGAGCACAGGTGGAATGCAAACTATCATTTACACATTCATTTTAATGACTAATTTGTCCTATTTAGTGTAAGTAAATTTTTTTACCCTTCATTCATATCATCTAAATGTATTACACTATGAGAGGTCTTTCTCTCCTTCTCTATATGTGAGCTACATGCAGAGTCTCTTCATGGGCGTAGGAGCGCCACACTGTTGTTTCTTGATGCCCACCTCTCTGTGCATTTGGGTTCTTGGCTGGATTTGGGTGGAGTACTTGACTTCAGAGCCTACCAGTTAAGAATAAATAGAGTACTGGTTGACTTCCTGTAAAGGGGGTTATGATGTTCTGGTGTGTGAGCTGCATATCTATATTTTAGTGGAGAAGAAAAGCAAAATCACCCATTTGGTTTCAAACAATCACATGTTTGAAATTATATTTTGACTTTTTTCACATTTAATTTGTATATATTTTTATTGGTTTATTTATGGCTATGTATGTTGAGTGGTTTGAGAATTGCACATTCACATTTCTTTGGTGAAAAGGAAAGCACATATATTCTTTGGTGGCCCATTTATATTTTTGTGTATAATATTATTTATTGCATGATTTAAATGGAAACATCATTATGGGGAAATAAGAGCGCGGTTGCTAATTTATTTAATTTTCGTCATAAATAAAAATAAGCTTTTTTTTAGTAGAGTGGGGGAAGGTTAGTGTCAACTTTTTATCGCCTTCTGTGTCAGATTTTTTTCATAATTTTTTATATGGTGAAACTGTTGTCACAATGTGCGTGACATACCTACCTGTTATACCAGAACAAGAAGCATGGTTCTACCAACTGAAAATTTCAACAGCATTTAGAGAAGAAACTCCTTACTTGCTATGGCTGCTCAAACATGGTTTCTTCCTTCATGCTGAAAGAGGGGTCTTCCAGAGGAAGACCCCTCTTCATGAAGTAGTAGAAGTCTCAGAACCATCTCTGAAGAGAAATAATGCAGTCCCATAAAAAATGTCCTTATGATATAAAATACAGGTTGAGGTTAGAATAATCTTCCCTTCTGCTTTCACGGTCTGCTGGTGTTGTCAATCAGCCCCAGGTTTCTATCTCTACATGTGGTGGGATTATATTCTTCAGACACCATTTTGGAACAAAGTTTTTACTTTCTGCCTTAGTGCAATGATTGTCTATTCCTAGATCACCTGTGTATCCATGTTTCTAGGCTCTTTTTCATAAGTTAAAAAAGAATTCTAAGACAAGATGTTTGCTTTAAAGAAGGCAAATCAGCTGCTCACTTTGCAAGGCAACTCGCTTAGTGTATGAGGTGAAGCTCTGCTGACTTCCATCATCCAGTCGTGTATAACAAAAATTGTGTTTTTTTTATCCTTGCACATTATTTGGTAATCTTTTCAAAGTGAAACTTCGCAATTTTTTTTTTAAAAATGGAAATGGTGCAGGATTTTTAAGGTGCTCAAACAGTAATAATATATCCATAGTTGGAAAAAAAAAACAATTTTATTAATAATCCTTTTTAAAAAACAGAATAAAATTTCAAACAATATGATGGTCTCTTTTATCGGAAATCGACTACAATGGCATTTTCACCACTACAGTGATTTTGCATTCTCAACATGTTTCGTCAATACGTGGCTTCTTCAGAACTATTGCTGTAGCACTTAAAACTATCCAATGACAGCCTTAATCTCACTTAAAGATGGAATTAGGACATTTATTCTATGTAGTGTACATATTACCCAAATTATAGTTAAGAGATGGTGAACTGCTGAACATAGGAGGTGCAAAAGGACCAAGAAAAAGAGCATGCGCTTAACAACCACTAGAGGGCGCCAGGCAGCCTTGCATTGACTCATCAATAGCAAGAAATAAAGTTGTTTTGCAAGGCTTCTTTACTGGCAGCCACATAGCTCCGACTTGACTGACTTCTGATCCAACATTTAAACACTTTATTCAAAGGTATTACTTAAAGTGGTTGTAAAGTCAAAATTTTGTTTTTTTAAATAACAAAAATATTATACTTACCTGCTTTGTGCATTTGGTTTTGGGCAGAGCAGCCCAGATCCTCTTTTTGCCAGGTCCTCCTTTGGTGCTCCTGGCCCTCCCTCCTGTTGAGTGGCGCCACAGCAAGCAGCCTGCTATGGGGGCACCCGAGTCCAGTCACAGCTTCCTATATCCATTCAGACATAGAGCCACGACCCTCCCCCTCCTCCTCTCACTCCTGATTGGCTGACTGACTGACTTTGATTGACAAAGTCAATCCGCTGCGCTGCTGTCTTAGCCAATGAGGAGGGGAGTCCAGGGCAGCTGAGATATATGTAAATGTAATTGAAAAACCTATTAAAACCTATTTATCCATAAAAAGTTTTGGCTGGATGTTTACAATAACTTCTGTGTTGAATGGACAGAGCCAAATATAACCTAGGCCAAACTAAATCTATATTTTCATCTCCTTGAACCATGATTGCAAAGGACATTGATTCAGGGCCTGAGAAACAATTTTACGGTTGTCTTGAGATTATGAACTTTGGTTTTAAAATCTTACCCTGTCCAGCCTTTTCTCTAAATTCACAGGAAAGGAAAGTCATATTCACTAAGGCAGTGGTTCCCAACTCCGGTCCTCGGGACCCACCAACAGGCCAGGTTTGCAAGATAACTAAATTACATCACAGGTGATCTAATTTGCTGCTCAGTGATTGCAGTATTCTAGTCTGCATCCCCCAAGGTAATACTTAAAATCTGGCCTGTTAGTGGGTCCCGAGGACCGGAATTGAGAACCACTGCACTAAGGGGCGCTTTAAATTTTGAAAGCTGGGTTTTAAATAGGCCATGAATAAACTAGACATACTGTATTTTCAGAAGAGAAAACTCTTTGCCATTATGGTTGTTTTCTCACTGAAGGGTGTAAGCACTAAATAGTAACATATAGGGGTGGATTTACTTAACGTGGATGTAAACCTTCACATATACCCAGTGAAGTGAAAAGCCTCAGATGATACAAAGAGATTAAACAAATCTCCCTACATATGTTTTACATGCATATCTGCTGTCTTCAGCTGTATATATTTTTTAGAAAGTGCACAACGTGTTAGAGATTTTCTCTTCCTGTTCAGCACTGGGAGTGTAGTGAAGCCTTACACAGTGTGACAGCTGATTGAAGGAAAGGCACACACCCCCACTCCACATAGGCAGAGGAAGGAAGAGCTGTGCTGTGACAAGACCAGCTGTCTGCTAATCCATTTATAGCAACCTCCCACGACACAAATTTCAGTCTGATTTTATCTCAGTTGGCAGGGAACTTGTAAGAAGTTATCATGCTGATAACAGAAGAATGGAGCAGAAGAAAGCCACGGAACTCAGGGCTTTGGAGAGAGAGATAAGAAAACACTGCAGATAGATATGCTTAGGTCAAATTTCATGAATTAGATTTACATCCACTTTGAGTCAAATAGGCCATGCACTTTGTACGTGCAGTTGCTCCACAGCTTGGTAAATGAGGGAAAGCTCTGCTGGCATCCATCATCCAACCATGTTCCAGGAAAAATGCTGTTTTTTTTTTCTATTTTCTCTTTGTGTGTGTTTGGGTATTCTTTTCAAAGTAAAGCTTCATCTCTTCATTTACTAAGGTCTGGGGCAACTGTACTTGCAGAGTGCAACTGAGCAACTGAACTTGCAAAGTGCACAGTCTATTCGCCTTTAGTAAATCCACCCCACAGAGCACATTCATTCAAATTTCTTTTTGGAAAAGGTTCCTTTTTTATAGGTTTTTAATGTCATATGTTTTTTTTTTTTTTTTTTTAAATGTCCAGAGTCAAGACATGATGTAGAATGTACCAAACAAACCGAGTAAGTGCCTAGTGGTGGTTAATATAAATTCCAGAAATGTTGCAGATGTAATATTCAATAAACCCATTCAGCCCAGACAGCAGAAATTGTCTATGGAATAGCTGTTATTTCATGTTATGTATTTTGGGCATTCACGATTTTCATTATTTCACAGATGATTAATCTTACAGTTATAAGGCAAAGATTCATCCAGATGACAGATATATTTTTCTAAAATATATTATTGATCAATGTCAGGTTATAATATAAAATGTGCATGTCCTCCTGCCATTAAGCTGTTAAACAAGGTCTATCTTCTATAGCACCTGATTTGAATTTATCAAGTGTATGCTTGAGAATTTAAACAGTATAGTATGAAAAATTAGATAGATTGTGCTGCACTGTGATGGCCTGTCGGTTTCTTGTCAAAGCTTATGTGGATACAAGGGAATTTAAACAGACACTTTCACCTGCCAGTTCAGGGCAAAGTGATTATTGCATAGATACATACAGCATAGTTACATAGTTGGTAAGTAGAACACCAGTCCATTAAGTTCAACGTGAGTGTGTTGGTGTCTACATCAATACCATTTTCCATAGCCCTGTACATTGCGTTCGCTAAGATGCCCATCTAAGAGTTTTTTGAAACTATTGACAAATCATGTGGACACCACTGATTGTGGAAGAGATATCTACATCTTTACCGCTCTGACAGTGAAGAACCCCCTATGCAGTTTAAGTTTGAACCATATCTCCTCCAATTTCATTGACTTGTAAAGTGATAGATTTATAGTTTCATACCCTTTACGCAAGCTAATATTCTGCTTGCTGCAGCTTGGCATTGCATGCCATTGATTAGCCTGTGAGCTAATAGGACCCCCAGATCTTTTTCCATCCTGGTTCCCCCAAAGGTTCTCCCCCTAGGGATCAACTTGCATTCCTGTTATTAGCCCCCAAGTGCATTACTTTAAATTTTTCAACATTCAACCTTATTTACAATGTAGTTGCTCACCTATTTATTTTGTTGAGGTCTTCTTGTAAGGTTTCTATATATATATATATATATATATATATATATATATATATATATATATATATATACATATATACCCTTGAATTTCCAGCCAACACTAAGATTGAGCTATTTATACCATCCTCGATATCATTTATGAATAAATGAAACAGGATTGGTCCCAGGGTTGAGCCTTTGGGTACCCCACTTACCACTACCAGAGATTCTGAGTATTAACTATTTATTACCTTCCATTGTACAACCCTGTAACCAGTTTTCTGGTACAATAGTTTTTATTGAAATATAGAGAGTGAACAGATGAAAACTGCCCACGCAGGGGATTTGAACTTTAGACACAATGCAAGATTTCATGTGATAACACAGAAAAGATGTGCCATACGGTATAAATATATATTAACAGACAATGACCCTCCGACTCAGGTCAGGGGTCAACGCATAGTGCCTGAGCCTCAGGGGCTGAGGTGGGGGATGGGAGCAGACTTGTCCTCAAAAATAGAGTAAACAAAACCAAGCTAAACACAAAGGGGAAAGAAGAAAAAAAAAGAAAAACATTTTAACTAAAGCTGTGCTCCAGCCCCCCCAAGGAAAAATTAAAAGTCAGCAGCTACACATACTGTAGCTGCTGACTTTCAATATTAGGGCACTTACCTGTCCTGGAATCCAGCGATGTTCGGCACCCCAGCCAATGTTTCCATCAGCTCTTGGGTGCTGTCACTGCCATAGCCTATAAGTGAAACCAGCAGTGAAGCCTCGCAGCTCCACAACTGATTTCCTACTGCGCAAAGCGCGCTGCGCTTTTTGAATGGCCCAGCAGTGGTGAAGGAGGAGGGGAGTCAAACTTCTGATGCACTGCGTTTCGGCAAAGTCCGATGGAAAAGGGGGCGGGTACCTGTCAAAAACAGAGGTGGGGGGGACAGATAAGCAGAGCTTCCACTTTTGGGTGGAACTCTGCTTTAAGGACTGGAACAAGAGGAGGGAAGAAGGGACAGAGTGACAGGCAAAGGGCCAAAGGAAGAGAGAGAGGTTAGTAGAAAAAAGAGGGGCATAGATGAAGAGGAGGAGGAAAAGGGAGGTGTAAGTGAGGGAAGATCCCCCAGGCTGGGGTTGAGTGGGATTCATTAGAAAGGCCTAGGCTGGTCGGGTGCAACTTTGGAAGAGCGTAGGAAGATCACCAAGGAGCCCACACTTTGAGGAAATTAGCATGAGTATCATGGAGGATACTTGTCATTTTTTAATGACTAATAAGGGCCGTCAAGGTGTTTCTCACCTCTGCAATACAGCTGGATTTTTCCAGGCCATCGCTATTGTGCACTTAGCTGCAAAATATAGGTAAGTGGCCAATTTCTGCTGGTAATAAAAGAGGCCCGGAATGCTAGTTTAGGGTCCTTGCCCTTTAACCAGTTTTCAATCCAGGTACATACCCTAGGGCAATGATGGCGAACCTTGGCACCCCAGATGTTTTGGAACTACATTTCTCATAATGCTC
Organism: Pelophylax lessonae; assembly: GCF_965119305.1. Taxonomy (NCBI): domain Eukaryota; kingdom Metazoa; phylum Chordata; class Amphibia; order Anura; family Ranidae; genus Pelophylax; species Pelophylax lessonae. The sequence continues at coordinate 323,683,745 of NC_138772.1, forward strand.
AATTACATTGTAGAGTGTATAAGCATCATGGGAAATGTAGTTCCAAAACATCTGGGGTGCCAAGGTTTGCCATCACTGCCCTAGGGTCTAAGCCAAAAGACCTCAATTTGTAAATTAACCATTTATGGGGAACTGTGGCACATGCTTTTGCAAAATCCAGATACACCACATCCATAGACCTTCCTTTATTTAGATGGCAGCTCACTTCCTTATAGAATGTTAGCAGATTGGTCTGGCATGAGCGATCATTTAATGAATCAATGCTGAATACTACTAATGATTAGAGTTGGGCAAACAGTTCACTGGATGAACACAGAGACCTGTGTTTCTAAATAAGAGGAACACAGGATCCCTGTGTTAATCACTGACAGAACAGCAGTCTGCCATGTTTACATCCTTTCTGTCTCTATGGGGAGCGATCGCAGGTGCCCAGTGGACATTGCATTCGCCGGACCCTCGTGTGCCTCCAGCAGTGCATGCACTCCCCCACTAACTGCTACACGAAACTACGTACATGTACATCGTTTTGCGAAAACAGAGCCTACTTGCTGCAGTATAACTATGATGGAAGAGAAAGACAGGCGCCACTCTAAGTGTAATATGACTTTGCGTTTATTAGATATTCACCAATTTCCATACTCACAATCGTGCAAGTAGCAAAACAGCCTGCCTACGTCATCACGCTCCACGCCCAAGCCGGAAGTACGCCGCCGGAAGCTCTGACGGTGTCCCCAGGGTCCGGGCTATGCCAATCTCCACAGGCTGCAAAGGATCTTCTGAGTGGACCAGTCGGTTCTTTTCTGCCAAGGCATCCGGATTAATTGCACCCCTGAGATGCATATCCACTGCTGTTTTGCTACTTGCACGATTGTGAGTATGTAAATTGGTGAATTTCTAATAAACACAAAGTCATATTACACTTAGAGAGGCGCCTGTCTTTCTCTCCTAGTACTTTGCAAGTTCACCTTCTCCACTTGTGACAGAGCTGCCTTCAAGTGTTCATAGACCTGCTGTGTTTTATGGACTTTATGGACTCTGTTTATACATTTTAGGTCCTTCATTTGTCCTATGTTTTGCTTAGAAGGTTCATTGATGGTTACCCTGCAATCTGTTTTGCGCCAGTACACCCTTGTTGTTGTTTAGTATAACTATGATGACTGGTCGGCAAGTGGTTAATCAATGGAAAGTGGTGTTTGATGCACTTTAACCTGAGTACTCACTACACAGAAACACTCCACCGACACACTACAATATACTGCAGTAAAACTGCACTAACGCACAGAAATATACTGCGTTAAAAGGCACGTAAACCACTGAAATATGCTGCGTTAAATGTGCAATAATGCACAGAAATATACTGTGTTAAACGTGCACTAACGCACTGAAATATACTGCAGAAAATGGCACGTAAAGCACTGAAATATACTGCGTTAAATGTGTAATAACGCACAGAAATATACTGCGTTAAATGTGCACTAACTCACAGAAATATACTGCATTAAATGGTACATAATGCACTAAAATATACTGCGTTAAACATCCAGTAATGCACAGAAATATACTATGTTAAAGGTGCACTAATGCACTGAAATATACTGCTGTAAATGGCACGTAACGCACTGCAAAATGCTGCTTTAAACATGCAACAACTCACAGAATTATGCTGCGTTAAATGTGCACTAACGCACAGAAATATACTGCATTAAATGGCACATAACGCACTAAAATATACTGCGGTAAACATGCAGTAACGCACAGAAATATACTGCGTTAAACGTGCACTAATGCACTGAAATATACTACATTAAATGGCACGAAATGCACTGAAATATATTGCGTTAAATGTGCAATAACGCACAGAAATATAATGCATTAAATGTGCACTAACTCACAGAAATATACTGCCTTAACCACTTTACCACCGAAGGATTTTGCTGTCTTACGTCCAGGCCACTTTTTGCGATTCAGCACTGTGCAGTTTTAACTGACAATTGCGCGGTCGTGCGACGCCGTACTATTTGATCACCTGTGCGATTTTTACTTTTTGCGCTATAAACAAAAAAGAGCGTAAATTTTGAAAAAATAACAATATTTTTCACGTTTTTTTATATGAAATTCCCCCCCAAAAAAATGTAAAAATTAAAATTTTTTAAAATTTTTTCGCCAATTTGTTTTCTGCTACATATTTTTGGTAAAAAAAAAATCGCAATAAGTGTATTTTGATTGGTTTGCGCAAAAGTTATTGCGTTTACTAACTAAGGGAAAGATTTCTGTAATTTTTGGTGTTTTTTTTTCTTAACGAGTAATGGCGGCGATCTGCGATTTTTTTTGCGGGACTGCGACATTGCGGCAGACAGATCGGACCCTTGACTGACATTTTTGACACTTTTGGGGGTACCAGTGACATTACTACAGTAACCAGTGCTATAAATATGCACTGTTAATGTAAAAATGACACTGGCAGGGAAGGGGTTAATTTTATTGGAGAGGGAGGGGTTAATGTATGCCTGGTGCTTACTGACATGTGTAGGGGGAGGTGACTGAGTGACACAGGGACAGATCGCATGTTCAGCTATGCTGAACCCTGCAATCTGTCACTGCCTGTCACTTAGGAGATCTGCCCGCTTGTGTTTACACAAGCGGGCGGATCTCCACACTCGATTCCCCGATGATCGGGGAAGAGCAGCGGCGATCGCCGCTGCTCCTCCCCTGGCCCGACTCCAGCTGTGACTGAACACAGCGGGAGCGAGCCTCCGGCGGTGCGCGTGCGCCGCCCACTAGGGGAGGAGTCCAGCGATGATAACGAGCCACATTGCTGCAGTAGCAGCAATGTGAGCAGACGGAAAGTGGTTAAACTGCATGTAACACACTGAAATATGCCGCATTAAACATGCAGTAACACACAGAAATATACTGTGTTAAATGCGCACAAACGCACGGAAATATACTGTGGTAAATACAGTAGCAGATAACGCACTGAAATATACAGCGTTAAATGTGCAATAATGCACAGAAATATACTGCGTTAAATGTGCACTAATGCACAGAAATATACTGCGATAACCTCCCTGTCAGTATTCCCGAGTGTGGCTCAGGGTTAACATACAGTGCCAAAAGCGGTAACCCCGAGCCACACTTGGGATTACCCTAAAATCACACTTACCTTCTGCTATGATCCCCCGCCATCCTCCAGCCATCCTCCCGCTGTCCTCCCGCTGTGTGCTCCGACCGATGCCGGCACCTGTCTCACAGTTCCCTTGTCTGCGAGTGCCGTGAAGCAGGGGGGGGGAATTGGCGGGAAACTCAAAATATAAATAAAACAAATGACATGATACAGTGTAATCTGTTAGGATTACAACTTTGTATCAAGCCATTTCATCACAGCTTTTTACCTAGTGGCTTTTACAGTGCTCTGCCTGTACTTTTGCAGTTCTTTGTGCCTGGAAAATTGAAAACGTCCATGGCGTCCAAAAAGCGTTCTTTTAGCTCAAAAGTGCTTTTTAGATGAACTGGAAAACAGCAACAGTGAATTGGAATTATTTGAAGAACTGAGCGATAGTGATTCATGGGAAAATTCTTTATTAGGTACTGAAATGGACTACAGCGATGATTCTGTGACTGAGCTCAGTGATGTAAGAACCCCTTGGCATACCTACAATTATTTCTGACTGATGAGGTTATTGAAAAAATAGTTACCGAGACAAACCGGTACAAAGAGCAACATTTGGCTACGCATGGGAAGTTTGCAAGATGCAGAAAGTGGGAACCAGTGACCATTTGGAAATTTCTGGGCCTAATAATTCTTCATGGAGTGGTGGGGAAACCCCTGTAGAAGTGGTATTGGACAACCAATACATTACTTGCCGCTCCATTCTTTGGCACGGTCATGTCAGAGTACAGATTTTCCCTCATAATGAAATATCTCCACTTCATAAACAATGAAGAATTTGATGAAACTACTCACCCTGCTCCAAAACTAAAGAAAATTTGGGAAGTATATCAAATGATTCTACAGAATCAGACATATAGACATCAGCATAGATGAAAATCTAATGGCCTACAAGGGAAGGCTCAGCTGGGTGCAATACATTGCATCAAAGAGGGCACGATTTGGTGTAAAATCCTACATGCTATGCGAATCATCAACTGGCTACATTTTGGATTCAGTGATATACACTGGAAAAGGAACAAAATTTGATCAAAAATACAGCAATTATGGAATGGCAACATCTTCTGTTCTTTCTTTATTTGAGTCATTGCTAAATCAGGGCTATTGTGTAACAACTGACAACTTTTATACATCTCCTGAACTCAATGAGGTTCTACTGCAAAACAAAACCGAGGCCTATGGAACCGTATGTTTGGCAAAAAGAAGCTAAAGACAGGAGAAGGGTTGCCTGGCAGAAACACAAAATGAAGGCACTGCAATGGCGGGACAAAAAAGATGTGTATTGGTGTTCTCTTGTGATACCCTCATGATCTGTATTGTTATCGAAATTGATCCTGTTTTTTTTCACTGATTAATGTAAAATAAAAACTTTATGCAAGTAAATACATGAGGAGATTGATAATAAAAATAAAATTTGAAAAAAAAAAAAAAAAAAAGAAAGATGTGTGCCTAATGAGTACAGTGCATAATACCTCCACTGTTATGGTACACATGAAAAGTGAGAAAGAAGTCATGAAGCCACAAGTAGTGATAGACTACAACAACACCAAGGGAGGTGTCGACAGAGCCGACCAAGCAATGACATTCTTCCCAGCAATGAGGAAACAGCAAAAAAGTACTATAGGAAGATCTTTAGACATCTTCTTGAGCAATGCTTGTGGAATGCATACATTCTGCTCAAAAAAAAGAGTGACAAACCTGTAATTCATTCGGACTTCATTTGGAAAGATGCCGAACATATCTTTCTGAATCACCAAACTCAATCAATGGCTGTGAATAGATCTTGACGTCGTACTGTTGGTGTTGTCAACCTGGAATGCCTGACTTGTTGTCACTTCATGGACTACATCCCACCAGCTGAAAAAAAGTCAGCACCTACAAGGATGTGCGTGGTTTGTTGCTCAAAGAGAGATGACAGTGGAAGGAAAATAAGAAAGGATTTTTGTGACGTCGAACTTTGTGCAGTCCCATGTTTCAAAATCTTTCATACCCGAAATGTTTACTAAACCATTATTACAGTGACTAGTAATATCGCACCCCTTGTTTGTACACATTTCATTGCTTTTGGTTTGATTATATTATTGGCAAAAAATTTGGGGGAGCATACCCATGCATTTCCAAAGCTGCCGCAGCTATGAACCAAAAGACATGTATATTAAAAAAGAATAGCGCGCAAATGCAAAAGAAATTACTACCAAATCTGAAGAGAGTCCATAAATAAAAATGGGGGTTTGGTCCCACCATATGGCCATATCGTGCTCAAGCTCACTACTGCGTCAAAGTACCCCATTATCAGTGGGTCCTACACTATCCATGAAAAAGAGATGAATCCAGCCTTTCTAACCCTTGGAGATAACACTCCTTGCTGGGGAAGATGTGCAAATGCACTACAGGGGACTCCTCCTATATCCACTTGATGGTAGACACTGATTGAGTACAGGTGTGTGTGGGGGGTGGGGAGGGCTGCTCAACCTCGATAGTCTGGTCAGACCGAATACATAATAAACAGGCAAAAAATTTGGGGGAGCATACCCATGCATTTCCAAAGCTGCCTTAGCTATGAACCAAAGGACATGTATATTAAAAAAGAATAGCGCTGTGTGTGGGGGGTGGGGAGGGCTGCTCAACCTCGATAGTCTGGTCAGACCGAATATGTGTGTGGGGGGTGGGGAGGGCTGCTCAACCTCGATAGTCTGGTCAGACCGAATAGGGCTGCTCAACCTCGATAGTCTGGTCACACCTGTACTCAATCAGTGTCCACCATCAAGTGGATATAGGAGGAGTCCCCTGTAGTGCATTTGCACATCTTCCCCAGCAAGGAGTGTTATCTCAAAGGGAAATTGGTAGTAATTTCTTTTGCATTTGCGCGCTATTCTTTTTTAATATACATGTCTTTTGGTTCATAGCTGCGGCAGCTTTGGAAATGCATGGGTATGCTCCCCCAAATTTTTTGCCTGTTTATTATGTATTCGGTCTGACCAGACTATCGAGGTTGAGCAGCCCTCCCCACCCCCCACACACACCTGTACTCAATCAGTGTCCACCATCAAGTGGATATAGGAGGAGTCCCCTGTAGTGCATTTGCACATCTTCCCCAGCAAGGAGTGTTATCTCCAAGGGTTAGAAAGGCTGGATTCATCTCTTTTTCATGGATAGTGTAGGACCCACTGATAATGGGGTACTTTGACGCAGTAGTGGGCTTGAGCACGATATGGCCATATGGTGGGACCAAACCCCCATTTTTATTTATGGACTCTCTTCAGATTTGGTAGTAATTTCTTTTGCATTTGCGCGCTATTCTTTTTTAATATTGATTATATTATTGAATAAAATTTATTATTATTATATTATTATTTGTTATTTCATGTTTTCAACTTTATCATACCCGGGTTTGTCTATTAGACTCTTGTTTGGACAGATTTAATTGAGTTATTCCTAAGAATTACAGGCCTAAAATATAAAACAACAGATTTCCATGCAAAACAATGTACCGCTTTGAGATCAAAAATTCTGACATAATCAGACCGCCAGGGAGGTTAAAGGTGCAATAACGCACAGAAATGTACTACGTTAAACGTGCACTAAGGCACTGAAATATACTGCGGTAAATGGCACGTAATGCACTGAAATATACTACGGTAAACGTGCACTATCGCACAGAAATATACTGCGTTAAACATGCAGTAACACACTGAAATATACTGTGTTAAACGTGCAATAACGTACAGAATTATACTGTGTTAAACATGCACTAACGCACATAACTATACTGCATTAAAAGTGCGTTACGCACTGAAATGTACTACATTAAACGTGCACTGATGCACAGAAATACAGTATACTGTGCTAAACGGCACGTAAAGCACTGAAACATACTGTGTTAAATGCGAAAACACACACTGAATCATAATGCAATAAACCTGCCCTGACAAAACAAAATGACACTAAAGTAAAAATGAATGGTCACTCACTACAGTCACTGAACTATCACTTTATTCACACTAAAATAAAAATGAACGTTTACTATACTCACACTGACTGAATTATCACTAGATTCACATTAAAGTAAAAATTAACATTTACTACACTCACACTGACTGAACTATCACTAGATTCACACTAAAGTGACACTAAAGTAAAAATGAATGGTCACACTACACTCACACTGACTGAACTATCACAAGATTCACACTAAACTGATATTCTACGCTGACAATAGAATCAGAGTAGCACACTATAGGACGTCACACCAATTCTCTAGCAGCACTGAGAAGAGCCCTGTTCTATCTTTCTCCACACCAATATCACACTACAAATGGCCACTATTGAGCGAATACTTTTCGAGTGTGGGGTGTAACTAAAAGCAAGGAGTTATGATTGGATAGAGTCATCATTACTTTCTCCAATCATGGCTTTGATAGTGCTCTGTGCCATGATTGGGCAAAGCTTTCTATGCTTCAGCCAATCAAGGCTTCCAATGCACTGTGCGGTGCCGCAGTGCATTGTGGTCATTCGATGGACCGAACAAACGGACGAATGCCCCAATAATTCGGGTGTTTGTCAAACAGGTGAACAGCCAATGTTTGGCTCGAACTCATGCTTGGGCCAAACCGTTCACCCATCCCTAGTATTTGGGTGAGAATTTAATAACGTGCTAGTATACCGTGCATACTAGCACATTATGGCATTGCCTTGCAGGGAAAAGGTTTTTTTTTCTAGTTTACTTCTGCTTTGAGCTATCTAAAAAAAATCAGGAATTTGAGTCTGGCAATTACCTGGCTAATTTTTTTGGAGGGCTCTTGGTGTAAGCTATCTGGTCCCGGTGTTAGCCACAAGGGTACATTCTGTGATGCATTACTAAAGATACAGTCTTGATTACTATACCTCTAATTTGCCTTTGTAAAAACTAAGGAGAAGAATGCAATTAGTACAGTTGCCTTCTCCTTGTCATTTGTAACCAACTTCCCCTGATCATCCTAAGGGGTACTATGCTCTAACCTAGCTTCCCTACTATTAATATATTTAAAAAATGTATTTTTATTATTTTTACACTCCTCCACTATGTGCCTCTCATAGTCTATTTGAGCTCTTCTGATTGTACTCTTACACTTCTTATTGCATTCCTTGTAGTGTTGGAATGCCGACAATGACCCCCCCAGCCTTTTATTTTTTAAAGGCCATTTTTTTCTCTTTAATATTATTTTTTATGTTAAAATTTAGCCTCCCAGGTTTAACCTTAGCTATTTTATATTTATTTTATCTTTTTTGCCCATTGGAATGCACTGACAAAATACCTTTATTTAATTCTGTTTCTAAAGCACGGCCATTTTTCCTCAGAGTTCAGTGTTTCTAAAATATTATCCTTTTTAACATCTTGTAGCATGAAGCGTAATTAAGAAATGTTGGCTCTTTTTAAATTTAGTGTTCTTTACCCAGCGATCGCTGTTTACTAAGTTGTCCTGTAATTTCACATCTGCGTTTAGATCCATGTTATTTTGTAATGAGTAGATCTAACAATGCATTATTTCTAGTTGGGGCATCCACCAACTGACACATGAGGTTGTCCTGCAAGACATTTAAGAAATGGTGAGTTCTTAAATGAGTGCCTCTTGATAGCCCTCCCTCCCCCCAGCACATGATACCCACTGATCCACACCCTTCCACAGCCTTGCCACTGCTAGGGTCCACCCTGAGTACGTTTCAGTGTTATGGTCTGGATGACATTACTGATCTCCCCTATGTGACAGCATTCAGGCCTGGTCATTGGCCACAGAGGCCCAAGTGTCATGTTGCTATAGTCAAAGTAAGGGGATTGCTGATGGCTCTGAAATGTTGCATGTCTTTTTTTGTATCAAATAAATCCTAAGAGTATTCAGGTAAGTCAACAAGTGATAAGTCACTTCATATATATATATATATATATATATATATATATATATATATATATATATATATATAAAAATAAAACATATGGCGGTAGATAGATAGATAGATAGATAGATAGATAGATAGATAGATAGATAGATAGATAGATAGATAGATAGATAGATAGATAGATAGATAGATAGATAGATAGATAGATAGAGTAGATAGATAGAGTAGATAGATAGAGTAGATAGATAGATAGATAGATAGATAGATAGATAGATAGATAGATAGATAGATAGATAGATAGATAGATAGATAGATAGATAGATAGATAGATAGATAGATAGATAGATAGATAGATATTGTATACTGTGTATAGTGTAAATGTAACAAACAGCAGGATGAAACTGGAAGGCATTAAAACTGGATTCTTTTAACAATGTGCCTAACAAGAGACTAATAAATCATGGTGAGGTTGTTTTATACTTAATTACTTTATTTACAATTCAACAATTCAAACAAGCTAGCAGACAAAAAAAATGTAAGATCACTTAAACATACCAAATCAGGAGTTACTTTTGTTTCATGTGCCACAGTTTTGTACTGTGTGCTTGCTTTAAAGGATCTAAACCTAAGAACATAATTGTAATATATTGCAGCTTTCAAGTCATTAGATGTAGTGGCTGCATTTGTTTTATTTTTTCAGGCTAAGAACATTTTCAGCAAAAAACAGAAAATACATATTGATCTTGTTAGTGTAGTAGGATTTCCAGCCTTTGTGCTGGATGTGGGTCTGCCAGGGTTACCGCTAGTAACAACGGCACATTTAAGCATGTTCTCCAAGTGTGAGCACTGAGACAAGAAACAGCCCAGCATCTTTGGGTTTTGTATTTATTTTTAGGAACTTGGATGGGAGAAGGGAATGAGTGGGATACTCCTCTGGCTCGACTATACACAATGTAATGGGACAACTGAGTAAAATGCCTCTTGACGCTGACTTGACGCCGGCTGAATGCCCGTCAACGCCGGTTGGCGCTTGTTAACGCTGACTTGTTGTCTTGTTAACACTGAACTGACTTTGACACTCCCCGGTGACACAAAGTCCTTTGCACAGCTCCCTTTAGCAATCCTGGCTGAGGTAGCTACTTGTAACACTGCTGCAACTCTTAACACTTCAGGGCCCACACTTTTTGTTATAATAAACATCAGCTAAAATACAAGGTTAATTGAAAATAATTCCTTTTTGAAAATTAGCACCCCAAGATCTAGTTTTTGCCACTTTTTTTGAAAATGAAATAATATGCTGGTATTGGGCTGTTAAAACATGGAACTTGGCGACAGTGCAAAAATGTTCGGCAATAAAATATTAGCTGTACCTGATTAAATGCCCAACTGCAGGCAAAACTTTTTATTTACCTTCGCATAGATTGGGGAAGGATTAGAGTCAGTTTTTCTGCCATCTGTCTATTGGGTTGATTTCCCCTCAGGTTCTGTCAGGACATGATGTTATATGAGATCTCCCTAATGGGGTAGGAGACAAAGGCAAAAGCATGTTTTGATTACAGTATGGAAGGATTATTGATAATGTTTTATTACTAGTCATGCCTTACTGTCTCAGTAATTCTTGTACAGTGATGGGTTTCATAAGGACAAAAAAAAAATGGAAAATATCCTGTGATAGTGCGAGGTCCTGCACTGAGAATTTAGTGAATTTTTGAATAAAGGACACCGGATTCTCAAAGGTGCAATTTGAAAGACTCTGGCATGTTTTTAGCGAACAGATTTGGTAGTTCCGGATTGGGGTCGGGAGCTTGCAGGTTCCAAAGTGTCTTGGGCAGGACAGAATTTTCAATCCAGTGTGAAGGCTTTGCTTGACTCTTGCAGTCTGTGTGAGCGTACAGGTGTGCACATGGGCGTCCGCTGAACTTTTTCCAAGTGGGCCTCATTTTAAGGTCAGCTGTGCCGTGCCTCTGTGCACAGGGCCACAAGTTTCCTCAATTTCCATCCCCTGGGCTCCCCCTCTCCTGGAATGATAGCAGCAGGACCGGAGGACAATGGTCCGCACGGCTGCTGATATCAGTCACCGCGCAAGCTGCGACTCAGGAATATTTATCCAGCTTTCAGAGCACTGATCGCGGCTTATGTGACCCGCTGCCTTTCTCCTCCTCTCTGCCTCTCCTCCTCCCCTCCTCCTTCCCTCCTGACTGACATCAGCGGGGAATGCTCAACTCCGCTCGCTGCAGGCCACTGTCAGACAGGGAGAGGAGGGAGCTGGTGGGTCATGTGAGCGGCGATCAGCGCTCTGAAAACAGCTTATTTTTTTAAAACACACACACAGACACAGGGGCACGGGCACACAGGATTATTAAACAGACCAGACAGGATAGAATAAAGTGGCTTAACAACCACTTCAAAGCGGAAGTTGAGATTCCAGGGGGGGGGCACTTGCCCCCCAATGCGCAACTTTAAAGCGGAAGTTGAGATTCCAGGGGGGCACTTGCCCCCCCATGTGGACGTCCATGGGTGTGCAATATAAAACAGATTGGAAAAAAAAAACAGATTGGAGCATGGTTTAGAGGAGCAGTTTGAGTTGCAGTTGCAGTTGTCGCAGCCAGGAGGGAGGTGTGCTCCTATCTAGAGGTTCCAGGCCATTGCCCTGAAAGAGTTGGGACAGCTGAGAAAGTCTGGGAAACTGCGAGAGTCTGGGAGACTAGAGTTGAAGAAACTAGGAAAGAGTCCAGGGGATCTGAGGAATCTGTGAGTCTGAGGACTGAGAGCACCTGGGGAATAAAGATAACCTTTACCTAGAGGCTAAGAGTGGGTATGCACAGCGGGGTACTGTGGATACTGAGGCTGAGTGACCCTTAAGAGCCAGATGGCTTAGCATATTCTATTGTTTGTACTTCTACTCCTACATTGTAAAGTTTATGTTGTATGGACTTTCTGTTTCCTTTTAACAAAAAAATGGACTGCCATGCTCTTAAACTGAAGTGCTGACTGACATGGACTCATGACACATGACAAATGCACCTACAACGACGGCTAAAAAAAAACCCATATCACACTCCACAAAGGAGTCTCATAGAATTAAAAACATGACAAAATGGTAACTCTTCTCTATGTTGTCCAACACACAAACAATGGGATAAAAGTTTGGTAATAGGCCCACTTTGTTTTTCATATGAGGCAAGTTGGTGATCTGCTGAATATTATTATGGATATAAGCTCATCAAAATCAGGGAGGAAATCTTTATTGATCCATTTTATTTACTAAATTAAAGTCTTGATTGCTAAGGCTTATTATGTGGCAAAGGCATTTGAGGAAGCTCTAAAGATCTGGAAAAAAAAGAAGAGAAATAGCATTTGGGTAAAATACTCTAGACATTTGTACACATCTTTGGGTAAATTATGAAAAAAAAAATTACATCAGAAAAACCTTGAAGGACATTTAACAAGCTGTGAAATAATTGTTCTGCCACATCATTGTTTCTAGAGAATTTTCCTATTTGGCATATTAATTGAACACTCTTCAACACTGAAATCATTGTTTTCAGTGCGGAATTTGCTGTGATTTGAAGATTTTTTTACTACAATTTTTATTTAAACAATGTAAACTCAGTACACGAAGTACTGTTCAAGTACAAATGCAAGGGGTACATTATACATTGTATGAACTATCAACCAGAATGTAATCTATGAGGTGCATCTAACAGTATGGTTAGGCATTATTTTGTAATATCTTACCTTCAAATGGGATTGGCAATAAAATTATAACATCAATGCAATCTGGTTCTTAGAAGTTGATGATTAACCTATACAGTTTGGCTCCTAGAATAGCCATGCTAATCATGCTAATTATGGGGCTTCTTCAGCTTCGATCTGTGTGGTGTGGTGAGCAGGCAGATGCGATAGACATTTACAGTGCTTTTTAACTATATTTCTTGTAAGCGTGTTTTATGGGAGCATTTTGTTAAAATTGTTGAAATGGAGAGCACTGAACTTTAGGACAAGCTTACAGAGCTGGATTCCTGGAGGGGAGGAAGAAAATCGCAGCAGGATATTGCGGGAGTGATTTTTGCATAAAGCTGACTGACCTCATCTTTGAGGTGAGCAGGTTTTTCAGCCGGCGGTGGTGTGTACTTTCTTGTGTCATAAGTTGAAGAGTGATTAACCACTTAAGCCCCGGAGGATTTGGCTGCTCCTAGACCAGGGCCTATTTTGCGATTCGGCACTGCATGATTTTAATGGACAATTGCGCGGTCGTGTGACACTGTACCCTAATGAAATTGCCATCCTTTTTTCCCCACAAACAGAGCTTTCTTTTGGTGGCATTTGATCACCTGTGCGATTTTTACTTTTTGCGCTACAAACAAAAAAAAGAGCAACAATTTTGAAAAAATAACAATATTTTTCAAATTTTTTTATATGAAACCCCCCCCCCCCCCCAATGTAAAAATCTAAATTTTTTAACATTTTAGGCCAATTTGTTTTCTGATACATATTTTTGGTGAAAAAAATTGCAATAAGCGTATTTGGTTTGCGCAAAAGTTATTGCATTTACTAACTACGGGAAAGATTTATGTCATTTTTATTGTTTTTTTTTAACTAGTAATGGCGGTGATCTGCGATTTTTTTGCAGGACTGCGACTTTGCGGCAGACAGATCGGACCCTTGACTGACATTTTTGACACTTTTGGGGGTACCAGTGACATTACTACAGTAATCAGTGCTATACATATGCATTGTTACAGTAAAAATGACACTGGCAGGGAAGGGGTTAACTTTATTAGAGATCAAGGGGTTAAGTGTGTCCCTAGGGGCGTGCTTCTAACTATCAAGGGGCGTGGCTTTTGATGTAACCACAGAGACATACGATCCTACATAGCAGGATCGTATGATCTCTGCAGTTACACCAGGGCTTTGTTTACATCAGCCGCCTGCCTTTCTCCCTCTCCAGCGGGATATCGCGAGTGGCCGACGGACATCAGAGCCGCCGGTCACTCGCGCGGTGATGGCAGTGAACGAACGGGGGCGGGAGCGCGCCTCCGGCGGCGCTCGCCCCCTATTGGCTCGTGGGCGAGTGATGTACCGATACGTCACTTTGCCCTGGAGGGGCTGACCGCCACAGTATATGTACTTGCGCCGGTCGGCAAGTGGTTAAAGAACACTGTGGTGGATCACATTAATTTATAAACTTTGTTTTGGGATATTTTTTCATTTATTTTTTACTATTATGCATATAAATTGACTTTGAATAAGAGCACACAGTATATAAGAGCTTGTTGTGGTGTATTTGGTTGTGCTACACTGTAAGCAAGTTTAGAGTGCAATATAGAGCTTAGAGTAAGTTTATGCAATTTGAAATGCGGTGAAATCACTAGGAGTGTACAGCAGCAACTAAACATGTTCAAATAATAGACATTGACACAGGATTTGGTTATATACGATTTAAAAAGGTAGGGGTGGCACAAGGTAGTGCTGATTGTATCTTATACACTGTACATGTAAAGCGCTGCATAAATTGATGGTGCTATTTAAGTACCTGAAATAAATAAATAAATAACAGTAAGAAAAGAAAAAAGAGAAAGGAGTTTTGTCAGAATGAAAGATGGGGAGGGGGTATCAGAGAAATAGCAGATTTATAGATCACCAATGTGATGGGGTCAATGCATAAACCAGCAATTATACAAAGACACTGTACTAACCATAAATGAAACAAGAAAACTGCATTGCCCACTAGTGTAAGGGACACTTCACCACTGGCCTACAATATAAGGAGGCAGGTCATCACTCACCAACAGTATGGCATTAAAATTACCACTAATGTAATGGAGTACTATATTGAACTGCAGTGCAAAGTGCATCTCACCACTGACCACCAATATAAAGAAGCACTACGATGACTACCAATTTAAAGAGGAATGGCACCACTGACCAACAATATAAGGGTGCGCTATACTGACCACCAGTGTCTGGTGGGATCGCTCTGACTAACCATCTATGTAAGGGGCACTACAATTTTCACTGTCTGAGATTTTTTGTTTTACCATGATTATTATTTGTTTTATTTCATGATTGTTATCAAGGATAATGTTGTTGTACAGAGGAGGAGGCTGTTATAAAATGATTTCCCCCTAAGGGCCCTTTCACACAGGCGTTCCGCATGTCCGTATATCATCCTATTTTTTTGCGGATGATATACGGACATAATGTATGTCAATGGCATTGCGGATGTCAGCGGATGACCATCCGCTGACATCCGATTTTTGTCCTTTCAGTTCTGTTCCATTTTTTTGGAATGGAACAGAACCCTATTTTTGTTCCATTTCAAAAACGGAACGGATGCAAAATCGGATGTCAGCGGTGTCATCCGCTGACATCCGCAATGCCCATAGACATACATTATGTCCGTATATCATCCGCAAACGGATTGGATGATATGCGGACATACGGAGCGGATGACACAAGTGTCATCGGCTCCGTGAAAAAAAAAAAAAGTGCGGTCCGCTCCGTGTGAAAGAGCCCTAAGTGTTAAATATGCTAGGTTGACGACTAGTCTCAAATCTGTGAGTGGCTTTTAAACAAAAGGGATGCTATTCAATTCTACAATTGTATACAAAGATTTGAATGTGTATTTTTAAAAGTCATAGACAATTGAATTTATACTTTAGAATGAGCAGAATTATGTTACAAGTTTGTGTCTTGTTGACATCTTTTAATTTAGTCAATCAAGATAATTTGATCAGGGACTTTAAAACTTTTTGAAATAACAGTGTTTTGAGCTTCACAACAGTGCAGGTAAAAATAATGTTAGAGCAGAACAAAAGCTCTCCTGTGCTTCAAGAATGGCTTCCAGCCGTCATCCGACAGGCTTACATGCAATTGTGGTTTTCACAGAGAGGAGTGTTGCTTTGAAATTGCAGTGGAATTTTGTTAAGGGGACAGTTTAGATGTTAATTGTATTTCCTAGAGTGTGCAGTGTTGTGGAATGGTAGGATAATTTACACAGCCCAATCCCACAGCTATTTCCAATGTTACTCACAGCTATTTCCCTTTGTCTGACACTATATAAATAGCTCTCTTTCTCACCTCTACTTTAAGGAGGGATATCAGTTGTTTACCCAATTAACATTAGAATTTCATTCACCTAAATGATATCCTTTGAAAAGCAATTTGGCAAACAAACTTCTGTATAACAAAATGTTCCCATGCAACATATACTTGCAGCTGATAGCTGCAGAAAAAAGATTGTAAAAACTTTATACAGTATTGCTATTATCTCTAGGACCATTGATATGCCAGACGGGAAGAGGATGACAGCAACTTATCAAATGTGGAATGGATAATAGCTTTGTTGGTTACAAGACTGGTGTCCTTGAACTACAAGTGAATGTTATCCATGAAGCTTACTTCTGCACCTTAAAATAGATGCAAGCGCAATTTAAAAAAAGTGAATATTATCTTACATCAAAGTCCAGGTGGCTGGTTTTCCCCTTCAGCATTTGCTTTCTTAAGGCTAAAACAGGTCTCAGAAATGTCAGGTTCCATAGTACTTCACGTGGGGCTGTACTGTAAAAACACTGATTACCATGTAAATGGCGTTGTGCCAATATGTTCACCCTATAAAATGAAGGGATATCCAGCGTGGGTTTCTGGTAGGAGCAACAGGTATATTTTCCTACTTTGAGCCGTGTGTAAATCTCTGAGCACATTATGACTGCAAGTGAGTGCTCTGTGATATGTGAGTTTTCCTTTTGCCCATACACCTGTAGTGGTACCCCTACAGGAGCTGCAAAATAGCATAGGACCTCTGTGCCTAGTATGACCTTCAGAACTCTTCTACCCTTCTGACACTCAAGGTTTAGTGATGAATTTGTCAGAAATAGTTATCAGCATACAATAAAAAAGTAATACAATAGAATCTTGCTGTATTAACGCAATGCAAAATAATGACAACAAAATTATCACAAAATTGTGACAATGTCAATAATCAGGTGTATCAACAGGTAGAGAAACAGCTATAAATGGTAAACGTAATATACCTGGCAAAAATTAGCTAGTTAACCAGACTAAGCATAGCTGTAATAATAGCCCTGAAGTGGAATAAGAAAATACTGGATCAGGAGACTATGCTGCCATACAGCACCCAGGAATATGCTAAACCTAAGCTGTAGTTAAGGAAGAGGAGGAAAAGGAGGATAGCAACTCTGAGGAATTATAATGTTCTAATGTCCTTATCAATGTCCAGCAGGAGATCTTCTGCTTCTTGTAGACAATTAGCGATAATGCTGACGGTTCTGCTAGCAGAGAGGTATTTCTGGGGAATGTATGTTATTCCATTAGGCAGAGTTCTGCTCTCAGAATGCTAATAGTATAACTGGGGTTGCTGTCAGAGTGATGTGATATAACTGGGCGCAGATGTGAAGGTAGTCCTGCTTAGACTCCTGTGCTGGTGATGATGGTCACTGTGTAACTAAAGACATACACTGGTGCGATGACCGCTGCACTGCCGAAGGCATTCACTGGTGTGATGACCGCTTTGTCACTGAAAAAGTGCAGATGGGAAGGAACACCCAGATGTGCTCACCACAATCCCCCAGTGCCAAGAGAGCATACCCATCCACAACAAATTCCTTATAATGCCTCCTGACCCTCCTTCTGCCATAAAGCTTCCTGGGAGTTGAACACAGGGCTCCATGGGAGTTGTTGTTTAATCAGGCCTTAATACAATGCTACAAAGTGGTTTCAGTCCTATAAGTCCCATCATTTTCTGCTTCTTATTCAGGGGCAATCCTCCCTCTAGTGATCAAGAAAGGGCACTAGAATTTTAAAACACTGACATTACAGGAAATTGACAGTGAAAGTCATAGGGCACAGTAGTGTCTCCTCTCCTCTATACTTGCATAGCCCAATACTTAGCTATGCATACAACATACAATTTAGGTTAGATTAGCTGAATTCATTTTCAAGATGCATAAAAGGAACCTGTACATTTTTCACTTTATTTAGATCTGCCCTTCAGCATAAGGATTTAAGCTGTGTTTTTACTTTGTAACAGAATGGAGGTTCTAATTGAATAAGACCCTTCATTTTTTTATTCTCTGTGTTTTAAATACTTAAATAATAATAATATTTTCTTTATTTTCCACATTTTGTTTTAGCGCTGTACCTGTAAATGATTGTCATCAACCTAGCATATTGGTGGAAATAGATAAATCAAGCGATTTATACTTTTTCCTTTGAAATGTGGATGTTCAGTAGAAGAAACAATACCAAAAACAAATTGATTTCAATTTCAGTACCTGGCAGAGGACAAGGAATATCTGAGTACCTGCATTTCATTCAGTCAGTAACCTTATGCTATGTTGTAGCTTTTTTTTTTTCGTTTGTTTGCTTCTGGATCACTGGACTGTTATGTTTTAAATTATAGAATTCTAGGGCATTCTGTTTTGCTGAGTGCCTTTATTTTGTTTAATATTCTTGATAGCATTATTTTCTTAAGAAAAGCAAATAAATATGAAAAACAACACAGCACATCCAAAATGTGTTATTTGTTTTGTTTCTCACTGTGTGCAAGATAAAAATCGCTCTAAACAATATTGTACAGTGTTGTTCAGAGGTGTTAAGACCTTTCTGTTGTAATTCACACACCATCTAATTCTCAAATGCAATACATGGAAAGACCTATTAACTAAGGCCTTGCACACTAATGAAAAGCATAGCTTTTCTTTAATGTACATGTAAACCCTCTGGTAGTTTTACAGGGAAATCTGTTATAAGCCATTAAGTTAACACAAATATTAATAAAAATGTTTTTCTATCAAAAAAGGTATAGTTTTAATATTTCAGAACTAGTCAATACAGCATACAGCATAAATGCCTACAGTATATTGTAAAAATGTGTCTTTACCCTTTATTAGCCAAGGGGCTGATTTAATATGAGCAAATAGGCTGTTCACTTTGCAAAGGAGGTTGCACTTTGCTAGGGAAATTTGCCCAGAGCTTAGTGATTGTGATGAACTATTACTATGCAAATAATAATCATGAGCAAGGAAAATGAAAAAAAAAAAAGGATTTTTACTTGCACATGATTGAATGATGGAAGTTAGGAAAGCTGGACCCCATTCACTAAGCTCTGGGGATAATCCCCCTGCTTTTTGCTAATTGCTTTTAGTAAATCAAACCACAGTTTTCAACACCTAGGTACAGAATCCACCTCTAGGAGGTTAGACACTAGGAAAAAAAGAAGACGCAGCTTGATCAAGTGGGCTATACCCCTGCATATACTGAACAAGCTCACATTTCGTTCAACATTATCAATACCTTGGAGAAGGAAATGGTATTTATTAGATTTAGTTCTTATCTCCCTATTTCAACATTGTTTCCCTTTCAACCTCTCTTCACAGGAAAGCCTCTGCTCTCTTCCAAGCAGCACAGGGTCTATTTGCCCAGGGAACAGTAGTCCCTGTGGTAGTTTCTATTCCCATTTTTACTCAAACCTGACTATAGTAACTAAGAATAGTGGGCCAGTCTGTTCTGTTCTGGACTTCAAGATGTTCTGTGTCTTTGTCAACCCCAGAAGTTCCCAATGGAAGCTGTTTCATTTGTTCTGGATTTCCTGCAGCAGGAAGAATTCATGGCCTTGGTAGATGTCTGAGATCTATCCATGATTTAGCTCAGGATTTGGCAGAACTAAAAAACAGAGGCATATCATATTGTTAATTACCTATCTTGCTAATCTGGTTATCAAGGCAGCAGCAGCAGCTGGGCACTTGCAGCACAGTCTGCAGGCCATCCTTCATTCAGGTTTTGGGTGGTTGCTAAGCCATCAGAAATCCTCCTTGGTTTTGATGCAACCTCTGGATTACTTCAGCCTTATCCTGAACACTAAATTAGCATAGGTCTCGCTGTCCTCAGAGAATATAAATTGTTAAGAATGCAGGTCTGCGCCATTCTAATCTGGGTCCAGCGATTGACAGTATCATCATTTGAGGCAGTTCCTTGCACCCAGCTCTACACCATAGCTCTGCAGAAGGACATACTGTCAACGTGGGACAGGTTCCCTCTGTAGATAGGGAGATACTGTAGGTCTACTACCTCAGCCAAAGGTATCTCTTATGCCCCTTCACTGGAAGGTCCTCACTATAAATATGATCCTATCATCAACTGTATACAACTTTCTTCCTTTGTACCTTACAAAAGACGAGTCACTCTGTGATCATTTAGTCCACAGTGTCACACCAGTAGTATATAAAAAAACATGATGGTGTCCTGTCACAAATAAGGGGTTCCCAGATCTGTATCCAGAACAAGAGACATTCTGGTAGACCCAGCAAGTGCTCTTTTTACTACATATATACTATACTCTCTGATCTATGTATTCCCATTGCTAAAGTTTCTTCCATGCTTTCTGTGGAAAAAAAATCAGAAGGATTACTACCATTTTTATAAATGCAGACTGGACAAGAAGAGTCTGTTACTTTAACCTAGTTCCTCTGGCTGAAGACAAAATCCTTTTTTAGTTAGTAATATGTTACAAAATAGTGCAACATTTAAAAACCTAATAAGAAGTAATCAATAAATGTGCCCAAGAAATATATACTGTGCAAAAAAAAAACAATTGATGTGCTCAAACATACTCTTAATAAATTGTCCTTGCATAAAAAGATCTAACAACTATTGTGTCCAAACAGTTCTGTTTGGTAATATATAATGTGCAAAGAAAGTGTAACAAGTCTTTTGTGAGCTGAACCAAGAAGGTTCCACATCACTGTTATGCTGCTTTTACAATGCACAAATAAGACCATTCAAAACTTCTTAACTTCCAATATGTGCTGCCCAAACTTCTAGTAGTGTAAAACCTCTTGTGAGTTCTACCACCATTCACAATCCACGCTTACCTTAATATGTTGACCTATTGGAAATATACAGAATGTAATCACGCCCTTTACCCTTTAAGCGTCTCTCTAGGCTTCCTCAGATCACTGGATTCTTCTCCAAATAACCTCTTGCTGTAACCACAATAAAAACAAACTTGGACAAATCATCAACTCCACTTAAAAGAGATAAGACCTACACATAGTGTTTTACCGTTTAAAACCGATGGCAATTTTATTAAAACCACAGTATAATGCACTTACATAGTATGTGTACTGAAATCCAGCAGGCACCACCTTAGAAACGTCTTAAAAGGAGTAAGGAACATGACTCCCCTTTAAATGTAAGCCAGCAGCATCACCAATAGTGTATCCAGCGGGTACTTCTGGGTGGCGTGACATCACTCAGCTCTGCTCTGATGCATTCCGTCACTTCCGCTGTGACTTCATCAAAGGGAAAAAGTAATGGCGAAAGTGCCAATGGGAGCTTCTATTTCCTGTCACTTTTCATTCTACCAGAGTGGTAACCGTATCTTGTCCTTTGCAGCACCAAGCATATGTTTTCCAGGTATACAAGGCAGGCACCTGGTCCTCTATTTACATGTTTATTACATTTTTATTTGCTTGGATGTTACAAATGCTGTTCACACCAGTTCTTTTTTTTTTTGTATTTGTTATTGAATTTTTAGAAATAAACATACATACACCAACAAAATAGTAAGGGCACAAAGCTCAGACAGAAAAGCCATAAAGAACAATTTCCATTTCAGCTGTAGAAATATCATAAAGAGTGTCACACATGTCAGTAGCCCCGTCCGGTTCAATAATCAACTAACAAAGGAAACGTAGATGACATGAAAACACTTAACTCTTGGGATCATGCTATCGACTAAATGATCATGTCAAATAGATAACCATGCACAAGTACAGAGGTCAGCTGAATTTTCTGTTAATAAAAACAAAATTTAAACAAAAATAAGAAGCAAAGCTAAGAGGCAATTGAGATGGGTAAGTCCAGGCTATAGGGGAGATGGGGGAGTAGAATCAGAAGAGGAAAGCTTGAGTTTTTTGAGTTTTTGAGTGTTGGTGAGATTGGCTTTCCCATATATGCAATGAATTGAAAAGAGGATATCAGTTGAGCTATTTCTGGTGCAGAGAAAGAACACTCTATAAAGGACCTCCATCGTGTGAAGAAACGTTTAGTGGGTGCAAAGTTTTGGACCACAACATCCAGCTTTTCCAGATATAAAAGTGATTGCAGATCCTGTTTAACAGTGGTGATAGAGGGAACCGTAGGGGAGGGCCGCACCTTGAGGAGGGCTCTCCTAGCTGCCAATAAGCATATGTGAACCCAGGAGGTTAAATAGAGGGTTCTTGAGGTGGGTGTCGTAGGCTGACACTCATCATATCTGGGCAGACATGAAAGGGTCCTTTGGTATGGAGAGCTTTGTTACTCAATGGATGTATTGCCGTAGTTGATCCCAAAAGGAACAAATAGCTGTACATGACCAGAAAAGATGTAGCAGGGTGGGTCTTATTGCCCCACACCAAGGGCAGGAGGCCAGTATCAGATTGAAATGGTCCATAAGCCATATGCAAGGTCTCAAATTTGAATCTTACATTTACGTTGACCGTTTAAAGTGGTATAGCAGGATGATGCCTGCAGCTACAGGCATCATCCAGGCAGGCAATGCTGTTTTTTGTAAAAACAATCCTAGCAGCTAATTAGCCACTGTATTGCTTTTACAGCCAGTGGAAGGGGGTCCCTGTGCCTCCTGACACTTTACGGTGCCTCCCTGCACTGATGGTCAGTGGTAGAGTTATTTCAAATTGCCCTCCCTCTTGGTGGGCAGTGGAAATTGATTAACCTTTTTGTGCTGCATTAGTGGCACCAGTGTCAGTGTTAATTTTCTCTTTATGCTGCATTAGTGGCCAATGTCAGTGTTTATTACCTCCTTTATGCTGCAGCATAAAGGGGTTAATTTCTACTGACACTGGTGCCACTAATGCAGTACAAAGAGATTAATTACCTGACACTGATCACTAATGCACCAGTGACCAGTGGCAGCACATTAACCCCTTCATGTTGCACATTACTAATGTCAATATTAACCCCTTCACCACCCGCTCGCCCTGCTCCCCGTCACTGAGACAAACATTACACTTGCTACTTGCATTTACGTTCTCTCACGGCCTGCGCCACTCTCTCTTCTGCTCCCTTCTCCCGGCCTCTGAATGAGAGCAAGTCAGAGGCGGGAACTAGAAATTATCTGTCGGGTGGAGATCCCTATGCCTGACAAAATGCATTCCTTTCCACACTAGTGCAGAGTGCAGGGGTGCATTTGGCACCCTGCTGCAGCTCTGCGTCTATACTGTGTGATCTGGGCAGTATCTTGGCTCGGCTGTTATTGTAGCTCTGATCTGACAGGTGGCAGCCATGATCAGGAGGTGGCGACATGTCGGGTCACGATCTACAGTGAGGGAAAAAAGTATTTGATCCCCTGCTGATTTTGTATATTTTCCCACTGACAAAGAAATGATCAGTCTATAATTTTAATGGTAGGTTTATTTAAACAGAGAGACAGAATAACAACTAAAAAAAACAGAAAACCACATTTCAAAAAAGTTATACATTGATTTGCATTTTAATGAGTGAAATAATGATTTAATCCCCAAACAAAACATGACTTAGGATTTGGTGGAGAAACTCTTGTTAGCAATCACAGAGGTCAGACGTTTCTTGTAGTTGGCCACCAGATTTGCACACATCTCAGGAGGGATTTTGTCCCACGCCTCTTTGCAGATCCTCTCCAAGTCATTAAGGTTTTGAGGCTGAGATTTGGTAGCTCGAACCTTCAGCTCCCTCCACACACTTTTTTTAGGATTAAGGTCTGGAGAATGGCTAGGCCACTAGAGGACCTTAATGTGCTTATTCTTGAGCAACTCCTTTGTTGCCTTGGCCGTGTGTTTTAGGTCATTGTCATGCTGGAATACCCATCCATGACCCATTTTCAATGCCCTGGCTGAGGAAGGGGGTTCTCACCCAACATTTGACAGTACATGGCCCTGTCCAATTTTCCCTTTGAATCTGTGAAATTGTCCTATCCCCTTAGCAGAAAACCCCCCCCAAAGCATAATGTTTCCACCTCCATGTTTGACGGTGGGCATGGGGTTCTTAGGGTCACAGGCAGCATTCCTCCTCCTCCAACAGTTGCATTGATGCCAAAGAGCTCGGTTTTGGTTTCATCTGACCACTTTCACCCAGTTCTCTATTGAATCATTCAGATGTCCATTAGCAAACTTAAGAACGGCCTGTACATGTGTTTTCTTGAGCAGGGGGAGCTTGCGTGTGCTGCAGGATTTCAGTCCTTTACGGCGTAGTGTGTTACCAATTGTTTTCTTGGTGATTATGGTCTCAGCTGCATTGAGGCCATTGACAAGATTCTCATATGTAGTTCTGGGCTGATTTCTCACCGTTCTCATGATCATTGAAACTCCACGAGGTGAGATCTTGCATGAAACCCCAGACCGAGGGTAATTGACAGTTATTTTGTGTTTCTTCCATTTGTGATCAATCTCACCAACTGTTTTTATCCTCTCAACAAGCTGCTTGTTATTGGTCTTGTAGCCCATTCCAGCCTTGTGTAGGTCTACAATCTTGTCCCTGACATCCTCGGACAGCTCTTAGGTCTTGGCCATGGTGGAGAGATTGGAATCTGATTGATTGATTGCTTCTGTGGACAGGTGTCTTTCATACAGGTAACAAGCTGAGATTAGGAGTACTCCCTTTAAAAGAGTGCTTCTAATATCAGCTCGTTACCTGTATAGAAGACACCAGGGAGCCAGAAATCTTGCTGGTTGATAGGGGATCAAATATTTATTTTACTTGTTAAAATGCAAATCGATTTAAAACTTTTTTGAAATGCGTTTTTCTGGATATTTGTGTTTTTATTCTGTCTCTCACTGTTAAAATAAACCTACCATAAAAATTATAGACTGATCATTTCTCTGTCAGTGGGCAAACTTATAAAATCAGCAGGGGATGAAATGTTTTTTTTCCCACGTACCTGTCAGATGGCTGTGATTGACAGGTAGATCGTGATCAATGGGTTGCCGACCACAGGTACAGGGGAATCAAGTGCATAGTTGGAAACATTTCAGAGAAAGAAAGCAGAATGCAAGTGAATGCATTCTAAATGTGCCATATTTTTGTATTTAGTAAAAGTCCCTTTTAAAATAACTGACAGCTTGTTCATCTTACTTCATATAACATAAAATTGTCCTACAAATATTTATACTGTGCTGCAATTGGGTATATCACATAGTAAATAACAAGAAACAACAGCTGATTTTGTTAAAATTTTTATTGTGAAGAGCCGTAAATAACATAATGTTTTTAATTTCAAGGATCAGTTTGCATTTATGAGGATTTTAAAATATTACCTTGTTAAACTGTCCCTTCTTTTGTCAGATTTAGTCTACTTATGCCTTATGCATTCTTAGTAGAAAAATTTCCCTTACCAAGATTTGATTATTCTTAAATGAACATGAAACAGATCTTGCCTTAAACCATAATTTGAGAGACCAGTGTATGATTATTTAATCACTGCTTTCTTACCCTACTATTAACCTATTTTTTTTTTTTCAAGGAATGAGTGAATATTTAATGGTTCTATACTATATTCTTTATATAATTATACTTTTATGATTTTAAGCTGGGCATACATGGATTGAAATTTGGCTGGCTCAGCAGTGACCAGACAAATTTCGATCCATGTATGAGCAAGCTGTCTGTACATACAGTATGTCAATCTATAAACTGATTTCTGTACACTCAGCCTGTCAGGTTTTGCAGAACAATCAGTGCCACTGGCTATAGCAACACTGATCATTGTATTCTGATGGCGGGGACATTTCCCCACGGTCAGAATACAATAGTTCAGCAGGAAGGATTCCTCCATCCCCATCGAGTGTGCAGCTGGGGGGAATTGGATCTTTTTTCGTTCAACCTGCTGGTTGAGTGAAAAAAATGTAATCATGTAGGTTCGGCTTTACTTTGTCAAAATAAAGGAAAAAAAACAAACAAAAAAATAGAAACTAAATAATAACATCTTGAAAAAGTAAATACCAGAATACAGTTAGCCCCTGTTCACACTTATGCGATGCTGGAAGGCTGCGAATTCGCAGCCTGTTCCCGCATCGCAAACGCACCCCCGGCAGTTCACATAACCATATGCGATACGCTGGGGGTGTCAATGTAATCTTAACGACACCCCCAGTTTGATCGCATATCGCAGTGCGATCTTGCAGTTCGCACAGGATCGGATCGCACAAGTGTGAACCGACGTGCGATCCGATCCTGATGCGGCTGCAAAAAAGGGTCCTGTGCGTGTTTGGTGCGGGTGCGGTGAGAATTTAGCCATACAAACTGTATACAAAGTGTATGGCTAAACTTGCACCGCACAGCAGATCGCATGTAATGAAGGAGCAGTGCGCTCCGACATTACATGCGAACGCCGCAGCCGCATCAGTGTGAACCGGCTCTTAGACCAGATCATAAATGTCATTCTGGATGCATTAAAAGGACACTTATCATTTGAATTTATAATTATTGGTAGTTTATTAGTTATAATTAGCTTAAACCAGGTAAAATTAGGGCTGCACTAATACCAATTTTTTACAAAGAGTACCGACATTTTTTTTTTTAGTACTCGCCGATTTCAATTACCGTTACCTACCGCAACTGTTTTGTTTACACTTCAGCTGTCAGCAAGGGTACAAAGTGTTGAAAAATTATTTACAAATGAAATAAAATAATTCTTTTTTTAATTTTGCTCTTTTTTCATGTGAAACATGTAAATATATGTTAAAGGTGTAAAAATATTTATTAACAAAGCAAACAAAAAAAGTTTTAATTATTAATAGTTTATAAAATAGAAGTGAACAAAAAAAAGGAGAAAAATTATAATTAAATGAAGGAGAATACAGAGTTAATTAAGCATGATTAGAGTAAATTAGGAGTTAATAAGGGGTTAAACAGAGGAACATTCAATAAATAACAAAAACATTTGTTTTCACTTGACAGGTTGCTTTAAATTGACTTCATCTGCAGATTGAAGCTCATCCCTTTTATCTGTAGATGAAGAAACAGAAATATACAAAAAGAAACAATGTTTCTTTTTATCTTTCTGTTTCAGCGGCTGAGCAATGTTGTTTGATAAACATTGTCCAGCTGTTTTTTTTTTTTGACAGCTCCAATTGCCGGGACTTTGTTTACACTTCAGCTGTCAACAGGGGAACCCCCTGCTCCTTAACCACCAATAATTGATGGCTTTTTTTTTTACATTTCAGGGGAATCCCACTGACAGCTGAAAGAACCGAGCCTAAAAGTATCACTTATACGTTTGCAAATACTTAGTATTAGCACCGATACTGGTATCGGTGTAACCCTAGTTAAAATCATGCCATAATTCCAGCAGGTATTTATTGAAGTTTTTCTCATAGCTTAGAAAGACAAGAAGACGTACTTGCAATATCCAATAATAATGGGGTCCAAACCACATCTCCCTGGTCTCCAGGGTAAATGTCTCTCAGGCTACATTATGATTGGAGGGATTGAGCGAAGAAGGGCTTATTGTAATTAGTCTTTGAAGTTTGATAAAGTGTAGGTGCCATTGAAGAATGTGCCCAGGTATGCCTCAGTATGTAAGCATCAATGATCTAAGTGGGAAGTGTATAGGTCTTAGTGAATCCAGACATCCTGAATTGTTTTAAATTGATTAATATTATTATTATTAGATTATTGGGAATAATAGCTGTATGCAGCTTCATCAGCTTTCCTTAATGTTTAGATTGAGCAAGTCACCAGGTGTCAGAGGCCCTGTGAGTTCTCTTTTGAAGATGAGTAAACAGCAGGCTGCTGTAAGGACGTGTGTGTAAGATTTTCTAATTGTTTACTTTAAGTTGGTTCATTTATTTGTATTTGTCTGAGAAATTAGAGGCTGGTATTAACTTTCTGCTGGAATAGGGTGACACCTTGGCAGGTCTACAAGATATGGTAAAAAGAGATTATCTGAGATTTGCATCTCCAGCAGAAATTGATGTTGTATGTCTCATAAAGTTTTTTCTGATGTGTAATACAAATGCATCAGAATTTTAAAGGTGTTTTCCTTGTACATGGTATAAAAATTAGCTTTTGTGAACTCACTCTTCTTTAGAGGTGTACCGAACTGTTCGCCGGCGGACAGTTCCCGGCGAACTTAGCATGTTCGCGTTCGCCGCTGCGGGCGAACATATGCAATGTTCGGTCCGCCCCCTATAATACATCATTGAGGCAAACTTTGACCCTGAACTTCACAGTCAGCAGGCACATTTCCAGCCAATCAGCATACCTCCCTCCCACACCCTCCCACCTCCTATAAATAAGCAAGGGCAGCATCCATCTTAGATCATTCTGAAGCAGTGTGTGTAGTGAGAGTAGGGAGAGCTGCTGCTGCTGCTGCTGCTGTTAAGCTAGGGACAGTTAGTCAGTGTTCCTGGTCTTGCAGTGTTCTTGGTCCACTACTGCTGTAAGGACAGCATCCTGACAGCACCCCAAAAAGCCCTATTTGTGTAATTTTTTATATATATATATATATATATATATATATATATATATATATATATATATATATATATCTAGTGTCCCCAAAAGCCCTTTTAAGGGCTGGTAATTGCGTTTTTTCTTCTTTTATATATATATATATATATATATTGTAAGGGATTAGCTCGGTGGTAGGCGTGGATGACCCCTTGGGGGGTGCGTTTTCCCAGAGAGGTAGCCGACAAGTGCTTGCAAACAAACAGTGTGGTTTATTAAATGGTGTTTTCTTCACCAGGCTGTATGCAGCAAAACATCCAAAATAAAATAAAACAGAAAATAAATCCTTGCCTCTGTGGGCGGCTACCTTCTCACAACTGGAACCTGCCTAAGTATCTGTCTCCAACCTACCGTCGGGCAGACTTCCTTGTCCTACAGCGGACACTCAATAGTCCTTTTATAATAGCTTCACAGGGCAACACAGTCCTTTGTTTCTTTCACATCAACAGTTCGTCTTCTCACCTTTGAGACGTATTCACCCTTGGTTACCGTCCCGGGCACACATCACTCCGGGGGGTCTTCTCCCAGGCCCACACATCCTGTCGGGAGGCACACGCTGACTGTCCTCCTGCTCCCAGCCCACATGGCTTCAGGACACAGCTTCTGGAGGCAGCAAACAATATGACTTTCTCTGAACAACTTATAGAGCCTTAACTCCCTCATTCTGAACAGGTGAAGGCCTTTCAACTTCCTGCTGGCTAGCTCTGTAGCCAACACCCTAAATTAATTAATGGACTTTCTAAATCAGGTGGAAATGTATCTCCTTCCTGTGACTACATTCCCAGATTTAGCTGACTTCCTGTCACATACCCCCCCCTCTTGTTTCAACCCTAGGGTTGGGACACATATTTCCAGGCACGCATGTGTCAAGCACTGCTGACTCACTGATAAGCCTCCTATTATCCTCAAGCTTCCGGATGAAACTGTTTTGTCATCTTCATTGACGGATTTCTCATAAATGCCACACAGTTTGTCTCTCATCTCATATACACATTCTTCAACTGCATTTTTGGCATCATTTCGCTCCTTCTCGTTTCTGTCATCTTCATTGACAGCTTTCTCATAAATGTCAGACAGCTTGTCCCTCATAACCGTCTGTCCAATCCACCACGGAGGACCGTGATCCATAGGCAACTCAATTGGGCTAGTCTTAATGTCTTCAACATTCTTAAGACGCCTCTCTCTGCAATCCATAAATGTTTTCCACAAAACTTTGAGAACCTTTGCTTCACTAAGCTTTGTTCCAAGTAGGGACTCTTGACATCCCTCTGTGACTTGAGTTGCCTCTCCATACAGCTGTACACAATCATTGACTTTTTGTTGTAAAAGGGAATGATCTTCCTTCTTGAGCTTTGCTTGCTCTAAGATGCTGTGCAGAGGATTTTCCAATTGAGACAACAGGCTGTCACACATTTCTTCAAAGTGACCCCTGTTCCTTTTCCCAGAGATATCAATATCATTCAAACATTTCATATTCATAGGCAGATCTGAAGCATTTGCACTCATCAACTTCTTAAACTTTTCGCCCTCCTGAGCGAGTCGCAGTAAAGGCCTACTATTTGATTTGATATTCAGTTTATATTTCTTGCCAAACTCTTCACAGAAGAAGCCAACCAGAACATCATCAACTTTCCTTCCACCAACATAGGGGTCAAAGGCAACAACACAGTTGAACCCAGCGATCTGGGTGGTATCCATTATAGACCTCCTCTCTGCATCAGTGAAGAAGCATGGAACTGCAACACATTCTTTTACAGGTTTCTTCAATGCACTTTCTGCTGAACTATTTGACCGCTCAAAGTCACCTAGTTCCTTTTCTCTATCTGAATTCCACATGGAATGCATCTCAAGATCACGATCAAACTTCTGCCACCCGTCTTTCACCAGTTCCATTTTGGAAACACTCCCTGAAAGGCACTTATTCATTTGCTTCACGTTTTCACCAACAGCCTTAGTTTTCTCCACTAGGTGGCGTTTGCTTTTTTCTCCCAGATTTATATCACTTGCTTTAGTTTTCTCCGCTTTAGTTTTCTCCACTAGGTTTTCAGCCTGAACTGAGAAATCATCACATTTTTTACACAACTCTTTTGTTTGCTGAAGCTCTAATGATACATTTTCCAATGCTTGAAGTTTTTGAAGGAACGGTTTATTCCAAAGGGGTGATTCAAGCCACGTGTCATCACATTTCTGAGGCTCACTCAGGACAGACCCCAAAACACTGATCCTTTTAAAAACTGCATCAGGCACACTATCCCCTCTTTGGGACAGATCCTCTGTTGCCTGGAATTCCTCTTCCAGTTCCTGCAACGGAATCTTCATCTCTTCTACTTGCTGTTCTAAGGCTCGCTTAGACTTTTCTAGCTCCTGAACGCTTTTCACAACATCATCCTTGGAGCTGACCAAATCTTCCATTTCTGTACACAGCTGTTGGTTAACTCTTTCTAGTTCAACCTTACACTCTAGAGCTTCCTCCAAAGAGCGAGCCAAGAACAGGGCTTTGCTCTCGTTATCACGCACCTCCGTTTCTGCACGGGCGCGTTCTTCTGCATATTTTGCAGACACAGTCTTCTCTTCACCAAGCATCTGATCAAACTTCTTTTTCACATCTTCAACACACTGTAATGAACCAACGCTTTCTTCCATGCGTTTTTTCATATCCGCTATCTGAGCTTGCAATGTTGCGACTTGCTCTGATAGGTTTTTCTTTGCTTCCGCCTCCTCTTTTAATTGTTCCAGGAAGCCATTTTTCTCATCTTCCATTTGTTTGAGCTTTGTGCTAAAACTCAGCCTTTGACACCTCTCTTCCTGTAAGAGTTCCTGCGTGTCTTGCAGCTGCGATTCCAAGATAGAAAAATCTTCCGCAATTTCTCTAGATTTGCTGTCTGCTTGAGAAAGCTGATTTGTAACATTGTCCAACTCAACCTGCAGTCGGTTTGCCTTCTCTGACAGCTTAGCACACAATCGGTCACCTTCTGACACCTTGACTTGCGATTCCAGAAGCTGTGCCTCTACTTTTTCCCTCTTATGTTCACAATCTCCTTTTCCCTGCATAAGAGCTTTCACCTCATTGGCTAGCTTCTGGGAATGAGACCGTAATTCTGCCACACAGGCTTCTTTCTCCTTTAACTGCTGCTGGACACGTTGGGCTTCCCCTTTCCAACTTTCACAGTCCGCACGCCATTCATCTACCACATTGCTTAAAGTAGTGAGCTCATACACAGTACTCAGTAATTTAGCTTCTCTTTCACTTTTCTCTTTGTCGCTGAGAGACAATGTCGCTTTCAGAGCAACATTCTGTTCCTGCGACTCCTGCAGGTCTATTTTTGTAGCTCCCAAAGACTGAAGACTTTTTTCCAGCTGATTACGCAACTCCAACATATCAGCCATACTTTGCTTCTGCAAAGTCTGAATTTCACTTTCCTTTTCCATGAGGATGGTATCTTTCTCCATTATAGTCTCTCTGCGTTTTTGCAACTCGACCAAAAGAAGAGCAGTGGATTCTTCCCACTGTGACACATGAGACTTGAGTAGTTCATTTGTTTCCTGCAAGTTTCTATGCTCCATTTTAAGCAATTCCAAGGCTTGTTCCTTTTCTTCCATTTTCCGTTGCAAGGCATCCAACTCAGCCCTGCACACATACTCGGTTTCCTCCAAACCGATGGCCTCCATTGGCTGCTGGCGTCTCTGTTTCCAGCCTGCCATGCTCTCTTGATGAGCCTTTTGTTGAGCTGCAAAGCTCTGCTGAAAATCCGCATTTGCCTGCTGTTGAGCTGCATTTGCCTGCTGTTGAGCTGTATTTGATATAATCAGTTGTTTCAACATCTCCTCCATTTTGAGCTTACTTTTCATCTGAGCACACTGCGTCTCCATAGCAGTTTCATCAGTGTTGCTAGGGACAACAACCTTCCTCTTTAGTATACTCTCTTTAGGCATGGATGGGGCTGGTTCAGACGGTAACATCCCCTCCATCCACAGAATCCGGTCTCTCATTTCATCTATCTTTGCATTCTTCAGGCGTTTTGAACGCCCCATCTTCAATAACTCCACAAACAAATTTTTCACAGTCCAGCAAAAAATTTCAGACCACTGTCTCTTTAACACATGTAGTTTTTCTCTCTCTTGCAAGATCTCTTTTCCTGCACACACAGTTTGTGCAGTCACTTGCACCAGACACAACAAAGTTCATCAAATAATTTTGAGACCGCTGTCTCTTTAAAACACTTTTTTTTTTCTGTCAGGATCTTCTCTCCTGCACACATAGATTGTGCAATCTCATGCACCAGATAAAGTTCATCAAACATATGCACTTCCTTGCAGGGATCTCTGCTTATGCCCACTGCATACCTCCACCATATGTAAGGGATTAGCTCGGTGGTAGGCGTGGATGACCCCTTGGGGGGTGCGTTTTCCCAGAGAGGTAGCCGACAAGTGCTTGCAAACAAACAGTGTGGTTTATTAAATGGTGTTTTCTTCACCAGGCTGTATGCAGCAAAACATCCAAAATAAAATAAAACAGAAAATAAATCCTTGCCTCTGTGGGCGGCTACCTTCTCACAACTGGAACCTGCCTAAGTATCTGTCTCCAACCTACCGTCGGGCAGACTTCCTTGTCCTACAGCGGACACTCAATAGTCCTTTTATAATAGCTTCACAGGGCAACACAGTCCTTTGTTTCTTTCACATCAACAGTTCGTCTTCTCACCTTTGAGACGTATTCACCCTTGGTTACCGTCCCGGGCACACATCACTCCGGGGGGTCTTCTCCCAGGCCCACACATCCTGTCGGGAGGCACACGCTGACTGTCCTCCTGCTCCCAGCCCACATGGCTTCAGGACACAGCTTCTGGAGGCAGCAAACAATAGGACTTTCTCTGAACAACTTATAGAGCCTTAACTCCCTCATTCTGAACAGGTGAAGGCCTTTCAACTTCCTGCTGGCTAGCTCTGTAGCCAACACCCTAAATTAATTAATGGACTTTCTAAATCAGGTGGAAATGTATCTCCTTCCTGTGACTACATTCCCAGATTTAGCTGACTTCCTGTCACAATATATATATATATATATATATATATATATATATATATATATATATATATATATATATATATATATATATATATATATATATATATATAGTGTCCCCAAAAGCCCTTTTAAGGGCTGGTAATTGAGGATTTTTTTTATTTATATATATATATATATATATATATATATATATATTAGTGTCCCCAAAAGCCCTTTTAAGGGCTGGTAATTGAGTTTTTCCTTTATATATATATATATATATATATATATATATATATATATCTATTGTACACTGCAGTTGCCTGCCCGCTGTGTGTGAGAGGCCACAGACCCACCACAGACTGTACTGTGTGCACACCACACTCATTTTGGGTGGCACAGGCACAGTACCTTGCATTTTAAAAAATATTTTTTTTTTCCTCTGTCATAATTGCAGTGAGTGCTGTGTCAGGTCCACAGAGTGCACTGTACCCACTGCAGTGCACTGCCCACCACTGATATATATACGGTGGCACAGCATCTTGTTGCAATTTGAAAAAAAAAAAAAAAAAATTATTATTGCAGTTGCCTGGGCTGCCAGTGACTGTCAGGTCCACAGAGTGTACTGTGCCCACTGCAGTGCCACTGCGTGCCCACCCACCACTGATATATAAGGTGGCACAGCAGCTTGCAAAGTAAAAAAATATATATTTTTTTTATAATTGCAGTTGCCTGGGTACCAGTGACTGTCAGGCCCACAGAGAGTGTACTGTGCCACTGCCCACCCACCACTGATATATAAGATGGCACAGCAGCTTGCAAAGTAAAAAAATATATATTTTTTTATAATTGCAGTTGCCTGGGTGCCAGTGACTGTCAGGTCCACAGAGAGTGTACTGTGCCACTGCCCACCCACCACTGATATATAAGGTGGCACAGCAGCTTGCAAAGTAAAAAAAAATATATTTTTTTATAATTGCAGTTGCCTTGGTGCCAGTGACTGTCAGGTCCACAGAGAGTGTACTGTGCCACTGCCCACCCACCACTGATATATAAGGTGGCACAGCAGCTTGCAAAGTAAAAAAATATATATTTTGTTAATAATTGCAGTTGCCTTGGTGCCAGTGACTGTCAGGTCCACAGAGAGTGTACTGTGCCACTGCCCACCCACCACTGATATATAAGGTGGCACAGCAGCTTGCAAAGTAAAAAAAAATATATTTTTTTTATAATTGCAGTTGCCTGGGTGCCAGTGACTGTCAGGTCCACAGAGAGTGTACTGTGCCACTGCCCACCCACCACTGATATATAAGGTGGCACAGCAGCTTGCAAAGTAAAAATATATATTTTTTTTTTATAATTGCAGTTGCCTGGGTGCCAGTGACTGTCAGGTCCACAGAGAGTGTACTGTGCCACTGCCCACCCACCACTGATATATAAGGTGGCACAGCAGCTTGCAAAGTAAAAAAATATATATTTTTTTTATAATTGCAGTTGCCTTGGTGCCAGTGACTGTCAGGTCCACAGAGAGTGTACTGTGCCACTGCCCACCCACCACTGATATATAAGGTGGCACAGCAGCTTGCAAAGTAAAAAAATATATATTTTGTTAATAATTGCAGTTGCCTTGGTGCCAGTGACTGTCAGGTCCACAGAGAGTGTACTGTGCCACTGCCCACCCACCACTGATATATAAGGTGGCACAGCAGCTTGCAAAGTAAAAAAAAATATATTTTTTTTATAATTGCAGTTGCCTGGGTGCCAGTGACTGTCAGGTCCACAGAGAGTGTACTGTGCCACTGCCCACCCACCACTGATATATAAGGTGGCACAGCAGCTTGCAAAGTAAAAATATATATATTTTTTTTATAATTGCAGTTGCCTGGGTGCCAGTGACTGTCAGGTCCACAGAGAGTGTACTGTGCCACTGCCCACCCACCACTGATATATAAGGTGGCACAGCAGCTTGCAAAGTAAAAAAATATATATTTTTTTTATAATTGCAGTTGCCTGGGTGCCAGTGACTGTCAGGTCCACAGAGTGTACTCTACCCACTGCCCAACACTCCTATAGGGTGGCACAGCACCTTGCACTCATAGTACAACACATTAAAAAAAAATTGACAGGCAGGTGGTCGTGGTGCTGTGATTTCCTTAGGCCGTAGAATAATGCCCAGTGTTCAGAGGCCACCACAGACCCTGAACTCAAAAAATTCTGAGGACATAGTTGACTGGCTTACACAGGACACCCAATCGTCTACAGCTTCCGCTCGGAACCTTAATGCACCATCCTCCTCCAGCTCAGCTTCGGGCACCTCTCAATTTACCACTCGCCAGCCCGCCGGCACCACCACCAACACTAGCACCACAGCCACTTCACTTTATCCGTCAGAGGAGTTATTTTCACATCAGTTGGAAGAAATAAGTGATGCGCAACTATTAGTGCCAGAGGATGTAGATAACGGGGATATGTCTCAGTCAGGCAGCATTATACACATGGACGTACATTGTGGTGATGATGTTGTACCTGCTGCTGCTGCCTTTGCTGAGTTGTCAAGTGAAGCGGCTGATGATGACGATGTGTCTGTGGATGTCACCTGGGTGCCTGCTCGAAGAGCAGAAGAAGAGGGGGAAAGTTCAGATGGGGAGACAGAGAGGAGGAGGAGGAGATGAGTTGGAAGCAGGTGGAGGAAGTCATCGCAAGGAGCTAGTGGCGCAGTCAGACAGCATGTAGATTCGGCACCCGGGGTCAGCCAGACAGCGCGCCAATCAACGCAAGCTGTTGCCACCACCAGAATGCCGTCCTTGCAAAGCTCAGCAGTGTGGCATTTTTTTTGTGTGTCTGTCTCTGATATCAGCGATGCCATTTGTAACCTGTGCCAAAAGAAACTGAGTCGTGGGAAGTCCAACACCCACCTAGGTACAACTGCTTTGCGAAGGCACATGATCTCACATCACAAACGCCTATGGGATCAACACATGAGTAAAAGCAGCACACAAACTGAAAGCCACCATCCTCCTCCTGGTCCAGCATCTTCAGCCACGTCAACCACTGCTGTCCTCCATGCCCCCTATCAACAACCCGCCCCTCCGCCTCTCACCTTCAGCAGTTCCTGCTCACCTGCCCACAGTCAGGTGTCTGTCAAGGAAATGTTTGAGCGTAAGAAGCCAATCTCACAGAGTCACCCCCTTGCCCGGCGTCTGACAGCTGGCTTGTCGGAACTCTTAGCCCGCCAGCTTTTACCATACAAGCTGGTGGAGTCTGAGGCCTTCAAAAAATTTGTCGCTATTGGGACACCGCAGTGGAAGGTACCCGGCCGAAATTATTTTTCACAAAAGGCAATCCCCAACCTGTACTTTATTGTGGAAAATGAAATCATGTCACGTCTGGCACACAGTGTTGGGGCAAGGGTCCATCTGACCACTGATAGCTGGTCTGCAAAGCACGGTCAGGGCAGGTGTATCACTTACACTGCGCATTGGGTAAACCTGCTGGCGGCTGCCAAGCATGGAATGTGTGGCTCTGCTGCAGAGGAGTTGGTGACACCGCCACGACTTGCAGGCAGGCCTGCTGCCACCTCCTCTACTCCTCCTACTCTATCCTCTTTGCTAACCTCCTCGGCTGAGTCCTCTTCTGCTGTTGCGTCTTGCTCCACACCAACTGCACCCCCCCAGCTCCCCAGGGGCTATTCCACATGCCGGATACGACAGTGTCACGCTGTCTTGGGGTTGACTTGCCTGAAAGCAGAGAGTCACACCGGACCAGCACTACTGTCCGCCCTGAACGCACAGGGTGATCAGTGGCTGACCCCGCACCAACTGGAGATCGGCAAAGTGGTGTGTGACAACGGAAGCAATTTGTTGGCGGCATTGAATTTGGGCAAGTTGACACATGTGCCGTGCATGGCACATGTGTTGAATCTGATTGTGCAACGCTTTGTGCAGAAGTACCCAGGCTTACAGGACATCCTCAAGCAGGCCAGGAAGGTGTGTGGCCATTTCAGGCATTCCTACACGGCCATGGCGCACTTTGCAGATATTCAGCGGCGAAACAACATGCCAGTGAGGCGCTTGATTTGCGACAGCCCGACACGTTGGAATTCAACACTGCTAATGTTCGACCGCCTGCTCCAACAAGAAAAAGCGGTCAACGAGTATTTGTATGACCGGGGTGCTAGGACAGCCTCTGCGGAGCTGGGTATTTTTTTGCCACGTTACTGGACGCTCATGCGCAATGCCTGTAGGCCCATGCGTCCTTTTGAGGAGGTGACAAACCTAGTGAGTCGCACCGAAGGCACCATCAGCGACATCATCCCATATGTTTTTTCCTGGAGCGTGCCCTGCGAAGAGTGCTGGATCAGGCCGTAGATGAGCGTGAAGAGGAAGAGGAAGAGTTGTGGTCACCATCACCACCACCAGAAACAGCCTTACCATCGCTTGCTGGACCTGCGGCAACACTGGAAGAGGAGTCTGAGGAAGAGGAGTCAGTGGAGGAATGTGGCTTTGAGGAGGAGGAACACCAACCACAGCAGGCATCCCAGGGTGCTCGTTGTCACCTTTCTGGTACCCGTGGTGTTGTACGTGGCTGGGGGGAAGAACACACCTTCAATGACATCAGTGAGGACGAGGAATTGGACATGAGTAGCTCGGCATCCAACCTTGTGCAAATGGGGTCTTTGATGCTGTCATGCCTGTTGAGGGACCCTCGTATAAAAAGGCTGTAGGAGAACGACCTGTACTGGGTGGCCACGCTACTAGACCCCCAGTATAAGCAGAAAGTCTCTGATATGTTACCCAATTACCGGCAGTCGCAAAGGATGCAGCAGCTACAAAATAAGTTGAAAAGTATGCTTTACACAGCATATAAGGGTGATGTCACAGCACAACGGGAATCCAACAGGGGAAGAGGTGAAAGTAATCCTCCTCCTACCACCACAACCACGCCGGCAAGGACAGGACACTTTACAGACGTCTTGTTGATGGAGGACATGCGGAGCTTTTTTAGTCCTACGCATCGCCACAGCCCTTCGGGGTCCACCCTCAGAGAACGACTCGACTGACAGGTAGCAGACTACCTTGCCTTAACTGCAGATATCGACACTCTGAGGAGCGATGAACCCCTTGACTACTGGGTGTGCAGACTTGACCTGTGACCTGAGCTATCCCAATTTGCCATTGAACTTCTGGCCTGCCCCGCTTCAAGTGTGCTGTCAGAAAGGACCTTCAGCGCAGCAGGAGGTATTGTCACTGAGAAGAGAAGTCGCCTAGGTCAAAAAAGTCTTGATTACCTCACGTTTATTAAGATGAATGAGGCATGGATCCCGAAGGGACTGACAGTGGGGGATGCATTTGACTAAAAAAGGCCTGGTGATGACTGAGATGCCTTGGGCTAAAAATGGTCCACACGCTGCTGTATTTAATCATTCTCTGCATGCCGGATGACTTACGTGACGTCTCCGCCACCAACTACGGTTCAAGCCGCAATGTTTTAGTGCACTTTCTGTTCTGAAAACCTCAATTTTTCAGGCTGCTGCCACAGCAGCGGCTGCAACAATACCTACTTTTTCATGCATGTGTACATGCCTAATTTTTCTGGCCTCTGGGGCTACACTGTGGCTGCAAAAAAACAAAAAACAAAAAAAAAGGCACATACATGTGTCAATTCCCCTTCGTGATCGTTACCTTGTCGTGGTGAAGGGGCTTGCGTATCACAATGAAGCGATCACCTCTAGGAGTGTGTTGGCACACCCCAGATGATAAGGTGGTTGCTTCATTGTGAACAGACCAAAAGCGATCCGCGGGATAATTTTTCATAGAAAAAACATTCATTTTCTTTCAATCTTTCTGCGGAGCTCGGTATTTTTTTGGCCGCATTACTGAATGCTCATGAACAATGGCTGTAGGCTCATGCGTCCTTTTGCGGAGGTGACAAACCTGGTGGTCAGTCGAACCCAAGGCAGCATCATCGACCTCATCCCATATGCGTTTTTTCTGGAGCGTGCCCTGCGAAGAGTACTGGATCAGGCTGTAGATGAGCATGAAGAGGAAGAGTTGTGGTCCCCATCACCACCAGAAGAAGCCTTGTCG
Organism: Pelophylax lessonae; assembly: GCF_965119305.1. Lineage (NCBI taxonomy): Eukaryota > Metazoa > Chordata > Amphibia > Anura > Ranidae > Pelophylax > Pelophylax lessonae. The sequence goes on from NC_138772.1 coordinate 323,723,388, forward strand.
TTGTCAATTGCTGGACCTGTGGCAACGCAGAGAGAGGAGTCTGAAGAAGAGAAGTCAGAGGAGGAAGGTGGCTTTGAGGAGGTGGAATACCAGCCACAGCAGGCGTCCCAGGGGGCTTGTTGTCACCTTTCAGGGACCCTTGGTGTTGTACGTGGCTGGGTGGAGGAAGAGACCTTCAATGATGTCAGTGAGGACAAGGAACGGGACATGGCTAGCTTGGTATCCAACCTTGTGCAAATGGGGAGTTTGCGGTTGTGCAAATGGACTGACTGACTGTTAAACGGGGAGTTTGGTCTGTCAGAGTTTGGTCTGTCACTGTGAAGCGGGTGACGGGCGTAACCCTTACACTACTTGACCGATAAAACATCATACCTGATCGTATTCACACACTGGATGTTTTAAAGCACGTTATTCCAAACAATTTAGGAATGTTAGGTGATTTCTGCCCTTTATGGATCAAAACCCGACTCTGCGTCAACTACGTAATTTTCCATGGGAGTTTTGCCATGGATTCCCCTCCGGCATGCCACAGTCCAGGTGTTAGTCCCCTTGAAACAACTTTTCCATCACTATTGTGGCCAGAAAGAGTCCCTGTGTGTTTTAAAATTCGCCTGCCTATTGAAGTCTATGGCGGTTCGCCCGGTTCGCCGGTTCGCGAACATTTGCCGATGTTCGCGTTCGCCGTTCGCGAACGGCGAATTTTAGGTTCGCGACATCACTACTCTTCTTCAATGTTTCTAATAGATGTTCTTTGCTTACTATTGTTTCCCATCCCTTCATGTACAGGTGTTTTTGGAATATTTTTTTTTGAGTGGAAGCTCAGAGCCTTATACTGTATATGTCAACAATTAGACACTTCCAAGATGTGCCATCTGTACAGGCCTGATTGAAAGGAGTGAGATCTGAGGAGGTTAGATGGAGATCCATCGTTTCACTAATTTCATTCATCTATTGTAGGATGATAGAGTGGCCCACAATGCTAGATGTCTCAGGTGGACTGTGAGGTAGTATTTAGAGACTGCAGGTGTTCCTAGGCTATCTTGCACCTTCAAAGAGTACAATAAATATTTAGCGAGCCTATGGTGTCTGTAGTCCCATCTGAAATGTAATGTATCTGTTTAGAGTTTTTTTATGGTCTTTGGTTAGGACAGCCACTGGAAGAGTCTCAAAAAGGTATAGAATTTTAGGTAAAATTGACATTTTGATCAGGAAAATGAATATAAAAAAGGGATAGCATTGTTTTTTCATTTGCGTAGGAGAGATGAGATTTTTCTTTAAAAGTTGAGGGTAGTTCTATCTATAGTCTTTTTTTCAGCTAAAGAAGTAAGTGGCATTAAGAACGTAGAGATGAGTTGGGTTTGTTTTAGTTTATTTTATAACCAAAAAGGAAGTATTGTGGAGGTTTGTGGAGCTACTATTTGTTTGTTTGTTGTGGTGTACTGATGGCACATTTAAAATGAAAATGCTGAGTAATGCAACACATGTCAGTGCAAGAAAATGGGTGGGTTAATGCATGTGAGCTTAACACAAGCATGGTGTGATTGAGGCGAGCCATAATGTTGTATCACATCATTCATTGTCATTAGCGTGCTGATTTCCCATAAAGAAGCAAAACTCTAAAGCATGCTGGGGAAGACCTGAGTAATAGAAGTGTTTGTCCTTGTTCTTTTGCAGATCCTAATAGTGTTGAGTATAGAAATCAACTATATCCAAAATGTCCAGGTTACCAAGGTAAGGATCAAGATGGCCAAAGTTCTTCCAACATTGTATGAGACCATAATACTTTACTACTTACACAGTAACAAAGCTCATGCCACTGTAGTCTACCCTTATATATGTGTGAAATGTTTGGTAAAGTATATTCTCAACCACCAGGCTAGGTAAGTGTGAGAGATGGCACATTTGTATTCCTACAGGACAATGTGCAATAATGTGTCTATAAACGCATTACACCCTCCCACCATACAAACAAACACACCTTCTTCTCCTTTTTTATTTTTCTGTGTATGTGTAGGGTGTGTTCCCCAACAGCCTTGCTTTATTAAAAACATGTTTTGGCTGTTTTTTAAAGACTTTTTTCAAAATGTAGTATTCAGGGGCTCCCTGTTTTGTATTCTCTCCTATGCCAAGCTCTGTCAAAGTGGACCTTCACCCTGTAAAACAATCTAATTTTACCTGCCTCCTCCCTTTCTCACAATTAAACATCTAACCTTTTTGTGCAGCATTTCCTTCTTTCTTGCTTAGGCAAGAATGACATTACTGCCCCCTCCCCAGCCCACACACACACACGCACACACACACTTCCTTGGATGTTCTTGTCACATGTCCTAGGAGGCATCAGATTTGGGACCCTGCGGCACATGTCTACGTGGGAGCTTTCCTGCGCATGCGCTAACACAGAATAGGTATGGAAGTCCCACATATGAATGTATCTGTAGAAAACCCTCGGAAGAGCCTTTCGACACATCTGCACATGTACAGACTATCAATGTTAGCAGTGCCCAGGGGAATGAGGGGGGGGGGGCAGTGTAACATTACAGAGCACTGGACTTTGTTTTGCCAAATAGGCAGAACACAGTTCTTGAAGGGGCCCTTCTTTGCTAGCTGGCTGTGTGTCTGGTTGGAGGGCCCTGGGCTGGAGTCTAAGCCTAGTGGGCTTGGTTCACTTGCTAGCTGTATGCCTGGGGAAGCAGACAGTGCTCTTGGAGAGTGAGTGTTTTGAAGCTGCAGCCAGTGTGCTCCTTACGTTAAACACTATCCAGAAACTGTCAGCAGCAGAAGTTGTAGGAGCCAGAAATGTGACTAGTCTACCTTCTCCACTTTTTTTAAATTTACCTAATCATTTGGACAGTAACACATCTGCTGTGGATGGAGGAACAATGGAGACACCTTTGCACAGCTGCACTGTCAGTCTGGTGAGAGGATAGTGTAAGGTGCACTAGCAGATTTAGATGGGCTTGATTAACAAATTATCTCTATGTACCATATCACTTTAAATAGTTTGTTTGGCTTCAGCTACATACAGTAAACAGTGATGTGTTCTGGTTGTGAAATAGAGACTTCCCGTCTCACACCCTGAACAAAATAGCGGTGTTCTAAATGACGCACAGCTTTGTATTTTATGAATGCATACAAAGTCTGTCCCCCGAAGACGTCATTCTGACAAAACGTGTTGGGCATGGCCTGTCTCTGACATTAGCACATGTTCGCATGGGTCTGTCAGGGAAATGGCCATAGGAGAACTGGCAACATGCCAGTAATAGAAATGGACGCTCCTGACTCAACTGACACAGCCCTCTGCTGGCCTGTCAGGGAAATGGCCATAGGAGAACTGGAAACATTGCCAGTAATAGAAATGGATGCTCCTGACTCAACTGACACAGCCCTCTGCTGGCCTGTCAGGGAAATGGCCTATAAAAGGTGGCCATAGGATCAGACTCATTGCTGGATTATCTCTCAGCTTCCTGTGTTCCGGTGCTTCCTGTTTCCTGTATGGATTTCCTGTTGTGACTTGGCTTTACCTTGATTCCGTTTGATCTACTGCTCCTGGTTTGACCCTTGGCTTCTCCTACTGACCTTGCTTCCGTTACCTACCGTGTATGACCCCGGCTTGCTTCAAGACCTCGGCTATTCTGGTGTTCTCCTGTGCATGAACTCGGCTTGGACCACGGTTTCCGCTACTAGAGACTATTCCTTGGCACAAGGTAGCCCGGCTGCTTCAGAGCCTTTGAAGACTCATACCCTGCTGTGATTCCAACCTGTTCCAGTTCGCTCTCGGATTGCTCCTGGTTCTACATACCTGCCTGCAGCTGGTAGCCCGTGCCACTTGGGGCGCCACACCCTTTGTACCATCTCCAGGGGTGTGCCGCACTGAGCCGCAAGGGGAGCCCTCTCGGCACCTCGGCCTCGGATCAGGTAACCCTGACAGTGTCAGTGCTGTCTGCCAGCCGATTTTGCGTATTTTTTTTGCGTTAAACCATGCCATCAGCCTGATTTTTTTATATATGGAATGAAAGATCCATTTTTATTGTAATTTGAAAGTTGTGGTCTAAATAAATGAGTCAAAGTTTTTACATGCTTTACTATGGGAGTTCGTATATTATTTCCCTGTTGGTGACCTTGGTGCCGGGTGCTGCCTGTACGGTTTGTTGGAATCGTTCTCAACCCTGATACATTGAGTGATTTATGGCCATTTACTGTATAACCTAATAGTCAAACAAATCAGGTAAGAGGCACCTCTTGATCATATTTCACGGTGGCGGATTCTTTCTGCACAGTGAATGAGAAGTATTTTTTGCACAGTTCAGGAACTGGATTACTTTTGAGTGGAGAGTCTTTGAAAAAAAAGGATTTCCTTCACTTTCTTTCATTTTTTTATATTTGCTTTTTTATTTTTCTGATTGCTTGCATTTTCACATAATTTAAGGTTTAATTTAATGTTTCACATGGAAAATAATATAGTGGAATTAGCGCAGCTTCTTATGTGCACTATTATGTATTTTTTGAAAGCACAGACCCTGGAGATTAAAATGGTGGTTGTTGTCATTTTTTATGTTGCAGAATATTTGCACAGCAATTTTTAAAATGCACATTTTTAGTAAAAAAAAAATGCACTGAATTTTAGTGCACACGAACACAATATAACAGTGCTGTATCTTGGCCTAGGCCAACAAGGCCCAGGCCTAGGGCGGCACTTTGCAGGGGGCAGCAAAAAAAAAAAAAAAGCTGAAACCTGCATGGAAAAAAAACAGCCTCCTCCTGGCTCCCGCACTAAAAGGGTCCCTGCTGGCTTGCGCTACACTTTTAGTATAGTGCCAGTCTTATGGGGCGAATTAGGCTGGAGGGCAGGGTCCAGAAGGCAAGTCAGCCTGGCACCCCCATAAAGCAGTCACACTGCTACCTGCCGGTATGATAATACCGGCTGGTGAGGACATTCGGACAGACCGCAGGCCTTTGACCACACTTAATACAACTGGCACGATGGCTACCAATGCTCATAAGTGTGGCACTGCAGCCTAATGCTCCACCTACTCTCCTCTGCCCCCAGGTATGGCAGGCATCATGTCAATAATATCATTTCATTTCTTTAAACATTCTTGTCTTTGAGCGAGCATACTGAATTGCATCATATACAATTAAGACTTTTAATTGTAAATGATGGCAATAATATTTTGGAGCTGCTCACCTCATATGTGCTATCTCAATATGTCATGGGATTAGTAAGATTACTCCTTTCTTTTAGGATATTTGGACTTGTGTTTGCTGCCACTGATTATTTCACTTATTTATATACTGACTCTGGACTTCCTAGTCATGATACAAATAAGTGAAATAATCCTATGGATTACAATCAGTGGCAGCAAACACAAGTCCAAATTTCTTAAAAGAAAGGAGTAATCTTACTAATCCTGTGACATGAGGCTGTACTAATGGGCACTGATAAGGCTGCACTGATGGCCACTGATGAGGTGGCACTAATAAGCTGCACTAATGGGCACCGATTTGCTGCACTGATGGGCCTTAATATGCTGCTCTGATGGCCACCGATGAGGCGGCAGTGGTGCGTACTGATAAACTGCACTGCTGGGCACTAATGAGGCAGCACCGATATGCTGCACTGATGGGCACTGATGAGGCTGCACTGATGGGCACGAGGCGGCACTGATAAGCTTCACTGATGGGGCTGCACTGATATGCTGCCCTGATGGGCACTGATATGTTTCACTGATGGGCACACTGATGGCCACTGATGAGGCTGCGCTGATGGCCTCTGATGAGATGGCACTGATAAGCTGCACTGATAAGGCAGCACTGATGGGCACTGATAAATCTGTACTGATGGCCTCTGATGAGGCCACACTGATATGCTGCAGTGATGAGGCTGCACTGATGGGCAGTAATGGGGCTACACTGATAAGGCTAAACTTTTGGGCATTGATAGACTGTGGTTGTGTTCTGTTGTTTACAGATGACAGGGCGGGTCAGAAACAGGAAGGGGTGTGGCCTTTACAAGAAGGGGTGGTGGGTCATAGTTAAATTAGGGGGTGCCCAAGCTTAGTCAGGCCTAGGGCAGCACAAAACCTAAATACACCACTGCAATATAATACCCATTTTTTTTTTTTTGTAAAATATAAAAGATGATGTTATGCTGAGTAAATAAATAATAAACATGTCATGCTTTAAAATTGTGCACGCTTGTGGAATGACGCCAACTACAGTACCTAAAAATGTCCATAGGCAATGCTTTAAAAACTTTTACAGGCTACCACTTTGGAGTTATAGTACACAGAAGGTCTCACTCTGATGTTCGTGGAGATACCCTAATCAATTTTTACATATGCATACAGGACTTACGTATGTATTCACATTTGTGCATGAGCATAGGAGTCAGGGGCCCTTTATGGAGAGAACTGGTGTCGTTAGACCCCATATCTCTCCTCTTCCTTTCCAAAGCATCTGAAAAACTGAGATGTGTTTGATCAGATGTTTTACAAGCCAGTTAGGGTTTGTAAACAACAAACTGAAACCAAAGTGACAAAATCCTTGTAGTTTCTGTTTTTTTACATCACCGAGGGGAGGCAAGTACAGATATACATTTTCCCCTTTTGTGCACCAAGTGGCAGATGGGAGAGCCTGGTAAAGGTGGGGAGTGGCAGTGGGGGGCACCTTCTGCACCCTGTAGAAGTGATTAGGTAGCTGTTGAGCCACTCTAAAAGAAAGTCCATCCGCGGCTAAGAATTATGGTACCAGCATCATGGCTGTAGATGTAGCCATAATCCTGGTACAGCCACTTCAACCTGAGGATGTATGTGTATATAATTGGGTTAAAAAGATTAATATAGCTTTAAGGACTGGATCTGCATTACTGTAAGACTTGAATGAAGTGTAAAGCAGGCCATACACGGTTTGAGTCTCGCCCTGTTTAGCAGAAAGTGGTCGAAATTCGCACCATGTATGGGCAGGCTGAATGTACCAAATTGATAGATCGATCAACGTGGGTACAACCAGCGTGCCAGGTTTACCTTCGGTTATCGCTAGCGGCTGCTATAGCTGCTAGCAATAATCACTTGGAATGGCTTCCAAGCGGAAGAAGACATTTGCTCGGCCGGAGGGATATGATCATCAACACTGTCCGTGTTGATGGGGGAATTGAGAAAATGTATTTTCTGCAACGATTCGCCTCACGTATAGCAAGCCTCACTGTCTGGGAACAGGATGTTGTCAGAAGGCAGTGCTGCTTGAAAAGCTCAAGGCCATTCTGACTGGAAGCACTGAACTAAATAGAATTGAGGGCAGCCCCAAGCTCCCACTTCTGCAGAGACTCAAAATAGTGTTATGTATATATAAATGAATCACTGTTTTCCTTATTGCAGTCTAATTTATGTATATTATTATATATAGATTGCATGTATAAATTAAACCATTATGGTATGGATCTCATTAGGTTCAGGAGAAAGAAAGTCAAGAAATGTGAAAGTCAAGTAAATATCAATATTTTCTATTCGCACAGGAAAACTTGACATTATCAGACTGATTTTGTAAAAATTGTTAAACCTAATATTTACAGCAACCAAAACATATGTACAGGAAAAAAATACCATGACTGTAGCAACTCCTAGCAAAATTATATAGGGAATGTACTGAGTCAAGTTATTTTTCACTCATTTGTTAAACATTAGATTTTTATTTCAAGAGTTGAAAAGAGACTTCGGGTGCATTTCTTTTTTTAATTTATAAAAGTATTCAGTTGCTCTACATATTGTTTTTTTAACCAAATATATTTTTTATTAGTATTAAAATAGGCATATAGTAACAACATCAATGCTAACAAAGACATGCACCTATGTTGTACATTTTCAGTCAAAGGAATACAAAATCATCAGATGGATCCTGCATCCACCTATTTGAGTATAGTTGTTTGTTTTTTTTACAATCTCGAACTTCTCTTTTAATTAGTGGTTCCCATGTGTGTGTGTTTTCCCCATGTCCACATGTAGGGGTACCTGTCAACGCATGTCTTAGGCCTCTTGCACACTGCAGCTTAAAAATGCTCAGTACAGCATTTTTTTTTTCTGTGCTAAAATAGAGCCCATTCATTCTTATGTGCCTATGCACACAGCCGCGTAATTGAGCGCCGCTTATTCTTCAGTAAGAACAAAATAGAAAAATCTGCATTTTTGGTCAGTAATTTACGCCCGATGCGCGCAAATACGCGCGAATGCGCGCAAATGACCCTAAAATGTCAATTGAATATCCAGAACGCTAGAATAAATTTACGCGAATTCGTGCGAGCGCGTAAGCGCGAAAATGCGCGAAGATGCACGCATTACAAATACGCCAGAAAACGTAGATGCTCTAACAGGAGTATCGTGTGCAAGGTGCCTTAGTGTTTTGAATGTTTGGTCTATGTGGTCCATTTTTGTATCCATATAATGTGTCCAGCATAATTGGCCTTCAATCAATGTAATACTGAGGAAGCAGATCCTACAAAATCCGTAGGGGAATTGGTGCGATAGTTAAAGATAACATGTATTAAGTGGAATCTGTTTGTTCCATCCTTTTGGATCAAGTTCTTAGCAACAGTAAAATTATGTTGTATTATCAACTAAGGCATAGTCTGTGCAGATAAATATACTCAGGTTGCTTTTACATGTTTTTCTGACAGCTGTGTATGTATTTATAACCATTTTACAACATTTTACGAGATGTGTATATTCCCTCATATTTTAATTCTTTTGTATGTTGTTATTTCCTTATGGCACCTCAAAAGTCTACGTAGGAATTAAAGTTTGGGGCCTTGTATTCAAATTAGATGTGATCCCCTCTTCCTAACAGCTTCCCAGACTTAGCTCCCAACTGTTGGATGTGAATCATAGACGACTGTGAATCCAGTTTGAAACCAGGTAGGGATCAGAAGCAAAAACACAGCAGCACTTGATAAGTAGACATGAACAGACAGAACACAAACCGAAAGTTGGCAAAAGCCTGACAGCAAAGTACTGAATAAGGAGGCAGAGACACCATCAGGGTACAGGCCAAGGTCAGCAACATCTGAACAACAAACATAAAGCAGAATACAGGTCAAGGTAATTTAAACAGCTGGGCAGCAAAGTAACAGATCATAAGGTAGGATGCAGTCCAAACCACAGGCCCAGGTTACGAGTGGGCAATAATCCAGAGATGGGTCAGAGAGGGTCATACACAGGAAGATAAATATAGGGGGCCAGATCACAGATATTTATAGAACTAGTTTGCTAGTTTGCTAGAACCGCTTGCTTGCTTGCTTCCTTTTGACAGGTACCCATCCCCACTTCCGGGTGAGCTCGATGCAATGAGGTCCCCGAGGAGTTTGACCACCCTCCTCCTTCCCTGGCCACCGGGCCATTTACAAAGCGCAGCACGCTTAGCGCATGCGCAAAAGTAAACCGGCTATGAAGCCGCATGGCTTCACTTCCGGGTTCCCTTACAAGGAATGGCGGCAGCAGCACCCGAGAGCCTATTGAAAAATCATCTGGGGTGCCGACATCGCGGGATCCCTGAACAGGTAAGAGTTCTAATATTAAAAGTCAGAAGCTACAGTATTTGTAGCTGCTGACTTTACATTTTTTTGTGGGGGGTCTGAAGTTCTGCTTTAAAAAACAGTTTGTACCGATATGAATGCAAAGCGTGCACATGCGCCTCCATGTACACTGTTTAGTGCACTCACTAATACTCCACAGAGTCCACAGTGGCAGATCTCCAGAACTGGTGTTCTTAAGTGAGGACTGCAGGTCCCAGCAACCCCCCTACATGGATGTGACAGAAGTCAGATTTTCTCTCTGAGGTGGAAGGTTGAGGCCTTGTCTCAACTCCGTAAGCAGCTGGAAATTACTGCTGTGGCTTGTCTGGGTCTTTCCTTCTCCAATGAAGGCTGTCTTACTGGGCAGAGACCCCCCCCCCTTTTTATTATCAACACACGGAGAGAGGCAGAGCTCAGCAAAAAGTGGGGAAAACAGATTAACGGTTTCGCTATCTCAAGACCACAGATATTATTAAAGCAATGGCTAGTTCAAAGAGGAGTGCATCATGTTTGCAAATTTTCCCAATAAAGACTTCCATTGTTCAAAGACTTTCATGAGCCAATGACAAGCTCTATTTATCTACACAGAAAAACCTATCTATCATGTTAACACTGCATGTGTAACATTATCACCGGCATTAGTTTGTGAAAAGTAACAGGATTTCCTGTCCAGGTGGACAAGTGCATTCATACACTTTGATACATTTATAGACTCAGTAATCTATACCAAAGTAGAGAATTGGTATTTGCTGTAGGAAAACGCCTTACTGAGGTATGGAATTGCTGAGCATAGAGGTATATCTGATGTAACGGATTCCTTACAGATCTAAATGGCCAAATGCAAGGATTTAACAGCTGTATGCAAATTGGAATACATGTCTTTTTTATATTAGCTATATTTGCACTATATACCAGGGGTTATTAATGTGCCAATGGGGTGTAAAGCAATGATATTTGATTACAGTCTTGAATTGAGGAGCAATCCCTATTTGGGATTTGGGATAAATCAAGACATGTGAATACCGTCTGTTTTAGGAGGCTTTAGTGTGCTACACATTGATTATAGCTAGGGCTTTTGATTGCTTTAGTCCTTTCTGAACATAACATGTATGGTCATAATGACCAGATTTCAAAATAAAAACCTAAGTATTTGTTTGCTTTTCTAAATGACAAATTGTTTGTGAAAGAACGTTTTTTTTTTTTTTTTTTTTTTTAAGGTTTACCCAATAAGGATTGATAATTTACTGAAAGTGGAGCTATCCACTGTAATGTTCTGCAATAATAAAGTAATTTATGAAAACAAATGCCCAAGATTTTTGTAGTGTAAAAGTGAATTTTTACTTTTGAATATGAAAATACTGCACAGAAAGATATATTTTTTCCAAGGCAATCTAACACAATAAAGTAGAATTCAAGAACATAGGAAACATATTTTGGATAGGTCAACAATTACACATTAAATATTATGATAGTACTGTATACACAGTATAACAAAAAAGACTAGTCACTGGTAAATACAGTCTGTTATGTACACAAAAATCCATGGCTACACTTACTGGTAACGGTATTTCCAAAAATCTTCCAGAACAGCTACTTGAGAGATTATTGTCTCTGCCTTCAACAGGAAACACAAACCAGAAAGAGATTAAAAAGCTCCTACCTGCCCTCATCCTCAGTTGTCGCACAGTAAAGTAAAGAACCTCCACCAATATACACAAAGGTGATTTTGTGGTCAAAAAGCAATAATATCAAACACCAACACTTTAAACAAAAAACATCTGGGTGGGAATATGGACACTGTCCTGAAAGATTTCCAGAAATACCATTACCAGTAAGGGTAACCATGGTCTTCCCAAATCATCTTCCAGGACAGCTATTTGAGAGGATAAACAAGTAAACATTACTTTAGGTGGGGGGAATATTGCCAGCAACACCTTCCTTCTAAAGGATGAATCCTGGCTGGACAATATCTTGAAATGGTAGCACTTCCCGAAGGCATGGCTTGGGGACCATACAGCAGCAGTAGAGATGTCTTCCCTTGAAGCACTTGCACTCTTTGCTCCTGATGAGGCCATTGACTTTGAGGAGTGAGCTCTAACACTAGCAGGTAGTAACTGGCCAGAACAGACGAATGCTGGAATATTAGTATCCATCCATCCTAATCAATGAGACCATGGTGCTCTAGGAGGCACTGAGACCTGGATGGAATCACTACATAAGGCAAACCATAGATTAATAGTTTTTCTTTCCTTCCACCATGAGTAGAAGGACTGTGCAATACTGACCATTCATGCCTCCTGCAGCGCTATTGTATTCTGCCAATGGGGAGGGGAGGGGGGTTGCGGAGAACCTTTTGATCCATGTATGGCTGGCCTATAACTAGAAGTTGTCAACATCTTTGTCAATCTAATTTCTAGGAAACCCAAAAAGGTCAACACATGTACCTTTAGAGTACTGGGCAACAAAGCCTTTTTAAATCTGAAGTTAATCTAGAACTGTAGGAATCAAATGCGACTGTATGCCATTTTTGTTTTGCCAGGAATAAAAACATCTGCCAAACTTTATTTTATAGTTTTCTGGTATTCACATTACGGCTAAGGAGAGTAGTGGTAATTCTCTTTCTAAACATCCTCTTTTACTCAGAATCCTCCTCTCAGGCTCCAGCCAATCAGGTGGAAGAACCGAGAATTCAGGTGGAACACCAGTCCCTGTGATAATTAATCTAGAAATATAGAAACATAGAAAAGTGATGGCAGAAAAAAGACAGAGTACCCCATTGAGTCTGCACATTTCTTTTCTTCTTTTTTTTTTATACATGTTTTGTATTTTTTTTTTCTGTTAACTTTTTTGTCTAAGAATAGATTTGTGTTTGTCCCAAACATGTTTGAAGCCATTTACCGTTGTCTGGTTCACTACCTCTGCTGGAAGTTTATTCCAAGCATCAACTACCCCTACAGTAAAATAATACTTTCTAAGATTCATTTTAAGCTTTCCTCCAGTTAGTTTAAGGTCATGTCCCCATGTTCTTGATTTTGGTTTCATATTAAAAAAAACTGCCCACCTGAACCTTATTCACCATTTGGACGATTCTGTAGAGCCCAGGGAGAACCCACTGTCAGGGACTTCAGAGCTCCTTTTTGTACCCATGGGGATATCAAAATTAGTTCTGCTTGCCCTTGATTATCTTCCTGATTACTAGGAGTAGCAAAGATATTGAGGGAAAGCATAGTCCTTAACAGCAATATAAATCTACCTACTAGCCTTTCATCTGTTTAAGATATACAATGACCATGTATATTCATGGTGCCCTTTGTTTGTCTATACAGTCAGTCTATAGTAGAATAAATGTTCACATTCCACTGTCAGATGTTCCTGTTTCTTTGAAACATAAGGCAAGCTGCCTGGTACTGCACAGGTTAATGTATGACCTCTGTCTGTAGGCTAAAAACTGACACCTCTTGTGAAGAAACTACAAATTCCACAATCCTTGGGACTTCCAGTGCTGCTGCAGGTGAAAACTAAACAGTAATTAGATGAGATTAGATTAGTTTTAGGTGAAGGTGAAAGCAATTAACAGAGCTTACTATGCTGAAAGAGATGTGTTTTTTTCATAAAACGTGTGTGAGGCACACAGGGAGATGGCAAGGCATGCATGACACAAAAGAGGAAGTTGCTTGTCCCTCTGGTGAAATAGGAACAGAGTAGGCGGATCCATGGATGGACAACGGAGAATCATTAAGCCCTGACATCCCAACCTGCACCACCACACGTGAAACCACTATTACAGGGTAAGGCAAACAAGTGACAACTGAAAGTCTACAACCCAAACACATCAGTTCCTCCACAAATGGACATCATAAAAACCCTTATGCAAATGGCAGATTCTAATCCTGTTATAAGCAGGATGCATTTCTCATACAAAGCTTGCTATAGGAATTAGAAAGTCAAATTTTACAACCTGCACATTCTTAATAGGATAGATTACCTTAAAAATCTAATTAATAAAATAGAATGGTGCCAGAGTATGGACGCCCATGCTTTTAAGTGGCCCGGAGGAAGTAAACATCCCGTGTGTCATCATCTGTTTCTGCCAATGTCATCTTGGGCTACCCTACAGGGAACATGCACATATCCACTATACTACTGGAAAAATGCAGGAAGAAACCCTACAGGGAGACCGATGATCAACAGTGCCACTGCCGCATCAGAAGGAACAGGCCAAAAAAGCAACAGGCTGCTGGAGTTGCCTGCATCAGCCAAGCAGCAATGTCTTTAGGGAAAAAAATCCTCAGGTAAGCAAATTGACCAGGAACACAGGCACACCAGGACCTGAGGGCCACAAATATTAGAGCCAGGGAAACAAAACAAATATGATGACGTGTACTTCTGGATGGTCAGAAACACAAAACAAATGAGGATGAAGGGGAGGGAGGGGATTTGTAATCTCTTTCTGGTTTGTGTTGTGTTTAAGGCAGAGCCAGTCATCTATCAAGTAGCTGTCCTGGAAGAAGATTTAGGAAAATAAAGGTATATGAGATATATGGGTATATGGGATATAAAGAAAACATACTGATTTACCAAAGATCATTAAAGTGATATTAAAGTCTTGTTTTTTTTCTTTTTTTGGTTTAAAAATAACAAACATGCTATACTTACCTGTTCTGTGCAGTGGTTTTGCACAGAGCAGCCCTGATCCTCCTTCTCTCATGTCTGTCGCTGGTGCTTCTGGCCCCTCCCTTCTGCCGAGTGCCCCCATCGCAAGCAGCTTGCTATGGGGGCACCCGAGGCAAGCTGTTGATCTGTGTGTCCATTCAGAAATGGAGGCGGTGGTTGGCACCACCCCCTCTCTCTACTAATTGGCTCACTGACTTGGATTGACAGCAGTGGGAACCAATGGTGACAGCTGCTGTCTCCGCCAATGAGGAGGGAGAGTCGCGGACACGTAACCATTAGGGTGCTAAGGGGGCTGCTTAGGGTAAAAATCCTTCTGCCTTTAGAACCACTTTAAGTAAAGCAATCCTATGCAACATAGTCAGGTTGAATTACTAAGGGTAAATATACGGTGCACTGCAAGTGCAATTGCTCCAGAGCTTAGTAAATTAGGTAAACTTTCCACTTTGCAAAGAATACTCAATCACATGCAAGGAAAAGAAAAAAAAATAAAATTTTTGTCTGTACATGATTGGATTATAGAAATCAGCAGAGCTTCCCCTCAGATCTAAAGCAAATTCATTTGACTAATGCCCAGTACACACGTGCAGATTATCTGAAGACTTTTGTCTGCAGACTTACCAAAACCATATAATATGAGGTCAAACCTAAACACTTTCAATTTGTATGCAATCCGGCAGGCCCTTGCACTACATAGAAAAGGTAAATCTGAAGACAAAAGTCTTCAGATAATCTGCACGTGTGTACGGGGCATTATATTTGCCAGTATATTAGCCTTTAGTAAATCAACCTTCCAGTGTCTATATCACAAAACAAATACATACTGTATCTTTAAAACAGTAGGATATAGTCATATAAACGACTTTTGCGAAACCATGGACTTTATGGGCAACAAACTACAACAATTTACAAACAATCATAAATTGTATTACACATATTTCTAAAACATAGAAGTACATTTAAAATCTGACAGTGAACATGCAACCCAAATTAAGATGTTGACACCAACTACAACACCATAAACCCATTCTTTTACATAGTATGAGTCCAGAGGTGATGCTGTGGTGCTGAGCAGAGAAGGCGGGAAACCTGTCAGCAGAGTTCAGCATGCGTGCGAGGAGAGTGCAGCGTGGGAAGAGCGAGCAGTGAGCGAGCATGAGAGGAGACTATCCTGAGCGGACCCCCCCTTCTGTTGAGGTGGCGGGAGACCAGGGGACCAGAAGAGGCGGCAGGTAATCGGGTGAAAGGCGGGACCAAGGGATTCTAATGGGCCATACACACTATAAGATTTTCTGAAGACTTTTTCCTTTAGACTTACCAAAACCATATAATATGAGGTCAAACCTAAACACTTTCAATTTGTATGCAATCAGGCAGGCCCCTGCACTACATAGAAAAGGTAAATCTGAAGGAAATATAACCACAAAAGTTGGATAGTGTGTATTCAGCTTAAGAGCTGACCGAGAGCTGACCAAGGCTGACCGAGAGCTGACCGAGGGTGGCGGGTAAGTGAAAGTATAGGGGCGGGAGCAGGGTAGGAGACTGACAGAGGGACTGAGGGCGGAGGATTCACTGTTAGCCTACAAGTGTCATTGCCAGTGTCAGTGTCAAGTTAAAGGGGCGGCTGTACAGGAGCTCAGAGACACAGATTAGATAAGTATAGACTGAAACTGTGACTGAGTGCCTGAGTACCCGTGCGTTAGTACCCAAACGTGTGTGCCTGAGTACCTGAGTACCTGAGTGTGAGTGCCTGAGTACCCGAGCGTGTGTGCCTGAGTACCTGAGTGTGAGTATCTAAGACTGAGTACTGTGTACCTGAGTGTGAGTTGTGAAAAAAATTCCACACAGTTCATTATTATTATTTTTCACCTATGTAATTTTTTTTTTTTTTTAATCCTTTATTGGATGTGTTTATGTCCATGTAATTTATTGTTTAGCGCACTAGTTTAACTTTTTTTCACCACTTTATTTATTCCATAAGGTTTGGAATCCTAGTTGCTGCTATTCATAATTTGAGTTAGCGCACCATATTTTCTTATTTCATACCTGAGTGTGAGTGCCTAAATGTGAGTGCCTGAGTGTGAGTACCTGAGTACCTGAGAGTCAGTATCTGAGCGTGAATGCTGTGTACGTGAGTGTGAGTGCCTGAGTATCTGAGCGTGAGTATCTGAGCATGAGTACCTGAGTCTGAGTACCTGAGTGCCTAAGTGTGAGTGCCTGAGTCTGAGTACCTTACCGTGAGTATCTGAGCGTGAGTCCCTAAGTCTGAGTACCTGAGTGTAGTGCCTGAATGTGAGTGCCTGAGTGTGAGTACCTCAGTGTGAGTACCTGAGTCTGAGTACCTGAGTACCTGAGTGTAGTGCCTGAATGTGCGTGCCTGAGTGTGAGTACTTGAGCATCTGAGAGGGAGTATCTGAGTGTGAGTGCCTGAGTACCAGAGTTTGAGTGCCCAAGTGTGAGTACCTGAGTACCTGAGCGTCAGTATCTGAGCGTGAATGCTGTGTACCTGAGTGTGAGTGCCTGAGTATCTGAGCGTGAGTATCTGAGCATGAGTACCTGAGCATGAGTACCTGAGTACCTGAGTCTGAGTACCTGAGTGCCTGAGTGTGAGTGCCTGAGTCTGAGTACCTGACCGTGAGTATCTGAGCGTGAGTACCTGAGTCTGAGTACCTGAGTGTAGTGCCTGAATGTAACGCTCCGGCGTTTGTTTAGTGAACTGGATTTGCAGCTGCAGAATTTCCACTCAGTAGTCGTGTAGAGATGTGTTGAATTACCATATCCAACTCTCCAGACTCATCATTGTGGCCCAGCCTGCCTCAGCATGCAAATATACAGACACTCAGATAAGATGTTCCTGGAGTGATAGTTGTATACGATAGTATAGAGGTGATGTGCTGAAAGGACAGGCGTGAGTAGTGATAGCAATGATAGGCACTCAATAGTAATGTTCAGGAGTGTAAGCAGATGGTGATAGATAGTATGCAGATAGGTTAGCAATCATGTACAAGTAACAGGTGGTAGGGGACAGCAGATGAAGTGTACAGGATTTGCTAACTTAGTGCAAGGATATAGATGGTAGTAGACTCAAGAGCTAGCAATCTATGTAACAGTGCAGATGATAGAAATAGTAATGCATAGATAGCAACAGTCCTTAGTATGCAAGAGTAGATAGTGTAAGTTGATAGGAAGGAATCCCCTGTGGGGTACTTATCACTAGTAGGTTTAGAGAGATGAGGGGTCCGGTAATGAGATAAAGATCAGGTAGCGAGATACAGGATCAGTAGCGAGATACAGGATCAAGTAGCGAGACTCCGGTCTATCCAGATACTGGGGAAATAGCTGGAAGCTTCGGCAGCGTCAGACAAGGCTGTATAACAAGCGGTTTGCACGAACACCTTGTGAGTGAAAGCCGACGATTGAAATAGCCGCTCAGAGCGGCGCCTAGTGATGACGTCATGCGGCTTAAAGAGATAGGCAGGTATATGCGTTCCACCTAGCTGAAAAGGTGGGACGCAATGCGGAAGAAATGGGCTGGAAGGGTACCGAAGGTACCAGAATCTTACACTGAATGTGAGTGCCTGAGTGTGAGTACCTCAGTGTGAGTACCCGAGTCTGAGTACCTGAGTACCTGAGTGCAGTGCCTGAATGTGCATGCCTGAGTGTGAGTACTTGAGCAACTGAGAGGGAGTATCTGAGTGTGAGTGCCTGAGTACCAGAGTGTGAGTGCCCAAGTGTGAGTGCGTGAGTGCCTGAGCGTGAGTGCCTGTGCATGAGTACCTGTGCGTGAAAGCCGAGCATGAGTGCCCGAGAGTGAGTGCTGAGCATGAGTACCTGAACCTGGGAGCCTGAGTACCTGAGTGTGAGTGCCTGATTGTTGTAAAGTACCTGTGAGTGAGTTCCAGAGTGCTGTAGAGTACCTGAGAAATTAGAGTCAGGAAGCTTGAAAACAGCTACACAGGACAAAGTTAAATTTCAAAATCCCCATTAGTTTAAATTAGTAGGTACAATGCCCGGCGGGTGTGGAGATGCGACTCGGTGCACATCTTGTGGCATGTATAAGTTCCTCGATCAGGTGATCGAGGGCGAATACAGCTGCACAAAATGTAAGCATGTTGCTTCCCTGGAATATCAGGTCCTGAATCTAGAGAAGCAGCTGGCAACACTGAGAAGAATCTCCATACTGAAGGAGAGATGGAAACGTACCCGTCAGGTGCAGGCAGGGGCCTGCACAGAGGAGGGCGGAGATACAAGGGTGCAGGCATCGGAGCAGAGAAGTTGGGTGACAGTTAGGAAGGGTAGAAGGGACCAAGGCCGGCCCTGGGCTGGAGCATCCCAATAAATACGCCCTGTTGCGTGATGTTGGGGACACCAGTCAGGGACCAGCATTGCTGGAGCAGAGCGATGCCCCTAGCTGCCAGAGGATGAACTCCTCCTGTGAGGGTGGGAGCAAGGGAAAGGAAAGACAGGTTCTGGTGGTAGGGGGACTCAATTATTAGAAGGACAGAGAGGCAATCTGTCACAAAGACTGTAAGTGCCGAACTGTCTGTTGTTTACCGGGCGCTCGGGTTCGGCACTTCACGTATCTGGTGGACAGATTATTGGGTGGGGCTGAGGAAAACCCAGCTGTCATGGTACACGTTGGTACCAATGACAAAGTCAGAGGGAGATGGAGAGTCCTTAAAAACGATTTCAGGAACATAGGAGCTAAATTGAGGAGTAGGACCTTCAAGGTAGTATTTTCAGAAATACAACCTGTACCTCGAGCCACACCAGAGAGGCAGCGGGAGATTAGGGAAGTTAACAAGTGGCTGGGGAGCTGGTGCAGTAAGGAGGGTTTCTCCAGGAACTGGGCCGACTTCTCAGTCGGCTACCGGCTCTGTAGTAGGGACGGATTGCACCTAAATGGGGAGGGTGCAACCGTACTGGGTGAGAAGATGGCAAACAAGTTAGAGGGGCTTTTAAACTAGGTGATGGGGGGAGGGTACAGATGTAGAATTACCCAGCGGGGAGCAAGGTTCAGTGGGCTCAAATGGGGACATTAGCGGTATGGTGTTCAGAGTTCCTAAACCCAAGGTAGGTATGGGGAAACATCGCAAGACCAGCCCAAAAACAACATCAAATGAGGATATAGTATGCAACCAGAGAAAATGACAAGGTTTGTATACCAATGCTTGAAGCCTGGCCAGCAAGATGGGAGAGCTGGAGCTGCTGATGTATGAGGAGGACTTAGATTTTGTGGGGATTTCAGAGACTTGGTTTGACAGCTCTCATGGTTGGCTGGTGACCATTTATGGGTATTCCCTTTACTGCAGAGATAGAGAAGGTAACAAAGGGGAAGGGGTATGTCTGTATATTAAGAACTATGTACTAGTAAATAGAAGGGACAATATTAATAATGGAGCTAAGGAGGAGGTAGAATCCCTATGGGTAGAACTTCAAAGGGAAGGCATTATGGGGAAAGTAATATTGAGCGTATGCTATAGGCCCCCAAACAAGAGGGAGGAGGGGGAAGCAGACCTCCTTTCACAGATTTGATTGGCAGCAAGGATGGGAAATGTAATTATAATGGGGGACTTTAATTATCCAGATATAGACTAGGCGGAAGGAACCACGCATTCATCCAAGGCTCGGCAGTTCCTAAATGTCTTGCAGGATAATTTTATGGGTCAGATGGTGAATGCACTGACAAGAAACAATGAGGTACTTGACCTACTGATTACCAACAATACAGACCTGATCACGGACATAGAAATACAGGGCAACTTGGGAAACAGTGAACATAGGTCAATTAGTTTCAGTATTAATCATAATAATAGGAAATACAAGGGTAATACAAGGACACTGAATTTCAAAAGAGACAACTTCCCTGCGCCCTTTGCTAGAAAATATCAAATGGGATAAAACCCTAGGAACAAAAAACACAGAAGAAAAATGGGAGTGCTTCAAGAACATACTAAACATAGGGATTGGCCAGTGCATTCCAAAGGAAAATAAATTTAAAAGAGCAAAAGTATACCCAGGGTGGCTAAACTCCAACATAAAAATGCATATAAATACTAAAGAAAAGGCATTAAAAAATACAAGGCTGAGGGGTCATTGGCAGCATTCAAACATTACAAGGAGTGCAATAAGAAATGTAAAGGCAAAATCAAGGCAGCTAAAATAGAACACGAGAGACATATAGTGGAAGAGAGTAAAAAAAAAAACCCAAGAAATTCTTTAAGTATAAAAATAGTAAGAAAGTAAGACCAGAACATATTGGCCCCATAAAAGACGATGAAGGGAATCTGGTGTCATGGACATGCAATAGTGTCTGGTAGCTTACCTTTCCTCATGTCTACATTAGAGGCCAGACTCTTCCTTCTGGCTGCTTTTATCATCTCTCTTCCCTGTTTGGCTCCACCCCAGGCCATTCCAGGAAGTCTGTATTAACCAGCGCAATGCAGGTCTGCTTTGCTGTTCAACAGTGTTTGTTAGTTGTTTCCTGTCTGCCGTGTGCTTTATCTACCTTTCTGTGTACCGACTTTGGCTTGTCTCTGACTACTCCTGTTTGTCTGTGACCCTGACCTTTGGCTTGTCCCTTGGTTTCCCTCGTCTGCCTGTTGTCCCGACCTTGGCTTACCCATCACTATCCCTTGTGTCCTGAGTGGCTGCTTCCCCTCTCTCCCTACGGAGCGTGACCCGGGGGACCCCAGGGGCCGCGACCTGGGCCCAGCTGCAGCCAAGTCCATCCTCACCACTAGAGGCTCTCGTGAACACCTGCTGGGTCTTAGACTCCGCGCCCTGGGGAATCTTGGGTTCACGTTTCTGTCCATCCGCAGCGGTCAGCTACTGGGTTCACTACCTTGTGGTGCACCCCTGCCTCCAACAGGGTGCAGTTGTCACCTGGCCACAGGTGACCTGACATCTGGTCACAGAGGACACTGAAAAAGCAAAAGTGCTAAATAATTTCTTCTCTTCAGTCTTCACAAAATAATTGGGGGGCTACACTAACCCAGCTTGTAATGCTAAATTAAATAATACACCTCAGGAAGTACCCCCGTGGTTAACAGAAGGTATACTTAGAACTAAACTAGATAAACTTAACGTAAATAAATCACCGGGACCGGATGGCTTGCACCCAAGGGTTCTTAAAGAATTCAGTCAGGTGATAGCCAGACCTTTATTGTTGATCTTTATGGATAGTCTACAGATGGGTATGGTGCCAGCTGATTTGAAAAAAAGGCAACGTGGTACCAATATTTAAAAAAGGGCCGAGATATATGCCAGGTAACTATAGACCTGTCAGCCTAACATCAGTAGTCTGCAATATTTTGGAGGGGATGTTAAGGGAGTATATACAAGACTTTAGTAATGAAAATGGTATTATTAGTAATAATCAGCATGGATTCATGAAAAATCGTTCTTGCCAGACCAATCTATTAACATCTTACGATGAAGTGAGCTGCCATCTAGATAAAGGAAGGCCTGTGGATGTGGTGTATCTGGACTTCGCAAAGGCATTTGACACAGTTCACCACAAAAGTCCAGAGGGTGGTGATAAATGGGGAGTACTCGGATGGGGCGGGTGTGGAAAGCGGGGTCCCCCAAGGATCTGTCCTGGGACCAATCCTGTTTCATTTATTCATAAATGTTCTAGAGGAGGGGATATCTAGCACAATCTCGGTATTTGCGGATGATACTAAACTAGGGCAATAACTTCTATACAGGATGTGGAAACCTTACAAGCAGGCCTGAACAAAATGATGGGGTGGGCAACTACATGGCAGATGAGGTTTAATGTTGAAAAATGTGAGGTAATGTACTTAGGCGTCAGAAACACAAACACAAGCTACTCACTAGGGGGGGAACCTCTGGGTGAATCTAAGATCGAAAAGGACCTGGGGGTCCTAGTGGACAATAGGCTTGGCAGTGGCATGCAATGCCAAGCCACTGCAAGCAAAGCCAACAGAATACTGACATTTATAAAAAAAGGGATTCACTCCAGAGATAAAGAGATTATTCTCCCACTCTACAAGACTCTAGTCCGGCCACATCTGGAGTATGCCGTCCAGTTCTGGGCACCGGTCCTAAGAAAGGATGTGCTGGTACTGGAGAGAGTCCAGAGAAGGGCAACAAAAATAATTAGGGGAATGGAGGATCTAAGCTATGAAGAAAGACTACAAGCATTGAACCTATTCTCTGCGGAAAAGAGATGCTTGAGAGGGGTTATGTTATCAATATACAAATACTGTACTGGTGACCCTAGCGTAAGGAACAAACTTTTCAGAGAAAGGGAATACAATAAGACAAGTGGCCACTCACTAAAACTAGAGGAAAAACGGTTTAACCTTAAAATACGTAGGGGGTTCTTCACTGTCAGAGCAGTGGGGAAGTGGAACTCTCTTCCACAAGCAGTGGTATCAGCAGGGAACATGAATAGTTTCAAAAAATTATTAGACAGTCACCTTAAAGACCACAACGTACAGGGGTATACAATGTACGGTTAACATCAAACACACACACACATCATAGGTTGAACTGGATGGACTAATGTCTTTTTTCAACCTCACTAACTATTTAACTATGTAACTATGTATGAGCGCCAAAGTGTTATGACTGCCGTTATCCAGGCAGGTTTGGTGTAGGTTCATGTAGCTTGTTCAAGCTCTACATGTTTCACGCTGCTGCACTTCGTCAGGAGCTTAAGCAAGAATTCTGTGTAAATAGAAATGTATGGTAAGTACCTAATGGACAATATACATCCAAAATTATCACACATCGCATTAGTCATCATCTATCTGGTTGGCACAGAGGTCCAGGCAATACACCAATATAGGAGGGGCAACACACATCATACACAAAGGTAGGGTTAGTACCAGTGCATGAACATGTTTTCACATGCCAAGGCAACATTGAAATCTATCACAGTGTTGTGCAGAAAAATATGTGCTTCTACCAAGTAATTACTTTGTTGTTGGTAATACCTCTTGATGATCAGTATGAGTATACATAAACACTTTTTACATCCATTGTAATTACCAAACAGGATCTAATGTCAGTATTCCTTTCAACTTAAGAAAGTGTGATGTATTTTTCAACACAGCTTACACTTTGCAAACCAGGGGTGCAAATCTTTCCTAGAAGACTGAATCAATGTTGGTCTGCTACTTTATGGCAGATAGGAAAAAATCTATGTAAAATGGAGGTACAAAATAAAAACTTGTGTTACTGGGTGTAACGATTGTAAGTACTTTGTTAATTCCTTCAGATTATTATTGTTTGTTAAAGTGGAAATAAACCCTCCTATATAGCCAAGGAAGCTGCCATGTTAGCCTCTGTTTGATCTGCAGTTGCTATGGCGCTGCACATCTTATTGGGTAACTTTATGGGTTTAGTTCCTCTTTAAGGCAGCATTTATTTTTCAGCTATTGCTTTGTCTACTCCTGTTTTAGGATCACTTAAAGGAGAAATTTGGGGTTCATAAAGAAAACAAACTTCCATACTCACCTCTATGCTGCAGCTCGGGTGTGATGCTTCAGCTGTCCAAGATTGGTTCTAAGACCAAGAACTGAACAATCACATGACTGCTGCTTGCCAGTCTTCTCTCTGTTCCTTTAGCGCTCACTGGAGCATATGGTCAGAGAGGTGGCGAGTGCAGCTGGCTCTGAGAGCCGGAACCAGCTGTCAATCTGTCAATCAAGGTGGGTGGATCCTGACAATATTGTTGGGATCCTTCCAGAGCCTGGAGTGGTTCTGCCACATCAACTGACAGTGGGCTATAACATGCTATAATCTGCAAAACTCCTGTGACTTATAAGGGAAGTAAGGTCAAAAACTATTTGGCCATAATTCTCCTTTTTTTTTTTTATATTTTTAGTAATTTTTACTTGAAAAAAGGAAACACGACATTTCTCTTTTAATAACATTCTATACATCACAGTGTCATTGAGCTAATCCAACGTTTATGTAACATTCTGATCAGTAGTATTGTCTACCTTGGTTGCAAATGACCCTAGTGTACTCTCAAAATCAGCAATTCATTTCTTCACATTATTTCATTATTGTTTCTACAATGGTGTATATTGTAATTGGAATAAGCTTACCTTTTTGGTAGCATTCTTTGTTGTGCATTATCATGCTTATGTGCAAAGTGAATTTTAAGCCACAAAATAAGAAAAAATAATATATAAAACCTGTTTTAAACTTAAATTTAGAACATGGCTCAAAAACACAACTGTTTAACATTTAACCGTACCTTGATTAAGCTATCATGACTGTAAGGTATAGTACAGAAATATATACCATGGAAAAGAGAAAAAAAAATCAATTAGTAATATTAGGTATTTATGAAACCCAAAGATTTAGTCATAAAAGGTCATAGTCGGCTTTTGAAACTTTTTTTTTTTTTTTTTAATGAACATTGCTATGACTCTTTGCAATCCAGATAAAATCATTTGAAGTATTTATTTTTGGTTAGGTCAAGGTACTAGAGCAATTATTGTGAAACTTTTGCCCTTTTTGACTTCAAAGGAATATATTCAGTAATGAAGCTACATCACACACATTACTGATTACAGATTGGACTGTTTCTGATTTATATTCCTATTGCTCTTGTAGGTGACATTTTGTTACTAAGTTATTTTTTCAGGAAGTTATTGATTTGACCATTCCTATGGTCAAAACAAGTGCTTTTAGGCAGGATGAGATTTGAGTTTAGTTCAACCATTTGTCACGATAGTAACCAGATACCAATCATGCACTGCCTGGCATTTGAACTGAGGTCAGAAGGGCTAATATTCTGTTTGGGTTTTTTTTTTTTGTTCTTATCTCCTCCATATAAAAGTCAGGGTTCCCAGGAGCAAAAAGTGTGTATGGAGAGTTGGAGTAGATAGGGAAGAAGGAGGAAGAGATAGTTGCTGTTAGACAGTGCTGCTAACCTATACTATATACAGTACTATAAAGTGCTGTATTTTGCTACCATTTCCATTTCTCTCTTATTGTGTACCCACTTTGGTGTTCACAGTGCATAGACCCAATATGTTAGTTGTTGTTTAGCTGTTGCCCCTCCTTGCAAATTTTGATTTGTTTTTCATTATTTCTACTTATATATCTTTTCTACTTTCAGTTAGGTTTAAAAAAGAAAATCATAGTGTTTGGGGTTTAGATTTATAAAGGTTGTTCCTTGAAATTAATGGATTTAGAGTTGGGTCTTAGTGTTTTAGATTTCATTATTTTAGGTACTATATTTTATATAAACATCAATTTAACAGGGCCTTTTTTTTTTTTTTTTTTTTTATCAAGAGGTTTCAGCATGAAGATCAGCATTAGACAACACAGAGTAGGACCAAGCATAGGCTTTGCCCTTGCTGTAAGTATCCAGCAGTATTCTTCATCAGGCAGTTCCCCAGCTAATAAAGCAGAAAAAAAATTGTCACCTAATCACCCCCATACCCAGCATCTCGGTGCCAGCTTAGCAAAATCACTGGCTTTGCAGCTGTTGCTATGGTAATTAATGGATTGTGCCCCCTATCCTAACTTTGGTGACTGTCCTACACTACAGTGGCAGGTAATTAGCTGCCATTTTTAATCTAGAAGGTCATCTCTGCCCTCCACCAGAATGTGGAAAGTAGTGTCTCCATTTCACTGGAATACAAGTGGTAAGGTCCACATGACCAAACACACATGGTCAGCAATTACAGGCGGGGATGTTATATCACTTTTAAGGCACAATGGGTAAATTTGCTATTGACTAGAAAGGATGCATGATATGGCACACCACTGGAACTGGTAGTGCCACCCCATGTCCTACACCTTGGTGATGGTGACAGCTCAGTCACCTCTACCCTCTCCTCCTCAATGGCTTCTATGCATTGACTGCTCAGAACCACCAGTCCCTCTTTAGTCACCAAGAGGCTACGCAATGGTCAAGGCATAATTCTGCCATGCTGTTTTCCAGATAGCATTCTTGAGGGGGGGTGGGGGGGTCATGCTAGACCAGAAATTCTATCAGCTCTTTAGTTAGGGACAGGCTGAGAGGTAGCTGACCCACTGCCATCTTGTGCCAAGCACAGTTATAACATGCACTTGCCTTGCACACATCCTGAACTTGGTGGTGCAGTAGTTCCTCGTTAGGTACCCTGGTTTCCATGATGGTTTGCAGCCACTTTAGTCAGCCATTCCTAGTGAGTGTTCACTTCGCCAAAATGCAGTGGCCCCACAAATTTCCTGAAAACTGCCTGAAATCTAATACACTTACACCCTGGAACTCAACATTGGCCATGCTGCAGTGGCTGCACCTGCAACAGCAGACTGTCAACAAGTATTTGTGTGAGTACAGGATGAGGACAGGTTCTGGGGTGCTTGGGTTTCTTTTCACCATGTTAGTGGTTCCTGATTCAGAACATGTATACCATGATGCCACCATTGCATAGTGTAATTCACCAGACACTGGAGGCACAGCGGCAGAGGAAGAGAAGGACTTCCTGGTATTTCAGGCCAGCAGAATCTTTTTACAACTTACTTCATTCCTTGGAGGCAGAGACAGCAGCTGGAACATGAAGAGTATAAGGAAGAAGTAAAGGGTGCAAGCAGTGAGAAGGAGGACATAGGGTAGGCTTTCAGGGGTACATTAATACTTACCAAACCTCATGTTTTTAGGCTCAACCCATTGAGGATATTTTTATTCTTGGTGACACTGATGACTCAGGGACCTCTGCTGTAAGCATTTGTGGCAAATATCCTCATTCATGCTGAAGTACTTGAGCAATGACCCCAGAATTTGGGCCATGTAGGAGAAGTAACACTTTTTTGCCACCTTTTTGATACACTGAAACATAGAAGAGTGACAGCAGAAAAAAGATCAAGTGTTCCATCAAGTCTGCACCATTTTTTTATATATATTTATTTCTTGGGGTTTTTTTTACTTTTTTTTAGATCTATGGATGCACAATACAAGAGGAAAATGGCAGATCTCATGCTGCCACCCAAAGAGAGCAAACCATGAGAGGGTAGAGGTGCTGTAGAAGAATATTTTTAGCCACCTTTCTAGAGAGTGGCAGGAACTCCTTTCATGGCCAACATGCTTTCATCCCTAAGGTCACTGAAAGGAGGAGCAGTGGTGTTATCTTTCAGAACACTCTGGCCATGCCTAACTGTTGGCAGAGGTCCACAGACAGTGCCTAAACCATACGATCTTGGAATACCTGGGGTCCAAGTCAGACGTGGCTCACCTTTAAACCAAGAACCACATCGACTTTTGAGTGGCCAGAACTTGCACAGTAATCAACAGAGATGTTGGCTTGTCCTGAAACCAATATGCTGTAAGAGAGGACATTTATCACTGACATGGTTCTGTAACAAAGATTATTCTGCCTGTTCCTTTACAAAATTGACTGGCTCACTTTTATTAAAAAAAGTGTTAATCCTTAATAAGCAATGACTACAAAACTCCTGTTGCTGTTGCTGGTGCTAATGACTACATTTTGGCTTGGAAAGGGCCCCAAAAAATTATTATAACTAACACCATTCTGATACCACTACTGGCCTGCCACTTTTACCAGCTCCTACCACTTCTTCTAGCCTGCCAACATTAGCATCTGCTGCCACACATGCTCGCCTGTCACTATTACTAGCTCTTTCCACTCTTGCTGACCTTCCACCATTACTAGATCTTTTCACTGCTACTTGCCTCCCCGCACTATTACCCCTGCCACTGTTGCTGACCTGCCACCATACCAATCCCCTGCCACCATTACCATCTGTTTACACTGCTACTGACCTATAACCATTACGTGTGCTACCTTTACAACTCTATTCTGATGCTCCAGCACTGTAAATGGGCCACACAATTTTTTCAGTTTGCCCTCAGCTGCAAAATTTGAAAACTTTTAATTTTGCATTGCTCCTCAAAGTTTTCAGCCTATTCTAGGGATAAGGCACTGTAAAGGTGCCACACACTATAGTTTCCACAGCTGGACCTCAGCTTGAAAATGTATAGTGTTTTTGCTGCAGGGTAACTCATGCTCTGTGTCTCCTTGTTTGCAGCCTATTCCATTGTTCCGACATTTAAAAGTCTTTGTCAATATTGTCTCTCTGAAATAGTACACTAATTATGATTTGTTGGCCTTTTAGAAAAGTCTTACATACTGAGCACAGGCTAAGTAAACATTTGCTGTTATTTTTCCTGAAATATTACACTGTAAAAATTAATTTTTGATTAAATGTTGCCTGGTATTTCTCTTGTTCAAAATGCAACCAGGTAAAGTGTTTGAATATATGTATGGATTCAGCACAATATTTTGCTGTTTTTTTTTTTTATAAATATACTCTAATGTTGATTTATGATTAAAAACTGTTCTCTATCCTGTTCAAAATTCAACCTACTAAAAGATCTTACACATTGTTAACGGAGTCAGCACAATTTTTTTCTGGCTTTTATCTGTTACATAAATACACTCTGATGTTTGATGATTGTTGGATTAAAAGTTGATTAGTGTGTCTCTGTTTCAAAAGATTTCGCCTTTCAAAAGTGCTATAGAATCTGTATCATATGTCCTCCTTTTTCTGTGAATACACTCTAGTATTGATTTTTGGATGAATAGCTGCATGACGTGTGCCTGACTGACTTCCTAACAATCAACCGGAGTGGTAGCTGTCCCATTTAGCAGCAGTAATAAAAAATTGCTGCTAAATATATGACTTCCCATTGCTGGTGGAGTTTTGACTTGATCGAATGCCTATTTAGTTCAGCCGTTTGCCGAACCTCTGAACAAGTAAAATTTGCCCCGAACCTTGCTTAAAAATGGAACTAGCAGCTCATTCCTAGTGTGTCCAAACACAAGCTTAAACATCAATTATTTTCTTCTGCTTGACATGATTAATTAGTTCAGATATCTAATAGATTTCAAGCTCAATTTACATCTCTTCATTTTCTTCATTTTTATTTTCCAATTTACATCTCTACATTTGCCTTTCATATCCCTTTTCACGTTACTTTGCAACTGTCATTTTGTTTAAAAACTTTTGAACTTGAACTGTCTCCTTAATTTGTTCAGTAAAACACCCCTTAGCTGAGAACCAAAACCAGAGAATGTATGCAATGGGGACAAACCAAAAGGAGAATAATCAGTTTTTTCTAAGGAAACATAAAATGTCTTCTCATTTGCCTCAACGAAAGTTAAATATTTCCCTATTAATCTGCACAGTCAGTTAATTTCTATTGAAAGACCAGAAAAAAAATAACACAATTACATTGTGCTGCTATAGATTTATAGGGCAGTCTACTAAATACTTAAATGGTTTTATCTTTAGTGTTCACTGTGCAACTGTGCATGTCTATTTATTGCCAGGAAATAATTCCATAGATATGCTGACATTGATGGTCGAACCATTTTCTGTTTCGTATGTGCATGGTCATCTTAAAGAAATGGCTCTTAATGCATATTTAGACCCCAAAACACAAGTTTTATATTACAGCTTACCAGTCCTTAAATGTGGTGACTGCAATAATTTGCTTTTTCAGTTTTATTTCCTTTAATTTTATCTGATTTCTCGGGACTATCACCTTTCTAGTCCTGGGTGGTCATGCTCATTAATGCCTCTGTATCTATATAGTCGAAACATGGACAACAAGGCATTTCTGGCAAAATCAACAGATATTTTCTGTACTTGCTAAAAATATTGTTAGCCTGAAAAATGAATGCAGCCACCACATCTAAGAACTGGCGAGCCGCAATATTTTACATGTTTCTTTTTAAGAAGTTAAGACGTGCTTTTCTTTTCTATTGTTTTCTTCGTGGTGGTAAATAGAGGTACATTTTAGCTTACAGACTGGGTAGATAAGGTATAAAGATGAGATACCTTCATACTTTCATTTTTCTAGTACTTGAGACAGTAGTAAATCTTGTGAGGACTCAATTTCCAAAAATTGAGCACAATCTGAATACCAATATTCTTCCATTACAGCTGAAGTTAATTTGCTTATATTTTGCCTTCCCTGGCTCCTCTTTATCAACATGCTAAAGAGATTTTTAAACTAAACCTTTTCATTTTCAATACATACCTTATTTTAGATCCAGGGGCATTATAAATGGGTCTTTATGCTTCTTTATGCAATGCAGGTAGCTTGTGGTTGATGAGAGGAACAGGCAAGTTGCTGTACATAGCTTTCCAAAAACATCACAGCACCCTATCTCAGTATTCCTCTCAAGGGGCAGTTGGTTTTGCTTTTGGGGGATTTATTCAAATATCAAAAATGCCTTCATGGGTAGAATGCATTTGCCTGTCAGACTGCTCTATGTATTGGCCACATGGGGCATAATTTAAAGACATTAAATCTAATGACTAAAAGGTGTGGGTCAGGGACAATAAAGCTAAAAAGGAAATGGCAATATGATGCTGGGTGTTCTCCAGCCAGGAAAAGAGATGACTTACCATACCTTGTGAGAAGCTCACTAATAGGGAATTTTCTCCAGAGATAAAACGATAATCCTGCCACTTTTTAAATCTCTGGTTTGGCCACATCTGGAGTATTCTGTCCAGTTATGGTCACCAGTCCACAGGAAGGATGTGCTGGAGCTGGAGAGAGTCCAGAGAAGGGCAACTAAATTAATAAGCGGACTGGAGGACCTCGATTACAAGGAACGACTGCAAGCACTAAATCTATTCTCCCTGGTGAAGAGATGCTTGAGAGGAGATATGATAGCAATATACAAATACCTCAATGGTTATTTCAGCACATCCTGCTGGGAGCTTTTTCTATTGAATTCAGCCAGGTAGAAATTCGGCTTTTTACCACTGCGGGGCTGGAAGTTCAGGGCCAGGAAGAGAACTGGCATCCCTGCAGTTAAGAATTCCCTACTATTCAGATGTCTGTGCAACCTAATTACAGGTAAGTTAAGTTAATAAAGCTAGTCACAGATGGATATGTTTTCTTTGTTCAGCCAGCAAAAAAAGAGGCTAAAAAAACAAAAAACTGATTCCACCATCCACACAAGCAAGTTAAATTTAGGAATTCCCCTAGGGATATTGTTTTACTGTTAGAATACACTGATCAGAGTCTGCAGCCACTGATCAACAAAAGTTTTGTCCCTTTGACAGAGATCAACTTCTGCTGAGCAGCAATGGCCACACACTGTTCGAAATTTGGCTGGCCCCTGCTGAACAGGATGAAGATGAGAAAAAAAACAGCCATTGTTTAAAATTTTATATAGAGTGGAACAGGGCTTGATCATCTGTATGGCTTCCGACTGTCTATGTTGGAGTGATTTTCTGCCTTGAATACACCTGTCACCAAACACGTTTCGTAGCTAGTACGTCATCATCAGGATCCATTTAAACACCCGCTTAATACCCCTGTGTGGGGTGGGTGTCTCTGGTAAGTGTGCCTTTCCACTGGAGGGACCTCCTAGCACCTTACCAGCCACCACGGGGTCACTCCTCATCTATCAGTCACCAGAGTGTTGTCACCTGAGTGTTGTCACCTACTTCAACTTGTGATATTTGTTTGCCTGTGGTCACTGCATGTGACATATAGACTTTTTTTACTAGATTTTTACTGGACTTTACAAGCTGTACATATTTTGGATTGTTTTCTGTTGGCACTTTACACTACCCCTTTACCATTGTATATGGTAACATTGGGGCTTCTTACACACTATAGCACTTTCTTTAAAGCACTTTTATATTGCATGAATTATTATTATTATTATTGGTTATAGCAATTGGTAGCCTACCGTTTCATACCTGCCAACTGTCCCATTTTTCCCGGGACAATCCCGGCAAATAGGAGCCTGTCCCGGGTATTTTACAGTGTCCCTGTTAATCAGGGACATTGTAAATCATTTAAAAAAAAAAAAAAGATTTTTTTTTTTTTTTTTTAATTTTGTGCCACACAGTGTCGCTCTCACCCCAGCTAGGAGTTGTAGTTCTTGCAGCAGGTTGTCTCTCTCTCTGTGCCCACTCACTCTTCCTGCCTGTCGCAAATTTAACGTGTTACCGAAGGCAGGGTGTCAGCATGGTGCACTTTCCAAAATCCGCCAGCAGGGGGAGGCAGAGCACCTTCCGACAAGCTGGAGGCCTCACACTCCATTAATTACTACTATCAATAATGTTTTTTTATAGATATAATTTATACATACCTATACCTGTTAATTGATATATATATATATATATATATATATATATATATATATATATATATATATATATATATAGTTTTCTAGCTCTAGATAAATGTGTGTACATATCCGTGTATGTGTATGTGTGTGCATATATATATATATATATATATATATATATATATATATATATATATTGTTCAAAAAAATGAAAACAGACCTCAATGGCAAAAATCTCATGCTGGATATCTATACTGGTATGGACTTGGTATGTGTTAGGATGGTATGGACTGGGTAATGTGTTAGGATCTATACTGGTGTGAACTGGGTAATATGTTAGGATCTATACTGGTGTGAACTGGGTAATGTGTTAGGATTTATACTGGTATGGACTTGGTAATGTGTTAGGAAGGAAAGGATACCACATTGTTTTATGTAAATGAAAATTATCATCCTACAGAGGGCTGAATTCAAAGACAGGTGAATGTGCTCAGGTGTGACCATACAAAAAATGTAATATGTAAATATAAATAAAGTATTAGGTGTAAATAAGTAAAATAAAACCTAATTATACCAGATAGTATAATCGTACTTATTTACACCTTGCACTTTATTTATATTTACATATTTTTTATGGTCACACCTTAGCACATTTCACACTTTAGAATTGCAGGGAATTGTGATGAGAATTTTAAACTTTAGGCAGAAGTAGTGCAGCTGAATGGGAGAATTATTCCAACTCTGCTACTTTGGCCTCAAGTTTTCAATTCCCTTTTCAATTTCCTGTAATTCTATCTTTATGAAGTAGACCCTATAATCTGATAAATAGGCGGAGATTAATTATGCAGAGTGGGCGGAGCTTCAGGGAAGTGGGTGTGGTAAGTAATTGATAGCTGTGCTGCAAAGTGTCCCTGGAAATTTTTTTCAAATGTTGGCAACTATGCCGTTTATGTTTGTCATCTATCACATATAACATTTTTGCACCAGTCACTTTCAAATTCTTGGAGGCACTTTAATATATTGCACTTGCGTATTTGCACTATTTTGATGTTTATGATTATATTTTTGTATTGGTGAATTTAAATCATTGCACAATCAGTGATAGCACGTAGGCACTTTATATTTTCAATCACTGGAAATTTTATCACAATTTATATCCAATTTCAATATAGGCAGCGCCACCATCCCTTCTTTTCTTCACATCTATTGTATAGTCTCCGGACTATCATTCAGGGAGGCTGCAGCCTATTTTTAGATATATTTCTTATATATTTTCTACATTTATTTTTTATACACTGAGTGTTATCCACATAGTCCTTGGCGCGGAAGTCTCATTTCTCTCGTTTGCGGACGACATACTTCTATTCCTAAAGGACCCACTGACTTCTATTCCAAACCTTTTAAAAGATTTTGAACTTTTCCACCACCTTTCTAATTTAAAAATCAATTTTGTTAAATCTCACACACTCAATAAATCTCTTACAAATGAAGTGGTCATTCAATGTCAGAAAAATTTCCCTTTTATCTGGAAACCTGATGCGATTAAATATTTAGGAATACAACTGACAACACATACAGTATCTCACAAAAGTGAGTACACCCCTCACATTTTTGTAAATATTTTATTCTAACTTTTCATGTGACAACACTGAAGAAATGACACTTTGCTACAATGTAAAGTAGTGAGTGTACAGCTTGTATAACAGTGTACATTTGCTGTCCCCTCAAAATAACTCAACACACAGCCATTAATGTCTAAACCACTGGCAACAAAAGTGAGTACACCCCTAAGTTAAAATGTCCAAATTGGGCCCAAAGTGTCAATATTTTGTGTGGCCACCATTATTTTCCAGCACTGCGTTAACCCTACTGGGCATGGAGTTCACCAAAGTTTCACAGGTTGCCACTGGAGTCCTCTTCCACTCCTCCATGGTGGATGTTAGAGACCTTGCGCTCCTCCACCTTCCGTTTGAGGATGCCGCACAGATGCTCAGTAGGGTTTAGGTCTGGAAACATGCTTAGCCAGTCCACTACCTTTACCCTCAGCTTCTTTAGCAAGGCAGTGGTCGTCTTGGAAGTGTTTTCGGGTTGTTATGTTGGAAAACTGCCCTGCAGCCCAGTCTCCTAAGGGAGGGGATCATGCTCTGCTTCAGTATGTATCACAGTACATGTTGGCATTCATGGTTCCCTCAATAAACTGTAGCTCCCCAGTGCTGGCAGCACTCATTCAGCCCCAGACCATGACACTCCCACCACCATGCTTGACTGTAGGCAAGACACACTTGTCTTTGTACTCCTCACCTGGTTGCCGCGACACACGCTTGACACGATCTGAACCAAATAAGTTTATCTTGGTCTCATCAGACCACAAGACATGGTTGCAGTAATTCATGTCCTTAGTCTGCTTGCCTTCAGCAAACTGTTTGCAGGGTTTCTTGTGCATCATCTTTAGAAGAGGCTTCCTTCTGAGATGACAGCCATGCAGACCAATTTGATGCAGTGTGCGGCGTATGGTCTGAGCACTGAAAGGCTGACCCCCCCTTCAACCTATTACTTCTATTTCCCAAATACAACCTCTGGATATGAGGCTGAGCACGTGCACTCAACTACCTTGGTCGACCATGGCGAGGCTTGTTCTGAGTGGAACCTGTCCTGTTAAACCACTGTATGATCTTGGCCACCATGCTGCAGCTCAGTTTCAGGGTCTTGGCAATCTTCTTATAGCCTAGGCCATGTTTATGTAGAGCAACAATTCTTTTTTTCAGATCCTCAGAGAGTTCTTTGCATGAGGTGCCATGTTGAACTTCCAGTGACCAGTATGAGAGAGTAAGAGCGATAACACCAAATTTAACACACCTGCTCCCCATTCACACCTGAGACCTTGTAACACTAACGAGTCACATGACACCGGGGGAGGGAAAACAGCTAATTGGACTCAATTTTTACATTTCCACTTAGGGGTGTACTCACTTTTGTTGCCAGTGGTTTGGACATTAATGGCTGTTTGTTGAGTTATTATTTTGAAGGGACAGAAAATGTACACTGTTATACAAGCTGTACACTAACTACTTTACATTGTAGCAAAGTGTCATTTCTTCAGTGTTGTCACATGAAAAGATATAATAAATTATTTCCAAAAATGTAAGGGTTGTACTCACTTTTGTGAGATACTGTATGTCAGATCTTTATTTACTTACTGATACTCTGCATTACCTCAGATGCTCTGTGCAAATGGGAAAAACCCCAGTTCTCATGGTTCGGCCGTGCAGCTGTTCTGAAGATGAATATCCTTCCTCGTGACCTATATACATTCTACAAACTATTCCCATTAAGCTCCCCTCAACTTTTTTCTGGACATATAAACGATTATGCTTTAAGTTCCTTTGGAAACAAAAATGCCCAAGAATGAGATATGATCAATTAATAAAACTGAAAACAAAAAGCGGCATAGGTTTCACGGATCTTAAAAATGACTATCAAGCATGCCATCTGTCAAGGATAGTAGATTGGACAATACACGACAGACTCAAAGACTGAATTTGCCTAGAAGAATCCTTTTCTTCCCTACTGCTAAGGTCCATTCCCTGGATCCTCTCCCGGCACATCCCTCAAGCTTTAAAGGAACATCTTCGTATCAATTTGACTCTAAGTTGCTTTAGCAAAGTCTGTAAAAAATGTCAACACTCCTCAAACCCAGGATCTCTTACAGTTCAATGCGGCTTTTCCACCCGGGATGTCTTCCCATTTGCTAGCAGATTCCTGGCCACATACCGAAATACTAGCACCAATTTTTCAGAGATGGCTCTCTCATAGACCACATTATGCTGTTAGCAAGCCTAAATAGCATTTCATTCCCTTTCTGGGCATACCTCCAAATCCGATACTTCCTTCGAGACATTAACCGCGACTCCTTAGTCTCTTGCTCTCTTTCTCGATTCAAAACTCTGTGCATCCAATCTTCACCCCAACAACACATGATTTCTAATATCCACACCATGCTTTTTGACTCTGTTTCCCCTGTTTACACGCTTGCCAGACTTCGGAACAGGATCTACAACTAGACTTATCAGAGAAGCAAAGGGAACGCATCTTCACCATAGCTCATAAAGGATCACTTCATGTTTCAATCCAGGAGAACAATTATAAGACCCTCACCTGATGGTATCAAATGCCGATACTACTTAATAAATTAAATACAGATACTTCCGATAAATGCTGTAGATGCTCCAGGGAACCAGGCACACTACTACACATTTGGTGGTCTTGCCCACTATTACAACCATTCTGGTTCCAGGTCCACGAATTAACATCATTAATCTCTACTTATTCCTTAGAATACACCCCAGCTGAATTCCTTTTTTAATCATTCTACTACATTTATTCACTCGTACCGGAAGTCCCTGATTGTACACATGATCAGCGCAGCCAAGATGTGTATTCCAACACACTGGGGTTCACCACACGTTCCAACTATCCCAGAATGGCTTAACCACCGCATTAGCATAATAGCAGAAATGGAGGAACTAATCCATATAGCAAGGGACTCCCCATCTAAATTTTCATGCACTTAGGCTTGTTGGAATCATTTTAGATCCACAGATAGATACCTAACTCCGATGGGATTAAACCATACAAACTCTTCCCAATAGCTAGCTGACCACTCTCATTGACATTTATTTTCAGGCAAATTTGGGATGAAGGACCTCCTGCCCCTAACCAAGGGATGAGCCTGGGAGGACCCTTCAGAACAGACCTATAATTAGCGTAATTCAATAATCTTTGTGCCGATCTTTATGGAGACTGAGGAGATGACTCATTCCGCTCCCTCTATATCCCTTCTTTCTCTCACTTTTTCCCCCCTCCCCTCTCTCCCTTCCCTCCTCCCTCTCCCTCCCCTACCCCTATCTCCTCCCTTCAACCCCCCCCCCTTTTTTTCTCTCTCCCCCTCCTTTCTCTCCTTCTTTCTTCCTTTTCCATTCTCACTACCCTTGCTTCTATACATATATTATTAGCCACTTTAGTTCAGGTTAGAAGCAGTCACCCTGACATTCAATTTTAATAAGCTGCTTGGCTTTGAACACTCCCCAAACAGATATGACCTTCTACTAAGACGCAGCTTCCCATACCCAATCAGACAGACGAGCCTCTATATCAACCCTCACCAAGTTTGACCTAACCACAAGAACCACAAGAAAGAAAATGTACTATTACAAAGTTTACCATGTTTTATAAACCTTGGTTGCAAAGAATCCCTTATTCTGATTGTTACAAAGACTTCTATGGATTGTTAGGACCAACGGTTATTCAATCTGTTATATTAAAGTTCTACATTTACTGCCATATGCATAATGTATACCTTTCTGATGTTTTTTCATCATCTTCATTTTGGCACTATGTTTTGTTCTACTTCTGTCAATAAAACTTGTTTGAAAAAAAAAAAAAATAGGCAGCATTCAGCTGTAGTAGAGGTGAATGAAAGCTGCTGCAGGTATTTGCAGTATTTGCAGATAGCTCTAGATGTTACATGTTATACTTGCCTGCATAACTAGCTGAATATATCACATAAATCATGCAAATTTTTAATGTGCACACATAAAACATTTGCAAAGAGAATTTCATTTATTAGCATTTCTCAGGAATGGGAACAAATACTGTATGTTAGCTTGTATATAACTGCGCTTCTTTTTTTTTTTTTAGGAAAACAAATTTTAACCAGTTCCGGACCACCCACCGCATATATACTGCGGCCCAGCTGCGCAAAATCACTTATAGGTATATGATGTGCACCCGCGGTTAGGGGGCACGCTCCCGCCATCCCCGCGGTGATCTGATTTGGTTCAGAACCTATTACTGATCAGGTCCAGGTCAATGATT
Organism: Pelophylax lessonae; assembly: GCF_965119305.1. NCBI lineage: Eukaryota > Metazoa > Chordata > Amphibia > Anura > Ranidae > Pelophylax > Pelophylax lessonae. The sequence goes on from NC_138772.1 coordinate 323,761,590, forward strand.
TATCGTGATTTGTTCTGACTAATGGCAGAACCTTCTGTGCCTGTGTAATGTAAACACAGGCACAGGAAATGATGAAATATGCTCTCTCCTGGAGCCCTTTTCTTTCCAGCGTGAGAGGAGAAAGCATCACAGGGAGTACACAAGCGCTAAACTAACACCAGTACACGTAAGCACATATTTAGCCCCCTGATCAGCCCCAAGTTAACCCTTTCACTCCCTGTGACAGTGTCACTATATACAGTATACAGATAATTTACTGATCATTGTATTAGTGTCACTGGTGACGCCAGTTAGCGCCAGCTGAAGTTAGCAGTAGTTATCGTCAGTTCCACATAAGTTTAGGGTACCCGCCATATATCCCCTAATAAAAGTTTAACCCCTTGATCACCCCCAGTTAACCCCCTTCACTGCCCTGTCACAGTGTCACTATATACAGTGTACAGATAAGTTACCGATCACTGTATCAGTGTCATGGGTGACGCTAGTTGGCTAGTTAGCATCAGTGCCCTGATGGCCCACAGTTAACCCTTTCACTCCGTGTCACAGTGTCACTAGTAAAGTGTACATATTTTTTTTCTGATCACAGTATTAGTGTCACTGGTGACACCAGTTAGCGTCAGCATCAGCGTCAGTTAGGGGCAATCCCAGACAGCGTCAGATTTCAACTGTTTGATTGCCAGTAACACTAACACACATATGCTACAGTATATACTTCCATTACAAGTATAGTGTCTGAGCGGATCAATATCTTTGATCTGATCAGAACTATACTGGCATCCCCAATAGTTTAGTGTTCCCAAAAATGCAGAGTTAGCAGGTTCATCCCTGACACCTGCCAGCATCTGTGTTTAGCCCATCTGCCCAGCCCCAAAGAAGTGCAGTGTCAATAGATCACTGTCGCTTCCAATACACAGCACACAAATCTGTAGCATTAGTGTAGTCAGACCTGATTTCTGCTAGCACTAGCAGTTATTTTTTTTCATAGTGGTTCAAAAAATCCTTCACAACCAGGTGCTTTTTAACCTGTGAGTCACACTAGGTACCTGTAAATTTAGTGGCCAAAATGTCAAACTAAAGGTACACTAGTGAAGAGGCCTACAGGATACTGAGCATGACAGATGAGAGGGATGGGGTGTCCTCACTGTCAGAATCAGTATACAAACCTGTAGAGAGTAGCTCCACCCTGACAGATAGCTCTGATGACGGAGTAGAGGTCCCTGCTAAATTCAGGCATCCCTGACCCCATTCTTCTGTTGCTGAGGTGCAACAACTGCATGATTCTCATATGCAGCAGAGTGTCGGTATTAGTGCTGCTCAACCTTCTGGTGAACTGGCAAGCACCAGCAGCCTAGTACACCCTGGTCGTAGAAAAACTAGCACTGCAGTATCACGTGGTGACATTGCGAATCCCATAAGTGCAGTTAAAGCTGGTGCCGTGGCTAGCACAAGTAGTGTCCCGCAGCCACCAAGAGTTCGAATGCAGGCCCGTAGAGCCCATAGTGCCCTTCCTGATGTGCTCGCAAATCCTGATTGGCAGCCCACAGATTCTGCAGCACCCGTACTTCCTCTATTCAATGGCCATCTTGGAACAGCCAATTTTACGCCCCTTGTTTTTTTTTAGCTGTTTTTCATGGAAGATCTGTACGAATGAATTGTGGACCAAAGCAATTTGTATGCTAATCAATTTATCGCCGCAAACCCAAATTTGACCCATGACACACAATTTGGCTGGAAACCTATAACGGTTCCTGAACTTAAAACCTTTCTGGGCCTATCCCTCAACATGGGCATTACTAAAAAGAGGGAGTTGACGTCATTTTGGTCAGATATTGTAAGAGGGTTGCTGTGCTTAATGAAGATAACACACTTGATTGAACTTAAAACAATCAATACAGCTGCCAACACCTGATCCTGAATCAGAGAAACTAGATCTAAAGAATAGAGTACATAGTGATGATGTAGCGCTATAAACTTTCAATATAGATAAATATTAAGTCCATCAGTCCATGATGTAATCATGCAGGACAGCATAAATCATATTGATAATAGTAGAGAGATTCCACAAAGATTGTGCTGTGTAGTCCCAGATGCAAACATGCAAGTTTTCCACAGTCAGAAGCCCAGTGTAAAGACAGCCGCCACCATAAGAAATGAATTGCCCTTTTACCAAAACACCATGATCCTTATTACAGGGATCATAGTGAGCGGAAGGTCAAGCCCAGAGGTCTCACTCCAGCTCCTTCCTCGATCGTACCCACTCCTCTCAGGGATTAATAATCATATGGAGAGAAAGGACAGCTCCCATAGCATAATACGCTCCTGGATTCAAATTCCTCCGCTCGTCACTGTGCAGAGATCACCTTTCCAGCTTCACTCTCAACCTACCCTGCTGTCTATTCCTCTGTAGTAACCAAGCCTCGATCTGGATGGTGAATAACCAAGCCTCGATCTGGACGGTGAATACCCAAGCCTCGATCTGGGTGGTAAATTCCCAAGCCTCTATCTGCATTTTGGTCAACTGACCCAATTCATCACATGCCCGTGTTCTCTGCTGCCATGGCAAGGGCTCGATACGAGCAAATATTGTGGTTCATGCACTTTAATGACAATGAACTCTGTCGTCCTCGGGGTGACCCTGAATATGACTGGCTCCACAAAATTCGGCCCCTCGTAAACCACTTCAACCAAAAATTTTCAGCCTTGTTTTTTCTCCCCAACAAGATGTCTGCCTTGATGAGTCCCGATTAAGCTTTCTGGCCGCCTTGCTTTCAAACAGTTTCTCTCGAGCAAGCGTGCCAGTTATAAGGTCAAGATGTATAAGGTCTGTGACAGGGCAACAGGCTATACATGTAGTTTCCTGGTTTATGAGGGAAAAGATAGCAGAGTGGAGCCTCCCAGCTGCCCAGACTACATAGGGAGCAGCAGCAAGATTGTTTGGGGCTTGATGTCACCCTTATTCAGAGAGGGGTACCATTTATACGTGGACAACTTCTATACAAGTATGCCACTTTTTAGACACCTCTTTCAATTAGGAAATGGCACATGTGGCACCGAGCGATCTAACCGCCAGGCCTTCCCCAACGGCTTGTAAATGCCCTGCTTGAGGTGTTATAAATTGCTTGCAGTGAAGTGGAAGGACAAATGGAACATTTTCTTTCTGTTTTCCATTCATGCAGATACGGCAGTCCAAATTACAACTGCGACTAGTGTTGTTGAGAAGTCCCTCAGGGTCCACGACTACAACCGTAAAATGGGAGTGGTGGACTTCAATGACCCGATTATTGGGCCGTACTTAGTTGCCGTAAGGCCAGACGCTGGTACAAGAAAGTGTCTGTATAGTTATTGCAATTGGCTCTTTTTAACACTTATTTACTATACAAAGCTCATGGAAGAAGTGGATCCTTCCTAAAATTCCAGGAAGAGATCATCATCACAGCCATTCTGTATCCAAAAGGCGCTGTGGCCCAATTTCCCAATCAAGATGCAGTGAGCCGGCTGCATGAGAGGCATTTTTCGGATGTCCTCCCTGGTACCCCTAGCCAAAGAGCACCCCAAAAAAGATGCTGTGTCTGTAACAAGCGCAGGTATAGGCGTGATACTTGCTATTTTTGTCCCTCCTGTCCTGGCGAACCTGGTCTCTGCATTAGTGACTGTTTCCGTCGCTACCACACACTAGTATAGTATTAGTATAGGGTACAGCATGACACAGTCTAGGTCACGCTTTCACACAGGGTCTCGAAAGATGTTAGATGGCTATCAATTTTTGAGAGACCCTAACCTGAAACGTTTATAGTTACAATAAAAGTGTAAAAAAAAAAAAAAAAAAGACATAAAAAAACATAAATAAAAAAATAGTTGTCGTTTTATTGCTTTTACTGTTTTACTGTACTTATGCTATACTGTTATGTTTTATTGTTACTGTTTTTTATTGTTAACCATTGTTTGCTTTGCGGGTATGTCATTCTACTGTTTTAATGTACTGTTACTGTGTTTTATTGTTAACCATTGCTTGCTTTGCAGGTAAGCCATTCAGCTGCAGCACTGATTTGCTTATTTTGACAGCAACAGGGTTTGCTCTCACAATATGTAAAATCCAGCGCTGTAGGAGGTGATCTCACCACCACAGTTAGAAAAAAGAGCATATACTGTATGGTGAAGCATAGGGGCCGGGGTGGACATATTGGTGGATTGCCCCTGTGCTTCGCCATATATTTTTTGCTCTTTTTTTTAGCACAGATTGCAATAAAAAAAGTTATTTTTTTGAGTTAATATTTTATTAACACTTTGTTTTATCATTAACCATTGTTTGCTTTGCAGGTACGCTATTTAGCTGCAGCACTGATTTGTTTATTTTGACAGCAACAGGGTTTTGCTCTCATGATACATAAATCTGTGCCTTCAGTACTGTAGGAGGTAGTTTCACCACCGCAGTTAAAAAAAAAAAGCATAAATGCTGAAGCATAGGGGAGGGGGTAAATCTCCCCTATGCTTCGGCATATATTTTTATTCACTTTTCTTGGCAGAGATTTCTTCATCCACATTGATCAATGTGAATAGAGGAATCTGCTAGGTTCTTTTTTTTCATGGGCTGAATGAAAAAAAAAAGAACAGTGCATGTATGCCCATCATTTGAAGTGGGTGGATGCAGGGAGTTATTCTAATGGTGGGTATACTACCGTTCAATCTATGTGAATGGAGGAATCTGTTAGGTTCCCTTTTTTCGTTCAGCCCACAGGCTGCATGGAAAAAAAGAACATTACGATATATGCCAAACAAGGACGAATTTGAGTGGTTATACCAGAATGAGGCCTGCAGGTTTAGACATTATCTTGGTATAGTTTTTTTTCAGCTGGTGGTCAGCTTTCATGTAAAGGCAATCCTAGCAGCCCCACCCCACTTTCCATGGATTTTTGGGGCTCTCCTGTCCCACCGGGGAACCCGAGAATGCAGCCCATGGTTCCACCAGCTGACCATAGAGCTAATCAGAGACCAGAATGACTCCAATCATCTCTATAGCCTAAGAAACCCGAAGCTATGAGCATTTCATGACTTTCGTTTTCCAGTTTCACCTGGATATAAACAGCGCCATTGGGAAATTGGGAAAGTATCTCATCACATTGATCTTGGTGTGGTAAGATGCTTTAAGGGCAGGAGGAGAGATCTAGAGTCTAATAGACCCCAAATTTTTCAAAAAAGAGTACCTGTCACTACCTATTGCTATTATAGCAATAGGTAGTGACCCTGTGATAGCAATGAAAAAGATTAAAAAAAAATAATAATGAAAGGCAAAATAAATTATTTAAAAAAAAGCACTCCCCCCCCCCCATGCTTGGGTGAAAGGCGAACGCAAGCATTGGTCTCATATCATATGTAAACAGCAGTTGCATGTGAGGTATCACCGCGAACGTCAGATCGATGGCAGTAATTCTAGTAGTAGACCTCCTCTGTAAATCTAAAGTGGTAACCTGTAAAGGCTTTTAAAGCCTTACAAAAATGTATGTAGTTCATCGCCATTGCACAGGCGTGCACAGGCGTGCACAGGCGTGCACAATTTTAAAGCTTGACATGTTTTATCTATGTACTCGGCTTAAGATCGTCTTTTAATTTTTACCAAAAGTTTGGGCAATATAGTTCAATTCAAATTCAAAAAATGGCGTTTGGAAAATTGCTGCGGAAATACTGTGTGAAAAAAAAAACTGCAACACCAACCATTTCAATCTGTAGGGCCTCAGCTTTAAATATATATATATATATATATATATATATATATATATATATATATATATATATATAAATAATATTTGGGGGTTTAAAGTAATTTTCTAGCAAAAAAAAATAAAATTTTCATGTAACAAAAAAGTGTCAAAAAGCAAAAAGGGCTTGGTCTTCAAGTGGTTAGAAGAGTGGGTGAGTTGTGGCATAAGCTTATAATATTAGGCATAAAATGCCAGGACAGTTCAAACCCTCCCCCAAATGACAACATGCTGAGAGGCATGTTGAGTCCATGGAATATTTTATAATTTAATATATAAAGTTTCAGGAAAATTACACTTTTTTTTTTACACAAAGTTGTCACTAAATGATATATTAATCACACATGCCACAGGTAAATGTAAAATGACACCCCAAAATACATTCTGCTGCTTCTTATGAGTACAGGGATACCACATGTGTGAGACTTTTTGGCAGTTTAGCTGCGTACAGGACCCCGAAAACCAATCACCGCCTTCAGGCTTTCTAAGGGTGTAAAATGTTGATTTCACTCCACACTACCAATCACAGTTTTGGAGGCCATGAAATGGCAAGATAGCACACCCCCCCCCCCCCCAAATGACCCCTTTTTGAAGAGTAGACACCCCAAGGTATTTGCTTTAGAGTATGTGAATGTATTTGAGGTGAGTATTTTTCAGCTCTCATTTGTTTTGGAAAATGAAGAAAAAAAAGGACATTTTTTTTTTTTGTTTTTTCAGTTTTCAAAACTTTGTGACAAAAAGTGAGATCTGTAAGATACTAAACATGCCTCTCAGCAAACAGCTTGGAGTGTCTACTTTCAGTAAAGGGATCATTTGGGGGCATTTTGTGCTATCTTAACATTCCATGGCCTTCTAAACTGTGATAGGTAGTGAGGAAGTGAAATTAGAAATTTACGCCCTTAGAAAGCCTGAAGGCAGTGATTGGTTTTCGGGGTCCTGTACGCGGCTAGACTGCCAAAAAGTCTCACACATGTGGCATCTCCATACTCAGGAGAAGCAGCAGATTGTACTGTGGGTTGTAATTTCACATATACACATGACATGTGTGAGCAATATATCATTTAATTTACATATTTGTGCAAAAAAAAAAATGTTTTCACAAAACTTGTGGAAAAATATAAAATATTCCATGGACTAAAAATGCCTCTCAGCAAATGGCTTAGGGTGTCTAATTTCCAAAATGGGGTCATTTGGGGTTTTTTGTGCTATCTTGACATTTCATGGCCTCTGAAACTGTGATAGGTAGTGAGAAAGTGAAATCAGCAATTTTTTCGCCCTTTAAAATTCTGAAGGCGGTGATTGGTTTTCGGGGTCCTGTAAGTGGGTAGGCTCCAAAAAAGTCTCACACATGTGGTATCCTCATACTCAGAAGAAGTAGCAGAATGCATTTTGGGGTGTAATTCCACATATATCTATGGCAATTAGGAACAATATATCATTTCAGTGAAAACTTTGTGTAAGTTTTTTTTTTCTTTTTTGAATCAATTGTGACACTTGTTCGTATGCCATTGCCTACCCTGCGGGTCTCAGCAAATTCCTTGGGGTGTCTACTTTCCAAAAAGGGGTAATTTCGGGGGGGGGGGGAGAGTTGTTGTATAGGCAGTCATAAACGAAAAGCTGCGTAGATTCAAGTAAATGTACCATAGTTTGTAGACACTATAACTTTTGCACAAACCAATAAATGTACGGTTTTTGAAATTTTTAACCCAAGACATGTGGCTGAATACATTTTGGTCTAAATGCATGAAAAAATTGAGTTCATTGTATTTTTTTTTTTTATAACAAAAAGTAGAAAATATAATTTTTTTAAAAAATATCTGATTTTATTTTTCATTTATATAAAAAAATAAATAAAACCAAAAGAAAGCTCTATTTGTGGTAAAAAATCAAAAACCACCAAAAGAAAGCTCTATGTGTGGTAAAAAAAAAAAGGAAGCAAATTTTGTTTGGGTTCAGCGTTGCATGACTGTGCAATCACCAGTTAAAACAGCGCAGTGCCAAATTGCAGGAAGTGCTCTGGTCAGGAAGGGGGTAAAAACTTCCGGAGCTGAAGTGGTTAAGGTAAGTTTTCGTAATATTAGTCTTGGAAATGGATATATAATCTTTTGAAACAAATAATAATGGGTGTGAAAATATAGGCAAAAGGGGGAAGTATCTTTAATAACCTGACAGTGGTGGTTTCAGAATTGATTGCCAGAATACTATTATCTTGGTAAGTCCCCATGCACAAAAGTCAACAATACAAATTAGTATATGACATATTTGGGAACTCTGACTTTCATAGCCCATGGTCTTGCAATAGGTAGCTAGGACCAGTTGTGCTTTGTTATGATATGGAGAACAAAATGCAGTTTTGTAACTTGTTAGGCCTTGTACACACTGGGCATACAATATTGCATGTCAGTGCAGCATTGCATTTACCCGTAAGGGGAAGCACAAGTATTTCAAGCACCCCCATGGAAGCAGTTTAACTGATGTCTATTGAGACACAACAGCTGCATGGACACATCCACTGTGTCCTAATATGACATTCATGTGGATGCGGGCGGGTCCCTGAGTGCAGACAATGTGACCTTGGGCACCTACACAGATGTCATACTGGGACAGAGGCTGTGTCCATGCATCCACTTTGTCACAATGGACATCAGTGGGACTTGCCTGCACAGGGATGTACAGAATGCCTGTGCATCCTCGTGCGGGTAAACACTGCCCTGCATGGGTGTGCAGTATTTTATGTGCTGTGTGAACGAGGCCTTAAAGAACATTGTAAATGTAAACCCAATCACTAAAATCTCTTATAAACTTTAAGATGGTAATGTAATTTCAAAGTTATTTTGACCTTTGACCCGGAAACCGAAGCCGCAGGGGGAGGGGAGACCTGCCATGAGGCCGACCCAGTCCAGGCTGATGATGATCCAGCTCTGAGTGACTCAGAGGATGGAATATTCGAGGCGGGCAATAGAGGAAGCTGTCCCGAGACAGATGATGTCCCAGGCAGGGATAGGCTTTGCCACACCCAGGCATCTCTGGCCCGGTTCATCATCATATGAAGTAAGGACTCCATCACAGGCTGCTTTCTGTATCCTCGTCATCTTCTGCCCCCCCCCCCCCCCATGAAGTATCCTCTCTCTTTTAATAGGTAGTAGCTCATGCTAGAGGATTGTTTTAGGGCAACTGTCAACTTATCCACCAAGCACTGGTAAGTATTAATTTCAAACAAGGCCCTGCATTGGTGTGCAGCATTTTATGTCCTGTGTGAACGAGGCCTTAAAGTACATTGTAAATGTAAAGCCAATCTTGTAAAATCTCGCATAAGTTTTAAGATGTTAATGTAATTTCAAAGTTATTTTCAGTCTTTTCAAATATTCAGCTTTCTGTAATCACTTCAGCTTTCACACCTGTGTACCCCTTATAGACCAGAGCAATTTAGGAGTTTGCAATAACTTTGTCATTACTTAAGATACCACAAACATACAGTACATATACTGTATTGTTTTTTGGGACAAACAAGGCTCTTTAGTCAAATCGTTTACCAAAAAGTTTTTCTATGCAGTTTATAAATGTACTTTTTTCTACTTTGATCATTATTCATTTAAAAAAAAAGGGTTACTGTAGATAAAAACCATATACTTTTTTTATTCTTAGCCCTGTTTATGATGACACTACAAATACAATTCTGGATAAAAGAACTGTAAAATGATGTACAAACGAAATAAAGGCTATTTTTTTAATTTGGGCTTTTTTAATGCAACATAAAAAATAGCAACAAAACAAAAAATTGAATATCATTGGTTTCAAAAATAAATAAATTAGCGGAAAAATAATAGCTGAAGGGAGAGTAGTTAATTTGGGTTATATTACCACTTTAATATAGGTCACTTTTACCCCCTTTCTGGCCAGGCCAAATTTCAGCTTTCAACCCAAAACAGTGTATTATTTAGTGAGAAAGTGAGTCCACAAATTATGGTATATAGCTGAAAATTGATCAATCCTGATGTACTGATGGGCTTCTCATTTCTTGAGAACCTAAAATGCCAGGGCAGTAGCAATACCCCCCAAATTACCCTTTTTTGGATAAACTGTATGGTACTCTGATCAGTCATTTGCTGTGTCCCGTGGACACGAGCGGGGACAGATCACGCAGATGCATAGCCCAGTGATCGGCACTTCCTGACAGGACGTCAAATGACATCCAGTCAGGATGGGAAAGCCACCGCCCGGCCGTCATTTGTCTATAGGCCAGGTGGGAACTGGTTAAATAAGTGTCAATAAGGATTGAATAGGAACACATTTTAGTTTAAAAAAATGTTTTTTTACTTGTAAGGTTGCTTCAACTCGTACAGATCGAATGTCACACATCTGAAACAGAGTAAATGCAAAGTAACAATAATATTACATTGTAATTCTGAATAACACTTCTAAACGGTATTTACAAACATAATTTTGACATTTGGCAGAAGTCTGTTGCAAGAGGTAAGGCAGCGGTGGTAAAGTGATACGGCATGCTAGGTGTGCCCTGCATACTTCCATTACGTTTGTCTGGGCATGCAAGTCTCTTCTATGGCCTGCAGCTGGCTAAAATAATACCTGATGATCCATGCCATTAATCACTTAAGGACCAAGCCTATAGCTGACACTTGTTGTTTACAAGTTAAAATCTGTATTTTTTGCTAGAAAATTACTTAGAACCCCCAAACATATATATATGTGTGTGTGTGTGTGTATATATATATATATATATATATATATATATATATATATACACACACACACACACACATATTTTTTTTTTAGCAGAGTCTCTGGAGAATAAAATAGCGGTCGTTGCAATATTTTTTGTCACGTGGTATTTGCGCAGCGGTCTTTTAAACACAATTTTTTGTGATAAAATACATTTCACTGCATTTGAAAAAAAACTAAACAGTACAGTTAGCCCAATTTTTTTTCTATAATGTGAAAAATAATATTATGCCAAGCAAATAGATACCCAACATGTCATGCTTCAAAATTGCGCACACTAGCGGAATGGCGACAAACATTGCTACTTAAAAATCCCCATAGGCGATGCTTTAAACATTTCTACTGGTTACTAGTTTAGAGTTACAGAGAAGATCTATAGCTAGAAGTATTGCTCTTGCTCTATCGATCGCGGCAATACCTCACATGTGTGGTTTGAACACTGTTTACATATGTGGGCGCTTTAATTTTTTATTTTTTTTCTTATTTATCTTACCTTTTTTATTTTTGTACACTGTCCCTTTAAAAAATTTTTTTATCACTTTTATTCCTATTACAAGGAATGTAAACATCCCTTGTAATAGAAATAAGCAGGACAGGTCCTCTTTAATGTGAGATTTGGAGTCAAAAAGACCTCAAATCTCACATCTGCACTAAAAAGCAAAAAAAAAAAAAAAAAAAGGGGCATTTTTTTTTTCATGATGAAAAAATTGGGCCTTTTAAGGCCGTTGAGAGAAAGCGACGTATGACGTCACTCCGGTCCTCCAAGGCCATAGAGTCGAGTGGGGGCCAGCTTGCCCTTCCTGTTGGGGATGCCCGCGGACCAGATTGCTTTCCCCGATACCAATGGCTCCAATAAGTGGGGAAGCGGCAGGAGGGGGGGGCACCTCTCCCGCCGCCCATAAAAGTGATCCCGCAGCGAATCCGCCACTGGGACCGCCTTTATGTTAAAGCAGACCGCCCGCCCAGTAAAAAAATACCGAGGATAGCTGCCATAACCCCAGTATTTAACATCAAAATATCAACGTATAACTGCAGCAGATGGTCCAGAAGTGGTTAAGGTCCTTGTTCAATCAAATAATGTCATATGGTGACAACACTCAATCCTTGTCTCTCAACTGTACTCCTGCATTGTTACATGGAGACTGCATTAAGCAATCATGGTCCACTGAGGTCAAGAAGATCAGAAAAAGCCACCCTGAGAAATTCCATCTAGTCTTTGCTGGAGTAAATGTAGAAAGAAAGTTGCTGCAAAAAGACTTCAGATGATTGGCAACACTAAGAGACAACAGAGAATTAAAAGAAAGTAAAAACATGCATTTTAATGTAAAAAGGCAATTATTTATGATACATGTTGCTTTTTCAAACTAAACGTCATTCAGTTAGAGTTCCATCCACTTTAAATGACCTATGTAATTTAGAAAACCCAACATAATTCAGAATGGAGCAAAATCTTTCCCATCTATCTAGTTGATTTGAAAACAGAAAATGAATCCAAGCCTGTTATTTAACTTTGGAAATTACTACTTACAAAAGTAAAATAAACTATTAGTTCTTAATGATAGTCTGGCCTTTCCACGTCTTGTGCTCACTCTAGGTCGAATTCTGCTTATGCAACCTAGTATATTAGCCAGATTGAGAAAGAAGAACTGACATACAAAATAATTGGTATTGCCAAAATGATTTACAGTAGTTTTTCTACATTTACTTGCAAATGTTTTGTGAGTGGTAATTGAATGAAGGAGAGCCCAGGCTGCAGTGGTTTAGAGAAGGTGTTTCTGCATACAGGTAAGGCTCCATGTACACGGGACGTTGTTAAAAGTCCCTTTGAATGCTGGAATTTTTAGGACGTTTGAAACGTCAGTTTGGTCGCGTTTGTACCCGCGTTTAGCGGGCGTTTAGCTGCGTTTGCGGGCGTTTGCGTTTAGAAGCGTTCCTAGAGGTCAAAAAAATTATTCCCCTTTAAAATGGAAAAACGCGAACGCTAAACGCGGGTCATCTCGTTCGGACGCGTACGGACGCGTTCAGACGCGTTCGGACGCGTTTGTGCGTTTGAAACGCCGGGAAACACACGTTCGAACGCAAATAACTGCGTTCTAAAAACAGTCCCTGAACGCAACTGCCTGCAAATGACTGTAAACGACCTGGTGTACATGGACAGATAAGATAAAATGTAGGTGGGTTCAGGGGCTTCTGAAAAAAACGCCCAACTGCTCCTAAACGGCCATTTCCAGCGTCCCGTGTACATGGAGCCTAAGTGTGGCATTTACAAGCACTGAGGTAAGGGGGTCCTATTGAAGGTAATAGTGCACTTGTTAAAATTATCCATTAAAGTATAACTAAAGGCAACATTTTTTTTTTTCATTTTGAATAGAGTGGAGAGGGATTAGAACGCCTGTCAGTTTTTATTGCTGTCTGTGCCTCCGTTAAGGAGATTCACCCTCTCTATTTGTCCTGTTTACCATTATCATTGAAAGTGAAAGTTAAAGAAAATCCCAAATGTACGTTGTCCCCAAAAAAGTACATGCGGGGAAATCTTCCAATGGGGACACTAGTTCTGTTTACCTTGGGGTCCCCAAGAATTTCCCTTAATTTGCAGGGATTTCTTCCCACTTCCTGTTTGCTTATTGGACAGGAAGTGAAGGGAAATATCTGCAATGGGACACAGATAACAAAAAAAAAAAAAAAAAATCTGACAGGGGTTTTAACCCTCCCTTGCCTACCTACTTAAATACAGGGTAGAAATGTATTCAAAATCAAAAGACAACACTAGAAGAGTCACACTCTTCTATTAAAAAACAGAGTTAGTGCAGCATGATAAAGGTGAAAAAACAATGGGGTCAGTTCACTATGAGTTAAATAACTCTTTTTTTACCCCAAACTCATTCTCTTAGGGGGGCTTGTCAAAGGTGGCTTCCCCCCCCTGCAGACCCCCACAACCACCACCCAGGGTTGTTGGGAAGAGGCCCTTGTCACCATCTACATAGGGACAAGGTGCTTTGGGGAGGGGAGAGGAGGGGTGGGCAGAGCACCACAGCACCCCCCCATGTTGAGGGCATGTGGCCTAGTATGGTTCAGGAGGGGGGGTGCTCACTCGTCCCCTCCCTTTCTTGGCCTGCAAGGCTGAAAGCTCAAATAAGGGTCTGGTATGGATAATATTTAATTGCCGGCATATATTCTTTAAATTCAGCTGTCAGCAGGCAACCCACTGACAGCAGATAAGTCATCTGTTGTTAAGGACACGGCGGTCGGCTTTCCAGGCCTGCTTCTTTCCCACGCTGTTTCTGACAAAAATATAACATGTGATACCCCCAGAAAAACCCTGGCAATAAATATAGCATTTTTCTTTACTCTCTGTTCCGTTTGTGAATTGGACTTAAGAGCTTAACGCATTTTTTTTTGGCGCTATTTACCAGCACATTTTTCATTTTGTGGTAAATACAGTATAATCATTTTTTTTGTGAATTTAACTTGTTTTACCACATGTGATGATTTATGCAAATGAGTCATGTGACCGTGTTATCTCATGCGGTAAACATTGGTAAATTTACCCCAATATACTAATTACGCATGTGAAGTGACAATATTAACTTGAAAAAAAAATAAAGAAACTACCCTACTACAGCATGATAGAAGTGCATAAAATATATAATAACCAAACTTTATGTGGATTTTATACTGTAAATATTTCATTTTTCACCCTGTGCCTTTTTAAAACTGGCAACTAGGAATCAGTGCCTCCTACGGGTCCCGGTGTGGGTGCAGACTGAAACCATCAGTTACCTGTGATAGCCAGCATCTAGAACCAAACCCAGGATTATCTCCTTGGCCTCTGCTGCTTCTGCATATTGTTCCATAGGAGCATACTATAGAAGTGATTGTGACCAATATACTTTTGCATAATAGGATACCACACAACTTCCTGTCAATGCAGGATCTTGGGAAGAGCTGTTCCACTCCTCTCTGTCAATCCCTCCACTGGCTTCCAGTCACCAAACAAATTAAAGTCAAAATTGTAACCACAACTTAGCCATCTACAACCCAGCCCCTAAGTACATCAATAGCCTAGTTTCAAAATACAAACCTAATCATTCTCTTTTTTCCTCCCCAGTCCTCTCCAGCTCCTTCGTCACCTCCTCCCATGCTTGCCTCCAGGACTTTTCCAGAGCCTTTCCCATCCTACGGAACTTTTTACCCCAATCTGTCAGATTATCTCCTGCTCTGTTATCTTTTAGACGATCCCTGAAAACCCTCCTCTTCAGATAAGCCAATCCTGCCCACACCAAACAAACTGTAATTTCTCTTTCTCCATCAGCTCATCCCCCACAGTTTTTACCTTTTGCATCACTTGACCCTCCCTTCTAGATTGTAAGCTCCAATGAGCAGGGCCCTCTTATTCCTCCTCTATTGATTTGTAAAATAACTATATTGTCTGCATTCATGTTGTAAAGCCCTGCGCAAACTGTTGCTGCTATATAACTCCCGTATAATAATAATAATAATGTCCAGTCTCTCTACAGCAGTAGATCACTGCTATAGTGTTCTATTGCTGGCTGATTGAAGGCAGCAATGGTTCACTAGTAGAAGTGATCTGCTGTAGCACAACTGCATGGAGGGTCTTGGAAAACAAAAACTGTATAAAAATAAATAAATAGAGAAATACTTAAATGTATTTTTCACTGGCCAAAAAGGATGTGTCTTGAATAAAAGGTAGATTCCACTCTTTTTGTGCAGCAGGTGCTGGGCTCTTTAAGAGACACATTAGGGGAATTGCAAGAGAGGGCTGATAACGAAGAAGAAGGAAGTAGTAAGGGGGAGGGTGTTGTGAGTTGTACTGAAGGCTGCATCTGCACCAGTTTGGGCTCACAAGTCTGAAAGCTGCACTACTGAAGGGGGTCATATAATGCTTCTGTGTTTAGAACTCTGTTATCTTAGAGTTTTTCTGTTATTAATGTTATTGGGACTGTGTTAGCCTGACAAGAAGCATTTGAGCCATTTTTCCTGATATCCACTTTTGTTTTGCTGCACGCAAGTCTTTTGAGTTTAGTAAAAAAAACTGACCTTGTTGAAAGATCCCTGTGTCCTGAGATCCCGCTGACCCTCAAACCTTACATCTTGTGAAGAATTGCTTGTGGCTAATGCTGCACAGCAGCAGGCTAATGCAGAGCAAAGACTAGCCTGTGTAGCACGCCATAAAAATCTGAAAGTTCGGCAAAGTAATACCAAGGCCCAGATAACAGCAATGAAAGAAACCACAGCAGCACCAAGAAAAATGGGCCAGCCTTATTACTCCTTTCTTGTCAGGGGACCTACGAGCGCCTGAAATGTCACATTTTATTTTATCTTGGGGTTACAACAGCTGTCTGAGCATAGTGGATGCACTGTGGAGCTACAGAATGGCTCAACCACCACAGTCACAGATGGACAATTTGATCCAGATGGTCTGTAAGTGGTTGCAATCTTGGGCCTTGACCAATCCCAAATGGTTGACAGGGCCATGATTGACCGGTATCTTTAGTCTCTGAAAGGCATACATGCCAAGGAAATTGTTTCTCTTTGTGTAAAATATGTTGATGAACCCTGAAATTATCCTAAAATAATCCTGAGAGGAATCGGCCCTGCCCCTTTGCAGTCACAACTAGAAGCCTCTGTGCCCAAGAAGAGTGGTCCCCATACAATGCTGGAGGTATCATAATGGGGACATATTAGAACACAGTGTCCAGGGTAAGGGGAGCCCATGCCGTGTGGGGCTCTATGTGGGATTTCTCATTTTGCAAAAGCCTGTACTACACACCCCCTTTCTTGTGGTGAAACCTTTGAATGCACTGTGGTCATTAACCAGGTTCTAGTCACTATTCTCTTGGACCCTGGGAGTATGGTAACCCTGGTACAGGATACCCTGGTGGGTGAGGTGCCTTGGGTGGTCTGCCTAAATGGAAATACATCAACCTACCCACTTGTGTCTGTGTCCACTAATATTCATTTTGGGGCTCTTGAACACAAGCTCAGACTGGTAGGAAATCTGGTACACCCATTAATAGTGGCATATGATTTTCCCAAATTTTTGGAACTCTGTGAAACTGTGAGGAAGAAGGTCACTAGTACCAGGGAGCAGGGTCCTGAAACAGAGCTTCCCTCTGACGCTGGCAATATTTCTCTTATACAGGTCATGCTTGGAGAGGATGCAGAGTTTACAACCTCTAGTCCTGTCCTCCCTGATCTGGAGTTGTCCCCTGGTAACTAGTGCTCTGTCAAAAGCCCAAACCTAGGAAGAAAAGGAATTTTTGCAAAGAAAGAAAGTTAGTTTCTCTGATTTACCAGGGCTCCAAGATGGTTTTGAGCATGACATCATTACTGAGCACAGTGTTAAGTTTGTGTTAGGCCTTATTGCATCCCGAAGGCTTAAAGGGAAGGCTGTTTTGGATGAGGTGAAGAAGGTGTTGGTACTGGGTGTAATTGAGCAAATCGCAAAATGAGTGGACATGATTGTGTTGGTCCCTAAGTTCAATGGCACTTTGCAGTTCTGTATTGTTTTCTGGAAGCTTAATGAGGTGTCAAAATCCGATGCCATTGCCTCTCCCATGCCTTGGGAGGATGAGCTCATTAAGAGACTAGGCCCCACCAGATACATCACTTTATGGAACTTAAAATGGTATATTGGTAAATACCCTTAACCAAGCCTGTCTGGGGGTAAATGGTCTTTTCCACCCCAGAGGGACATTTTCAGTACAAAAGAATACCTAATTGCCATCAGGTGGCTCTCACCTTGTTTCAACAACCAGACATTACACCCAATCGGGGATATAGCTTGGTGTATTTGGATGAAATTGTCATTTTCATTAAGGGCCCAAAGTCCAGTCAGTGTTTGACTCCCTGAGGAGGGGGGAGGGAGTAGTACTAGTAGTACCCAACCTTTTAAAAGAATTAATCATCTAGGCAAACACAAGACATGTACAACTCGCATTTTGATTAATTTTGGGAAGGAAAATTTCATTTTTGGATATTTGGATGTATCTGAATTACCAAATGGACATGGCTGTGAATTCGTAAAAAGTTATAATGAAAAAAACAAAAAAAAAAAGCATTAGTTAATTTAATTCATTCAGATGATGTCAGATTTTTCAGTTTGTTTTGATAACATAAGAAATTATCCAAATTCATTGTGAATAGCTGGTTCTTAAGGAGTGAGTGGCCGTCACATGGTGATGTCGAGTGGCCGTCAAGCAGAGGTGCTAGCCACTTGGCCACTGTGTTTTTACATCTTAAATTTTTATGTTTGAAGTTTTGTGATGACATATACTAATGACATATCGGTATGTGTTTTAGTTATTTATAAGCCTAATTTTGAATGTAAATATACAAAATATATAGTTTTTATAGTTTTGAACAAACCATCAATTCAATGGGTCTGTTGGATAATGTATTTACAGGACAATTAATGTTAATATTCCACTGCTATCCTATTTCAGGTGTGTCTCTTAAAAGCATTTGTCTTTCTTAAATGCTTTTATATGATCCAGCTGGTAGTAGTTTGGCAGCTGCTGTCCTTGTTAGCATTGCAAATAATGGGTTGCAGTGTTTTGGCATGCACCATCCCTCTTCCCCTGTAAAAAGCAATCACAGTACTCCCTCTAGGTAGGCTTCACAAGGAAAGGAGGCCCTTTAAAATGAATAGCCATGCCCACTGCTCTGCCGCATGTGACGTCATCCAGGAGATCCCTGGCAACACATTGTGCCTGTGTATAGAGCTCTCATTTGTCCTCCAACTTCAGCTATTCCTCCTTCTGACAGTACTGCTATCCAGGACTACTAGTGTGAATACAGAGAGATGCCCATGCTGGGAGTGTTAAGTTCCTTTTTTTTTTTATTTATTTTTTTTGTGAGTTGCCAATTTGCATTATATTTTAACATTAAGTCTTCAGTCACACTGAATGCGGCTTTGAAATGTGGCTTCACTTGAAATCGCACAATTTCTACGCCGCATGTCAGTGCGACTTCAGGAGTGACTTGGAAGGCATCTCTGCAACTTTATGCACAGATGTTAAGGCAAGTCGCACCTGAACTTCCAAAAAGTAGTGCAAGAACAACTTTCATTGTGAACAATAGGGTGCGACTTGTCATGCGCTTTTAAACTAAAAAATCAAATCACATGACAAGTTGCACCAGTGTGACTGGGGGATAAAACTTTTAAATCTACTGCACTAACTGTGCGCTCTTCTTGTTTATTTGTTTGTATGTCATTTGTAGATTTCCCTAATGTTAGGAGGAGCAGTACCAAAGGCAGCTAGAAGTGTTTTATTACTAGAGTTGAGCGAACACCTGGATGTCCGGGTTCGGCGGTCCGGCCGAACTTGAAAAAAAGTCCGGGTTCGTGACCCGGACTTAACCCGAACTTGTCCCCGATCCCGAACCCCATTGAAGTCAATGGTGACCTGAATTTTTGAGCACTAAAATGGCTCTAAAAAACACATGGAAAGGGCTAGGGGGCTGCAAATGACAGCAAAATCTTCATAAGAGCATGGCAAGTGCTCTGCAAACAAATGTGGATAGGGAAATAACTTTAAATAACATAAAATACATAAAAATAAAAAATAAAAATCTTGAATGATGTAGGAGGAGGACGATGCCCATATGGAGTAGGAGGTTGAGGTGGCGGTGGATGTGGCGGTGTAGGTGGAAGTGGCGGCAGCGGTGAAGGAGGATGACGAGGTAGCCAACACTGGTTTTGGTTTTTAATTTACATTTTTTTTATATTAGGGTACACCCCAAAAGAGTAAAAAAGATCAAATACAACAATGGCTGGGTAAGGCCGGTATACATGTCTATTCTGCACAAGGTACGGACAAGTCCTGTGGGATCCATGCCTGGTTCATTTTAATGAACGTGAGCTTGTCCACATTGGCTCTGGACAGGCATCGGCGCTTGTCTGTGATAACGCCCCCAGCCATGCTAAATACACGTTCAGGTAATACACTGGCTGCAGGGCAGGCCAGCACCTCCAATGCGTAAAGGGCAAGCTCAGACCATGTGCCCAACTTGGAGACCCAGCAGTTGAAGGGGGCAGACCCGTCATTCAGTACGTCTAGGAGTGTGCACACATAGTGCTCCACCATGTTAGTGCTGGGTCGTGGTGCTGCTGGTGGAGCTCCTGTTGCAAGGAGAGGATGTAGTCTATCTGTGCCAGCTACACGCACAACTGAAAAACCTTTCTCAGCTGCGAGTAGGTGACAAAACCTGCAGCAGTATTTGGCAGGGCCTAATGCGCCTCTACAGTTGTTGAGGCCAAAACAAGTATAGGCGATAGTAGATTGGGTTGCTGACAGTGCCTCCAGTTCCTTCACATTGTCTCCCACCCAGTCTTCTGCTGAAAGGTCAGAGTTGGCACCTGCAGCCGATGTCCATCAATCTTTCACCTCACCCCCTTGCAAATCAGCCAATCAGTCTGAGACCTAGTCATGCAGCAGTCTCTTCTTCTTTTTGATGACTCTGTTAGCATGGTTTCCCAGGGCCATCCACCTAGCCCTGCCCCAGAAGTGGAAGAGATTTAGTGCACCGATGCCCAACCACTTAAGTCTTAAGATGAGTACATGGGAGGACCATCGCAGCACGTCTCGGATGATGACGAAACACAGGTGCCAACTGCTGCGGAATTTCCGAATTGTGGAGACTGACAAGGAGGGCAGGGGTGAAGACTGGGTGGAAGATGATGTGGAGGACGATGAGGTCCTCGACCCCACATGGAATGAATGTCATGCAGGTGACCTGAGTAGTTTGTACTAAGAGGCGGTGGTTGCACAGAGCCACTAGCACAGCAGAAGAGGGAGCAGGGTGCAAAAGCAGAGCGGCTGTGCCCTAGACACTACGCCTGCTACTGCCCAACACAGCAAGGGACCGAGCACACCAAAGCCAGCTCAAAGGAGTTCCCTAGCGTGGCAGTTCTTCAGACAATGTGATGATGACAGGACACATGGTTTGCACGCTGTGCAATCAGAGCCTGAAGCGAGGCATAAACCTTCTCAACCTGAGCACAACCTGCATGACCAGGCATCTAAGTGCAAAGCACGAGCTGCAGTGGAGTAGACACCTCAAAAACCAAGAAAGGTCTCTGGCTCCTCCTGCTGCAGTCTCGGCCTCTTCATCCACCTCTGTAGTGACAGTGGCACCTGCCACCCCACAAACAGAGGATCTGCCAGCAATACCACCACCTGGGTCACCAACAACCATCTCCACAATGTCCCGTGGAAGCGTTCAGCTTTCTATCTCCCAAACACTGGAGCGGAAGAGGAAGTACCACCCTACCCACCCGCAATCCCTGGCCCTGAATGCCAGCATTTCAAAATTCCTGGCCTCTGAAATGCTTTCATTCCATCTGGTGGAGACGCATAGTTTTAAAAGCCTTATGGCGATGGCTGTCCCACAGTATGTCGTGCCCAGCCGCCACTACTTTTCCAGGCAAGCCATCCCTTCCCTGCACAACCAAGTGGGTGACAAAATCAGGTGTGCACTGCGCAACGCCATCTGTGGCAAGGTCCACCTAACTACGGATACGTGGACCAGTAAGCACGGTCAGGGACGTTAAATCTCCCTAACAGCACACTGGGTAAATGCAGTGGCGGCTGGGCCTGAGGCGCATAGTTTGGCGCATGTCCTTTCACCACCGAGGATTGCAGGGCGCTTTAGTTTGCCTCCTGTTCCTAACTCCTCCTACTCCGCTTCCTCACCCTCTACCGCCTCCTCCTCGGTCAGCGTAACACCTTCACCACCAACTTCAGCACAGCCAGGGGTAAACGACAGCAGGCAGTTCTAAAACGTGCCTGTTTGGGGGAAAAACCCCACACCGCGCAGGAGTTGTGGAGGAGCATGGAACAGCAGACCGAGGAGTGGTTTGTGCCAGTGAGCCTCAAGCCCGGCCTGGTGGTGTGCGATAATGGTCGAAATCTCGTAGCAGCTCTGGGCATAGCCGGTTTGATACACATCCTTTGCCTGGCGCATGTGCTGAATTTGGTGGTACAGAGCTTCTTTAAAAATGACCCCGATATGTCAGAGCTGCTGCAGAAAGTGCGGGACGTCTGTGCGCACTTTCGGCGTTCTCACTCTGCTGCTGCTCGCCTGTCAGCGCTGCAGCGTAACTTCGGCCTTCCCGCTCACCGCCTCATATGTGACGTGCCCACAAGGTGGAACTCCACCTTGCACATGCTGGCCAGACTTATTGATTGACTTATTGACTTATTTATTGATAAGCGGAATAAAACAACAGTATCCAATGGGTGTATCTCACTGTAACATATACAGACAAGCCCGCAATTAAATTTTTTTCCCCTAAATGGGTTTTTATTGATAAGCGGAATACAACAACAGTATCCAATGGGTGTATCTCACTGTACCATATGCAGACTAGCCCGAAATTAAATTTTTTCCCCTAAATGGGTTTTATTGATAAGCGGAATACAACAACAGTATCCAATGGGTGTATCTCACTGTAAAATATGCAGACTAGGCTGCAGTTTAATTTTTGGCCCCTAAATCATTTTTTTCCCTCAGCAGCATCAGGAACCTGTCCCTGTATAGTTAGAGCAGAGTGGCGCACGGCGCTATGTGACTCCAGCTTATATAGAGGCTGGGTCACATGCTGCACTGGCCAATCACAGCCATGCCATTAGTAGGCATGGCTGTGATGGCTTCTAAGGGCACACTAGTTAAACGCTTGCTGATTGGCTGCCTTGAAGCTGTTGAAACTGCGCCATTAAAACCGCGCCAAAACATGAAATAGCATTACCGAACAACGGACTGTATCCCGAACATACAGTGAAATGTTCGGGTCCGTGTCCGGGTACCGAATACCCAAAAGTCTGGTACGATCCCGAACAATACAGTCCAGGTTCGCTCAACCCTATTTATTACCCTTGATGATTCCAATGCCTGGATTAGGGATTTGGGGCTTAATCAATTTATGGGCATGAACTGTCTTTTCTGATGGACTTGATTTTTGTTTATTTTCCACAAGCTCTTTCATTTATATTTTTATAGTCACAAGTATTTTGAGTGCACTCCATGCACAATAGCAAGCTGTTATTAGCATTTTTTTTGCTCCTAGAAGCTAGTGTTATCCTTCAGTGCACCTGGAAAGAATTTGCATCGCTTCATTTTTTCCATGTTTTGTTATGCTATAGTTTTATTCCAAAATTGATTAAATTCATAATTTTCCTCAAAATTCTACAAACAATACCCCAAAATGACAATGTGAAAGAAGTTTGTTTGAAATATTTGCAAATTTATTACAACTAAAAATTAAAAAAAATTTACATGTACATAAGTATTCACAGCCTTTGCCATGACATTCAAAATTGAGCTCAGGTGCATCCTGTCTCCACTGATCATCCTTGAAAGGTTTGTTCAATTTGCTTGGTCCACCTCTGGTAAATTCAGTTGATTGGACATGATTTGGAAAGGCACACACCTGGCTATATAAGGTCCCACAGTGCATGTCAGAGCACAAACCAAGCCATGAAGTCCAAGGAATTGTCTGTAGACAGGATTGTCTAAGACAGGATTGTATTGAGGGACAGATCTGAGGAAGGGTACAGAAATTTTTCTGCAGCATTGAAGGTCCCAATGAGCACAGTTGCCTCCATCATCCATAAATGGAAGAAGTTTGGAACCACCAGGACTCTTCCTAGAGCAGGCCGCCCGGGCCAAACTGAGCGAGAAGGGCTTTAGTCAGGGAGGTGACCAAGAACCTGATAGTCACTCTGTGGAGATAGGAGGACCTTCCAGAAGAACAACCATCTCTGCAGCACTCCACTAATCAGGCCTGTATGGTAGAGTGGCCAGACGGAAGACACTTCTCAGTAAAAGGCACATGACAGCCCGTCTGGAGTTTGCCAAAAGGCACCTGAAGGACTCTCAGACCATGAGAAACTAAGTTCTCTGGTCTGATGAAACAAAGATTGAACTCTTTGGCCGGAATGGCAAGGGTCATCTCTGGAGGAAACCAGGCACCGCTCATCCTCATCACCTGACCAATTCCATCCCTACAGTGAAGCATGGTGATGGCAGCATCATGCTGTGATGATGTTTTTCAGTGACAGGAACTGGGAGACTAGTCAGGGTCAAGGG
Source organism: Pelophylax lessonae (assembly GCF_965119305.1). Lineage (NCBI taxonomy): Eukaryota > Metazoa > Chordata > Amphibia > Anura > Ranidae > Pelophylax > Pelophylax lessonae. The sequence continues at coordinate 323,785,196 of NC_138772.1, forward strand.
AAAGATGAATGCAGCAATGTGCAGAGACATCCTTATTTAAAACCCACTCCAGAGAGCTCTGGACCTCAGACTGGGGTGAAGGTTCATTTTCCAACAGGACAACAACCCTAAGCACACAGCCAAGATAAACAATGGAGTGGCTACAGGACAACTCTGTGAATGCCCTTGAGTGGCCCAGCCAGAGCCCAGAACCTAATTGAACATCTCTGGAGAGATCTGAATATGGCTGTGCACCGATGCTCCCCATCCAACCTGATGGAGCTTAAGAGGTCCTGCAAAGAATTGGAGAAACTGCCTAAGAATAGGTGTGCCAAACTTATAGCATGATACTCAAATATACTTGAGGGTGTAATTGGTGCCAAAGGTGCTTCAACAAAGTATTGTGCAAAAGCTGTGAATACTTTTGTACATGTGATTACATTTGCAAAGATTTCAAACAAATTTCTTTCACGTTGTCATTATGATTTATTGTTTAGACCCCTGTGTAGAAGCCTTCAGGTGAAACCGGCAGGTGGTGCTGTGCTGCGGACTGGTGCAGTGCGGGAGCAGAGGCTGAGCAGCACGGGAGCAGAGGCGGACGTGTGAGAGGAGAGCGTGTGTGAGCGAGTGAGTGTGGGATCACCCCCCCTCCTAAGAAGAGCGGCGGCGGCGGCGAGCGGTGCAAACCCCCCCCCTCCTGAGCGGCGGCGAGCGGTGCGAGAAACCCCCCCCTCTCCTGAGAAGAGCGGTGCGAGAACCCCCCCCCTCCTGAGAAGAGCGGTGCGAGAACCCCCCCTCCCCCAGAGGTAAGAGCGTGGTGTGCGGGCAGCGAGAGGTGAGGTAACCCCCCCCCCCCTGCAAGGGCGGGCAGGCAGAGAGAGGGCAGGGGGGCAGAGGAGATGCAAAATACCTGACCTGGCCATTGGCAGGGAGAGGAGCTGAGGGGAGACTGATCGGCAGGTGACAGAGGAGGGAGGCAGAAGCCTAAGCAAGTGTCAGGCTTAAAGGGACACACACACACACAGGACTGGTGACTGAGGTTGAACACTGAGGCTCAGTGAGTACCTGGTGAGTATCCTTGCGACTGGGAGTGTCCTTGCGACTGGTGAGTATCTTACCACTGGTGAGCATCCTTGCGACTGGTGAGTATCTTACCACTGGTGAGCATCCTTGCAACTGGTGAGTATCTTACCACTGGTGAGCATCCTTGCGACTGGTGAGTATCTTACCACTGGTGAGCATCCTTGCGACTGGTGAGTATCTAGCGACTGGTGAGCATCTTACCACTGGTGAGTATCCCTGCGACTGGTGAGCATCCTTGCGACTGGTGAGTGTCCCTGCGACTGGTGAGTTTCCTTGTGACTGGTGAGTGTCTTTGCGACTGGTGAGTGTCCTTGCGACTGGTGAGTGTCCGTGCGACTAGTGAGTGTCCTTGCGACTGGTGAGTGTCCGTGCGACTGGTGAGTGTCCTTGCGACTGGTGAGCATCTTGCGACTGGTGAGTGTCCTTGCGACTGGTGAGCATCTTGCGACTGGTGAGTGTCTTTGCGACTGGTGAGTGTCCTTGCGACTGGTGAGTGTCTTTGCGACTGTTGAGTGTCCTTGCGACTGGTGAGTGTCCTTGTGACTGGTGAGCGTCCTTGCGAGGGTGAGCGTCCTTGCGACTGGTGAGCGTCCTTGCGACTGTGAGTGTGGTGCGACTGACTGGGCTGTGCAACTGAGTGTTGGGCAACTGAGAGTGATGTGCGACTGACCGGCTGTGCGATTGTGAGTGTGGTGCAACTAAATCGGGCTGTGAGACTGTGAGTGTGTGCGACAGGAGTGTTGTGCGACTGACCGGGTGGTGCGACTGGGAGTGTCGTGAGACTGACCGGGCTGTGAGATTGTGAGTGTTGTGCAACTGAGTGTCAAGTGAGTGTAGCGGAACACCAGAGGGTGAGAAGGTAGCGTTAGGAAGCCAGGAAATAGCCACATAGGATAGACTTAAATTACTGAATCCCCATTAGATTAGATAGTAGGTACAATGCCCGGCGGGTGTGGAGATGCGACTCGGTGTACATCTTGTGGTATGTATGCGTTCCTCAGACATGTGATCGAGGGCGAATAGAAATGCGCAAAATGTAAGCACGTTGCTTCCCTGGAAGCTCAGGTCCTGAATCTAGGGAAGCAGCTGGCAACACTGAGACGAATGTCCATACCGGAGGAGAGCCAGGATCGTACCAGTCAGGTGCAGGCAGGGGTCTGCACAGAGGTGGGCGGAGTATTGGAGGTGCAGGCATCAGAGCAGAGTAGAGGGGTGACAGTTGGGAGGGGTAGAAGGGGACAAGGCAAGGAGGCTGGTCCCGGGCTGGAGCACCCCAATAGATACGCCCCATTGTGTCATGTTGGGGAAACCAGTCAGGGACCAGCATTGCTGGAGCAGAGGGACGCCCCTAGCTGCCAGGGGAAGAACTCCTCCAGTGAGGCTGGGAGAAAGGGAAAGGAAAGACAGGTGCTGGTGGTAGGGGACTCAATTATTAGAAGGACAGATAGTGTAATCTGTGACAAAGACCGTGTGCGCCGAACAGTCTGTTGTTTGCCGGGCGCTCGGGTTCGGCACATCGCGGATCGGGTGAACAGATTATTGGGTGGGGCTGGGGAAGACCCAGCTGTCATGGTACACGTGGGTACCAATGGCATAGGCAGAGGAAGACGGAGAGTCCTAAACGATTTCAGGGACTTAGGCGCTAAGTTGAGGACTAGGACCTCCAAGGTAGTATTTTCCGAAATACTACCTGTACCTCGAGCCACACCAGAGAGGCAGCGGGAGATTAGGGAAGTTAACGAGTGGCTGAGGAGCTGGTGTAGTAATGTCATTATAATGGGGGACTTTAATTATCCAGATATAGACTGGGCAGAAGGAACCGCGCACTCAGCCAAGGCTAGGCAGTTCCTAAATGTTTTGCAGGACAATTTTATGGGTCAGATGGTGAATGCACCGACAAGAAACAATGCGGTACTTGACCTACTGATTACCAACGATACAGACCTGATCACGGATATAGAAATACGGGACAACTTAGGAAACAGTGACCATAGGTCAATAAGTTTCAGTATTAATTACAGTAATAGGAAGCAGAGGGGTAATATAAGGACACTGAATTTCAAAAGAGCCAATTTCCCTAAACTGCGCTCGCTGCTAGAAAATATCAATTGGGATAGAACCCTGGAAACAAAGAACACGGAGGAAAAATGGGAGTGCTACAAGAGCATACTAAACAGGGGGATTGGCCAGTGCATTCCAAAGGGAAATAAATTTAAAAGAGCAAAAATAAACCCTGGATGGCTAAACTCCAACATAAAAATGTATATTAGTGCTAAAGAAAAGGCCTTCAAAAAATACAAGACTGAGGGGTCATTGGCAGCATTTAAGCATTACAAAGAGTGTAATAAGAAATGTAAAGATGAAATCAGGGCGGCTAAAATAGAACACGAGAGACATATAGCGGAGGAGAGTAAAAAGAACCCCAAGAAGTTCTTTAAGTATATAAACAGTAAGAAAGCGAGGCCAGAACACATTGGCCCCATAAAAGATGATAAAGGAAATATGGCCACTGAGGACAGAGAAAAGGCGGAAGTGTTAAATAATTTCTTCTCTTCAGTCTTCACAAAAGAATCGGGGGGCTACACGAACCCAGCTTGTAAGGCTGAACTAAATAATACACCTCAGGAAGTGCCGCCATGGTTAACAGAAGATAGACTTAGAGCTAAACTAGAGAAACTTAACATAAATAAATCCCCGGGACCGGATGGCTTGCACCCGAGGGTTCTTAATGAGCTCAGCCAGGTGATTGCCAGACCATTATTCTTGATCTTTAAGGATAGTTTATAGACGGGTATGGTGCCAGCTGATTGGAAAAAAGCCAACGTGGTACCAATATTTAAGAAGGGGCCGAGATATATCCCGGGTAACTATAGGCCGGTCAGCCTAACATCTGTAGTCTGCAAAATTTTGGAGGGGATGTTAAGGGACCACATACAAGACTTACGTAATAAAAACGGTATTATAAGTAGTAATCAGCATGGATTCATGAAAAATCGTTCTTGCCAAACCAATCTATTAACCTTCTACGATGAAGTGAGCAGCCACCTAGATAAAGGTAAGCCTGTGGATGTGGTGTATCTGGACTTTGCAAAGGCCTTTGACACCGTTCCCCACAAACGATTACTGTACAAACTAAGGAAGGTAGGTATGGACCATAAGGTGAGTACCTGGATAGAGAACTGGCTCCAGGGGAGAGTACAGAGGGTGGTGATTAATGGGGAGTACTCGGATTGGGCGGGTGTGGAAAGTGGGGTCCCCCAGGGTTCTGTCCTGGGACCAATCCTGTTTAATTTGTTCATAAATGATCTAGAGGAGGGAATATCGAGTACAATCTCAGTATTTGCAGATGATACTAAACTAGGCATGCCAATATCTTCTATGCAGGATGTGGAAACCTTGCAAGCAGACCTGAACAAAATAACGGGGTGGGCAACTACATGGCAGATGAGGTTTAATGTTGATAAATGTAAAGTAATGCACTTGGGGGCCAGAAACCAGAAAGCAAGCTACTCACTAGGGGGGGAACCTCTGGGTGAGTCTAGGATGGAAAAGGACTTGGGGGTACTGGTAGACAACAAGCTTGGCAGTGGCATGCAATGCCAAGCCGCCGCAAGCAAAGCCAACAGAATACTGGGATGTATAAAAAAGGGGATTCACTCCAGAAATAAAGAGATTATTCTCCCACTCTACAAGACTCTGGTCCGGCCACATCTGGAGTATGCTGTCCAGTTCTGGGCACCGGTCCTCAGGAAGGATGTGCTGGAATTGGAGAAAGTCCAGAGAAGGGCAACAAAAATAATTAGGGGAATGGAGGACATCAGCTATGAGGAAAGACTACAAGCACTGAACCTTTTCTCTCTGGAGAAAAGACGATTGAGGGGGGATATGATATCAATGTACAAATACTGTACTGGTGACCCGAGCATAAGGAACAAACTATTCAGAGAAAGGAGATACAATAAGACACGTGGCCACTCACTAAAACTAGAGGAAAGGCGGTTTAACCTTAAAGTGCGTAAGGGGTTCTTCACTGTAAGAGCAGTAAGGATGTGGAATTCTCTTCCACAAGCAGTCGTATCAGCAGGGAGCATCGATAGTTTCAAAAAACTATTAGATGGACACCTTAAAGACCACAACATACAGGGGTATGCAATGTACGGTTAAAAGCAAACACACACACACGCATCATAGGTTGAACTGGATGGACTGATGTCTTTTTTCAACCTTACTAACTATGTAACTATGTAACTATGTTTGTAAAATTTTGAGGACAATTTGAGGAAAATTACCAACGTTTTTCTATCCAGCATTTTTTTAACTTGAAAAAAATGCTAGTGTCCATGGAGCCTAAATGTGTCCTCAAGCAGCTTAAGACTAGGCCAAGTTGACTAACCATAAACATTCTTTACTGAAGTTGTTCAAAAAGTTACAAATAAATATTTTACACAATATCTTCAAAATACATTCCAGTATATGTTCTGTAAGTGCCCCATAGCTGTTCGTCTGGTGCCCCAAAATACTCATGATGTATTCATAACTTATCAAGGTAAGAATGTCTTTAAGATCCAAAGTCCATTAGGCAGTGGCATAAATCCATATCTGTGGAACCCTGGTTAGGTTCCCGCAAGGGGTGGTTAAGTTTAAAAGTAGTTCACCTCTTTAGCAGCAGTCTGTTCTTTAAATGGGAGGACCTCAAACTGTACCTTTGGCCGTCTTACTTACTGCAGCACCACCAAGAGTTTTTTCCCTGCCTTTTTTATGTGTTTGCCCCAGCAGAGGGTTGTACATCCCCAAAAAACCTGGGAAAAAATTGGCCAGCAGAGTAAAGCTTTACCACCCCCCAGGAAGTACCACCTTAGCAGGGTGTAACGCTCCTGCGTTTTTGTAGTAGGCTGGATTTGCAGCTGCAGAATCTCCACTCAGTAGTCATGTAGAGATGTGTTGAATAACCAGATCCAACTCTCCAGACTCATCACTGTGGGCCCGTCAGCTTCAGCATACAGATATACACACACTCAATAAGATGTTCCTGGAGTGATAGGATGTATATGATAGTATGAAGGTGATGTGCTGAAGGGACAGGTGTGAACAGTGACAGAGATGGTAAGCACTTGATAGAAATGTTCAGGAGAGTATTAGATGGTATTTAGGTAGAATGCAGATAGGTTAGTAATCGAGTATGGTAACAGGTGGTAAGGACAGCAGATGACAAATACAGGATAGGCTAACCCAGTGCAAGGATAGATGGTAGTAGACTCAAGAGCTAGCAATCTATGTAACAGTGCAGATGATAGAATTAGTATGCATAGATAGTAACAGTCCTTAATGTGCAGAGGTAGGTAGTGTAAGTTAGGTTATGGAGGATTCCCCTGTGGGGTACTTATCACTAGTAAGGTTAGTAGTAGAGGGGTCCACTAGTGAGGGAGTGATCCGATAGCGAGATACAGGGATCAGTAGCGAGGTTCCGGTCTGTTCCAGGTAAAAGCAAATAGTTGGAGGTTCCGGCAGCGAGACAAGCTTGTAAGCATGTAGACACACAGGCACATAAGCACAGGCACAGGCACATTGAACGAACAACGTGAGAGAGAACGCCGGCGGTTGAAATAGCCGCTCAGAGCTGCGCTCGGCGATGACGTCATCCGTCTTAAAGGTGTATGCGTACCACCTAATTAGAAAGGTGGGACGCATATTGAAAGGAAATGGAAATTAAGGGTACCAGAGGTATCAGAATCTTACAGTACCCCCCCCTTAAGGCCGGCTCCGAAAGGCCTATAGCACTGGTTTCTCCGGGTATTTCAGTGAAACCTTCGTATATGTCTAGGTGCGTGAACATCAGAGGTATCCAACCAGGTGTCGTCTTGGGGTCCATAGTTCTTCCATCTTATGAGATACTGGAGTCTTCCTCTGTGGATACGAGAATCCAAAATCTCCTTAATCTCATATTCTTCTCCGCCTTCAACTTGTATTGGAGGTGGAGGCAAGATGGTAGGCCTTATTCCTTGGTTAGGAACATGGGGTTTCAGTAGCGACACATGGAAGATGGGATGGATCTTGAGATCTGCCGGTAAGGTGAGCTGTACTGCAGCTTTTCCAATAAGTTTCTTAATTGGGAAGGGTCCCAGAAATAAAGGTCCAAGCTTTTTGCTAGGGATCTTTTTTTTTTTTACAGTTAAATTTTTTATTTTATTGTTAAACATATAAACAACACAAATATTCCAATACAATACATTACTCTGCACAAGGATTAATATTATCCATACATACAAACACACAAAAAAAAAAAAAAATAATTCTTAGGGAGAGGAAGGGAAGGGGAATATCAATAAACCAGTTTAGGAACAAGGAAAAAAAAAAAAAAAAAAAAAAAAAAAGGATCTTTAATCTTAAATTTTTTTTCGATAGCCAAACGAGGTCCCCAATAGCATACTGAGGAGAAGGTCTTCTACGAAGGTCGTAGTACCTTTTTTGTTGACTATGAGCGTGTGAGATAGTGGTATTAAGTAAACCCAGACAGTCTTTTATTTGGGTAAGATAGTCCGAGGCTACTGGGTTACTTGATGGTAGGATGGATGCGTGGTGGAAGAAGTGTGGGATGAAACCCATAGTTCAAGTAGAACGGACTTTGCTTAGTAGTACTGTGGGTTGCGTTGTTATAAGCAAATTCCGCCAGAGGGAGAAGGTCCACCCAATCATCCTGTAGGTATGATGTGTAGCAACGCAGATATTGTTCTATACACTGGTTGACTCTTTCAGTCTGTCCGTTGGTCTGAGGGTGGTAGGGTGAAGTGAGCTTTCGCTCAATCCGTAATATTTGACAAAGAGCTTGCCAAAATTTGGAGATGAACTGTGAACCACGGTCGGATAAAAGAGTCTTTGGAATTCCATGTAACTTGAACACATGTTTCATCAGTAGTTCCGCTGTTTGTTTAGATGAAGGTAGTCTACGGATAGCGATGAAATGTGCCATCTTTGTCAGGTGGTCCACTGACACTAGAATGGTATTAAATCCTTTAGATGGTGGTAGTTCTACTATAAAGTCTAAGGACACAACTTCCCATGGAACCTGGGGTATTGGTAGACTGCAGAGTAGACCAGATGGTTTTGTAGTGTCAATTTTGGACCTTGCACAGATGTCACATGAAGAAACAAATTTTTGTACAGACGTCTTCATATCAGGCCACCAAAACTGCCTGGTAAGCAAATGAAGGGTTTTCGTCATACCCATATGTCCTGCCATGGGCACATCATGTGATAACTCCAAGATCTTGGTGCGCATAGTAGGGGGTATGTAGAGTTTGTCGTTGTAATAGAGGAAGCCTTCTGCATCAGTACTTAGTTGTGGTGGAGGTGAATCCAATCCTATACTGTGCAAAATCTCTTCCTTCAAGGAACGAACAACACCAATAATACGTTCATAGGGTATTATAGGAATAGAAGGGATTTCGGCGCAGTTATCTTCGGTTAATCGTGATAGCACATCCGCTTTTTTATTTTTGTCTGCAGGCGTGTAGGTCACTAGGAAGTTGAATCTTAGGAAGAATAATGACCATCGTACCTGCTGGTGGGAGAGAGTTTTGTTAGTCTGGAGGTATTGAAGGTTTTTGTGATCTGTATATATGAGTATTGGTAACCGGTTACCTTCAAGTAGATGTCGCCAATTCTCCAGTGCCAGTTTTATGGCAAGCAACTCCTTTTCACCCACTGGGTAATTCACCTCTGGGCTGCTTAGTGATTTTGAGAAGAAAGCAACTGGGTGGAGTGGTGAAGTATTTGTTTGTCGTTGGGAGAGAACTGCTCCTACTGCCATATTTGACGCATCTACCTCCAGAATATATTGGAGGGATGGGTCTGGATGGCGTAGTATGGGAGCAGAAGTAAAGCTTGATTTTAAAAAGCAGAAAGCTTGATTTGCTTCTTCTGACCATTTGAATGGTTTCTTTATACTTGTCAGTTGTGTGAGAGGTCTCACAATAGCAGAAAAGTTCTTGATGAACTTCCTATAGAAGTTTGAAAATCCAAGGAATCGCTGTAATGCCTTACGAGTTGTTGGTATAGGCCAGTCCAGAATACAGGATATCTTGCTCATATCCATCTTAATTCCGGTTTTGGATATGATGTATCCTAGGAATAATATTTCTTCTTTATGAAATAGGCATTTTTTTAATTTCACGTATAGATTGTGTGCGAGTAATCTGGATAACACAAGTCTTACATGTTTTATATGTTCAGACAGAGATCGAGAATAGATAAGTATATCGTCCAGATATACTACAACACAGACATCAAGTAAGTCTCTAAAGATGTCGTTTATGAACCTCTGGAAAGCTGCGGGAGCATTACACAACCCGAATGGCATCACAAGATATTCGAATAATCCGTATCTGGTTCTGAATGCTGTTTTCCACTCATCTCCGTCACAGATTCGGATTAGGTTGTATGCCCCTTTTAGGTCCAATTTAGAGAAGTAAGTAGCCCCACGCACTTGTTCGATGAGTTCAGGGATGAGCGGTAAAGGATAGCGATCCTTTATCGTAATCGTATTTAATTGCCTATAATCGATAATAGGCCTAAGACTTGAATCCTTATTGCGGACAAAGAAAAGTCCTGCAGCTGTGGAAGAAGTAGAGGGTCTAATGAACCCTTTTTTCAAATTTTCATCTAAGTATTCCTTGAGATGAGAAAGTTCATCCTGTGAAAGAGGATAAACATGACCGAAAGGCAATTTGCTGTTAGGGAGTAGATCGATAGTGCAATCATAATCCCTATGGGGAGGCAACACTTGAGCATTTTTCTCAAGGAATACTTCGGACAGATCCTGATAGCATAATGGTGCAATCTCATCTGACACCACAGACAGGATCTTTCCAAAAGATGGGAGGTTACACGTAATCTCGCAATAGTGAAAAGGGAACGTTAAAGTCCGTCGGTTCCAATCTATGATTGGTTGATGTGTGTGTAACCAAGGAAGTCCCAAAATAATGGGATAATGGGGTGAAGGTAGTATATGAAAAGTGGTGGTCTCCATATGAGACTCGTTAGCAGTGACAAGGAGTGCTTGTGTCTGGTTGGTGATTGGACCAGAAGATAGTGGAATACCGTTAATGAAACTAACAGAAACAGGTTTAGGTTTTGAAATAATAGGTATTTATTTAAGGTAACAAAACATGTATCAATATAGTTCCCACAAGATCCTGTGTCGATCATAGCCTTGGTGGTAATCCTAGTCTGGTCCCACTGTAATGTTAGATGAACAAAGAGATAGGGGTTAGAAAAGGAAGTCGTTAATCCTCCTAGCAAGACATGTGAACACTCACCCTCTTTTTTGCGGACAAGGGGACAGACGCTTATCAAATGATCCGGGGATGCGCAGTACATGCAGAGGTTTCTGGATCTTCTTCTGGCTCGTTCAGTAGTTGATAAAGGGTGTATGGTTCCTACCTCCATGGGAGTAGGGTCAACGTCCGAAATCCGAGAAGGACTAGACAATGGCATTCCCATTTTCTCAGCCTTTCTTTCTCGCAGTCGCCTGTCGATGTTGATACTGAGTTGTATTAAGGCATCCAAGGTGCCAGGTAAATCCGCTCGGGCAAGCTCGTCTTTAACAGCTTCTGACAACCCGAGTCTGAATTGAGTTCGCAGAGATGTATCATTCCACCCTGAATCAAGGGTCCATCTTTTGAACTCTGCTACAAAGTCTTCTACAGGTCTCCTACCTTGTTTTAAAGCCCTCAATTGAATATCAGCAGTACTCTGCCTATTGGGGTCTTCATATAAACTAGCGAGTTCCGCTAGGAATAAAGAATAGGAGTTGAGAAGCTGATCATTTTTCTCAAAGAGAGAGTCTGCCCAGGCCCGTGGATCACCCGTTAAGTATGAAATAACGGAACAGACTTTAATTTGATCAGTAGGGTATGTACGAGGTTTTAACAAAAAAAGCAATTGGCATGCCTTTTTATAATTCACAAAATTTTTTTCCAATCACCTGTAAACACTGGAGGAGGGTTTATTTTAGGTTCAGGGGGCTGAGCAGCAGTAAGCCGTGAAAGACGGGTTACCTGCTGTGTCAGAGTTTGATTTTCTTCTTTTACTTCAGTAAGAGCAAGTATTAATGCATTTACTTGTTGTGTTAATTGTGTCACTTGAGTGGGTAATTCTGCTGAATCCATTTTTTTGGGTTCGTTCAATCTGTAACGCTCCTGCGTTTTTGTAGTATCCTGGATTTGCAGCTGCAGAATCTCCACTCAGTAGTCATGTAGAGATGTGTTGAATAACCAGATCCAACTCTCCAGACTCATCACTGTGGGCCCGTCAGCTTCAGCATACAGATATACACACTCAATAAGATGTTCCTGGAGTGATAGGATGTATATGATAGTATGAAGGTGATGTGCTGAAGGGACAGGTGTGAACAGTGACAGAGATGGTAAGCACTTGATAGAAATGTTCAGGAGAGTATTAGATGGTATTTAGGTAGAATGCAGATAGGTTAGTAATCGAGTATGGTAACAGGTGGTAAGGACAGCAGATGACAAATACAGGATAGGCTAACCCAGTGCAAGGATAGATGGTAGTAGACTCAAGAGCTAGCAATCTATTTAACAGTGCAGATGATAGAATTAGTATGCATAGATAGTAACAGTCCTTAATGTGCAGAGGTAGGTAGTGTAAGTTAGGTTATGGAGGATTCCCCTGTGGGGTACTTATCACTAGTAAGGTTAGTAGTAGAGGGGTCCAGTAGTGAGGGAGTGATCCGGTAGCGAGATACAGGGATCAGTAGCGAGGTTCCGGTCTGTTCCAGGTAAAAGCAAATAGCTGGAGGTTCCGGCAGCGAGACAAGCTTGTAAGCATGTAGACACACAGGCACATAAGCACAGGCACAGGCACATTGAACGAACAACGTGAGAGAGAACGCCGGCGGTTGAAATAGCCGCTCAGAGCGGCGCTCGGCGATGACGTCATCCATCTTAAAGGTGTATGCGTACCACCTAATTAGAAAGGTGGGACGCATATTGAAAGGAAATGGAAATTAAGGGTACCAGAGGTACCAGAATCTTACACAGGGCAGTCACAACTAAACAGTGCAATATCTCACATTACAATATACAGTTTTACAAAGACTTGCAAATGAAGTAATCAAACCCACAACAGTCAAAAACACATCCAGTAAACCCCTAGGAAGCACCTGCTTACACGCTGATCAGTAGCATATTTTTTAAATATATGTGTGTGTGCTTTACACACATTTCCTCACCCCTGCATGCACATATAAAATATATATATATATATATATATATATGTGTGTGTGTGTGTGTGTAATCATATATTAAACTAACATTACTTAAAAGAAGGGTCCTTCCTCCCCACTATTTATTCTATCAAAACAGGTAATTAATGAAATCCTAAACTAAAATTTTGGTAAAGAATAGATAGATAGGTACCCAAAGATCATTGCATGTGTCTTTGGACCAGGGGCGAAAATAGGAGTTACAGAGGTCACAATTGTTACCCAGCTCCATGCTCCAGGAGACCCGTGCAGCTCCCCTATGCACCTGGATAGGAAGGGTGGCATATAGAGGAACCAATGCCCTCCATTTTCCTTCTGCAGCTACTGAAAGCTTGCTTCTCTTTTACTCCCTCCTGCAAGCATTCAGCAACTTCAGGAGGAAAATGGAGGGGATCGGTTCCTCTATATGCTGCTCTGGCTGCCCTTTCTATCCAGATTTCCTTTCTTCTGTTGCTACAGGCCTCTGTGTACTCCCCTGCCCCCCCTCCTCCCTCCCCCCACCGTGGTGCTGACTTTCCCCCTCATGCCACATGCTGTGGGGGATGTGTAATAATAGAGAGCGGGGAAGGTGTCCATTCATAATGAAAGTATTGTAAACTGTGTTTTACTATGCTTTGGTTTCTGAATGAACGGGTAGCTTGGTACAGCGCTGTTCCTATCAATTCATTCTGTGCAGCTGAGGCTGCAGAGATGGAAATTGAGGGCTGTGTCCTCAATCTCCTTTCTCTTTCTCAAAGGTGAAACTTTAGAGATCTGTTTAGATCCTTAATATTTAACCAAAGCCCCCTAATGGAGCTCCTTGAAAAATGTTAAAAAAAAATAAAATAATAATAATAATAAATAAAAATAAAACGGTATTTTTTTCCACCATGGGAGGCCCCAACACGGCAGAAAATGGTGTCACTGCAGGACCGTAAGAAAGGGCTCCACAATGGGACTAACGGGACAGCGGGAAGGAACCCAGGCCTGGAGGGTTTCTTGCACCAGGGCCCTGGAGGTTCTAGTTACACCTTTGCTTTGTACTATATAACAAATATATAATGTAAATATTTGAAAGAAATAACAATGGGGAAGGAGAGAGGGATTGTGGAGGGGTTGAGAAATGGAAGAAAAAGGGGAATGTCAAGAAAAGAAGGAAATAAGGGAATAATACAATAATGGGAAAAGGGAAGGGGGAGGCGGGTGACAGGAGAAAATAGAAGGCAAAGGAAATTAAGGAAAATGGATGAATAAATTAAAAATGCTAATGGAAACTAATGGAAAGAAAATAATGAATAAACTTGTAATTACTAACCTGCAATCAACATCCCTGGACTGTTGTAATTAAATTTAGTTCATACTAATGTGTTATATCTCATTTAAATTCACCCCTTTGGTATGTGGGTATCCAATACACCTCATTTGCTCACCAGAGAGAAACAATCATCTTCCCTAATGGGACAATATGTTATTTTAATGATTTGTATTTGAATCTATGATGCTCCACAAAGTGTCTTGCCACATTTGTATTTGTTCTAGTATAAGATAAGTGATCTCTCCTGCAATTCTACAACCATCTGATTGTCCTGGCAACAAATTGTCTCTTATATGCTATACTCAAAATAACTTATATTACATATATTGTCTGGCAATTTACTAAGTGTTTGATGTTAAACGCTGGACCATTAGTACATGACACAACCACACAGGGATCACCTAGAAAACTATAACTGGAACAAAAGGACAAACCCCACCTTAACATCTTTACTTAATTAATCCAGTCCTTTCCTGTTTCTCAGACCTAAAGTGATTGTAAAGTCTATTTTTTTTTATTTAAAAATAACAAACATGTTATACTTCTTCTCGGGTCCCTCTTGGGTGCTCCTGGCCCCTCCCTACTGCCGAGTGCCCCCATAGCAAACTGCTTGCTATGGGGGCACCCAAGCCGAGCCGTAGCTCTGTGTGTCCATTTAGACACGGAGCTGTGGTTCGACCCCGCCCCTCTCTCTCCTCATTGGTTAAGTTACTTTAATTGACAGCGGCGGGGGCCAATGGCATAGCTTCTGTGTCTCAGCCAATCAGGAGAGAGAGCCCCGGACGGTGAGTATTAGGGGGGCTGCTGCACACAGACTGTTTTTATCCTAATGCATAGTTACATAGTTACATAGTTACATAGTTAGTGAGGTTGAAAAAAGACATGAGTCCATCCAGTTCAACCTATGATGTGTGTGTGTGTTTGCTTTTAACCGTACATTGTATACCCCTGTATGTTGTGGTCTTTAAGGTGTCCATCCAATAGTTTTTTGAAACTATCAATGCTCCCCGCTGATACGACTGCTTGTGGAAGAGAATTCCACATCCTTACCGCTCTTACAGTGAAGAACCCCTTACGCACTTTAAGGTTAAACCGCCTTTCCTCAAGTTTTAGTGAGTGGCCAAGTGTCTTATTGTATCTCCTTTCTCTGAATAGTTTGTTCCTTATGCTAGGGTCGCCAGTACAGTATTTGTACATTGATATCATATCCCCCCTCAATCGTCTCTTCTCCAGAGAGAATAGGTTCAGTGCTTGTAGTCTTTCCTCATAGCTGATGTCCTCCATTCCCCTAATTATTTTTGTTGCCCTTCTCTGGACTTTCTCCAGTTCCAGCACATCCTTCCTGAGGACCGGTGCCCAGAACTTGACAGCATACTCCAGATGTGGCCGGACCAGAGTCTTGTAGAGCGGGAGAATAATCTCTTTATTTCTGGAGTGAATCCCCTTTTTTATACATCCCAGTAATCTGTTGGCTTTGCTTGCAGCTGCTTGGCATTGCATGCCACTGCCAAGCCTGTTGTCTACCAGTACCCCCAAGTCTTTTTCCATCCTAGACTCCCCCAGAGGTTCCCCCCCTAGTGAGTAGCTTGCTTTCTGGTTTCTGGCCCCCTAAGTGCATTACTTAACATTTTTCTACATTAAATCTCATCTGCCATGTAGTTGCCCACCCCGTTATTTTGTTCAGGTCTGCTTGTAAGATTTCCACATCCTGCATAGAAGATATTGGCATGCCTAATTTAGTATCATCTGCAAATACTGAGATTGTACTAGATATCCCCTCCTCTAGATCATTTATGAATAAATTAAACAGGATTGGTCCCAGGACAGAACCCTGGGGGACCCCACTTTCCACACCCGCCCAATCCGAGTACTCCCCATTAATCACCACCCTCTGTACTCTCCCCTGGAGCCAGTTCTCTATCCAGGTACTCACCTTATGGTCCATACCTACCTTCCTTAGTTTGTACAGTAAGCGTTTGTGGGGAACGGTGTCAAAGGCCTTTGCAAAGTCCAGGTACACCACATCCACAGGCTTACCTTTATCTAGGTGGCAGCTCACTTCATCGTAGAAGGTTAATAGATTGGTTTGGCACGAACGATTTTTCATGAATCCATGCTGATTACTACTTATAATACCGTTTTCATTACTAAAGTCTTGTATGTGGTCCCTTATCATCCCCTCCAAAATTTTGCAGACTACTGATGTTAGGCTGACCGGCCTATAGTTACCCGGGATATATCTCGGCCCCTTTTTAAATATTGGTACCACGTTGGCTTTTTTCCAATCAGCTGGCATCATACCCGTCTGTAAACTATCCTTAAAGATCAAGAATAATGGTCTGGCAATCACCTGGCTGAGCTCATTAAGAACCCTTGGGTGCAAGCCATCCGGTCCCGGGGATTTATTTATGTTAAGTTTCTCTAGTTTAGCTCTAAGTCTATCCTCTGTTAGCCATGGCGGCACTTCCTGAGGTGTATTATTTAGTTCGGCCTTACAAGCGGGGTTCGTGTAGCCCCCCGATTCCTTTGTGAAGACTGAAGAAAAGAAATTATTTAACACTTCCGCCTTTTCTCTGTCCTCTGTGGCCATTTTTCCTTTATCATCTTTTATGGGGCCAATGTGCTCTGGCCTCGCTTTCCTACTGTTTATATACTTAAAGAACTTCTTGGGGTTCTTTTTACTCTCCTCCGCTATATGTCTCTCGTGTTCTATTTTAGCCGCCCTGATTTCGTCTTTACATTTCTTATTACACTCTTTGTAATGCTTAAATGCTGCCAATGACCCCTCAGTCTTGTATTTTTTGAAGGCCTTTTCTTTAGCTCTAATATACATTTTTATATATGTTGGAGTTTAGCCACCCAGGGTTTAGTTTTGCTCTTTTAAATTTATTTCCCTGTGGAATGCACTGGCCCATCCCCTTGTTAAGTATGCTCTTGAAGCACTCCCATTTTTCCTCCGTGTTCTTTGTTCCCAGGGTTCTATCCCATTTGATATTTTCTAGCAGCGAGCGCAGTTTAGGGAAATTGGCTCTTTTGAAATTCAGTGTCCTTATATTACCCTTGTGTTTCCTATTACTGTAATTAATACTGAAACCAATTGACCTATGGTCACTGTTCCCTAAGTTGTCCCGTATTTCTATATCCGTGAGCAGGTCTGTATTGTTGGTAATCAGTAGGTCAAGTACCGCATTGTTTTTTGTCGGTGCATTCACCATCTGACCCATGAAATTGTCCTGCAAAACATTTAGGAACTGCCGAGCCTTGGCTGAATGCGCGGTTCCTTCTGCCCAGTCTATATCAGGATTATTAAAGTCCCCCATTATAATGACATTTCCCATCCTTGCTGCCAATCCTATATGTAACATGAGGTCCGCCTCACCCTCCTCCCTCTGGTTGGGGGGCCTATAGCATACGCCCAATATTACCTTCCCCACCGTGCCTTTCCTTTGAAGCTCTACCCATAGGGATTCTGCCTCGTCCATAGCTCCATTATTAATATCATCCCTCATATTTACCTGTATACTGTTCTTAATATACAAACATACCCCTCCCCCTTTTTTACCTTCTCTATCTCTGCGATAAAGGGAATACCCCTGAATGGTCGCCATCCAGTCATGAGAGCTGTCAAACCAAGTCTCAGTTATCCCCACAAAATCTAAGTCCTCCTCAAACATCAGCAGCTCCAGCTCTCCCATCTTGTTGGCCAGGCTTCTGGCATTGGTATACAAGCCTCGTAATTTTGATCGGTTACATTTATCCTCATTTGATGTTTTTAGGCTGCTCTCTTGATTTTTCCCCATACCCACCCTGGGTATAGGAGCTCCGAACACCCTACCGCTAATGCCCCCATTTCTGCCCTCTGAAACTTGCTTTCCACTGGCTAATTCTACATCTGTACCCTCCCCCCCATTCCCTAGTTTAAAAGCCCCTCTAACTTTTTGGCCATCCTCTCACCCAGTACCGCTGCACCCACCCCATTTAGGTGCAATCCGTCCCTACCAAAGAGCCGGTGACCGACTGAGAAGTCGGCCCAGTTCTCCAGGAACCCGAAACCCTCCTTACTACACCAGCTCCTCAGCCACTCGTTAACTTCCCTAATCTCCCGCTGCCTCTCTGGTGTGGCTCGAGGTACAGGTAGTATTTCGGAAAATACTACCTTGGAGGTCCTAGTCCTCAACTTAGCGCCTAAGTCCCTGAAATCGTTTAGGACTCTCCGTCTTCCTCTGCCTATGTCATTGGTACCCACGTGTACCATGACAGCTGGGTCTTCCCCAGCCCCACCCAATAATCTGTTCACCCGATCCGCGATGTGCCGAACCCGAGCGCCCGGCAAACAACAGACTGTTCGGCGCACACGGTCTTTGTCACAGATTACACTATCTGTCCTTCTAATAATTGAGTCCCCTACCACCAGCACCTGCCTTTCCTTTCCCTTTCTCCCGGCCTCACTGGAGGAGTTCTTCCCCTGGCAGCTAGGGGCGTCGCTCTGCTCCAGCAATGCTGGTCCCTGACTGGTTTCCCCAACATCACACAACGGGGCGTATCTATTGGGGTGCTCCAGCCCAGGATCAGCCTCCTTGCCTTGTCCCCTTCTACCCCTCCTAACTGTCACCCCTCTACTCTGCTCTGATGCCTGCACCTCCAATACTCCGCCCACCTCTGTGCAGGCCCCTGTCTGCACCTGACTGGTACGATCCTGGCTCTCCTCCGGTATGGACATTCGTCTCAGTGTTGCCAGCTGCTTCCCTAGATTCAGGACCTGAGCTTCCAGGGAAGCAACGTGCTTACATTTTGCGCATTTGTATTCGCCCTCGATCACATGTCTGAGGAACGCATACATATTACAAGATGTACACCGAATCGCATCTCCACACCCGCCGGGCATTGTACCTACTATCTAATCTAATGGGGATTCAGCGATTTAAGTCTATCCTATGTGGCTATTTCCTGGCTTCCTAACGCTACCTTCTCACCCTCTGGTATTCCGCTCCACTCACTTGACACTCAGTTGCACAACACTCACAATCACACAGCCCGGTCAGTCACACAACATTCACAATCTCACAGCCCGGTCAGATGCACAACGCTGAGTCGCACAGCCCGGTCAGACGCACAACACTAAGTCGCACAGCCCGGTCAGACGCACAACACTAAGTCGCACAGCCCGGTCAGACGCACAACACTAAGTCGCACAGCCCGGTCAGACGCACAACACTAAGTCGCACAGCCCGGTCAGACGCACAACACTCAGTTGCACAGCCCGGTCAGACGCACAACACTCAGTTGCACAGCCCGGTCAGACGCACAACACTAAGTCGCACAGCCCGGTCAGACGCACAACACTAAGTCGCACAGCCCGGTCAGACGCACAACACTGAGTCACACAGCCTGGTCAGACGCACAACACTGAGTCGCACAGCCCGGTCAGACGCACAACACTGAGTCGCACAGCCCGGTCAGACGCACAACACTGAGTCGTACAGCCCGGTCAGACGCACAACACTGAGTCGCACAGCCCGGTCAGACGCACAACACTGAGTCGCACAGCCCGGTCAGACGCACAACACTTAGTCGCACAGCCGGTCAGACGCACAACACTAAGTCGCACAGCGCGGTCAGACGCACAACGCTGAGTCGCACAGCCCGGTCAGACGCACAACACTGAGTCGCACAGCCCGGTCAGACGCACCACCCTGAGTCGCACAGCTCGGTCAGACGCACAACACTGAGTCGCACAGCCCGGTCAGACGCACAACACTGAGTCGCACAGCCCGGTCAGACGCACAACACTGAGTCACACAGCCCGTTCAGACACACAACACTCAGTCGCACAGCCCGGTCAGACGCACCACACTCAGTCGCACAGCCCGGTCAGACGCACAACAGTCAGTCGCACAGCCCGGTCAGACGCACAACACTCAGTCGCACCGCCCGGTCAGACGCACAACACTGAGTCGCACCGCCCGGTCAGACGCACAACACTGAGTCGCACCGCCCGGTCAGACGCACAACACTGAGTCGCACCGCCCGGTCAGACGCACAACACTCAGTCGCCCAGCCCGGTCAGACGCACAGCACTCAGTCGCACAGCCCGGTCAGACGCACAACACTCAGTCGCACAGCCCGGTCAGACGCACAACACTCAGGTAGTGATAGGTACTCCCAGATACTCAGGTAGTAACAGGTACTCCCAGATACTCAGGTAGTAACAGGTACTCACAGATACTCAGGTAGTAACAGGTACTCACAGATACTCAGGTAGTAAATGCATTAAGATAAAAAAATTCTGACTTTACAACCACTTTAAAGTTGAACTAAAGACAACATTTTTGTTTCAGAGTCAGAGGGGGTTATAACCCCTGTAAGGTTTTTTGCTATCTGTGTCCCACTTGTGAGATTTTACTTCACTTCCTGTCCCATAATCAAAATAAGAAGAAAATCTCTCCAAAGTAGGGGAATCCCCAGTTGTCACCAGGCAGATTGAGGGAATCCCTAGTTATTACCAGAGTCAACAGAGCTATTGTCCCCTGGAAGATTGCCCTTCTATTCCTGCTTTGACGACAACCCATAATTTGGGATTTTCTTACACTTTCAGTGATAACTGTAAACAGGACAATTAGAAATTTTATTTAGCAAAATGCAGTGTTTAAATTACTGTATATCACTGACAATAAACAAAGCAATGTAAAAAACACCCTCCAAGTGCTATAAAACAGTGAATGGGTGATTTTAAAAAACAAGGTAATGGTGAGTGAGGTGCCTGAATCAGTGAGACCACTGCCTCCCTCCGATGTAACAGATCTGTGGTGCTCAAGCAGATAAAACAGGGACCCAAATGGCGTAGTATGCAATTAAAATAATAGCAAGCATAGATAGACTCTCATTCGGACCGATCACATTGGCTACAAACAGGACGCCGGGATGCTTCCGCTTCCGCGTTCCATGGCTCCAAACCACTAAACCGGAAGTGACGTGTGGCGTACGTAGCTTTGGGGGGTGCATGTCAATCCACCCCCTCCACTAGTCTTTTTAGCACTTCACTTATCACTGAGATAATCTTTTTAGTGCATACACAATTTGTGTGGGGGTCACTATCCCCCTTTGAAAAAACTGCTCAAACAGGTAGCGCCTGATACAAACTCTTCTCTCCTTACATACATTGCGCCCCTGGTTCTCAAGGGGTGGGTTTGTGGCTGCTTACACCTGTATTTATATACTTCTTACATTTAAGATATTCCATAGCACTGGTCACCTTCCTTTTTTACTTTTGGGTATTCGGTACGCGGACATGGACCCGAACATTTCACTGTATGTTCGGGTACTGTCCATTGTTCGGTAATGTTATCTCATGTTTTGACGCGGTTTCAACAGGTGCAAGGCAGCCAATCAGCAAGCGTTTAACTAGTGTGCCCTTAGAAGCCATCACAGCCATGCCTACTAATGGCATGGCTGGGATAGGCCAGTGCAGTATGTGACCCAGAGTCTATATAAGCTGGAGTCACATAGCGCTGCGCGTCACTCTGCTCAAACTATACTAGGGAGAGGTTCCTGATGCTGCTGAGGGAGAGATAGGGAGATTATTGTAGGGTCAGGCTGGAGATTGCTTTGAGGGAAAGAATCGGAAGAATCTTCTTTAATCAGACAGCAATCTACATTGGTTTGATCGTGTGGGATGCAGTGCACAATCTTTTTGCCCGGAGGGAGAGATAGGAGATTATTGTACAGTCAGGCTGGAGATTGCTTTAAGGGAAAGAATAGGAAGAATCTTCTTTAATCAGACAGCGATCTACATTGATTGTATTGTGTGGGGGTGCAGTGCACGATCTTTATGCCCTGACCTGAGCCCAGTGAGGAGGAAAAAGGAGAAAAAAACAACTTTTATCAGTCTGTTAGGTGGGCGGCGTGCGGTGCTGCACATTTAATGCAAGCTCAGTGCATATGTGTCTGCTTAATCGGCATTTAAAAAAGAAAAAAACGTTTTTCCTTCATATTTTACTTTGACATACAGTGTTTAGACAGACACTGCTTTTCTAACCTGCTCTTCAAAAAGCACCAATGTAAGGGGAAAATAATAATTTTTTAGTATTTAGGGGAAAAAAATTATTTTTCAGTTTTTCATTCAAATGGGTTTTTTTTATTTTTTTTATTCAATAGCGGAATAGAACAACAACAACAGTATCCGACCTGCAAGCTGAGTGCATATGTGTCTGCTTAATCTGCATTTAAAAAAGAAATAAACTTTTTTCCTTCATATTTTACTGTGACTTACAGCGTTTAGACACTGCATTTCAAATCTGCTATTCAACAAGCACCAATTAAGGGGACAACTATTTTTCAGATTTTCATTCATACGTTACAGTGCGATACACCCATTGCATACTGTTCTTGTATTCCGCTTTGCAATAAAAACCCATTTAGGGGAAAAAAATAAATTGCAGCTTAGTCTGCATAACTTTGCATATGGTACAGTGAGATACACCCATTGCATACTGTTGTATTGCGCATTGCAATAAAAAAACATTTAGGGGAAAAAAAGTTAATTGTGACCTAGTCTGCATATGGTACAGTGAGATACACCTATTGCATACTTTTGTATTCCACTTTGCAATAAAAACCCATTTAGGGGATTACAATTTAATTGTGGCCTAGTCTGCATATGTTACAGTGAGATACACCCATTGCATACTGTTGTATTCCGCTTTGCAATAAAAACCCATTTAGGGGGAAAAAAAAGTTAATTGCGGCCTAGTCTGCATATGGTACAGTGAGATACACCCATTGCATACTGTTGTATTATGCATTGCAATAAAAACCCATTTAGGGGGAAAAAAATTAATTGCGGCCTAGTCTGCATATGTTACAGTGAGATACACCCATTGCATACTGTTGCATTCCGCTTTTCAATAAAAAACCATTTTTGGGAAAAAAAAGTTAATTGCGGCCTAGTCTGCATATGGTACAGTGAGATACACCCATTGCATACTGTTGTATTCTGCGTTGCAATAAAAACCCATTTAGGGGATAAAAAGTTAATTGCGGCCTAGTCTGCATATGTTACTGTGAGATACACCGTTGGATGTTGTTGTTCCATTCCGCTATTCAATAAACACCCATTTAGGGAAAGAATATTCAATTGCGGCCTAGTCTGTATCTGTACGTGTGAGATACACCTGTTGTATACTGTTATTCTATTCCGCTATTCAATAAACACTCATTTAGGGAAAAAAATATTAAATTGCGGCCTAGTCTGTATCTGTACATGTGAGATACACCAGTTGTATACTGTTGTTCTATTCCGCTATTCAATAAACACCCATTTAGGGGAAAAAAATTAAATTGCGGCCTAGTCTGTATCTGTACATGTGAGATACACCCGTTGTATACTGTTGTTCTATTCCGCTATTCAAAAAACACCCATTTAGGGAAAAAATATTAAATTTGCGGCCTAGTCTTTATCTGTACGTGTGAGATACACCAGTTGTATACTGTTGTTCTATTCTGCTATTCAATAAACACCCATGTAGGGGAAAGAAAGATTTTAAATTGCGGCTTAGTCTGTATCTGTATGTGTGAGATACACCCTTTGTATACTGTCAGTTACCTTGGTTGAGGCCGAAGTGCTGAGAGGGCTTCCCTTGCAGCTTGGTGCGGATCACCCCTGGAGGTGAGACAGGAGATGACACGTCCCAAGGAGCACTGAATGCAGGTGAAAATCCGGATGGAGGGATGGTATGGACACCCAGGAACGCTTCCAGGAGATCTAAAGGTGCTCAGTGGAAAAAGACAAAAGGTTAATGGCAGACCGAGGGTCATACACAGTTAATCAGTCCAGAAGTAATGAGCCGAGTGTGGAAGTAGCAAAGAGGCAAAGACAAGAGGGAGTCCGTGGAATCCAAACCAAGGTCGGTACACAGGGGATCCAGCAGAGGTATCAGAACAAAGAGTGGTCAGGCAAGCCGAGGTCGATCAAGGGAGAAGATGCAGACAGGTCAAAGAAGCAAGCCGGGTCAAAACAGGAACACAGGTAAATGGACAGGTCACGGGTACAGGAGCTGACGATAAACCAGCACCGGAGCATACCAAGAGAGCGTCTTATATAGGGCCAGGGCTGGAGAGATGGGCGTGATGACGCACACACTCTGTGCCGGTACGCCTACGTGCACGCGCCGGTGCGCTCCCGCGCATGCGCATCCGCCTCCGGTGTTCTATTGTTGCTGAATGGCGATTCCTTTCCTGACATATACTGTTGTTCTGTTCCGCTATTCAATAAACACCCATATAGGGACAAAATATTAAATTGCGGCCTGGTCTGCATATGTTACTTTGAGATGCATAGTTTGGATACTGTTGTTCTATTCTGCTATTCAATAAACACCCATTTAGGGGACAGAAAGAAATTAAATTGCGGCTTAGTCTGTATCTGTACGTGTGAGATACACCCTTTGGATACTGTTGTTCTATTCTGCTAGTCAATAAACACCCATTTAGGGGACAGAAATATATTAAATTGTGGCTTAGTCTGTATCTGTACGTGTGAGATACACCCTTTGGATACTGTTGTTCTATTCTGCTATTCAATAAACACCCATTTAGGGGACAGAAAGATATTAAATTGCAGCTTAGTCTGTATCTGTACGCGTGAGATACACCCTTTGTATACTGTTGTTCTATTCCGCTATTCAATAAACACCCATATAGGGAAAAAATATTAAATTGCGGCCTAGTCTGCATATGTTACTGTGAGATACACCCTTTGGATACTGTTGTTCTATTCTGCTATTCAATAAACACCCATTTAGGGGACAGAAAGATATTAAATTGCGGCTTAGTCTGTATCTGTACGTGTGAGATACACCCTTTGGATACTGTTGTTCTATTCTGCTATTCAATAAACACCCATTTAGGGGACAGAAAGATATTAAATTGCAGCTTAGTCTGTATCTGTACGTGTGAGATACACCCTTTGGATACTGTTGTTCTATTCTGCTATTCAATAAACACCCATTTAGGGGAAAATTAATAATTTTGCCGCGTTTGCTGATTATGTTACTGTGAGATACACCCTTTAAATTTGTTTGGCGCATCTCCTTCCACCACCGATGATTGCAGGGCGCTTCAGTTTGCCTCCTGTTTTTAACTCCTCCTACTCCGCTTCCTCATCCTCATCCTCTACCGCCTCCACATCCAGAGCAGTGATAATTTCCAAGGATTTCATGGCAGTCATTCACAAGTGGCTCCGAGGGTGGGTTCCTGCACCCACAAACGCCAGGTACACAATTGTCCAGCAAGGGCACAGTTCTGGAGGATGACGAGGTGGAGGATGAGGAGGAGATGGAGGAGGAGGAACCATGTTCACAGCAGGGTGGCACCCAGATTACTGATAACAACAGATACTACACTTGATCTTAGCCAAAAGGTCGAGAAGCAATGCTGGTGGCATTCCCACCTGACAGCGGGGGCACAGTGGAAGCACAAGGCGAAGGCAGAGGAGGTTGCCAACACAGCCAGGGCACCGCCAGCACCTCATAAGGCAGGGTTAGCATGTATGAAATGTGGAAAAGCTTTGTCAGCACGCCACAACAACAAGGACCACCAGCTGTTTTTTTTTTTTAAGCCCGTGGTGTGTGAACACACTCAGACTATCACCGGTCGGTGCATAAAAAAGTGCACACCAAAAAAGTGAAACACAAAAAGTGCACAGGGTCCTTGACCCTGATCCCCCGGGCGCAAGACTCCTGACAGGGACTGGGGTACTTACACTGGCTAACCTGGCCAAAACCAGGCAGCCCCGTTCTTTAGGAGGTCTGCTGAAACAGACCACCCCAAGTACTAGGTTGGGCTCTCCCAAAGAGAGACCCCATGAGAGAGGGCGAACCAAGCCAGAAGGCCATATCCACCCTCTCCCAAGACTTTCAGGGACAGGCCAAAGGACCTACACCCTACTAATCACGCTGTGCAAAATAAAGTGTACCGCCATAATAAAAAACACAAAACGTGAGACACACAACACATAAAAGTGGGGAAAGGGATAGTGGAGAAGTGCAAGGTTAGTGCCACGTTGCAATACTATGGCAGGCCCTTATAATAAAAAATTCCTCTGGTCCTGACTCCATTACCAATAGGCCCGGCCCTAGAGGCAGGTGTGAAAAACATGTGTCGGAAGTGCAGTGTCCTTGGTGCCATACTCATAGTGTTGCCATCCACCATAAATTATGGCACCCCGGGACTGCCACTCCAGGGGCACATACACCACAGGCTTTTCTGAATCCCGGTCCCTGGCAAGACCAGTGCAGCCCCGTCCCTACCAGAAGGCCTCAGAACTTAGACAGCTTTGGGAGAGCCCAGCCCACAACCCGGGACACATACCTTTTCCAAGGCCAGACTCAACCCAGAAGGGAGAAAAAAGCCCCCCAGCCACCATCACCGTTCCTTACCATATACCATATACAGTTCCTTACCATTCCTTACGTACTATACACGCACTGCATCACGGGTCTGCCCCTTTCAGCTTCTGGGTCTCCAAATTGGGCACATGGCCTGAGCTTGCCCTTTATGCCTTGGAGGTGCTGGCCTGCCCTGCAGCCAGTGTATTATCTGAACGTGTATTTAGCACGTCTGGGGGCGTTATCACAGACAAGTGCAGCGCCTGTCCAGAGTCAATGTTGACAAGCTCACGTTCATTAAAATGAACCAGGTATGGATCCCACAGGACTTGTCCATACCTTGTGCAGAATAGACATGTATATTGGCCTTACCCAGCCATTGTTGTATTTCTGATCTTTCTCACTCTTTTGGGGTGTACCCGAATTTAAAAAGGAATAAAATTAAAAACAAAAACCAGTATTGGCTACCTCATCCTCCTGCACCGCCGCTTCCACCTACACCGCCACATCCACCACCACCTCAACCTCCTACTCCATATGGGCCTCGTCCTCGTGCTCATCCTCCGCCGCCGCTTCCACCTACACTGCCATATCCACCGCCACCTCAACCTCCTACTCCATATGGGCCTCGTCCTCCTCCTACATCATTCAAGATGATTATTTTTTATTTTTATGTTTTTTTATGTTATTTTAAGTTATTTCCCTATCCACATTTGTTTGCAGAGCACTTGCCATGCTCATAAGATGATTTTGATGCCATTTTCAGCCCTCTAGCCCTTTCTATGTTTGTTTTAGAGCCATTTTAGTGCTCATAAGTTTGGGTCTCCATTGACTTCAATGGGGTTTGGGATCGGGGTAAAGTTCGGGTTAAGTCCGGGTCACGAACCCAGACTTTTTTTCAAGTTCGGCCGGACCCGCCGAAACCAAGACATCCAGGTGTTCGCTCAACTTTAGTGAAGACATTTCAACGTTTTCTCAAGCCACTTCATCATTTCTAATGAGTGTCAGGAATATATCCCAGCATTTGTATCCAAACAGGTACCTCCAACACCTTGATACAATTACAGTAAAACTAAAAGGCAGATATTATTGTCTAAAGACATAATGGGATGCATGGAAATTGTGGATCCACCCTCTTCCAGTTACATAATCCCAGCCTTGGTGTCAGGAAGGCTTTGATTAACATGGTTGAGGGTGTGGATCATTGTAAAAACATCCACAAGGTTCAAAACCCAAATACAACTAAAGTAATTTAGTATATGCAATGCATTGTAATGAGGAATGCAAAGACCTGTACCTTTGGAAGATATAGTAACGTCTCAGCAAATAAACGACTCACCATAGAAAAGTAAATTCTACAGGCCAGGTTCAGTGGTTTTTCTACTACTTAAAGCAGAGTTCCACTGGTCTTGGTGTTTATTAAAAGTCAGCAGCTACAAAAGGTGTAGCTGCTGACGTTTAAAAAACACACACTCACCTGTTCCATGGTCTAGCGATGCGGCCGACAGGAGCCTTGGTTCTCTCCCTCTTATCCCCGCAGCGCCGGGATCACTGCTGTGGGCAGAGGGGGAGAGGAGAACTTCCGCTCAAGTCACATAGGCAGAATTGGGAGCAGATACCTGTCAAAACTAGGTACCCACCCCCTCCCCCAAAAAAATGACATGCCAAATGTGGCATGTCAGGGGGTCAGGAGGCCTTAAAGCGGAAATTCCACTTTTGAGTGGAACTCCGCTTTAAGAAAAACAGATATTCTTTTTGAGAGCAGTGAAGCACACATTTTGGACAGAGAGGACAGATTTGCAAGTTGTGTGAAAAAGACACCCTATATGTGTCAGGGCCTGGACTTGAACCTGGGACCTGTTTGCTAGATTATTGTGCTCTCTTCAGCCAGTATCTCGCTCTTGTCTTCCCTGCTGCCATCCATATTTTGCTAACACAGATTATCGACTATGCTTCTGCCTGATCCCAACCTGCAACTACTCGTTACTGATCTTTGGCTTGTATACTAACTACTGTTCCTTGCCTGCTAATCCGCTACTGGACCCCAGCTTGCTCACCTCCTTGTGGGGCAATCCTGGGGACTGCGACCTTGTACTAACACGCAGCAAAATTCACCCCCACCATTAGGATCTCTGGTGAACACAAGTACTTAGTTTCCACACCTCAGCTGAGACTGCTGGTCAGTGGTACTGCTATAGCAACTGGTCTTCGAACCTGATTCCTGATTGTGACATCAGATTGAAGCAACCATAGCTGAACAGGGGTGGGAGCCTTCAACACCATCTTTCTTCTACGTATAATGCCAATTTAGCATCTCTACCCCGGAGTTTTAACAATTTACACCTTCAGCCATGTAAATTAAAGGATTAAGATGTATGAAGCCTTCCTGACACCACAAATAAGATTATGTAACTAGAACAAGGTGGTTTGACAATTTTTACATCTGCTAACTTGTTTTTGGATAATAACTAATGTCTATCCATGGTAATTGGGTCAATATTTCAGAGCAACCTGCTTGGATATAACTGCTGGGGTGTTTTCCTGACACTCATTAGAACTAAAAAAGTAGCCTGAACAAGCTGTGATTTGACTTTTACATTACAGAACAAGTCCAGTTGAATGTGACCAAGTACTACAGGATGAAGCTGTAGACAAAACTTTACTGCCAAATGTACTGAGACAGAATATCCTTGTGTCTTTAAATTGATGACAGAAATCAGAACACTAAAGGTAGAGCGAGTTTAGGTTTTACAGAACGTTTGTGCATGTCAACTTCATGTTTTGGTGCTGACAATTGTAAACTTCCTGAAAAAACAATACAATGATGCTATATGGGTATGTAAGTCATGAACAAAGTAAATCTTTTAATTTTAATTGTATTTACATACCCCATCATTGGATGCGGAGGCAAGCATGGCTCCAACAGTAGTTACAATTAGGACTTAATATTTTGCACATTTATTAAGCATACTGAAGTCAATTTACTAAGAGTTAAAGTACAACTAAGGGCAAAACGTTTTTTATTTTGGACACAGTACAGAGGGATTAGAACTCCTGCCAGTTTTTTTTTTATGTCTTTGCCCCCATTAAGGAGATTTACCTTCTCTATTTGTCCTTTTTATCATTATCATTGAAAAACAAACGAAAAGAAAATCACAAATTTTGGGGTGTCCCCAGAAAAGTAATAGAAGGGAAATCTTCCAAAGGGGCACTAGTTCTTGTGACCTGGGGGTCCCCAAGGAATTTCCTGAATTTAAAGGGATTTTTTCTCACTTCCTGTTTGGCGATGGGACAGGAAGTGAAGGGAAATCTCAGCAATGGCAAACAGATGATGGAAAAAAATCTGACAGGGGTTATACCCATACTTTACTTAATCCTAAATGAAAAAAAAAGATTTTGCCTATAGTTCTACTTTAAATAACACATGATTATTTGAGTTAAAAAAAAACTTGGTATTCAAATAATGCGGTATTTAAATACCGAACATGCAATTCACAAAAGAACGCATGATAAAGACCGCATAAATTAATTTTGTTTTGCGGTATTTAATGTGTTTTTGCACATTATTTTACCACAGATGAGCTGCAGCAGGAACTGGAACATTTAGCAATGATAGGAATATCACTGCTAAATGTAACAGTTCAACTCAGAGCAGCTGGTTGTTAAGAAGCCAGAACCCGCTGGTGTCCTAACAACCATAACTCATCCCTGCTCATTACTGTCAGCAAGGGCCCCCGCCTGACAGCAGAATGTGAAAAATTGACAGTTAAAAAACTGTTCAGGTCTAGTATGTATTTTTGCGGAAACCTCCCACCAAAAAAAATTAAATAGGTGTGAGGACACCCCAGCAGATAGTGGTGTACGTTTAGTAAACTGAGATAAGCCGAGATCTGGATGATCACGGCTTGTCTCAGAGCATTGCCGGTTTAAATTGCTGAGAAGAGTAGTGGAGAACATAGTCTTCTATTCTCATCTCAGTACACAAACGGCTTGCATTGACTGCAACAGAAACGGCCAGTTTAGTAACACATGAAGTCACCTGATAACTGTGCTTCTCTTTGAAGATCTTCTCTTCCTGCTTCTCCAGCTCAGAGGTGGAGATAGCAGG
This sequence comes from Pelophylax lessonae, assembly GCF_965119305.1. Classification (NCBI taxonomy): domain Eukaryota; kingdom Metazoa; phylum Chordata; class Amphibia; order Anura; family Ranidae; genus Pelophylax; species Pelophylax lessonae. The sequence goes on from NC_138772.1 coordinate 323,815,327, forward strand.
AAGAAATAGGAGATCTCTGCTGTGAATGTCCCCGTGCCCAAAAGTGAAAGTAAAAACTCTCCCTACTGCAGTGAAATATACATCAACAGCAGGTTAGAAACACATTAACTATACAATCACATATATATCTGTGTGTGTGTATATATATATATATATATATATATATATATATACTGTATGTACTGGTGTATATATATATATATATATATATATATATATACTATATGTACTGGTGTGTATATATATATATATATATATATATATACATACATACATACTGTATGCACTGGTGTGTGTGTATATATATATGTATATATACTGTATGCACTGGTGTGTGTGTATATATATATATGTATATATACTGTATGTACTGGTGTGTATGTATGTGTATATATATATATATATATATATATATATATAATATATATATATATATATATATATATATATATATATATTTTTTTTTTTTAATTTCAGGTACTTATATAGTGCTGTCAATTTACGCAGCGCTTTACATATACATTGCACATTCACATCAGTCCCTGCCCTCAAGGAGCTTACAATCTAAGGTCCCTAACTCACATACATACACAGTAGGGCCAATTTTTTTATACAGGATCCAATTAACCTACCAGCATGTCTTTTGAGTGTGGGAGGAAACCAATCTGTCACGATTCGACCACGCCCACGGCGACTAGCTAACCGAGACGTGATGAATCGTGACTGGGCAGTATAAGGGGATAACGTAAATAAAGAAAATTCCTACTAAGTAATTAGATTGGCTGCAATACTTTCACAGCCTGCACTGCCTTCGGTCACCACTAGAGGGAGACTCCACTCCAATCCAGCTGGCTGACCACACACAGGCAGATGCAAATCTTACATACAATCTGGTGCACTCTAATGCCTCGTACACACGTACCGATCGTCGGCCGAACGATCGGCCGTCTTTTGTCCAGGGCTGTTGTGTCTGTTGAAAACTGCAAAAGACTGCACACGAATTTTGTCGGCCAACAAACAGCCGACTGCAGAAGTGATGTCATGTGATGGTTAACTTTCCGTGTCTTTTTTCTTCTCTGAGCATGCCCAGTCTTGCAAATCTGCTGATTGTCGGCTGAATTCTGTACTGACTGGCGAACAATCGGCCGTTCTGGTATTGGCCAACAAAAATTTTAATGCCTGCATGACAGATTCTGTTTGGCCGAAAGTGCGCTGTCGGCTGTCGGAAGCATCATACTAACAAGCCTACAATCGGCCGATCGGTCGTCGGCCGAATATTTACGGCCGACAATCGGTACGTGTGTACGAGGCATTAGGGTTGGGGAGCAGTCTAGCAATTACCACACACTACTAGGATTCCTCCAGCTATCCTACAAGCCAGAACCCCTGTGTTGATTACTCTTCCCACTGTCCCCACACCCACACACCACAAAGGATAGCCTGCCACCACCCAACAGTTTGTCCGCAGACTGGTCTGCTGGGACACCACACACACGCAGATCTCCATCTGGTGTAAAATCTGCATGCAATCTGCCAACACACAGTGCAATTGCATACAGATTGGCATGTATGTATGTACAGTATGTACTGTATGTACTGGTATGTATGTGTGTATATATATATATATATATATATATATATATACTGTATGTATATATGTATATATACTGTGCATGTGTTTGTGTATAGATATGTTTTCATGTGTCAGAACATGTCATTACGAGTTCTTTTAAACTTTAGTTTCACTTTTTAAACTTAGGGGCGGCTGTAATCTCACAATATCTCGTGAGATTACAGGCTGTCCACCCAGTTATACACAGATCACGGCAGTTCTCAGAGAAAAAACTTCTCCTCTGATCACCCTGTGAGAAGTGAAGTTCTCTGCCTTCTAAACTGGGTGCCATAGGAGATATTTTTTCTCTGAGAACTGCCGAGAATTGAACTGAGAGAAAACTTCTCAGTTTACTAAATGTACACCAGTGTGTTGATCTCATTCAACAATTTAACATATCCTCCCATAAAAGAGTAAGTCCTCTTTAGCTGAGAAAAAACAATCCCTTCTGGCTCTTCAGAAGTATCTTACATTTTGCAACAACCAATCATTATAAACAACTCTACGGTGCTAGAAATAAAATGTCCATTCACTATGATAAACACTCTAATGTCCTGGAAATTAAATGTCCTAATATTGTCATCCAAACATCTGTTCAGTGCAAGTTCTTTAGAGCATAAATATGCACCATTTCTTCCACTGCAATCGACTTCTTCACCTCGTGATAACACTGAACCTAAGGGGAAAAAACGATTTATGACCGCTCTAATTTAACCACTTGCCGACCAGCTGTTGTACTTATACTGCAGCAGGTCGGGTCTGTCCCGCAAAACAACGTACATGTACATTGATTCGTGGGACAGCTAGTGGGGGCGCACCAATTGGCCACATGGGGGAGCCAATCAGCAGGTCCAGGGGCCGTGATGTCCACCGGGTACATGCGATCGCTCCCCGTGGAGACAGAACAGCAGTCTCCCTATGTGAACACGGCAGACCACTCTTCTGTCAGTGATGAACACAGGGATCCTGTGTACCACCTTTTAGGAACACAGGTCTCTGTGTTCATCCAGTGAGCCCATCCCCCACACCATTAGAAAGCACCCCCTAGGGACAAATTTAACTCTTCAATCGCCCTGGTGTAATTCCCTTTCCTGCCAGTGTCATTAGTACAGTAAAACTGTAGTAATGTCACTGGTCCCCCCAAAAGTGTCAAAAATGTCAGTTAGGTGTTTGATCTGTCCGCCGCAATGTCGCAGTCCCGCTGAAAATCGCTGATCGCCGCCATTACTAGTAAAAAAAATTAAATCAATAAAAATGACATAAATCTTCCCCCTAGTTTGTAGACACGATAACTTTTGCGCAAACTAATCAATACATACTTTTTTTTTACCAAAAATATGGGGCAGCATACATATTGGTCTAAAATGATGAAAAATTTTGATTTTTAAATTTTTTTTTTTTTTATTGGAAATGTTTTACAGCAGAAAGTAAAAAATATTGCTTTTTTTTCAGAATTGTCACTCATAGTGAATGGACATTTTATTTCCAGCACAGTGGAGTGTATCATAGTGAATGGACATTTTATTTCCAGCACAGAAGAGTGTATCATAGTAAATGGACATTTTATTTCCAGCACAGAAGAGTGTATCATAGTAAATGGACATTTCTCTTTTCCAGCACAGAGGAGTTAATAGTGAATAGAAAAAAAAAAAAAAATAGTGAATAGACATTTTATTTACAGCACATGGAGTGTATTATAGTGAATGGAAATTTTATTTAAAGCACGTAGAATGTATTATAGTGAATAGACATTCTATTTACAGCACGTGGAGTGTCTTATAGTGAATGGACATTTTATTTACAGCACGTGGAGTGTATTATAGTGAATAGACATTTTATTTACAGCACATGGAGTGTATTATAGTGAATAGACATTTTATTTACAGCACGTGAAGTGTATTATAGTGAATAGACATTCTATTTACAGCACGTAGAGTGTCTTATAGTGAATGGAAATTTTATTTACAGCACGTGGAGTGTATTATAGAGAATAGACATTTTATTTACAGCACGTGGAGTGTATTATAGAGAATAGACATTTTATTTACAGCACGTGGAGTGTCTTATAGTGAATGGACATTTTATTTACAGCACGTGGAGTGTATTATAGTGAATAGACATTTTATTTACAGCACGTGGAGTATATTATAGTGAATAGACATTTTATTTACAGCACGTGGAGTGTATTATAGAGAATAGACATTTTATTTACAGCACGTGGAGTGTCTTATAGTGAATGGACATTTTATTTACAGCACGTGGAGTGTATTATAGTGAATAGACATTTTATTTACAGCACGTGGAGTATATTATAGTGAATAGACATTTTATTTACAGCACGTGGAGTGTATTATAGTGAATAGACATTTTATTTACAGCACGTGAAGTATATTATAGTGAATAGACATTTTATTTACAGCACGTGGAGTGTATTATAGTGAATTGATATTTTATTTACAGCACATGGAGTGTATTATAGTGAATGGACATTTTATTTACAGCACGTGGAGTGTATTATAGAGAATAGACATTTTATTTACAGCACGTGGAGTGTATTATAGTGAGTAGACATTTTATTTACAGCACGTGGAGTATATTATAGTGAATAGACATTTTATTTACAGCACGTGGAGTGTATTATAGAGAATAGACATTTTATTTACAGCACGTGGAGTGTATTATAGTGAATAGACATTTTATTTACAGCACGATGAGTGTATTATAGTGAATAGACATTTTATTTACAACACGTGGAGTGTATTATAGTGAATAGACATTTTATTTACAGCACGTGAAGTGTATTATAGTGAATAGACATTTTATTTACAGCACATGGAGTGTATTATAGTGAATAGACATTTTATTTACAGCACGTGAAGTGTATTATAGTGAATAGACATTTTATTTACAGCACGTGGAGTGTATTATAGTGAATTGATATTTTATTTACAGCACATGGAGTGTATTATAGTGAATGGACATTATATTTACAGCACATGGAGTGTATTATAGTGAATGGGCATTTTATTTACAGCACGTGGAGTGTCTTATAGTGAATAGACATTTTATTTACAGCACGTGGAGTATATTATAGTGAATAGACACTTTGGTGTCCTTTTATGAAACGAAGATGAGCAGTGATCCTGCTGATCACAGCTCATTTCCGATCATTCTCAGTTTATGAAACAGAAATGATCAGCGGAGAACATGTTCTTCGCTGATCATCTCTTCACACAGGAATCTGTCATTGCCTGACACAGAAACAGCCAGGCTATGAAGCTGCGATCTCCGCCCTTCACTGGCGATCTGTGCCAGAATTCACACTCCCAGATTCACCAGCCTGGAGCTTGTGAAGCGGGGAGTGAAGACCAAATCGGGGGAGAACTGAGGGGGAAGAAGGAAGATTATCGACTTCCTTCTTCCTCGTTCAGACCCCCCAACACAGTAATCATGTCCCCCTGCCATATTTATGTATATATATACATGTATATATATATACACACATACATGTAGATATATATTTAATGTGTATATATATATATATATATATATACAATGTATGCATGTGTGTATTCAGTGTATATATATATATATATTTATGTAAGGGGACTATTATTTATTAACATTAGTGGGGATCGTGTACTCAGCAGTGATAATTTATCACTGCTTGTTAAAGAGCGCTAGGGATTTTAATACTAGGTAATCTCGCTTTGTTTCACAAGATTATAAGCGCTCCCATTCACTTCTACACAGATCTCGGTGAAAACAGTTCTCCTCTGATCACCCTGGGAGAACTGAAGTTCTCCGCTTCATAAAAAGGGTGCCAGAGGTGATCATTTTCCCCGGAGAACTGTAGAGAAGCGAACAGAGAAAATAATTCACCCTTTCATAAACATACACCTATATTTACAGCACGTGGAGTGTATTATAGTGAATGGAGATTTTTTTTACAGCATGGTGGAGTGTATCATAGTGAATAGATATTTTTTTTACAGCATGGTGGAGTGTATCATAGTGAATAGATATTTTTTTTACAGCATGGTGGAGTGTATCATAGTGAATAGATATTTTTTTTTACAGCATGGTGGAGTGTATCATAGTGAATAGATATTTTTTTTACAGCATGGTGGAGTGTATCACAGTGAATGGACATTTTATTTCCAGCACAGTGAAGTTGTTTATTGTGATTGATTGCTGCACATTTTCAAATATTTCTTTAACCACTTGCCGACCAGCAGCCGTAGTTTTACTGCGGCAGGTTGGCTCTGTTACGCAAAACAACATACCTGTACATCACTTCGTGTAGCAGATAGTGGGGGGGTGCATGCGCCGATTGGCTGGAGGGGGGCCAATCAGCGGGTCCGGCAGATGCGATGCCTGCCGGCCACCCGTGATTTCTCCCCATAGAGACAGAACGGCGGTCTGCCGATATAAACAAGGCTTTTCTGTCAGTGATGAACACAGGGATCCTGTGTTTCTCCTATTTAGGAACACAGATCTCTGTTCATCCAGTGAGTAAATTCCCCACACAGTTCGAAAGCAATCTCTAGGGTCACATTTAACCCTTTGATCGCCCCTGGTGTTCACCCCTTCCCTGCCAGTGTCATTAGTACAGTAACAGTGCATATTTTTAGCATTTTTAGGAACACCCACACACCTTCTTATTCATTCACTGGTCCCCTCAAAAGTGTCAAAAGTGTCAGCTAGGGGTCCGATCTGTCCGCTGCAATATCGCAGTCCTGCTCAAAATCGCTGATTGCCGCCAATACTAGAAAAAAAATGACATAAATCTTTCCCCTAGTTTGTAGACATGATAACTTTTGTGCAAACCAATCAATATATACTTATTGGGATTTTATTTACTAAAAATATGTAACAGAATACATATTGGCTGGCCTAAATTGATGAAAAATGTGATTTTTTTTTTTATTGGGAATGTTTTATAGCAAAAAGAATTGTCAGTTAAAGTAACGCAGAGCCAAATCACAAAAAAATGGCCTGGTCATTATGGGGGTAAAACCTTCCGGTCCTTAAGTGGTTAAGGTATCTAATTGTTGGAATGGTGTAACTGAGTATTATTTTACTTTGTATATTATATTAACACTATTTGAGAGAAGCATTTGCAAGTAAAAGCAGCGCTGCACTAAATAAGGTTTAAATTAAAATATGAATTGTCTTACAATTTATATGCTATATATTTTTTGATATATTATTACTTTCACAAAAGTGGATGTACCCTTTAAAAGTAACCATTCATTTACTCCTTTCCATATTTATTGTACTGTCCTTAAGATAAAAAGCTTTTCTACCATGTTTGAATATTGACCTTAGATATACACTCACCTAGCAATTTATTAGGAACACCCACACATCTTCTTATTCATGCAATTATCTAATCAGCCAATTATGTAGCATCAGGGCAATGTATAGGATCGTGTAAATAGAGTAATAGTGTAATAGAGAAACAAAATTCTTTCATGTTGTCATTATGGTCATTATGGGGTATTGTTTGTGGAACTTTGAGGACAATAATGAATTGAATCTATTTTAGAATAAGGCTGTAACACAGCCTTTCTCAACATTTTCAACACAGAGGAACCCTTGAAATAATTTTCAAGTCTCAGGGAACCCCTGCTAAAAACGACTATATTTAAAACTCATGATACATTAGTGTGATGGTCAGTGGGATGAATGCTCCCTACATTTGTGGACATTGAGAAGAATTACCTTCTTCCAGATAGCTAAAAAGTCCAATGGTGTCAGGGAGACTCTGCTCTATGGGCATCCATTTACACCTGACTACCTCCTGACTACCTCCGATCATGGAGGAGAATGAATTCCCTTCTATTTGTTTTTATTGGACCAGATCGAATCGGAGGTAGGACCTGATCAGCATGGTCGTGTGAAACAGGCCTTAATTATTATTATAGACTTGTTGTTATATCAAAAACCAAGCCTGAGGGTCCAGGCAAAAATTGACAACCATGCTATTGACAATATTTTGTGACTTTGTAGCATATAATCTTGCAAAATACCAAAAGTGTGTTCCCACACATACCAAAAGAAACACTGAGTTTAAAACCTAACTTGTATTGAGGTTTGCATTGAAAAGAGGCTATTCCTAACAGGATATGAGATGTTTGAACTTATAAGTGGAGACTGGAGTGTTCCAACAGCTTTAGTTCATTAACAATGTAAAAACACTATTTCAAACCATGTGGCACCAAGAATTGGTCACTGTATTTAGTTTTTCATTACAGTGTCCCATCCAGCGGCTTATGAAGCACAGATGAGACTTTGGCTCTCATCTGTAGAGTACTGCGAGTATCTGCAAATCCTAAATTCTCCACAAAAGTCAACCACTCTACTGACCAAGCCGCTTGCCCAGTACACACTAGTGATTGCTTCCTGAAGTGACCAAGTACAAACTCACAGTTAAGGGGAAATGCATTTCTCTTAAATCTCACCTAAAAAAAGACTTGTGCCCACTACCACCAAAAAAAAAAAAAAAAAAAAAACCCTGCCAAATTGTTAAAAAAAAAAATAACCCAACATGTTTAATTCCTTAAAAGAGCTTCATCAGGGATGCATTAAATGTGTAAAAGAAAAACAAAGAACGGCATCAGATTTCTGTAATGGTATGCCTTAACTGTGACTGAAAGAGCTGCTCATCCCAGGAAGCATTATACCTGCTACCTACCTGCTACACTATCTTCACTCTACACCAGCCTTTCTCAACTTTTTTTAACACAGAGGAACCCTTAAAATAATTTTCAGGTGTCGGAGGAACCCCTGCTAAAAATGACTATATGTACAACTCATGATACACTAGTGTGATAGTCAGTGGGATGAATGCTCCTTACACTTATGGACATTGGAAAGAATTACCTTCTTCCAGATAGCTAAAAAGATTAATGGTGTCAGGGGAACTTATCTGAGAGGCAGAAATTGCTCATTGCGATCAAAGGGTTAAATGTGTGCCTATGGAGTGCTTTCTAACTGTGTAGGGAATTGATTCACTGGATGAACACAGAGACCTGTGTTCCCAAATAGGAGGAACACAGGACCCTTTGTTCATCACTGACAGAACAGCGGTCTGCCTTGTTTACATCGGCAGACGGCCGTTCTGTCTCCATGTGGAGCGATCGCAGCTGCTCGACGGACATCGCGTCTGCCGGACCTGCTGATTAGCTCCCCCTCTAGCTAACCGGCATGTCCGCGAGTGCACACCTCTGCTATCTGCTACACAAAGCGATGTACAGGTACATTGTTTCGCATAACAGAGCTGACCTGCCCCAGTATACTACTGTGGCTGGTCGGCAAGTGGTTAAAGTTGGAGACAAAACCAAAATTACCTCAAAACTCTTGCCCTGCTGTTAAGAATTAGATAACAAAATTGAAATTGCAAATTGCATGCACCGGTCAAACCGATGCAGAAAAATTGGGCCTTGGGTGTTGGTGGTGTTGTGGAATTTTTCCTCAGGTACAAAATACCTGTTACCTGTTAGTCAGTGATACCAAATCAGACAATATATAGCTATATATATATAATGAGATCAGACAAGACTCAAGATGGCTGAATCATAGTGACCTGATTTATTACAACATTGCTGGAGTTTAAATATACTCAAAAATGGGTTTGTCATTACAATCTGACGTACAAGAAATGGGTTGTTTTTAACATCTTTTATCCAATCAAAGTTAACAACTAATTATAGTAAGCATTATTTCAATCTATATCGTGATTCTCTGTCATATGGGAAATTTCTTGGTGACGTTCAATAAAAGTTCCAAAGGGGCTTTTTAGAAGATATTATTGGCTTTGTGGTCAGCTGTCCAGACAGAGTTGATATTCTGAGAGATAGGGAATTTCCACTGTTTCGGTCATCTGATATATTCTTAGCCTTTGCAAGCTCAGTGACACATGTAAAGAAATCAAAGTAAAATGAGATTAACTCAAAAGACATTTTGTTTAAGATAACCATTCTAAATGCCAGTCAAGGCATCCTGCATATCCAGCAAGGTATCTTGTAAAGGCCAATAAGGTATCAGAAAATGCGAGATAGGTATGCCACGACAGTGGTGCTCTAAACCAAAAACATTGTTGGAAGCTAGCATAATCAAGATTCAGGATTAGGAAAGGCAGCATAGGCAGTCTCCAAGGAATCACAGAAAATCTCTAGAAAACTCAATGAGCTACATCAGTTACATCAACATCAGGGGCTTGATAGCTGCTGTTGATCCAGGACTGATTCTCCAAGTCTGCTCTTGCCCCTAGATAATCCTGCACAAAATGATGCAGACGCTGCTGATGGTTGCTTAAACCTAACAGCCCTGGGCGCTGAGGACTAAAAAATTGTTTAAGGGCATCGGTCAGCTGGCCGCCTTCTCAACCACTCTTCCTTTGACTGAACAAAGCCTCAGAAACAGGTTGTCCAGGAAATGGTAACCTCCCAGTGTCTGAAAAGGTGTTATGCAAATTTTTCTTCAAGGCATCCTCAAGATGTTTCATCCTCGGCTCCCTCTGCAAAGGCAGAATGAGCTCTGCAACTTTACCCTTGTAACGTGGATCAAGAAGGGTTGCCAACTAGTAATGATCCCTCTCCTTGATACCACAAATCCTCAGGTCTTTTCACAGGCTTTTCAGAATCAGGGAGCCAATGCAGCGTAAGTTTGAGGAGGCGAGAGGTCCTGAGTCCTCTGGGTCACTAAGGATGACATTGTCAGGATCAACCTCTCCCCAGCCACGTACAACTCCTGGGGTTTCTGGGGAATGAAAACCATCACAAGACTGCTGTATGTTATCCTCTACATCCATGCTGCCATAATCCACCTCCTCTTCCTTGCGGCCCCGCAGGAATTGTATCTTCATAAAGGGAGCCTTGTGAGGAAAGGAAGTCCTCCTCTTCCTCCCGCTGTTCTGCCTCAAGTCCCCTGTCAATGATTCCACAAAGCGTGTGCACAGCAAGAAGACTAGTCTTGTGGCCTTCTTAAATGGTGATAGGACAGTGCATGCATTCCTTATCAGCAGCCACTGGCGTGGCAAAAAGAAGCCAAGCTCCCCTGAGCCTGTACTTTTGCCATACTCACACAGGTATTAATTACCCTCTGCTGCAGCCACTGCAGCATTGCCAATGTTGAGTTCCACCTGTTGGGCATGTCACAAATGAGGCGGTTAATGGGAAGGTTGAATTCAGCCCGCCGAGCACGGGCATTGTATGACCGTTGGAAATGGCCACAGAGTTACCAGTACACTGTGAAGGAAATGTAATGTCCCTGACCATGCCAGCTGGACCACAAGTCAGCAGCAATGTGAACCTTCCTGCTGACCGCTCTGTCCAACGAGGCCAAAACATTGCCTTCCACATGACGGTACAGAGCTGGAATGGCCTTACGTGAAAATACATTTATTTTTGGAACCTCCCACTGTGGTACAGCACATTCCGCAAATTCACAAAAGGGGGCAGTGTCTAACAGGTGAAAAGGCAGCAGTTGTAGTGCTGGCAATTTGGCCAAGCTAGTATTTAGATGCTGAGCATGTGGATGGCCGGGACAGTATTTTTTTTTTTTAAGGTTCAGCAACTGGGGTAGCAAAATTTGCCTGGTGGTGAAATCAACAGGTGGTGTACTGCTAGCAGACTGCTAGCGATGGGTGCCAAGTACCTGTGGCACCCACTGCTATACCATCATCCTTCTCAGTGCAGGTTTTTGAGAATAGTTGAGGTATAGTAGGGGTAGAGATCCCAGATGAGGAGCAAAGAGAAGGAAGTCTGCATTTTTTTATGATGTGGGTCTTTCAGGTGCTGTTGCCATCATACTGCATGGCAGGTCGTCATATGTCTTGTCAAGCATGTGGTGCCCAAGCGGCTGGTGTTCTGGCCACTCTTGATCCGTTTCAGACAGAGATTGCAAACAGCAACGCTGCGGTCTGCTGCACATGTGTTGAAAAAAGCCCACACCAATGAACTTTTGGATGTCAGCAGGGAGTTAGCAGTGCCCTGCACCTGTGGAACTCTGTGTTGTGATGCAATAGGGTGGCTGCCCTTAAGCCGGCCCCTGGAGGACATCCTGCCTCATTGGAGTTGTGCCTCATTTTCCTCCTCTGTTCTCTCAGGCACCCAAGTACAGCCAATGACATCATCATCCCCTCCCTCCTTACGCAGAAGGAATAGCACCTGCGATGCAGAAGGGGGGACCGCAATTATGCCCTAAATATTATTAGTGCTGCTGCGCCACAAAAAAAAAAAGTCAAAAGGCAGAGTACTAAATATGCAGCAACAGAACCTGATGTTGCAAAAAAAAAATAGATCAATGTAAAAAAAATGGGATCAGTGGGGCGACACAGACGTGTTGTATACACCAACACTTCAGTGGCACCACTACACTTTTGTTACACAAGAATCAGCACAGCACTACTCTACACTGACTGCACTAAACTGACTGAACACACAGTTCACTAACTACCTGCCTAATTTCTACTAATACACTATACAGGGCTGCTATGTAAGCAGCCTTATATAGTATGGGACGTGGACTTATCCTCTGAGCCATGATTGACTAATGGCACCTTGCCTTTGGCCAATCATGGCTCTGACAGGACATTGTGCTGTGATTGGCCAAAGCATACAGGTCAGGTGCATGCTTTGGCCGATCACAAGCACTTAAAGCAACGCGATCTCGCAGTGCATTATGATGTACTCGTTCATGTGTTCGGCAAACAACCGATGTTCGAGTTGAACGTACACATAAAGCCCAGCACTACTCCTAATTGTAATAACTGGATTTGGTTACTTGTGGGGACCCTCTAGACATCCCTTTGGACAATCCACAAGACTGATGTCTTACATTATATAAGATCTGTTGGTATTTATGATGTCATGTAGGACACATTTGGAGTGTTGATACACGCTACATATAGCCCTTTTAAGGATTTTGCCCCTTTTTTGTCAGCCTTTGAGTGTTTTATTTATTTTTATGATATGTTGTTCAATAAAATGTAATGATTTTACATATTATTGCTGTATGAATAATAGTCTATTGCTGTCTGCCCTTAAAAAAAAACCCCCACAATTAGAATTGATTTGTTGGATGTGGTGGGAACTAAATAGCAAATTACCAGTTTAACAGTATTGTGTCATCGAAGAAAATGAGTTTCACCCTAGACTGCTCTCTTCAGAGGTACTGTAAGCCTAAAAGCTTCAATTTATAGGATATTTACACCTTACCTATTCTAAGACCAACAATACCAGACAATAGCCAATTAAGACCTTCTTTAACATATTCACTAGAATTTTTTTTAAAGATTGTACTTGTTTTAGCTTTAGCACAATTATTCTTCTGATGCAGGATCAGTTTACTAGCGCAGGAGCCTGCCATATATAGTTTTACGTTTTCAGTTACTTTGAACCACACTCTTGCAGCTTGTACCGCTTTCCACATTTTTTGCGATTTAAGCGCACTAATATGGATGCAATCAAATTTTTAAGTACAAGACAGATTGATCTAAAAACGGTATTCACACATTCTAACACATTACAAGTGTAAGAAGATGTATTGGGTACCCTGAAAGCGTTATCCTTTACCCTTGAAAAACAAATAAGAACCTGGTGGGATATATCCACCATAGATATGTATTTAAGGGTGGGCATAATAAGTAGGGTTTTAAGATGGGACGTGATGCCCCAAGATGGTCTTATCGACCAAGAATCCATGAATGAATGGATTCGATTTTTTAACAAAGCTGGTTTAGAGCTCCAAACATTGATTTTAAAAAGGAAAAAGAAAAAAATGGAAAACATTACTAACAAGATTAATGAGTTAAAACAAAAATTGGAAGCGTTTCAGGATCTCCCTGAATTAAAGGATTGTAATGAGTCTTTAACTAAAAGACTAGACAAAATAGACAAAGAAATGCAAAAGAAAAAGGTAAAAAAATTTAATAGAGACATGGATGATTTTAAAAATAATAAAATGTATAATTGCCAGCAGGTTGTCTCATGTAGTGATACCAACATTAATATGGATGAGGGTGTGGAGAGAAATTAATCAACCTGGAACTCCGGTTCAGGTGCAACCAAGGAGAAATGGAGGAGATGATACCCCATATAGTAATTATACCCCTATAGATTCTTCATACCAACAGAAGACTCCAAGGAATAGGGAACAGGGTCCTAGGAGAGGCCCAAGGGGTCAACCAAAAAGAGCTAGGGGAAATAGGGGGAATTCGAGACACCAAAATCAAGGTTATGATAGGGATCCTCCCCAGTATCACAATAGAGAACATGAATATCCTCAACATCAATCTGAACGATCAGAGATGTATCCACATATAACCAATATGGCCAGTTGGAGGACTATGATGATAAATGTTTTGATACACCCTCACCGTATAGACCTCCTTTTTTAGGACGAGGGAGAGGAAGAGGGAGAGGTCGCAATCGCCCTCGGATTTACAGACAACAAGGAGAAAGAGATGTAAGCACCCAAAACAGAAATGTAGAAGAGGTTGCAGAGCAGAGAGAAAAATACAACACAAAAAAACGCAGGTGAGAATATTTAAACAAGGTATCTTTAATTTAAGCAATGTTGAATCGAATAATAAATAGTTGCATATATTGCATCAAGGGCTAAAATGCGCCCCTAAACGCCCTGTTAACAAATTCAACGTCTTCATAGATACACATAAATATATCCACCAGTTGAATCTTAAAAAGTATTAGTTGAACAACCCGGTAACATCTATTTGTAATTCAACCAGTAATTCAAATTCAATAGATAGTAGTTTGAAGAATAAATACCTATTTAATCCTCCCTTAAGTAATAACTATCAAATCGAGACATTTAAACATTTAGTGTTAAGAGACCTTGAAGCCTTACAACCTAAGATAAAAAGTCTCCATCAACATATAGATGAGGGGCTTAAAAATTTGGAAAATAGGAAGGAAATTATCGTAATATTGATTATATCGTAATATAATATATTGTGATAAAGGGGGAGGTGTGGTGGTCCTCGACAGGGACTATTACCACAATCAGTTAAAAGAAATGCTGAATGACAACTCCACATATCAGAAACTAAGGAAGGATCCCACTGTAATGTTTAAAAATGAATTAAAAGGTTTGGTGGACTATGGTTATAGAACGCATGTTCTCAATAAAAAGGAAAATAAATACTTGTTACCTACTGCCTGCAGGATTCCAATTATATATACCCTGCCCAAAATTCATAAAGATGAAAAAAATCCACCCCCAGGCCCATTGTAAATGGAATTGGATCAGTATCAGCAAGGGTAGGAGAATACTTAGACAAGTTTCCCCAACCCAGTGTGGTGGCAACAAAATCCTTCTTAAAAGGCACAAAGGATTTATTAAATTCACTAGACACAGTAAAAGTGTCTGGTGATGTACCCGTCTACTTAGTAACAGCTGATGTGTCATCGCTGTATACTATTATACTGCATGACGATGCACTACTTGCCCTAAATTGGGCCCTAAGTAGGAGGGATGATCTCCCCCACTCCAACAAAGTTTTTTTTGCGTAGGGCAATGGATTATTGCCTTGCGCATAATTACTTTTGGTACCAAGGTACCAAGGAGAATTTTTTTAGCCAAATAAAGGGTGTTGCTATGGGAGCAAAATTTGCTCCCAGTTTAGCAAATTTATTTATGGCGGAGTGGGAGGATAAAGTGGTCTTATGTATATAGGACGAACTAAAAGAACTCTAAAAGTACGTATAGGGGAACATGTTCAAAATATTAAAAAAGGTTTTAAATACCACAGCGTTTCAAGACACTTCAGAACAACACATCAAAGAGACCCTGAGGGACTCCAGTTCTGGGGTGTTGAAAGGATGCCCCCAAATTGGAGAGGCTCGAACAGAGTGAGAGACATCTCTAAATGTGAACCTAAGTGGATATATTTATTAAAAACTTTAGAGCCAACAGGTATGAACATTGAGTTAGATCTCAATTGTTTCATTAGTAATTATTAATAATATTATTACCTTTCTTTTTCTGATTTTAGATTGAGTTTTATCTATCCAACAATGTATTTTATTGATTGAGAATGTGTTTTGGAGACTCTGACATTTTAGCAAATATCTTATTTGTAATTATTTTTAAATTTTTATTTGTTCGTGTTTTTATGAAAGTGTTCATGATTAATATGACAAATCCCTCCTGAGCTCATTGCCCCCTTTTCTCTTATTTAGAGGTGGGTCATACTTATATTTATATATATTTGTTTATTGTATAACCATTTAAAGGTAGCGCTACGTATTTTGCCATCACAATTCACAAGTGAATGGCCAAGTGCTCCAGTATAACATATTTAGCTGATCATGGCCAATGATCTGTATTATCTGCCCGGTTTACCTTACAGTATGAGGAGGGTCAAAAGCACAGACAGGTATATTGGCCAATGATCTTTTTTATTTGTTCGTCTAGTGTTATAACAATGAATGGGTTAATTGCACAGACGGACATATAGGCAGCTCATTGCAGACAGCCATGTTAAGTGTGGAGACGATGAGCTCAGGTGTTGGTATTCTAGCGGGGAATGGTGATAAGCCCGGCAGTGAGAACGTGTGACCATCCCCTTCGACAAAGTCAGGAAGTGACGAAACGTGTCAGTGGCGTGGTCACACGACATACCGGAGATCGATCGGGTGATCGGCGGTGTCTCACCGGAGTGTCCTGGATCCTAGCGCTGTTATACATCAAGCGGCCGTGTCCGGAGCAAGTGAGCACCCTGATCCCCACTCATTGTTTTGATATGCTTGGTATATTAGTGTCCCATGTACGTGCATTATAGTGGATTTTTTTATGGAATAAAAGTGGTTTGTATGTTATTGCACTAGACGGCTTTCCTCTCTTTTTACATGGCATATGTGGAGCGGCAGCTTGTTAGTCACCAAGGACCCAATATTCCTCATATCCTGTGCCGTGGTGGATTTACCTAAGCTTGATCAGCCTGATCCATGAGAGTGGAGGGCAATAAGTGGGAGTGAGTGTTCTAGCTGAGGGGAGTGGAGCACAGAGGTGGTGGACACTTTTGGTGTGTTTCTGTTCGGCTGACACTGGAATCTCACTGGATCATCATTTTATCACCATTCTTTCACTTTTCTTCATATATTTTATAAATTGGATTTTTATACATATATATGGTTTTTCACTGGAATTTTCTCACTGGATTATTTTCCACTGGACTATTGTTTGGACTGGATTCATAGTTCACAGTGATTATTATTTCACATGTATCTGATTATTTTTCACATGAATCTATTAGTTTTTATATGTATGTATTTATTTTGATCACATATATTGTGTCTACACTTTCATTTGAGTGCTGTTAGTTGGGATCACACTGTTTCACTTTTTTTGCCTTATTACTTTCTATTTAAGCAGCAGCACAATTATTCTTCTTATGCAGGATAAGTTACTAGCACAGGAGCCTGCCATATATACATTGTTTTAGCTTTACCTGTTTGGGAGGAGTTCAACCCCAATAATTCTTGGAGAACGAATGATTCCTTCCCTCCAGTGAGAAAGAGGGCGGGAAAGTTGTTCTTCTTGGGAATTTTGTAACACTGTTACAGTTGTTAGTTCTATAATTGTTTGTCATGTGGTAAGTCCTTACTGTAAAGGAGATCCACTCTGTCATCGCTGTAGGCCACTGTTCCTACAAAACGAATCATCTCATTCCATGTCGCTGCCTCATCTGGTTTGGGTTAGCTTTAGAACAAGTCCTACGGCTCTCCTGTAGTTTTTATCTCTATCCCTTTATTTTTTTCCCTGATCTGCTATAATATTTATCTGATTGAGCTCAGAGAGCTGTTATGTTACATTGCATACACAAACTTTAATCTAACCATTTACAGTAGGCCTTTTCATAACTCTATTATTTTAACCTGGCTTTTTTTTTTTTTTTTTTGCACATTCACAACTTTAACATGGCACCTCACCCACAAAAAGTGTAGGCTGTATTTCTCTCTCACAAATACCTATCCACGCACATACTGGGCACACGCCCATATCCTAACAGATCTTAAGAGATGTAAAAACTCTTTGAAAGAAGCCTATTTTCATTATTCATTTACAGTACATACAATTTTCTGTCTTACACAGACTTATGCTACTTACCCATGGTCCTGTTATTACTGGAACCAGGACTGGCACCAGTCAAGATTCTAGCTCACAGATACACTCAATTACCAAAAGTACTGGGACGCCTGCCTTCACATGCACATGAACTTTAATGGCATCCCAGTCTTAGTCTGTAAGGTTTAATATTGAGTTGGCCCGCTCTTTGCAGCTATAACAGCTTCATTTCTTTTGGGAATGCTGTCCACAAGGTTTAGGAGTGTGTCTATGGGAACATTTTGTGCATTTGCGAGGTCAGGCACTGATAATGGAGAGCTGGCCTGGCTCACAGTCTGCACTCTTATTTGGCCCAAATGTGTTCTATTGGGTTGAGGTCAGGACTCTTGGCAGGCCAGTCAAGTTCCTTTGCCCCAAACTCGCTCATCTGTGTCTTTATGGACCTTGCTTTCTGTATTGGTGAGCAGTCATGTTGGAACAGGAAGGGCCAACCCCAAACTGTTCCCACAAAGTTGGGAGCATGAAATTGTCCAAAATGTCTTGGTATGCTGACGCCTTAAGAATTTCCTTCACTGGTACTAAGGGGCCAAGCCAAACCCCTGAAAAACTACACCAAAACCCCCCCCCCCCCTTCACCAAATGATTTGGACCAGTGCACAAAGCAAGGTCCATAATGACCTGGATGAGCGAATTTGGGGTGGAGGAACTTGACTGGCCTGCACAGAGTCCTGACCTAAACCCAATAGAACACATTTGGGATGAATTAGAGCAGAGACCACAAGCCAGGCCTTCTTGTCCACATCAGTGCCTGACCTCACAAATGTGCTTCTGGAAGAATGGTCAAACATACCCATAGACACACTCTTAAACCTTGTGGACAGCCTTCCCAGAAAAGCTGAAGCTGTTATAGCTGCAAAGAGTGGGCTAACTCACTATTGAATCATATGGACTAAGCCTGGGATGCCAGTAAAGTTCAAGTGCGTGTAAAGTCAGACATCCCAATACTTTTGGTAATATAGTAATTCATACCCATAGTTGCCATGCAACAGAACTTGTCTTCTAAAGAATAACTGTACTTTTTGTAAAAAATGTTCTTTAAAATGTTATTCCTTCTGCTCCCAGTATCAATCCCAAGTCTGCCACTTGTCCAAATTCTATGAAGATCTTTGATGGGGGGTGGGTCACCTGGAGCTACTAGCCAATGCTGCATATTCACAGTAAATTCCCCATTCATGCCTATACGAAGGCTGAAAACCACTGAGGTAAATAATGAACTGCCTTCAAATCAGAAATCTGCTGTGTATGTACAGCCTGGCCTGGATACTTTGGTGGTTGAGTTTTCTAAATGCAAATAGGCTGTTCACGGGGGGCATGACCAAGATGGGGACTTGAACGGCTGTGTTTGCTGGAGCTCTGCTGGGACACTGGCAAATAATCCTATTCCTGGGCTACTTACTCTCTGGTGGATAGTCTCCTACCCTCTAGATGTGCCGTAGATCCTTGCATATGAACTCCGGTAGGGGAAAAAAGCTTCATTTTCCACCGCAAGAAGAGGAAACTACCTGAGCCTCAGGCCAAACGTGGCAGTCCACCCCATGCTCCGCTCTCACATGGACTCACAAACTGATCCTGTAGAGTCGGCGGCTCCCCCACAACCTAGCCTCGCTGATATCATGGCAGCTATTGCCACCTGCCAGGCCACACTCACTGCAAAAATTGAAACAGTGCAACTCGATGTGGGCCTTGTGCGACAGGATATAGATAAGCTCTGCTCCAGGGCTGAGCGGAAGACACCATCACAGAGCACATTTCGGCGATCCATTCGCTCCAGATGAAGATTTGTGCTCTAGAGTACAAAGCAGAGGACACAGAGAACAGAAAAAGGAGGAATAACCTCTGGATTGTAGGTCTGGCAGAGGGTGCTGAGGGGACCAACCCTACGGTTTTTGTGGTGGACCTCTTGGGAAACCTGCTGCCTGATACCCATTTCTCGCCCTACTATGTGGTTAAAAGGGCGCACCACATCCCACCTAAACCAGAGCCCCCTGTCTCTTCCCCCCGGACTTTCACCCTAAAGCTGCTAAACTTTTGCGACAAGGATGAAGTCCTTCGGGCCTCTCCTCTCGCACTCATGGCGATATGCGATTCCGGAACAACAAATTGCTCATCTTTCCTGATTACTCCGTGGAGACACAGAAGCTCAGGAAGTCCTTCAATCAGGTCAAGGTGGCTCTGTGGTCTCGCAGTATCTGCTACAGCATTCTGTTCCCTGTTTCTTTGCCTCTCCAAGGAAAGTATCTGCCTGGCTTGATACGCTAGCTCCCCACAATTGACCCAGAGATCTGTGAGTTTCCTTTATCCTACTTACTGTTTTGATGCTCCAGTTTTGCCGATGTTCACTGTGAAGGCTTTGCTTTTCTGAGGTGCCTTTTGCCTACTAGAGCTGGATCCCATTGCACCTGTTGTCCGTTTCATGTTCCAACCATTGCAACTCAAGCTTGTGCCCCTGACACTGTCAGGTGAACTATGCTGTGTTTTTTCTTTCCTTCGTTAAAGTTCCGGAAGGTTTTACCCCCTTAATGACCATGCCATGTTTTGGGATTCGACACTGCGTTATTTTAACAAAAAATTGCGTGGTCATGCGATGCTGTACCCAAATACAATTGATGTCAAGCTTTCTTTTGGTGGTATTTGATCACCTCTGCCATTTTTAGATTAAAAAAGAGCAACAGTTTTGAAAAAAAAAACACAAAAACACAATATTTTTTTACTTTCTGCTATAAAACATTCCCAATAAAAAAAATTAAGAATCATTTTTTTTTTTTTATCAGTTTAGGCCATATTGTATTCTGCTATATATTTTTGGTAAAATAAAATTCCAAAAAGCGTATTTTCTTGTTCAAAATTTTTATTGGATTTTTCAGGTATTAACAGCAGAAGGAAGATAAACAATAATTATCACACCATGTCGTACAGAATACAGGTTTGTGTAAATGAATACAAGTGATATAACAGAAACAATAAGTAGAGGAAGGCAAAAGCTAATACAATCAATTACCAGGGCTAATTGAACGGTGGGCCGTACCTTTTTTCCAGCCCCAGGCACCCCATAGGGCAGGGGTGGGGAACCTTTTTTCTGCCAAGGGCCATTTGGATTTTCGTAACATCATTCGGGGGCCGTACAAAATGTATGCATAAATGTAATAGCGATTGCTTTGCGGCAAAAAACGCTGTAAAAAATTGCGGGACTTTGAGGTCACAAAAGTGTGAAAGGGGCATTCAGTAATCAAGGTATAGTGTGCCCCCTTTCAATGCAGACTGACCACAGCGTGCCCCCTTTCAATACAGACTGACCACAGCGTGCCCCCTTTCAATGCAGACTGACCACAGCGCACCCCCTTTCAATGCAGAGTGACCACTGCGTGCCCCCTTTCAATGCAGAGAGACCACAGCGTGCCCCCTTTCAATGCAGAGAGACCACAGCATGCCCCCATTCAATGCGGACCGCATGTTCCCCACCCCTGCCATAGGGGAACAAGCTGTGCCTAAGGATGAAGGGAGACAATACGGTCCGTTTCTGATTTTGAAACTTCCCTCTACCGTATTATACAACTGTTTGGTGGATAGAGGTTTAATATAAAAGGATATACTAAAGCCAGAATAGGAGCTAATGATGGGTTGGGAGTATTAATGCAGCCAGCAAACGTTAGCAACATGAGTGGTGTGTCCCTAGAAGGGGCGTACAGTATTCACTCCCCCCGGGGATGTAGCTCTAGAGATCTGGCAAACTGTTAACTATAAAACCTTCTAACATGGTAATGTTTCGGTGAGAAGAGTAGGCAAATGCCTCCAGGATAAAAACCTTGTGAGTTTAACCAGGTGTTGTGTTCAGAGATAGGAGTAGTCGGTAGAGCTTTGACTACCCATAGTAAGGTAGGAGGGGTAAATAGAGAAAGGAGCAGGATGGAAAGGGAGGGGTGGGGGATAGTTGTCGAGTTAAAGAATGAGAGCATAAGGGGGGATGTAAGGCCCCAGGTACCTAGATTTGTTAATTATGCTGATGGAAAGGTGCGCAGGGTAAGATGCCTCTTATGGGAGTAGTAGTGATTCATCAAAATTGGGGGGGGGGGGGGAGAAAGTGCATCACCCAAGGTGACCAGAGGGTCTCATATTTAAGAACTCTGTTTGTGATGACCGCTTCAATTTTTGCATGGATCATTGCTTGCGTGACTTTATTTTTGACTGCTAAGACACTGAGAGTAGACGTTTTCCATGATTTAGCAATGGTTTGTTTGACTGCTGTTGTGACTTTCATGAGAAGTTAAAATTGGCGGTGGGATATGTTTTGTGGTTTAAGGTTAAGAAGTGCTATTTGTGGGTCAGGTGGAAGGGCTGTATCAAAAAGGGTGGAGAGTATGTTGAATATGTCGGACCAGAAAACTTGTGTGAGTGGGCATGTCCACCATATATCAGGAAAGTTCCCTAAAGAGGTGCAGCCTCTAAAGCAGGTGGGGGGGTATTGTGGTACTTATTTGGCGATCCTGGCTGGAACCAAGTAGCATCAAGTCTGGACTTTGTAGTTGGTTTTGAGTGCTACAATGTTTTGAGATGAGGATTTTGTTGCCATCCAGGCGTGGTTGTAATCTGCATCTTCTAAAGTTAAGTCTAGGTCTTTTTCCCATCTGGAGGTGTAAGAAAGGGAAGAAGGGGTGCCGGTGTTAATTAGGTGAGTGTAGAGGGCGGAGATTAGGCCTCTCCTATGTGGGTCATTTTTGCAGGCTTGTTCTAAGAGAGACAGGGAAGGAGTACGTGAGTTTTTAGGAATTTAGGGAGTATAGAAATGCTTGATCTGTAGGTATCAAAAGATTTCAGATGCAGGGATATCATTAGAATCTCTAAGGGTCGCAAAGTGCTTTATACCATTGGGGGTTGTAAATTTGTATGCTCTAATTAGGTTAGCGGAGGACCATTTTTGGAATGAGGATGGTGAGGTCCAGGCTTGATAGAAGGAAGGGTTGTGCAGGAAGGAAAGCATGAGGTTATGATGGGATTGGAGCAAGTTCGTAAGCTTCAAACAATCCCACAGGGAGGGTGAGTGATGTCTGATCGAGTTATGTATTGTCGCTCAGAGTGATGGAGCCAAAAAAGGTTAGCGACAGAGAGAGGGTCTATTTCAAACGATTCTATAGCCACCCAGAGAGGTGTTTCAAAAGTGGAGTGGTGTTTAGGTAGTTGGGCTAATTGGGCAGCATAATAGTATTTTGTGAATTGTGGAAGGCCTAGACCTCATCTAACCTTTGGTAGGTAGAGGGTGGATTGAGGAATTTTGGGTTTTATATTATGCCAGATGTAGGAGGATAATTGCCTTTGTAGTCGGTGGAGATAGTAGGCTGGGACTGGAATGGGTAGGACTCAAAACAGATAAGGGAAGATCGTCATTTTGACCACAGCTGTCCTGCCCATCCAGGCTAGTGGAAGGGGAGACCATTTGGTAATGAGAGTGGTAAGGTGAGAAAGCATTGGGGGTAGTTGGCTGTGAAGAGATCTGACGGGTTGGCTGTAAGTTTAATTCCTAGATACGTGATATCGCGTGTAGACCCCCAAGGGAAAGGGAGAGAGGATTTTAAAAGGGTCAGGTCATTTGCAAGAATGGAGATGTTCAGGGCCTGAGATTTTGTCGGGTTGACTTTTAGGCCAGACATTCGGCCAAAATCTTTAAGGAGTTTAAGCAGGTTGGGTATGGAGGTCAGCGGCGATGACATGAATAAAAGGACATTGTTCGTGGGGTGAAGTGGGTCTCTTGAAGACATACTCCATGAGCTTTAGTGGCATTAAAGGTTTTGAATGCTTTGGTCCGTTTATGAGGTGAATTCTGTCCTTGGACGTTAAGTGTCATTATTGGAGCTTTTCCACTGCATGGAACTGAACGGTTCGACTCACTTTTGTGCTTTTCCACTGCTGGTACCGCATGGTACGGTGTAGGAACGGTTCGGTACGGTACGGCGGCACTTTTCCACTGCATGGAACCTAATGGTACGGCTCTCTAAAACAGTACCACCTTGATTGTGGTTCCAAGAGGTACCATACCGGTACCATATCCCACAATCCTTTGCATGCAGTCACTACTAGCCACTGATTGGTCAGAGAATCGTTGTTATCCCACCCACTTAACTTTAGTACTACTTGAGTGGAAAAGCAAACCATTAAACCGTACCGAACCGTTCCAACACCGTACCATGCTGTACCAGCAGTGGAAAAGCAAACCGGGCCAAGCAGGGCCAAGTAGAGCCGAGCCGGTACTTGTATTGGAAAAGTGCCATACGTTTAGCGGCCGGGTGTTGGTTATATTTGTAAATATTTATTGGGGTGGGATTTGCTAGTGGGAAAGAAGAGGAGGAACTAGTAGGAAAGGAGGAGGGAAGTAAATACCGTAAGGTATAAAAATGCAGTTATCAAATAACAGACACATTGAAACATCATGTAATGGTTGTATGTTGTCCCCGAGGCTAACATGATGTCACAAGCCTGGGGGACAAGACGTGTGCCATGGGATAGTACCAGTAAGGTGACCATGGGCTGGCGTGGAGGGTGCAGTGACTACCGACAGGGTTAACAGCCTAACTGAAATTTAGGAGTAAGCAACCTTTTAAATGAAGAGGGTTGCATGCTGTGCTATAGACGGATGGGCAAGGGTGTAAGAGGTGCAGGTACAATACAAATACTGTATGCATCTGGGTAACCATGGTGAGAGAGAAAAAAAAAAACAACTATAACTAATAACTCTGGATCATGAGAGGTGTGGGCTGATTCATATGCTTCCTATATGAATGGGCAGTAGGTGTATGGGATAATATTCAGGTTACCCAGGAGTAAGTCTTGTTTAAGGCAGTTGGTCTCCAGCTTGTGCGTGCCCCGGGCCCCAATAGGCAAATGTCTAGAAGTACATTCTCCAAACAGGTCAGGGCAGATTCAGTCTATTGAATCTAGATTTTGAGGAACTGGGGAGACAAAGCATCCACATTTGTGGGAGTTGATTGGATCCTGTGGTCTTGAGTTGTTTTGTGTCTTCTGAGGTGAGCATGAGGCCAATCGTCAATGTGTAGAGTTTTCATGCTGCGTGTCAGGTGACAAGAGATGGAGTTGTCGCAGGGTGGCTTGGAGATCTTCAAGAGATCTGCACTTATATTTGCGGCTTTGATATGTAAAGCAAACAGTAAATGGAAAGCCCCATCTATACGTGATGCGGTGCTGCTACAGGATTTGGAAATATGGTTTCAAGGCTCTCCTTTTAGAGATGGTGAGTGGAGAGAGGTCTTGAAAGAGTTGCTAGTTATAACCCTGGAAAAAGAGTGAATCTTTGTTGCGGGCCACAGCTAGGAGTTGTTCTTTTGGGTGAAAGAAGTGCAATTTTGCTATAGTACTGTATCTCGTGGTGGGCCTTCTGGCGGGCGTGGGGCCAGGGCACAGTAAACACTGTCCATCTCTAACCTGTCGATTGGTATGGCTGGAGCTAGCTCCTGAAAAAGGGCTGTGACTGTGGATTGGACATCTATTACGGGTTCGGGAATGCCACTAATGCTGAAGTTGGATCGCCTGGCCCTGTTCTCAAAATCCTCTTGTTGTGATTGAAGGGTTACATTTTCATCACTGATTGCCTCCAGCTCTTCTGAGTGATTGTGTGTACTCACATCCAATTTGTCTACTCTCTGCTCTAGTTCAGCAGTTCTTTGACCCAGTTCCTTGATTTCTTGTGACCGTTTATCAGTGACGTGATCAGAGGTTTGTTTGAGAGCTTTGGTTAGCATTTTTCAAACTGTTTAAGGAGGTCAGTAGTGGGTGTTGAGTCAGAGTAGGAGGACAGTGGCATAATCCCTTGCTCTGTGTCTGACTCACCGTTAGTGTGCAGCTGTTTAGCAGAGCATGGAGCGCAGTGCTGTGAGGTAGCTGCAGCCGCCATCTTTGTGGAAGCCCGCACCAGAATGTCCCAGATCGATTTTGGCTTTGGCTTTGTGCGGGTGACCCCGCGGAGCATACTGTGGTGATTAGGGGAGTCGCGGGATGTATATCGGGCAGATGGCGAGTGGCGGTGGGTCTGGCTTCAGCTAGAATCGGCTGTGTAAACCCTGTGTGGAGCGAAGCCTCAGGCTAGCATGTCCGTCCTGAAGGCTTTGCGCATGCGCCCTCCCAAAAAGCGTATTTTAATTGGTTTGCGCAAAAAGTTATAGCGTTTACAAACTACGGGATAGATTTTTGGACTTTTTATTTATTTATTTATTTATTAGTAATGGAGTTAACACTGGGGGTGATCAAAGGGGTTAATGTATGCCTAACAATGCTTACTGACGGTGTGGGGGAAGGGCTCTGTGACAGGCACAGAGAGATCGGGGTTTCAGCATAGCTGAAACTTCTGATCTCTCTCTGCCTGTGTGACAGAAGACTCGCCTGCTTTCTTACATAAGCAGGCGGGTCTTCTGTCAGTTTCTCTGATGATCACGGGAGGCCGGCGGCGATCACCTCTGCTCTATAAACACAGCGGGAGAGCGGCGTGTGCTCGCCGCCGAGATGGCGTGTATGAAATCACATAGATATACGTGATTTTGCGCAGCCGAGCCGCCCTGTGTATCTGCAGGGAGCGGTCGACAACTGGTTAAGGACAAGTCTACTATGGAGCCTAATATAAATTTTGTTATTGTGGCCTACCTTTTTAGTTCGGGCTTTTGCACTGACTCAGGAGACTGTACCTTCTGTAAAAGCTCCTTCTATTCCAGCTATACACCAGCATCTCCACAATTCCCATTGGATGTCTATAATGCAGTGAGCTTTCCCATCTGGTTTGTGCCCTCACAAGTTATGTGCTGTTATATTTTTTTAGGTTTTTGGGACCCTCCATGTTTGGGATGGGGTGGTGGGTGGTTTACTTTACCCCATGACACGGACTGAAGTGTTTGGGGGGGATTTGTTTTGTACTCTGTTTCAGTTTTTTTTTTTTCCGGTGCTTAAAATTGCTTACCACTACTTTCTAAGTATATATCTGCTTTAGCATCATTTGCTTCCGAAAGAGTTTTTTTCCCCTGATGACCTACAAACCTTTCTTGACTCTGCACCCTTTCCCTTACTGACTGAGCAAATAGAGAGTGGTTGGAGGCAGACATTTCTCTTGAACAGATTCAGCTTGAGACTGGGAAGCTTAGGGGGGGGGGGGGGGGTCGGGGGACTCCCGGGGCTGATGGTTTTTCAACTTAATTCTACTCCCAGTTTGTGAAATGACTTGCCCCGAAGCTCACAGCACTCTTTTTCGAATTCACCACGTTGCCATTTTCTGGTTCCCAAGCCTGGCAAGGACCTGCTGGATTGTGCGTCATAATGATCCATATCTGCTAAATGTCAACGCAAAGGTTTTAGGGAAGGTTCTGGCTAGCCATCCCTCCTCAGTAATAAAGGATCTAATCCATGTGGATCAGACAGGTTTTATGCCGGGCAAGGGAATGGATATCAATATCCGCCGCCTTTTTCTGAATCTGTCTATGGCACATGCAAACCCTGGCACTAGAAGTATCGCCTTCCTAGATGCTGAAAAGATGTTTGACCCAGTCAAATGGGTTTTTTTTGTGGGAAGTTCTGAGAAAATACGGGTGACTAGCCCTCATAATACGCAGAAGTTGAGTAGGTGGATGGAGAATGGGAGTGGAGTTACATGTCAAACATGCTCTTTGTTATATCTGCTTTGTTATATTGACTTGCTCTATAACTGATCTCTAATGATTTCCCCTGCTGATATTGATTCTGTGAATATTATTTGATGGCGATGTAATGCAATGTATCTTATCTTGTGTACTTTTCTTCTGTATCGTGGTAATGTGAAAAAAAGCACCCCTGTTTTTGTAAAAATTGAAAATAAAGAAAATTGGCTGTTCTCATAGCTTAGTGAATGAGGCAAAGCGTTGCTGATTTCCATCATCCTATGATGTGCCATTACTATTATTTGTTTTCCTTTGCACATGATTAGTATTTTTTGCAATGTGTCACTTCTGTAGGACTTTCTCTGATTTTGATCTACAAACACTAGTCACTCAAACAACGCCTATATTTGTTGTATATCAGTAAAGCCACAACTATTTCTGTAAAACTGCTTCTTTAGGAGTCCATTAAACTAAAATGCACCATCAAAAAATTATAACTATTGTTAATGCTTGTAATGATAATATTTAATATATGATTTTTTTTTTAATTTCACATTTTTTTAATTTATAATTTTTCTCAATGTTTATAGGCAGGCCACACTGTCCAGCAAAAGTGACATTTGAAGGGGTTGGGACAAACCATATAACTCTGCAGGGGTGATTACAATGGTCAGCTTTTACTCATGTGCTTTAAACCAGAGTTTGACAAATTTCAGGTGGCAGGTCACCATGACGACTAGAAATTGCATCCCGGCACCTGGGCATTTGTCAGCCAATTTCCTGGATGGATGGATTCCTAGGGATGAACAATTTGTTTCACCCGACACCTGGGACATGCAGTTTCGGGTGCTGTAAATGTCGTTTTTTCTACATTTAGTCCTGCTGTGGGCAAGCAGCAGGGTTCACTTGTCAGGTGGAAGCATTCGGGTGGTGTCACTGCCGCCTAATTGCTTCCACACACACTTTGCACTTCCGGCTATGTACCCCGGGCTTCGCTTGCCTATCTGCGAGCCCAACATGGTGGGTGCCACAGGGTAATGGGGAGGGAGGCGAGTGGACACACACGTCCACTCTCCTCCCAATCTCATTCCTGACCAGGAAGCAATGTGTATGACGTCACTTCCGGGTCCCCTTTGACAGTTTCTTCGGCCACCATAGCGAGGAAAGAATGTAATTCAGTGCGATCTGCATTGCATTACATTCAGTGGAGCACAGGGAAGACATGCAGGGTCTAAAAAAGTCTCATTAAAGAGAACCTGTCACCAAAAAATACTTTACAAAATAATCTAGAATGGGTGACTGGGGACCAAGTGAAGGCAAATTTAATAAATACTTTCTTCAGCTCTGTGTATACAAAGGAGCATGGTGAAGCTCATGTCAATAATGTGGAGGGTATTGACACAGCCCCAAATGATCCACAATGGTTCAAAAGTGATGTGGTTCAGAAATATTTAGACAGAATAAAAGTGGATAAAGCACCTGCACCAGGTGGCATCCACCTACAGATCCTGAAGGAATTGGGCTATGTCATTTCAAAGCCATTGTTTCTCATTTTTAGGGACACTTTAATGACTTTAATAGTACCATTGGATTGGCGTAAGGCCAATGTGGTGCCTATATTTAAAAAGGGACCAAAGTCTTTACCAAGTAGCTTTAGACCTGTTAGTTTGACTTCTATAGTCGGGAAGATACTGGAGAGTTTAATAAAAGACCACATAGAGTTCTTGCTGGAAAAAATATTTTATGCAACAGACAGCATGGATTCATGAAAGACAGAAGTTGTCAAACAAACCTAATTTCTTTTTATGAGGAGGTAAGTAAAACCTTGGATAGAGGGGTGGCTGCAGACATAGTATACTTGGATTTTGCAAAATCATTTGACACAGTTCCCCACACATGGCTAATGTGTAAGGTAAAGTCTACATGCTTGGAAAGATCGGTTTGTAAATGGATAGAAAGCTGGCTAAAGACAGAATTTGGAGAGTAGTGGTTAATGGTTCATACTCTGACTGGTCTAAGGTTCCTAGTGGTGTACCCCAGGGTTCAGTGTTGGGAACCTTACTTTTTAATATCTTTATAAATTATATTGGGTCTGGGATTAAAAGTACCATTTCAGTCTTTACAGATGACACCAAGCTATGCAGTGGAATAATGTCCTTACAGGATAGCTCTAAATTACAAGTCGACCTCAATGCATTGTTTAATTGGACAACTATGGCAAATGAGGGTTAATGTTAATAAATGTAAAGGTATGCACTTGGGGGCTAAGAATATGCATCCATCATACATACTAGGGGGAGTACAACTGGGGGAATCAATGGTGGAGAAGGATCTGGGGGTTTAGGTAGATCATAAGCCTAATAATAGCATGCAAGGCCAAGCTGTGGTTTCCAAAGCATGCAAAATCCTTTCTTGTATTAGGAGAGGTATGGACTCCAGAGATATAAACAGGGTATGCAGCGCTTAATACGATCAATTAGCAAAGGCTAAAGCAATGAATGCAAATCCATACAAATGATGGCATCATGTGTTAGAAGCATAAAAGTCCATAAACAGAGGGGCCTCAAGAACAGTCCCATACACCAGATAATATAGTGATAATGAAACCTCCCCCAGACACTGAGGAGTGTGGCCTCTTACCAAATGCAATTGATCCCCATTACAGGGATCAACAATCACTTCAAATGGCAATCTTCACAACTGCAGATAGGTGGATGGATGTATGATCCCTCTTGCTGATCAGACCTCAATACACTCCTCAAGGATAGCAGACCCTCATAGATGATAATGACAGCTCAAAAAGTACCATGGACACAAAAAGGAAAAAATCCTCATAGTGCAGTAAGCTTGAACATATTGTTTTTAATGGCTTAAAAAACAAATTCAACACTCACATTTACCATAAGTATAAAAGGCGTCAGTAAACAGGGTCCTCCAGGGGTGCATTCAGGCGAGTAGTGTGGAAGCAGCAGCCAGCAGCATCAATCCTAGATGAGGAGACGCTGGGGAAATGTGTGCGGTGCAAGCGATGCCGGTCCCCTACCGGTTTTGTCAGACACTGACGTCATCAGGGGGCGTGTCTGATGAAACCGGTAGGGGACCGACATCGCTTGCACCGTACACTTCTCCCCAGCGTCTCCTCATCCAGGATCGATGCTGCTGGCTGCTGCTTCCACACTACTCGCCTGAATGCACCCCTGGAGGACCCTGTTTACTGACGCCTTTTATACTTATGGTAAATGTGAGTGTTGAATTCGTTTTTTAAGCCATTAATAACTATATGTTCAAGCTTACTGCACTATGAGGATTTTTTCCTTTTTGCATCCATGGTACTTTTTGAGTTGTCATTATCATCTATGAGGGTCTGCTATTCTTGAGTGTATTGAGGTCTGATCAGCAAGAGGGATCATACATCGGTCCATCTATCTGCAGTTGTGAAGATTGCCATTTGAAGTGATTGTTGGTCCCTGTAATGGGGATCAATTGCATTTGGTAAGAGGCCACACTCATCGGTGTCTGGTGGGGGTTTCATCATCACAATATTATCTGGTGTATGGGACTGTTCTTGAGGCCCCTCTGTTTATGGACTTTTATGCTTCTAACACATGATGCCATCATTTGTATGGATTTGCATTCATTGCTTTAGCCTTTGCTAATTGATCATATTAAGCGCTGCATACCCTGTTTATATTGCGGTTTTAGTTGAGGTCCAACAACTTTTTTCATGCTAGCTGCTGATACATTATTGTTTTTACAGCACTATTGATCAAGCGCAGTGTATTACTGTTTTTATTTTATGGACTCCAGAGAGACTGATATCATTTTGCCCCTGTACAAATAATCAGTAAGACCTCATCTGGAATATGCAGTTACGTTTTTGGCACCAGTTCTCAAAAAGGATATCGGGGAACTGGAGAAAGTGCAGAGAAGGGCAATCAAACTAATAAGAGGTATGGAGGAGCTCAGCTATGAGGCAAGATTAGAGGAGCTGAATTAATGCTCTCTTGAGAAAAGGAGATTAAGGGGGTAAATGATCAATATGTATAAATACATAAGTGGTCCAAATAGTGAACTTGGTGTTGAGGTATTCACTTTAAGGTCATCACAGAGGACAAGGGCACCCTCTTTACATTTGAAGGAAAAGAGATTTATTCTGCAAATACAGAAAGGTTTCTTCACAGTAAGAGCTGTGAAAATGTGGACTAGACTCCCTTAAGAGCTGGTGTTGACCAGCTCAGTAGATTGCTTTAACCTCCCTACCGGTATTCCCGAGTGTGGCTCGGGGTTAATATAGTGTACCAAAAGCGGTAACCCCGAGCCACACTCGGGATTACCCCAGAATCAAACTCACCTTCCCCTGCAATCCCCCCCGCTTTCCTCCCCACCGTCCTCCAGCCATCCTCCCGCTGTTCTCTTGCTGTGTGCTCGGCCGATGCCGGCACCTGTCTTCCAGTTCCCTTCCCTGTGAGCGTTGCGACGCAGGGGGGTGGAACCGGTGGCAAACTCAAAAATGTAAATACACTAAATGACATGATACAAAGTTGTGATCCTAATGGATTACACTGTATCATGCCATTTCACCACGGGATTTCACCTGGTGGCTTTTCCAGTGCCCTGCCTGTGCTTTTCCAGTTCTTTGTGCCTGGAAAATTGAGAACGACCATGGCGTCCAAAAAGCGTTCTTTTTTGCGCAAATGCGCTTTTAGACAAACTGGAAAACCGCGACAGCGAAATGGAGTTACTTGAAGAACTCTGATGTCTCTTTTTGGCACAAAGCTCCGTCATAAATTCTGAAGAATCATTTGATATACTTCCTAAATTGTTTTTAGTTTTGGTGCACAATGAGTAGTTTGAAAATAATGAAGAATTTGATGAAACTACTCATTCTGCACCAAAACTAAAAACAATTTGGGAAGTATATCAAATGATTCTTCAGAATTTACAACGGAGCCATGTGCCAGAAAGAGACATCAGAATCGTCGATGTTGTCACTTTCCGTACCTGATGACAATTTTTCCCACGAATCACTATCGCTCAGTTCTTCAAGTAACTCCGTTTCGCTGTCACTGTTTTCCGGTTTGTCTAAAAGCGCTTTTGCGCAAAAAAGAATGCTTTTTTGACGCCATGGTCGTTCTCAATTTTCCAAGGACAAAGAACTGGAAAAGCACAGGCAGGGCATTGGAAAAGCCACCAGGTGAAATCCTGTGGTGAAATGGCATGATACAGTGTAATCTATTAGGATCACAACTTTGTATCATGTCATTTGGTGTATTTACATTTTTTAAATTGCCACCGGTTCCACTCCCCCTGCGTCGAGACGCTTGCAGGGATGGGAACCGGAAGACAGGTGCCGGCGTAAGCCGAGCACACAGCGGGAGGACAGCAGGAGGCTGGCTGGAGGACGGCGGGGGATAACAGGGAAAGGTGAGTTTTATTGTGGGTTAATCCTGAGTGTGGCTCGGGGGTTACCGCTTTTGGTACTCTATATTAACCCCGAGCCACACTCAGGAATACCACTAGGGAGGTTATTAGGATTTAGGATTTCATGTTTCAAACTTTATCATACCCTGGATGTCTACTAGACTCTTGTTTGGACAGATTTAAGTGAGTTATTCCTAAGAATTACGGGCCTAAAATATAAAAAAAATATTTTCCATGCAAAACAATGTACCGCTTTTAGCACAAAAATTCTGACATAATCAGACCAACAGGGAGGTTAAAAAGGCCTGGATTCTTTCCTAAATCTATATATAATATAACTGGGTACTAACATTTATAGGTAAAGTTGATCCAGGGAATATCCGATTGCCTCTCGGGGGATCAGGGATTGTATGATATTTTTTTTTCTCTCTTTTTTTGTTTAAACTAGATGGATTTCTGTTAACCTATGTAACTATGTAAAAAAATCATCACTTAGCGGAATTTTTGTCCCCAATGTGATGGAAAATAAAAAGTTAATTAAAAAAAAATGTTATTGTAAAAAATTTAAGTTACACCCCAGCCTATTCATGAAATTGTGGCGTTACACATGTTACATATCGCGGCGCACGCCAGAATGAGAGTAATAATTCTAGCATCAGAACTCCCATATAACACTGAACTGATTACCTATAGTGAGCTTTTAATGTGTCACGTATAGAAAATGTAGGGTACTAAAGTTTGTCACTATTTCACGGACGCACGCAAATATAAGGTTTGACATTTTGGGTATCTCTTTAATCAGTGCAACCTCATCTTTTATATTTTACCAAAAAAATTGATAATTTATTGAGTTTTTGTGCCCTAAAATTAACTTTAGTGGGTTTTTTTACTGAAATTTGCAGTAATATCGTGGAACATCACTTGAAATTACCTAGTGAGAAAGCTGTCTCATTCAGTAGCATTGTAACTTAATAAGACAGCTGTCTGATTTTTAAATAAATTAAATACAAAAGCCGGCAGAGTAAGTATAAATAATTTATAGCTTTTACATTATTGTACCATTTTATACTCTGAATAGAAAATAAAACTTTGTTAGTTAAAATAAAATGGGTTCCTAACTTTTTTAGCTTGCTCCTAGATTCAAAGTAAATTTGTCAAGCCCTGGCTTTAAATCTTTTGTTCAGAAGAAAAAAAATGTTGTAATACAGTAGTTTTAATAAAGTAGCTGAAGTTGGGCTTAAATTTGTTGGTTGCATGAAGACTATTTAAAAGAACATGTCCACAGAGTTACAGTGCTTAATCATGATTTCACTTCAGAATGAACAGCACTGTCATATGGATAACGAAAGTAGAAAAATAACAGATCTACTGGCAAGATAAACAGGTAATGAAAATATATTACAAGAGGAACTTTTCTTGCTATAGAAATTGGCAATAAAATAGAGGAACTTTGACTACATTGTGTAGAAAGTCAATAACTTTGAACATCCAGTGTGCAGATAGTCATAATGACACAAATATAATTTGCAGTATATAATAAATAATAATAATAATAATAATAATGAAATTAGGCTCAATATAATCTATGACTAAACAAATGAGAAATATAGGAGATTTTGGAATCACATAAATTCAGCTAAGAAACAGATATGGAATGAAAAGAAAAAATCCCAGAGGAGGTCCATAATATGTTTAGGAAAGTGAAACATTTACAGGATTTTCAATATTTAAATAGTCTATTTATAAATGTTTCAATACAAATCAGATTTTTTTTTTTTTAATAGGATTCTATTGGAGAAAACACAGGTACTGAACGGGGCTAAACTTTGAAGTGGCAGTGCTATGTGGTATTTGCTTTATTTAAGTAGACTAGGCAACAGAGGATTTGTACATCTATAATTGGGCACACTTGATTGTGTTTTTTATTAAAAGCTAACAAATAAGTGGACAAAAAATGCAATTTTTGGAAATTTTAAACATATTGGTTTTTAATCATTTAATAATACTGCATTATTTTTATAACAGAGTCTGTAGACATATAAAATACATTTTTAATTAATTAATAAACTGATCACTAAATTTAACTAACTGCTCAATTAAACATAAAAGGCAAAGGCATTACATAGTTAAAGTAAAAATGGGGATTAAAGCGGTAATAAACCCCAAACCAAAAAATATAATTTATTGCAGCTTAGCAATCATTAGATGTGGTGGCTGCATTGGTTTTTCATTTTTTAGACTTTTTTCGTTCTGTTTTCACCTGGTTTTCTGCCCAGTAACACACCTCCTATTTTAGAGTGCCTACACTCTGGATGAAGGAGTACAGGGGGCACATTTGGATATCAGCATTGTCAGTCTGGGGGAGCGGAGTGGTAGATGCATAAACAGACTTAGATAAAGGTTTTACATAACTAAATAAAAGCAGAATATTGTAAGCGCCCCTGTCAGTGTTAAATGTTTTTTCTCAGCACTCTAACTGCTACATTTAAAGAACAACTTGTTCTGTTGAAAAACAACAGACTTACTGGCCAGATCACCAGGTGATATCTGGGGAGCCCACTGGGGTTGCTAAAATGTGCTGTATGTAGTCCATACTACATACTGTGACTGCTCGGTAACCCTACCTCACTCGGTAAAATCTTGTTTTTTTTTTTTTTCTAGTGTTTAAAGGTGATTGACCTTTTCTCCTTCACAGAGAAACTCACCCTTAGCTTAAATGGTATATTCTTTTTCTTTATCATTTTATCTTCCGATTGTTCAATCAAATGCTCATTGTCATCTAATGCCACTGTAGAGAGGCAGTGTACGTGAATCAGCCCAACCTCTTGGAAGCCATATCTAAACTCCCCACCATGGAATTGGCCAGTAATGTTGATTATGTTTTACAGCAAGCAAGGCAGAGTAACAAGGAAAGTCTAGGGAGGGTGGCCTGGGTTCTGTACTGTACTCTAAGGTATGGTATTTATGGGTAAGTGACAAGTTTCTCTAATCCTAATTTTACAGTACAGGACAAAGGCAAATTATTCAAAGACCATGGGACGCCCCAAAGCAATAAATACAAGGATGAGCAACAACTAGGCAACACAACTGTGCCAATAGGCTCTAAAACAACAAGGGTAAAAAAAAAAAACAGGTTCAGTGTGCCGCTGCAAGAACCTTGTGGTCAAAAGCTGCATCAGCAGAAGACTGAACACGCATCTAGTAAAACTTTAAAAAAGTGTGAACAGAAGAACAGGTAGCGGCCTTACAGATTTGCACAACAGAGGCTTGGCACATGTTTTTGTTTCAGAGCATAAGCTCTAGTAGTCCAATTCCTTATCCAGGCAGGAATTGTGGATTTAGAAGTGGAGTGCCCCTAGCGAGGCCCTGGGAAAGGACAAACAGGAAGTCTGTTTGTCTAACCAAAATAGCGGATTTAGGTACATTGTAATGACTCTAACAACATCCAGACAATGTAAAAAGACTTCCTTTGGACGCTTGCAAGGTGCAGGGGGGGGGGGGGTGCTAATATAAACACTTTGAATAAGGTTTTTATGAGGGAATATGAAGCTAGAGGCCTTTGGAAAAGAATAGGTAAAAACAAAAAATACCATTCTAGGGTGCTAAGAGCTAGATGCTGGTCAAAACCTCTTTGTAGGAAGACCGGAATACAAAGTAATCTCTGGGAGTGAATTAATTGCATTCACTCCAGATGAACTAAAATTTCCAGGTATGATAACAAATCTTCCTATATGTGGCTTTTCTTGCCTTCAGCAAGGAAGCAGTCACAAACTCATAGACCCCTTTATCCTTTAAGACCTGGGTTTCAGCAGCCTCTGAAGTAGGGTGGAATAGAAGGCCTTGAGATAGCAGATCTAGAATGTTGGGAAGAGATAGATAGAGTCCAGATAGGAGAGACCGCTCCAGGTGGGATGGGTGTCAGGTGCCGGTCGGATCCGCAATCCAAAGTCGTATGAAGCAAAAAGAGATGACCGCACTCCGATATAAATCAAAATTGGAGTATATTTATTCCACATCAAACAAATAGGCAAACAAGGGACATGGTAATGAGTAAGCGACATCTCTAGGTCGTGAAACGCGTCTGCCTTTGTGTCCTGCACCCACAGTGTGATGTTTCAAGTTTGCCTATTTGTTTGATGAATAAATCTAGAATGTTGGGAAGAGGCCAGGGTCTTCTGTAAGAAGTCCAAGTATGACTGTGTACTAGGTTTATCTGGGCCAGTTTGGTGCCAGAAGATTCATTGTCTTTCTCTCTCGCTCTATTTTATGGAGCAGGAAATGTAGAATATTTAGTGGAGGGAAGGCAAAAAAATAAGTCTGAACTAAGGCCAGGGGATAACTAGAGCATCTAAAGCCATAGCTAGAGGATCCCTGGATCTGGATGCAAACAGAGGTAGTTTGTTGTTGTATCAGGAGGATAGGATGCCCACATCTGGAGTCCCCTACTTTTGGCATATCAGATTGAACATATCTGGATGAAAAGACTATTCCCCTTCTCCAAGTGGTGGCAGCTGAGCTAATCTACCTGTTGATTGTCCAGTCATGGAATGTGGATCACAGAAATTGCTGGACAGTGAGTTTGTGCCCATGAGGGAATAAAGGAAGACAGGCGTCACGTGCCCCCTTAATGGTGGAAATATGCCATTGTGGTGGCATTGTCTGACTGCACCCAAATTGTTGGTCCCTATAAAAGGGAGGCCAGTGTTGGAGGGACAGCACAACAGCTCTGAACTCCAAGGTGTTGATGGGGAGTTTTACCTCCTCCTTTCCTTGAACTGTGGAAAACTCCTCCCAAGCCTGATAGAGTTTTGTCTGTTGTAAGAACCTTCCAGTTGCAGGGAAGGAAGGATTTTCCCACTGTCAGAATTGAAGAGGTGATCCACCAGATCAAGGAATTTCCTGTTTGTGGAAATAAAAGTATCGTTAGATCCAGGGTGAAAGCCTATTTTGCGAAAAGTCAATATAATATTTAGTTGAAGAGTTGTTGATTGTAAAAGGGTGACAAGAACTGCCTCAAAGGAGGCGATAATTAGACCCACAGCTCTCATGGCAGAATTCACGGTGTTATTTCTCCCGGATCTCAGTTGTCGAGCATGACAACTAAAAATGAGAGCTTTCTATGCTGAAAGAAAGGCCTTTTCCTGTGATGTTTCTATGAGGCCCAGTTACTCGAGGCCCATGAAAGGCTAGAAAATATTTTTTTTAAGTTGATCATGCAACCAAAGGCCTGGAAAAGTTAAATTGTCTTTTGGACAATCTCTCAGGGTTTGCCGGGGGGGCATCCTTTAGGAAAAGGTTGTCTACATAACCCATCACCTGGATGTCCTGAGTCCAGAGAAAGGGAAGCAAGGGTGTCGAAATCTTTGTGAACACCCTTGGAACAGAGGACAGGCCAAAGGGTAATCTAAAAAAAAAATGAAAATGGTAGTCTGCCACTGCAAAGCATAGATACCACTGATGTGAAGGGTAAATGGGAATAGATAGATAGGCATCTTGGATGTTCATGAGTGCCTTGTGTTCCCCCTGTCTCAGAGAAGCTATTGTTGACCTTGCTGATTCCATAGAAAATTTTGGAATGTACAGGAATTTGTTGAGGGATTTTAAGACCAGCATAGGCCAGATCATTTTCGTTAGGCTGAACAGGTTTGAGAAGAATCCCTTGAAACCGTCTTATTGGGTTACTGGTACAATGACTCCATGGGAAAGAGGTGGTTCAGAGCCTCTGACTGTTCTTGGACAGTTTTTTGCCTATCTGAAAAAAGAAAGTGGTGAAGAGGTAAAGCTTTGAATTTTTAACTTGTAACCCTTGGAAACCACTAATTTAACCCACAGGTCTGGGATGTCTATGACCCAGGGAGATGCAAACTGCAACCAACATTCCAACCCATTTCATTGTGAAAAGGGCTTTGGGGAGGGCTTGGTGATTTATGTGGGCCAAGCCTTGTGTGGAATGAAGGTTTAGAAGTTGAAACCTGGGAGTTACATAGTTAGTGAGGTTGAAAAAAGACACCAATCCATCCAGTTCAACCTATAATGAGTGTGTGTGTGTGTGTGTATGTTGTCAATACTCCATCATATACACCTGTATGTTGTGGTCGTTAAGGTGCCCATCTAATCGTTTTTTGAAACTATCAATGCTCCCTGCTGATACCACTGCTTGTGCAATAGAATTCCACATCCTTACCGCTCTGACATTAAAGAACCTTTTACGCAGTTTAAGGTTAAACAGCTTCTCTTCTAGTTTTAGTGAATGTCCACCTGTCTTTTTAAATTCCCTTTCAATGTAAAGTTTATTCCCTATGCTAGGGTTGCCAGTACGGTTATTTGTACATTGATATCATATCCCCTCTCAAGCGTCTCCTCTCCAGAGAGAATACGTTTAATGCTTGTAGTCTTTCCTCATAGCGGAAGTCCTCCAGTCCCTTTTATTTTGTTGGTACCCTTCTCTGGACTCTCTCCAGTTACAGCACATCCTTCCTGATGACCAGTGCCCAGAACTGGACGACATACAAAAATGTGGCTGGACCAGAGTCTTGTAGAATGGGAGAATTATCGTTTTATCTCTGGAGAGAATCCCCTTTCTAATACATGCCAGTACTCTTTTGGCTTTGCTTGCAGCCGCTTTGCATTCCATGCCATTGCTGAGCCTGTCATCTACTAGGACCCCAGGTCCTTTTCCATCTTAGATTGCCCCAGAGGTTATCCTTCTAGTAAGTAACTTGCATTTATATTTTTGGCACCAAAATGCATTACTTTATATTTTCTATCATTAAACCTTATTTGCCATGTAGATGCCCACCCCAATATTTTGTTCAGGTCTTCTTGTAAGGTTTCCAAATCCTGCGTAGAAGTTTTTGCCCTGCTTAGCTTAGTATCGTCTGCAAATACAGAGATTGAGCTGTTTATCCCATCCTCTAGATCGTTTATAAATAAATTAAACTGGATTGGTCCCAGGACAGATCCTTGGGGGACTCCACTTTCTACACCAGACCTTTATGAGTACTCGCCATTTATCACCACCCTTCGGACTCGCCCCTGAAGCCAGTTTTCAATCCAAGTACCCACCCTATGGTCCACACCTACATACCTTAATTTGTAAAGTAAACATTTGTGGGGAACTGTATCAAATGCCTTTGCAAAATCCAGATACACCACTACAGGCCTTCCTTTTTCAAGATGGCAGCTAACTTCTTCATAGAAGGTTAATAGAATGGTCTGACAAGAACAATTCTTCATGAATCCATGCTGGTTACTACTAATGATACCATTTTCATTATTAAAATCTTGTATATAGTCCTTTATCATCCCCTCCAATAGCTTGCAGACTATTGATGTTAAGCTAACCGTGGAGGTGCCCTGCATTTAGAGGAGATAGGATCTTCTGAAAAGGGTGGTTTTGTGGCCTTTCTATGGGAAAGCAAAACTTTTCCACCCATGACCTCCTTAATGAATTGATCAAGTGTCTCACCAAATAGACATATTCCTTGAAAAGGAATGAGGCATCTCTTACTTCTGCTATCCAAGCTTTTAGCCAGAGAATCCTGTGCATATGAATTGAGTTTACAGCCATTCTGGTTATTTTTGTCATAACATGTTTCAAGGCATCTACACAGAAAAGAAGAGCAGATGGAAGTTGTTGTAATTCCTCTACAACTGCACGAACCTGAAAGACAGGGTCATGCTGGTTGTTCTTTCTCCTGGTCAAGTTAGCTGTGGTTTGACATACAAATATAGCAACAAGAGCTGGTTGCAAGGCTAGGCCTGCTAGGTTAAGAGAGTTTGTAAAAGCTTCTCAAATTTTCTGTTGGCAGAACCTTTAAAAGATTGAACATCTTCAATGTGTTCAGGTGAGATGTTTTTTTTCAAGACACAGAAGGCAGGGTCAACCATAGGAATATCTCACTATTTTAAAACTCTTTTTCCACTGGATTGAGTTCAGAAAACATTTTTGGTGATTGAAAATCCTCCCAGGAGTGACCCAGTCATCATAGACTGCACACTTTTTCTGTTCATGCACAGGGAATGTTTTCCAAGGCTTAGTAGATCCTTAAGGGTGTGGCAAGACAGAGTCAATCTGTACAATTCTAAGACTTTTGAGTACAGCGGCAATAAGCTTTTCAATGTTAGCAAGCATGTTGTCTTCAATAGGGACAATGTAGGGGAGAGAAACCTTCTGCAGCTTTCTCCAACACTGTCTCCGTATCCTCTTTATTGCACACTAAGTCAGCATCCTCCAGAACTGGCAAATCAGGGTCTGAGTTGAAATAAAAAAACAGAAGTAGGAGCAGAGGTGGGGTATTTTTGAGCTGTGAATAAAGATGGCTGACTTAAGGCTGTAATATGTCCTTAAAATTGTAACATGCTGTTGATGCAGAAAATTCTGGTTTTGCAAATAGGCCACTTGTTGTGTGCTTGAAAAAGAGCTAGAATCGGATGCCGGAACCTACTTCATTGCAAGGGGCGCATCGTCACTCTGAGGCTGAGTATTGTAAAGGCCTTTGGCAGTGCAAATATTAAATTACTGTTTAGCTGTTTAAAGTTAGAGTTGACTTTCTGGCTCTCTGTCATAGATACAATGAGGATATTCCCCTGTGGTGTAGTTACTGAGTAGAGAGTGGGAGATAGGGCAAGCGTGTCCTAGGAATATGTAATAACCCAGTTGTAAGACTAAGCTGCAATAAATCCTAGTTGTGAAAGGGTAGGGGGGAAGCACCTGAGAACCTTATAACACTTTGTCATCCACCTGGGACTGAGCTCAGAGTGATTGAATGTTAGCACCAAGTTTAAAATGTTTTCACTGTAAAGTGAATACATTACAAGTCTAGCCCCATTTTGCACAGCGATGTTCAAATATACATAGTTACTCTGTCTTACCTGTTCACAACAGCGGACTGTATATAAATTTCAGGCTTAGCCCATTACAGTGGGCATACCCCAAGGGTTTTTTTTGGGAACTGGGTTCCCTAGTATAGTACCCTGCAGCTAACTTAACTCATTGTAAAAAGTGCCAAAGTGAGCACCCCATGTAAAATCCATTGCCTGAATCAACATTACAGGCCATCCCCGCAAAATTCAGTCTACGTATCGCTTACAAGTTTTTAGCAAAGCTGCACCGATCTGGATATACTGCTTCTGCAGCTTGATAGAATAGAAAGGGTTTATTGAGCAATTATTTCTATATTATTGTAGTGAAGCTGGTTTCTCAGAGAAGGAGAAGAGGTCCATCCCCTACAGACACTAGCAAAAAACTGAGGACTCATGGAGTGGGGTACAGTTATAGGGGAGGTGTCCCAGGGGTGAGTATTCTCAAAAGCAGGCCAGTGCCCAGTCACCTGAAGGTGCACACTGTAACCCACAGTGTATGAATAACTTGCCTGTGCCCTATACTGTATGTTTCAAGCCTCTGTGGTAGTGAGCCCTTGTGGATTGCCAACTCAGATTCTCCCAGGGTGTGGAGTCTAAGTCCCAGCCTGCTTCTTCACCAGGACCCATGATGGTGGGGATGGACTTGCAGCAAGCTGGAACCAGGTCGCAGACCCAGGT
Organism: Pelophylax lessonae; assembly: GCF_965119305.1. NCBI lineage: Eukaryota > Metazoa > Chordata > Amphibia > Anura > Ranidae > Pelophylax > Pelophylax lessonae. Next base: position 323,857,681 of record NC_138772.1, read on the forward strand.
ACACCCAGCTGTAGATGGGGAGACCACCCACATGTGCAGAATACAATTTAGGAAGACAACAGGAAATCCAGGAGACAAGCCAAGGTCAGGACGGGCAGCAGACAAGCACAGATGGTAGAGGAAGCTGGAATCAGAACGCGGGTAGTCAGGCACAGTATACACAGGTAGTAGCAAACAGGAGCTCAGAGAACTGTGAAGTTGCTCAGGCAAGAAAAGCTGCACTGAGCATGTGTATATATAGGGAAGCAAACAGGGAGGTGACCCATAAAGTAAAAGAAGGGAAAGGATATAAACCCACAGGAGTGCAGGCAACACCAATAGGTGAACACAAAGCCAGCAACACATGTGAAATAGTCGAGTCACAGATCCAGCAAAACACTGCAGCAAGGAAGTAAGTGACAGTATGATTAAGATAATAAGGTTAACACACAGCAGAACCCCAATAGCCCTGGCCTGTCTCTGTATGCCAATTCAAAGTTGGTCAGTCGTTTGTAAAGCAGCATTCCCAGGTTTCCCGAAATTTGAAACACTTTTAGAGACTCAAAAGAAACCACATAGCATAACTGTCCTATATTATGCCAGATTTGCGGGTACCTACAACATTCCTTTCCTCACCAAATTGATTTACCTAGTGCTTCTTTTACAACTACTTTTAAATTCTGCCCCTGTTTTTATGCCGCCATTCAGCACTGGATTTGTGGTTTTATAGGAATGAAAGTCACACTTTTGCCATTATCATATGAGGAAGGCCTGCATTCCCACAACCATTTTGCAAGATCAATAACAAGGTCAATAGACTGTATGCTTGAAGCCCCAGACTGACAGCCTAGGGCTTCTACTTGTCATCACAATATAGCCGTAATCCAATTAACTTAAAATTGTATTGTTCATAGTATTTTTCTGGAAAAAAAACAATGCAAGTTGGAGGGGCTTTTAGGAGACGGGGGGGGAGGGCTCAGAAGTAGAATCAGTCAGGAGGGAGCAGAGGACTGAAGGCAGTTGTAGGGTCAGCAGCGACAGTAGGTCCACAACGTCAATTGGCAGGTCTGTGCGGAAAAACCTCAGACCAAACAGGACTAAACATAACCGCCAATCGCGTTTAACTTCTGTAAAACTAAGAGGGGTATATGCTAATGCCAGGAGCCTAGCTAATAAAATGGATGAATTGGAAATGTTAGTACATGAGGATGACATAGACCTTGTGGGAATAACAGAGACTTGGTTCGACCCCTCACATGACTGGCTGGCCAATATCCAAGGGTATTCGGTGTACCGGAAGGACAGGGTAGGAAAAAGAGGGGGAGAAGTATGTCTCTATGTCAAGAACAATATAAAGGTGATAGAAAGGAGTGACATTACGGATGGGATGAGCATGGATTTAGAATCTGTGTGGGTTGAACTCCATAGGGAAGGAGAAAAGGGGAAAGTTATTGTGGGGGTTTGCTATAGGCCACCTAACCAAGGGGAGGAGGTAGAGCTGGAATTTTTAGCACTAATGGGTAAAGTGGCAAAATTGGGATCAGTCATCATATTGGGGGACTTCAATTATCCCGACATTGACTGGGATGAGGGGATTACACACTCACAGAAGGCAGTCTATTCACGGAAACCTTACTGGATAATTGCATGTCACAGTTGGTGGATTCCCCTACCAGAGAAAATGCAGTCCTGGATCTATTGATCACTAATGACCCAGATATAATCTCGCAGGTAGTAGTCCAGGACAACCTGGGCTCTAGCGATCACAGGATGATCACATTTAGTATAAATAACAATATAACAAGGCAAGTGGGGAACATAAGAACCCTAAATTTCAGAAGGGCAAACTTTCCAAAATTGTACTCATTGATGGAAAGGGTAAACTGGGACCAAACCCTGGGATCACTGACCACTGAGGATAAATGGGAATGCTTTAGGAACATATTAAGCAAATGCATCTTGCAGTGCATTCCTATGGGAAATAAATTTAGAAGAGACAAAGCCAAACCTGGCTGGCTAAACCGTAGCGTCAAAGAACTTATTAGGGGAAAAAAATTGGCCTTCAAGAAATATAAATCAGAGGGCACATTATCGGCTTTTGAGCAATACAAGGAGGCAAATAAGAAAAGTAAACAAGAAATCAAGATGGCTAAAATCAACTTTGAGAGACAAATAGCGGAGGATAGTAAAAAAAACCCAAAGAAATTCTTTAAATATATCAACAGCAAAAAAACTAAGGCAGAGCATATTGCACACATAATTAACAATGATGGGAGGATGGTTACAGAGGACACTGAAAAAGCAACCGTGCTGAATGCTTTTTTCTCGTCAGTCTTTACACAGGAAAAGGAGGGGTACACTGACCATGACTGTATGGTTAGTAGTAATACACAGGACTTGCCACTATGGCTAACAGAGGGTGAAATCAGGGAAAGGCTGGATAAACTTAACACAAACAAATCACCAGGCCTGGATGGCGTACATCCGAGAGTACTCAAGGAACTCAGTAAGGTTATATCTAGACCACTGTTCCTGATCTTTGCTGACAGTATTAGGACAGGAGATGTACCAGGGGATTGAAAGAAAGCTAACGTGATTCCGATATTCAAAAAGGGCCAGAGGCAAATCCCGGGAAATTATAGGCCTGTCAGTTTGACATCAGTAGTATGTAAACTACTGGAGGGGATGATAAGGGACTATATCGTAGAGTTTGCTAAATACAACAACATCAGCATGGGTTTACAAATGGGCGTTCTTGTCAAACCAATCTCTTAGCATTCTACGAGGGGGTGAGCTGTGAGCTAGATAGGGGCAGACCAGTGGATGTGGTGTACTTGGATTTCGCTAAGGCGTTTGATACAGTTCCCCACAAGCGCTTAATTTATAAAATAAGGTCTGCAGGTATCGACAGCAGGGTTTGCTCTTGGATACGAAACTGGCTAAAAGGCCGTGTCCAAAGGGTGGTAATAAACAGCGCATACTCAGACAGGTCTGAGGTAGTAAGCGGGGTGCCCCAGGGCTCAGTCCTGGGACCAACCTTGTTCAATTTATTCATAAACAACATTGAGGACGGGATCAGTAGTTCGTTATCAGTTTTTGCAGATGACACAAAATTGGCCAGGGCAATAACTGCACAGCATGAAGCAGATATCCTACAGAATGACCTGGACAAAATAACGGAGTGGGCAACGACATGGCAAATGAGGTTTAACGTGGAGAAGTGTAAGGTTTTGCACTTGGGGACTAAAAACATAAAAACACAATACACGTTAGGAGGGGAACCCTTGGGGGAATCAAAAATGGAGAAGGATCTGGGAGTCTCGGTTGATGATAGATTAGGCAACAGCATGCAATGTCAAGCGGCAGCTGCCAAAGCCAGCAGAATATTAGCATGCATAAAAAAGGGATGTATTCCAGAGATAAGACTATAATCCTTCCACTTTATAAAACTCTGGTCCGACCGCATCTGGAGTATTCTGTCCAGTTCTAGTCGCCAGTCCTCAGGAGGGATGTGTTGGAGCTGGAGAGAGTCCAGAGAAGGGCAACTAAACTGATTAGGGGATTGGAGGACCTTAACTATGAAGAGCGTCTGCAATCGCTCGATTTATTCTCCCTGGAGAAGAGACGTCTGAGGGGGGACATGATAGCAATTTATAAATATCTTAATGGGGATCTCAGCTTAGAAAAAAGCTGTTCATTCAAAGGGATTGCATGAGGACTCGAAGACATACAATGCGATTAGAGGAGAAGCGTTTTAACCTCAGGCAACGAGGGGGGTTCTTTACTGTTAGGGCTACAAGATTGTGGAATTCTCTACCACAAGAGGTGGTTTCTGCGGGAAGTATGGTGGCTTTCAAAAGACTCTTAGACTTACATCTCAAGGATCAGGACATTAAGGGCTATGTGAGATGATTACAGCCACACACACCTACACAGGTTGAACTGGATGGACTATTGTCTTTATTCAACCTCACCTACTATGTAACTATGTAACTTTGTACCTTAACCACTTGCCAACCAGCCGCCGTAAATGTACAGCGGCAGGTCGGCTCTCCCAGATAAAACCCCGTACATGTACGGCGCTCGCCTGGGAAGCCCTAGTGGGGGAGCGCGCTGGCGGCAGCGCGCTCCTGCCCCTGCTCGTCAGCGGGGAAGCCAGTGCGTGTGTCAGGCGGCTCCGATGGCCGCCTGACACCGGCGATCTCCTGCTGCTGACAGAGGACGGACGGCTAATGTAAACACAGCAGTCCGTACTTCTCCCTGAAGTGATCACAGATGTCATGTGATCCTGCTATATAGGATCACATGTCTCTGTGATGACTTCACAAGCCACGCCCCCACAGTTAGAATCACACCCCTAGGGTCACATTTAACCCCTTGATCACCAATACTGTTAACCCCTTCCCTGTCAGTGTCATTATTACAGTAACACTGCATATTTTTAGCACTGATTACTGTAGTAATGTCACTGGTACCCCCAAAAGTGTCAAAAATGTCAGTTAGGGGTCCGATATGTCTGTCGCAATGTCACAGTCCCGCAAAAAATCGCAGATCGCCGCCATTACTAGTAAAAAAAAAAAAACAATAAAAATAACATAAATCTTTCCCTTAGTTAGTAAACGCAATAATTTTTGCGCAAACCAATCAAAATACGCTTATTGCGATTTTTTTACCAAAAATATGTAGCAGAAAACAAATTGGCCTAAAATGTTAAAAAATTTTGTTTTTTACATTTTTTTTTGAGAATTTCATATAAAAGTATGTGAAAAATATTAAGTAAAATCAAGGGGGGAACCCTGCGCTAAATATTAACAAGACAGATGAAAAATTGGTCCTAAAATATTAGCAGCTAAACACTGGACCTATAGAAATCCAAGTAAAATGTGTATCAAAATAGTGTAGCGCTAATAACAACTAAAATGATAAATATAGCACATTGGTCATAACAACAAGTGCAGTGATGCAAACAAAACCAAAACAAAAGTCCATAGGGGTCATAAATCCCAAAAATGTATAGTAGATGGAAGGTTGTAATCCAAAGGTTGAGTCCCAAAAGATGGTGAGCAGGAGGAAAACACCCGTGGTAGGTAAATGAGAAATGGCTGCTTACCAGAAGAAGAGGGCCCCCAACTTAATGGACAGGCCACAAAGGCTATGGTGAAACAACTCAGCATATACTCTTGCCTCCACACACATGGGGATATGGACATGGATCAAATGCGCTTGTAACCAATCTCGACATCCAAAGGTATAACACAATGCAGCAGTAAAGCTCATATACAGCTCTGGTATTAAGTGTCTCTAATGGCACAAGAAAAGGGTGTCCACTTTTTTTCCTTGATGTTTGCTCTTCTGCACATTGAAGGAACTCATACCATCATGCTTTTTTGCGGATGATTATTTTGTTATCGAACCCGGCTTGCTCCCTTCCTGATATTAAATACAACAAAGAAAATCGCAGAGAAAAATCGCATAGTCTCCTGTCGCTGAGTACACTGTGGATATACGTCTGATCCAGGGCTGAGGCGAGTAAACGCCACTTGGTCCAAAAAGTGTGGGGGGGGGGGGGGGAAGGAGAATGGTTTGAATGCACTAGGACTATCCCTGCAGCACGTTTGTCTCCTGAATCACTTTGATATTGATAACTTGGTCACTGATGTGATGAAATCACTGGTTCTTCCATTCCTTCTGTGGGATTTTTTTCTCCTTTCCCCCCCCCCCCCCCCCCACACACTTTTTGGACCAAGTGGCGTTTACCCGCCTCAGCCCTGGATCAGGCGTATATCCACAGTGTACTCAGCGACAGGAGACTATGCGTTTTTTCTCTGCTATTTTCTTTGTTGTTTTTAATATCAGGAAGGAAGCAAGCCGGGTTCGATAACTAAATAATCATCCGCAAAAAAGCATGATGGTATGAGTTCCTTCAATGTACAGAAGAGCAAACATCAAGGAAGAAAAGTGGACACCCTTTTCTTGTGCCATTAGAGACACTTAATACAGGAGCTGTATATGAGCTTTACTGCTGCATTGTGTTATACCTTTGGATGTCGAGATTGGTTACAAGCGCATTTGATCCATGTCCATATCCCCATGTGTGTGGAGGCAAGAGTATATGCTGAGTTGTTTCACCATAGCCTTTGTGGCCTGTCCATTAAGTTGGGGGCCCTCTTCTTCTGGTAAGCAGCCATTTCTCATTTACCTACCACGGGTGTTTTCCTCCTGCTCACCATCTTTTGGGCCTCAACCTTTGGATTACAACCTTCCATCTACTATCCATTTTTGGGATTTATGACCCCTATGGACTTTTGTTTTGGTTTTGTTTGCATCACTGCACTTGTTGTTATGACCAATGTGCTATATTTATCATTTTAGTTGTTATTAGCGCTACACTATTTTGATACACATTTTACTTGGATTTCTATAGGTCCAGTGTTTAGCTGCTAATATTTTAGGACCAATTTTTGAAAAATATTGTTTTTTTTTTTTCAAAATTGTCGCTCTTTTTTTGTTTATAGCGCAAAAAATAAAAATTGCACAGGTGATTAAATACCACCAAAATAAAGCTTTATTTGTGGGGAAAAAAGGACGCCAATTTCGTTTGGGTACAGCGTAACACGACCGCGCAATTGTCCGTTAAATTCATGCAGTGCTGAATCACAAAATAGGGCCTGGTCATTAAGCAGCAAAATCTTGCGGTCTTAAAGTGGTTAAAGTGTTACTAAACCCAGGACCCTGCATTCACTATAACTGCTCTCCCACAGTACACAGAACATGGAAATGTGATAGTTTTAGTAAATATAAACTGCTAAATACCTTTTCTCATCAGCAGTTAGAGCAGTCTTGTGACTTTTATCTGTGTCTGGATAAAGCTTGAAGGAGGGGTTTTCATTCTCCCCTGATTGTCCTATGAGGACCCCTGACCCTCTGTCTGGACTGTGCTGATTGGCCCTGTGCTAATCACATGCACCCTCCGAAGAAAAAAACATAGTCTCTAGCAATACACACCAAACTGAGCATGTGCAACTTGTCCCAAAGGCTCTGTTCTATCAGGAAATGATTTGGGGACTATGAAAAAAAGGGGAGGGACAGAGAAGACAGCCTTTTTACACAATGCAGAGGATTAAACCCCTAGGTTCCACAGTGAATATAGCAAGCATGCTTTACTGCATATACAGACTGATTTTACTGTTGTGGGTTTAAGTAACAACATTTTAACTATTTGGAAGGGCAGGTTGGGTATTCTAAACCATACCCACTGCATTCTCTTTATTTTGTCAGGTTAAGAGGGAGAGAGAGTGCATGAAGTTGCTAGGCACAAGATTATGTGATAGGAAACTCAGTCACACTCAGCAGCAAATATAGAGATCTCATGGGACCAAGAGGCAGTGGCTAGCACAGAACACAATATAAGGTAAATACAGCAGACCATCTGACTTTAGCACAGCTGCAATGTTCCCTGAATAGAGAAAGGAATTCACTGTTTTGATTGTGCTGAGTGATAATTGGAAGCATTGCTCGCACTTTATACACAGTGTGAACTGAACCCAGCATCCTCTTTGCTTTGGCTGCTTCTAACTGACCCTGCATACTGTTAGTTTATAATGGATTCATATACCTAAAATTGTATATCTATGCTCTCTCACCCCTGCTTATACTTTCAGTGCATCCAGAAAGTATTCATAGCGCTTCACTTTTTCCACATTTTGTTATGTTACAGCCTTATTCCAAAACTGATTAAATTCATTATTTTCCTCAAAATTCTACAAACCATACCCCAAGACAACATGAAAGAAGTTAGCTTAAAATCTTTGCAATTTTATTAAAAATAAAAATTACAAAAAAAATCCCATATACATAAGTATTCACAGCCTTTGCCATGACACTCAAAAATGAGTTTAGATGCATCCTATTTCCATTGATCATCCTTGAGATGTTTCTACAACTTGATTGAGTCTTGTATTGAGTATTGAGATTGTGGTAAATTCAGTTGATTGGACATTATTTTCAAAGGCACACACCTGTCTATATAAGGTCCCACAGTTAACAGTGCATGTCAGAGCACAAACCAAGCCATTAAGTCAAAGAAATTGTCTGTAGACCTGCATGAATGTATCAAGGCACAGATCTAGGGAAGGGTACAGAAAAGCTTCTGCCGCTTTGAGGGCCCCAATGTGCACAGTGGGCTCCATCATCCATAACTAGAAGAAGTTTGGAACCACCAGGACTCTTCCTAGAGCGGGCCGCCCACCCAAACTGAGCGATCTGGGGAGAAGGGTCTTAGTATGGGAGGTGACCATGAGCCTGATGGTCACTCTGACAGAGCTCCAGCATTTCTCTGTGGAGAGAGGAGAACTTTCCAGAAGAATAACCCTCTCTGCAGCACTCTACCAATCAGGCCTGTATGGTAAAGTGGCCAGACAGAAGCCACTTCTAAGTAAAAGGCACGTGACAGTCTGCCTGGAGTTTGCCAAAACCGGAAGGACTCTGACCATGAGAAACAAAATTCTCTGGTCTGATGAAACAAAGATTGAACTCTTTGGCCTAAATGGCAAGCGTCATGTCTGGAGGAAACCAGGCGCCGCTCATCACCTACCCAGCTGTTGCTGCCTACTCCGAGATCTCGAATGGCGCCATCAGTGCAATGTGAAAAAACTATCAGCGCAAAAAAAAAAATGTGACACAATAATTTTAAATCATATCATAATTATTTGTGCCAGAAATTATAAAAATATGTACAAAAAATAGTGATCAATATCCGGCTGCTCACACCAAAAATTGTGCTCACTCCTTCCAAAATAAGATATCTAACGTATAAAGTGTTGCGCCAGATAAATATATACGGTAAGTGCACAAATGAGTATATACAGTATATATATATATATATATAAATGTATATACAAAATGTATATATGTGAACAAAAACACACTTTCTGAAACATTAGTGCTGTTCTTGTAAAGTGCAAATCATAAATGTGCAAAATCAAGTGACTGAAAAAAGTCCATCAAATAAATCCCATATTCCAATTGATGTGATAACACCTCCGTGATCGTATCAGGGAATCCCTTCACCAACTAAAGTGGCCTCTCACCTTATTCATAGACCAAAGAATCAACCTGGGTCTACAACAGCTGTCACCCTCACTAGGGGGTTAAGATGTTAATCCACAGGAAAGGGGGTCCAGGGTTCCTCCTTCGATCTCGGATGACACAGTGCATATAGGAAATAAAGGAAAGAGATCTAGTGCTCTCTGTTTTAACTGATAAGGTAATTTTATTGGCAGATGGCAGCACTTACATTAAACAGCACTCGGCAGTGCATGCATGTAAAAACGTTTCTTATACAAACAGGAAGCAGGAAGGGCGCCATCAGTGACATCGTATCTTATGCCTTCTTTCTGGAGCATGCATTGCGTCATGTCATTGATCAAGCCGTCGAGGAGCAGGAAGATGAGGAAGTCGCAATGTTGGATGAATTCCTAGTGGGTGCTACTCCATCTGAGACAAGTCAACAACAGGAGTCTAAAGAGGAGTCAGAGGAGGATGGTGCCGGGGTGGATGAGGAGGAGCAAGAAGAGCATGCTTTAAACCTTTCTGGGATCCCTGGTGTTGTCCATGGATGGGGAGGAGAATTAGGACAACATGATCCTGGATGATGAGCTGGAGCCAGGCCACTACACCGAGTCCAGTTTAATGCAAATGGGGGCCTTCATGCTCCAGTGTTTTAAGGGGGACCCCCGTATAAAAAGCATAAAGGGCAAGGACCAGTACTGGGTGGCAACGTACTTAGACCCCCGGTACAAACACAAAATGGTGGAAATGTTACCACTATCACAGAGGGCGGTTAGAATGCAGCACTTCCAGGCCTTGCTGCGAGAAATGCTGCATTCTGCTTTTGCGTGCGCTGGCAGAGGAATTTCCACTCACAGAGAAACAGTTGCGGGTAGCAATCCAACAGCGCCTGCAAGAAGAGGACGGTTTGAAGATGTATTGGTCACTTCAGATATAAGATCCTTCTTTCAGCCGACCCATCGACAGCTGTACTCCGGATTCAGCATCAGGGAATGCCTAGACTGACAGGTGTCCCACTACATCAGGTTAACGGCCGATGTGAACGCTCTGAGGAGTGATGAACCCCTGGACTACTGGGTGGGCAGGCTTGACCTCTGACCGGAGCTTGCATAATTTGCAATGGAACTGTTGGCTTGCCCCCCGTCTAGTGTCCTGTCCGAAAGGACGTTTAGCACAGCAGGGGGGATCGTGACCGATAAGCGCACTCGCCTAGCTCATGACAGTGTTGACTACCTCACGTTTATAAAAATGAATGAGGCATGAATCTCTGAGGAATTCAACACATGTGACCAGTAGACCATGTTTGATTACAATTCCTCATGACAGGCCACAAATATCGGCCAAACCGCCATCCACCCACAACAATTCATGGTCCTTGTCTTTGGTAAATACAGCGGCATAAAAGGCATTTCATGTCCATTGAATGCCTAATTTTTGGGGCCTTTCATGGCCGACAATTATTTTTTCTGTCAATGCCTAATGTACCTCCAGCCACAGAATACAATGTTCTTAGCTGTCAGGTAAACCCATGTGGGCTAATTTTTGGGGCCTATACTGGCTTGACACTTACTTCTGTATCTTGTCAATGCCTAATGTACCTCCAGCCACAGAATACAACGTTCTTAGCTGTCAGGTTAACCCATGTGGGCTAATTTTTGGGGCCTATACTGGCCGACACTTACTTCTGTATCCTGTGAATGCCTAATATACCTTCAGCCACAGAATACAACGTTCTTAGCTGTCAGGTAAACCCATGTGGGCTAATTTTTGGGGCCTATACTGGCCGACACTTACTTCTGTATCCTGTCAATGCCTAATGTACCTTCAGCCACAGAATACAACGTTCTTAGCTGTCAGGTAAACCCATGTGGGCTAATTTTTGGAGCCTATACTGGCCGACACTTACTTATTTCTCCTATGAATGCCTAATGTACCTAATGTTCCTCCAGCCACAAAATGTTCTTAGTGCTCAGGTAATGCCTAATTTTTCAGACTGGAATTGAAAATCAATGGGTCTGTAAACGTTCTGCCAAATTGTGAAAGTGATGCGGACCCATTTTACAGACGTGTGAATGGACCCTATATGTATTTGCCATGTATTTACCGGCTGCTGTCAGTTCTGGCTGATTTAGGAAAAAAAAAAATACATTTTGCTGTAAAAAAAAAAAAAACATTTTTAGGGCAACTTTTCCAATAGCAATACTTCTGTTATGACAGTGTCCATGTGGTGGGACTATTTGTGCACAGATAGTAAGTATTTTGTGGCTGCAAATATGACCTAAAAGTTTTTAAAGTTCACCTCCCATTAAAGTCAATAGGGTCCGCCGCGAACTTGCAGTTTGCGAACAAGTTCGTGGCTAATCTTCGCGAACCGCCCCGGCCGATGTTCGTCCATCGCTAGTGCCAAATATGCTTAAACAAAGTATTGAGCAAGGGTTGTAAATACTTATGTACATGTGATTTATTGGGGTTGGGGGTTTTACTATTTTTAATATATTTGCAAAGATTTCAAACAAACTTATTTCATGTTGTCATTATGGGATATTGTTTGTAGAATTTTGAGGAAAATAATAAATGTAATCCATATTGAAATAAGGCTGTAACATAACAAAATGCGGAAAAAGTGAAGCGCTTTAAATACTTTCACTGTACCTAAACCCTCACTTGATCCAGTGCTGTGCCCGTCTGTAGCAACACTCTCCTGTCTCCCCACTATCACAGGCTTTGCTAAAGAAGCAGGAGCCACTAGCTCCTGCTACTGTCAGTCAAATCCTGTAAAAAAAATGGGGTGAGCCTTGCTGTCTGTGTCTATTGACGCTGGCAGTGTGGCTCGGGATCGAGCCCGCAGGTGTGCCACAATAGGAATAGGCTTCCTATGATGGCACACTGAGAACAGGAAGAAGCAGAAGCACTGGCGGGGGACCCCAGGGAGAGAAAAATCTAGGCCAGTCTGTTCAATTCCATTACACAGAGCAGGTAAGTATATAATGTTTGTTAAAGTGTAAAACAAGCCACACCAACTGCGCACACTCTGTGTACCAGGTGAAAAACTCAATGATAACCAGATAATTCAACCAAATAAAATTGATAAATGATCAACTCTCTAAATGTGATGATAAATAGTATCACAAAAATGTGTGTACATATAAATGAATCAATATCACAAAAAAAGTGCACACAAATAAATAAATAAATAAATAGATGAAATAAATAAAGTCCATATTCAAAAACGTACTCACAATATTTAAGTGGGTGATTTATTTTTTCACTTAAATTTTAGTTTTTTCACATCACGAAGCGTGAGAGCTTCTCTTTAATATATAATGTTTGTTATTTTAAAAAATGATGACTTCACAATCACTTTAATTGAAAAAGCTAAAGTTAGAAGCTGATCGGTTACTACGTGCAACTGCAGATTCTGTCTGTTCCTGTTTGGTAAATATCCCAACTCTGCTTCTATATCCCTGTGCTACTAATACCCCATAAATGCAGGGCCGTAGATAAGGGGGGGGGTTGAACCCCCCCCCCCCCCCGAGCATCAGTGTACAATATACATTGTAAATTTTGTTTTTTTTCTGTGCCGCACTAGGCTCTAATGTGTTGCTATTTTAATGCTGCTGCCTGCTGTTACTCCACCTGACCACCTGGAGTGCCGCCTGGGCTGTAGGCTTGGCTTGGGATGAAGGAGGCTCTGGCTGACAGTGTTCTCGTCTGTCTGCTCTGCCTCCACACCTCCTCTCTAGTCCAGACTGAGACTCCAGAGACATGTCTTGACTTGTCCAGCCAGTTACAGAAGCTTCCAGGAGAACAGCAGCACTGAGAGCAGAGCGGGAGGGAGCGGGCAGCACCTATCCTGCCCACTGACACATATGATCTGCTCCTCCTCTCTTCGAGCTACCACTTCCTGCCTTTGGCTGTCGCTTGGGGAAGGAGCTGCCTGAGCCTGAATTCTGTTAGCTCAGCTGAGCCTGCCTGCCTGCCTGCTTGCCAGTACCACTTGGAAGGATCATCTCAATTTTCTCTGAAGTGGTGCTGTGCTGTGCTGGAGTCTGGACCTTAACCTTAACTCCAGGAGGACAGGTCACCAACAACCACCAGGTGTGTCTCTCTCTGTGTGCTGTGTTCTAGATCTGAACTTCAATCATGGATCAAGTTCAGCGCTGCTAGAACAGTTGAAGTTCAGTTTTTTATTCTGTTTTTATAAACTCTTTCATAATATTTCTTCTTATCCTCCTCTTATTTCATGCTTGCAATGCATACCTCAGTCTCAACATTCGAGTGTAAAATAGGTGTAAGGTTGATGATCTCTTACAAAAGCCAATCCTGTCATTCTGAATATAAGCACAGTGGGCAGGATGATTTTTTTTTTCTTTGCTCTTGTGTTATCTATTTTTTGACAAAGATTGGCTCTGAAAAAAAGGAAGGAGACCTACACATGAACAGGCTCTCTCTCCCCATGTGTGTGCTATCTGCACATTCACAAAACAGTGGGAACATCCTGAGATTTACCCTTAGCCATATGGAGTGCTGTGTTACTACATTTGAATGCTGCCCTGAAGGTTATTAATCCCTATTTAAATGTATGCTGCTAGCCTGCTACATTGTAGTCCTGCTGAGGAAGTTTTCGACCCTTTCCATGTGATGCTAGGCCTACTGGTCTTAGCTTAAAGTGGTAGTAAACCACAAAATAATCTTCTCTCTGAAATTTAATGGCATAATGTGCTAGTATGCATCACATACATTATTATTATTATCATCACATTATTTTTATTATCATTTTATTTTTGCGTGGCTGTTTTGTTACATATTTGAATGTATTCTGTGTTAATTATCTCACAGAAGACCAGAGTCGCTGCTGATATCACCAATTAGTTGTGGTTTTAATAATGATGTTTTCCAAGCGCAGTTTCAAATTTTGGATTTCATATATGTGTGTTTTTTGTGTGGTGTGTGTGTTCGTGTGCGTGTGTCTCTTTCCCTTGTGTGCTCCTCAGGCTAAAACTGCAGTGCAGAACTTCTTCCTGTCATTGATTCATACTATAACTAGGTATCTGAGATTGTGGGAACTGCTGGCAAAGTTTGTTGAAATGAGGTGCTGGGTGCTGAATCTTCTATAATTGCTGTTGTGTTATCCTGTTAGGCCCTGACTGTTCACATGTAGCAATTTTTTGATTGTGGGCAGAATATCCCTGTGATTCCGCCTGCCGTCACACCCAGATTCCAATCCAAATCGCACAGCAATGCTGACAAAACGCAGCATGTGTGTTTGTGTTCTATTCATTTTTAGTGACACCAAAATGTGGTGTGTTTTGCTGTGATTGTTGAGCAATTTATCACACAAGGATACAAAACCACACCATGTTTTGGTGCCACTAAAAATGAAAGGAACACAAACACACGTGCTGCGTTTTGCCAGCATTGCAGTGTGATTTGGAATTGCAGGCAGAATCATGGGGATACTGCCAGCCCGTGATCCCAAATCACTACATGTGAACAGGGCCTTAATGACATCGACTAAGGCTGGGCTGAGTCTTCCATTGCTGTTGTGATACTGTTTTGTTTTCTGGGTGCACAGCATTCTAAGTATCTTCTCTTTTTCTGTATGTATGGACTCTGCGGTGTCTGCAAAGTACCACTTCTCTTGTCCTGTATGCCTGTTTAAAAAAAAAACAGTGTGTGCTTTGCTGCTTCCTTCCACAAGATGGTGCCCTTTGCATCTGCCCAGTAAAGATCCAAAATTGCTACATGTGAAAAGTCAGGGTCAAACAGCCTAACACAACAGCAACTATGGAGGCCCCGGCCTCAATGTATTTTAGCGAGTTTTAGTACAGTGATTTGTCAGTTTTTTTCCTTCAGCCAGTACCCAGCTTTAGGCTGGACAGCCAACCAAACTGGGCAATGTTCATAAAAACTGGAAAAAGGCAAAACTGAAATCAGGCTCAATTTTCAAGAGGATCTGAGAAAATGGAATTAACAATGTGATTGCTTACTATGAGCAACACAGTTTTTTCCTTTTTCCAGCTTTTTTTAATTTGGCACAATTTGTTTTTTTTAAAAAGCCTTTTACTTAGTACCTACTGCTGAGCCCCGCCCCCCAGAACAAAAATGTATCTTCGGCCCTGTATAAATGACTAGTCCATCTAGTTCATGTTAGGTTTGTATCTGACCATACTGCTACTCTAGTTTTTCTTATCCAGCATGTTCGACCATAGTCCTGTTTCATGACTTAAAAAATCCTTTTCTCCAATTATCCCCAAAAAAATAGTTAATACATTGAACCAAGAAATATTCTTGACTTAAATATGAGAAGAGATCACAGGATTCAGCATAGCTGAAACTGTGATCTCTGTGTCTGTCACAGAACCCCCCCCCCCCACACACACACACACACGTCAGTAAGCATGAGGCATACATTTAACCCCTTGATCATCCACAGTTTTAACCCCTTCCCTGCCAGTGTCATTATTACAGTAACAGGGCATATTTTTAGCACTGATTACTGTATTAATGTCACCTGGTCCCCCCCAAAAGTGAAAAAAATAAAAAATGACATCTTTCCCGTAGTTAGTAAACGCGATAACTTTTGCGCAAACCAATTAAAATACGCTTATTGGGATTTTTTTTAACCAAAAATATGTAGCAGAAAACAAATTGGCCTAAAATGTTAAAACATTTTGATTTTTACATTTTTTTTTTTTTTTTTTTGGGAATGTCAAATAGCAGAATGTGAAAAATATTGTTTTTCTTTTTCAAAATTGTGGCTCTTTTTTTGTTTATAGCACAAAAATTAAAAATCGCACAAGTGATCAAATACCACCAAAAGAAAGCTATTTGTGGGAAAAAAAGGACATAAATTTTGTTTGGGTACAGCGTAGCACGATCACGCAATTGTCCGTTAAATTAACACAGTTTTGAATCGCAAAAAAGGGCCTGGTTAGAAAGGGGGCAAATCCTTCCGGAGCTAAAGTGGCTAAATTATTTAATGATTGTAAAAAGCAATAATTAATCAATAATGCTAAAATACCTAAATTAATGTATATACTTTATTATTTATTTATTTATTTGTTTTGATAAACAACCATTGATGTAACAGAGGATTAAATGCTTTGCAAACAGGAATGCAAATAATTAAAAGGTGTATATCTTTGTCAGAGCATCAAACCTGTAATCTTTTAAATATATCAAACCTTGTACAGAGAACTGTCTATTGAATCAAATTGAATGGTTGGTACAAGGCTATGCCGAACCAGCCCAAAATCCCTTCCCCACTGAATTCATGAAAGAAACAACTATAGGTGTCCCTGGGGAATTTGAGTGGAAGGGCTGGAGATGGTAAGTGTAGTAATGAAAGGTATAGAAAAGAATATATATAATTTCAACATTTATTGATTTATATTAAAATTCAACAAAATACAAAAAATAACATATTTAGACTTTAAAATAACATTCCATGTACATATCCTGATAGGGATAATACATTAGGGGTTCATGAAGCAGGGGAGTGTATCCTCCAACATGTTTCGGAATTTTTGTTCATCTAATTCCTTCTTCAGGGAAGTTTATATACACATAACCGTGCATTCACCACCTGTGTATCCCTAGAGGGAGTATGGAGCAAAAAGCGTCCTTTTAGTTGTCTCCTGACAGAAGGTATACTGCAAAGGTGGCTGTTTGTATGGCAAAGGATACCTTATATTCATGCAGTCTGACTGTGCAGCTCTGTAGTTTGAATGTGCAACAAGTATATGGACTTGAGAGAATACAAGTCCCTCCACACGTCAGGGTATTAATGTTAGTACCGGCGGTTCACTCAAATCCCCAATGGCCATATGCACATTGTGTTCACGAGGAGCACATAGGGCGGATGAGTCCACACCTTGTCAGAAATCCTATGTGAAATGCAGATAACCGATCTCTCGGTTATCTGCATTTCACATAGGATTTCTGACAAGGTGTGGACTCATCCGCCCTATGTGCTCCTCGTGAACACAATGTGCATATGGCCATTGGGGATTTGAGTGAACCGCCGGTACTAACATTAATACCCTGACGTGTGGAGGGACTTGTATTCTCTCAAGTCCTTATACTTGTTGCACATTCAAACTACAGAGCTGCACAGTCAGACTGCATGAATATAAGGTATCCTTTGCCATACAAACAGCCACCTTTGCAGTATACCTTCTGTCAGGAGACAACTAAAAGGACGCTTTTTGCTCCATACTCCCTCTAGGGATACACAGGTGGTGAATGCACGGTTATGTGTATATAAACTTCCCTGAAGAAGGAATTAGATGAACAAAAATTCCGAAACATGTTGGAGGATACACTCCCCTGCTTCATGAACCCCTAATGTATTATCCCTATCAGGATATGTACATGGAATGTTATTTTAAAGTCTAAATATGTTATTTTTTGTATTTTGTTGAATTTTAATATAAATCAATAAATGTTGAAATTTTATATATTCTTTTCTATACCTTTCATTACTACACTTACCATCTCCAGCCCTCCCACTCAAATTCCCCAGGGACACCTATAGTTGTTTCTTTCATGTCTATAGAATCATCTTTTCATTTAAGCATAACCCAACTTGGTAAAATGGCACATAAAGTATGCTTTCAATGATTTATTGAGGAGTACATTTTTACCTTTGCATTATGGCACAAATACAATTTTTTCATATTAAGAATATGGAAATTGTACTCTTGTGTTCAGACAAGCTAAGCTAAAACTGTCAGCCTCCTCTTACATGAGAATGACAGATTGGGAAACATGAGAATTGTAGACAGGATTTAAGGTTAAGATGTACAGTACCTACAGCCAAAACTTTTTTTTTGAGTTTTGTATAAAGTAGAATGGCTAGAACTGCGTCATGTTTTACTGCTGGCTATGGCTTCATTGGAGATGCTTCCTCTTACTCACTATCCCGGGGACAACCGATTCACTAGCCAAGAGGTGAAGGAAACTTTCCATTTTGTGACAAATACCAGCTTTCACTGCCGTAATTCTAACCTAAGTGAGATGTAGGTCAATTTGAGAGCTCTGAGCCTTGATCAGAGGGAAGAGATGACCCCCAACTCCCCCTCACAGTACACAGGGAACATACACAGCTGCAGCTGTCAATTACAGGCTATATGTTGGAGCTCTGCTCCCCTGTCAACAATTATCTCTTGGAGTAGAGAAAAGCTGTCAGAAGACTCATGTAGGAAGGCGGATTGAGGCAGCAGAGAGAAATCACACTTTGGATAGAGACAAGTATACAGTATAGAAGAGTTTGCTTTGTTCATATTTCATATTTCATGTTTGAGGTTTACAACCACTTTAAAAAGTCATCTGCTACAGTGTTATAGCTGCTGACTTGTAATTTTCAAAACAGGTGTGCAGTTCCTCTAAAGTGTTTTTTCAATTTTTGCAGCCAAATTATTATTATTATTACAAATGATTTATATAGCACAAACAGTTTTCCAAAATGGAAAATGACTGTACAGTCGCAATACAATTCAATACACGAGGGATTAAAGATTCCTGCTCATTAAAGCTTACAATCTAAAAGGAAGGGTCAAGTAATTAAAGATATGGGTTTTCAGGGATCACTTAAAGGTGGCTAGAGTGTGAGATAGGTGGACAGCTTGGGGTAAGGAGTTCCAGAGAATGGTAGAGGCCATGGAGGTGAGTATGGGATGAAGTGACAAAGGAGCTAAACAGCAGGAGGTCTTGGGAAGAGTGTGATGAACAGCTTGGCTGGAATTTTTGGACAAGGTAGGTGATATAGCTGGGAGAAGAGTTGTGTAGGTTTTTGTTTTTATTTGATTTATTTAATTGGGTGACAAAGAATGGATGGAAAGGTAAATAAATCTGTCAGCAACATTTATGATGGGCTGAAGGGGGGGGGGGGGTCCCCTATGTTAAGGCAATCCAACAAGGAGGGGGTTGCAATAGTTGAGAGATAATCATGAAGTGTATTAGTAGCTTTGTGGTGTCATTGGTTAAGAAGGGGCATATTTTGGAGATGTTACAGGGGTTGAGGCAGAAAGGTTTGGACAACGAATGGATGTGGGGCTGAAAGGAGAGTTCTGAGTCCAGGATTACACCTAGCACCTTGGAATGCAGAGGGGGGGGGGGCACAGTTTTGGAAATATTGAATTGGAGAAAGTGGTGTGACAACCATATTAATACTGTATGTCTGTTAGTAAATTAGTGGTGCACAAAGAGACTGGTGGGGTGAACTGAACTTAGGGGTAGAAAGATAGGTTTGGGTTTCATTAGCAGTACCAATGGAACAGGAAGCCATTGGAGGCTATCGGGTAACCCAGGGTGGAGGTGAAGGTACAAAATAAAAGAGGTTAGAGGATAGAACCCAGGGGGCCCCCCAGCAGAAAGAGGAAGAGGAGAGAAGCAGGTAGAGTTGTAGTTGAAGATTAGGCATCTAAGAGTTTGGAGGTAAAAAGAAGCAAGGAGATGGTCATACTAGTGGGGTCTAGTGAGGGCATTTTAGGTATAGGATGAACAAGTGCACGTGCTAGACAAATTGGGACACTATCAACTTTATGTTTGTTACATCTACCAAAACGCAAATTAAAAAAAAAATAGCAGCTTAGCTGTTTAGATGTTCTTTTCTAAAACTTCCAGCAGGAAAACATTCAGCTTTGTTCTGTTTATGAGGGGGCTAGAAAACTGAAAATTTTCTATCAAATACTTACAATAATTTTCCTTTCCTGATGGCCTCCATGGAAGCCTATGTGTGGGTTAACCCCACCTCCTCTCCAAAGCTATAGTATCCCACTCTCATAAATTTTAGCTCCTGACCAGAGACAGCATTCCGTAACTAGCCGACTCTTGACTCAAAAAGAAGGGTGGGAACTCTGTCTCCCATGGAGGCCATCAGGAAAGGAAAGTTATGGTAAGTATTTGATAGAAAATTTTCTGCTTTCCTGACAGCCTCCATGGCAGCCTACGTGTGGGAAAAAACTAGCCCCCAACACATGAGCAGGAATGCTGAACAAATGAAGAATTTAAATTTTCCCTGTCCATTGACAGGACTTTTAAACCGAAATTTACAGCAGATAAAGAAGCAGGTTCCACACAGTAATGCGACATGAAAGTATTAATAGAGGCCCACGAAGCCGCTCTGCAGATGACATCCGGAGTCACGTGTCGAACCGCTGCCCAGGAGGTCGAGACGCCCCGAGAGGAGTGTGCTGTCCCCGTCTCCGGAGGAGTCAAGCTCTTAGCCCTATAAGCCTGCTGGATGACCTGGACAGTCCAAGATGCGATAGATCTGGAAGAGGCACGTTTTCCCCTGTTCTTGCCAGAGGACAAACAGATGGTCAGACCTCCTAAAGGAATCTGTAGCCTGGAGATACTCTTTCAGTGTTTTGCCCATGTCCAGGAGATGAGTCCCAGTAGTGTCCGGGGCCCTAAAGGTAGGTAGGACGATCTCCTGGTTCTCATGGAAGACAGAGGTAACTTGAGGATTTGTGTCAGTTAAACATGTATTGCAATATGTGGTTAAACATGTATTGCAATAGGTGTGAACTAAAAATCCCTATTTTTTTTTATTGCAAAGTTTGCTAGAAAGAATATAGCAGCTTGCAGAGGGTTTATCCAGTATTTTTTGCTTTTTGTTGTTGTCTCTTTCCTTGTGCAGATTTTCCCTCACTTATTGTTTGGTAAAGGTTTTAACCGGTTCCCCACCAGCCGCCGCAGATATACTGCGGCAGGCTGGCTCCTACAGGCAAATCGGCGTACATGTACGGCATTCACCTGACGGCATTCGCCTAAATCCCCGGAGAAGCCAGCGCGTGTGTCAGGCGCAGTGGCGGCTGGTGCTCAAAATTTTTTGGGGGGGGGGGCGCAAACAGAAAAATGTAATAGGCATTGCTTTGTGGCAAAAAAACTGCGTGACTTTGAGGTCACAAAAGTGTTAAAGGGGCCCTTAGTAATCAAGGTATAGTGTACCCCCTTTCAATGCAGAGTGACCAGCCTGCCCCCTTTCAATGCAGAGTGACCAGCGTGCCCCCTTTCAATGCAGAGAGACCAGCGTGCCCCCTTTCAATGCAGAATGACCAGCGTGCCCCCTTTCAATGCAGAATGACCAGCGTGCCCCCTTTCAATGCAGAATGACCAGCGTGCCCCCTTTCAATGCAGAATGACCAATGTGCCCCCTTTCAATGCAGAATGACCAGCGTGCCCCCTTTCAATGCAGAATGACCAGTGTGCCCCCTTCAATGCAGAGAGACCAGCGTGCCCCCTTCAATGCAGAGAGACCAGCATGCCCCCATTTAATGCAGAGTGACCAGCGTGCCCCCATTCAATGCAGAGTGACCAGCGTGCCCCCATTCAATGCAGAGTGACCAGCATGCCCTCATTCAATGCAGAGAGATCATTGTGCCCCCTTTCAATGCAGAGTGACCAGTGTGCCCCCTTCAATGCAGAGAGACTTACCTGCAGCGGCGGCTTCTCCTCAGTTCTCCTCGAGTCCTCCCGCCTCTTCCTCGGCCAATGGCATGCGTTCGCCTTTCGGCCAATCAGGAAGCGGGTTTCAGACCCGCTTCCTGATTGGCCAGGAGGAGGATCCATGTGACAATAGCGAATTTTCATTCGCTATTGTCACACAATGGGTGGGCTCGGGGCGCACTGCTCTGCGCCCCAGGTCCACCCTTTTCTGAAGCCTATTAGAGCCTCTGGCTCTAATCAGGTGATTAAAAAAAAAACCCCCATTGAACTCCATGCGTCCGGCGTCCCGCATGTAGATTAGGAGGCTGGATGCATGGATAGGGGGGGCGCCCCCAATGCACCAGCCGCCACTGGCGAGGCGGCTCCGATTGCTGCCTGACACCGGCGATCTCTCCCCGCTGAGGGAGAAGGATGGTCGGCTGATGTAAACACAGGCATCCGTCCTTCTGCCTGCAATGATCACAGAGGCTATGTGATTCTGCTATATAGGATTGCATGTCTCTGTGATCATTTCACAAGCCCAACCCCCCCCACAGTTATAATCACTTCCCTAGGGTCACATTTAACCCCCTGATCACCAACAGTTTTAACACCTTCCCTGCCAGTGTCATTATTACAGTAACAGTGCATATTTTTAGCACTGATTACTGTAGTAATGTCACTGGTACCCCCAAAAGTGTCAAAAATGTCAGTAAGGGGTCCGATCTGTCCGCCGCAATGTCGAAGTCCCGCAAAAAAATCGCAGATCACCGCCATTACTAGTAAAAAATGATTTTGTCTGAAGTCAGCTGATCGGCAGTGGCCAATCACACACAGAGTTCTGTGTTTAACCACTTGCCGACCAGCCGCCGCAGTTATACGGCGGCAGGTTCCCGCAAATCGCGGTACTTGTACGGCGGTTCGCGGGACCGATCCTGGGGGTGCGCGCCCACTCGCCATAGGGGAGGAGGCCGATCTGCGTGGCCGGCGGCCGCGATTTTCGTCGGGCACCCGCGATCGCTCCCCGTGAAGAGAGAACGTCGGTCTGCTGTTGTAAACACAGCAGACTGTTTTTCTCTCAACTATCAACACACAGCTCCTGTGTTCCCCCTATTTAGGAACACAGGTCTCTGTGCTGATTTCACAAGCCCACCCCCCTCATAATTAGAAAATACCCCCTAGGCTCACATTTAACCCTTTGATCACTCCTGGTTTAACCCCTTCCCTGTCAGTGTCATTATTACAGTAACAGAGCATATTTTTTGCATTGATTACTGTAGTAATGTCACTGGTCCCCCCAAAAGTGTAAAAAATGGTCAGTTATTGGTTTGATCTGTCCACCGCAATGTCGCAGCCCCGCCAAAAATCGCTGATCGCCGCCATTACTAGTAAAAATATAAAATAAATAAAAATTACAAAAATCTTTACCGTAGTTAGTAAACGCAATAACTTTTGCGTAAACCAATCAAAATACACTTATTGCGATTTTTTTTTTTACCAAAAATATGTAGCAGAAAACAAATTGGCCTAAAATGTTAAAAAAATTTGATCTTTTGATTTAAAGTAGATTCGCACTCTGAGCTGGTGGGAAGGTCGGCGTCAGTATAGCCTCCCCCAGTCTCTTGGTCTTTTCGTGTAAGGTAAGCCTTGCTTCAGTATGCCTCTTATTGGTTATCCAGTGGACCCATGCTAATGTTTCTATTCTTGCTTATAATTAGACAAAGATTTGCCCTTTTTGTCTGCGCAAGCCATGGAGTCGTCTCCGCCCCCTAGTGGCCAGCCCGCTCATACCAGGTATGTGCCTGGGCAGTATGGGGGTGGATTAGGTGTTTGTTGTTCTCCTGTGTCACCTCCTGTCCTTTTTCTTTGCAATTTCTGTCTGTTTTCAGCTTGCCCAGATCTGACCAGCAGCTTAGCGCACGCTCTGAGGACAGGCGATCAAAATCGCAACACCGGCACTCCTCGTCCAGATCCAGGCGCAGATCCCCTCAGAGACAGGGGTATGAGGGCCGGTCTTCCACTGCAAAGCATCATGACCGCTCTGAGCGCCCACAGAGGAAAAAGTGTTGGGGATGTGGTACCCCAGTCCAGGATGGGACTTCTCTCTGCAATCCCTGCTATACCCAAGCTACGGGCGAACGGGAGAGTTCAGATCAACACATCGAGGAGGTAGTGCGCAGAGTCCTCAAAGACTCACTGGCGGATCTTCATCGGCCAAGTACTTCAGCGGGGCCATCCCGCTCTCCAGAAAGAGATTTCGTGGGTCAAGATCCGTTCGAGTCATCCCAGCCCAGAGTCAGAGGAATCTTGCTTGGGGTTTGAGTTCAACCTGGTTTCCCCATTGGTAAGGGCAGTGAGAGAAGCTCTTGATTGGGAGGATCCTGCAGTCTCCCCCCCAAGCAGCTGTGCAAGGAACGCTTGAATTTTCCCTACTTAGGGGAGTTGGGAGATATAATCTCTGAGGAATGGAGTAAAGTCGACAAGAAAAACTCCATGATTGCAAAAATGGCGAAGCTTTACCCATTCAATCAGGAGGATGTGAAGCATCTGGAATCCCCTGGTGGACGCTGCAGTAATGCGGCTCGTGAAACACGTTACTCTCCCAATGGAGGATACGGTGTCTTTTAAAGAGAGGAGAATTTACGCTGATCTCAAGCGGGCTTATCTTTCGGCAGGCATGGCCTGTAAACCAGCTCTAGCCCTGGCCGCAGTATCAAAAGCCATGGAGGTTTGGATTAGTGGTCTCATTGAAATTCTTAAAGGAATTTCAGAAGAAACAGCAAGGAGCTCTCCGGTTCAAGAGCTGAAGATGGCTGTGGGGTTCTTGGGGGAGGTGTCTATAGACATTATTCGCCTGCTGGCCCGAGTTATGTTATCCTCGGTCACAGCGAAGCATGCTCTCTGGCTTCGACCTTGGGTGGCCGATGCTGCGCCTAAACAGGCATGGTGCCGAATTCCCTTTGAGGGCTCTTCCCTCTTTGGGAATAAACTAGAGGCGGCTCTAACTCCGGCCAAGGGTGGAAGGTCCGGCTTCCTCCCCCAGGACAAACGCACAGGCGCTCAGAAGCGCTTCTTCCCAAGAAAACAGAAATACGAATCGCGCCAGGAAAGCGTGCAGTTACAAACCGGGCAAGAGTTATGGAAAAGGTTGGAAATCAAGGCAGACCACCTTCCAGAAGGGTTCCAAAGGCACTTCGTCTGGTGACTGGGAGGCCACTAAATCTTTTTGAGGTTGGACCCGCCCAGGCATCCCCGGTAGGAGCCAGGTTACTCCGCTTTCGGGATATTTGGGCGGCCTCGATCCAGGACCCCTGGGTCCTAGATATCGTGTCCCAAAGGCACTCTTGGGTGTTCAACAACATTCCCAGACCCAGGTTCATCACAACATCTATTCCTCCCTCTACAGAAAAGAAAAAGATTCTTCTCTCCTATGTAGATACTTTGGTGGCTCAAGAAGCCGTAGTTCCAGTTCCGGATGCGGAAAGAGGTCAGGGAGTCTATTCGCCCCTCTTTCTCGTTCAAAAGAAAAATGGCACCTGGAGGCCGGTGATAGGTCTATCCGTCAGGAGAAGTTCAAGATGGAGTCCTTAATCACAATGCAGCAGTCTGTGTTGCCAGGGGACTGGCTTGCATCCATAGATCTGAAGGATGCGTACTTTCACGTTCCAGTAGCGAGAGATTTCCATCAGTTTCTCTGCTTCGCCATAGGTCATGTTCACATGCAGTTCACCTGTCTCCCCTTCGGGCTTTCAACATCGCCTCACACGTTTTCCAAGACCTTGTTGGCAGTTGTGGCCCTTATTAGGATCAGGGGGGTCAGGTTGCACCATTACTTGGACGACCTGCTGCTCGACTTTGGATGGATCCTGAACCTAGAAAAAAGTCATTTGGTTCCAACACAATCTCTTGTATTTCTAGGAGCACTGTTCGACATGGTGAAGTGCACCATTTCTCTGCCCGAGGAAAAGATTCCAGTGGTTCACCATCTTCAAACACTGCTCGACAGTGTTTGAAGATAGTGGGGACTCTCGTGGCTACAGCCCCCATGGTGAAATGGGCTCTCTGGAAACTGAGACCCTTCCAGAGAGGGTTTCTCCAGCAGTGGACGTCCGAGAACATGGCACAGGTTATTCATCTAACCCCATTTATGAAGGGATGCCTTCCCTGGTGGCTACGTCGAGTGAATCTCATGAATTGCCATTCGATTGCCCCAATCACATGGGTCACGGTTACTTCCGACGCCAGCAGTACAGGCTGGGGAGCCCTCTGTCTGTCAGAAGTGGCACAGGGCAGGTGGGATTTTCCTACTCGCGGAGTGGTGTCCAACGTCTTGGAGCTACGAGCCGCCTTCAAAGCCCTTCAGGCCTTCCGCCATCTGATTCAGGGTGCTTCAGTCATACTCAGACTGGACAATACTACAGCGGTGGCATATATCAAGAGACAGGGCGGGACACGCAGCATGTCTCTACTCCGGGAGACAGAACCAATCATGGCCTAGGCTCAGCAACATCTGGCCAATCTCTCGGCAGTCTTTATTCCAGGAATTCTGAATGTGGAGGCAGACTTCCTTTCCAGGCATATACTCGACAACAACGAGTGGTCTCTCCATCAGGAAGTGTTCGACTGGATTCTGTCCCTGGGCCTAGTTCCAGAAGTGGATCTCTTCGCGGCTCCCCACAACAAGAAACTTCGGAAATATTACGCGAGGTTCCGGGATCCTCAGGCCTTCGGTGTAGATGCTCTTATGGACAGCTGGAACTTTCAAACAGCCTATGCCTTTCCGCCAGTGCCAATAATCCTCCAATTCTTACGGAGACTGAGAACGGAGAAGGTGGAAATTGTGGCAATACTTCCCTTTTGGCCCAACAGGCCCTGGTTTCCCCTGCTGTCTCTCCTCAGCTTCCGGGATCCAATCTCTCTACCCCTCAGGCCGGACCTGTGTAACGTTCATGCGCTTTTGTTAGTGGATGGATTTACAGCTGCAGAATTATTACACTCAGTAGCCTTGTAGAGAATCTGTTGAACAAACATATCCAACTCTCAGGACTTCATCACCGTGTACAGCCTGTTATATACTATATATATATTAATAGATGTTTAATGGAGGGATAGAGTATATGAGGATATATAGATAAGAGACAGGCTATTGTATGGTGAGCACTAGAAGTAGTATTAGGAGAGTTGCAGGTGATGGTAAAGCAGATAGGTTCTGATGTCAAGTATAGTGCAGATGGTAAGAGGACACAGATGGAGTATACTTAGACAGAGTAACCTAGTGCAAGGATAGTTGAAGGTAGTCCCAAGAGCTAACAGTCTATGCAGATGATAGTGAATAGATAGATACAGATAGCCTTGGTAATTGCAGTAGATGACAGTAGGAGATTGGTTAGCAAGAATCCCCTGCGGGGTACTTATCACTTAGATAGGTTTAGGAATAACAGTGTCCATTGGAGAGGGGTGATCCCGTAGCGAGATACGGATCACCAGCGAGGTTTCCGGCTTCAGTTCAGCAAGGGAGAAATGTCAGCAGCTCCGACTTCACAGGCGTAGGTGCGATGAACATGTAGGTTTGAACGAGCGATGAGTGAAAGCAAACCGGCGATTGAAATAGCCACTCATAGCGGCGCTCGGCAATGATGTCATCCGGTCTTAAAGGTATATGCGTCCCTTGTTACACAAGATGGGACGCAATTAGGAGAGGAGAAATATGGAGACAAGAGTACCAGAGGTACCAGAACATAACAGTACCCCCCCCCTTAAGGCCAGCACCGGAAGGCCTCTAGAACTGTTTTTTCCGGATATTTCGAGTGGAAATTGCGAATCAGTCTAGGGGCATGTATATCGGAGGTATCCAGCCAGGTGTCATCTTGGGGCCCATAATTCTTCCATCGTACAAGATACTGGAGTCTTCTTCTATTGAAACGGGAATCCAAAATTTCTTTTATCTCAAATTCTTCTCCACCTTCCACTTGTACAGGAGGTGGAGGTGAGATAGTAGGCCTTATTCCTTGGTTAGGAACATGGGGCTTCAGTAGAGACACATGGAAAACAGGATGTATCTTGAGGTCTACTGGCAATGTGAGTTGTACTGCAGCTTTTCCAATAAGCTTTTCTATTGGAAAAGGTCCCAGAAATAGAGGTCCAAGTTTTTTACTAGGGATTTTTAGTCTCAGATTTTTTGTAGAAAGCCAAACAAGATCCCCAATGGCATATTGGGGAGAGGGTTTCCTACGGAGGTCGTAGTACTTTTTTTGTTGGCTATGAGCATGAGATATGGTATTGTTGAGTAATCCCAGAGAATCCTTTATCTGGGCAAGATAATCAGATGCCACTGGATTACTTGATGGCAAGATACGTGGAGGAAGGAGTGTGGGATGAAACCCATAATTCAGGTAAAACGGACTTTGCTTAGTAGTGCTATGAGTAGCGCTGTTATAGGCGAATTCCGCCAGCGGGAGGAGATCTGCCCAATCGTCCTGTAGATACGAAGTATAGCAACACAGGTACTGTTCAATGCACTGGTTAACTCTCTCTGTCTGTCCGTTGGTCTGAGGGTGGTAGGGAGAAGTAAGGTTACGCTCTATTCACAGTATCTGACATAGAGCTAGCCAAAACTTTGAGATGAATTGTGAACCACGGTCAGACAGCAGTGTTTTTGGAATACCATGTAACTTAAAGACATGTTTCACAAGTAATTCCGCTGTTTGTTTGGATGAAGGTAGTTTTCGGATAGGAGTGAAATGTGCCATCTTGGTCAGATGGTCCACTGACACCACGATGGTGTTGAATCCTTTGGAAGGTGGTAGTTCCACTATGAAGTCTAAGGATACCACTTCCCACGGAACCTGGGGTATCGGTAAACTACAAAGTAACCCTGATGGTTTCGTGTTGTCAATTTTAGACCTTGCACAGATATCACAAGATGAAACAAACTTTTTTACGGTTGTCTTCATGTCTGGCCACCAAAATTGCCTAGTGAGTAGATTGAGAGTTTTAGTCATACCCATATGTCCTGCCATAGGTACATCATGCGACAATTCTAAGATCTTGGTTCGCATAGTAGGGGGTATGTATAATTTATCGTTGTAGTAGAGGAAGTCTTCTGCGTTAGTAGTTAGTTGTGGTGGAGGTGAATCCAACCCTATGCTGTGCAAAATCTCCTCCTTCAGGGAGCGAACGACTCCGATAATACGCTCAAGTGGTATTATAGGAACTGAGGGAACCTCAGTGCAATCTTTCTCGGCTAGTCGTGAGAGTGCATCCGCTTTTTTATTTTTGTCTGCGGGGCGTGTAAGTTACTAAAAAATTAAATCTCAGAAAGAATAACGACCACCGTACCTGCCGGTGGGAAAGAGTTCTATTAGTCTGAAGGTATTGAAGTTTTTTGTGATCAGTATATATCAGAATTGGCAATTGAGTGCCCTCAAGTAGATGTCGCCAATTCTCTAATGCCAGTTTTATGGCTAATAACTCCTTCTCACCTACTGGGTAGTTCACCTCGGGGCTACTTAATGACTTTGAAAAGAAAGCAACTGGGTGAAGAGGTGAGGTGTTTGTAGGTCGTTGTGAGAGAACTGCTCCTACTGCCATATTAGACGCATCTACCTCCAAGATGTATTGAAGGGATGGATCTGGATGGCATAGTATGGGGGCAGTAGTAAAGCTTGATTTCAGCAGAGAGAATGCTCCATTTGCTTCTTTTGTCCAATTAAATGGTTTCTTCGTGCTTGTAAGTTGTGTGAGAGGTTTCACAATCGCAGAGAAGTTTTTAATGAATTTCCTATAGTAATTAGAGAATCCTAGGAACCTTTGTAATGCTTTGCGTGTGGTTGGCACATGCCAATCCAGAATGCAGGATATTTTGCTCATGTCCATTTTGATTCCACTTTTAGATATAATATATCCTAGGAATAGTACTTCCTCTTTATGAAACAAACATTTCTTTGATTTAACATATAAGTTATGTGCAAGTAGTCTTGACAACACAAGTCTCACATGTTTTATGTGCTCAGGGAAGGAATGAGAATAGATAAGTATATCGTCCAAATATACTACCACACAAACATCAAGCAAGTCTTGGAATATCTCATTTATAAACCGTTGGAAGGCTGCGGGAGCATTACATAGCCCAAATGGCATTACAAGGTACTCAAACAGTCCGTATCTGGTTCTGAATGCCGTCTTCCATTCATCCCCTTTACGGATTCGAATTAAATTGTATGCCCCTTTTAGGTCCAATTTTGAAAAGAAAGAAGCCCCACGCACCTGTTCGATAAGTTCAGGAATAAGAGGTAAAGGATAACGATCCTTTATTGTGATGGCATTTAATTGTCTGAAATCAATGATAGGCCTAAGGCTAGAGTCCTTATTGCGAACGAAGAAGAGCCCAGCAGCAGTGGAGGAAGTAGAAGGTCGGATGAATCCTTTTGCCAAGTTCTCATCCAGATACTCCTTAAGGTGAAAGAATTCATCCTGTGAGAGAGGATATACATGTCCGTAAGGCAACTTGCTATTAGGGAGCAGATCGATACAACAATCATAGTCCCTATGGGGAGGTAGCATTTGAGCGTTTTTCTCAAGGAAAACCTCCGATAAATCTTGATAACACTTAGGAATGATGTCATCCGGCAGTACAGACAGGATCCTATCATGTGTGGGGAGGTTACACGTCGTCTCACAATATTGAGAAGAGAAGGCTAACGTTCTTGTTTTCCAATCGATGATTGGTTGATGTATGTGTAACCAGGGAAGTCCCAAAATGATTGGAAAATGTGGTGAAGTTAATACATCAAAGGTGGTGGTCTCCACATGAGACTCGTCAGCAGTTACAAGAAGTGCCTGTGTCTGACTGGTGATAGGACCAGAGGATAAAGGGGTACCGTTAATAAAACTAACGGAGACAGGTTTGGGTTTTGAAACAATAGGTATTTTATTAAGGGAGACAAAACAAATGTCAATGTAGTTTCCACAAGATCCGGTGTCAATCATAGCCTTGGTGTTGATCCTAGTTTGGTCCCACTGCAATGTTAATTGAACAAAAAGATAAGGATTAGAAAAGGAAGTTGTGAGTCCCCCTAGCAAGACATTTGAACACTCACCCTCTTTTCTGCGGACAAGAGGACAGTCGTTTACCAAATGATTCGGGGATGCGCAGTACATGCAAAGATGTTCAGTTTTCCTCCTGGCACGTTCAGAAAGGGTCAGAGGTGGACGTATCATTCCTACTTCCATAGGAGTAGGGTCAGCAGGCAACATCCGAGAAGGACTGGAAAATGGTGAGCCCATCTTCTCAGCCTTTCTTTCTCGTAGTCGTCTGTCAATATTGATACTGGTCTGGATCAGTCCCTCTAGAGTGCCAGGTAAATCCGCTCGGGCGAGCTCGTCTTTAACGGCCTCAGATAGGCCGAGTCTAAACTGCGTTCGCAAAGATGTGTCGTTCCACCCTGAATCAGGGGACCATCTTTTAAAATTCGCCACAAAATCTTCAACAGGTCTCCTTCCTTGTTTTAAGGCCCGTAATTGGGTGTCAGCGGTACTCTGCTTGTTGGGGTCTTCATATAAACTAGCAAGTTGTGCTAGAAATAAGGGATAAGAATTAAGGAGTGGATCATCCTTTTCAAAGAGAGCATCTGCCCAGGCCCGGGGTTCACCCGTTAAATAGGAGATGATGGTACAAACCTTAATTTGGTCAGTGGTGTAGGTTAGAGGTTTTAACAAAAAAAACAATCGACATGCTATTTTAAATTCACGGAATTTGCTCCGATCACCAGAAAACACTATAGGAGGGTTTATCTTAGGCTCACGGGGCTGAGCAGCGGGAGGCTGTGTGAGACGGCCAAGCTGCTGTCTCAAGGTCTGATTTTCATTTTGTACCTCTGTAAGCGCAAGGATCAATGCATCTACTTGCTGTTTTAATTGTAGTACATGAGTGGATAATTCTGCTGAATCCATATTTTTTTTAAAGGCTCGTTCAATCTGTAACGTTCATGCGTTTTTGTTAGTGGATGGATTTACAGCTGCGGAATTATTACACTCAGTAGCCTTGTAGAGAATCTGTTGAACAAACATCCAACTCTCAGGACTTCATCACCGTGTACAGCCTGTTATATACTATATATATATTAATAGATGTTTAATGGAGGGATAGAGTATATGAGGATATATAGATGAGAGACAGGCTATTGTATGGTGAGCACTAGAAGTAGTATTAGGAGAGTTGCAGGTGATGGTAAAGCAGATTGTTCTGATGTCAAGTATAGTGCAGATGGTAAGAGGACACAGATGGAGTATACTTAGACAGAGTAACCTAGTGCAAGGATAGTTGAAGGTAGTCCCAAGAGCTAACAGTCTATGCAGATGATAGTGAATAGATAGATACAGATAGTCTTGGTAATTGCAGTAGATGACAGTAGGAGATTGGTTAGCAAGAATCCCCTGCGGGGTACTTATCACTTAGATAGGTTTAGGAATAACAGTGTCCATTGGAGAGGGGTGATCCCGTAGCGAGATACGGATCACCAGCGAGGTTTCCGGCTTCAGTTCAGCAAGGGAGAAATGTCAGCAGCTCCGACTTCACAGGCGTAGGTGCGATGAACATGTGGGTTTGAACGAGCGATGAGTGAAAGCAAACCGGCGATTGAAATAGCCGCTCATAGCGGCGCTCGGCAATGATGTCATCCGGTCTTAAAGGTATATGCGTCCCTTGTTACACAAGATGGGACGCAATTAGGAGAGGAGAAATATGGAGACAAGGGTACCAGAGGTACCAGAACATTACAACCTGCTGGCTCAAGGTCCTACTCTACATCCATGCCCTGCACGTCTGCACCTCAAGGCGTGGTTCTTGAGAGGGGGAGATTGGTGGCCCTCGGGTGCCCAGAGGAAGTAATTCCTACTCTCATGAGTTCTAGAAGAGGTAGCACCAACAGGGTCTACGAGAGGATCTGGTCCAAATTCGCTAGTCATCAAACCCTGGGGTCCGACTCGAGGGATGCACCTACGGTTCAGCAAGTTCTACGTTTCCTGCAATCTAGTGTGGATCTCTCCCTCTCGGTTAATTCACTCTGGGTGCAAGTCTCGGCTATCTCAGCCTTTACTGGGATTTCATGGGCAAAACATCACCTAATCCAACAATTTTTCAAGGGTGCGGTCAGGCTCAGGCCCCAGAGAAAACCGAGATTTCCCAAATGGGATCTCCCTCTAGTCTTGGACTTCTTCTCCTCTGTCGATATGTCTTCCATGTCAGTTAGAGAGCTTACGCTGAAGACGGTGTTTCTGGTGGCTATTACTTCTGCCAAGAGGGTCTCCGAGATTCATAATCTAGGATCAAAAGAGCCTTTCCTAACCTTCTTCCAAGATTGGGTGGTTCTAATCCCTATGCTGGGGTCAAACCCCAAGGTGACTTCCGTCTTCCACGAAAATACGGATATAGTCCTTCCCACCTTCAGGACTAATGAAGATTCTCCAGTGCATCCACTAGATGTGGGCAACACCCTGGAACAGTACTTGGAATCTACATCCTCTTTCCGTCAGTCGGATTTTCTCTTTATCCTTCTTCAAGGGAAGAAAAAAGGAATGCGTGCTTCCTCTAGAGCGGTAGCTGCTTGCATCGTCCAGGCCATTCAATGGGCCTACAGAGCGCAGGGCTTGGCTCCTCCGGAGGCGGTTACGGCACATTCTACATGGAGCATTTCCACGTCTTGGGCAGTATCTAGGCATGTTGCGCCCGATGTGATCTGCAGGGCAGCCTCCTGGTCATCTATCAACACTTTTCTTTCCCATTATTGTGTTTAACCTGCTGCATTATCCTCTGTTAATTTTGGCATTCAAGTGCTGTCAGTTGACGGTACCAATTAAAATCTTTTTGTTCAGCATCTTCCCACCCGGGAGAGTATAGCGAGTTATTTCCCGAACGTATGCTGCCATGGAGTCTGTCAGGAAAATGGAAAATTGATGTCAAATACTTACCGTAATTTTCCTTTCCTGATGGACTCCATGGCAGCAGGAGTCCCCTCCCAATTCCTGAGTAGGCTAGTTACAGAACACGAATGCTCAAACTGAGCAAAGATTTATGGGAGTGGGGTCCTATAGGGTAGGAGAGGAGGCGGGGCCTACCCGAACGTATGCTGCCATGGAGTCCATCAGGAAAGGAAAATTACGGTAAGTATTTGACATCAATTTTCCATTTTTTTTTTTTTTTTCAAAATTGTTGCTCATTTTTTGTTTATAGCGCAAAAAAATAAAACTCGCACAGATGATCAAACACCACCAAAAGAAAGCTATATTTGTGGTAAAAAAAGGACGTAAATTTCGTTTGGGTACATCGTCGCACGACTGCGCAATTGTCTGTTAAAATAACGCAGTGCCGAATCGCAAAATAGGGCCTGTTCAGGAAGGGGGCAAATCCTTCCGGGGCTAAAGTGGTTAAAGGTTTAAAGAAAATATTTCTAACAGAGAGCCAGGTATCGGTTCTATCCTTTTCCTGCTATGTCCAAAACTTAAAAAAAGCTATGGGTATAGATATAATTTAAGCTTTTGTTTGGGGGTAAGGATAATAGATAGTAGTACAGTTTACCCTAAAGTTTAGGACTGCAGGTATATTGGATTTTATAGATGTGTCAGTTTTACCTAGTATAAAAAAAATCTCACTGCAGTTATTCTAACAAATAATATATTGTACTTAGGCATTTAACTATTTTTGTATATTGGTACATTTTAATTACATGATAGCATATGGGCTTATACATTTTAAATATTTAAGAAATGAAAACATTCCCGCTCTGTCATTTTTCTTACAACAATATATTATATAATGAATTCTATCATATAAATGTACCGCAAAAAGGTACAGGCTAGTTGATGGCATGGATCTGAAAAAATTAAGATTGGAATAAAGATTTAAATGTGTACTGAAATACTGTGCTGATGAAAATCATCTATGTCAGAAATCATTAGCATAGATGTCAGACTATTAATGAAGGTTTCTGCTGAATGAACTTGTGGCAATGGCATTTTTTCTCATTTTTCAGGCTTGTGATGGCACACACTCTGGGTGATATTTATTCTTTTTTTTTAACATATGATATTCAAACAATAGGCAGTAGGCACCAGTGTCGCCTAAAATGTGAGATTTTTTTTAATGACTATGGCACTAGGCAATAAGATTGGCATCCAGGAACTGAACAGCTAGTGGGTATAAAACTGCAATAAAAGGTTGGCAGTGACAGCTTCTTGCCAGAATCTGCCTTCTAGCACAGATATGATGGATTATTGCCATGTTGACATTACCTACCCAAATGGCCTGTTAGAGTAATATGTTCTGTAACAAGACATGTTTTACAATTAGAATGGTAGAGATACAGCACAATGGCTGGTCTATCTGAATAACACTGTATGAGAAAAGGCTGCATGAGAAAGGGGTCCTATGCCCAGTTTGGGAAATTATTTCACAGAAATTATTAGCAGAAGTGACACAAAGAATGTTTTTATATTTCAGGGATAACCCAGGAAAGAGGGCATTGCACTACCTTGTCATGTAGCTTGATGAGGAGTAAACACTAACTTATAATTGTGTAACAATGTAAGGATCCGAATATGGTTCCCATGCAAAATATCACCTATTGATATTAATTATTGATTATACTTGTGGAAAATTATATTTATTATGATTTTAGCAATATTTCCAGACATTGGGCCTGATATGGGTCTGCCATGGTCACCAGTAACACCAACAGCACATTTAAGCTGAATGCCGAAGTGTGAGATTTGAGTCAGAGAACAGTCCGGCATCTTTGGTTTGTTTTGTTTATTTTATATGGGGATGGGAGAAGGGAATAAGTGGGATACTCCTCTGGCTCAACTAGGTACAAATTGGGACACTTGAAAAAAAGACTTTTAAGCGCTGACTTGACGCCGGCTGGATGCCGACCAACGCTTGCTGGTGCTTGAAATCACTAACTTGCCGCACTGTATTGAAACTTGACTTCTGACACTCTGGTTAGCTCAAAAGTCCTTGACTGTACTGAAGACTGACTTCTGACGCTCTGGTTAGCTTAAAAGTCTCTGACACTGCTCCCTCCAGTCCTTCCTGACTGAGGTAGCCTTTTTGACACTGCTGCTGCTGCAATTCTCAACACTGTACACTGCACGCTGTACACTTCCACTGTACACTGAATACTTCAGGGCCAACTCACTGGCACCCCTTTTACTCTTCAGGGTTAACACTGGCACCCCCTTTACTTTCCTCCGGCATCGGCTAGCTAGCTTCCGGATCCCTCTGACCTTCTCCGGAGTGGTCCCCTCTCACTTGGCAGACCCCCCAGGTGCAGTTTGCAGTACTCATGACTGGGAATGCTTTCTTGAAACTCAACCCCCTCTCAGCTCCGCTGGTCCTCTGCACCGGATCCTCTCTGCAGCTCAGCTCAGCCTTCTGTCCCCTCAGGCAAGGACACCCGATTCCTCTTGACAGGAGGAGAGACAGCCGTACTCTCCCTCCTGGGACTCTGCTTCCCGCCAAAGATGCTGCGTCATGTGCTCCCATCAAACTTATACCCCCTCCCAGAATGCTGTGCGGCAGAATCTGCCTTTCTGGGGTAGATACAAGCCTGGGTGAGCCATTGGCTGGATTTCCTCCACTGCCCAATGAGAGCCCTCATTGAGCACAGTGGGGAGACTCCCCAGTCTCAACACCTACACCTGGGAACCATGACAGCCCAGCTAAAAATCATGGCCCTGCTGATAAGCGGACAAGGCCTACTACCCTTTACCTAGCACCTACCTTGTAGGGTGCTACATGATATTGGATGTTGTTTTTAATTTTTCCTTTTCTTTTTGATGATGAGTATTTTTGTGTGTATGTTATTTAGATATATTAACCCTTTCACTGCCAGGTCTGTATGGCATTTGGACCTACAGTACGGCTTGCAGCTGTCCAGGTCCGTACAGTCCTCCTCTGCTTTAAGCTCATGGTTAGCAGCTAACAAGCTGCTGATCAAAGTTATTCAGCTAAAATGCCCCCCCCCCCCCCCCCGCTGCCGCTGCCTCACTACCTCACTACCTCTCACCTGCTGTTTCCTTCCTGCATCTTAAATCTTAAATGCCTGCTCTGTCCCCCCACACCATCTACCCCCCAGCACTAATTCTCACAACCCCAGCTACAGCGACCCACCCCCAGCCCAGCCAGCACGGATCTCTGTGGATCCAATGCAATTGCCAGCTCCCCCCGCTGCCACTCCTACTTTGCAGCAATTGCAGAGTTTAACTTTTTAACTTTTAAAAATCCCCACTCGCACCCCTTCAGTGCCCCCCCCCTCACTCACCGATCCCCTGTGGCCACTCAATGCAGCTCTGCAAGCTAGCATTCCCTCCAACCCCTCCCGCTGGCTACAGCTGCTGACTGAGAGATCAACTAGTGGAATGTGTCAGGATGGAGAGCTGGGGGGGGGGGGGTTGGACCCCCTTCCTTTCCTGAATGAACAAAGTGATTGACACTAATACAGAGTAAACTGTGTTTCAGGATTCAGAGAAAGGGATAAAAAAGGGGTACTAAACTAATTCCAGAAATAGTGAGCAGGTAGGCTGTATTTCCTGTGTCTATCTCAGGGTTTAATATTAAATTTGTGTAGAGTTTGTTTTTTTGATAAAATTATTTGGGTTTCATTATTCTGTACATTTTTGTAGACAACTTCTTCCTTGGCTATCGCATTTCGAACTATTTCCAATGTAACATTCCAATTAACAAAAAAGGCAAGAAAAAAAGTACAAATGTTACCATATTACACACATACATATTCATTGAAACATTAATAGTAATTCATTGTTAATCATTAATTAATAATGGATTGTTATTTAGTTGGGTTTCATAATAAGATACATGTATTCCTTCCTTATATACCAGCCCCATCAAACACAGCAGTGAGTTCAGTAAGTTCAGATCAGGAAGGATCACAGTAGGAGTGCCTGCACTGGCTTTTAAAATCCAAGAGAAAGGGGCACCGTTTAAATGACTGACACCACCTTCATTCTCTAATATCTCAACCTGTAAAGTATCATGCTATATGTGCTTGTGTTTAGACACACACAGTTCAAGTCAATTTCAGGAATGCATCAAAAGGCCAATGCATATTTTAAAACTTAAAAAATGAATGTCTCTTTATTTTTCCATCAATTCGTTATATACCATAAAATATTGATAGAAACAACAAATTACTATGCAAAAGAAAATATTTTTCAGGTAGGCAGGGGACATAACAATTTTGAAAAGTGTTTGCTTTTTTACTAAATCGTCTCAGATGTGTTCCCATATATCTTAAAAATAATGTATAGTAATTTTGGTATGGGTACAGATCCCAGAGGTGTATGTGTGTTTGGCTGCTAGGAGGTAGTTTATATTTAATTACTTTTAATTAAATAATTTATTTTTAAGCTATCTTGGGAGACCTAAAATCTATGGTGTACTATTATGCAAATAAAAGATTTTCCTGTCGATTAGGAGTTATCTTTTTTCCAAGATAACAACAGTACTGAAGTGCAGGCACTTTGTAATGTCTGCAAGTACTTGCGGAACTGGCGACGTAGGACGTCAGTTTGTGCATAGTGGGACCAAGTCTTAGGAGGTACCTGTTTCATGTTACATGGAAGCTCGTGGTCTTAAGGGGACAACAGTCGGTTATGTACACAAAAGCTGCAGCCTCCAATGGTGATGCCCCACATGGTAGACTGAATCACTACATATGCTGCTTCCTGATGACGCACGTATGACGGCGAGACTCGTAGAGGCTAGTGAGCGTTGGTGACATTTCCGGTTGCGGCAACAAGAGTGAGGCTTGGAATGCACGCCGGCTCCAACACATGGAGCAGCGAGTGCATGGCCATAGAGACCGCTGGTGAGACTCAGTGCCGCTCCACAGGAACCAACCCATGTGAGTGTATTACATATTTTAAAACCACAACAATAACGTGATTTAAGGGAATTGCGAAATTATGGCTATTCTTTATTCTATCAATGCATGAGAGGGACTGTTAAACAAATCAGAGCCACAGGAGAGAACATACAGATCAATAGAGGCCTTTTTATTTTTGGCACGAGTTGGAATAAATATACACTTGGATATTTGAAATATTTGCTGTTTTTTTTTTATATATATATTTGCTGTTTTTTGTCATTCACATATGTGTATGATTTGAGTTTATATTGGAGATATCCAGTTTAGTTGTATAAGCATGTAAGTTTTCACTTTTATAGGTTAGCGCAGTTAATCACATTTTCTTTGTTTTCATTACATACCCCAATAGGGTCACTTTTAGCTGCAGCAGACCACAATTTTATTATTTTTATAATTTGTTTGCAGCGCCAGTGACACTTACACAATATAATTCAGATTCCTAAATTACCCCTAAAGGAACCTACTGTATTACCCATTGGTCAAAACAGGAGGTGAGCTGCTAATGGTGGTGGCATAAGTCACACATGGTGTGAACAGCATAAACAATCATGCACTTTCAAATGATTTGCGGTGGATCCCAACTTGTGGACATTCCTTTTCACATTTATTGATTTGACATTGGAATTATATGAGGACCTTTTCTGTTTTTGATGAATTTTGGATTTTTGAACAAATATTTATGTATTAGTATATACACAATGAAACATAAATGTGGCGCTGGATCATTTTGGTTTATATTATTTTAGCAGTGAGTGGAACACTCATAAATAGATTCACCTGCAACACCAATTTTATGTTATTTTATTGTATTGTTTATAGATTTCTCAACATAGGTGTGCGTAAGGGTCCTTTCACACGGCCGCTCCGTGTGAAAGGTCCGCTGCGGGACTTTTTTTTTTTTTTCCACGGAGCGGATGACATTTGTGTCATCCGCTCCGTGTGCCCACATATCATCCCATCCGTTTGCAGATGATATGCGGACATAATGTAAGTATATGGCACTGCGGATGTCAGCGGATGACACCGCTGGCATCCGATTTTCCTTCCTTTCCGTTTTTTACACAGAAGAAAAAATGGGGTTCTGTTCCATTCGAAAAAACGGAACAGAACTGAAACGAGGAAAATCGGATGTCAGCGGATGGTATTCCACTGACATCCGCAGTGCCATTCACTTACATTATGTCCGCAAATCACCTGCAAACGGAATGGATGATTTGCGGACACACGGAGCGGCCGTGTGAAAGGACCCTTAAGGGTTTTTCTTCTTAGTGTTTACATGAGACCTCAATTTCTACCCAAGTGGAAAATAAAGCCCAGCCCCCTCCAGGTACTAAGTGTAGTCCTTTTTTGAGGGGCTATGACTTTACCTATCAGTCAGCATGAACAACGCTATATATATATATATATATATATATATATATATATATATATATATATATATGTATATATATATAGTACCTTTTTCCTTTTTATCATTAAAAAACAGACACAGAGCTCCAACCAAGTGACTCTTGTTACGATGAAAGGTGCTATCTAGAAAAATGATAAAAATCAGTCTGCTTCATGAAGGAGAAAGCATTTCTTCAGTATCATCCCCCCAGTGATGACTCTGAAAATAAGATTGTAACTTTGTAGCAATGCACAGGGTTATAAGCTGTAGCAAATGGCCTTGTAAAGACCTACAGTATGTAAATGCAGCTGAAAAAATAAAGACTACAGCACAGGCACCAGTAATTACGTGATTGTTTCATAAAAGGGTTTTAGTCTACATAGTAGATATTGCTGATTGTGCCTGAGCAAAGATAGCACCTGCTGTCTAGGTAGAAAAGAAGATGAAGACAACTTTTATGTACAGAATGAGAGCCTTTCAGGTTGTTTCCCCTCCTTTTTTCCTGCATTGATCATT
Organism: Pelophylax lessonae; assembly: GCF_965119305.1. Taxonomy (NCBI): domain Eukaryota; kingdom Metazoa; phylum Chordata; class Amphibia; order Anura; family Ranidae; genus Pelophylax; species Pelophylax lessonae. The sequence goes on from NC_138772.1 coordinate 323,898,013, forward strand.
GGCTTTTAATGCATTGATGTCTTTGCCTGGTGTTTTATTGTAATTTTTGTGCATACTTTTTTCTTTTTCATTTTATGAAGTGCAATATTTTATATGGTTTTTAATCAATAAATGTTTTTTCATGCTTGTCAGTAGACATGGGCCAAACACCCCTGTTTTGTTCACAGCAGAATGCCCGAACAAGAGGAATGTTCAAACTCAAACAGCGAACCCCATTGAAGTCCATGGGAGCCGAGCAGGAAAAGTGCCCATTTTAAAGGCTTAAATGCAAGTAATTGATCATAAAAGGGGTCTGGGGGTCTGGGTACTGCCCTGGGGGACATGTATCAATAATTTTTTCATGAGCAGTGATTTTATTATGCTTATAGTACAAGAATAAAAATGAAAATTCCTTTAAATATAGTGTCTTTAAAGTGGCGAATCTGTAGCATGCATAAAACATGCCGCAGCAAAAATGACATTTCTAAATAACAAAAAATGTGAGTAAAATCCCATTTAAAATGACTTGTGGCTACAATTGCCAGTTACAATTGCCTTTGGGTCTGGTATGGAGGAGAACCTCACGCCAAAATTAAATGTAGCACCCTCCTAGGTAGGTGCTAGGAAAAGTATATTTGTGGCCCTGTCTGCTTATCGGGGGGGGGGGGGGGCTGATCATTTAGTTAGGCTGTCATGTGCTTCTAGGTGTGGTCTGTTGAGTCAGGGGAGTCTCCCCACTGTAGCCAATGAAGGCTCTTCTTGGCCAACAGCGCACCCGGGCTTATAGCTGTCTCAGAGGGGGGAGGTTGCGGCAAAGCACCCTGGGATCAGATATAAGTCTGAGTGGAGCATGTGACAGGTCATCTTTGACAGGAAGCAGAGTCCCAGGAGGAGGCTTACGGCTGTCTCTCCTTCTGTCAGAGCAAGTGAAGGTGTCCTGGGCAGTCTGCCTAGAGGACCTGAAGCTGAGCTGGGCTACAGGAAAGGATTCAGAGTGCTGTGGACTGAGTGGAGCTGCTGGGCAGAAGTTTCCTGGAAAAACAGTGTTGTGAGTACTCAAAACTGCCCAGGGGTCTGCCTGAGAGAGGGGACCCCTTCCAGAAGGTCAAAGGAATCTGGGAGCCAGCTAGCCAGTAGTGGTGGCTTAGAAAGGGGGTGCCAGTATCTAAGCCCTGAAGATTAGAGAGAGAAAAGTGGTGCCAGTGCGGGCCCTGAAGTGTTCAGCAGTGCAGCAGTGTATTCAAGTAGCTTCCTCAGCAGAAGTGCTTAGGGGAGCTAGAAGAAGACTTCTTTAGTCAGAAAGCAGTCCCAAGTCAATTCAACGTTAACAGGCATCCGGCCAGGGTTAACCAGCGTCAAGTCAGCTTTGAAAGGCATTCAGCCAGCGTCAAGTCAGCGCCAAACAGCGACATTCAAGTGTCTCCGCCAAATGTGCCTAGTTTAGTTCCAGGAGTATCCCACTCATCCCTTCTCCCATCCAAGTTATCAAATAAATACAAAAACCCCAAAGATACTGGACTGGTCATTGCTTCAGTGCTCACACTTGGAGAACATGCTTAAATGCGCTGTTGTTGCTAGCGGTAACCCAGGGGGACCCATATCCAGCAAAATGGCTAGGAATTGTGCTACATAAAAAAAATAAAAATGGCATTGGGTCCCCCCCCCCCCAAATCCATACCAGACCCTTATCCATGCATGCAGCCTGACAGGTCAGGAAAGAAAGGGGAGCGAGCAGCCTCCACCTTTCCTGACCTGCCAGGCTGCATGCCCCCATAGGGGTCTGGTGCAGATTTTGAGGGGGGGCCCACATTGTTTTTTTTTTTTTAAATTTTGGCATTGGGCTCCCCTCCAAATCCATACTAGACCTGAAGGGCCTGGAATGGACTGGGGGGGAGGGGAGGAGACCCCACACTTTTTTTTTCTTTATTTTTTAACCAGCACTTTTTTTTATTATTCAGCTGTCAGTGGGAAAACCCATTGACAGCTAATGACTCATCGGTTGTTAACAATCAGCTTACACTGTGCCCTGATTGGGCAAAGCTTTGCCCAATCAAGGAGCAGAATGCACGGTGCAGCGCTTAGGGTGTACACCCTGCAAATTTGGGTGTTCAGCGAACGGCCAAGCAGGCAAACGTTTGGGCCAAACTCATGCTCGGGCCGAACCATTTGCCCATCCCTACTTGTCAGGCAGGAGCCAATTATGTTGGTTGGATTTGGCTGTGAATAGGTATGTTTTTATTTACTTCAACACCAACCACACAGTTCAACCCCTGGTTATGACTAAGCACAAGATGTGTGAAACATGCTAACCTTTCGTTCATTCCTGTGACTACATCTGTCTACATTACAATAAATATGTTTTTATTGGTATCCCGTTGTGGTGTGCGCCTGCTTAGTCCAAGTTTCCTAATTTAAGATGGTGTACTGCGTCCTCTGAGAGGTAATAAATACCTGCACATGTTACATATTACTTAGCATGTATGCCTATAACATGAAATAAAGTTAATATATCCAATGCAAAGAGACTTCTTTAGGAGGATGAGCCCCGTACACACGCACCGATTGTCGGCCGAACGATCGGCCGTCTTTTGTCCAGTGTTGTTGTGTTGGTTGAAATGTGCTCTAGACTGCACACAAATTTTGTCGGCCAACAACAACCAACTGCAGAAGTGATGTCATGTTCTGGTCTACTTTTCGGGTGTTTTTTCTTCTCTGAGCATGCCCAGTCTTGCTCATCTGATGTTTGTCGGCCGAAATCTGTACTGACTGATGAACAATCGGCCGTTCTGTTGCTGGCCAACAAAAATTTTATAGCATGCAGACCAGATTTTGTTCGGCCGAAAAGTCGCAGTCGGTTGTCGGAAGCATCATACTAACAAGCCGACAATCGGCCGATCGGACGTTGGCCAAACATTTACGGCCGACAATCGGTACGTGTGTACGGGCCTTTAGTCTGTGAGAAGGCAAGATCACCTGTGAAACATGTTAGAAGCTTTCTTGGTGACTCTCTATATTTATATAATAAAGAGTAGTTGAATGGAAGATTGAATGTGGCAGTTTAAATACCCTTGCATACTTTGTTCAGGAGGTCCAGTTACTATTTCTGTTATTCATGTGCCAACTAGGTTTTGAATACATAAACTATCTACAACAAGCCATAATAAAAATACATTTGCAAATATCTTCATTGAGGATTAGTAAAATTAGGATCATTCACTTCTTTTAAATATTTCAGTGAGCTTTTACCATTAGGCAATGGAAAAGGCAAATTTCAAGTTTTTTTTTTATAGTGCAAAGGGCTCCAAGTTAGGAAAGTTCACCTAAACTATACTGGACCTGTCTTTTTTAAGCAAAGTTTTTCAGGTGGACTCTATCAGACCCTCCATTCTCCTCTATGGGTAGACGGATGTAAACAGACTGGTGTCCGTTTTACACCTGGCTACATCCGATCCGGCAAAAACAAATAGAAGGGGATTCCCCTGCGTCTAGCCACATCCGATTGGATTACATGGACAGTCGTTCCATTTACATCTGACTGTCTATAGAGCAGAGCAGGCGGTGTCCATGTCCGCTCTGCATAAGCTGAGCAGACACGGAACTGTAATCTGGCCACTCCATTCAGCTCATCAGGGGATCAGCAGACAGATAACCTGCTGAGTAAAACTTGATGTGGGCCATGTCAAAGGGGCCTTACCAGAGTTTTTATAACTTGCAATTTTAGGAGAGTAGTTTACTAAAGAAAAAAAATAAAAAAATAAAACTATGGCTATTTTCAGACTGATGCAGTGTAGTTTGAAAGCATTGTGGGTGCAGTGCAGCCTTGTATTCCCTAGAGTTATATAATGTCCTGCGTGTTTGCTGCGTTTTCTTAAAGCGCGCCAAAGATGCAGCATGCTACGCTCCAAAACCTGCATGACATTAGATAGATAACTCTATAGAAAAGCGCTGCTAACCCGCGCCAAACATGAGTGTAAGCTGCGCTGAACTCGCAGTGCAGTCAAACTGCACCACGCTAGTCTAAAAAGCAGCCTTTGGGGCAAATATAAGGGTTATTACTAAACACACACTTCAGTTATGACACTTTTACTGGCCCTGTACATAGATGTGTCCATTTACTTTTCAGTAATGTACTAAGAACTCAGATTAAGGTAAATTGATTGCACCTTCTGGCTAAAGTGTGGTTCCACTTTTGTAGTCAAATTTGAGAAAACCTCACTATGTGTTTGTTATGTGCTCCCATTCACACAGCCTTCCTAAAAACAAATTAGAGGATGGCAGGCTGCAAGCATTCCCTAACAAGTTCTGTGTGAATCTGTCCCAATAGATGGGCTAAGAAAGACTAAAGCCCCGTACACACGCACCAATTGTCGGCCGACCGTTCGGCCGTCTTTTGTCCGGTGCTGTCGTGTAGGTTGAAAAGTGCTAAAGACTGCACACGAATTTTGTCGGCCAACAACAACCGACTGCAGAAATGATGTCATGTGATGGTTAACTTTCCGTGTGTTTTTTCTTCTCTGAGCATGCCCAGTCTTGCTCGTCTGCTTTTTGTCGGCCGAAATCTGTACTGACTGACGAACAATCGGCCGTTCTTTGTTGGCCTACAAAAATTTTATAGTCTGCACACCAGATTTTGTTCGGCCGAAAAGTCGCAGTCAGTTGTCGGAAACATCATACTAACAAGCCGACAATCGGCCGATCAGACGTTGGCCGAATATTTACGGCCGACAATCGGTACGTGTGTACGGGCCTTTAGGACTGGCTGAGTTTCCTCTCATTAACACACTGTGGAGAAGCTTCTTAATCTTTAACTCTTTGTTAGGACAGACAGTGATTTAATTTACAATTGATAATGAGATCTGCCAGCACAGTACAGATAACAATAATTATGGCAAACACATCCCCTCTACCCCCTCATAAACAAAGAGGACTAGGTAGAATTTTTCAGTGTGCTGCAGTTATCAGAAAAGAGCATCTAAAAAGATAAGCAGCAATTTAAAATATGTTTCAAGTTATGTTATGTGAATAAGAACATGTAACAAATATAAAGTAGGTGTTATCCAAAATTAGCTGCAAAAGTGTAAATACACTTTGTTGCTGTGTTTACTATATAACGTTAATAGCTGATTGCATGCTTTTGCTTGCCTGGAATTGCTCTTTAACATAAAACAAAGAGACGACTGTTATTAGCAATCGAGACCGATCTTCTTCCAAAGTCTATATACTTTTTTGGCCATTTTCTATGCAGGTCTTTTAAAAATAGCTAAACCTGAATAGTATGTGCAATTTTGACTACTCTTAAATAAAGTGGGCCTTGCACTTGCCATCTTAGATGCAAGAGGAACTTAATTCTATGCGTGACTTTTTCCTTATAATTACCATTATATCTCTTCCTGTATGACAACACTGCAGACCCCTCTGTAGTTGTAGATCAGGCACCACTATATTTGCATGCTGGAACTCAGAACATTCATTTGCATCCTTATACACTCCCTGACTTTCAGACATGCACAATTGGCATAGAATGTACTGTTTAACACTTTGTGTATATGTTGTATGTGTGTTGTTATGGCAGTGGCCTTTATAGAAACAATTTTAAAATGCAACCATAATGCAGAGGTGACATCAGCCTATACTACAGTCAACCAACAAGTAGAATCACACACAATTGCCATACAGATACCATTCTGGACTAGCCTAAACTTCCCCCCATTCAGTGACTTCTAAAGCATAACAGGCAGGGTTGCCAACCGTCAGTAAATTTACAAACAGTTTGCAAAAATCAGTGATTTTTACAGCTGTCTGTAAATATCAGGGGCTGATAATTTGTCAAGATGTTGACTTGTTAAGTGTAAACCAGGCAAATTACTTGTTATTTGAATTATCAATGTTTCCATATTGTGTTTATACTGTTTAACCTTATGCGGACCACCCCATGTACATTTACTGCGGCAGGGTGGGCGCTCTGTGCTGAATCACACACAGGTACGTGATTCTGCACTATTGAGGTCTCGGTTGCACGTGCGCCGCTGGCGACCCGCTCCCGCTGTGATTGGATACAATGGAAGCCAATCAGCGGGTCAAGTAGATGCAATGTCTGCCGTTACCAACCAATCATTCGAAGTACAAGCAGAATGGCGATCTGCCTATGTAAACAAGGCAGAGCACCGTTCTGTGACAAGGGAAGGCAGTGATCTTGTGTTTCTGCTAAGAAGAAACACAAGTCTCTGCCTTCTCACAGTACAAGCATCCCCACACAGTTAGCAAGCACTCCCTAGGAACACATTTAACCCTTTGATCGCCCCTGATGTTAACCCCCAACCCTGCCAGTGTCATTAGTACAGTGACAGTGCATATTTTTTCGCACTGATCACTGTATTAGTGTCACTGGTCCCCAAAAATTGTCAAAAGTTAGGTATCCACTGCAATATCGCAGTCCCCTTATAAGTCGCTTATTGCCGCCATTACTAATTTTAAAAAATCTATAAAAATTGCAAAAATATATCTCATAGTTTGTAGATGCTATAACTTTTGCACAAACCAATCAATATACGCTTATTGGGATTTTTTTTTTTTTTTAATATGTAGCATATTGGCCTAAATTGATGAAGAATTTGATTTTTTAATTTTTTTTTATTGGGTAAGTTTTAGAGCAGAAAGTAAAAAATATTGTTTTTTTCAAAATTGTCTGTCTTTTTTTTTTTGTTTACAGCGCAAAAAAATAAACACAGAAGAAGTGGTCAAATACCACCAAAAGAAAGCTTTATCTGTGGGAAAAAAAGGACATATTTATTTGGGTGCAGTGTTGCACATCCACGCAATTGTCAGTGAAAAAAATGCAGTGCCATATGGCAAAAAATGGCCTGGTCATGAAGGGGTGTAAACATTCCGAAAGTGAAGTGGTTAAATATCAGTTGTCTTAGTTTTTAATAGGGTTCTGTTGTTTTTCAGATTGTCAGTATAAGTGTGCTCCATCAGCAAATTTTCCGTGTTTTGTCATTAAAAAAAAGCTGTGGGAGGTTGGCAACACTGATAACAGGTGCATTAAGAGCTTCTTTGAACAGTTTAAGGGTCTAAAAGTGATAATAAATTAAAAATGTTATAGTTGCCACCAGTGGCGACTGGTGTATATAGGGGGGAAGGGGCGCCGCCCCCCCCCCCCCCCATCCATGCGTCTGGCCCCTTAATCTACATGCGGGGTGCCGGATGCATGGGGTTCAATGGGGCTTTTTTTTTTTTAACTATGTGACTAGAGCCAGAGGCTCTCACAGACTAAAAAAAGGGTTGGCCCCAGGGCCCACCCAGTTGTGTGACAATAGCAAATGAAAATTCACTATTGTCATATGGATCCTCCTCCTGGCCAATCAGAAAGCAGGTTTTGGGACCCGTTTCCCGATTGGCCGAAAGGAGAAGCCATGCCATTGGGCATGGGGGAGGAGGGAGCAGACACAGAAGACAGGGGGAGGAAGACAAAGCCAACGCCGCCTGCTGCTGCATCCAGGCAGGGTGAGTGAGGGGGGTCCTGTCCTGTCTCCTGTCTCCCCGGTCCTGTCTCCTGTCTCCTGTCTCCCCTGTCCTGTCTCCTGTCTCCCCTGTCCTGTCTCCTGTCTCCCCTGTCCTGTCTCCTGTCTCCCCTCTCTCCTGTTTCTCCTGTCCCAATGTGGTCTTGGGGGGGGGGGGGGTATGGTGTGCGGTCTGGTGTGGTTTGGGGGGTATGGTTCGGTACTTATGCCGCCCCCCCCCGGCCCATGGAGCACCAGCTGCCACTGGTTGTCACCAAAACAGTAGGTGGAAAGACATCCAGGGGGGACACCTGTTCTGTTGACAGCTAGGAGAGCCTTTCCCCTCTATTGTATCTCTGGCTTTATCCAGACATATGGTTGATGATACATGCCAATCACCCTAGGAAAACCCCCCCAATGATCCTTATCACAGATAGCAAAAACAAGTTGTATCTATTGTACAGTACTCTCCACTCAATTCAATTTAACAACTGTTGCTTTTGAACTTAAGCTGACCATATAATATACAATTTTCTTATTCAATTTCCTACAATATAAAGTAAAATTGTACAAGAAAAATGTATAATGTATGACCAGCTTTAAAGATGACCATTTTGTTTAAAGGTAATGTTTAAGTCTAAATGATAACATTCAACATCAACACAAATGCAAAAAGGTGTACTAGGTGAGAAAGTGTTGTAGTTAAAAGCCTTACTGAAAGAACCTTTAAATTATGGTGTCTAAGAATAGTACAAATGGGTAAAAATAGTTTATTCTGAAATAGTCAATAAATGGACCAAATGTACAGAAAGAGGGTCAATTTGTTGACTGCCTATAGCAGGCAACTCGTGCAAGATATATTTCATAAATAAATAGTTTGGTAAAGGCCATTTTTTCATATTTACTTGCTTCCATGTGTTATTCATTGGTCACAGTAATAACTCATCTGCTTGCTTCATGTAACTGACATAAGCTGCCAATATACTGCCAGTTTAATAAAATGCCACTGTATGTTTCCAGCCAGAAAAAAAGGAAGCATTTAGTCATCGAATTATGCTACCAAAATTAATAAAAAATATGGAGGAAAACCAACCTGATGAAAATGCTAAACCACTTTTATAAAATAGCTATATTAGTCATGTCAGCGGTTGTCAGGAGCTATAACTGGATAATTTCAGTATTTTTCTTTTCAATTCCTTATGTTTTACTGTTTTGCAAGATAAATAATTAGAAATAAAAGTGTATCTACTAACTAAGGTTGAAATGGAAATGTGGAAATGTTGCCACTGAGCTTTGTCAACCTGTTCCCCAAAAAACAAATATCCCATAGTTTGTTTTTTTCTCTGGTTTTTGAAACCACATTATTTTAAGGCAATTGATTTTGCAACTATTGACTCTGCGCAATCTTTTATTCCTAGGGCTGGCCATACATTATATTGTACATTTTATTGTACAATTTTCCTTTAGATTTATCAAAACCATATAATATGCGGTGAACCTAAACACTTTCAATTTGTATGCAATCAGGCAGGCTCTTGCACTATATAGTAAAAGGTAAATCTAAAGGAAAGTGAATAAGAAAATTGTAAAATGTATGGTCAGCTTAAGGAAGGAAAACTGGAGAAGGAACTCTGTTTAACCGGTTGCCGACCGCCGCAAGTACATATACTGTGGCGGTCAGCCCCGGCCAGGCAAAGTGACGTACCGGTACGTCACTAGCCTGTCACTTCCTTGTGAGCCAATAGCGGGTGACCGCCCCGGCTCGTTCCCTGGGAAGTCCGTGCGTGTGACCGGCGGACATGATGTCCGCCGGTCACTCGCGTTCGTCCGCCGTGAAGGGAGAAAGGCAGGCGGCTGATGTAAACAAGCCGCCTGTCATTCTCCCCTGTGTAGGAATGGTGATCATACGGTTATACTATGTAGGACCGTTGATCACTGTTCCTACACCAGTAGCCATGTCCAATCACAGTAAGAAGCACGCCCCTAGGGACACACTTAACCCCTCCTTCCCCAATAAAGTTAACCCCTTCCCTGCCAGTGTCATTTTGCAGTATCAGTGCATATGTATAGCACTGATTACTGCAGTAATGTCACTGGTAACCCCAAAAGTGTCAAAAATGTCAGTCAAGGGTCCGGTCTGTCCGCCGCAATGTCGCAGTACCGCAAAAAAAACGCAGATCGCTGCCATTACGCGTTAAAAAAAAACACCAAAAATGACAGAAATCTTTCCCTTAGAAAGTAAACGCAATAACTTTTGCGCAAACCAATCAAAATACGGTTTTTGCAATTTTTTTTTACCAATCATATGTAGCAGAAAACAAATTGGCCAATAATGTTAAAAAATTTTGATTTTTACATTTTTTTGGGGGAATTTCATATAAAAAAATGTGAAAAATATTGTTATTTTTGCAAAATTGACGCTCTTTTTTTGTTTATAGCGCAAAAAGTAAAAATCGCACAGGTGATCAAATACCACCAAAAGAAAGCTCTGTTTGTGGGAAAAAAGGACGTCAAATTCGTTTAGGTACATCGTCACACGACCGCGCAATTGTCCGTTAAAGTCATGCAGTGCCGAATCACAAAAAAAGCCCTAGTCAGACAGGGGGTAAAATCTTCCGGGGCTTAAGTGGTTAAAGTGACATCAATTTACTTTTATTTATTTTTTTCTGCCAGTTTTGGAAACTTTCACAACTTTCCATTTCAAACTGGTAGAAAACGAGCGGGGAAATCATATAAAACAATATGAAAGCCAAAGCCATGTAATGACCACTGCTTTATCAATAGAACCATTTTTCTGATTCCTCCTTCATCTGTCTTTATTCTAAACATAGTAGTTAAACACAAAAAAAGTTGCCACCAAAAAAAAAAAAAAGGTCTTACAATCTAATATTTCGTTAGACCGCCTTTAGCTTTGATTACGGCACACATTCACTGTAGCATTGTTTTGATAAGCTTCTGCAATGTCATAAGATTTATTTCCATCCAGTGTTGCATTAATTTTTCACCAAATGATGGGAGAGTAGGACCACTGCGCAAAGCCTTCTTCAGCACATCTTAAAGATTCTCAATGGGGTTAGGCTCTGGACTCTGTGGTGGCCAATCCATGTGTGAAAATGATGTCTCATGCTCCCTGAACCACTCTTTCACAATTTGAGCCCGATGAATCCTGGCATTGTCATCTTGGAATATACCAAACAAACAAACAAAGGGTTTGGGGGCACACCCTGAACATGCATTTCTAAAGATGGTGCTGCTATAAAAACCAATATACATATATAACTAACTACAGAGGATAGCGCACACATACAAAAGAAATGACTATCAAATATAACAAGGCAATAAAAATAAGTAAAAATGGGGATTTAGTCCCACCATATGGCCATATTGTGCTCAAGTACCCCATTGTCAGTGGGTCCTACACTATCCATAAAATGAAGGATAAATCCAACCTCTCTATATCATTGGAGATACTTACTCCTTACATGGGAGAGATGTGCAACTGCACTATAAGGGACTCCTCCTATATCTGCTTACTGGTGGAAACTGATAATGAAGTACAGGTGTGGGAGGGTGGGGTACTCAACCCCAGGAGTCTGGTCAGGACTGAGTGTATAACAAACAAACAAACAAACAAACAAACAAACAAAGGGTGGGGGGGCACACTCTGAACATGCATTTCTAAAGATGGTGCTGCTATAAAAACCAATATACATATATAACTAACTACAGAGGATAGCGCACACATACAAAATAAATGACTATCAAATATAACAAAGCAATAAAATAAGTAAAAATGGGGATTTAGTCCCACCATATGGCCATATCGTGCTCAAGCCCACCACTACGTCAAAGTACCCTATTGTCAGTGGGTCCAACACTATCCATAAAAGGAAGGATAAATCCAACCTCTCTATACCATTGGAGATACTTATTCCTTACATGGGAGAGATGTGCAACTGCACTATAAGGGACTCCTCCTATATCTGCTCACTGGTGGACACTGATAACGAAGAACTGGTGTGGAAGGGTGGGGTGCTCAACCCCAGGAGTCTGGTCAGGACTGAGTGTATAACAAACAAACAAAGGGTTGGGGGGCACACCCTGAACATGCATTTCTAAAGATGGTGCTGCTGTAAAAAACAATATACATATATAATTAACTACAGATTATAGTGCACACATACAAAAGAAATGACTATCAAATATAACAAGGCAATAAAATAAGTAAAAATGGGGATTTATTCCCACCATATGGCCATATTGTGCTCAAGCCCACCACTACGTCTGTGCTGCCACGCAGCTTTAACTGTCTAGCAGTTGTTATTACATGTTATGTTATGCTATGTTATTGGTATCTTTCTTGCACCCCTGCTGTTTCTGGCTAGATGGTTTCTCCCATCCTCCATTTCCTGCTGTATCTCCCATTTTGTTTTGTTGTTATGAGGAGACTGCCAAGTGTGGAAGCTGTGTAACTTCATTGGAAATTTACCTATGGAAAAGCCTCTATGTTTATGCCTTTGCTAACTTGAAGCATAAAGAAGCATTGGAGAACACCTCTGGAGTCTTTATTCATTGAGTAAACTATCTGTTAAAGCCATCATTCAACCTGCTTCACACACTTACAGACTGGGGGTCTACAAGAAGGTCACAGGTACAATCGATGCTGAGACAGAACAGTAAATTTCCATGAAGAATCCATCACAGGTATCTCTGCAGCTTAAGAAAAGTAAATTTCCAAGAATATACAGCTTCAGAAAGTAAATTTCTAAGAAGTACTTGAAGTAAATTTCCAGAAACATATATCACAGGTATCTGCAGCTTCAGAAACGTAAGTACCACACTTGCCTGTGTGTCACCAGAAGCATTACTCTGCATATGAAACCAGACACCTACTGAATGCTTCATTACTATTACAGCCTTCTGTGCTGAGCTTCCCGTCTGAACTAGTTTTCAGCACTAGCCAACTATTGTAACAACAAATACCTCAGCCCAGCCTGCTTACTAACAGAAGTCACTACTTACAGAGCTGAGCTCTGGCAGATTTCTAACAAGACACCAAAACTACAGTACTTATTATGTCTGACAGAGATCTCACAGAATTACCTGCATTTAGTCAAGATAAAGCAGACTCCTTACTTCATTCTGCTCGTCCTGTCAGAGCCCCTCATCCATCCTTGAAGGCAAGGGAGGTTTATGAAGCAAGTAAGGAAGAAACATCTAGTAACCTGACTGCATTATGGGAAAAGACTTTAACCACTTTAGCCCCGCTTACATTGAGGCTACTGCGGCAAAGTGCCGCGATCCCATCCAGCGACGTAGACCTATGTCGCTGGACTCTGCCCCTTGTGGGCGGCGCTCGCGCGCCGCCGGAGGCTCGCTCCCGCTGTGTTCATTCACAGCGGGAGTCGGGCCAGCGGAGGAGCAGCGGCGATTGCCGCTGCTCTGCCCCGATCGTCGGGGATCGAGTCTCGAGATCCGCCCGCTGTGTGTAAACACAGCGGGCGGATCTCCATAGTGACAGGGACTGACAGATCGGAGTGTTCAGCATAGCTGGACATCCGATCTGTCCTTCTGTCACACAGTCACCTCCCCCCCCACACGTCAGTAAGCACCAGGCATACATTAACCCCTCCCTCTCCAATAAAATTAACCCCTTCCCTGCCAGTGTCATTTTTACAGTAACAGTGCATATATATAGCACTGATTACTGTAGAAATGTCACTGGTACCCCCAAAAGTGTCAAAAATGTCAGTCAAGGGTCCGATCTGTCCGCCGCAATGTCGCAGTCCCGCAAAAAAAATCGCAGATCACCGCCATTACGCGTTAAAAAAATGACAGAAATCTTTCCCTTAGTTAGTAAACGCAATAACTTTTGCGCAAACCGATCAAAATACGCTTATTGCGATTTTTTTTACTAAACATAGGTAGCATAAAACAAATTGGCCAAAAATTTTAAAAAAATTAGATTTTTACATTTTTTTGGGGGGGAATTTCATATAAAAAAATGTGAAAAATATTGTTATTTTTTCAAAATAAACGCTATTTTTTTGTTTATAGCGCAAAAAGTAAAAATCGCACAGGTGATCAAATACCACCAAAAGAAAGCTCTGTTTGTGGGAAAAAAAGGACGTAAATTTCGTTTGGGTACGGCGTCGCACGACCGCGCAATTGTCAGTTAAAGTCGCACAGCGCCGAATCGCAAAAAGTGGCCTGGACGGAAGACAGCAAAATCCTCCGGTGGTAAAGTGGTTAAGTTGTATAACAGCCACTAATGAAACTAGCAACAATTCTGAGCAATTTAACACTGCTCTCTCAAGGGTTAAGAAGGCATTTGAGAATTATAAAAGACTTTCTGAGAAGTACTATTCCCTATTGTCACATTCCAACATAGAGGAAGCTGCATTGGAATGAAAGGACTTTACTTCTAATGACCAGCAGAGGCATAGCACATATCTTGAAGCAAAGGCACAGATAGAAGGTAGATTGGCACAGCTACATGAAACTACATCCTGTAACTCTGCTTCTTCCAGACACTCAGGAAAATCTTCTAGGTCTGCCCGCTCATATCATAAATCTTCTTCTAAATCATTGCGGTCCTGCTCTATAAGGTCAATACTGAGCGACCAAATACTCAAAGCTCGCCAAAAGGTTGCAGTAGCCCAGGTTCAAGCCGCCTGCTCTGAAAAAGAAGCAGCCATCAAGGCAGAAGCTAAATGCAAGGAAGCAGAAGCTAAATGCAAGGAAGCAGAAGCTAAACGCATTCAGGCAAGAATACAAGCAGAAACAGAGGCTCAGCTAGAAATTCTTCAGAAGAATAGAGAAAAGGAAGTAGCTTTAGCAGAGTTATCTGTCTTGGAACAAGCCCTATTGGAAGAAGAAGGAGCAGCTTGTACCAGCTTGGCTGCTTTTCAAGACCCTGTTGAACGGACCCTACAGTTTGTCTTAACTCAGAACCACGACAATACAGTCCCACCTACAGTTGGAGATTCTTCTCATACTCATCCAGCAAGTGGATCAGAAGGCAATGTGTCGCCAAAGCAAGCTGGGCAACGAGACACACCTACTAACAGAGACCCTCCACAACTACCGCACGTCACAAAATCAAGTGAATCAACTTACGCAGCTCATGTGCCACCACAACCCTTTGTGCATAGAGATTACAAGGGCACAGCAGAAGACTACAGAATGAACTCTATACCCCCTTTGATACAGCTCTCTTTGACTTCAAATGCTCAGAGACCTTCAGACGACAGACCATTACCTAAAGCCCTATTGGAAGAAGAAGGAGCAGCTTGTACCAGCTTGGCTGCTTTTTAAGACCCTGTTGAAAGGACCCTACAGTTTGTCTTAACTCAGAACCACGACAATACAGTCCCACCTACAGTTGGAGATTCTTCTCATAATCATCCAGCAAGTGGATCAGAAGGCAATGTGTCGCCAAAGCAAGCTGGGCAACTAGACACACCTACTAACAGAGACCCTCCACAACTACCGCACGTCACAAAATCAAGTGAATCAACCTACGCAGCTCATGTGCCACCACAACCCTTTGTGCATAGAGATTACAAGGGCACAGCAGAAGACTACAGAATGAACTCTATACCCCCTTTGATACAGCTCTCTTTGACTTCAAATGCTCAGAGACCTTCAGACGACAGACCATTACCTAAATTAAACCCATCTGCAACACCTTTCTCTCTACCTACCAGCCAACATCAGATACCAACCTAGGTCCAAGATGGCGCACCATCAGCAGAACCTATGGCTATAAAAACTGAAAGCACTGACATTGCAGAGTTTAGCAAGTATATGATTCGACGAGAGTTGATTACAACTGGACTGTCTAGATTTGATGACAGCCCAGAGAACTACAGGAGTTGGAGATCTACATTTAAGGCGGTAACCAAGAACTTGGACATTGAACCTCAAGCAGAACTTGACTTACTAATAAAGTGGTTGGGGCGTCAATCTTCAGAACAAGTAAAGAGACTTAAATCTGTCTACATTTATAACTTTAAAGCAGGCCTTGATGCTGCCTGGGAACGTCTAGAACAAGACTATGGGAGCCCCGAAGTCATTGAATCTGCCTTATTCCAGAGACTAAACGACTTTCCTAAAATCTCTGTTAAGGACAATCATAAGCTTAGAGAGTTAGGTGACCTCCTTCATGAACTTGAAATTGCTAAGTTAGATCCTAGTTTACCAGGACTTAGCTATTTAGACACTGCTCAGGGCGTAAATCCTATTGTAGCAAAGTTGACTAGTTATCTTCAGGGAAAGTGGACTAGTGTAGGATCAAAGTATAAGTATGAACATTATGTTTCCTTCCCTCCCCTTTCTTATTTCGCAGAGTTCGTGCGGAAGGTTGCAAGATCCAAGAATGACCCAAGCTTCTTCTATCCAGATACAACCACCATTCCTTTAAGTACTTCAAGGGGTATTGCCACCAACAGTAAATTCAAGGATTTAAGGCATCCTATTGCTGTGAGGAAGACTGCGATAGCATCTAACATCTTAGCTAAAGACATTAAAGCTAGCAATCTTAATCAACAGTGTCCTATTCATAATGCGCCACACTCTCTCTCCAAATGTCGTGCATTTAAGGACAAGCCTATTGAAGAACGCAAGTCATTTCTCAAAGAGCATAATATCTGTTTTAAGTGTTGTGCATCCTCCGATCATTTAGCTAGAGACTGTAAGATCGCCATCAGATGTTCTCTCTGTAACAGTGCCAAACATGTGGACGCTCTTCATTCAGACCTGTTCAAAAGGAAACCTTCACCCGGCAGCAACCTCAAGACTACATCAGATGATGGCGGGGAGAGAACTGAGCAATATGCCAACCCCGTAACCACAAGGTGTACAGAGGTATGTGGAGAAGGGCTTCATAGCAAGTCTTGTAGCAAGATATGTCTTGTAAGGGTTTTTCCTGAAGGATGTCCACAAAATTCCATAAAAATGTATGCCATACTCGATGATCAGAGCAATCGCTCATTGGCCAGTACAGAATTCTTTGACCTATTCAACATTCAAGGAGAGACCTGGTCCTATACCTTGCAGACATGTGCAGGAAAGGTCAATACTTCTGGAAGAAGAGCCCATGGCTTCATAGTTGCATCAGAATATGAGGACACAGAGTTTCCTCTTCCAACGCTAATCGAATGTGATCAGCTACCGAACAACAAAGAAGAAATCCCCACACCAGAGGTTGCACGTCATCACCTTAATTTGAGTCACATTGCTAACTACATTCCACCACTTAACAAGGATGTTAAGATTTTGATTCTACTAGGGAGAGACATTCCTAGAGTTCATAAAATAAGAGAGTTATGTAACGGTCCAGATGATGCTCCTCAGGCCCAGAAACTTGATCTTGGATGGGTGATAATAGGAGAAGCCTGTTTAGACCAATCTCACAAGCTCTTGGATGTAGCTTCCTACTAAACTAATGTTACCTGTCAATTGATGAAATGCCCATCCCACTATTATGTGAAGGAAAGACTTGATTTTAAAAACGAAGTTCCATATCAAGCACTCCAAAATATTAACTGCAAGCTCACTTCTCAAAAGGACTTTGGTGATTCAGTGTACCAAACTACTAGTGATGACAACAAGATTGCCCCTTCAGTCAAAGACAAGGAGTTCATCAAGATTTTGGATGAAGAGTTCTTCAAGGACAATTCCAACAGACCCAAGTTTTTAATGGACCAGTCTTCTACAAACTCAGAAGAAGACTTCGATTTCCACCTGGAGGATCCAGATACTGATCCGGAAATCCGGCCTGAAGTTGTAGCATTGAGTTCCAACATCTGCTCAAGAAGAAATTTGGAGGATGAAGATGACTCCACAGATATGGGGGATGGAGCTGATGAATGGATGCAGGCCAAGACTCTGGTTAAGCCTCCAGACCAGCTGGAACGCAGCGAGGCTGAACTTAAGGAGGAATTCACTCGTATCCTGACTACAAACAACCCTCATGCCCCCCAGAACATTGTGAGGTACAGTTTTAAGGAACGGGCTTACAAACCCATTAGCATCGTGGACCAGCTGGCCGTACACTTCTCCCTGGATGGAAACATGTTACACAAAGACTCTGATGAAACGCAGCGACAGGGGGCGAAGTTGGGAGTCATTGAAGAGACTCAGACCAATGACTCCACAGAGCCGGGAGACAAAGATACAGATGGGAAGTCTGACGCTCAGGCTAGTGAAGAATGGACAGAAGGTGAGGAAATACCATCCAGGAACAAGAAGGAGAGAAAACTGACCAACCAGTTCAATTATAGCGAGAGAGCGTCCCAGATCATTAACAAACCCCTGCGGGAGAGAGCTTCTCAGACAGAGCCACCTCCAAGGGCCACCTTCTCCGCCACTGCAAACCAGTGGAAATTCAACCTACCACACGCTTCACACATGGGCGGAGCATGGGAACGTATGATTGGGATGGCAAGGCGCATACTGGATTCTATGTTGCTTGATGTGAATTCTTCACGTCTTACCCATGAAGTACTTACTACATTCCTTGCTGAGGTCGCAGCAATAATCAACTCAAGACCGCTGACAGCTGTATCCACAGACCCAGAATGTCCAACTGTTTTAACTCCAGCTGCATTATTGAGCCGAAAAATTGGACAGATCCCAGCGCCAAAGAGCATCTTTGATGAAAAGGACATATATAAACGTCAATGGAGATACGCTCAATACCTTGCAGATTGTTTCTGGGACAGATGGAGGAGGGAATACCTCACACTTCTCCAAGGACGTAAAAAGTGGCAAACCCAGAAGCCTAACTTAAAGGAAGGGGACCTGGTTCTTCTAAAGGACAAGCAAACTCACCGGATCCAGTGGCCAGTTGGAGTTATTACAAAGGCCATTGCTAGTGATGATGGAAAGGTCCGAAGTGTGGAAGTCAGGATTGTAAAGGACGGGAGCCCAAAAACCTTCCTGAGACCAGTCACTGAGACAGTCCTAATTATGCCTGCTTCCAAAAATTCTGATTCAGTGTTATGTGAAGGAGTCACTTAGATCTCTAGCATAGTTAGCTTAGAGGAGAGGGCTACATAGCATGTTAATTGTATGTTTATGGAAAATAATTGTGTAGTGGTATCTCACGATACCAGGCGGGGAGTGTGCTGCCACGCAGCTTTAACTGTCTAGCAGTTGTTATTACATGTTATGTTATGCTATGTTAATGGTATCTTCCTTGCACCCCTGCTGTTTCTGGCTAGATGGTTTCTCCCATCCTCCATTTCCTGCTGTAACTCCCATTTTGTTTTGTTGTTATGAGGAGACTGCAGAGTGTGGAAGCTGTGTAACTTCATTGGAAATTTACCTATGGAAAAGCCTCTATGTTTATGCCTTTGCTAACTTGAAGCATTGGAGAACACCTCTGGAGTCTTTATTCATTGAGTAAACTATCTGTTAAAGCCATCATTCAACCTGCTTCACACACTTACAGACTGGGGGTCTACAAGAAGGTCAGAGGTACAATCGATGCTGAGACAGAACAACGTCAAAGTACCCCATTGTCAGTGGGTCCTACACTATCCATAAAATGAAGGATAAATCCAACCTTTCTGTACCATTGGAGATACTTACTCCTTACATCTTGGAATATGCCCGTGCCATCAGGGAAGGAAAAATCCATTGATGGAATAACCTGGTCATTGAGTATATTCCGGTTGTCAGCTGACCTCATTCTTTGGGCACATGCAATAACTATACAATAGGATAGTTACTGCATGCTTAGTATAGTTAGGTAATTCCAGGTGGCGACTTTTTTTTTTATGCAAGTAGTGTAGTTTTACACCAATTTTCCAGACTGAAGTCTGGTATAATTGTATACCTTTCAACTTGAAATGATATAAATAACTTAAAAAAGTAATATACTGCTTTTAAAGAGAATTTATGATGACTGGACACGTGTAGAAGCTTGAATATTAAATATAATTGTACAATTTCACTTATGAAAGTCTTATATTTTGCTCTCTTTCTTCATTTTTTCTTACTTAAGCAGCCCATAGATGATTCCTTTAACAGATATCATTCATAAAAATATTGGGGAAAGATCTTCTGAGTCAGGATATGAAGTAGCTCCCCTGGCATAACTTAAGAATACACACAGTTCAAAATCTTTCATACATTTGTCAATTTTATTTGGTCAACCAGCTGGTTGAATTTAAAAAAAAATAAAAAATTAAGGGACACCTTCCCGCTGTGCCTTTTTATTCTGACAGTGTGGAGACTTCCTTGCTGCCAGAATACATTTATCAGTGCTGGTGGCTATAGCTGCAAAAATCCAGGGTGGTTATACAGAAGTAATTCAGTAGATTTAACTCCATATGTGGATCAAAATTCGGCCAATTCATTCAATCCATGTATAGCCTGACACTTCAGCTTGAGAGACAGGGGTCAATGTTCACCCTAAGAGTCGGGTTCCTATGGTAGTGAGCCCTTGGAAAAGGCCAACTTGGGGTTCTATGAGGTGCTGAGTATAATCCATGATGGTAGGGATGGACTTGCAACAGACTGGAGCCAGCTCACGGCCCCCAGGTACGCCCAGCTAAAGATCCAGAGACAATCACGTGTGCAGAGTACGATGGCAGGAGACAGAAGAGGATCTGGGAATTAAGCCTAGGTCAGGGCACACGGCAGGTAGGCAAAAATGTTAGACAAAGCCGGGGTTGGTACACGGGAAGTCAGATATGTTATACCAGTAATATGCAGGAAAGCATGAGCAAGGAGAAACTAGGAAGTTGCTCAGGCAAGGCGTGCTGCACTGAATGTGTCTATATATAGAGAAGCAGACTGGGAGGTGGACAAGAAAGTGATATAAGGGAAAGTGATATAAATCCACAGTAGAGCAGGCGATGCCCATAGATAGGTGAACAAAAAAGCCAGCAGCACATGAGTAGAACCAGAGATCTAGCAGAACCAATACAGCAGGAAGTTAAGAATTTCACAAGCGGGAAACTGCAAGCTAAACCTTGACATTAAGTTTGATGCTTTCCATACACGGGGCAGTTTTTTAATACATTTAAACTAGATTTTAACCAAAAAACTGACAATTGCTCAAGTTAATGTATCACTAGAAGCTGATATATTTACGTGCTCATGATATTGGTATATTGCCTTGACTTGTTCAGTCATTTCTGCAATCAAAAGCTAATTGAAATGACTAGAAAATAGCCAGTGTGTATGGCCAACACAATAGTCATTGCCCTGTCCACTGTCTGAGCTTTCACAGTGCTGGTAATGCCAGGGCCTAACAGTATTATATAGCAGATGCCTGGGATTACCTACATTACCTCTTGTACTGAGCGCTGTTAGGCACCCAGGAGTTGAGAGACCGTGAATGAGATCAAACTTAACAGTCTGATCCTATTCACTGGTATCAGAGGTAAAATCACCTCTGATACTCAAGCAGAAACATTAGGCTCTCATGAAGTAAGCAAACCTGAGGAAGCATTTATATATAGTTCTCATTTAAGGATGCTTAATCATAATTTGAGATTTCAGATTCTGTTTGGGTAAACACAGTCATAACACAGATTTGTGCTGGCCATACAAAAAATCATTCAAACTCATTTTCGAAAAACGAACACTCGTGCTATCATGTAATGACCGATAAATCGTTCAATGGACATAAATGAATCTGTTTTTTGTTTGTTTTTTCACATATACCTAGTGCAAACAGTTTGGATGAGAAACACATTAACCTTTCAATTTATCGTTCATTTGGCAGAAAATTTCCAAACTTGACCTTTGTTTTTTTGGCTCAAAAACACCACAACTGATTACCGATTTGTGCTCATTAACTGGCCAAAAAACTAACGAATTGTCCAAATTACCAAATTTCGGCCAATTGTTCGTATAGTGTGTGGCCACCATAAGTAATGTAAAGCTATCGAACTGAATTGACCTTAATGCATATATTAGCAATTCCTAGGCGTGGATCAGGTCTGGGTACCGATATCTGTTTTTGATATGCATATGGGTTGGTTATTACTGTATGAATTTGCAGCTGTTTTGCCTTTTATATTCTTTATTTTTTACTGTCTCTTTTATATATGATAGCTGGTGTTTTAAAATGTGTTTGTTTTATTTGATTTGTTATAATCATCTGATGCTCAATGGTGTTCCTCCTGTGGGGTCTGAGCCGTGACCGCTAGATGGTGCCGTCTCTTCTGGGTTTCGGCAGCATTATTATTATCTATTTATATAAGTTTTTGGGATATCTTTGATATTGTCCTTATTATGGTTTGAGGGATCTTACCATGCTATTATTTACATTCCGGATTTTTTGTGTTATCAAGTCTGTTCGGTTACCTATTGGTTGTTAATAACCTTAGGTTAAGTTTCCGGTTCTCTGGATATAATCATTGGCATCCGAGTTCAAGGGGTTTCCGGTCCTTGGAACGCATGTATTCATGTCCGGGTTCTGGTTTGCCCTATGAGTTCCGCCCTCCTCCACCGCTATTTATAGCGTTGCTCACCGTGAGACCACACCCCTATACGACGTCTGTTGATGACAAAACGCGTTGGGTGGCGCTCACGGTGACGCACGCCGATTAAGGAGAGGAGACGGGTGGCCATCTTTCTGGCGGTTTTGGGAACACAGCACGGCACAGAGAGGAACACACGATTTCAGCTAAGATGAGTGGACACTGAAGGACTGCTTTGTCCAGCTGTGATTTGGGACTTTATACACAGGATTAGCGCCGCATTATTATCATAATGTAAAGCTATTGATTAGCATGTAAACCAGTAGTCTGGTAAATCAGAATTGGGCTGGGTAGGTGGACGTGGAACCTCTTAACGTGATGTGCAAGATACTTGCACATTATGACCAACTTACCATTTAGTATGCCCTCCTCCAGTGATGGCAGGTCTGTGCTCGCCCCCATTTTCTTCTCTTCTTCTTCTGGCCCAGCTTTTTATTTTTTTTGCCTTTGGAAGGCCTGTGATTACATAACTCCCAAGCATGTGTACTTAAGTGTCATTATCCCAACAACTAGTCTTTTCTCATTATCATTATCTTACAGTTGCAAAGAGTTTTTTGGCAGAAAAGGTATACAAAGTCTCTTCTATCAAAAATCTCTACCCCCTTGCAAATTTTTCCCCCACTTCAGTTTTGCTTTAAAGCAAACCACAGGAATAGCTATTTGGGCAGAGACAACAAATCACCCAGAGGTAAGTTCAGCAGGGGGGTGGGGAGGGTGTACAATGTAAGTTAGCCTTTTAATTTTTTGTGAAAAAGACAAACGTATACTTTAACAGCTTAGCGACCACCCCACGTACATCTATAGTGACAGGGCGGCCGCTGGGTACAGGATCACATATCTGGTAGGTGATCAGCGATTCCGGGTAAGGAAAGCACCCCCCGCCCCAGCTGTGTTGTGATTTGTTACAGCACAGGCCAATGATTGATCACTGGGACCCACTGATTGGCTCCGTCGTTAATGGAAGACAGCTCTGTGTTGTAAACAACACAGAGCTCTGTACACTGACAGGTGACCTTGCTGTTTTTTATTCCTGCAAAGCAGGGAAAAAAACAAGATCCCTTAGTAAAAGCACCACATATAACATGCATTACACATTGTTAGGCACACAGATAACCCTTTGATTGCCTCTACATGTTAGCCCCTTCCCAGCCAATGGTATTAGTACAGTGACAGTGTATAGTATTAGGACTGATCACAATATTAGTGTCACTATTGATGTCAGTTAGTCAGTTAGTGTACCCCCAAGCCAGCATCAGTTAGTGTCAGATTGTATGTTGATATCCACAGTGGTGAAGAGTTTGCATATATATAAGAACAGTTGTGTTATTTTCTTGATCTCCAAATGCATCTGTCCCCCACCGTGTCCCCCAAACGGTGGGGGACAGATGCAGTATCGGACCGATGCTGCATCCACCTATGTAAGTATGATAGGAAAAAAAAAACTCCATACTCTTTTAATATATTCATTTGATGTATATTTGGCACTGTTTATGAATTTTATGATATACTGTATGGTATTTATGAATAATTTAGATATAGTAGCACAACACAGTTTGTTGGTTAACATTTCATATTAAGTGTCAGATTGCCCATCACACTATCACAGTCCCACTATAAGTTGCTGATCACCGACATTACTAGTTTAAAAAAAAAAAAATCTGTATATATACCATAGTTTGTAGACGCTCTAACTTTTATGCAAACCAAGTAATATACACTTATTGAGATTTTTTTTTTTTTTTTTTTTTTTTACCAAAGTCATACAGCAGAATACATTTGGCCTAAATTCATGATGAAATCTGATTTTTGAAATTTTTATGGGATATGTTTTTATAGCAGAAAGCAAAAAATATTGTTTTTTTTTTTCAAAATTTTCAATCTTTTTTCGTTCATATAATTAAAAATCAAAAAACCCAGTGGTAAGCAAATGTTATCAAAAGAAAGCCCTATCTGTGTGAAATAAATTATAAAAAATAATCTTTGCATACAATGTAGAGTAATGAAAAGCAAAAAATTGAGTGGTCCTGAAGGGGGTAAAACTTTCCGGAGGGCAAGTAGTTTAAGCTTACTTTGAGACTTAATTATCACTGGTCACAATCCACCCTTTCTCAGTCTACAGCAACCTTACTTACATATTTTTACAATACCTTGTTCCAGGTCTGTTTACAAGTGGGTGTTAAGGAGACTAGCTGATCCAGGAACAGATAGAAGATAGGGGTGACCAGTCTGTTGTACAGGAATCTATAGGACTCCTACAGTCTTATCATTTATAGTAATGGAGGAGAATACAGGAAAACAAAATAGGTGAACTCTTTACTGCAATTGGTTGGATTTTGATTTCTTAGTTATTAATGTCTTTACAAACAACCACAACTGAAAAAAAAAAAAACATTGTGTACAGGAGTTCTAAAAATAAGGCACTTATTTTTTTACTATAGTTGTGAAATCGCCAAGTCCTGATTCCCTCTTGAACATAAGCATGTTTACGTCATTTTTACTTTTTGTATGCATTTTTTTATTGCTTGAGTGTTTTTGTTGTAGTCACTAGAACGTTACTTATTAGGAGGAGGAAATAGTTGTTAGGCGCAAAAATCACACATTTTTCAGGCACTCCGATTGAAGTTTATTGGGGCCATAAGTGCACGATCATATCTCAAAGAGGCTTCTTTATTTTTGATGAGCAAGAGCACATTGCTTAGATGTAAGTGGGCACAATAGGATGGAAATCTAATGTTGGTTGTGGAAGCACTTCTGGAAACGTGCTTTAAATCACTTAGGTGTGAATGGGGGATAAAATTACTAAAGTAGTGAATTGATCTTCAGTGTCATGGTGTACAAATGTTCTTATTAAGGCCAAATGAACACATTCAAAGCTGAACTCTGGGAAAATGAAAAAGCCTTCCTTGAAGGGAGCGTGCCCTCCACACTGCAAGGGTTAAATGCTTGTTGATGTCTAGGGGGACCAGTAAAACCACTTTTACTTACTTACTTAGTCTTCCTTCCTACTCTAATGGTGGCCATACATGCTTCAATAAAACTGAACGATCATCAATGTCCGATTCAACGAAACAATCAAATTGGACATCAAAGAACGAGACAAAAATCTTGTCACCAGTCCTCAGGAAGCATGTGCTGGAACTGGAAAAGGGCAACAAAGCTAATAAGGGAGCTGGGGGACCTCAGTTATGAGGAAGGACTACAAACATTAAATGTATTCTCCCTGAAGAAGAGATGTTTAAGAGGGGATATGATTGTAATATACAAATATCTAAATAGTGAGTTTAAGATAGGGAGAAACTATAAAGTCTCAGGTCTCTTAAGAAGACACGTGGACACTTAATGAAGTTGGATGAGAAGGGGTTTAATCTTAAATGGAGTAAGGGGTTCTTTGCTGTTAGAGTAGTAAGGATGCGGAACTCTCTTCTACAGTTGTTGGTGTTAATAATTTCAAAAAACCTTTATGGCCATCTTAGTGAATGCAATATACAGGGATATGGGAAATGTTAGTGACATAAACACACACCTACAAAGGTTGAACCAGATGGACTAGTATCTTTATTTAACCTTATCAACTGCTTTAAAAATGGAATGCCTGAGCGATAAGCAACAGATCATTGTTTTAATAAACCCATTCCGATCAGTTGTGGTAGAAAAAAATTGATTGTTATGGGTTAGTAGATGACGGTTTTAAGAGCCCTTATGATTACTTATGATCAACTTACATGTAAATAAACATATCCCATATGGAGTGAGAAATGGACCCTGTACAATCAAGTTTTATTGCACGTCTTATTGGCCACCATTACGCCAGTCCATACAGCCATGTTTCCTTTGCTCTTGGGTGATCAGATGCCCTCTGATGCCACCAACTACAATGCAGAGTCTATAGCATAAGGGGAGAATCGACCAACATGGAGGTTTGCCAGGGAATGGTTTTCCATCCCCTAAACCAGGGGTCTCCAAACAGCCTTAACAAAGAGCCAGTTTACTGTCCTTCAGACCTCGGGGGTTGTTGGACTGTGCTCTAGCATCATTGGGAGTAGAAAATATCTCAGGCTTGATGTTCAGTGGAAGTAAAATAATTACATAATGTCTGTGGTTAGTAGGAGGAGAAATAGTGCTCCATTGTTGGTGTCAGTGGGAGGAATGGTGCCCTACTGGTGCTATCAGTGGAAGGAATAGTGCCCCACCATTGATGTCAGTGGAAGGAATGGTGCCTCATTATTGTTGTCAGTGGGAGGAATGGTGCTCCATTGTTGGTGTCAGTGGAAGGAATAGTACCTCATATCAGTGGAAGGAATGGTGCCTCACTGTTGGTATCAGTGGGAGGAATGGTGCCCCACAGGTGATATCAGTGGAAGGAATAGTGCCTCACCATTGAAGTCAGTGGAAGGAATGGTGCCTCATTGTTGGTGTTATTGGGAGGAATGGTGCCCCATTGTTGGTGTCAGTGGGAGGAATGGTGTCTCATATCAGTGGAAGGAATGGTACCTCTGTTAGTGTCAGTGGGAGGAATGGTTCTCTGTTGTTGGTGTCAGTGGAAGGAATAGTACCTCATTATTGGCATCAGTGAGAGGAATGGTGACCCACTGGTGCTATCAGTGGAAACTAATAGTGCCCCACCATTGATGTCAGTGGAAGGAATGGTGCCTCATTGTTGGTGTCATTGGGAGGAATAGTGCCCCATTGTTGGTGTCAGTGGAAGGAATAGTGCCTCATTGTTGGTGTCATTGGGAGGAAAGGTGCCCCATCGTTGGTCAGTGGAAGGAATAGTGTCTCATATCAGCAGACGGAATGGTGCCTCATTGTTGGCGTCAGTGGTAAAAATGGTGCCCCGTTGGTGCTGTCAGTAGAAGGTAACAGTACCCCACCACCAGTATCAGTGGAAGGAATAGTGCCTCATTGTTGGTGTCATTGGGAGGAAAGGTGCCCCATTGTTGGTGTCAGTGGAAGGAATAGTATCTCATATCAGCAGACGGAATGGTGCCTCATTGTTGGCGTCAGTGGTAAAAATGGTGCCCCATTGGTGCTGTCAGTAGAAGGTAACAGTACCCCACCACCAGTATCAGTGGAAGGAATAGTGCCTCATTGTTGGTGTCATTGGGAGGAAAGGTGCCCCATTGTTGGTGTCAATGGAAGGAATAGTGTCTCATATCAGCAGACGGAATGGTGCTTCATTGTTGGCGTCAGTGGTAAAAATGGTGCCCCGTTGGTGCTGTCAGTAGAAGGTAACAGTACCCCACCACCAGTATCAGTGGAAGAAATGGTGTCTCATCATTGGTGTCAGTAGGAGGAATGATATCCAATTGTTGGTGTCAATAAAAGGGACAGTGCCTCATATTAGTGGAAGGAATGGTCCCTTATTGTTGGTGTCATTGGAGAGTAATAGTATCCACTATTGGTATCAGTGGAAAAAATGGTGCCTCAACATTGGTTTTAGTATGAGGAATGGTGCCCCGTTGTTGGTGTCAGGGAAGGAATAGTGCCTTATATCAGTGGAAGGAATGGTGCTTCATCATTGGTGTCAGTGTGAGGAATGGTGCCCCATTGTTGGTGTCAGTGGAAGTAATAGTGCATCATATCAGTGGAAGGAATGGTGCCCCGTTGTTGGTGTCAGGGAAGGAATAGTACCTTATATCAGTGGAAGGAATGGTGCTTCATCATTGGTGTCAGTGGGAAGAATGGTGCCCCATTGTTGGTGTCAGTGGAAGTAATAGTGCCCCATATCAGTGGAAGGAATAGTGCCCCGTTGTTGGTGTCAGGGAAGGAATAGTACCTTATATCAGTGGAAGGAATGGTGCTTCATCATTGGTGTCAGTGTGAGGAATGGTGCCCCATTGTTGGTGTCAGTGGAAGTAATATCAGTGGAAGGAATGGTGCCAGCGGGAGTAAAAGTGCCCCGTATCGGTGAGAGGAATAGTGCGGCAGGTTAAAGGCAAGCAAATGGCCGTATCTGCCCCGTGGACTGCAGCTTGGAGAGCACTGCCCTAGACCTAGACTAGCTTTGACCCCTTCCCCTTTTGAGAGCAGCCCACTACAAGGGAGGGTTTTTACTCCCCACCCAAGCCATGGCCATCAAAGTCTCTACCAGTTGGGTTGAGTGATTTGAGGCCATTGTTCACATAATAAGATGGGACTATTGAAGTTGAGATGACTCCAGAGGAGGCTTTGTGGGTTGATCACCTAGCCAGGAGCTGTCCTGGTGCTAGCTGAGTGTTTGGGGTAAGTTTGGCGATGGGGTTGGTCTCCCTGTATGTGTGTGAGTCACGTCCTGGAACTTTCCATGTGCCCAGTGGGGTTGGCTAAGTAACCAACGAGCATGCAGGCACCCCGGCGTTGTTGGAAGGGGGGGCGGTCGGTGTCAGTTGCTGAGAGAGAGGGGGGGAATTGGAGGGACAATGGGAGGGGGGTAGGAGGAGGGGAGTAAACGAGCGACCTAGCGACTCCGAAGAAGCGAGAGAGAGAGAGAGAGGAAGGAGAGAGGGAGGGGTGTAATAATGGAGGTGGGCGGTTCGGTGCTTGGTGCTGAAGGATACACTGAAGAAGAAGATCCCTGAGCTCGGAACGCGCTTTTCCACCCGCCCTCACCCCCCTCCCGATCTGCGCTCGATTGTGGATCCTGGGGATTGCCGGGGAGCCGCCGCCGCTGAGTGTATACACAGCCATCCCTCCTCACACACACATACACGGCACGGGCTCGGTGTACCCAGTGAGTGTGCCCGAGTGAGAGTGTGTGTGTGTGTATGTGAGAGAGAGAGGCGGCTGCGCAGCTCCTGTGCGCACACACACCAGCAGCACACTGGCATTTCACAGGAGGCCAGGCACACACAACTGAGAGAAAAGTAGTCTGCTCAGCCCGGCAACGGCTCCCAGACCCCCGGCCCCCTCCAGCATGGCTTCCGAAGAACTCTATGAGGTACAGTAACCCGGCCGGGCACGGACACCCCGCCAGGGGCGTTGGGGGAGGAGGGTGGGGAAACAAGTGACCCTTCCAGGCAGCTCTTCTTCCCCTTTTCTCTCTCTCCCCCCCTCCTCCCGGTAGTTGTGTACTCTTGTCCCTCCTTCCTCCTGCACCTTCATCTTCCTCCTCCTCTTCCTCGTCTACAGCACTCTGTAATAGCCCGTATGCTGCTCAGCACTCATCAGCAAGCAGTTTGCTGGACAGAAATCATGAGCAGAGCCAAGTGTTGGGCCGGCCTTCCTCCTCCTCCTCCTCTGCAGCCGTGATGAGGAAGATGAGGGGAGAGAGAGAGAACACAGCCAGCCCTGACACTCACTTGGCTTCGGAGAAAAGTGCTGTGGAGGGGAAAGGCAGGATGAGGAGAGACTTTTTACTAACTCCTCCGCCAACATATGGGTGCTGGAGCCGAGATTGGGAGGAAAAGTCATCTTTGTGAATGTGCTGAGGCAGCAAGGCACGTAGCGTGTGGAGGGAGGGAGAGAGGGCAGACACGTGTGATTGGGGATAGGTAAAGGGGGGGTCCCAACTATTGGCAAACTAATCACCTCATACTACTACTCCTTTCCAAATGTCTCTTCCCAGAACAAAAGTATCTAAAAATGTGTTTGGGAATGTATTCTACAAGAAAGTAGCAACATAAACAAATGAAACTTCTCTATTTGTATTTCTACCAATTTCTGAGATTTGCATGGTCAGCTGGGAAGACTGCACTTTTTTCTATGGCAGTTAAGACATGAAACTAGGTCTTGTCCCTGCCCCCAGACTGCTGATTGGGTGGTGAATGGAGAAGCAAGCTAACTGATGAGCTCATCTTCCTGCCACTCTGCTCTCTTCTACAGTAAAAGCTTGCATTGCGAGCATAATTCATCCCATAAACATGCTTGTAATCCGAAGCAAATTTCCACAAATGAATTAATGGAAACTCATGATTTTGTTCCACTAACAGCTTAAAGGGGTTGTAAAGTTGTTGTTTTTTTTTAATACAGTAAAACCTTGAATTGAGAGTCAAGCTAGGTACACACTATACAATTTTCTTTAGATTTACCAAAAACATATAATATGAGGTCAAACCTAAACACTTTCAATTTGTATGCAACCAGACCCTGGCCCTTGCACTACATAGTTGAAGGTAAAGCCCCGTACACACGTACCGATTGTCGGCCGTAAATATTCGGCCGCCGGCCGATTGTAGGCTTGTTAGTATGATGCTTCCGACGGCGCATTTTCGGCCGTGCAGACTTTAAAATATTTGTTGGCCGTCACCAGAACGGCCGATTGTTCGCCAGTCAGTACAGATTTCGGCCGACAGACAGCAGATTAGCAAGACTGGGCATGCTCAGAAAAGAAAAAAGACAAGGAAAGTAAACCAGCACATGACATCACTTCTGCAGTCGGCTGTTGTTGGCCGACAAAATTCGTGTGCAGTCTTTTGCAGTTTTCAACAGACAAGACAGCCCTGGACAAAAGACGGCCGATCGTTCGGCCGACGATCAGTACGTGTGTACGGGGCTTAAATCTAACAACAAAAGTTGTATAGTGTGTATCCAGCTTAAGGCTGGCTATACACTATACAATTGTCTTCTTCAATTTCCTTTAGATTTACCTTAAGCGCCCATTCAGACTGGCGCGACACGACTTGCTGGGGCGACCTGTGAAGCTGTGCACCGCGACCTCGGCGCGACTCGCAGGGACTTCATATAATTGAAGTCAATGCAAGTTGCCTCCAGGTCGCCCCAAAGTAGTACAGGACCCTTTTTCTAAGTCAGAGCGACTTGTGTCGCTCCTATTAGAACGGGTCCTGTACTATTCAATGGCGAGCGAGCGCGACTTGTCAGGCGACCAAGTTGCCTGACAAGTCGCGCTAGTGTGAATGGTCCCTCAACTATGTAGTGCAAGGAGATAAATAAATATTGCTAAATATAAAGTTGCGCTCAACCGAAAATACACTTATGCCTCGTTTCCACTGAGTGGTATGGTTCGGTTCGGAACGGTACACCTTGCGTTTCCACTGCCAATAGTACCCTTTCATGATAGGCGTGGTGTAGCAGGAAAGCTGTGATAGACGATTCTGTCAGCCAATCAAAGTTCTGCAGAGTGTAGCTCCACCCTGTTGGTACGGTACTAATGTGCTTGGTACCCCAACGAAAGGGTCCCAAAAAAGTGGTACGGTTCGGAATTAGGGTACCATTCACAATGGAAACGGCATAAATAGCATACCGAACCGTACCAGGAAGCTCAGTGGAAACGAGCCATAAGGTGAACCACAAAATTGTGATAAATATAAAGTGCATTTGTGAATAAATTGGAATAAGGTGCAAATACCAAAAGTGCAAATGCGATTGGATAAATATGTGACTTTGCAATCACCTAACAATCCACATAAATATATACAAGTGCAAATAAATAAATATATAATTGTGCAACCAAAAACAGTCCACAGTAGATCAGTAAAGGCCCGTACACACGTACCGATCGTCGTCATACAAACGTCGGCGGACGAGAGATCTGCCGATTGTACGCTTGTTAGTATGGTGCCTCCGACAGCTGTCTGCGCACATTCTGCGGACAAAAATCTTTCTTGCAAACATAAAAAATTTTGTATGCCGACACCAGAACGGACGATTGTTCGCCTGTCAGTACAGAAATCAGCCGACAGACCGCAGATTTGCAAGACTGGGCATGCTCAGAAAAGAAAAAACACAGGGAAAGTTAACCATTACATGACATCACTTCTGCAGTCAGCGGAAGTCGGCGGACAAAATTCTTGTGCTGTCTTTGCACTTTTCAACAGACATCGACATCCCGGGGAGAAAAGACGAACGTTTGTATGACGACGATCGGTACGTGTGTACGGGGCTTTAGTCTATGTAGTGCAAGGGCCTTCTTGATTGCATACAAATTGAAAGTATTTAGGTATGACCTCATATTATGTGGTTTTGGTAAATCTAAAGGAAAATTGATCAAGAAAATTGTATAATGTATGGCCAGCCTAACTTGGTTTGAGAGCGTTTTTACAAAACAAGCACATTTTTTTTAATATAAGTTTTGACTTGATAAACAAGCAATGTCTTGATATACAAATAGCGTCACGTCACAACTGAGTATAAAAGAGAAGAGAGACGCCTCTAAGCCTTTCAGCTCATAAAGTCTCAAAATGCCCAACAAGCAAAATCCTATTCATTTCAATGTCCCCTGTTCACATATGAGCGTTTTGTCGTCTGAAGCAAAACACCTGAAGCTCCAAAAAGTACATGAGCTTCTTTTTTGGCAGATTACAAGCGTTTTTGCTAGATGTCAATGCCTGCCTCCAAACACCTGCAAAGAACACCTGAAAAAAGCCCAAAAAACCACCTGAAAACGATACGCTCGGGTGTGAATAGAGACTAATGGGCCATGCACACTATAAGATTTTCTGAAGACTTTTTCCTTTAGATTTACCAAAACCATATAATATGAGGTCAAACCTAAACACTTTCAATTTGTATGCAATCTGGCAGGCCCCTGCACTACATAGAAAAGGTAAATCTGAAGGAAATCCAACCACAAAAGTTTGATAGTGTGTATCCAGCTTAAGGCCCTGTTCACACCTGAGCGTTTTTCAGCTTGTAAAACGCTCATCTCTAAAGTCTCAAAAAGCCCAACAAGCTAAATCCTATTAATTTCAATGGCCCCTGTTTACATATGAGCGTTTTGTCGCTTGAAGCAAAACGCCTGAAGCTCAAAGTACACAAGCTTTGTTTTTGCAGATTACAAGCGTTTTTGTTAGATGCCAATGCCTGCCTCCAAACACCTGAAAAAAACGCCCAAAAAACGTCAGAAAAAAGCCCAAAAAACCCACCTGAAATCAATACGCTCAGGTGTGAATGGAGCCTTAGTGTAGCAATGTGGTTAAATTTATTGAAGGTACAACATTTAGCAACTCACATAGTTGATTAAAACAGGCACATCTAAGTATACAGGAATCCGGGGGAAAAAGCTGTCCACATAGACCATTCTCCGTACCGCCATCAACGTCATCCCTTCCACGCTGCTCTCCATGAGCGCTTAAAGCCTCGCTTTCAGATCGCACTACTGTAGTGTAGTCTTCCCGGTTAAGACTGCAGACTGACAGCGGTGCGAGCCAGCGGTGCGGAGGATGGTCTATTTTGACAGCTTTACCCCGGATGCCTCTCTTAATCATCAACCATGTGAGTTGCTAAATGTTGAATCTTCATTAAATGTAACTTAGAGCGCCTCTCTTCTCTTTTATACTCAGTAGCTCCTGCTGGATTTTTCTTCGAAACCCTTTGTGGATGGACATTTTATGGTTACACAACCTATCACATTGCTATAATCTTTTATTATGGACTATAAACTTCTGAATAAATGGTTGTGGAAGAAATCATCTGAGTTTCCATTATTTTTTTTATGGGGAAATTTGCTTTGAAATAGGAGTGCTTTGATTACAAGCATGTTTCCAGAACAAATTCTGCTCGCAAATCCAAGGTTTTATTGTATTGCATTCTATGCATTAGGATAAAATGCCTTCATCAATGCGACTCAGCAGGGTGTGATTTTGGAAAAAGTTCCTCTACTACTTTGGTGTGATTAAAGTGAAAATTTCGCCTCATAGAATATACAAACCTTATTAAAGTTTCATCCAAGTAGCACTACGTGATCGCACTGAAAGTAAGATCAAAGTCGTATCAGAGCAGTGTGAACCTTGCCAAAAGGAGAAGTAGGGACTTATAAAAGAAGACCACGCCTGTCTGATGCTGCAGCTGTCCCTAAAGCTGGATACACACTATCCAACTTTTGTGGTTAGTATTCCTTCAGATTTACCTTTTCAATGTAGTGCAAGGGCCTGCCAGATTGCATACAAATTGAAAGTGTTTAGGTTTGACCTCATATATTATATGGCTTTTGTAAGTCTTAAGGGCCATACACACTATCAGATTATCTGAAGACTTTTTCCTTCAGATTTACCTTTTCTATGTAGTGCAAGGGCCTGCCGGATTGCATACACATTTAAAGTGTTTAGATCTGGCCTCATATTATATGGTTTTGGTAAGTTTGAAGGAAAAAGTCTTCAGATAATCTGATAGTGTGTATGGCCCTTAAAGGAAAAAGTCTTCAGAAAATCTTATAGTGTGTATGGCCCATTAGCCTGAGAACTGAGTGACCACATGACTGCTGATTGCTCAGTTCTCAGTCTGTCAGTCACCGCGACCTGCTCTGCCCCTCCAGCGCTCACTGGCGCTCCGAGCAGGGGAGGGGATGGGAGTGCCTGGCTCTGGCTCTCAGCCACACGCTGTAAGGTTGAGGTAGCTGCAGACTAGGCATCTGGGTTTATCCCAACAATATGGTCGGGATCCTACTGTGACCCAGAAGAGAAATATGGTCAAAAAAACTTGAATACTTCTGCAATAACTTCCAGCGTATGACACAGTTGCCAGCACATGACAAGCTTGTTTCAAACTGCAAAGAATTTTTGTTATTGCATGATCACATGGACAGAGTTTTTGTGCTGACAAACCTATCTTATCCATCCCTTTTGATATTTATGGTGGGTTTATCAGCAGCCAGTAGTGGGAGCATTAATTTGTAGAGGGCTGTGATGGCAGTGATCTCTAGCAGTCTCCTGTAACAAATCCCCACTCTTTAACATTTTCCTGCAGTATATCTCCAGCCTTCAGCGACACTTGTAGCATGGCACCAGTCTCTGATCATCCAGTGTGTCTTTAACAATCCCAATAATAGCACTATATATATTGAATATTTTGTGCCGCCTCCCTATGGATATTTGAGGCCCTTTATGTCTAGAAAGTTGACCACCACTGGTGAACTCTATGGTAAAGTTGACTGCAAAAGGGGTCTGATGCAAAGGTAAAGGGTTATTTCACCTTTACCATAAAACTGCCTATGCAGGTAGGTGTTGCCTGTTGATAAAAACAAACTGTAACTTTGGGCTTTAGGTGTAGTCCATTAAGGCAGTGGTCCTCAACCCTGGTCCTCAGGGCACACTAACAGGCCAGGTTTGCAAGATAACTGAAATACATCCCAGGTGATATAATTTGCTGCTCAGTGATTGCAGTACTCTAGTCTGCATCTCCCCAAGGTAATACTTAAAATCTGGCCTGTTACTTGGCCCTGAGGACCGGAGGTAAGGACCACTGCATTAAGGTATCTTATGAAGCCCGGCTAAAACCTTGCTATAGGTATAGGCCGTTTATACATCTCCTGAAGCCTGGTCGAAAGACTACCAGAGATGGCATCATCCTATCCTACTTTGTTGCGAAGAAACTCCCAGCTGATTCAAACCTCCTTGCATGCGCTCTCTCCTCTTGATGTTACAACCGAGGAGATAGTGGACCACACGAGTAGGGATTTGAGAACTTGCTTCTGTGATGGTGAGCAGTAATGGCTGGGAATGTCTTGGCAACATCCTAGCAACAAGGCAGGACAGGAAGATGCCATATCTGAGTATTTCAGCCAGGCTTCAGAAGATATGCAATGACGACCTACATTTGTAGCAAGGGCATAATT
Organism: Pelophylax lessonae; assembly: GCF_965119305.1. Taxonomy (NCBI): domain Eukaryota; kingdom Metazoa; phylum Chordata; class Amphibia; order Anura; family Ranidae; genus Pelophylax; species Pelophylax lessonae. The sequence goes on from NC_138772.1 coordinate 323,933,481, forward strand.
CAACTTTGGTCAAAGTTGCACAGTTTGTTTTTATCTATAGGTGCCCCTTACTACTTATTGCAAAGGCAGTTTTATGGTAAAAGTGAACTAACCCTTTGAATTCAGGTACTTACAATACTTAAAAAAAAAAAAAAAAAATCATAATAAACGTACCTGCAAGAAATGTCTTTTGGCATCATAGAGCTCAGCTTTAAAGATAGTAAAGAGGGAATATAGGCTGGAATACCCTCTCTATTTTTAGCACCGCAGCGAACTAGGGTCCTAAATTTAGGTAAGGAGGTCTAATTTAGAAGAAAATGTTTATGACTGTTGGGATAATGACCCGCATTAACAGTACTAAGTGAATTGTTGAAAGTATTGCTAAATTAAACGTCTGTGCCATATCCATTATTTTGTTTTTTAATTTGCTTTTGATTAGGCACCCGAAAGATCTATTTGTTTAATATTTGTCTATGTACTACTAATTGGATATTCTGGGAGCAACCTGTTGACTGTCATTCCCAGCACCCACTTATTAAGTGTATTGGATCATGAATCGCCAAGAATTCAAGTAATTCAATGAGGATCAAAATGCTTTGTTGTTGGTGTTTTTTAGTCATTTCCCTGCATGGTTGGTTGTACTTCAATTTGTGATTGTGGTTTAAAGGCACCATTATAATCCATTGGATTGTTTTGGTAACTCTGCTTGTTGGAAGTTAACAAATTATGCATTTGAAACTGAAATTACGTTTTAATGTTTGTACAGCAACAAAGTCTACCCCCACCCCATCTTCAGAATCACTATTTTGCATCTGGGTATAGCTGTTGTGTTTTAGTTTTTGCTGGTAAATTGATGGTGTGGGAATGCCAGTTATTTAGTTCTGTAGATGTGAAGAACAAGTATCCTCAAGCCTATGCTTTCGGCCTAGCAAGCCTTGTTAATATATAAACTCTGCATATTGTACGGCAGAGTTGAGTGTTGTGTGCTTGAGCTATATAGACACTGAAAATATGCATGTTTTCATCATTTCCCAGGTTTGCAGAACTTGCTTCATACATTATTTCAATAGTAATTCATGAAGTATGACTAGGAAACACTGTGTTATGTTGTATTGCTGTTTTCTTGAAAAATGTTTTTGTCTTCCAAATTCCACCTGTGGTTGAAATCCTGACCGAGCTACATTAGAAAGTAGACCTTTTTAGGGAATAATGGCTTTTTTTTTAATTTGTTAAATTGATAAGACAATTGAGTAGCCACAAAACTAGTTTCTTTATATTAGGTAGCAATATGAATATAAAATGAAGGAACAAACCATTTGCTTCCATTTGAACGTGGCTTTCAACCCTTTTCCGAGAGGAACATATAGGAATAGTCCTATTTTCTAATAGACATTAGCCACCATCACATTAGAAGTAGAATGTGATAAATGTGAAAAAAGTGAAAATGATAATAAGGTAACTCATTGTTTGCACCTTGTATTTCTACTTCAAATAATTAAGTACAATTTGAGGTTGCTACCAATGCTGTTTGAATTTGTAGTAAGTTAGCATTAAAGGCGATCATTATTAATTTAGGCTTGTACTCCCAAATTTCTTCTAAATCTGTGATTACATTTTTTTTATTCAGTTTATTCAATTCAAAACAGTTTTGTATCATAGTTTACTGTTTCACTCCTATTTAAAAGGCTCAAATTTTTTCAGAAATCCTTAACTGATCTTCATCTACTTTACCCATTTAACTTTTTGCCATTGAACTTGTGATTTTACCTTACTGATGTACGCAGCTTTTGGGTTGATGCAGTGCGATACCCTAAGCGTTTCATCTCCGTACACCCTTTTCTCGTTTTGCAGTTCAAATACAGTATATCAAAACAAGCCAGCACGTGATGGTTATCTTCCTTTGGGCTCTTTCACACGGGCGTTCCGTATGTCCGTTTTTCATCCCATCCGTTTGCGGAGGAAAAACGGACATAATGTATCTCTATGTAAATACGGATGTCATCGGATGATCATCCTCTGACATCCGTTTTTTTGTCAGTTCAGTTCAGTTTTTTTGAACGGAGAAGAACCCTATTTTTTCTTCCTTTCAAAAACGGAACGGAAGCAAAAACGGATGTCAGTGGTGTCATCCGCTGACATCCATATTTACATAGACATGCATTATGTCAGTTTTTCATCCGCAAACGGATGGGATGAAAAACGGACATACGGACCGGATGACACAAGTGTCATCCGTGTCCGTTACAGAAAAAAAAAAAGGACCTGATCGGGCAAAAAAAAAGGAACGCCCGTGTGAAAGAGCCCTTTCTTTTGTCTTCATGTTCTTAAAAGGGTAGATCCCTATATCAGGGGTGGAGATATACAATCTTAACTTCTAAACTTTTTTTTTTTAAGGCTTTTTAAAAATGTCACTTATGCAGACAGCTGGTTTAAATTCTAAATGGGACATTGATTTATTTACAAATGTTTACATTTCATAGAATGTTTTTTTTTTTTTTTTTTTCTGTTGCAAAACTACATGTTTTTAACAATGAGAATTGCATACCGAATTTTAGAAAATGAATTGTTAACGGAAAGGGATATATTGTATGTGTGTATGTAGGTGTGCTTGTTTAAATCCGGTAATCAGCGTATTGGATTTTGCGTATCTTGTGAGGTGCAAGGACATCTTTCACTGTACTGAACAACAGGAACAGGCCCTTTTGGTGGGCTGGTAGGAGGTGCTCCTATTATTTTGTTTACTGTGATTGGCTGTGTGGTTATGAGGTAGTCTGGAGCCCATCTTACTGGCTCCAGATTGTTTGTTTGAAGTTGTTTGTGAGCTGTCAGTGACAGCTCAGTCATAGTCTGGGGTCACTGATTGATTGATCAAACCCTAGAAAAACCCAGCGACGCATATATGCAGGAGATAGTTAAGACCCACTCACTCTGCTGCCACTTATTTGTGAGATGCTGTTGTAAAGGGGTTAAAACATGAGGTGAGCTGAATATTTCAATTAGTACTTGGCTGTTCAGCTTCCTCTGTAAATTGGGCCTTCAAGACTTCAGGTTAAACTTTTTTTCATGCATGTGCAATGATATGAGTACATTGACAGGCATGGAAGTGGGCTCTTCAACTGATAACTTAATTTCTCCTGCAGCAAACATTGGCTGGAGAATACATAATTTCATACTATTCTCCTTGATAAAGATGGAAAAAGAGCTGAAGCATATAGTCGCAAATTTGTGACATTGGCAGTACATGTTATGATCTGCCATTCAAGCTTCACATTTAGCCAATACAGAGCAAGGGTAAGAAATCAAAATGATAAATTTACTTAGTTTTACAGATATTATTTAGAGAAATATTGGGGAAGGATCTTCTTGGTCAGGGTTTAAAGTATCTTCCTTGGAAGTCGTTAAGAATACATGCAGGCCAAATTTTTCATCCCTAATTACTAAGGCAGCCCATTATTAGCAATTTTATTTTTGTTCAACTAGTTGAATGAAAAAGATTACCAAATTTTCCCCCATCCATGCACTCGGTGGGGATGGGGGGTTTCTTCCTGCTGAGCTATCGTATTCTGACAGCAGGGGGGTTTTTCCACCATTGGAATACACTGATTTGGCGGCACTGATTGAACAGGGGAAAAAAAACAACAGAGTGTTTGTACAGAAGTTAAACGGTAGATTGATTTCTTTACAACCAGCCTGCCCATACAGTGAAGGGGAAAAAGTATTTGATCCCCTGCTGATTTTGTTTGCTCATTGACAAAGAAATGATCAGTCTATAATTTTAATGGTATTTATATTTTAACGGAAGGGGGAGGAGAGTGTGACGTCACCCGCAGTCCCTGTCGGCAGAACGTGGCTCTGCATTCAGCTGTACACGAACTGTTCTTTTTTACACAAACTGAATACTACTAACCAAGTAAGAGGCTGTCTTTTATTACAATAAACATATGTGTTTAAACGTAATACACTATGATCTGCCCTTTATTCTTTACGGGGGAATACTGTGATTTGCACCTGAGACAAAGGGATATCCTTTATGGTTGATGACCCGGTCGGGAGCTATTGCTGTGCTGAGAGCTGATTGAGGCTGTTTGTTCACAGCCTTCAGGTGAGAGGCTAGTACTACTGGTGAAGGATTGCACTGATTGTGAGCACCTTAACATATGGAGCACTGAGCACTTTCACTTGGATTCTTATCTTGGACTTTTTTCCCCCCCGTGTTATCTATTTATATTTATTGATTGTGCCTTTTTAAGGACTTATACATTCATTGATTACTTTTTATTTTTAACCATTTTAGCGCTGCACTTTTTTCTATTGTCTTATGATTGGGGTTTTATATATTTTACCTTGGTGTCAGCTGCTTTGATATTTGTATCTTTTACTTGCTTGCGCTGATATTATTTGTTGCATATATTTTAACAGTGACAGACAGAATAACAACAAAAATATACAGAAAAACACATTTTAAAAAAGTTATAAATTGATTTGCATTTTACTGAGTGAAATAAATATTTGATCCCCTATCAATCAGCAAGATTTCTGGCTCCCAGGTCTCTTCTATACAGGTAAAGAGCTAAGATAAGGAGCACTCTCTCTCTTAACCACTTAAGCCCCGGAGGATTTGGCTGCTAAAGGACCAGGGGTCTTTTTGCGATTTTTTACTGCGTGACTTTAACGGACAATTGCGCGGTCGTGCGACGCTGTACCTAAACGAATTTGACGTCCTTTTTTTCCCACAAACAGAGCTTTCTTTTGGTGGTATTTGATCACCTGTGCGATTTTTTTGATCACGCGCTATAAACAAAAAAAGAGCGTAAATTTTGCAAAAATAACAATATTTTTCACATTTTTTTATATGAAATTCCCCAAAAAAAAAAGTAAAAATCAAAATTTTTTAACATTTTTCGGCCAATTTGTTTTATGCTACCTATGTTTGGTAAAAAAAATCGCAAAAAGCGTATTTTGATTGGTTTGCGCAAAAGTTATCGCATTTACTAACAAAGAGAAAGATTTTTGTCATTTTTGGTGTTTTTTTTTTTTAACGCGTAATGGCGGCGATCTGCGATTTTTTTTTTTTTTTTTCGGTACTGCGACATTGCGGCGGACAGATCGGACCCTTGACTGACATTTTTGACACTTTTGGGGTTACCAGTGACATTACTGCAGTAATCAGTGCTATACATATGCACTGTTACTGCAAAAATGACACTGGCAGGGAAGGGGTTAACTTTATTGGACAGGGAGGGGTTAAGTGTGTCCTAGGGGCGTGCTTTCTACTGTGTAGGGACATTCCTATTGGTGTAAAAGCAAAGATCAACCGTTCTACATAGTAGAACGGTCAGATCTTTACTTTTACACAGGGAGAACTGACAGGCAGCTTGTTTACACAAGCTGCTCTGTCTTTCTCCCTTCACAGGAGCGATCGCAGTGTGACTGGCGGACATCGAGTCCGCCGGTCACACGCACTGACTTGCCTGTGAACGAGCCGCGGCGGGCGCGCGCCTCGGCGGGCGCGCGCCCGCCCGCGATAGGCTCGCAAGTCAGTGACAGGCGAGTGACGTACCGATACGTCACTCTGCCTGGCCGGGGCTGACCGCCGCAGTATATAGTCGTGCGGCGGTCGGCAACCGGTTAAAGGGAGTTCTCCTAATCTCAGCTTGTTACCTGTATAAAAGACACCTGTCCACAGAAGCAATCATCTTTAAACCTCAGGAGAGACAGGCCACATTTTTGCTCACTGATACTGGGCTGTAAGCACCGGAAGCCCCCACTCCTACAGGCGTAACTTCTCTATCGGTACCTCCAAGGGGAATTAAGTGACTGTATTCTACGAATATAATTTTCATTCACTCAATCTGCTTGACCGGAACAAGGTGAATGAAGAGGATGTGATTTCAATAAGCCATCCAGCTGACCAGAGTGATAACATTGAGCGTTGCCTGCCTGATCCACAAAAGTTAAGGCAACATTTTCTGGTGAGTGGCCTCACTATTGGGAGTGTGAGCACATATTGGTGGTGGATTTGAAGGTGCTCCAATTCTATATCTACACTGGGATACCTGGGTTCTCTATTATTATACAAGTTCATGGACTCCTCTAATGTTGAAAATAATGGACTTTTCTTTTTATGGATTTTTTCCTTTTTTCTTTTTTACATGGACAGAATTATCCATATGCGCTTGTTTTTAAGTTTATTTTTATTTTTGAGCGCTACTGAATTATTTTAGTGTGTATTTGGGCATACCTGTGAGAGTTCACTTAATATAATCAATCATTCATATTTCAATCTCTCCACTATGGCCAAGACCAAAGAGCTGTCAAAGGATGTCAGGGACAAGATTGTAGACCTGCACAAGGCTGGAATGGGCTACAAGACAATAGCCAAGGAGCTTGATGAGAGGATGACAACAGTTTGTGCAATTATTCGCAAATGGAAGAAAAACAAAATAACTGTCAATCTCCCTCGGTCTGGGGCTCCATGCAAGATCTCACCTCGTGGAGTTTCAGTGATCATGAGAAATAGGAGGAATCAGCCCAGAACTACACGGGAGAATCTTGCCAATGATCTAAAGGCAGCTGGGACCATAGTCACCAAGAAAACAAGTGGTAACACACTACACCGTGAAGGACTAAAATCCTACAGCACCCGCATGGTCCCCCTTGCTCAAGAAAGTGCATGTACAGGCTCACCTGAGGTTTGCTAATGAACAACTGAATGATTCAGAGGAGAACTGGGTAAAAAGTGTTGTAGATGAGACCAAAATCGTGCTCTTTGGCATCAACTCCACTTGCCATGTTTGGAGAAGGAGGAATGCTGCCTATGATCCCAAGAACACCATCCCCACCGTCAAACATGGAGGTGGAAACCTTATGTTTTGGGGGTGTTTTTCTACTAAGGGGACAGGACAACCTCACCGCATCAAATGCAAGATGGACGGGGCCATGTACCATCAAATGTGAGAACCTCCTTCCTTCAGCCAGGGCATTGAAAATGGGTCGTAGATGAGTATTCCAGCATGACAATGACCCAAAACACACAGCCAAGGCAACAAAGGCTTGGCTCAAGAAGAAGCACGTTAAGGTTCTGGAATGGTCTAGCCAGTCTCCAGACCTCAATCCCATAGGAAATATGTGGAGGGAGCTGAAGGTTTGCGATACCAAATGTCAGCCTCAAACCTTAATGACTTGCGGAGGATCTGCAAAGAGGAGTGGGACAAAATCCCTCCTGAGATGTGTGCAAACCTGATGGCCAACTACAAAAAATGTCTGACCTCTGTGATTGCTAACAAACGTTTTGCCACCAAGTACTAAGTCATGTTTTGCGAAGGGATCAAATACTTATTTCACTCATTAAAATGCAAATCAATTTATATATAATATATATATATATCTATCAGTTTTTCTGGATATTTTTTGTTGTTCTGTCTCTTACTGTTAACATTTTTTCGACTGATTATTTCTTTGTCAGTGGGCAAACTTGCAAAATCAGCAGTGGATCAAATACTATTTTCTCTCACTATAAATGGATCACAATTTCGCCAGTCCCTGCTGAACTATCCAAATTTTGATCCATGTATGGCCAGCTTAAAGGGCTTACTTTGTATGGCAGGTTTAGGCTTCAGCCATTTAAAATGGGCTTCTTTATTTGTCATTACGTGTTCTTCTACAATGCACACACACACATACACACACTACTATCATCTGAGTTTTTCTGTTTGCTGGTCATCATATTTGTATACATGTGTGTTCTTTTCAGTTAGCTATTTTGAGCTTTACCCTTTATTAAAAAACAAAAACAAAAGTTTAATCTGTGAAATCCCTATAATGCCCCATTCACATATTTTGTTTGCATTGAAAAAAAGTCTTACTTTCTAAACTTGTTACTTTAACATGTGATTTCACTTATTGATGGTGTTTTAGATTCAGAAGATATCACTTTTAATTGAACAATTTAATTTGACATTTAACTATTGCAAGCCCCTATGTCTCATATATATATATATATATATATATATATATATATATATATATATATATATATATATATATATATATATATATATATATATATATATATATATATATATATATATATATATATATATATATATATATATATATATATATATATATAATTTTTTTTTTTTTTTTTGTCTTGAGTTATTTTCTAGCCAACTCCTAAAATGGCTCTTTCTGCTCTCCTCCTAAAAACTTGTTTTTGATGATGCTTTGATGCTTTTTTGAAGCTTTAGTGAAGCTCGGCAGATGTCATGTGTATTTGTTGATATCTCATAGCTGCGATACCTCCAAAACAAAGTGAAGCTAGAGCAGAATTAAAGCCTCTCAATAGCTGCAGATGCTTCAAGCAAGCTTTTCCATAGATATCTATGGAGGCTATAAAGCACCACTAAAACGATTTTTGAAGCAATGAAAAAGCAAGGTGTAAACAGGACTGTAAGCGAACCATTTTTTTTTTAGTGGCAGGTGCTTTGACTGGCATTTAGAGAGCTTAAAAAAAAGCCTATCCAAAGCCCTGTTTGAAGCCAGTGTAAACAAGCCCTAAAAGTGTAACTCTACTTTTGTGTGGAAAAGAAAATAGCAAATAGAAAAAAATTTATAGCATATACAATTGCAACACAAGTCATGTAAAATGTTATTTTGCCTTGTGTGATTGGCTTACTTATTTTTCTAAGAAGTCTGCACCAAGATAAAAATCAGTTTTTCGGCATCCCTGCCACTTTTTTTATACTTCTTAAGGGAAAGCAGGTCCATAGATATGCTGACCTGGCCACTTTCCTTATTAGAACCCTGCAAATGCAGCAGCTGAGTGATAATTATGCAATTGCCTCCATTCACATTCATTTTGCACATGGACACAGACAGACAAGCAACCAGCTATTCCTTCAGAATAAAAAAAATAGGAATCTGCAATAAAGTTTGTTAAAATCCTTGCAATGTACATAGATCACCCAGAGGGAAATGTTTTTTTTTCCTCAACAATGGTGGAGTTACTATTTAAGGCTAGACAGAGACTAGAAGTACATTCTGGAGCGTTATCTTTGTGAATTAACTTGTACATACAACCATCCATGTTATCGATTTTTGTAACGCAGCAGATCCATTCAATAATATCCATGTCACGTTCACAATTTTGTAGCAGCTACACAGTTGCCCTCAACGGTATGGTTTTCTAAGAAAAAAATGTATTGCGGTCATGGAAAGGTCTGCATTGTGTAGAGTGCTTGACTTTCGTTTAACGTTTGGAGCTAGTTTTAGAATTGATAGCTCCAGTAGCTACTCATGTTATCCAGTGTAGCTGCCGATGACCATGGCAATTTGTAGCTTCTTGAAGACGCCGAATTGCATAGGGACAGAACTTCCGGTCCAGGGCTCCTGTTTCAGTGACGTCAAATCCAGTTTGCCATGTCAGGTAATTGTAACGTACGCCGGCTTCCATTAATATACACAGAGCTAGTCATCTTGATACCAGAAAACAGGCACTTCTACACATAAGTGCATTTTATTATCTTTTATGGTGAATTGTTTTCAATAAATAGTCCACTATGGGAGATCTTTTGGTCTTTGTATGTTTTTGGGCTATGTGATAAGGAAGAAGCGTACCTTTCTAAACAATAGTGGATCCAATCTGGGGCACCTGATTGCTTGGAGAAAGGGATACATTGTCCTGGCATACAAAGAGGTCATACATATTTGGTGAGTGAGCATTCTACACAAACCTGAGGTGAAGAAGTTTTTCCTTTTTACTTTCTCACTTAAGTGGAGGACAAGAAGGTGTTCTGAGTTTATTACAGTTACGGTCTGTTGATTTGTTTGAAGGACACTGGGATTAAAGCCGTGAGGCTATATGGACGTTGTTTTGTACATGAAGTCTGGTGTATATTTTTATAAGCACTTGCACATATTTGATTTTGTCGAGTTCATATTTTATCTGTTCTAGAACTAGCGCCACTTTTTTTTTTTTTTGTATGGTAGTAGTGAGTGTGAGTGAGTTTTACAGTTAACAAGGGCATCACACATACACAGAAAGGTACATAAAAGGTTATATTTAGAAGCAGTTTTTTTCACAATTATTATAGCAATTTGTAGCTGCCTAGAGAAGTATTGTAGTCAGCTATAGTAACAAAACGTTTGCCAGTTTCAAATCACCTGAATAACAAATCTCTGCTACAAATTTGATATTGTGACATGGCTTTAACATTCTAAAATGTAGCAATTTTTTTTATCAAGTTCTAGGCTAATTTACAGTCCTGTGGTGCTTCATAAATTAGGAAGCACACATTCATGAATGAGCTTGCAATTTGCTATGGTTGTCAGTGTAAAGTTAATGACACCCCAAATGTGTGTTGCAAATGCAGTGTGTTTGCCCACACCTGATTGCATGGTACAAAAGTACCATGCAATGTAGTTGCCGTGTGTTTCCAAAAGTAGTGCATGCACAAATTTTTGGTGCGGTGCAATTTCAGGCCATTCAAAATGAATAGGGCTTAAATCGCACTGCACAGAACTGCACATGAACCGCAAAGGAACTGCACAGCGTTTCCAGTGTGCGAGGGCCATTTAGGTCTTTACTTTACGGTATGGTGGGGGGTTAGAGTCCTCATCAACACAGCTGACTTTAATTCTTCATGAGGCACTTAGTTTGTTACCGCTTTTCAATTGGAATCACTTGATAATCTAAAAATTGAACCCTGAATGAAAGCAAATAAGCTTAAATGGGATGATCCAGTCTATTTTTTACATTTAAAAATAAATTTAAAACATCTGGCATCACTTGACTTGCTTTACCTTATCTTGAAACTTATTGCATGAACTTATTAGCAATGGAAGAGTAGGGCATTGTCAGTAAATCATGCATTCTTTGTTCATTAAGGAACATGGAATTCAGAAACATTTGGGTTTTAATGCCTACAGATTTGGAGTTGGACACAAGCAAACAAAGTGATCTGCCTGGTATAATTCTGATTACTTTCAGCTTGCCTTTTTTTTTTACTAGTGTCCTATGTAGATGGAAGTCTTTTATTGAAAAAATGTTTACCATTTTACTAGCCATTTTTCCTTTTTTTTTTCCAAGATAAAAGTTTTGATTTGTTTGCTTGAGCTGGTGGTTTTTTTTTGTTTTGTTTTTTTACAGCTATCCAAATTGACTAACTTATCCTCAGCATTCGCTTTGGAGGCTATAGCTGTATCCTGCTGGACTGGACAGTTGCAGGACCTTCCCTTTTGACACTGGGATTTGCGTTGTGGTGCTTTCTAGATCTTTTATACAGTGTTAGTCATGACAAACTTTCCAGGTGCTGAGCTGTGGCACAGCCTGTGCTGTGATCCTCAATCTGATGTCTCACTTTGGGAAGAAGGCTGTGTGGCCCAAGCATTGGCAGCTACTGCGTTTTAAGAACAGCTGTGCCCCATTTATTATACCCTTTTTTATTAGTTTCCATGAAAAGGACTGTAACACTGAGGGACTGCATCACTAGGTGGAGTAGTGCCCTTGTGCAGCCATTTAGCATGAGGTTGCACCTTCCCACCACCACACACAGCACACATTAGTGAGTATCCAAGTTTTTACCTTGTATTTGAGCTAAGTTGCACCTGTTTGCGGTTCAATATGTCGGATCCCAAACACGAGGAACAGTCCCACTATATCCAGTCCCTCCAGCTTCCGATCCACTAACCATTCTGGAGTGGTCTGCAGTGTCTACTCTCAAGGGCCTGACACTGGCAGCCTATAACTTAGTCCCTTGCTCAAGTTCCTTCCTACCTCTGAGTCTTCCTTAGCTCTGGTGGGTGGCGCCCCCTCCTTGGTTTTAAATTGGGAGGTTTTAACTGCAGTTTTTGCATGATTTTTGGGCCAAATTGCAATTTTAATTGCTGACTGTGTCCGCAGAGAACATAATCATATCATATCCCAACACCTTCCCCTCTAGAATCATTATCTGACCTGCCTACACCTTAGTGGCCTGTATCTGAGAAGGGGTCTCAAAAATTCATGCTGGAGGCACCTGGGCTTAGAGAGACCATTCTAGCTTTTATTGATACTTTGCATGTCAACTTAAAGTAGCAGAACCTGTAGCTTTCACTACTCCTACCTTTTTAGGATCCCCTCTGACATCCTATAGGCAAACTGGGAAACTCCTGATAAACTCTTTACCTATCATTTCCTATCACCTATAATTTTGCAGTCTAATATTCATTTGATTAATCTTTTATTAAGAAGTAGGCTGATCCTACTGTTGATCCATCAGTGTCCTGTCATAATAAAGCACTGAGGATTCCTGTAGAAGGATGTGCCTGTTTTTAAGAATCCCATAGATGGAGGTTTGGAGATACTTTTCAGAACCTTTTCTTTGGTAGACCCGGCAGTGCAGCATGCCATGGTACAGACAAGAAATGGAACAAGTGGCGCAAGCTGTTAGCACTACATAAAAACGATAGTCCATATAATAGCACATCAAGGCTATGATAAAGTCTTAAGGTAAGAAAACGGGCGCCTCTGAGTTAAGACTGTAATTTAATATGGCAAACAAGTAATAAAAACTTACATCAAGGTAAGTATAAGCAAACAAGGTGGGTCCTTCCGGTGTCCATGTGGAGGCTGGGGCTTGGAGTCATCACTGTGGGTCTGTAATCATCTCCTCTTCCTGTCCAGCAGGAAGTGGGGGGTGTCACGGCAGTGAGATGGAGGCTTGGACAGCAGGGTGAAACCGCAGTGAGATGGAGGCTTGGGCCGCACGGTGGCCGTGATGCTCGTCCACATGCGTCTTCCGGCGTAATGACTGACGCGTTTCCGAGCATGCACACTGTGGTGGAAAACCAGTGTGCGCTCCTTTTTCAAAGTCTGACTTTGAGTTACCTTATTTTTTTTCATAAAATTTTATATTTTCTCAATCTAAACATTTGATGGTTTCTATTGTGCATAAAACTTGGGGTTTGAGATTTGCAAATCATTGATTTCTATTATGTATATCTTACACAGTGTACCAACTTTTTTGCAATTGGGGTTGTATTATCATAGGACTTTACAGTTCAGTCTCTGGACAAACTGATTTGCCTGTCACCAAGGACCAACTTGTCTTTGAAATAGTGGCTCTGAATTTAGGGAAATCCTTCCTGCCGATCTCTAGGGTGGTGTCCTGGACACCTTGTCAGTGCAGGGGGCTTGGATCCCGAGGGTCATCTGATCAAGACCCAGTCGAATAATGCTTAGTTTCAGCCTTGACAAATGGCAGGCAAACTTTTCAGTTGGCAGTGTCTGGATGCAGAGGCACAGGCCCTACACGCAGTGCTGTTCCAAGACCTGTCATAGGTGGAGGATGCCAGAGGAGGACCTTTTGGCCTCCGGGTTCAACAGCAAACAATAGTTTTGTATTCAAGTCCAGGTATTGTCTGGCAGAAGCAATGGATGCTCTAGTGGTTCTATGGGTTTGTCCCCTAAAACTCCCTCATCTGCTCCATAGAATCTAAATAGAAATTATTGACGTGATCCAACTCCAAAAAGCCTTTTTGGATGTGTACTCCAACCTGAGCAGACTCCTGACAGATGCTCCATGATCATGATTTCCAGATCTTCCAGACATCTGTTCCAAGGACTGTTTTTAACGCCCTGCTTCAGTCACTTTGCTTGGTGCAAGAAAAGAAGCTTTCACCCAGATAATTGATAGTGGGACAAATCCTGACCTTTTTTACAAATAGGACTGGATCTTTATTTAGGCCTTGCGATATTCCAAAGATCACTAGCCTCCAATTCTTAAGACTTTTTGTCTTGCGTGGCTCCCCCAATCACTCCCTATAATTTGAATTTCATTCTTCCAACACTCCAAAAACTGCTGTTTGTACGTATCAGGGATATTTATTTTCTACTCTTACTCTTAGGGTTTCGTGCTTTGTCACATCACCTCTGTGTGCCTCTGCACGGATGACTCTGTCCTTTTTTAAATAACCCTTTCTAGTCTTACACAAGGACAAGGTGGTGTTATGGCCTATAGTTTTTCATTCCTAATGGTTGTTTCAGCTTTTCATCTCAACTTTGATATTGCAACACAGTGTGTCCTTTTCTTTCTGTCCAGCCTCAGTACATCAGAAGGATGTTTTCCTTTCATTGTCTGAATGCACTTTGAGCTGTGTGTGTCTACCTCAGTCACTTCTTCTGTTAGACTAAAGCCTCGTACACACGCAACGATTATCGGCCGACCGATCGTCCGACTTTTGTCCAAGTTGTGTTTTGTTGGTTGGAATGTGCCTAGACTGCACACGAATTTTCTCGGCCAACAAAATTCTACTTCAGAAGTGATGTCATGTGTTGGTTTGTTTTCTTTGTGTTTTTTCTTCACTGAGCATGCCCAGACTTGCTCATCAGATTTTTCCCTGTCGAAATCTGTACTGACTGCACGAAAATCGGCCTTTGTGTTGACGGCCAACAAAAATTTTATAGTCTGCACACCAGATTTTTTTTCGGCCGAAAAGTCGGAGTTGGTTGTCGGAAGCATCATACTAACAAGCCGAAAATCGGCAGATCGGACGTTGGCTGAAAATACCCTGCCAATTTTCGACGCGTGTGTACGGGGCTTTACTCTTACTCTCATCCCTGGTAGTCCCCTCAAAGGGCAACTAGCTCATCATCATTAAAGCATATGGTCTTATATGGTCTTAAGGATCTGATTCCACTCTTTCTCATTAAAGCAAACAGTACTAGATCTGTGAGTTCTTCTAGGGCTTTTTGGCATCAGCGAGTTCCAAAAAAAGGATATGTTCCAGCTTTACTTTTCATCCAGAAGACTACAAAAGCCCGGTATGCCGCAGAGGAGGGTAGGTGGAGCATTAGGCTCCTAGGACTTGCTGCCAGTACTAGTATTGGCGGCCGTCAGTTTTACGTTTTTTTTTTTTTTGTTTTTTTTTTTAAGTGCGGCTGCCAGTCATTGGCCACCAGCCAGAATTAGCCAGGAGCCATTGGTACAGCCATGAGAAGAGAGCTGGGGACAAGGCTGAGCACACACCAGTGCCCCCAGTGCAAGCAGCTTGCCATGGGGGAACTCAGAAGGGGGGAGGAGCCAGGCGCACCAGCGGGGGGGAGGAGCCAGGCGCACCAGCGGGGGGGGGGGGGGGACACGAGAAATGGAGGATCTCTCTGCAAAACCATTGCACAGAGCAGGTAAGTATGACATATTTGTGGTGGGTGTGTGTGTGTGTGTGTTTGTTTTTTTTTAACCTTTAGAATCCCTTTAAGATAGTGGCAGTGTTTATTAAATAACATTGTTAATTTGCAAATTTATTTGAGTTGTTGCCTTGAAATTTGTTTTAGTGTAAATTTTTCTTGCATGATATAATCCAAAATTACATTTCATTCTTGAGCATAGAGATGTTCTCAGCATGATAATGCTCTAAACATGAATGCATTTGTGACCATTATTTGATTTCAAGAGCATACGTTTGAGTTAATATGTATTTAGAAAATCTCTTACCATGTCTTAATCCAGTTGAATTTCTGCAAAACAAACTGGGATATATTTATGCATTGTTTTCCAGAACTGGCTTTGTGTATGTAAAAGCTAGAACCTCTGTATTATTGACTAAGGGAATTAAGGAGGATTGGTGCACTACATCAATACTCTAATTTATAAAAAAAAAAAAGCTGAAGTAATTAGTAGTTATCCTGTGTTTGTATACTTATAATTGTCAGATTTTGACTATGTTTGAGAAGACCACCTTTTTTCCATTTGTCTATTCAATCATTTTTTGTGTGTTTAATGTTAAGCTAGTCCTAAATGGTTAGATTTTCGTTCATATGAAAATTCTGAAAAATTATATAATTTGTCAGAACCATCTTTCTTCCCATCATTGAGCCAACTAACTTCATTAAAGCCATTTAAAGTGGATGTAAACCTTTTTATGAACTTGGACCACATTTATCTGTAGTGTTTACTTCCCTCCAAATCCCTAAGTCCCCTGTCTTTCTGCTGCTTCGTTCCTCATTGATCAGCATAATAACCTCTGACAAGTTCTCCGATGCAGGAGATAAAAGCTTCTAGGAATTTGAGTTGGGGTGGGTGCAAAGAGATTAGCAGAGAGCTGGTCTATTCACAGCACAGCTCTGCATGTTTCTTGCTTCCCCTGTCTTTGTGGAGGGAGGGGTGTGTGCCTTTCCTCTAATCAGCTGTCACACAGTGTATGCAAACACTCCACACGCAGTGCTGGAATAGGAAAAAAAATGCTAACACAGTGTTCATTTTCTAAACAGTGTAGAAAGCTGAAGACCGCAGATATACAAATAAAACGTATGTAGGGAGATTTGTTTCATCTCTGTGCATCATCTAAGGCTGTTCACTGGGTATATGTGGGGATTTATATCCACTTTAATCTTTGTACAGACCTGCTATTTCAATGTATTCAACAGGTTTTCATTATGTGTACAATTTTTTTCTAATGAAAACTACATGCACAGTTGTAATTTTTTTATTTTGGTCTAGAAAAATTCTCCACATCTGTCAGGCCAAATTCATTCTAGATACCACGCACCTTTGTCTTGCACACAATTATATCTCATTTGATTGTGACAATTCTTTACAAATACAGAGTACAGCCTGTGGAAACATCAGTCAGTCTGGAACAATAACTCTCACTCTAGAAATAATTTGTTTATTTTGGTCATTATGTAGACAAAATGATTGTCATTTGGGATGGTCTACAATCATTGGTAGACCAGTTTGTCATATATTGTAATTTAGATTACAATAAATGATTCATCTTTCACTTCCATTTGTGATCCGGACAGTTTAGTATTATTATATTTGGAATTCTGTCATATGGAACAGAGCACATATGCCAAAAATTATGTAAAACCTACTGCAGGTAATTCTTTCTTACATTTCCACAGCTGCCACCACCCTAGATGGGCCAATATTCCAAAAAGTATATTCTGTCGAATTAAGACCCAATTGTACATGTCAGGGCTCGACAAACCCCGGGCGCCAGGTCGCATTGGCGACTAGAATTTCCGACCTGGCGCCTGGGGTGCAGTGCAGGAGGTGTTCTGTCCCTTTGCGCCCCCCCCCCCCCGTGAGTGCGCGGACTACCGCTCCATCCGATAATTGAGGCTGTGGCTTTTCGGCCTTCTTGAGTGAGATGCTTCCAATGGGGAACTGGCGCCCTCTTGTGGTGGCCGGCAGTATGACAAGCAGTCACTAACAAGACTGTTTTCTCTGCCTGTTCTCAATACCCGCCCATCTCCTTTCCAAGAGGAGAAGAGATGGAAGTTTCTGCAGGCTTCATCTGGTGCCCTTTGCTTAAGAGGCGGACGCCTCTGATGTGCTGGTGGCCCATCAGTATCGTCTGATGTATGCCTTTCCTCCGATTCAGTTGTTATCCAGGTTCCTTCGCAGGTTGGCCTTGGAACCGAACTTGGTGATTCTGGTGGCACCGGACTGGCCACGCCAGTCCTGGTACGCGGACATTGTTCACCTAGCAGTCGCGCCTCCTAGGCGGCTGCCAATACGAGAAGATCTACTGTCTCAGGGACCGATCTTCCATCCTGCTTTACAGTCGCAGGCTTTAACGGCCTGGCTGTTGAAAGCCAGGTCCTGAGAGACAGGGGTCTCTCCCCAGAGGTCATTCCTATCTTGATCAAGACTAGAAAAGCCTCGTCTGGTAAAATTTATTACCGTACCTGGAAAGCTTATTTTGCCTGGTGTGAGTCCAGGGGGTTTTCTCCTCGCTATACTCTGTGTCGAGAGTGTTGGCTTTCCTCCAGTCTGGTGTGGACCAGCGCCTGGCACTGGCCACGATAAAGGGCCAGGTATCTGCACTGGCTGTTCTTTTTTTTCAACGCCCTGTGGCGTCTCATTGCTTAATTCGCACCTTTATTCAAGGTGTGCGACATTTGGCCCCTCCCCGGAGGGAGCCTTTACCTCCATGGGACTTGAACTTGGTTTTGTCCGTGTTGCAGCGTTCTCCCTTTGAAAACATCCGGGAGCTATCGTTGTCTCTGCTGTCCAAGAAGGTTGCCTTTTTAGTGGCGATCACTTCGGCTCGCAGGGTGTCGGAGTTGGCGGCGTTGTCTTGCCGCTCCCCTTACCTGGTGGTTCATAAAGATAAGGTGGTCTTGCGACCTAACTCGTCATTTATCCCTAAGGTGGTGTCTGACTTTCACCTTTAATGAGCACATTGTTTTGCCTTAAGCCTAAGCATCCTAAGGAGGTTGCCTTGCATTTCATGGATGTTGTCCGGGCGATCAAGGTTTACCTGTCGTCCACTGAATCCTTTCGGAAATCGGATTACCTCTTTGTCCTTCCTGAGGGACCTTGGAAGGGCAAGGCTGCGTCTGCGGCGACCATTGCCAAATGGATCAGACAGACGATTGTCCAGGCCTATGCTTTGAAGGAACGGGTTCCACCCTTCCCTGTTAAGGCGCACTCTACCAGATCGATGAGTACGTCCTGGGCCTACCGGCATCAGGCTTCTGTGGCCCAGGTGTGCAAGGCTGCGACTTGATCATCAGTGCACACCTTTTCCAAACTCTATAAGATTGATGTTCTGGCATCTGCTGATGCCTCCTTTGGCCGCAAAGTTCTCTGTGCGGCAGTGCCATAGGGGACCCTTGTTTTTTTGTGGGTCCCTGGCTGTTGGGGTTGTTTATCCCCTGGGTTTTTTGCTTTCCTGGGTTGTTGCTCATGATGAGCCCTTTTCTGTTGCCCAGAAGGTTCTCTTACTGTGCGTGTAAGGTTCCTTTCTCTGATGTGGGTACTGCGTTGCCTTTTATATGGTTGCGTCTCCCACCCCTCATGTCTACACTGCTTTGGGACATCCCATTGGTGAAGACTATATGAGGGGCGGTGACTGTCGGGAGGACATAAGAGAAAACTGAATTTTTGTAAAATCTTACAGTAAAATTCCTTTCTCTGAGTCCTCCGACAGTCGCCGCCCCCGCCCATCTTTTGGGGTTTTCTTGTACACTTACTGCTATACTACCAAACTGAGTTGGCTACTGCCGGGGGGGTATTGACCAGTGGGACAGCCCCCATGGGTGTGTCTATGTTAAATGCTTTTGTTTTTAACAAGTCTTATGCCTAGCTACTCCTGTGGAGAGAAGTCAATACCCATTGGTGAAGACTATATGAGGGGCGGCGACTCTCGGAGGACTCGGAGAAAGGAATTTTACGGTAAGATTTTACAAAAATTCCGTTTTTTTTTTTTGCTAGAAAATTACTTGGAGCCCACAAACATTATATATCATTTATATAATTTTTTTCAGCAGAGACCCTATAGAATAAAATGGTGTGTTTCAGTTTTTTTATGTCACGGTATTCGCGCAGTGGTTTTTCAAACGCAAAAAAAAAAAAAAACGAAACAATAAAGTTAGTCCAATTTTTTTGTATATTGTGGAAGATGTTACTCCAAGTAAATAGATACCTAATATGTCACGCTTTAAAATTTAGTCTGCCGGCCGTGGAATGGTGGCAAACTACGGTGCCTAAAATTCTCCGTAGATGACGTTTTAAACGCCTTTACAGGTTACCAGTTTAGCGTGGCACAGGAGGTTTGATGTTATTATTGCTCTCGCTCTGAGGTCACTGTTTACATATGCGTGCGGGAGTATGTGTTCGATTTTACGTGTAAGCATGGTGGGACGGGGCACTTGAAAACTTAAAGTTTTTTTGTACAAACTTTAGCTATCACAAGGGATGAACAACAGCCCTTGTGATATCATGGGCTGTGACAGGTCCTCTTTATGGAGAGATTTGGGGTCTATTAGACCCCAAATCTCTCCTCTGGCCCCCCCCATGCAGCCAATCAGACCAAGATCAGTCCGATCGGCTGCTTCTCCGGCTGTTGATGGCCAGGTAAATAAAGAGGCAGAACCGAAAGTGATGAATACTCGTCGCTCCAGGGTTACAGAAAGAGGGGAACAACTACAGTTCCTCTCTCTCTACCCCAGGCAGCCATCGCCGCCAGCGGCATCACTCCCGGCCTCTGCAATGGGACGGGAAAGGCGGCGGGAGGGGGGTGGGACCACCTTCCGTCTCCAGCATAAGTGATCGAGTGGCTAATTGTATACTCGGATCACTTCTGCCTGAAAGGAGATCGCTGGCTGCAAGCAATGATACCAGGATGATGCCTGTAGGTGGAGCCCAGCCCTCTCCGCAGTACACTTTCCCGGGATGGAAAACTGGCAGGTGGATTACCTCAGTTGGCAGGCATTGGAGGTGTTTCATCAGTTGTGTCTCCGGTGGGGCATCCCCGAGGTGGATCTTTTGGCATTCCGGCTCAAAAGAAAGGTGCAGAGGTTTGGGGCTCGGTCACAGGATCCTCTGGCAGACCCAACAGACGTGCTGGTGGTGCTGTGTGGTCAGTATCGTCTGATTTACGCCTTCCCTCTTAAGCTTCTGCCAAGACCTCTATGCAGGATTGTGGCAGAAGGGATTTAGGTCATCTTAGTAGCCCTGGACTGGCCTCGCCGGGCTTGGTACGCCGATCTGGGGCAGCTGGTCGCCAACGCTCCTTGGAAGCTTCCTCCTCAGGGTAGAACTGCTGTCCCAAGGACCAATCTTCCATCCTCTTTACAGTCACTGGCTTTGACGGCTTGGCTGTTGAACACCAGGTGCTGATAGAGGTTTGTCTGAGTCAGTGATTCCAACACTGTTAAGTTAGGAAGGTCTGCCATTGTACGTGGAAGACGTACATTGTGTGGTGTGAATCTCCTGGGGTTCATCCTCGCTCTTTTTTGGTGGCTCATATCTTGACCTTCCTTCAACGAGAGGTTGAGCAGAAACTGGCCTTGAGTACTATCAAGGGTTAGGTGTCGGCCTTAGCGGTTTTCTTTCAACAGCCCTTGGCCACATACTTCCTGGTACGGATTTTTCTTCAGGGAGTTAGGCACTTGACACCTCCAGTGCGGTCTTGAAACCTCAATTTGGTGCTCTGTCTTCCAGAAGCCTCCTTTTGAGAATCTTCGGGAGATTCCCCTGTTTGCGCTGTCCCAGAAGGTGGCCTTTTTGGTGGCTATCACCTCTGCCCACAGGGTGTCGGAATTGGCAGCGTTATCCTGTCGTTCACCTTACTTAGTGGTGGTTTACAAAGATAAGGTGGTTCTTCGCCTCTGTTCATCGTTCCTTCCTCAGGTTGTCTCTGATTTTCATTTGAATGAAGACATTGTTTTGCCTTCCCTGTGTCCCAGACCAAAACATTCAAAGGAAATTGCATTTCATGCCTTGGATGTGGTCCGGGCAATTAGGGTGTACCTGGCAGCTACAGAGTCCTTTAGGAAGTCAGACTCACTATTTTTTGCTCACGTATGGGCCTTGGAAAGGGTTGTCCACTTCCTCTGAGATCATTTTCAGATGGATCAGACAGCCGGTGGTTCAGGTCTATTCCATTAAGGGTCAGGTTCCCCCTTTTCCTGTCAAGGCGCATTCTACTCAGGCGCTCGGTGCCTTCTGAGTCTTCTGTCATCGGGCTTCAGCGACGCAGGTTTGCAAGGCGGCCACCTGGTCGTCGGAGCACATTTTAACAAAGTTTTGTAAAGTTAATGTGTTGGCATCTGCGGATTCTTCTTTTGGCCACAAGATTTTTCAGCCTGCTGTTTAGAGGACCTGGTACTCACCTGAAAAAAACAATACACCCCTTGTTTTTTTTCAGGTGAGTTCCAGTTGTTTTGGTTGAGCTCCTGTTTACCTGGTTAGCTGTAGTTAGCCTTGGGAGATTGTTTTCGCTGTTCCCACCCCTCATGTTTAACACTGCTTTGGGACGTCTCAATGGTTAAGAAGATTAGGAGCTGTGTCTGTCAATGAATGAATGAAAGGGAAAATGGGATTTTTGACTTACCGTAAAATCTATTACTCTGATGTTCATTGACGGACACAGCTCCTGATCTTCTTACCTATTGGGTTATACTGCCTCCCACAGGAGTAGAACACTAGGCAGAAAAAAAATCTGGCTATGCCTATGGGCAGTCCCAGGGAGTATACCCCCTCTCTCTGCTACTCAGTTTAGTTACAAGCAGTGTCAGAAGAATTAAAACTCCACAGAGGAGTGGGTTCTGTGTCCGCCAATGACCATCAGAGTCAAAAATCCCATTTTTGCACACCCAGACTGCACAGTTTATGGCCCTTGCTTCACCACAGAGGCAGGTACAAGACCACTTTTTGCCAGGAAGGCCATTCCTGCTCTCCACCGGCATGGACAGTGATAATGTCTTTGTTTTGCTGGATCAAGATGTCAGCAGCAGGGTCTTTATGACCACAGCTATGTGCTCCAGCAACTATGGCTGGGATCGGTATTATTACCTTAGGCATACTGGGCAAAGGAGATGACGGCAGGGAACGATGCAGAACAGGACACAATTCTGAAGTTGCGGGTGCCGTCCTGTACCTGTGACATGACAATTCAATCACTTATCTACCCCACCCCCTTTCTCAGGGGTCTCAAGTGAGAAGACATTACTCCTAAGTAACCCAGAGTCTATGCAATGTACCAGGAAAAATTCCAGCTTTTGCCAGGCCAGAGTCAACCAGCATCGTTGTCTGCAATGGGGCGTGCATTTACAGCACAACCCCTCTGGTGTGCTTGCTTGCTAGAGCACATACTGAATAGACCAGGCATGGGAAGCCGAGGAGGAGGAGGAAGGAAAACTTTCTATCTTAATTATACAGTACAGGATACAGGCAACATATTAGTACACCATGGGTTAGAGCAGTGTTTTTCAACCCTCTTTTCAGTCAATGCACCCTCCAAAATGTATGAAGTCTTGAGGCACCCTTTAAAATCATGTAACATCTTGAGGCACCCCATTCTAAAATGTAAAAACTATTCTAATAGTTTTACATAATGCAGCAACATTCACATACGTAGGACACCCAACGCTATATTTCTCTTCTCCCTAACTTTGTCTCCATCACTCAACTAATGTGACCCCAAAGCTCACTAGAGAGAGAGGCAAGGCAAGGTCAAACAATGATGCTATGTAGGCAACTAACATCCTCCTTAGGAACTGGTGATGCCATTGGTCGTTAGCAAGTCGGCAGGTAGAAGGTTGTAATGGTGCGCAATGAAAACCTGTGGCTTTGTGTAACTTTAATCACTTGCCGACCAGTCATGTTGACTGTACTTCGGCAAAGTGGCTCGTTATCGTCTGGCGACGTAGACCTACGTCACCAGACATTCCCCTCTCTTGGCGGCGCGCGAGCGGCGCCGGGGCCTCGCTCCCGTTGTATTCAGTTACAGCAGGAGTCGGGCCAGGGGAGGAGCGGCGGTGATCACCTCCGCTCTTCCCCGATCATCGGGGATCTAGTGTGGAAATCCGCCCGCTTGTGTAAACAAAGCGCCCCCAAAAGTGTCAAAAATGTCAGTCAAGGGTCCGATCTGTCCACCGCAATGTCGCAGTCCCGCAAAAGAAAAAAATCGCAGATCGCCGCCATTACTCGTTAAAAAAAAAAAAAAAAAAACACCAACAATGACAGAAATCTTTCCCGTAGTTAGTAAACGCAATAACTTTTGCGCAAACCAATCAAAATACGCTTATTGCGTTTTTTTTTTTTTTTTTACCAAAAGTATGTAGCAGAAAACAAATTGGCCTAAAATGATAAATTTTGATTTTTACATTTGGGGGGGGGGATTTCATATGAAAAAAATGTGAAAAATATTGTTATTTTTTCAAAATTGTCGCTCTTTTTTTGTTTATAGCGCAAAAAGTAAAAATCGCACAGGTGATCAAATACCACCAAAAGAAAGCTCTATTTGTGGGGAAAAAAAGGACATAAATTTAATTTGGGTACAGCATCGCACGACCGCTCAATTGTCCGTTAAAGTAACGCAGTGCCGAATCGCAAAATATGGCCTGGTCAGGAATGGGGTAAAACCTTCCAGTCATAAAGCGGTTAAAAATTAGAATTTTTTTTTGTCAAAGACATGTAGCTAAATACATTTTGACCTAAATATATGACAAAAATTAAATATATTGGATATTTTATAACTGTCAAAGTAGAAAAATATTATTTTTTCAAAATTGTCGCTTTTTTTAATTAATATCGCAAAAAATGAAAATCGCACAGGTGATCAAATACCACCAAAAGAAAGCTCTGTTTGTAGGGAAAAAAAGGACGTAAATTTTGTTTGGGTACGGTGTTGCATGACCGTGCAATTGTCAGTTAAAGTTACACAGTGCCGAATCGCAAAAAGTGGCCTGGACGTAAGACCGCAAAATCCTCCGGTGGTAAAGTGGTTAAGGCAGGCTTCATCCATATAATTTTTGGGCAATTTTTAGACCTTTTGCCAAGGCACCCCTAAAAAAACCTCAAGGCCATTTAAGGGTTCCAGGGCACCCTGGTTAAAAAAGGCTGGGTTAAAGGTATGTACCGTCAGGTGTTTGGACACTCTTTCAAAGGGTTTGGTGCCTTTTTTGCACATAATGTGTGGCAGTGTACATGGGCCCTTAAGCAATAAGGGTCATTGGTGGTATAAGTATGTGGAGCTCTTTGATAGTAAAAACAAAAAGGTAATTATTCCAGCCAGTTTAAATGTTGGTTTAACTTGCTATAATCTATGTAAAACAAAAAAAAATCAATGTAATTCTGATTAACTGCTATTCCCAACACAGTTCTTGTGTAGAGCAGTATGTCTCAAACAAAAATTATTCAAAGGTTACATTTAATTCCACTTTCGCAGACAAATTGGGATAACTTCCACTTTATATTTTGTTGCATGTTCTCCTTTGCATAGGGTAACTTACAAAAAAAAAAAAAAAAAAGATGATTTGCAGCTTACCTGTTTTGAGTGTTCTTCTGCGGAATCTTCAACACTGTGAAATCCAACTAGTTTTCTTTGTTAATGAGGGAGCTGGGCAGCTGTGTTTGCCTAGTTATCACTAGGCACTAACTCGATTTGCGCATTATCTGTCCTAACAAGGGGTTAAAGGTTTAGATGCTAGACTTGAAATTGCATTATAATGAGAGGAGACTGTACTTGGGTCATACTCACTCTGAAACATCTAAAGGTAAGAAAAAAACATGGGTATGCTGTGTGAATAGGAACACACAAACCTATAGTGGGATTTACTGCAAAAGTGGAAATACTTTAAACAACCTGGCTGGTTTTCAAAATTTCCATTAGGCCCTCAATATTCTGTGGGCAAATATGTTTCAGATGGAAAAATTAACACTACTGCTATTTTTCCCAAGAGCGAGCATACAACGATCAGTACAAGAGCATGTCATACAACCTCAATTAGGTGATGAGCATTCTAGGTTGAAAGCCTAGAATAGTCTGTCAAATAGAAACATCTGTTTTATTGGGGTGCCATAAGGAATCTGCCTTGAAATATGAAGATCTTGGAGCTTGCATTTCTAAAAGAATGACTTTTTTTTAGCACCTTTATACCCATTACAATGTAAACATCCCTTGTAATAAAAAAAATAAGGATCACAGTTCCTCCTTTTATGGAGAGGTCAAAAAGACCCCAAATCTCTCCTTTTACCTTTTTTTTAAAGCAAAAGTTTAATCTTTTGCTTAAAAAAAAAAGAGTTTTCTTCCAGCCTGGACCGGAAGTGATGTCATGCCATCCCTCCTGTCCTAGGGCCTTAGAGGTGATCTAAGGCGATCTGCTCGTACTTGCAAATCAAACCGGCAAGCGTAAGGATTGATCCAACGGTGCAGCCAGGTAGTCCTAGAGGTAATACCTCTAGTACTACCTGGCCGCACCATCGGATCAATCCCCAGGCTTGCCGGTGTGAACTGTAGGGAGGGGCTTCTGAAAGCATCCCAGCAGCTCATGAGCTGTTATGAACACTTTCATGAGAAAGCCAGCCACCGGCTAAAGAAAGATATTGGGGTTATGGGCTCTTTCACACGGTCCGCCTCCGTAGGTGGATCCGTGCTGCTCAGCGGGGATCGATCCGCCGATCCCCGCTGAGCCAACGGATGACAGCTCCATCTCCGCTTGCAGTGCGGAGAGGGAGGTGTCACAGCTCCCGCTGCTCTCTATGGGGGATCGGATGAGAGTGGACCGTCTGTCCGATCTGATTTGATCCCTGAACGGATGGAAAAATAGGGTTTCCATCCGTCCAGTTTCACGGACACGATTGGATACGGATGGCAGCGGGTGTCAGCGGAGGTGTCTCCGCTGACATCCGCTGCCATATAGAGCTGCATGGAGGATCCGATCAGATCCGCCTAAAAAACTGACAGGTGGATCTGATCGGATCGCCCCCGTGTAAAAGAGCCCTATGGCTGATAACTTCAGCCATAACCCCGGGAACCACTTCAAAGCCTCAACGTGTATATATACATATTGCGGTCTTGAAGTGGTTAATGTTTTCAATTTACCAGGAAGAAAACATATGTTCAAAATCCTTTGCACTCAAAGGGATAAGATTTTACTAACTTGTATTGAATACTACTTTAAAAAAAATGTGCAGTGCTTTTTGGGTATTAGTATTAAAATACTAACCTGTAGTGTTTGCAGCAGCCTCAACCCCATATTAAAAGCACTTTGTAACATAATTATATGCATTTTTAAAATGAGGTCCTGATATATTTATCTTTTCTTTTTTACCAGGTTGAAAGAATTGTTGACAAAAGAAAAAATAAAAAGGGTAAAACTGAATATCTAGTGCACTGGAAAGGATATGATAGTGGTGATGACACCTGGGAACCAGAACAACATTTAGTGAACTGTGAACAATATATCCATGAATTTAACAGGAGGCACAATGAAAAGATAAAAGACAGTAGCACAATTTCAAAAGCAAACAGGACATCTCCAAACAATGCCAGAAAACAAATCTCTAGATCAACGAATAGCTCTGTTGCAAGAACTTCTCCAAAATCAATAACTCTTAGTAAGGACAGTGATTCAAGAAACAGCCCACTTTCGACTAGTCCAAAATTAAGGAAAAGTCCTTCTCAAGTAATTCCTGTCAGGAAAAATATGGACCTCTCTCGGTCGTCTATTAAAATACTTGTACCTAAAAGTCCAATGAAGAACAGAAACTCAGTAGATGGATTTGAGAATGAGTCGGGAGAAAAGCTAAATCACATTGAGCAAGAACAGGATTCTGTTGCACCTGAAGTAACTGCTGAAAAACCAGTTGGTGCTTTACTAGGACCTGGTGCAGAAAGGGCTCGAATGGGAAGCCGACCAAGGCCACCATCGCTAGTGCCACAAATTCTGCCATTGACGCTTACAGCACCATCTGCTTTAGCAGTAAATGGAAAAGGCAAGTTTTTTTTTTTTTACTCGTGTCTCTAACTTATGCTTTTATTTTAACTTGTTTTTATGTTTAGCATTTTTTAAATACTATTTTTATATAAAATGTTTATTTTACATAATAACATTTAATACTGGATATCCTCAGCAGTAGCAGAGCATCAACATGTACAGAGCCTTACAGAGCATGTGTATAGAAAAAAAATGGGTGGCTCATTTACCAGTGTGTGTAAATTGCAATTGAACTCTATAAACCCTTAGGCCTCATGCACACAAGACGTTTTGCAAACTCTCCTAGAAGCCCTTCCTCCTGACAGCAACGTTTTGGCAGAAAAAAAGCCTGACGATTGTAGCTTTTACAAGCTTTTAGGCGTGTGTACAGGCATCAGCTTGGGCGTTAATTCATTTATTTTGCCATAATAATAATTTATTCTGCCCATTGAAATTAATGCTCAAATGCCTAACGCGCTCTCATTTAGACGTGTTTAGCAGCATTTAGATGCGTCTTTTTTCTGCCACAACTCCTGGGTGCACTGGCAGTGTTTTTTTTTTTCCTGCCTCTAAAAGCCCCTGCCACTAAAACCTGCTAAAGGCGTGTGTGTGTGTGTGTGTGTGTGTGTGTGTGTGTGTGTGTGCGCCGACACAGGCTAACATCCAGGGAAGTTTGGAGGCAGGAAAAAAAAAATGCCTGACGCCCCTAGAGGCAGCTACAAAAATGTCCAGTGTGCATAAGACCTTAGGATTAGCATAGTAAATATGGTAAGCAGGCAGTAGAGCTTTACCTGCTGGCTGCATATTTGAACTTTGAATTTGAATGGTTGCATTTGATATTTTAAAATTCAATACTTATATTCACTCCACTAAAAAATGGTATTCTCTAAAGTCATCCATTATTAAAATGCATATTTAAAGCAATATACATTCCATTTAAGTGTATTTAATCCAGATGTAGATTGCAGACAAATGTCACAAAAGGGTAAAATGTATTTGGGATGATTTGCATTCTTTGGTTTGTTGCTTTGAATACTGGACCTTATTGCTTTTGTACAATTGAATGATGTGTGAGCGAGAACATTTTATGGATACTTGGGTAAGCGTAACACTTTTTTTTTTTTTTTAACTTGCTTGGTATTTTAGGAGTTAATGGGTATTGGATGGATATCTTTTTTTTTTTTTTTTTTTTTGTAAAGCACTACGTTTCCTTATCTATCTATCAGCCACATTAACATGCCACTCAAAATGAATGGCACTACAAATAGAGCATGTGCGTTGTCATGCATTTTGGCAACACAAGGTAATGCACACATTGCCAAAACACTTATGTCTGAATGGACCCTAAACTATTAAACCGTTTTGCTGAATAACCTGTACTAGAAAGTGCCTTTTGTAACCTTTTGTTAGCCAGATACCCCCTGTGCTGCTCTGACTTTGTGTAAAGCTGTTACTAGCCCTCTTCCTGTCAAAGTTGCATGCCGTGATTTCCTGACTATTGAGGTGAAGGAAGATCTCTTGTCTTACCTGCTCTTAGGCAAAATAAATGCCTGACAGTGTGTTTTCATTTGTGCACCTACATTTGGAGAACACTTTCTGTTTTTGCTACATTTTTCCATTGACCTATTATAGTTTAAACAAAATATAAAAAAACTATTCTTTGTACTTAAAAATCCTACAAAGCTTCTCCCTGCTTTTTTGCTTTTTAATGTTCAGAAGGGGCTGGGGAGTAACATTTTTAACATACTCAAAGGGATTGTAAAGGCAGAAGGTTTTTTT
Organism: Pelophylax lessonae; assembly: GCF_965119305.1. Classification (NCBI taxonomy): domain Eukaryota; kingdom Metazoa; phylum Chordata; class Amphibia; order Anura; family Ranidae; genus Pelophylax; species Pelophylax lessonae. Next base: position 323,962,435 of record NC_138772.1, read on the forward strand.
TCATCCTAATGCATTTTATGCATTAAGATAAAAAACCTGTGTGCAGCAGCCCCCCTAATACTTACCTGAGCCCATCAGCCAACGATGTTGCTGGGGTGTCTCAGCTGCCCAGAACTTCCCTCCTCCTTGGCTAGAACTGCAGGGTGGCATGATTGGCTGACTGATTTTGTTTGACAGCAGCGGGAGCCAATCAGGAGAGAGAGAGAGGGGGCCTGGGTTGCTGCTCCGTGTCTTAACCAACTGCACAGAGCAGGTAAGTATAACATGTTTGTTTTTTTGTTTTTGACTTTACACTTACTTTTAGAGCCCATTCACACTAGCACGACTTGTGAGGCCACTTGTGTAGCCCCAGGTCGCTTGACATAACAAAAGCAATGTTAATCAATCAGTGCCGTCTTAATTGGGCACTACTGAAGTCGCTCCGACTTCAGAAAAGGGTCCTGTACTACTTTGAGGCGACCTCTGATCCGACTGTCCCATATACTTCAATGGGAGTCGCCTCCTTATCTTAATTGAAGCGACTTGTTATCAGACTTTCCAGGAAGAAGAGATTAGCCAGGCATTCCCCACAGACAGTCGCCTGTCTCTTCAAAGTAGTGCACAAGTCTCTTCCAAGTCTCTTCAAGTCACGGGGCGACTTCCTGGTCGTGGTAGTGTGAACCGTCTCTTGGAGTCGGTTCACACTAGCGCGACTTGTCAGGTGACTTGTCAGCCTGACAAGTCGCGCTCCCTCGCGGTCCATTGACTGCTAAAGGACCCATTCTAATAGGAGCGACACAAGTCGCTCCGACTTAGAAAAAGGGTCCTGTACTACTCCGGTGCGACCTCGGAGGGACTAGCATAGACTTCCATTATGTGAAGCCCCTGCAAGTCGCTCCGAAGTTGTGGTGCATGGTAATGCACAAGTCGCCCCTGAAGTAGTAAGGAGTCGTGTCGCCTCAGTGTGAACCGGCTCTTACTTTCTCTGTGCTGTTTGGCAGACATCCTCCATTATCATTTATAAACTAGATCTGAACACTGTCTGACTCAAGGGTTTAGGAGTTCAAATGACAATTACTCAGTCATGCAACACTGTACCCATATGAGATTTTTATCGTTTTTTTCACACAAATATCGTTTTATTTTGGTGGTGTTTAATCAACACTGGGTTTTTTATTTTTGCACTATAACCGAAAAAAGGCCGAACGTTTTGAAAAAAGTGTCTATTAGTTTTTGTTATAACATTTTGCAAATAAGTAACTTTGACCTAAATTTACACTGCTACATTTCTTTGGTAAAAATAACCCAAATCAGTGCATATTTAGTCTGTGTGAAAGTTATAGTCTACAAGCTATGGTGCCAATCATTTATCACACCTGATGTCGGCCTATCTAATTTCTTAACCTCCCTGGCGGTATGATTATGTCAGGAATTACATACCAAAAGCGGTACAATTGTTTTCATGGAAATTTGGCGTTATGTATTATAGGCCTACAATTCTTAGTAATTACTGACTTAAACCTGACCAAAACAAGACTCTAGTAGACATCCCAGATGTGATAAATTTGAAACACAAACACGTGAATTATAATCGAATCAATAATATTATTTTAATATATAATATATATAATAAAATTATATTATTGATTAGATTATAATTCATGCATTATATATTATATATAGATATATGTGTGATATATATATATATATATATAACGCATGAATTATAATTGAATCAATAATATAATTTTATATATCTATATATATATCAGTGTGTGTGTGTGTGTGTGTGTGTGTGTGTGTGTATATATATATATATATATATATATATATATATATATATATATATATATATATATATATATATAATGTGTTTTGTGCAACTTTTTTTTTTTTTTTAATTTCCCTCCCTAGTTCCGCTCCCATGCAGCATTGCTGCTGCAGGGAATGGAACTAGGAAGTGATCACACCGACGGAGGGACGGAGGAGCGGCGGGACTCTCGGCTGGCGGTCGCAGCAATGAGAGATCATCGCTGGATCACCAGGATAAGGTAAGAGAACACCGCTGCGCTCTCTGCAATCCACCCCGAGCATGACTCGGGGTTACCGATCCTGATATGAAAAATCAACCCCGAGTCACGCTCGGGATTACCGCCAAGGAGGTTAAGGCCCTAACATGCAAAGACCGTACAAATCTCCCCAAAATTTACACCTTTTTGGAAAGTAGACCAGGATGTTTAGTAAGAGGCATGGTGAATTTTTTTGAAGTTGTAATTTTATTTCCCACAATTTTTTGTTACAAAAATCAGTATTTTTTTTATAGAAAATTACTTAGAACCCCCCAAATATATTTTTTAGCAGAGGCCCTGGAGAATAAAATGGTGGGTTTTGAAAATGTTTGTCACACGATATTTGTGCAGCAGTTTTTCAAATGCAGTTTTACACATTAGGGCAATGTTTTGATTAATCGGATAAAAACCTCAAGAAAAAAAAAAAGTTGGTGTATAATTTAGTTAATATTCTTGAATATCTATATGCAGAGGTAAATATAAATATCTAGCTATATAGATGGATATTAAATCCACTCGGAGACAGATATATGTATTATTAGAGGTTTATATGTGGTACATATCAGACTCCGAGATCAATATTTTTAAAAGACCTAAAACACTAGACACATAAGGAGGCCCATACCCCTAATATGTCGTACAAAAATAGTAAAGAAAAAGGTAGGGCTTTGCGGGCCAATTTGGAGGAGAAGGATCACAACAACATAAGTAAAACTAAAAAAGTAATTTTATTATACATATTTAAAATACATGAGTGTAGTTGCCCATATCAAACATAATTAAAATTAAAAAGATACATGATGTCACATAGTAGAAATACTTCCCAACAAGGGAGAGCGAATAGCCTGTATGAGAAGATGACGTAAGAGGTCTCAGGTGGAGCACGGTCGCCGACGCGTTTCACACAAGGCTTCCTTAGGGCCAGAGAGACCGAGACAGACCGATATTTCCAATGTGACTCGGGTGATGGCAGGCAAGGTGCACAAGAAAGATGTCCAAGGTGAAAAAATGGGTGTAGTAATTGTATAGTAGCCCCCAATGCCAGCAGTAGTTTTTGAGTTTCGCTATTACAGTGTAAATATGTATCCATCTCCATATTCAAGGTTTGGGCAATTACTTAATATATCCGTTCAGATGGTATACAGCCAAAACATATAAGAGTATCCCAGCAGAGAGATATCCTACAAAGTCCCATATATTAAAGGCTCTATATGTAGCCTATGATCGATATTAGGCAGGTAACGCTTCAATCTGTCAAATATCATAGAGAGGGGGAAGAAAGCACAAAGGAAAGGTTTTTTGATTAAAAAAAACCCCCCAACACAGACCTATACTCAGCATGTAGTAGATATGGGGGTGATGGCTTTCCAAAAATAATCATAATCAGGTATCAAAAAGTGGGGATTCCATATGGATGCCAGGCAGCCATAGTAGCCATAGGCCTTTCACACGTCCTCCGCATATGTGCCTGCCTGCTCTCCCTTGTTGGGAAGTATTTCTACTATGTGACATCATGTATCTTTTTTGAATTTTAATTATGTTTGATATGGGCAACTATGCTCATGTATTTTAAATATGTATAATAAAATTACTTTTTTAGTTTTACTTATGTTGTTGTTGTGATCCTTCTCCTCCTAATTGGCCCGCAAAGCCCCACCTTTTTCTGACCTAAAACAGTTTTGCAAATTTTCAGACCTGAATGTTATATAATATTCATGATAGACTCCCTTATTAATAGGCAGGTAGCTTGATACAAGCTCCCTGTGCCTGCTGTCACTTATGCTGGCCATACACAAACTACATTTTTTTTAGAAAATGTTTAAAAACATTTATCCGATTTTTCTAACCATTAGTGAGGTCTATTCAGTGTTCGTGGTCAACCACAGTGAAAGGAAAATTTGAAGGAGCAGAATAGAAAACTTCTCAATCAAATGAATCTTCAAATAGTGTATATGGTTTTGCTTTTAACATTTTAAAGTTAAAAGCAAGTGGAGTTTTCAAACAACACTCGTCCATTCAACAAATATTCAGTGAAGGGCGGGCTTATATTCCCTCAGCAGTCCTCCTCAGGTGCAGCTTAAAAGAACAGTCCAGCTGCTGGGAGACACCCGCTGGTGGGCCCTGGAAGTGCGCCCCTCAGTTCCAGGAACAACAGTGCCACCAGCAGGTGACCCACATAATGACACTAATCCTGAAAGTCCCCCCCCCCCCCCCCCCTTAAGGAGCGGCCTCCAGCCGCTCCATTGTGCTTCTACTCCGAAAGTCTCCCCTCCATGTCTGTGGGTCTTCTAGCACTCTCTAGGCCAAAGTCCTTTAACTTGCCGGAAGGCGTGCCACCAGAGTCCAACAATTGATCATGCGCCCCACCACCAGGGTCTGGAAGCTGTCTAGGCACCCACAGGTCAAGTTCCTGAAGAGGCGTAACATTAGAGATACACCTGCCCTCATTGCAACACATGTCCCAACACTGGGACTGAAGGCAAGCTGGACATCAAGCAGGGGAGCGCCAGCGGCATGCAGGGTATCCGGCAGTGGCACACCAGGCTGGGCAACAGACCGTGGCACATCAAACAGGGCGGCAGACCGTGGCACATCAAGAAGGGTGGCAGACCGTGGCTCAGCAGGCACTGGATCAGCAAGCACCGGAAACAGCAAGCACTGGGTCAGCGGGCACTGGAACAGCAGGCACAGGATCAGCAGGCTGTGTAGTGGTCACCAGAACAGCGGGCACTGGACCAGCTGGCTCAGTAGGAGGCACCAGATCAGCGGGCACTGTAACAGCAGGCATCAGAACAGCGGGTACTGGATCAGCAGGCTCAGTAGGAGGTACCGGATCAGTGGGCACTGGATCAGCAGGCTGGGTAGTGATCACCGGAACAGGCACTGGATCAGCGGGCACCGGAACCCAGGCACTGGAACAGCAGGCACTGGATCAGCAAGCACCGGAAACAGCAAGCACTGGGTCAGCGGGCACTGGAACAGCAGGCACAGGATCAGCAGGCTGGGTAGTGGTCACCGGAACAGCAGGCACTGGATCAGCTGGCACCGGATCGGTGGGCTGAGTAAGAGACAGCGGATCGGCAAGCACCAGAACTGCAGGCACCAGAACAGCGGGCACTGGATCAGCAGGCTCAGTAGGAGGCACCCGATCAGCGGGCACTGGACCAGCAGGCTCAGTAGGAGGCACCAGATCAGCAGGCATCAGAACAGCGGGCACTGGATCAGCAGGCTCAGTAGGAGGTACCGTATCAATGGGCACTGGATCAGCAGGCTCAGTAGGATGTACCAGATCAGCGGGCACTGGAACAGCAGGCATCAGAACAGCGGCCACTGGGACAACAGGTTGAGAAACAGGCACTGGATCAGCAGGCTGGGTAGTGGTCACCGGAACAACGGGCACTGGATCAGCGGGCACGAACAGCAGGCCCCGAAACAGCAAGCACTGGGTCAGCGGGCACTGGAACAGCAAGCACTTGGTCAGCGGGCTCAGTAGGAGGCACCGGATCAGCAGGCACCAGAACAGCGGGCACTGGATCAGCAGGCTCAGTAGGAGGCAGCAGATCAGCGGGCACTGGAACAGCAGGCTGAGAAACATGCATCGGATCAGCAGGCTGGGTAGTGATCACCGAAACAGGCACTGGAACAGCAGGCTGTGTAGTGGTCACCAGAACAGCGGGCACTGGACCAGCTGGCTCAGTAGGAGGCACCAGATCAGCGGGCACTGTAACAGCAGGCATCAGAACAGCGGGCACTGGATCAGCAGGTTCAGTAGGAGGTACCGGATCAGTGGGCACTGGATCAGCAGGCTGGGTAGTGATCACCGGAACAGGCACTGGATCAGCGGGCACCGGAACCCAGGCACCGGAACAGCAGGCACTGGATCAGCGGGCACCGGAACCCAGGCACCGGAACAGCAAGCACTGGGTCAGCGGGCACCAGAACAGCAGGCACTGGGACAGCAGGCTGAGAAACGGGCACCGGATCAGCAGGCTGGGTAGCGGTCACCGGAACAATGGGCAATGGATCAGTGGGCACCGGAACAGCAAGCACTGGGTCAGCGGGCACCGGAACAGCAAGCACTGGGTCAGCGGGCTCAGTAGGAGGCACCGGATCAGCAGGCATCAGAACAGCGGGCACCGGATCAGCAGGCATCAGAACAGCGGGCACTGGGACAGCAGGCTGAGAAACAGGCACCGGGTCAGCAGGCTGGGTAACGAGTATAATTGTATGTGTTGGGAAAAATCTCCTTTTTCTTTTTAGGTTTAGTTACAAGAATCTTGCTAGTAATTGCAGGGCTATGAATAGATTGAGAAGTAAAAGGAAGCGAAATGGCAGTATTGGGAGATGGTGGAAAAGGAGAGACAGTTACAGAGGAGAATTTCTGAGAGGTTGCTAGGGGCAACAGAGTAGTAGAGGAAGTTTTCACAGGGTTAAATGCAGGAAAAGTGCAACTCATTAAGCCAGGATATGAACAAGCAGTAGAAAGCAAACCATACCTAACTGCAGCTGTGGTTGCTATGGGTAATGGAGAGGAGAAACTTTGAGAAAACTGGTGTCCAGAGGCAGTAGAGGATTGGTGTGAGTTAGCTGATGCTAAATTGGAAAGATCTGACCAGGTTTGCAGTAAGGGCTGAACAAAACTCAATTTACAACCCCCTTGTCTGATTAGAGAATATACAGCATTCATACACTGAATAATGTTCAATAAAATAGGGTTTATCATCTTCCAAGAGCCACACAAGAGATACCACCTGAGAGCCACTAAAAGGAGGAGAATCATCATCACCACCCTTAGGGGTATTAGATAAAGCCAACTCTGCACAGAGCTGAATAAGTGGCTGAATCTCTTTGAACAAAACTCTGCCTTGGTCAACAAACGAGTGGGCCAGACGGATGCATTCGAACAACTGCTCACTAGTGTAAGATTTCAAAATTTGGCGACTATTCCCTGTCTTCTATTACAAGCAGAGAAAAATAAAAGACCTCCTCTGACTGTATCTTGCAACAACCAGAAAATTCCTAATTCCCAGGTGCAAGCGATCTGATCGTTGGTGGCTTCAGTATTCTGTCAGGGATACCACATGCAGGCATCCAGCAAGGGTGATCAGATTAATTGGCTGCACCAAGGAATCAGGACCCAGATGGATAAAAGTGTAAATAAGTTTATTAAGCAAAATGACACACTCCAATACCAACACCAGTAGACCATAACCAAGTAAACAAAATCTAAATAACAGTACAAAACCCAATAGAACCTAACAAACTATATACAAAAGGATGGAGCAAACAATAGCAGGACATGGCAGGGACAGGAGACAAGGAAAGCAGGGAGCCAGGTACAGGAAGCGGGGTACAGGAAACCGGGAACAGGACTCGGGATCAGAATACAGGATCAGGCTCAGACAGGGACACGGCTAGCAGAGAAAATACTGAAGCACTGAGCCTCAGTGAAGGGCGGGCTTATATTCCCTCAGCAGTCCTCCTCAGGTGCAGCTTAATTAAAAGAACAGTCCAGCTGCTGGGAGACACCCCGCTGGTGGGCCCTGGAACTGCGCCCCTCAGTTCCAGGAACAACAGTGCCACCAGCAGGTGACCCACGTAATGACACTGATCCTGACACCTATTCTTCTGTTCCCCTAGTTTGGCCAAGCAGCAGACTATGAAGAAGACTAGTCAGGGTTCTGCAAAGTAGTAGAGCTTTCTACTCTAGAGCTGGGTACTGCAGTGTAAACAGAAACTAAATATACACAAATGATGAAAGTCCTAAACTTCCATAAAAAATCCTTGACTTTTGCCTTTGTCAAGGAAACATTACTATGTTGAAAACTTAGGTTGACCACTTCCTGGAAATGGTAGTTTCCTGTGAACTGGTTGGTCCTTTTGCAATAAGACTATCTCGTTGACTTGTTGTCAGCATATTTTTTTTCCAGATGATAGTGATTTTTTTTTTTCTGTGCATGAGCTGAAGTCAAAGTCACCTGAACTAGGTAAATAAAAGATTTTAGGGACTTGGATGGTTAAAGATCGTCTCCCTCCATGATGCTTAATAAAATAATGCTTTTCTACAGTTTCTCTTACACTGGCTTTGTTATTACAGTTTTATATACAGTATCTAACAAAAATGAGTACACCCCTCACATTTTTGTAAATATTTTATTATATCTTCATGTGACAACACTGAAGAAATTACACTTTGCTACAATGTAAAGTAGTAAGTGTACAGCTTGTATAACAGTGTAAATTTGCTGTCCCCTCAAAATAAATCAACACACAGCCATTAATGTCTAAACCGCTGGCAACAAAAGTGAGTACACCTCCAAAGGAAAATATCCAAAATTCACTGTTAAACAAGCTGTACACTCTCTACTTTACATTGTAGCAAAGTGTCATTTCTTCAGTGTAGTCACATGAAAAGATAGAATTACAAAAATGTGAGGCGTGTACTCACTTTTGCGAGATACTGTAGTTGTCTCTTTACTGGTTTACATGTGTGTTAGGTGACATTAAACACATTTTTTAGATTCCTATAAGAGGACTTCAGTGCTCTTGGTGTTATTTTTAAAAAAATTCTCCTCCTCTGTCCTTGCTCCGCTAAGTGTGCCCTGACTTCATCGGCCAAGTATGTGGTTGAGAATCAAGAATCCCCCCCTCCTCCACATAGGAAGAAGAATGAAGATACTTGCAGAGCTGTGCTGTGAATATACCAGCTCCCTGCTAATCTATTTATAGCACCCACCCGACACAAATTTTCAGATGCTTTTATCTCCAGTGTCAGAGAACTTGTCAGAAGGTATCATGTTAGATTGCTTTAAAAAAGGCCTGCATTCTTTCCTGGGTGTGCATAATATAAATGGGTACGAATATTTATAGGTAAAGTTGATCCAGGGAATATCCGATTTGCCTCCCGGGGGATCAGCAAGGATTTTTTTCCCCTGCTGTAGCATATTGGACCATGCTTTGCTGGAGTTTTTTCGCCTTCCTCTGGATCAATTGCGGGTATAGGATTGTGTATATGGGATTGTATGGTTGGGTTTTCTTTAGGTTTTTTTTTGTTTTGTTTTTATTGGTTGAGCCAGATGGTCTTGTCTTTTTTTTAAAACCTGACTAACTATGTAACTATGCTGATAACAGCAGAACGGAGCAGCAGAAAATCACTGGACTTAGTGCTTTGGAAAGAGATAAGTAAACACTACATCCACTTTAATGTTTTGTAAGAGAAGGTAAACCATTTTCTAACTTTTTTTTTCCCCTTTTAGTATTTACATATTTAGAACGAGCAGTAAAAACACTTTAAAACAAAGCCTTATTTACCTCTGTATCAGTCGGCACTGTAGAGAAATACATTTTCAAATGTCACTTTACTGTAAAACATTAGAATCCGCCAGTGTACAAGTCGCCTGTGGAGTGGTGCCAAGGCATGCTGGTGGGAGTGACCCCTAGTTAAAGGGGAAGTGCATGCTGTTTCCCCTGGCAAAACTGGTGCAAGTAGACCAACAATCAATGTGCAGTCTGTCAATGCTGACAAAAAAAATGTATGAAAGTGTTTGAGTTTAAAAAAGCGCCACCAGAGCAAGGTGGTGAAATTTTGGTATTGCAGCTTGCGATGGTTAAAGTGTTGTAACCTCCAGGACCCTTCATCTGGTGGCTGTGCTCCGCTTAGTTCCTGATGCGACTATGACGTCATCGCTGCATCAGGAACTAAGCGGATTGTGGCGATTTTCTCGTTTGGAAACTCACCACGAGCACTTTGAATGCTGTTTTTAACTGAATATCATGTGGGTGGCTGGCTTTGTCTATCTCTATGTAAATGGTGTTTTTAAATATATTACGCTTTGAGGATGTTTTATTTGCTTTATTGAGAGACACATGTTGCAGACCTAATTGTGCCTATGGGAGAGCCATTATTGCTGTGGCGCTAAGATTTGGAACCTTATTGATGAGACACTAGATGAAGGGGACTGTCCTGGAGGTTGCTTAGGATCACCTATATGCATTATTGACCCTCTGTAAGTAGGGGTCAGCTACTTTGGGTAGGAACCTGAGGTGGTGGTCCCCAGTCTGGATATATGTTCCTGTTTAGCTACCATCTCCTTTAAAGCCAAGGGACTCCATATGTGCTATCCATTATCTCCATATTTTGGATCTTGTGTTATCATGTCTTTCTGTTATTCCTCTTAGAATAATGGACTTGATTTACACTATATTTCCTATATGATGAACGCTGCATTTTATGTTTATATTATTGAAGGAAACTTCTATGTGTAACAGTGGGGTGGACATGACTGCTGCTGTGTATAGTGGAGGGGCTGCAGAACTGTTGGTAGTCAAGGGTGCATTGGCCCCTGCAGAGATTAATCCCCTACAGTCAGATAATGGCACGTGCATGGCAGAGCTTTTGACCACATCCCAACAGATTAAAAATATTGAGTGTCTGAATGACAACAGTGTAACTAATAATTACTTAAAATGGCTCTCTTGTTGAAAGAGTGGGGATGCGTATGAGATATGCATCTAGCAGCACTCTGGGTGAGCACCAGGCTGTGATGTTGGTTGCCTGCAGTGAGGAGGGTCTCTGTAAATATTCCTGCCTCTTGAGCCTTGGGAAGAGTCCTTAGAAAAGTCTTGTGTTTTCCAAGTAGAATGTACAGAGATGACAAATACATTGATGGAAATCCTGGAATTTGTGAAAACACATTCGCTGTACACCTGGGTGTCTCCACTGCAGACAGGTACTCCACAGTACCAGCTTGTCTCAGTAGAGCCAAGTAGTACAGGTGGTACCAAGCAGTGTTGGTCAAAAATGGAATTGGTTAGCACAGTGCTGGTTAAATGTATGGAAAGTGGTCTCACAGTTCCCTGCAAAAGTGCTTCCAGATACTGATTCGTATGATCGCAGGTCTCTCCGCCAAATGTGTTGATGAGGAGCATCTCTGCTGGTGTGATCCAACATGTGGTTGAGCAGTGGTTGGTAAATGGCACGGATACTGCCTCACTCACTATACCTCCTAAGAAGGAAAGGCCCAAAATAGATATGGCAGCAGCAGAGATTATGTAAATATAGGAAGGAGGTATAGGTGCCGCTGCCTCAAACCTGTGTGTAATCCTCCTAAGTGAGAGAATATGCCAATAAAATGGTAAAGGGTGCTGTTCCCTTAAACAATTCATACAATAAAGCATAAGTGATATATTACAAACCTATTCCAATAGTGGTCAAATCTAAAAAACTCCAACACACTATATCACATAAGTCCAATATTATAAAAAGTGCTCCCTGTGCAAAAAAATGTGCAATAAAATTGCAATAAACCATAAAAAAAAAAAAAAAAAACACATGAATATATAAGTAATTGTCATAATCCAAAAGTCCATAAGTCCTTGTAGTATAATTAAGTGAAAAGTGCAAAATGTGCAATGACAGTCTCTGGTGGTGAAATACAAAGGTGAATCCACTCGTGCTCCCTCCTCTCAGGTCCACACTAACCAGAGGATTAAACCCCTACAGGGGTCAATGACATCAACAGATAGCTAAACAATTGTATATCTCCTTCTCCACCTCAGTATGTCAGGTCACTTTTCATTCACTTATGAGAATTACACATGTTTTTAGGCAGGGCCACCTATACATCCTTCCTATATTTACTTAATATCATATACCATGTGCTGGGATATGTGAGGCGGGCTGCAGCCTTGTTGAACATATCTGAGCACGGAACCATTACCAATTAACAGCAAAGATTATGGTCAGCCCCAAAAAGGTAATTGGTACTGGTGACATTGAAATGTGTAAACCATTGTTGAATGGTATTGTAAATGAGGTTTTGGTTGTCGAGGATAACCACTAAAGGGTTGATGAATCCCAAAGAACACCGAGAGTGGTTTGAGGTTGGTAACAGAAATGGGAAGGTTGGTCACTTTACGGACACAGTAGGACCCAGATAGTAAGCAAATTGTGCTGCAACTTTGAAAATGACTTGCAAAGCTATTGCTAGACTTGTGAGGCTTCACACGTTTTTTTCCCCAATTGCAGCAAGTCTGCATTGTGTGACTCCAGATCAAATTTCTTTGTAAACATTCTGCAAGTTTGCTGCACGTTCTGATTGTTAGCTTGTGCAACAATCATCCCACCGTAGGGGGTCACTGTTTCAATTTTCATGTTGTAGACTTACCACTGCAACATTGATCTTGCTGGAGACTTCCCACACAAATTTGCTACAATTTGGAAGTGTCAACGAGAACTTGCGCTTCAGGTGTTCTGCAAGTGGACCACTTGCCATTGAAATGAAATGTGCAGCAATTTACCAGACTTACAATCCAACACTGCCACAAATTTGTGGCATGTTGTCCTTGCTATCTTGGAAATAAGCCCTCTACAGATTCAGGAGGGTAATTTGGTGAAAATTTCAATAAAGGAAAAGGGTTTGTACAGAGGAAATTGAAGGAGCACTTTGTAACTTTAATGGTACCCGTCACCTAAAACTCAGGTGTCAACCTCATGCTCTGAAAGATACCAAGATTTGTAAATTCCCTAGTGGTAAAGTTGCTAGTGGGGTCAAAAGAAAAATAGGCAGACAGCGCTTTTGGAAGTGCACCTGTAAAAATATATGGGGTTGTCTTTTGTAGAGCGTGAGTGTAGCAGTGGTACACAGGGAAAGTCATTGCATGAGACAGAAAATAGTCTGTTTCAAACCGAGGAGTTTTATTTTGTGTGTTCCGCTGTCTGGGTGGAGAAAGGGGGGGGGGGGGAGATAATGATATGTGGTAGTGCTGTGCCCTGCCACAATGTAAAGAGTTTGTCTTATGACTTGTATCAGAATAAACTGGCCTTTTAGTTCCCTCGTTTTTTGGTAAAACCCCGTCTGGGACCCGGTGCCCAGAGAATTCGTAAAGATCTGAGAGGGATGAAATCTCCAATCCTAGCTGTTTTGTGCATAACCGCAACACTGTTTGGGCAGGTGTATGCTGGGCTTTTAGAGGAGACCTGACTATGGTTCTGGGCTTCAACAGAAGAGGTTTCTGCCCAGGAAACAGGGGGGCTTCAGCTAGAAGAGACCAGTGGGAGCCAGAACAGCAAGGGGCTGCAAGTTGTGTGCAGAGTTTGTGAGAAGATGATCTGGAAGACACACAGACCAGGCCCTAAAGCGTAAGGCCAGAGCAGTAGTGCTAACTGTGTAAGCCAGGAGGCTGAATGTCATTTGTTTTGTTGATGGAAGAGCAATACTGAAAACCACTGCAAGGGAAATCTGTTGATTTTTAAATTCTTTTGAATTTTGTTTTAATAAAATTGGAGAAGAAAAGGACTTAAAGAACTCTGTCTGTATTGCTGTCTGTCCATTCTCACTCTCACCCTGGTGACATTTAGTATGCCAGGGTGCCATCTGAACATAAAGTGATGGGAAGTTTTCCCGAACAGGGACAAAGGTGTAAAAACCTGACAGTCGTCCTATAAAATTGTATTTTTTTTTTTGTCATACTTTTCGGTTTTCTTGCAGTAAAATATATATTTTTACTGCATGAAAATGCACTTCATCCTGATTAGGAGCGTAAAAAATCGGAGTGTTAAATGCCAGCTAAGAAGACCTCAAATGTGTTGAATGGGACCAACGCGGAGGAAACTGGAAGAAATGTGGTAAACTTTAAACCACAGAGAGTCAGGACTGACAGATCAAAGCTTTAATGCATGTATTAATATTTTATGCTAATTGTATTGGTGCACGTTCGTTTTTCATAGCTATTTTTATTGAAATTAAGAATTTTGTAAAAGATTGTTGAACTAATGAATGTGTGGAGAGCAACAAATTGGAAATCAAATGCAATGTTCCTTCTATATACACGTCCCGAGGTAAACTTTTTCTGCAGTACCTGATAATTAGGGGTGCCATTTTTCTATAATTTTGTATTGAAACATTTCCTTCAATTGCTGGGGTCATTTTTCAAATGTGTTAGCCACTTAACTGAACATTCCATTCCTATACAAATGGTCTTTTAGTGTCGGTTCACACTTCAGCGATGTCAGACATCGCATGTGATTCGCACCGCACTGCTTTGCATATCACATGCGATGTCTGTGCATTGCAAATTTAGCCATACAGATTGTATGGTTGAATTTGCGTCGCATTCGAACCAAAGTCGCGCAGGACCCTTTTTTTTGGTCTGCACCAAAATCAGATAGCATGGATGGTCACACCTTCGCAATCCGATTCCTGTCCAAATTGACAGTTCGCATCATTAACTTTGTTTTGACACTCCCATCAGTTCACATATGGCAGTGTGAACTGCCTGTGAGTCAGGTGTGATGAGGGAACCCACAGTAGATTCGCAGGGTTCCCGTATCGCATGAATGTGAACTGGCACGTAAAATACACACTATTACCAAAAGTATTGGGACACCTGCCTTTACACGCACATGAACTTTAATGGCATCCCAAATTCTTAGTCCGTAGGGTTCCGTATTGAGTTGGCTTACACTTTGCAGCTACAGTCAGGTCCATAAATATTTAGACATCAACACAATTCTAATCTTTTTGGCTTTATATACCACCACAATGGATTTAAAATGAAACAAACAAGATGTGCTTTAACTGCAGGCTTTCAGCTTTAATTTGAGGGTTTTTACATCCAAATCAGGTGAACGGTGTAAGAATTACAACAGTTTGTATATGTGCCTCACACTTTTTAAGGGACCAAAAGTAATGGGACAGATTAACCATCATAAATCAAACTTTCACGTTTTAATACTTGGTTGCAAATCCTTTGCAGTCAATTACAGCCTGAAGTCTGGAACGCATAGACATCCCCAGACTCTGGGTTTCATCCCTGGTGATGCTTTGCCAGGTCTCTACTGCATCTGTCTTCAATTCCTACTTGTTCTTGGGGCATTTTCTCTTCAGTTTTGTCTTCAGCAAGTGAAATGCATGCTCAATCGGATTCAGGTGATTGACTTTTCCGTTGAATAACATTCCACTTCTTTCCCTTAAACTCTTTGGTTGCTTTTGTAGTATGCTTTGAGTTATTGCCCATCTGCACTGTGAAGTGCCGCCCAATGAGTTTTGAAGCATTTGGCTGAATATGAGCAGATAATATTGCCCGAAACACTTCAGAATTCATCCTGCTGCTTTTGTCAGCAGTCACATCAATTGAGTACAAGAGAACCAATTCCATTGGCAGTCATGCATGCCCACGCCATGATGCTACCACCACCATTCTTCCTTAAAAAGTGGGAGGCACATTTACAAACTGTTGTAATTCCTACACCTTTCACCTGATTTGGATGTAAATACCCTTAAATTAAAGCTTAAAGTCTGCAGTTAAAGCACATCTTGTTGGTTTTATTTCAAATCCATTGTGGTGGTGTATAGAGCCAAAAAGATTAGAATTGTGTTGATTTCCCAATATTTGTGGTCCTGACTGTAGCTGCAAAGGGTGGGCCAACTCAATACGGAACCCTATGGACTAAGAATGTGGGGTGCCATTAAAGTTCATGTGCGTGTAAAGGCAGGTGTCCCAATACTTTTGGTAATATAGTGTCTTTTACGTGCCAGTTCACATTCGATGTCCCAATATTTATGGACCTGACTGTATAACAGCTTTAACTCTTCTGGTAAGGCTGTCCACAAGGTTTAGGGAATGTTTGACCATTCTTCTAGAAGCGCATTTGTGAGGTCAGGCACTGATGCTGAACGAGAAGGCCTGGCTCATAGTCTCCGCTCTAATTAATCCCAAAGGTGTTCTTTTGGTTTGAGGTCTGGACTCTGCAGGCCAGTCAAGGTACTCTACCCCAAACTTGCTCATCCATGTCTTTTTGGACCTTGTTTGTACACTGGTGCGCAGTCATGTTGGAACAGGAATGGGCCATCCCCAAACTGTTCCCACAAAGTTAAAAGCATGAAATTGTCTAAATGTCTTGGTATGCTGATGTCAAACATTGCTATAGACACACTCCTAAACCTTGTGGACAGCCTTCCCAGAAGAGTTGAAGCTGTTAGCAAAGGGTGGGCCAACTCCATATTGAACCCTACGGACTAAGACTGGGATGTCATTAAAGTTCATGTGTGTGTAGGGGTCCCAATACTATAGGTAATACAGTGTATATGTGAACTCAATAACTAAATCTTTTCATAAACTGTAACATGTTAATGTAGTTTCAAAATGATAAATATTTCCTAAAATCTATGGCTTTCATTAAAATACCTGATGATTTTGCAATGAAGGTCCTTGTTCAGATACTTCCTTCAATAAGGTGACAGTACTCTCTCCCCTATGCTTCTGCTTTGTCACCCTGAAACAGTCTTCTGATGGGAGACTAATATATGGCCTTTTACAAGACCGTATGGTCACAAATTTGGTCCACAATAGACTCCATTACAATTTCCTCCTTGGTATCTGGCTTTAATGTTCTTAACTGTTTTTACATGGTACTGTCTAGATTGGCATGCCTCCACCGTGTGCAATCACATAAATGCTTCTGAGGCTGTAACGTCAACATGGATGTTATGCATATATGGTGGACCTGCCCAATGCCTGGCAGATTTCGGCTAACCTGTTTTACAGTACAGCTTAATCCATGTCTACAAGGACCATTCCTTCATGTTCCTTCACCTTCAAGCCCCTCACTAAATCTCAACATATATGAATCACACTCTGTTAGTGGCACATGCCTGGAAGAAGCAGTTTGGTTTTTTGCTAAGGTAAGGCGTAGGGTTGATTCCCTTTTTATCGATGAAAAACAAGCGAGTGCACTTGCTGATTCACATAAATGCTCCCTTTAAATGTGAAGCCCCTGAATTCAGTATGCTCACCCTTCGCTCTTTGGAAACAAGTTAAACGTTTAGTGAGCGAACACTCCAACGCTATATGATGATGTGTTAGGGTCCCTCAATATTTCTTTTTAACAACCTTATTTTTCCAACCTGGAGTTTTGTAAGAATACATTCTACACAACTTGAATTTTTAACAAAATGTTCTTGTCTGATCTGTTGCTTTATGTATTCCATTTTCTCAGACTGGGAGCCTATTTTTTTTTTTTTACTTTTTAATAAATATCTTCAAAACTTAAAGGAATAAATGACACTAAAAAGGTAAAATATTTCATTTTTATAAATGCTGATTGTTCGATGCACAGTGTTTTGGCAAACCAAACTAAATGTCATTCAGTTAGCATTTACATCTTCAGCAAAGAGCTGCTGGGATTCCTGCAGGGAGATGTCCTTGCCAATGTGAGACCAGCTCCACCCCAAACTTGTTGTTTGTATCATCCAGTATAATTTTTGTTAGAAACAAAAAAGTGGCATTAATTGTCTGCTGGTAAATCATGTGTGGTTTTATTCTTATCCTTCTCCTTTCTAAATGCCTGCAAAGATTTTGGCATATTTGATGGTTTAACATTTTTTGATGCTTGCAAAACATATAGTGTACATTTGTTGTTGCTTTGGGGTATTTAAAAGATGCATGATGAAATACATACCCAGGAGCCCTTCTGATTAGGCATAATTTATGTCAAGCTTTGATTACCTGTTTTTATTTTTCTTCCAACATAAGGCTCTCAACTACATTAACTAATTTGTAGCAAGCGTACATTCTGAGTGGTATGTACGTACCTATTGTTTTAGTAATGATTTATATATTTGAATGTGGAAACCCATATTGACAAATTATTTCTATTTTATGTTTACACTAAAATACCTTTCTAATGCATATTATATATATATATACAAAAAGAAATTACCCTACATTTTTAGTGCAAATTACTTCAAACATGTCACTTCATGCTGGCTTAGAATTTTTAAGTGGTAAGTCTTTTACTTGAATGCCAAGAAGTCCTAGATTCCTCTAAATTTTTGTAGTGCAATAGTGTTTGACGTTCAGTACGTTTTGGTTCATTTGGAGTAATGGTTGGCAGAAATGTGTTTTACTCTTGCAACTAGAACATGTAACGTGGCTACAGTTCTTAATTGCAAATTCATAGTATTCCTATTATAAAGTCAGGAGTGACATGACCTCTGAAATATGTGGGAGGCTTTGCAATCACTATTCTGAAATCTAACCAAAGTACAACATTTTAACTATTTTCAGGCACATCTACTTTCATGCAGGCATTGACTGCAAATGGTACCAGCAATATACAGACATCAGTGGCAGGAGTAACAGGAAAGAGGAGGTTTATTGATGAACGAAGAGAACAGTCGTTTGATAAAAGGCTGCGTTTCAGTGTAAGACAAACTGAGAGCGCTTATCGATACAGAGACATTGTTGTGCGAAAACAGGATGGATTCACACATATATTACTTTCTACAAAGTCATCTGAGAATAATTCCCTGAATCCAGAGGTTAGTTTGCAAAAATTTAAAATAAAGTGGAATAGTTGTACATGATTTGCTCATGTGTGTTGCAATTAAAAAAGTGACCCTTTAGTTTTACCCAAGCATGACAAAGAAATATGGTTTCATAACTTCCCCCTCCCTAGCACTAGGATTTAAGTGAAATATCAACACTTCTTGGTATGGATGAGGTTGTGACTTGCTGTCCTCCTTCACTGAACTGAGTTGATACCTGGTGATTGAGCCAGCTGTGACTTAGGGGAACAGATCTGCAGGTACCAACCAGACCACCCTGGTCTGAATATGATCTACCCATCTGCACCACGCTATTGGCTTATCACTACAGTTGGTGACCTCCTATGCCAGCAGTGCTGCGGGAGGGGGTGTAACAGGGTCAGGGGGAAGCCTGGTTGTTATTTACAGCCCAGAGCAAATTGCTTCTTGGGGAATCCCAGGTGCTGCATAGCTAAGGTGAACTGATACATAGGAAATATTGGGTTGAGTTACTAAAACTGGAGAGTGCAATAGCTGGTGCAGCTCTGCATAGAAACCAATCAACCTACATTTTTTTTTTTTTTTTGTCAAAGCTTACATAACCAAGCTGAATTTAGAAGCTGATTGGCTACCATGCACAGCTGCGCCAGATTTTGCACTCTGCAGTTTTAGTAAATCCACCCCTATGAGTTGTTTGCTATGCGGTAGAAATGCCGCTTCTGCTACCTTTTAAAACCACTTCGGGGTCATCTTTACTGTTTTGGCTTATGCATGAACCTGTTTATATTTGTAGGTCTGTTATGAACCCTGGAATGAAGCAAATGGACTTCTCAATATATTTGGCACTATTTTCAGCATACCCAAGTGGCATGTGAGGGCAGTAACATTCTTTTTTTTCCAGAGTGACACATGACCCTAATAAATCATGGATTTCCCCAACTCGAAGGCCTCCTTCACACGACCATTTACATGCAGCGAATGGATTCCAGCAACTGGAATCGGGGAAATTTTGCAGCTGGAGTGACCAGGGTGTATGAATAGCATTGGTTGCTTAGCCTATTTAAATTAATGACAGGACAGCAGCCACCACTTTGCATGAGGCTACATGCGAACAACAGTGGCCACTGTCAGGCTGTCAGTTTAAATAGGCCTAGTTGCCGCTGCTATTCACAAGCTCTGGTTATTCCAGCCGATCGAATCCACTGAATCTTGGTGCTGGAATCCACTGGCTGCATTTAATTGGCTGTATGAAAGAAGCCTAAATCTCTAGTGAACTACATTGTACATTTTATATTTCATAAAATTCATGTGTAAGACTTAATAGAGATAACCTAGATTAACTAGATTTTTATATTTGTAGAATTCGCAGTTTATTGACAGTTAAAGCTGTCTCCCAGGCAGACATTTAGATAAACATTTGAAATGCATATACTCTACAATAACTGGTTACCCTGCCAATGGATTTGTAATACTTTCCTGCCAAGTTTCTATGTTAGGCATCCCTGCTTGATGGTACAGCCAGAAACTGGACCTGTACAGACTACACTACATAAGCAGTACATCCTGGTTTAGGAAGTAACAACAATAAGCTCATCCTTGCGCTCCTCCCTACCAGTAAGCAGCAGAGCCCTTATTGAGTTCTGTCTCTCCCTCTCCCAGTCTTTGCTGCTCTGCAGGGAATTAGAAGAAGTTGATATCGGTGTACCCAGGTGCCTATACTAGTTATACAGTTGGGCATAAAAGTATTTAGTCAGCCACCAATTGTGCAAATTCTCCCACTTAAAAAGATGAGGGAGGCCTGTAATTTTCATCATAGGTATACTTCAACTATGAGAGACAAAATGAGAAAAGAAAATACTGAAAATCACATTGTCTGATTTTTAAAACATTTATTTGCAAATGATGGTGGAAAAATAAGTATTTGGTCAATAACAAAAATGCATCTCAATACTTTGTTATATACCCTTTGCTGGCAATGACAGAGGTCAAACGTTTTCTGTAAGTCTTCACAAGGTTTTCACACACTGTTGCTGGCATTTTGGTCCATTCCTCCATGCAGATCTCCTCTAGAGCAGTGATGTTTTGGGGCTGTCGCTGGATAACACAGACTTTCAACTCCCTCCAAAGGTTTTCTATGGGGTTGAGATCTGGAGACTGGTTAGGCCACTCCAGGACCTTGAAATGCTTCTTACGAAGCCACTCCTTCATTGCCCGGGCGGTGTGTTAGGGATCATTGTCAAAAGACCCAGCCATGTTTCATCGTCAATGCCCTTGCTGATGGAAGGTGGTTTTCACTCAGAATCTCACAATACATGGCCCAATTCATTCTTTCCTTTGTACGGATCAGTTGTCCTGGTCCCTTTGCAGAAAAACAGCCCCAAAGTATGATGTTTCCACCCCCATGCTTCACAGTAGGTATGGTGTTCTTTGAATGCAACTCAGCATTCTTTCTCCTCCAACACGACGAGTTAAGTTTTTACCAAAAAGTTCTACTTTGTCATATGGTCGGATGAAACCATTCTCCCAATCCTCTTCTGGATCATCCAAATGCTCTCTAGCAAACTTCAGACGGGCCCTGACATGTACTGGCTTAAGCAGGGGGACACATCTGGCACTGCAGGATTTGAGTCCCTGGCGGCGTAGTGTGTTACTGATTGTAGCCTTTGTTACTTTGGTCCCAGCTCTCTGCAAGTCATTCACTAGGCCCCCCCGTGTGGTTCTGGGATTTTTGCTCACCGTTCTTGTGATCATTTTGACCCAACGGGGTGAGATCTTGCGTGGAGCCCCAGATCAAGGGAGATTATCAGTGGTAGAGCTGCAACTAACGATTATTTTTTCTGTCGACTACTCTAACGATTATTTTTATTTATTTTTTTTTGCTTCATCTAGTGTTCTTTTTTTGATTAGCTAATTAATCCTTTGAAAAACTTTACAAAAAATGGTAATCACAACTTCTAATATAATATTTCAACTTTTATTACATTTTTTCAAAAAAATACTTCAATGTGGTTGAAGTTTTTACAGTATACAAAAATAACGTGCCAAAAATAAAATGTAAACAACACTTTAGCATCAGGCACGAATAATGCCATTAATTCAGAACTAGAAGCATTAAAAATGCCATATAATTTTAAAAAAAGCACTGCTCAACACTGTGTGCAAAAATACATGAAAGACATGTACATAAAGTGCCAAAAAATAAATGCAAATGGTGTCGCTGCTCTGCGTATTTTGGAAGAAAAGTATGGCATCTCTTCTCTCAGGTGTGCTGGTCAGATTGCAGTTGTCAACCATGCCTTGAGGGATCCCCAGATCAGCAAGACACTGAGGGCTGCAAAGTGCCTTGTGAAACATTTAAACGTGAGCTGGCCACTACAAAGCTTAAAGCAAAGCAGCAACAAATGGGTACCCCTAAGCATGCACCAATAAATGATGTATCCGTAATTATTACCTAGCATATATTAATTGTATGTAATAATAAATATAGTACTACTTACAAAGATGGCTCGTCCTTTTGAGGTCGGAGAGCGCCCGGAATGTTTTCTTCTGAGGTGCTCATGCATTGCAGTTGTGCTGCCGTGGTACACCATTTCGGTTTTGCAAAGGGAACAAAGGACCATTTTATCTGGCTTCTGTTTAAAGAATTCCAATACTTTTGATAATTGTGGTCTAGCTTTTTGTATTAGACTGGAACTTTCTCCATTCCCAAGAGCAGAAGCCGCCATTACACACGAGATGAGTGTGATGCATCGACGCCTTTCGCACATGCCGACGTATTTCCGTAATCGACGTAACGCCGACGCGTTGTTGCAGCACTAATCAGTGGTCTTGTATGTCTTCCATTTTCTAATAATTGCTCCCACAGGTGATTTCTTTACACCAAGCTGCTTGGCTGTTGCATATTCAGTCTTCCCAGCCTGGTTCAGGTCTACAATTTTGTTTCTGGTGTCCTTCGACAGCTCTTTGGTCTTGGCCATAGTGGAGTTTGGAGTGTGACTGTTTGAGGTTGTGGACAGGTGTCTTTTATACTGATAACAAGTTCAAACAGGTGCCATTAATACAGGTAACAAGTGGAGGACAGAGGAGCCTCTTGAAGAAGAAGTTACATGTCTGTGAGAGCCAGAAATCTTGCTTGTTTGTAGGTGACCAAATACTTATTTTACCAAGGAATTTACCAATTAATTAATTAGAAATCCTACAATGTGATTTCCTGGATTCTTTCCCCCCATTCTGTCTCTCATAGTTGAAGCATCCCTATGATGAAAATTACACGCCTTTCTCTCATCTTTTTAAGTGGGAGAACTTGCACAATTGGTGGCTGACTAAATACTTTTTTGCCCAACTGTATATGCAAATAGATTTCATGGTTTTATTTTAATCAATATGTAACTGGATTTAATGGGTTGTATTATACCTGCCTGGAGCTCAGCTTTTTTTTTTTTTTTTTTTTTTTTTAGATTGCGTCTCACCAGAAAGTATGACCCTTCTTATTTAGACAAAAGGGTAGGAAAATGGCCTTAGTGCAAATATGTACCATATTTTAACATCTCCATTTCCTCCATTGTGAATAGGCTAATTGTATGTAAAAATAACAAGCTACAGGAACGACAGATCAAAGGCGCAGGGTCTTAAAGTGCCACTAGCCAATAATGATATGATAAAGCTGGTGGTGGTGGGGAAAGGGGTGCCACTAATTACAAACATTTGTGGGCATGTTTTGGGGTGTGGGAGGGATTTATTATCTTGATAAAGAAATTATGTTGCATGACCAATTAATTGTCAAACTATCACAGGACCTTAAGGAAAAAATGGCCTGTTAATGTGTGTGTGTGTGTGTGTGTGTGTGTGTGTGTATGTATATGTATATGTGTGTGTGTATATATATATATATATATATATATATATATATATATATATATATATATATATATATATATATTATTCAGACTAATACTTTTTTTGGTTAAAAAAAAAAAAAACAGGTTCCACCTATATATTCCCTAAAAAGATTCTAATCACCGGCACCTAATATAGAACACCTGGCCTAAATTTCATGGAATTGAAGTCATGATAAATGTAGGTGGGTTCTTACTTTTTTCACATGATGATTGTATGTGGTGTTTTTTTTAGGTATATCAGTTTTTTTCTGTAGGCACCGTGAAATGAAGATATTTTAATGAAGATATGATGTTTTGCCTCCTCAAATATTTGGGAGAAGACAACAGTTTCCATGTGGTGTACTTCTTCACATGACTTTTGTGGTTGCTGTATATTCGTCCGTAAATAATTTGTGAATCCATCTTTTTGTTCATCTTTAACCTTACATTACATTTCTTTTCTTTAGGTAATGAAGGAAGTCCAGGGTGCACTAGCAACAGCAGCTGCAGATGACAGCAAGCTAGTTCTTTTCAGTGCAGTTGGGAGTGTGTTTTGTTGCGGTATTGATTTTATTTATTTTATTAGACGCTTGACAGATGATCGAAAAAGAGAGAGCACTAAAATGGCTGATGCAATTAGGTATGTTTATTTTTTCACACTTGTTCATTTATTTAAAATAGATTTGTTAACCACTTCCACTTTCACACCTGTAAACCACCTACAAACCAGAGCAATTTTTACATTTCTGTTATGGGCCCTTTGATTCAGCAATAACGGTGTCATTCTTTGACCAACCATGTAGCGCATATATGTGGCAGGCAAGGAAAGTGGCCATTTAGTCTCGCACTACACATATGCGTCCATGGCAGCCAAGGTTTCTGTTCTAAGAACACAACGATTGAGCTGTTGGATTGAGTTCTCTGGAGCCGGCAGGACTGCTAGGAGTTGCCATTCCTCCCAATGACAGCCAACAATGGGGTGGTATTACTCCACTGAACCCAATTTTTGCACACTATTTCTCCCACTTACACCAGCAATGAGGTTCTAGGCCATGATGGCGCTATATACAGTGGGTACGGAAAGTATTCAGACCCCCTTAAATTTTTCACTCTTTGTTATATTGCAGCCATTTGCTAAAATCATTTAAGTTCATTCTTCTTTATCATGAATGTACACATAGCACCCCATACTGACAGAAAAACACAGAATTGTTGACATTGTTGCAGATTTATTAAAAAAGAAAAACTGAAATATCACATGGTCCTAAGTATTCTGACCCTTTGCTCAGTATTTAGTAGAAGCCCCCTTTTGATCTAATACAGCCAGGAGTCTTTTTGGGAAAGATGCAACAAGTCTTTCACACCTGGATTTGGGGATCCTCTGCCATTCCTCCTTGCAGATCCTCTCCAGTTCTGTCAGGTTGGATGGTAAACGTTGGTGGATAGCCATTTTTAGGTCTCTCCAGAGATGCTCAATTGGGTTTAAGTCAGGGCTCTGGCTGGGCCATTCAAGAACAGTCACGGAGTTGTTGTGAAGCCACTCCTTCGTTATTTTAGCTGTGTGCTTAGGGTCATTGTCTTGTTGGAAGGTAAACCTTCGGCCCAGTCTGAGGTCCAGAGCACTCTGGAGAAGGTTTTTGTCCAGGATATCCCTGTACTTGGCCGCATTCATCTTTCCCTCGATTGCAACCAGTCGTCCTGTCCCTGCAGCTGAAAAACACCCCCACAGCATGATGCTGCCACCACCATGCTTCACTGTTGGGACTGTATTGGACAGGTGATGAGCAGTGCCTGGTTTTCTCCACACATACCGCTTAGAATTAAGGCCAAAAAGTTCTATTTTGGTCTCATCAGACCAGAGAATCTTATTTCTCACCATCTTGGGAGTCCTTCAGGTGTTTTTTAGAAAACGGGCTTTCATGTGTTTTACACTGAGGAGAGGCTTCCGTCGGGCCACTCTGCCATAAAGCCCCGATTGGTGTAGGGCTGCAGTGATGGTTGACTTTCTACAACTTTCTCCCATCTCCTGACTGCATCTCTGGAGCTCAGCCACAGTGATCTTTGGGTTCTTCTTTACCTCTCTCACCAAGGCTCTTCTCCCCCGAAAGCTCATTGTGGCCGGACGGCCAGCTCTAGGAAGGCCATTTGAGGATTATGGAGGCCACTGTGCTCTTAGGAACCTTAAGTGCAGCAGAAATCTTTTTGTAACCTTGGCCAGATCTGTGCCTTGCCACAATTCTGTCTCTGAGCTCTTCAGGCAGTTCCTTTGACCTCATGATTCTCATTTGCTCTGACATGCATTGTGATCTGGAAGGTCTTATATAGACAGGTGTGTGGCTTTCCTAATCAAGTCCAATCAGTATAATCAAACACAGCTGGACTCAAATGAAGGTGTAGAACCATCTCAAGGATGATCAGAAGAAATGGAAAGCACCCGAGTTAAATATATGAGTGTCACAGCAAAGGGTCTGAATACTTAGGACCATGTGATATTTCAGTTTTTCTTTTTTAATAAATCTGCAAAATTGTCAACAATTCTGTGTTTTTCTGTCAGTATGGGGTGCTATGTGTACATTCATGAGGAAGAAGAATGCACTTAAATGATTTTAGCAAATGGCTGCAATATAACAAAGAGTGAAAAATTTAAGGGGGTCTGAATACTTTCCGTACCCACTGTAAGTAGCTGAAATAAATAGTCCTCCCGCTGGCACCAACAAAGGACTGTATTGCTCCCACTGCTACCGGTGATGGGGCATTTTTCCACTTAACATAGGCGCTGTTCGTTTTTTCTTTTTTTTTTTTTCCACTAATCTTTAAGCCTGAGGTATTATTTATGCCCACTGATGCTGAGGTATTTTGATTTTGTACTCCCTTGGACCAGTCTGGCCCCCTAATGTCTGAGTTTTAGTAAACCGGCCCCTTGTTTAAAAACTTTGGAAATCCCTGGTTTAAACCATTATTACCATGATTGAAGGTGACAAGAAATCTCTTGAACTGAACCCTACAGGTTGCAGTGAAACCTGACAGATAATTATTCTTTATTCTATAAAAAGTGGTCACTGGGCAGCCTAAGGAAAATATATCTCATGGATTTGTGTCCAAGCCCTTATAAGGGCAGGGCCTAATTTATCCCACCAAACTCTACCTATTAAAAATATCCCTTTTGGGAGTTTACTTGCTTTTTTTTTTTTTTTTTTACATTTCATGTATTGGATTGGTATAGTGTCCACCTCCTTGTGAAGTATCAATCCTATAGTAATGTCTGTCCTGTGATCATTTCAATTGTTCACTCAGTAAAATGGCAGTGGGAGATGGAATGATTTTGGTGTTGCTTCATTGAATTCAGAACTTGGATGCCTGTTATGACTAAAAAAATAGGCTTTAAACCGTATAAAAGGTAAACATTTGCTTGTGTGAATGGCCTTACTTAAAATCCATTCTTAAAGTAACAGGCACATGTCCCCACTGAAAGATTTCCATCCATTTCCTGTGCTGAAGACAACTAAATTTTTAGCGTTCCCATCACTTTTTCTGTTAATGAAAATTGTAATCAGGACATATAGTATTGTAAATCTCCTGAGTGGGACACAGGAAAAAATCTGAAATAGGTTATAACACTTCCTACTTCCTAACTATATTCAAAATTGAAAATAAAAGTTTTGGATTTTTGATACTTTAAATTCAATACAAATTTGCATCTTTGAATGCCTGAGTTGAGTCGCCTTTTTCTCTTTAGCTTACTATTTAGTCAATCTAATAGTGATCATGTGCATTTTTTTTTTTTTTATAGGATGTTTGTGAGTACATTTATTCAGTTTAAGAAACCCATAATTGTTGCTGTAAATGGGCCTGCCATTGGACTTGGTGCATCTATATTACCTCTTTGTGATGTTATCTGGGCAAATGAGAAAGCTTGGTTTCAGACACCTTATACTACTTTTGGACAAAGTCCAGATGGCTGTTCATCGCTTCTATTTCCTAAAATAATGGGTATTGCATCCGTAAGTATATCAATTCATTTTTTAAAATATAGTACCAAACAAACTAGTTAAAACTGCACATAACACTTTGAGTTTAAAGGCCAAGTTCGCCTTTTGTATAAAAATAAAAATGCACATAGTTTTACAAGTAAAAAAAATGTGCCTTTTTTTTTTTTTTTACACTGCAGCTTGAAAAGCATTGCACCGGCGATCAGTGGCTTGCAGGTGCAATGCCATACTCTTGCAAACACTTAGAACAGCTGTCTGCCCGTACCTCCATATGGGAAGACAGTTACTGAAGTGCATGAAGAATCAATGGACTCGGCGCCCACCCAGTTTATTTGAGAACCACAAGCCATCTGCCACGGTGGAAGACAGGACTTGTAGTTCATTAATTCAGAGAACTCTGCCTAAATGATGCGGTTATGTGGGTGGAGCTCCGTACAGCCACGCTGTTTAACTGTGACAGTGGGAGATGATCACGCCTTCTATCACAGTGGGGAATCAGGGAGGAGGGGGTTCTGCAGGGGGCTGCTGTATTAGTTACATGTTGCACACTAAATATGGTGAACTTCTTTAAAACTTCTAAAATCGTTCTCACCAAACCTGTCCCATCATCAATGTATATTTTTTGCAGATGATACACGTGGATAACCACAAAACATCAACAGTAGTTTGGGGAACATTACTTTGCTTTTCAAAACAGTAAAATGTTGTAGTGTCTCTACTGCCCATGTCCATTTTCTATACCATTATGTTTGTTCCTGAATTGATTTAAATATGATTATTTTTTTTTTTTTTTAATATGCACATGAACTTAAATGGCATCCAAGTCTTAGTCTTTAGTCTTTATAGACCTTGCTTTGTGCACTGGTCCAGATCATTTGGTGGAGGGGGGATTATAATGTGGGGTTGTTTTTCCAGGGTTTGGGCTTGGCCCCTTAGTTCCAGTGAAGGGAACTCCAAAGGCACCCGCATACCAAGACATTTAGACAATTTCATGCTTTTAACTTTGTGGGAACAGTTTGGGAATGGCCCCTTCCTGGTCCATGACTGTGCACCAGTGCACAAAGCAAGGTCCATAAAGGCATAGATGAGCGAGTTTGGGGTGGAGGAACTTAACTGGCCTGCACAAAATCCTGACCTCAACCCGATGGGATGAATTAGAGCAGAGACAGCGAGCCAGGCTTTCTCGCCCAATATCAGTGCCTGCCCTCACAAATGTCCTTCTGGAAAAATGGTCAAACATTCCCATAGACACACTTCTAAACCTTGTGGACAGCCTTTCCAGAAAAGTTAAAGCTGTTATAGTGGCAAAGGGTGGGCCAACTCAATATTGAATCCTACGGACGAAGACATGGATGCCATCACAGTTCCATGTGTGTGTAAAGACAGGCGTCCTAATACTTTTGACAATATAATGTGTGTATGTGTGTGTGTGTGTATATGTATGTATGTATGTATGTATGTATGTGTGTATATATATATATATATATGTATATATGTATGTATGTATATATATATTGTGACAGGAAGTCAGGTAAATCTGTGGATGTAGTCACAGACGGGAGATACATTTCCACCTGGTTTAGAAAATTCACCAATTACTATAGGGTGTCGGCTGCAAAGGCAGCAGGAAAGGAAGTTGAAAGGCCTTCAGCTGTTCGGAATGAGGAAGTTAAGGCCTCTATAATTTGTCCAAAGGAAGTCTATTGATTGCTGCCTCCTGACGGTGTGTGAGCTGGGGAGAGGAGGACAGTCAGATGTGTGCCTCCCGACGCTGTGTGAAGCCTGGGAGAAGGATTGCTGCCTCCTGACGCTCTGTGAAGCTGGGGAGAGGAGGACAGTCAGATGTGTGCCTCCCGACGCTGTGTGAGCATGGGAGAAGACCTCCTGAAGCGATGTGCGCTGAGGAGGGTAAAAAGTGTGAAGACTACTCAAGGTGAGGTCTTGGACTATTTCTATGTGGAAAGAAATAAATGCACTGTTTGCTATGTGAAGAGACAAGCAAAGGGACATATTTAATGTGAAGAGGAAAAGGGACATGTTCAATGGACATTTGTTGTGTGAAGAAAAAACATGGACTATTGAGTGTCTGCTGTAGGATCAGCAAACAGTAGGTTGGAGACAGACTCTGTAGGTAGGTTCCTGTATGTGAGAAGGTAGCCGCCCACAGTGGCATGGATTTATTTTGTGTTTTTATTTTTATTTTGCTGTTTTTGAGGCTTGCACTTGTGTGAAGTAAATTGCAAGAATAAACCAAACTGTTGTTTGCAACCACTTCTCGGCTATCTCCCTGTGTAACGAACCCCCCCCAAAGGGGTCATCCACGCCCGCCACCGAGCTAATCTCCCACAATATATATATATATATATATATATATATATATATATATATATATATATATATATATATATATATATATATATATAATATGTGTGTTCATGTATGTATATATAATTTATAATTAAACAGATATTTACTGAAACAAATTTATTAATCGGCATTATTCTTGTAAAAGACTGTAGTGAAGACATGAAAAGCTTTTTAAAGAGAGATTATCTTAATCAAACAATACAGGACACAGGCAGAGTATTCATACTCCTTAGGTTATAGGCATGTACCTTCAAGTGATTGGACACTGGCAAAGCTTTTGAGGATACATGCCCCCTGTTCTCCTCCCTTATAACCCTACCACACGCTGTGAGTTCTCAGTTTGGTGCTAGTGTCTGAAGGTGATGAACCTTTTCTCCTTCACTGAGTAAATCACCCTTCACTTAAACAGTTAATTATTTTTCTTAGTTAATCTTCAGTCAAGCCCTCACTGTGCTGTACAGGTCCAGATCACTATGGAACCCAGACCCTGAAAACCACTTTGGGGGAATGCCCACCATAATGGGCACAGGCTGGATTTTATATACAGTCCAGTGTTTTATATAGGTTCACTCTGTATCTCTGACCATTACTGTAAAAACAGAGCTCTGTTAGTATTGTATTCACCAATCAGTGTAAACTTCAAACATGCCACTAAAATTCAACCACTCATAGTTTAGACTCAGGTGGATGTTAAATCGCATCTCTACTTGCGCACTTTGCCGTTCTTTCCAGACTAGAGCCCTTATATAGTACTCAATGATTCCTCCCTTCCTTTAATCAAAAGGATTTGTTATAGGGCAGTCTACACCTAGGTTATCCTGTACTCCTTATGGACGTGCTTACCTTATACTCTGCATTATGTTCAGTGAGTAATCCACCCACAATCTTTGCTGAATTCTATCCAGTGGAAAAGTTTGCAAAGCTAACTGGACTATGACAATAAACAACCAACGTGACCCTGTATTTTCGGATCGCTCTAATCTCCATTATGCGCAAAATCTTATGACTAAAAAGTTTGAACAGTTAAAGCGGGCCTGCAGAAGGCGCCTCACACATATGTGAGTTTCCATGGAAAATGTCTATTTGGTAAGCCACTAACTTCCAAAATTTTGCATGGAAATCACAAGTGCAGTAATTGCCATTCTGAGACCAAGGGGAATACATAGCCTCTGTGGACATCCAAGATGCATATCTGCATGTTCCCATTTACCCACCCAATTGGTGCTTTTTGTGCTTTGCTTTGGCAGACAACCACTTTCAGTCTTCTGCACCAGCCTTTGGCACATCATATGCTCCCAGAATGTCCACAAAGGTCTTAGTATCTCTGCTTCTCAGAAATCAGATGACCGTCTTCTGAAGAAT
The DNA here is from genome assembly GCF_965119305.1 of Pelophylax lessonae. NCBI lineage: Eukaryota > Metazoa > Chordata > Amphibia > Anura > Ranidae > Pelophylax > Pelophylax lessonae. The sequence continues at coordinate 323,993,385 of NC_138772.1, forward strand.
TAATCTCTATTCTAGTTATCAGAAAATGTCCACAGGACAATTCAGATGTTCCAAGCCTTCCACTGGATGTTCAATTTCAACTAATCGGCTCTCCAGCCTTTCCTTCACCTACTTGGGTCTGGTCCTGGAGACATCTCAAGCAAATGTGTTTCTCTAAGAGCACATTCTCGAGAATTGAGATCCAAGAGACATCCCACATTAAGATTCTTCATGAGAGTTCTAGGCTTAATGGTAGCCTCTTTCAAGACAGTACCATTCAGTCACCCAATTATATTCAAGAACTCCTCAACAAAACATCTTATAAACTTTCCTAGCAAAGAGTCTTTCCTTATACTATACAATGACAAGGTTGTCTTATGCCCAAGGCCATCCTTTGTACCGAATGTGGTCTCCGCATTCCAGTTGTCCATTGTCCTCCCACCCTTATACCCTGCTACTAAGCTTCCAAGGGAAATATCTCTACGTTGCCTGGATGTAATCAGAGCCATTAGAGCAAAACCTTAAGGCTACTGCTCCATCTAGACAGGCTGATTCCCTGTATGTCCTGTACTCGGGACCCCTCAAAGGACACCTTGCCTCCAAGTCCATCATTGTACCATAGATACAAAATCTGATTGCAAGAGCTTACATTCCTAAAAATAAACGTCCTCCTACACTTTTACATGCCCATTCCACCAGATCAGTGGGAGTTTACTGGCCGTTTTGGCACTAAGCCTCTGTAGTCTAGTTGTGTAAGGCCCCCACCTTGTCTTCTGTTAATATCTTTTCAAAGTTTTACCAGGTAAATATCCAGTCTGCTGATTGCAGCGGCTCTCTTAACCACCTCCCGCCCGCCCACCATCAAATGACGTCCGCCCATTCAGGCAGGGCAGGCGCGCGATCGTGTGCGTGCCGCCCTGCACTGCCAGTGTCGGTGTGTCCCCGGGACACAGCCCGTCACCGGCAGGGGGGGAAACAGCCAATGGGCATGACACCCATAAGGCTACGTTCACATGCGAGCGTAGCGATTGCGGGCAGAATCACCGCGATTCTGCCCGTGATCCGGAAATCATTGCAAATCGCGGGACACCTGTGCGTTGCCCGTGATTTGCAATAGCACTCCAAACGCTGTGCGATGTTGCCGCGATTGCCGCCTGCCGAATCGCGGTAACATCGCGCAAACAACGCATGGCGCCCAAAAAGGGTACAAGTTTCTTTGGGGCGTCATGCGTTGTTTGCGCGTTGTTACCGTGATTCGGCAAGCGGAAATCGCGGCAACATCGCACAGCGTTTGGGGTGCTATTGCAAATCACGGGCAACGCACAGGTGTCCCGCGAATTGCAATGATTTCCAGATCGCCGGCAGAATCGCGGTGATTCTGCCCATGATCGCTACGCTCACATGTGAACGTAGCCTAAAGTGCACCTGTCACCAGAGACTGCCATCAGTACCGCCGTGCACCATCGCCCGTCACCTGTCACCCCATCAGTCATCGTCACCTGTCACCCCATCAGTCATCGTCACCTGTCACCCCATCAGTCATCGTCACCTGTCACCCCATCAGTCATCGTCACCTTTCACCCCATCAATCAACGTCACTTGTCACCCCATCAGTGATCATCACTTGTCACCCCATCAATCATCGTCATCTGTCACCCCATCAGTGATTGTCATCTGTCACCCCATCAGTGATTGTCATCTGTCACCCCATCAGTGATTGTCATCTGTCACCCCATCAGTGATTGTCATCTGTCACCCCATCAGTGATTGTCATCTGTCACCCCATCAGTGATTGTCATCTGTCACCCCACCAGTGATTGTCATCTGTCACCCCACCAGTGATCGTCATCTGTCACCCCATCAGTCACCTGTCAGCCCATCAGTCATCGTCACCTGTCAACCCATCAGTCATCGTCATCTGTAACCCCTTCAGTGACCGTCACCTGCCACCTATCAGTCACCTGCCACCCATCAGTGATCATCCGCAGTCAACCGTCACCCGTCGCACAGCCCATCACAGCCAGCATGTCATAAAGATGTACAGCAGCGGGGATGCCCTTCAGGTCCTCTCCATGACTGATGAGCGCACCGGGGAGCTCTCATCAGTATCCGAATCCAATTCCAAATCCGATTCGGAATTTAAAATCGCTAATAGTCCTCTTTCAGATAAGGGTGGTCCCAGTGGCAGATTCGCCACGGAATTAACCTTTTGGTGCAGGGAAAGAGGTGCCCCCCCCCCCCCCGCCGCGTCCCAGATGTTTTCCCAGCTTACCGGACCCGCCGGCAGCGGGGAAAACTATCCGGTCCCGGATCCTCAGACAGGAAGTCGATTGAGGGCAAGATGGCCCTCACTCGACTCTATGGTCTTGGAGGACCGGAGCTACGTCAAAAGTCATTGCCTAGCAACCGGTTTAAAGGGCCGCTTTTTTTTTTTTTTTTTTTTTTCTTTTTTAGTGTAGTTTTGAGGTGCGAGGTCTTTTTGACCCCAGATCTCACAATAAAGAGGACCTGTCATGCCTATTTCTATTACAAGGGATGTTTACATTCCTTGTAATAGGAATAAAAATGATCAAAACTTTTTTTTTTTTAAACTGTAAAAATAAAAAAAATAATAAATAGGGAAATAAAAATTAAAGCGCCCTGTCCCCGTTAGCTCGCGCGTGGAAGCGAACGCATACGCAAGTCCCGCCCACATATGTAAACGGTGTTCAAACCATTCATGTGAGGTATCGCCGCGATCGTTAGAGCGAGAGCAATAATTTGAGCCCTAGACCTCCTCTGTAACTCTAAGCTAGTAACCTGTAGAAACTTTTAAAATGTTGCCTATAGGGATTTTTAAGTACCAATGTTTGGTGCCATTCTGTGAGCGTGCGCAATTTTGAAGCATGACCTGTTGGGTATCTAATTACTCGGCGTAAAATTTTCTTTCACATTATGGAAAAAAATTGGGCTAAATTTACTGTTTTCTTTTTTAATTAAAAAAGGTGAATTTTTTTCAAAAAAATTGCATTTGGAAGACTGCTGCGCAAATATGGTGTGATAAAAAATATTGCAACGATCTCCATTTTATTCTCTAGGGTCTCTGCTAAAAAAAATATATAATGTTTGGGGGTTCTAAGTAGTTTTCTAGCAAAAAAAATGATTTTAGCTTGTAAACACCAAGTTTCAAAAATAGACCCAGTCTTAAAGTGGATAAATGGACAACTTTGTGTAAAGTGCTACTTGGATGTTGGGCCTCTGTATGTGGCCAGGCTGTGTAAAAGTGTTACACATGTGGTATCGCCATACTCAGGAGGAATAGCAGAATGTATTTTGGGGTGCAATTTTTGCTATGTACATGCTATATGTTGGAAATATTTCATAAATGGACAACTTTGTGTAAAAAAAAAAATGCATTTTCATTTTCTTTCCACGGTTTCCAAAAACTTGTGGAAAAAAATGACACTTTCAAAAGACTCATTATGCCTCAAAAATTATACGTTGGGGTGTTTGCTTTCCAAAATGGGGTCATTTTTTGGGGGTTTCCATTGTCCTGGTGCTCCAGGGCCTTCAAAAGTGCGATAGGTTGTCAGGAAATTATATGTGTAATTTATGCTCCTAGAATGCCGGACGGTGCTACTTGGATGTTAGGCCTCTGTATGTGGCTAGGCTGTGAAAAAGTCTCACACGTGGTATCGCCATACTCAGGAGGAGTAGTAGAATGTGTTTTGGGGTGTAGTTGCAAGTATACATATGCTGTGTGAGAGAAATAACCTGTTAATACGTCAATTTGTAAAAAAATCTTCATTTTGCAAAGAATTGTGGGAAAAAATTACAACTTCAAAAAACTCACCATGCCCCTTATTAAATACCTTGGAATGTCTACTTTCCAAAAAGGGGTCATTTGGGGAGTATTTGTACTTTCCTGACTTTTTAGTGTCTCAAGAAATGATAGGCCTTCAGTACATCAAGTGTGATCAATTTTTAATGATTAGCACCATAACTTGTGGACTCTAACTTTCACAAAGACCAAATAATATACACTTATTTGGGTTATTTTTACCAAAGATAAGTAGCAGTATAAATTTTGGCCAAAATATGTGAAGAAAGATGACTAATTTGCAAAATTTTATGACGGAAACAAAGAAAAATGCGTTTTTTTTCACAATATTTTCAGTCTTTTTTTATTTATAGCATAAAAAACCCAGTAGTGATTAAATACCATTGAAAGAAAGCTCTATTTGTGTGAAAAAAAGGACACTCATTTTTTATGGGTACAGTGTTGCATGACTGAGTAATTGTCATTCAAAGTGTGAGAGCGCTGAAAGCTGAAAATCGGTCTGGGTAGGAAGGGGGTGAAAGTGCACTGTAGGCAAGTGGTTAAGTTAGATTTTCTGACCTTTGTTGTGACTGTTGGCACAGTTCTCTCTCATTTTTGCCTACCCCTTGTATTCATTGCTTGGATGTCCCATGGTGTATGAATACTCTGCCTGTCTCCTGTACTGTACGATTAAGGTAAGCTAAGAGTTTTGACAGGCCATACATGGTTCGAAATTGACTTTTTTTACAACCTCCCTGTCAAATTTTTCCCATCTGCTATTACAGTATATTCTGACGGCGAGAAAGTCTTAATGTGTAAATGGGGGAATTGGGTCGTCTGCTGGTTGAATAAAAAAAAAAAAAATTGGCTAATGAATGGGCTACCTTTCCTGTAAATTTCATATCTCGGATTGCAGTACTGGACACTCTTCCTTCCATCCCTTGGGTTGACTCTCCATTGCTTGCTACAAAACTGACTCAGAGTTGGATAGGGTTATAGGGGAGGTGCCCATGGTGCGTGACCTCTAAACTTTTGACAGTGTCCAGTCATCTGAAGATACGCACCTCTGCCTGTGTCCCGTACTGCTGTACTGTACTCCAAGATATAGATTTTTGAGTTGTTAAAAAAAAAAACTGTAGGTGTATGTTTTCTTTAAAATGATAGTTATGGTTTTTGTTATTTTTAGGTATTTAAAATTACTTTGTCAGTATCTTGTGCCTTTGCTTAAAGAAGTGGTTGTAGACATGAAATGTGGACAAAGCCTATCTTTCTATAGTATGTACATGTCTCAACCCAGAGTGCTAGGTGTCTTTTCTGTCCGCTGCCCCGTTTATCATCTATTTGCATGGATAATTTCTAACAAGTTTTTCTGACACCAAGAGAAAAAAGGTGACAAGGGAGGGAGCTCCACCTGATTAAGGGCCTCAGCTCTGGTGCTGTATGAATGTGGGGGGGGGGTCTCTCCTGGAGTAAAAATCGAATAATAATTATTTACGGTATTAAGGTTTGAACACTCACTACAGACACAGATTTAACCATTATGGTATATAACATCTTTATAAATAAAACCAAGTTTCTTAAACAAAGAAAAATTTAGCTTTTTGACAAATGGAAGAGCAACTTTAAAATACAAAAAACTGTAAACTCTGGCTGTAATGTCATTGCATATATTACCTGAATCTATTACCAGCATTAAATATTAAAGTGGTAGTATACCGCTTTTTTTTACTTTTAACTACAGGTAAGCCTATAATAAGGCTTACCTGTAGGTACAATTAATATCTCCTAAACCTGCACGGTTTAGGAGATATTACCACTGCATGCAGCCGCTGACGAGTGCAGCGCATGCGCTCTGAAGGTCCGGCGGACCTTCAGAGATCCTTGCCGGGAATTGCCGGAAAATTACTCCTGCGCGCATGCGCGGGAGTGACGTCATCGCGGCTCCGGCCACTCACAGCGCCGGTGCCACAGAACCCGGAAGAGACGCCATGGGATCATGTCCGCTCCCACAGCGGTGTCCGGGGGTCCGTGTCGGGGCTTCGTTCTAAGGTAAGTAATTCATAATGAGCTAGTATGCGATGCATACTAGCTCATTATGCCTTTGTCTTGCAGGGTTTTTTTTTTTGTCATTAGAGTTTACTACCGCTTTAAGAAAAACTATAAGAAAAGGCTTCTTTCTTAATTTTTTTCTCTTTCAGCAGCTTAGGAGATGCCCCTTACTTAAGCTTAAGCGGTGGTGCAATACATGTTTAAACTTTAATGTGCTATTATTTTAGGCTCTGAATGGAATTGTGTTGCCGATTTAGAAATGGCCAGCAAAGTAGTGTTAATTTTGATTGTCAATTTTCAATTTAGTTTTAGTTAGTCTAATGACTAAAATGCCATTTTAGTTTTTAGTCGTATTTTAGACTTATGATTAAAATGGCATTTTTGTTTTAGTCGTATTTTAGTCATCTGAATTGTTTTAATTTTAGTCGACTAAAATTGTGTTAATTTAGTCGACAAAATTAACACTGCTTTTATACATCCAAATCAAATTTTATGTATACTATGTTGAAACCACTTGCTACAATACATTTGTGTTTAGTTTAAAGATAAGATTCAATGTAAAAATCTGCCACTGGGTGTTTTTACATCTTTATGAAGAAAAATAGAATTAAAGCTTATCCCAAAACTAAAATTATAATACTGTATATTGCAGCTTACTATAGAAACCTAGTGACATTAGAAAAAGTCCAAGAGTTCAACTGAGTCTACCCATTTATTTATTTATTTTTATTTTTTGCCTGTAAAGATCTGTGTATCCACTTACCGTTGACTGACTCCATACCTCTGCAAGATGACATTTCCCAGCATCAGCCATAATAATAAAAAAAAAAAACTCGTTATAAAGTTATTTTGAACTTTCCTTCTGCTAGTTTAAATCATGTTCTTGATTTTCATATTGGAAAATACTGCCCTCCTTAACCTTTTTCCCTTTAATATATACAAAGGTTTTATAAATTTTTCTACTTTTCTGTCTTTTCTCAAGACTACACATATTCTGTATAAACGATAAACTACAGTGCTATTGAAGCATTCAAAAGCTAAATGAATTAATGTTCCCCTTTGTTTAAAATAGCAATAAAACAAAATAAAGTGCTTATAGAAAGTAGCACAAATGATCATAAAACCGAAGTGTTCATATGTTATATCAGATTCTATCAATCTATAGAAGATCCATGTGCATAAACCTCTGTGCGGCAAAAGATCAACTTCATGCTTCAGTGCAGTTTCTTCATAAAGAAGTGTTGTGTAGGTGTCCATCACTCCCAATAAACACCCTAGTGGAAACAGACTTGCCATTTTTTTTACCAAACAGCTTTCTTATTAAAGGTTGCAACAGTTCTAAATACATACAAATGTAAAAAAGGGGGTGGGTATAAAGTAATCCTAATATGATCAATGAGAAGTTGGGGTAAATAATAAACTCACGTTAATACTTAGTACTATAGGATCAAGAATGTAGGGCTGCAACTAACAATTATTTTCATAATCGATTGTTTCAAATAATCGGATAATAACCTTAAAAAAAAAAGTGTGGGTATAAGTTTAATATGTGAAGCAATTTATTCTTAATTATCTATATGCAGTGGTAAATATAAATAACCAACTATATGATTAGGGAGCAAAATATCTAATCCACTCTGAGAATAACAGACAGAAGAGAGATACTGTATATGCAGTATTATTAGAGGTTGAATCTGGTAAATATTATCAGACTCCGAAATCACATTTTTTATTTACATAATTTTCAGACAAAACTGTAATATATTGTGTATGTATGACAGATTCCCTTGTCATAGGCAGGTGGCTTGATAAAGGCTACCTAGCCCTGCTGTCATGTATGCTGGCCATACAAAAACAATGTCTTCCTTCAAAAAAATATTAATTTTATATTTTTATGTTCGTTCGTTCGATTTTCTAATCGTTATTGTCGTTAATTTGATGTGCCTTTTCAACCACAGTGATGGGAAAATTCGAAGGAGCAGAAAAGAAAACTTCTTGGTCAAAGGAATTTTCAGACAATGTACATGGGTTTCCTTCAGAAATTACATTCGTATTAAAACTGAATGTTAAAAGCAAGTGAAATTTTCAAACGGCATTCTTTCATTCAGCGAATATATAACGATTTTTCGGATGAATATTCTTGTCCAAGAATCGATGTGTATGGCCATCAAAAGGCTTGGTGCACACCTAATGCAGTTTGCTTTTGATCTGTTTCTACAGTGCTTTTTGCTGTGCGTTTTTGCTGCGATTTACATTTCTTATATTATTTTTGTGGCCAGTTTGTTGTTGGGCAGATTAAATAACAGAAATCGCTGCAAAAACACACTCATGCATTTCTGCAGCTTCTCCATTGAAGTCTATTGAATCAGAAAAAGCAGCGTTTTGCCTTGATAAAACTCCTTAACCCTTTCCAAATACACAGTGGCTGAAAAAAGCATAGATGTGAACGTGTCCCATAGGAAACCATATTAAATGAACTGTTTTCTGCAAAAAAAGCACCAAAAACGCATAGGTGTGAACCAGGCCTAAGACGCTCAGTAGCAGCAGCATGCTTTTTTTTTTGTATCACCTGTCATAATAGGGTTAAAACTAAAATTAGCTATATATATATATATATATATATATATATATATATATATATATATATATATATATATATATATACATACATACATACATACATACATACATACATACATACATACATACATACATACATACAGTATCTCACAAGTGAGTACACCCCTCACATTTTTGTAAATATATTATCATATCTTTTCATGTGACAACACTGAAGAAATGACACTTTGCTACAATGTAAAGTAGTCAGTGTACAGCTTGTATAACAGTGTACATTTGCTGTCCCCTCAAAATAACTCAACACACAGCCATTAATGTCTAAATCGCTGGCAACAAAAGTGAGTACACCCCGAAGTCAAAATGTCCAAATTGGGCCTAATTAGCCATTTTCCCTCCCCGGTGTCCTGTGACTCGTTAGTGTTACAAGGTCTCAGGTGTGAATGGGGAGCAGGTGTTTTAAATTTGGTGTTATCACTCTCATTCTCTTATACTGGTCACTGGAAGTTCAACATGGCACCTCATGGCAAAGAACTCTCTGAGGATCTGCAAAAAAAAAAGAATTGTTTCTCTACATAAAGATGGCCTAGGCTATAATAAGATTGCCAAGACACTGAAACTGAGCTGCAGCACGGTGGCCAAGACCAGACAGTGGTTTAACAGGACAAGTTCCACTCAGAACAGGCCTTGCCATGGTTGACCAAAGAAGTTGAGTGCATGTGCTCAGCATCATATTCAGAGGTTGTCTTTGGGAAATAGACATATGAATGCTACCAGCATTGCAGCAGAGGTTGAGTGGGGGGGGGTCAGCCTCTCAGTCCTCAGATTATACGTCGTACACTGCATCCAATTGGTCTGCATGGCTATTGTCTCAGAAGGAAGCTCCCTCTAAAGATGATGTACAAAAAAGCCCGCAAACAGTTTGCTGAAGACAAGCAGACTAAGGACGTGGATTACTGGAACCATGTCCTAATGGTCTGATGAGACCAAGATAAACGTATTTGGTTCAGATGGTGTCAAGCGTGTGTCGGCAACCAGGTGAGGAGTCCAAAGACAAGTGTGTCTTGCCTACAGTCAAGCTTGGTAGTGGGAATGTCATGGTCTGGGGCTGCATGAGTGCTGCCAGCACTGGGGAGCTACAATTCATTGAGGGAACCATGAATGCCAACATGTACTGTGATATAATGAAGCAGAGCATGATCCTCTCCCTTCGGAGACTGGAATGCAGGGCAGTATTCCAACATAACGACCCCAAACACACCTCCAAGGCTACCACTGCCTTGCTAAAGAAGCTGATGGTAAAGGTGATGAACTGGCCGAGCAGGTCTCCAGACCTAAACCCTATTGAGCATCTGTGGGGCATCCTCAAATGGAAGGTGGAGGAGCACAAGGTCTCTAAAATACACCAGCTTTGTGATGTCGTCATGGAGCAATAGAAGGACTCCTGTGGCAACCTGTGCAGCTCTGGTGAACGCCATGCCCAGGAGGATTAAGGCAGTGCTGTAAAATAATGGTGACGCTTTGGGCCCAATTTGGACATTTTCACTTAAGGGTGTACTCACTTTTGTTGCCAGTGGTTTAGACATTAATGGCTGTGTGTTGAGTTATTTTGAGGGGACAGCAAAATTAACACGGTTATACAAGCTGTACACTCAGTTGTCACATGAAAAGATATAAAATATTTAAAAAAATGTTAGGGCTGTACTCACTTTTGTGACATACTGTATATATTCATAAATACACCCAGAAGTAGGATATATGGGCATTTTAACTAGGGGTCCGACATGAAGCTATATGAAGGGTGGAAGGGAGAAAAAAATCTTTTATATTAAAGTAGTACTAAAAGCTGAGACTTTTTTTTTTTTTTTTTATGAATATGATCATTTTAAATATAATGCGCAATACTAGTAAAAGTTTACTTTAAATGTAATTGTAATGCCTTTTATTACCTACAGTCTATCAACATCCACCTTCCCTGGGTTCAGATGCTGATCTTCCCTGCAGAGAGTCTTTAAAGTTATTTTTTTTTTTTTTAAACAACAAATATGTTATACTTACCTGCTCTATGCAATGGTTTTGCACAGAGCAGCCCTAATTATCCTTTTCTGGGGTCCCCCCACCGACACTTCTGGCTGCTCCTGCCTTCAGAGTGCCCCCATAGCAAGCTGCAAAGTATAGTATAGAGTGACCATATAGCAAGATAAAAAACCTTCTGTCTTTTAGAACCACTCACGTCCTGCCCAGGACTACATGTCCCATGAGGCATTGCTCCACTCACATTCACAAGCTCTCAGGCACTTACTGACATGTATGGATGGTGTACTGAGCTAAAAGTGTGGTAAGCTGTCTCTTCTGACATGTATGGACGGTGTACTGAGCTGTATGTGTGCTTTACTGTATTTCCTGATATGTAAACAAATAATGCATTCAGTCTGCAGGCCAACTAATTGACTAACCATCTAATCCATTATAAAAATAGTTGACAACTATGATCATAATCGATTAATACATTCTTAATCGACAACTAATCTGTTGAAGGAAGATAGGTAAGCAGTATTAACAGAAATTTTATATATTGCACTTACCAATTCTTAGATATGATGGCTGCATTAGGTTTTTTTTTTTTTTTGGTTTATTTTCCCTTGATGACCTGGCAGGTATGTCTGTTATTATTTTTTTTTTTTTAACTTTCTTTAAAGTGGAACTTAAGGCTAACCAACTAAAATGGGCAGCCAGGCAGGCTTTTTATTGCTGAAGAGACCTGCTCTGTCTCACATTAAAAGTACTTTCCTGCCTGTCCGCCTTTGTACAGTGAGCCACACCTGAGCAGCTCACTCTACAAAATTCGGCAATACCTAATCTGCCTGAAATTCTTTGCATGTGAGGAGAGACGTCATCCCTTTCCGGTCAATGACATCGGCCAGCATTCGAGACCGGGATGTCACTGGCTGGGCGGGGAACTCAAGGACACTGCACCGCTGGAGCTGAGGGGAGTATTGTTCCACTTAACAGACCAAGCTTTCCAGGATAAGTGCCAGTTAGAGAGTTGATACAAACCATTTAACGCTAACGGGTGTTTACAATGGTAAGCTTTAACTTATTTATGGAGAACCATTATTCCAAAAGGGAAAAAAAAAAACCTTTGCTGCAACTGCTTAAAAGGTGTTAGCTGGAGTTCTGCTTTAATTTGTAAGTCAAGTTCATCTAAATCTGCTAATGCATCTAACACTCCCCTCTCCCCAGATTGGCAGTGCTCCTATCCAAAGGTGTCTCTGTTAATCTAGTATAGGAAGTGTGTTGGCCAGATTACCAGGTGAAAATATTGGGGTGGGGACCCTAAAAAAGACAACTAATGCAGCCACCACATGTAAGGATTGGTAAGCTGCAATATATAAAATTTGTTTGTGATTTTAATAACAATATTAAGGATTGTCTTTCTGTGAAAACTCTAAATTGGCACTGTGTGGATATATAAAAGAATAGGGGAGAAGTGGGGAAAGGGGAGAGAAAAAGGGGGTGCAAAAAACGTAAGGGGTATGTGAGTAGGGGGGAAGGCAAAGGATGAGGACCACACTTCTTTCAGTGTTCGACCTTATAGGTCAGCGCTCGTGGTGACTGTAGCAGATAGTGCTACCTAAGTCATAGTAAAACAAGAAGACATCATCAGCACTCCATTGCAAACTTGGTCACTAAGTTGCTTTGAGGAAGGGACCCTGTGTGGCTCCGAAACGTTGGCTTATTTGATAATGCTCGAATAAATGGTGGTATACCTTTGTAACAGTATGCTATTGGCATCTCATCGTTTTACTGTGAGTCAGGGGGAGTGTGAACAAAGCAGAATGCCGTTGTGGTAAAGTAAATGAATAGTAGGGGTGGGATAGTGTGTCCTGAGCTATGTGGATACATTTTATTTATTTCAGCAATTCTATTTATTCTGGCAAACAATTAGTTTAGGCAGGGCAGAAATTTGTAATAGCCAGTTTAGGGTTATGCACATTGTCATAGACTCACTGATTTTAATAAACCCCTTATGTTAAATAAGCAGGCCAAACAGCACTTTTCATATATCCTAAAACTCTGGTCCACTTGCTCCTTTTTTGCTTGAAACTCCCGCATCATACAAATCGGGAAAAGGGAAGAAAAATCCCTATAGCTTAACTCCATTTATAAAATTCATTTATAAAACTCAATAGGCGAGTGATCAGTCCAGAACTAAGGTATGATCAGCAGACTCCTTGGTTTTGCAGCGCACACCAGCAGCACACTTTTTTTTTGTTTTTTTAACCACACAGACCTTTTTGTACACAAATCTTCTAAGGGCTGATGGAATGAAAAAATATATGGAAACTGAAGTTTCTCTTACGTCCTCCGACAGTCGCCGCCCCCTCACAAGTCTTCACCAATGGGTATTGACCTTTGCTCCGCAGGAGTAGCTAGGCACAAGATTTGTTAGTAACAAAAGCTTTTAGCATAGACACACCCCTAGGGGCTGTCCCACTAGTCAATACCTCCCTGCACTAGCATTCCTAACTCAGTTTGATCTTGCCTAGCTTAGGAGTAGCAGGCTTTCCTGTGCTGGGGCTTCAGTCTCAGCCTTCTACCCTTCTTTTGATTTTATTTCAAAGTGTTTTTTCTTTACTTTACTAGCTGTTATTTTACCAGCTTTTAGATAGGGATCTTCGGATGAAGAAACTTCATGCGGATTTGGGTCTCGGACTGGCCGCCCTGGGTCTCCAGGGCTGAGGGTCAGATGGATCCCCAGCCTGCCATCGAGCGTTCGGCTATGGTTCGCCCTGGCATTGTGAACGACCCATCCCTGCTCGCAGCAGGAATGCAGCCTGTGAGGTGGCTACCTCACTGGACGCTTTCTGCGGTTTTGTGCTGCGGTGCCCTGCGTCCCGGCTACGGCACTCCCTGTCATATTAGGACAGCGGTTTTCCGTTTGTGGAGGCTGCCCCACGCCATCAGGTACGGTAAGCACCTTTTCTATGTGGGGGCCTCTGTCTGGGGTGTCAGTCTGCTGTACTGTGTGTCCCCTCATGTCTGTGTAGTGGGCTCCCTGATGTGATCCCTGCGGGGTTAATATTTATTCACTGTGGTGAGGTGGGGACCCCTCTCTCTCATATGTCACCTTGTGTGTTCTGAGTGCAGACGTGTGTGCGGCGACCGCTACGGCTGAGCGCCGCGCGGTCCGCCATTTTCACTGTGAGTGACATGTTGGCTTCACCCTGGACCTTGTACAGGGTTGCAGTGCGGTGCTTTTGGCGCCGATCGCCGCCATTTTTGGTGTGTGGCGGGTCGCTCGATCCGAGCACACGTCGGCGGCCATTTTCTAGAAGCCTCCATTGGTTCCTATGGGCAGCCATTTTCCCTGAGCCTGAAGCAGTGTTATAGTTCAGCCTTCCTGACCTCGCTTCCTCGTTCTCTGGTAGGGCGATCAGTGGCAACGCTCTGCGAGCTCTGCAGGTGATCTCTCCATACCTTTCTGGGCTATCCTTCCTAATTCAGCTGTTTTCTGCCCCTGTGGGGATCGGCGCATATTGTGGGCTTTGCGGTGGGCTGCGCTCGCCGCAGCGCTTGAAGGGCCAGTACCTTTTTATTCCATACTTGTTTTTTGACATGGATTTTCAGGATAGCTGGTTCCCCCCAGCCCTGGTGGGGGTCCCTGGGTCTGCTGAACCCCCGCTGTGCCTTGATTGGCCGCTGTAGTGACATTTTTGGTGTCATGGATGGGGGTGCGGATGGCTGAACGTTCTGCATAGTTGCTGGCCAGGTTATCTATCTCCTCTGTTTTAGATGGTGATGTGGCTGCTGTGACTGGCTTGCCCTTTTCAGGGTCTCGCTCATCTCTGGACCTTTTGGGGTCTGAAGGGGAGGCAGAGGTTGAAGGGGTTGATACGTCTCCCCCAGGCTCGCCTGAAGAGCTTGCGCTCATGGATGTGCTGCTCCCTCTCATAAAAGATCATCCTTTAGGATACATAGAACCCGCTAGTCGGCGAAGGTTTTTCCCCTGCCCTGCTGCATTTCATCACGCTGTGATTGAACAGTGGCGCAATTTAAAAAAAAAAAAAAAAGCCTTTTACGGTGCCTGGCCATTTTACACTGCTTTTACCCTGTTGCGCCCTCCACGGAGGTGCGCTTGTGCGTGGCACCCCAGGTGGTTCACGCTGGGGCTGTGTTGACCAAGGTTACCCTGGTTTCCACTGAGGATACCCCGGTTTTCCGGGATCCTACGGAGGGCCGCCTGGACTGAGGGGCTCTGGCGCACCCTTGTGTCTGCTGCTGCACTGCCAGCTACGCTGGCTATGGTAGTCCTGCTCCATGAGGGGGTCATGTGCTTTTGCGATGCGGCCTTGCATGAGGCCCTTTTTCGCTGCACGCCTGTCTAGTTTCGCGGTGCCTACCGTCGACTGATCTGGCTGAAGAGTTGGTCGAATGATCAATTGTCACGGAAAAAGGTGGATGATTTTCCCTATGCTGGGTCTCGCCTTTTTTGGCGAGGCTTTGGATACTCTGGTGAATGGAGTCACTGGGGCAAGAGCACTCTGTTGCCCCGGAATCCGAAGAACACGTCCTTTCGCGGCGAGCGGGGCCCCGCATTTGGACCCTCTCAGGGGTCCTTTCGTCGCAGTCCAAGGGAAGACCCTTCGAAAGGCCAAGGTGGCCAGAAGGAGCCCTGGGCGGGTAGCGAAAGTCCGGCCATGCCGGCTCTGCGCCCCATTCCGCTTCTGCCTGAAGGGACGCCCTCACCCGCTTCTGGGGTGGGGGACCGTTTGTGCGTTTTTTCCTCCAGCCTTGGCTGTCCCGCTTCGGGACAGATGGGTTCAGGAAATCGTTCGAACGAGATACAAGATCGGACAGATTTTTTTCCTCAATTCTTCGGCTGTCTCCTGGGCGCATGAAGGATCTCCTGGGCCAGGGGGTGGTGGTCCCGGTGCCTCACCGGGACGGATTTCGGGGGTTTTTACTCCGATTTGCTCACTGTGCCCAGTAAGGAGGGTAAAATGCGTCCGATCCTGGACTTGTAAGCTCTGAACCGCTTTGTGCAGGTTCGGGAGTTTTGCATGGAATCCCTGCGCTCGGTGGGGTTACCCTGGGCCCAGGAGGATTCCTGGCCTTTGTCGACCTGCAGGATGCGTGCCTACGCATCCCCATTTTCGAAGGTCGCCAGAGGTGCCTTCGGTTCGCCATTACAGAGGACCATTGCCAGTTCGTGGCGTTACCTTTCGGTCACGCTTCAGCTCCACGGGTTCTTACCAAGGTGCTGGCACCTGTTCTGGGCCTGTTGAGAGCCCAGGGCGTTGCGGTCTTGGGTGATCTGGATGATCTCCTGTTAAGATCGAGTGTCAGTCAGAGCCTGCTGAACGCCCTGTCCACTACGGTACGGGCGCTTCAGGAGTTCGGTTGGACCATCAACGTTCCGAAGTCGACGCTGTCTCCTTCGTTTCGCTTTCCCTATCGGGGAATGGTTCTGGACTCTGCTCATGCTAGAGTGTTCCTGCCGGAGGAAGAGCTCCGGACTCTTCAGGAAGAGGTCAGGTCCCTCCGGGACACCCGTTCCTTCTCACTCAGGACCTGTATGCGGTGCCTGGGTTTAGTGGTCTCGGCCTTCGAGGCGATTCCCTTTGATCAGGTTTCACACGCGGTCTCTCCAAGTGGAGATTCTGGCCAAGTGGAAAATGCATCCTCAGTCTTGGGATCTGAGGGTATCGTTGAGCGCCGAACCAGAAGAGATCTTCTGTGGTGGCTCCAGTCCCCGGCGGTGTCGGGGGGTAAGTCTTTTCGTCCGTTGCTATGGACGGTGTTCACCACGGCTGCCAGTCTGTCGGGCTGGGGAGGTGTTCTGGGCAACCTGTTTGCCCAGGGAACTTGGTCGGAGGAGGGATCCTCCCTTCCGATCAGCATTCTGGAATTGAGAGCGATACAGCTTTTGCCTTCTCCAGTGGTCGGAACGACTTCAGGGCCGTATGATTCGGGTACGGACGGACAAAGTCACCGCGGTGGCTTACGTCGACCACCAGGGGGGCACCAGGTGTGCCCGAGCGGCCTGAAAAGTGACCGGCATTCTGTCCTGGACCGAGACTCGCGTCCCGGCGTTCACGACAGTTCACGTTCCGGGGTGGGGAACTGGCAGGTCGATTATCTGAGCCGCCAGAGCCTGGATCAGGGGGATTGGTCCCTACACCCGGAAATCTTTCAGATGCTGTGCGCGAGGTGGAGATCCCCGGATGTGGATCTGTTTCGCGTCTCGGCTGAACAACCTGGGGGAAAGGTTCGTGGCAAGCACGCGCGATCCTCGGGCGGCCGCCTCGGACGCGTTAGTGGCACCTTGGCATCAGTATCGTCTGATTTTATGCCTTTCCTCCACTTCAGTTGCGATCCAGGCTCCTTCACAGGTTGGCCTGAAATCTGCATGCGGTGTTTCTGGTGGCACCGGACTGGCCTCGCCGGTCCTGGCACACGGACATGGTTCATCTGGCTGTCGTGCCTCCGTGGCGCCTGCCACTGCGGGAAGCCCTTCTGTCTCGTAGACTGATCTTCCTTCCTGCTTTACAGTCGCTGGCTGTAACGTCCTGGCTGTTGGAAGCCAGGTCCTGTGGACGGGGGTCTCTCCCCTGAGGTCATTCCTACTCTACTCACGGCTAAAGAGCCTCATCTGGTAACGTTTATTACCGTGCTTGGAAAGCGTACTTTGCCTGGTGTGTGTCCAGGGGGTTCTCCCCTCGCTCATACTCGGTGTCGAGAGTGTTGGCTTTATCTTCAGACTGGTGTGGACCAGCTTTTGGCGCTGGCCACGATAACAGGCCAGGTTTCTGCACTGGCTGTTCTTTTTCGGCGCCCTATGGCGTCTCATTCCTCATTCGCACCTTTGTTCGAGGTGTGCGTTTTTTGGCCCCTCCTCGGAGGGGGCCCTTACCTCCGTGGGACTTGGACTTGGTTCTGTCATGTTGCAGCGTGTCCCCTTTGACAACTTCAGGGGGATATCGTTTGTCTCTGCTGTCTGAAAAGATTGCCTTTTTTAGTGGCGATCACTTCGGCTCGCAGGGTGTCAGAGTTGGCGGCGTTGTCCTGCCCCGTTCTCCCTGCTCGGTGGTTCACAAGGGTAAGGTGGTCTTGCGACCTCTCCCGTCCTTCCTCCCTAAGGTGGCTCTGGCTTTCACCTTGGTGAGGACATTGTCGTGCCTTCGCTCTGTGCGAAGCCCGTGCATCCTAGGGGGTTGCTTTGCATTCCTTGGATGTTGTCAGGACGCTCAGAGTTCCCCCTGTCATCCGCTATTTCTTTTCGCGAGTCGGATTCCCTCCTTGTCCTTCCTGAGGGTCCTCGGAAGGGCATGGCGGCGTCTGCGGCGACCATTGCCAAATGGATCTGACAGTCCATTGTTCTGGCCTATACTTGCAGGAACGGGTTCCACCCTTCCCTGTTAAGGCGCACTCTACCAGATATCTGAGTACGTCTTGGGCCTTCCGGCTTCGGGCCTTGGTGGCCCAGGTGTGCAAGGCTGCGACTTGGTCGTCCGTGCACACCTTCTCCACTTTTTATAAGATGGGTGTTTGGGCATCAGCCGATGCCTCCTTTTGGCCGCAAGTTCTCTGTGCGGCAGTGCTATAGGGACCCTTGTTTATGGGTCTTTGGCTGTGGGGGTGTTTCACCCCTGGGTTGCTTGTTTTCCTGGGTTGTTGCTCATGTTGAGCACTTTCCTGTTGCCCAGCTGGTTCTCTTACTGTGTGTAAGGTTCCTTTCTCTGATGTGGGTACTGCGTTGCTGTTTCTGCGGCTACGTCTCCCACCCCTCATGTCTACACTGCTTTGGGACATCCCATTGGTGAAGACTTGTGAGGGGGCGGCGACTGTCGGAGGACGTAAGAGAAAACGGAATTTTTGTAAAATCTTACCGTAAAATTCCTTTCTCTGAGTCCTCCGACAGTCGCCGCCCCCCGCCCCTCTTTTGGGGTTTTTGTGTACTCTTACTGCTATGCTACCAAACTGAGTTGGGAATGCTAGTGCAGGGAGGTATTGACTAGTGGGACAGCCCCTAGGGGTGTGTCTATGCTAAAAGCTTTTGTTACTAACAAATCTTGTGCCTAGCTACTCCTGCGGAGCAAAGGTCAATACCCATTGGTGAAGACTTGTGAGGGGGCGGCGACTGTCGGAGGACTCAGAGAAAGGAATTTTACGGTAAGATTTTACAAAAATTCAGTTTTTGTGGTGGTTTGTCACTTTGCATATTGATAAAAGCACATTATTCAGATTTATTGCTATTTTGGGATTTTAAAAACTCTACCAGGACACCTGATAACAGGAAAACCGGAATTAAACCATTAAAGACCATCCCACAATGCAAGGCTCAACAAAATCCAAGCGCCAGGTCGCCATGGCGAGGAGATTTGTCCTGGCATCTGGGGTGCTGCCCAGATTCTCCCCACACCCTGCATGCGCCTCCCCGCTATGTATCCCGGACTCCGCTTGCCCATTTGCGGGCCCGGGACCAGCATAGTGGTTGCTGCCGGATAGAGGGGAGGGAGGAGAGCAGACACACGTTTTTAAAAAAGGGTCAGGGACTAATTTCCTGCAGGTACAGCAGCCTATTCATTTGAATGGGCTGCTGTTCCTGCACAGATGTGGACCTAGGGGGAACGGCTAGGTATGATAAATTAATGTTTAATTTCAGTTTTGCTGTGATCACTGTGCTGGTAACTGTTTTGGACTATGCTTGAGACATTAGAACATAATCAGAAGGCCACCAGTGAGTGCAGAATATTAAATCATCACAACACACCCTGAGTTAGGAATACCTCTGATGCACCACCTTGTTGCACAAACTGTTATGCACTGCCAGCATGCTGCCCGTAAACAAAAAAAGGGCCACATGTTCCTTGATGTGTTTCATCCTGGACAGACAGGCCACTTCTCTCTGAGGAAGTTCTGTCTGGGGAGAAATGCATCGGTGCATCAGAGGTACTCCTCAATATACATATATGGAGTGATGTGAGAATCAGTTATGTTGTATGGATAGATGGCCTAACCAGATTCTTTTGTTTTGATATGCTGTTGGAGGAAGGAGTGTTTTGTATATGGCTCCAAATATTCAGATAGCAGGAGGAGAGTGTGACGAAACCACTTGGTACTCCGATTAGGTGCCTCCTTCCGCCAAACTGTGCCTCCTGCCCGCCAAACCGTTACAGCAGACCGAGAGCTAATACCAGCCCTGTTACCCTAATCATCGTACACAAACAAGGTGTTGAGGTAAACTCCAAAGGAATGACGGTTTATTGAAACTCAGACACATACTGCATATCCCGCACAAGGACATTCCCCCTCTTGGGAATACTAGCATGACAATGTAACTTCAAACACCAATCCAATTAACAGCTAACAACTAACAGTGATCTTAATTAACCAGTAATCTAATTACTAAACATTACCTCCCACAATAGTTTGCTAACAAGGTTGAGAGTACACACAATCGCAGACAGACAGACAGAAGCAATAGGTGACCCAATTAATGGAAGAGAGAAAAACGTTTGTATTCTGTCCTCTGGACAAGTCATCAGACGGCATACAATGTCCCAGCAGTCTGATACAGTGGAATTAATTTATCTTAAAGAATATAAGAATATTTCCTAAGTGATATTGTTGATAAATATTTCTGTCCCAAGTAAAGGAGCCTCTCCAACCCAGTCTGCAGGAGGGTCACCATATTCCCTATGACCTGTACAAGATTAATATTACACCTTTCCATCCACTCCAGAAGGGAAGCTTTATTGTCCTTATTCAGAGAAGTAATCCAAGCCTCTCTCTCAGCCTTTTTTAGGTTGTTGTGTGTCATAGAATGATCTGCTTTCTCCATGGCCATAATCAGTGGGTAGGAGGCTTGCCCCTAGTCCTCTCCAAAAGCTTCTGTCCTGGTTAGGTCTGTCACAGAGAGTACATACCTTCTAACAAAGGGTTTAAAAGGCAGTTGCAATGGGATGTGTAGCTGACTTTGGGATTTTAAATATGGCAAGATCTTTGAGTTTGACTACATAATAGAAACAATCCTAAGGATTTTTACAGCTGTCAGATTATATACACGTGTATATGTGCCTAATTTATCGTTTGAGATCAGAAGCTCTGTACTAAAGGGATCTAAGTGCATATATTCCCAGATTGAACACAATCCCCCAGTTGTAAAGCCTTAAAGGATAACCTGTGTAAACTAGGATTGTGCATGAAAGAGATACATACCTGTGTACTAGTACACTGAATAGAGGTATTACAGTGAAACCTATTTTCTTTTTCATTCATTAAGTGATACAGGATCAGAAGTAATTCCGAGACAGCTAGGTTATACTGCGATCTACAGAAGAAATGAAGACACTAGCAAACAAATAAAAAAATCATGTATAACCCCTCCCACTCCCATCATTTTAGTTTTTTTTTTTTTTTTTTTGGTAGTGTGCAAGGAAGATGATGTCTTGATGTTGGAGAAAAGTTTGAAAACTTTTTCTAGACTTTTTTTTTTATTTATTTATTTTTTTGCATCTGGTTTCTTAAAGCAGAGTTCCAGGCTAAAAAAAAAAATTTAAGCTAAAAATACCCCCGGGACAGTCAGGGCTAGTGCATTTAAGCAACGATTACCTCTGAACTGTCCCCTGTTTCACTTACCTGTAAGAAGAAATACTTACCTTGAAAATTTCTTGTCCAGCGCTGCCATCTCAGGTGTGGGCAGCTGAAGCCGGAGCGTGTCCTCTCGGTGACGTCGGAGTCCCAGAATGCCCTGCTCGCTCATCACTTCCGGTGCAGGCACGTCATCCCTGAGCAGCTTCTGCGCGTGCCCAGAAGCTGTTTAGCAGGGAATGACGTGCCTGAACCAGAAGTGACGAGTGACTCCGGTGAAGGCGCATTGACTCCTGGGATCGATGACGCTCATCTCCCAGGAGTTAATCCAAGGAGGAAGTGACGTTGTGGGCCGCGGCTGCAGAGGGAGGAAGAGGAAGGAAGGTAAGTATATTTTCATTAAAAATAAGGTAAGTGAAACGAAAAATGTTTTTAATTATCCAATTCTTTTTCAGGTTCATCTAAGCTAGAGGACGTGCAAAGATAGTTTCTCTTACGTCCTCCGACAGTCGCCGCCCCTTCATAATCTTCACCAATGGGTAATTGACCTTTTCTCCGTAGGAGTAGCTAGGCAACAAGATTTGTTAATATCAAAGCTTTTAGCATATCACACCCCTAGGGGGCGGTCCCCTCAGTCAATACCTCCCTGCTTCCAGCATTCTCAACTCAGTTTTCAATTGCCTAGCGTAGGAGTAGCTGGCTGTTCCTGTGCTGGGGCTTTCAGTCTCAACCTTCTATCCTCTTTTTGATTTTATTTTAAGCATTTTTCTCTTTCTTTTACTTAGCTGTTTTTTTCTCAGCATTAGTTTAGTTTTCTTCGGATGAAGATGATCATGCGGAGCTGGGTCTCGGACTGGCCACCCTGGATCCCAGGGCTGAGAGCCAGGGGTTTCACCAGCCTGCCATCGAGCGTTCAGCTCAGATTTCCCTGGCATATTGAACGACCCATCCCTGTTCGCTGCAGGGATGCTACCTGTGAGGTGGCTACCTCACCGGACGCCATTTGCGGTTTCGCACCGCAGTTCCACTGCGTCCTGGCTGCGATACTCCCTGTCCTCAGTACAGCGGTTTGGTCGCTAGAGAAGGCTCCCTACGCCATCCGGAATGGTAAGTGTTTTTCTATGTGGGGACCTGTCTGTGACTGTGTGACCCGCATGTCTGTGTAAGTGCTGAGCTCCCTGTCAGATTCCTGTGATAGCTGCCTTTCTGTGGGCTGCGGGGGGCTCTCCCGCTCTGCTATGTATGGGGCAGACTGGGCTCAGACATGCTGTGCGGCGACCGCTGATGCGGCCCGCCATCTTTTTCGGCAAACTGTGGTGACCGGCCCTGTGTGGTACAGCGCGGTGTTTTGGCGCCAAACGCCGCCATTTTGGCGGCGATCGCTCATACAAGCACATGTCGGCGCCATTTTCTTATTGCCTAAATTCCCTCAGCCGAGCGGCCATGTTTGTGAAGCCTTCATAGGCTATATAGGGCGGTCAGTCATTGCATCACTTCCTTTTTCACTGGAACAGCGATCGGTGGCAGCAGCTGTGTGGTCTCTCCAGGTTTTTACCTTCCTTATCCTGTATTTCCTTGCTCAGTGCTCCTTATCCCTGCGGGGGTCGGTACATCCAGTAGTGTGCGGTGGGCTGCGCTCGCCGCGGTCTTAAAGGGGCAGTCCTTTATTTCAGTTGATACTGGGGCATGGATTCTCAGGATTGCAAGTTTCCTCCCACCCTGGTGGGGGGCCAAGGGGCTGCTGCATCCCCCGAGGGGGCTGATCTGGCTGCTGTTGTAGCAAACTTGGCATCTCAGGTGCAGATGCTAATGGCTGATCGATCCGCAAAACGGCCCAGGTTATCTATTTCCTCTGATTCAGAGGGCGATGGGGCTGCTATGGCTGGAGTGCCCTTCTCAGGGTCTTGTTCATCTCTGGACCTTGTGGGGTCTGAGGGGGAGGCTGAGGTAGAAGGAGTTGATACTTCTCCCCCTGGCTCGCCTGAAGAGCTTGCACTCATGGATGAATTGATTACTTCTATCAAGGAAACACTGCGTCTGCAGGATGAACCAAGTCCTCCTGCTTTGATGTCCTCTTATGGGACGCAAAGGAAACGCGAAACAGCGCAGGCTTTTCCCTGCCCTGCGGAATTTCAGCGCACTGTTGATGAGCAATGGCGCAATTTAAAGAAGCCCTTTACTGTGCCAAGTAAGTTCAAGCTGCGTTATCCATTTACACCCACCACTGATGAGCGTTGGTGTGTGCCGCCTCAGGTGGATCACGCGGTGGCAGTTTTGAATAAATCTACTGCGATTCCTGCTGAGGATACCCCGGTGTTCCGGGACCCTACAGACAGGAGATTGGAGTCTCTGGCCCGTCATGCTTATACGGTTGCTGGTTCTATGCTGAAGCCTATTTTTGCTTCCATTGTGGCAGCCCAAGCTATTGCGGATTGGACGCAGGTGCTCAGGCGCACCCTGGTGGCTAACTCTGCTCTGCCGACAACATTGGCTATGGTAGATCAAATTCATCAGGATGTCATGTATTTGTGCGATACGGACTTGGATTTGGTCCCTTTGGCTGCACGCCTCTCCAGTGTAGCGGTGTTGAACCGTCGCCTGATATGGCTGAAATGTTGGTCGGTTGACCAATCCTCTCGCAAGACTCTAGCTAATCTTTGGCTAATTTTTGGCGAGTCTTTGGATACTCTGATAAAGGGAATTTCTGGGGGTAAGAGCACTCTCTCACCCCACACTCACAAGAATAAGTCTGTTCGCGGTAAGAAGAATACCTCGTTTAGGCCCTCTCAGGGGTCCTTTCGTGCCTTTCGGTCGCAATACAAGGGCAAGTCCTTCAAGGGCCAAGGCTCCCAGAAGAAGCCGTGGGCAGGTAAGCAGAAGTCCGGCCAGTCCGGGTCCGCTGCCCATACCAATTCGGCCTGAAGGGGCGCCCTCACCCGGTTCTGGGGTGGGGAGACGTTTGCTCGGTTTTCTTCAACCCTGGCTGGCCCGCATTCGGGACAGGTGGGTTCAGGAAATCGTTCGATCTGGATACAAGATCGAGTTTCTCTCTCAGCCGGCGAGCAGATTTTTCCCCTCAAATCTTCAGCTGTCTCCGGAGCGCTTGCGGGATCTGCACCTGGCGGTGCGGGACCTGGGGGCCAGGGAGTGGTGGTTCCGGTGCCAGATCGGGACAGATTTCGGGGGTTCTACTCCAATCTGTTCACTGTGCCCAGAAAGGAGGGCAAGGTGCGTCTGATTCTGGACTTGAAGGCTCTGAACCGCTTTGTGCGGGTTCGCAAGTTCCGCATGGAATCCCTGCGCTCGGTGGTGGCTGCCCTGGTTCCGGGGGAACTCATGGCCTCCATCGACTTGAAGGATGCGTACCTTCACATCCCCATTTTCGAGGGTCACCAGAGGTACCTTCGGTTCGCCATTGCGGAGGATCATTACCAATTAGTGGCGTTACCCTTCGGTCTCGCTTCGGCTCCGTGGGTTTTCACCAAGGTGCTTGCGCCAGTCCTGGCTTTATTGAGAGCCCAGGGCATCTCTGTCTTGGGGTATCTGGACGATATCTTGCTTCGGTCTGCGACCAGTCAGGGCCTGGTGAACGACCTGTCCACCACAATGCAGACTCTGCAGGAGTTCGGTTGGACGATAAATTTTCCAAAATCAACGTTGTGTCCGTCGGTTCGTCTTCCCTACCTGGGGATGATCCTAGACTCTGCTCAAGCGAAGGTCTTCCTGCCGGAAGACAAGCTCCGGACACTTCAGGACGAGGTCAGGTCCCTCAGGGACACTCAGTGCTCGTCCCTCCGGACATGTATGAGGTGTCTGGGATTGATGGTCTCGGCTTTCGAGGCGATTCCCTTCGCCCAGTTTCACACGCAGGGTCTTCAGGCGGAGATCCTGGCCAAGTGGGACGGGCGTCCGCAATCTCTGGATCTGCGGATTTCGTTGAGCCGCCACACCCGAAGGGGTCTTTTGTGGTGGCTCCAGTCCCCGGCGGTATCAGGGGGCAAGTCCTTTCGTCCTTTGTCGTGGACGGTGATCACCACGGATGCCAGCCTGTCGGGCTGGGGTGGTGTTCTGGGCGTTCTGTCCGCCCAGGGAACTTGGTCGGAGGAGGAATCCTCCCTTCCGATCAACATTCTGGAATTGCGAGCGATAAAACTTTGCCTTCTGCATTGGTTGGAACGGCTTCAGGGCCATCCGGTTCGGTTCAGACGGACAATGCCACAGCGGTGGCCTACATCAACCATCAAGGGGGCACCAGGAGTGCCCGTGCGGCTCGGGAAGTAAACGACATTCTGTCGTGGGCCGAGACGCACGTTCCAGCGATAACGGCTGTGCACATTCCGGGGGTGGAGAACTGGCAGGCAGACTATCTGAGTCGCCAGACCCTGGACCAGGGAGAGTGGTCCCTTCACCCGGATGTCTTCCAGGAGTTGTGCGCGAGGTGGGGTCTTCCGGATGTGGACCTGTTCGCGTCTCGTCTGAACAACAAGGTGGAAAGGTTCGTGGCAAGGACGCGCGATCCGCGGGCGGACGCCCCGGACGCGTTGGTGGCGCCCTGTCATCAGTATCGCCTGATGTATGCCTTCCCTCCGATTCAACTGTTGTCCAGGTTCCTCCGCAGGTTAATCTCGGAACCGCATACGGTGATTCTGGTGGCACCGGACTGGCCTCGCCGGTCTTGGTACGCAGACCTCGTAAATCTGACAGTCGACGCTCCGCGGCGTCTGCCGCTTCGGGAAGACCTTCTGTCGCAGGGACCGATATTCCATCCTGCTTTACAGTCGCTGGCTTTGACGGCATGGCTGTTGAGAGCCAGGTCCTGAGGGATAGGGGTCTCTCTCCTGAGGTCGTCCCTACTTTGATTAAGGCTAGAAAAGCTTCTTCCGGTAAGATATACTACCGTACTTGGAAAGTGTACTTCGCTTGGTGTGAGTCCAGGGGGTTTTCTCCGCGCTCATACTCGGTGTCGAGAGTGTTGGCTTTCCTCCAAACTGGAGTGGACCAGCGTTTGGCGCTGGCCACGATTAAGGGTCAGATTTCTGCGCTGGCTGTTCTTTTTCAGCGCCCAGTGGCGTCTAATTCGTTGATTCGCACTTTTGTTCAGGGGGTGCGACACTTGGCCCCTCCTAGGAGGGAGCCTTTGCCTCCATGGGACTTGAACTTTGTTCTGTCCGTGTTGCAACATGCTCCTTTTGAAAAGATCAGGGA
This sequence comes from Pelophylax lessonae, assembly GCF_965119305.1. Taxonomy (NCBI): domain Eukaryota; kingdom Metazoa; phylum Chordata; class Amphibia; order Anura; family Ranidae; genus Pelophylax; species Pelophylax lessonae. Next base: position 324,019,591 of record NC_138772.1, read on the forward strand.
GATCTCGTTGTCTCTGTTGTCCAAAAAGGTTGCCTTTTTGGTGGCTATAACTTCGGCTCGTAGGGTGTCGGAGCTGGCGGCTTTGTCCTGCAGTTCTCCCTACTTGGTGATTCACTTGGATAAGGTGGTCTTGCGACCTAACCCTTCCTTTCTTCCGAAGAGGATCTCGGAATTTCACCTGAATGAGGACATTGTCTTGCCTTCGCTTTGCGCGAAGCCTAAGCATCCGAAGGAGGTGGCTTTGCATGCCTTGGATGTTGTTCGGGCGATCAGGGTTTACCTGTCATCGACTAAGTCTTTTCGCAAGTCGGATTCCCTATTCGTCCTTCCAGAGGGACCTCGGAAGGGCATGGCGGCGTCGGCTGCTACCATCGCCAAATGGATCAGACAGACAATTGTGCAAGCCTATGCTTTGAGGGGGAAGGTTCCTCCTTTCCCTGTGAAGGCGCACTCTACCAGATCTCTGAGTACGTCTTGGGCCTATCGTCATCAGGCTTCTGTGGCCCAGGTGTGTAAGGCGGCGACTTGGTCGTCCGTTCACACCTTCTCCAAATTTTACAAAGTGAATGTTCAGGCATCGGCAGATGCTTCCTTTGGCCGTAAAGTTCTTAGTGCGGCAGTGCCTTAGGGTCCCTTGTTTTGGGTCCTTGGCTGTTGGGGTGTTTTTACCCCTGGGTTACTTGTTCTTCCTGGGTTGTTGCTTCTGTTGAGCACGTTTTTCCTGTTGCCAGGTTGGTTCTCTTACTTTGGTAAGGTTCCTTTCTCTGATGTGGGTACTGCGTTGCTTTATGCGCGGTTGCGTTTTTTTCCCACCCCTCATGTCTACACTGCTCTGGGACGTCCCATTGGTGAAGATTATGAAGGGGCGGCGACTGTCGGAGGACGTAAGAGAAAACTGAATTTTTGTAAAATCTTACCGTAAAATTCCTTTCTCTGAGTCCTCCGACAGTCGCCGCCCCCGCCCCTCTTTTGGGGTTTATGTACTCTACTGCTATGCTACCAAACTGAGTTGAGAATGCTGGAAGCAGGGAGGTATTGACTGAGGGGACCGCCCCCTAGGGGTGTGATATGCTAAAAGCTTTGATATTAACAAATCTTGTTGCCTAGCTACTCCTACGGAGAAAAGGTCAATTACCCATTGGTGAAGATTATGAAGGGGCGGCGACTGTCGGAGGACTCAGAGAAAGGAATTTTACGGTAAGATTTTACAAAAATTCAGTTTTTTAGGGTGGAACTCTGCTTTAAGCTGGCCATGCGCTAGTAGAATTTCATACAAAAAGGTTATTGTTCAGAGCCTTTATTCAGTTTTCTAATTGCTAGAGGGATCAAAATGATTTTCAATTTTGTCCATAGGGCTAAACAAATTAGAAGCCGCAGGATGACATTATATTTTCTCAAACAAAATGTAGCTCTTCTTTTGGAAAAAAATTGTAATGAAGCCCATTTAGTACATTTGAGCATTCATTTAAGTAGCAAGTGTGGAAAATGTTTTAAAGAAGTGTCAAAGTCTAAAGGTTTTTTTACCCTAATACATTCTCTACATTAAGGTAAAAACTTTACAATAGCTGTATTGTATAGTGATTGGACACAGCTGGTCACATGGTAAAGAGCCTATGTCACTAGGCTCTTTACCGAGATCGGAGATGCGGTGTGTCAGAGTGACACACCGCAGCACCGATCGCCACTCTGCGCACCCCCCGGGGGGCGCGCAGAGCGTATTATACTGCCGCCGCCATATGACATCCGGTCAGGATAATGCAACCACATTCCCGCTGTCAATCGTCTATAGGGCGAGCGGGAAGTGGTTAAGGACTTCCGAAATAAAATTAGCTGAGTCAATGTCAGCAAGAACATTTTAAGAATGTTCTGATGAGAATTTTCATACGAACATTCATACGAAATTCTACTACTGTATGGTTAGCTTTAAATTAAGATTGTTAGGCTACACTGTGGAGTTACCCTGCTCTTTATGCAGCTATCCAAATCCGCTGATCCTTGGCACCACCTAGGAGACCTCACTCAAACACCGCTTTTGCCCAGACAGATGTGGTACTCAGATCTAATGAGACTCTTGGCAAGAGACCCTGTAGGTTCTTTCAGATCAACCAGATCTTCTTTCCTAAGGTCTGGTGTACCACCCTGGTTCACAGTTGTTAGCTTTACCGGTGTGACTGTTGAAGCCCAGATCCTAAAAGACATGGGGCCTCTCTGTTTTGGTAATTCCTATGCTTCTGAAAGCTAGGGAGTCTACCTCCTGCAAGGTATTGCAGCGCACATGAAAGGTATCTCTTGGTGAAAGGCAAGAAATTTTCACCTCAGGAAATACTCCATTGATAGCAGTTGGACCTGGTTTAGTCTTTGGTCGTCAGTACTATTAAGGGTTTATTATTGGTCCTTGCCTCTCGTTTTTTGGTTAAGACATTTTTAAGACCACCTGTGATTCCATGGGACCTTAATTTTGGTTCTTTCAGCTTTTCAAAAAACATCTTTCTCTTTCGTTCATTGATGGACAAAGCTCTCAATCTTCATAACCATTGGGTTATACTGCCCCCTACAGGAGCTAGGACACTAGGCAGAAAAATAATCTGGCTGCACCTATGGGCAGTCCCAGGGGTATACCTCTCCCTGCTATAGGTACTAATTTTTTTGTTTTTCTGCCTAGTCAGGAGTAAGGACCTAGTTCCTTGCTGGGATCTCTGGTCCTGGCAATTTTTTTCTTTTTGGATAGAAATATTTTCTCCTGGATTTTTCCTGTGATATCTACAATCAACTGCCGGACTGGGCGACGGGCTGGATAATATAGATCCAGTGGTCACCCCAGTGTGGCCAGCGAGCGTGCGCAGACCTCAGCTCCACGCTAGGTCGGCCACAACATAGCCCCACCGGACGGGGGCTGGCCTGCGAGTTAAAATCCTCGCAAGGTCGCATACGACCGAGTTTCGGCCCGAGTCGCAGCATACCTCCTGGCCGGCAGCCCCCATTTGGATTGAGAGGGGTTCTATCTGGAGCCGTGCCCACCCGGTTCCTGGTATGGGGAGTAGCTGTCCCCTCTCTCTCCCTGGAGGGTTTTGGGGTGGACATGGGCCCCTCCTTGGGATGGTCGGACCCCCAGGTTCCCCTCCTTCCCATCAGGCACCCCCCTTTCATCTGTCCCCCAACTTACCCTGCCCCCTTCAGTTATGCTGGGGCGGTTTGGGTGGTCTGTTCCAGCTCCTGGGGTGGGGGCAGGGCGCTATACTGGCGATGGGGACAGACGGCTGTGCGAGGGGTTGTACCTAGTGGGGGCTCCTGCCAGGGCCCCCCCTCTTGCCTGGGTCTGTCCTTGAGGCCTAGGGATCCCTCCTGGGTCCCTGGAAGCCTCGTGGTGCCGCCATTTTGTTGTAGCCTATGTTTTTATCCATTGCAAATCGCAACGGCCATGACAGTGGAGCCCAGTAGGGGCGATGTCTGTGGTGGGAGCCACTCCTCATCCTCTGGTGCTGACTCCTGGATCTTTTTACTTCCTGATTGCCGCGCGTGCAGTGCAGATTATATTGGTGGCTGCAGGTGCCTCTTTCTCCTGGTTGGTGTCGAGTGGGGTTCTCTGTACTGAGGCTCGCTTTGTGCCTGGTGACTAGGTGATGCTGCCAGCACGGTGGAGTTTCTCTTGCAGTGTTTTACACTTTTTTTTTTGTGGGGTCCCCCTGCTGACTCATGGAGTCTTTGGAGAACGTCTCACTACCTGATCCCCTCTCTGAGGCTGCGGGGCCCTCCGGGTCCCAACCATCCATTGATGCACTGAGGGCACTCCTCGAGTCCTTTGTGTCCCGGTTGGAGGTGGCATTAGGGCAACGGGCTAACAAAAAGCGCCCCCTTCTCGGCTTATAGGACATTTTTTTTTCGTCCCTCAGGGTCAACTGACAAGGGCTCGAAGCCTTTCAGGCCAGGATCCAAATGAACCTGGTCTGGCAAGCCGAGAGTGGGCTTCTCCAGACCTGCGGACAAGGCTCTTTCAGCATGAAGGTGTGCCCGTATCAGGGGTAGGGAGACTTGTTTGCTGGTTTCCGGACCCGTGGACTTCCCTGGTACACAGTCATTCGGTCCGGGTAAAAGATCGCGTTTTGCTCTTGTCCCCCTGCAAGGTTCTATCCTTCCAACTTGCGCCTGTCCCCGGACCACTTACAGGGTCTGTTTGGGGTGGTACAAGACCTGTTACTTCAAGTAGTGATTGTCCCTGTTCTGACTTCGGGAAGGTTTTCAGGGGTTTTTACGCAAACCTGTTTGCAGCCCCCAGGAATGAATGCAAGGTGCGTCCAATCCTGGACCTCAGGTGCTGAACTGCTTTGTGTGGGTGCAGAAGTTCAGAATGGAGTCCATTCGCACGGTGGTGGCATCCCTGCATCTGGGATTTTCTGGCCTCTATCGACATCAAGGATTCTTACCTTCACATTCTGATATGTGTCGGTCACCAGCGCTTTCTCCAATTTGCTGTGGGAGAGTAGCATTATCAGTTTGTGACGTTTACCCTTTGGTCTCGCCTCTGCCCCTCTAGTCTTCACAAAAGTGTTTGCACCAATGCTAGCTTTGTTATGCCAACAGGGGATCACGGTACTGGGCTACTTGGATGACTTTCTTCTGCAAGCAGAGCCTCCTACTGCTCTGGTGGATAACCTGGAGATCGCCATACGAACTCTGCGGGAGTTTGGCTGGATTCTGACTTTTCAGAAGTCTGCTCTGGTTCCATCCACAAAGCTGGACTATCTGGGTCTGACTCTGGACTCCACCTTAGCCAGAGTGCTCCTTCCTCTGGACAAACTCCAAAAATTGCAGGTTGCAATTTGTCTTCTGCTGTCCAGCAGATGGTCATCCCTCTGGACTTGCATGCGGGTGCCGGGCCTGATGGTGTCGACCTTCGAGGCGGTTTAATTTGCATAGTTCTATATGAGGTTCCTGCAAAGGGAGATTCTGGTCAAATGGGACAAGACTCCGCAGTCTCTGGACAATTAGATCTGGCTGAGTCGGGGAACAAAGGAGTCCCTGATATGGTGGCTAAATTCTCCGACTCTTCACCTGGGCAAATCCTTCCTCCTAATGTATTGGACAGTGGTCACCACGGATGCCAGCCTGTCCTGCTGGGGAGGCATCCTTGGCAAACATTCTGCTCAGGGGATCAGGAAGAGTCCAGTCTACCGATCAATGTCTTGGAACTCCAAGCGATCAGACTGTGTCTGGACCATTGGACAGATTGTCTTCAGGGATGCCCAGTGTGCATTCAATCAGACCATGCCGTGGCTTATGTCAATCACCAGGGGGGCACAAGAAGTGTCTTGGCGGCTCTGGAGGTAGCCAGCATTCTAAGATGGGCAGAACGATTTGTTCCAGCCCTCTCCACCGTACACATTCCAGGGGTGGAAAACTGGCAGGCGGATTGCCTCCAGTCGGCAGGTCCCTTCATCCGGAGGTGTTTAATCAATTGTGTCTCTGGTGGACCATCCCCGAGGTGGATCTGTGGGCGTCTCGGCTCAATCGAAAGGTGCAGAGGTTTGTGGCTCGGTCACGGGATCCTGTGGCGGATGCCACGGATGTGCTGGTGGCCCTGTGGGGTCAGTATCGTCTGATTTACGCCTTCCCTGCTCTCAAGCTTCTGCCAAGACTTCTACACAGGATTGAGGCAGAAGGAATTCCGGTTATTTTAGTGGTTCCGGTCTGGCCTTGCCGGGCTTGGTACACCAATCTGGTGCGGCTGGTCGCCAAAGTTCCTTGGAAGCTTCCTCTCAGGGAGGATCTGCTGTCCCAAGGACCAATCTTCCATCCTGTTTTACAGTCGCTGGCTTGATGGCTTGGCTGTTGAATGCCAGGTGCTGAAGGATATAGGGTTATCTGAGTCTGTGATTTCTATGCTGTTAAAAGCTAGGAAATCTACTTCTAGGAAGATCTACCATCGTACGTGGAAGACGTCCAATGCGTGGTGTGAGTCTCTCTTGAGGTTCATCCTCGCTCCTTCTTATTGGCTCGGATCTTGACCTTCCTTCAAAGGGTGGTGAACCGAAATTGGCCTTGAGTACCATCAAGGGCTAGGTGTTGGCTTTGGCGGTCTTCTTCCAAGGACCCTTGGCCACACACTCCCTGGTGCATACCTTTCTTCAGGGTGTACGACATTTGGTTCCTCCGTTGCTGTCTTGGGACCACAATTTGGTGCTTTCAGTCCTCCAGAAGCCTCCCTTTGAGAATCTTCAGGAGATTCCCTTGCTTACACAGTCTCAGACGATGGCTTTTTATAGTGGCTGTTACCTCTGCGCGCAGGGTGTCAGAACTGGCCGTGTTATCCTATTGTTCACCTTACCAGATGGATCTTCACCCCTGTCCGTCGTTCCTTCCAAAGGTTGTCTCTGATTTTCATTTGAATGAAGACATTATTTTGCCTTCCCTGTGTCCCAAACCTAAACATCTAAAGGAAATTGCCCTGCATGCCTTGGATGTTGTCTGGGCAATTAGGATGTACCTGGCAGCTAGGAAGTCTTTCGGGGAGTTTTTTAGACTCACTATTTGTGCTCACGAATGGTCCTCGGAAAGGGTTATCCGCTTCCTCTGTGACCATTTCCAGATGGATTAGACAGACGGTGATTCAGGTCTATTCCATCAAGGGTCAGGTTCCTCCTTTTCCGGTTAAGGCACACTCTACTCGGGCGCTTAGTGCCTCCTGGGCCTTGCGTCATTAGGCGTCAGTGACGCAGGTTTTCAAGGCAGCCACCTGGTTGTCGGTGCACACTTTCACAAGGTCTTATAAAGTGGATGCATTGGCATCTGCGAATGCTTCTTTTGACCACAAGGTCTTGCAGGCTGCTTTTATTTGTTTTTTTTGCTGTTCCCACCCCTCATGTTTAACACTGCTTTGTGACTTCCCAATAGTTATGAAGATCAGGAGCTGTGTCCATCAGTGCACAAAAGAGAAAATGTGATTTTTGACTTACCTCGAAATCCATTTCTCTGATGTTCATTGACAGACACAGCACCCACCCCTCTGTGGAGTTGTATTTCTTCTGACACTGCTTGTAACTAAACTAAGTACCTATAGCAGAGAGAAGGGAGTATACCCCCTGGGACTGCCCATAGGAATAGCTAGATTCTTTTTCTGCCTAGTGTCCTACTCCTGTATGGGGCAGTATAACCCAATGGTTATGAAGATCACAAGCTTTGTCCATCATGGATCATCAGAGAAATTGATTTTACAGTAAGTCAAAAATCCCATTTTTGAACTCATACCCTCTTTTCTTACTCACAAGGTTGTCTTTCTTGTTGCCATCGCCTCTGCAATGCATGTATCGGAGTTAGATGCTTTGTCTTGTAAAGCACTTTTTCTGATCTTACACAAGGACAAGGTTGTCTTGATGCCCAAAGCCTCCTTTCTTCCTAAGGTAGTTTTGGCATTTTATCTCAACCAGGACATCATAGCATGATTTCCTTTTTATGGTTCGGAACTGTTTCCTAATGTGCGTATTTATTTTACAACCAATTATTCTTTTACAACAAATTTGTCATTCTTAATGGTCCTTATAAAGGGAACTAGCTTCTCACTTCACCTTCTCTCCGTGGTTTAGACAGATCATTATTCAAGCCTATAGGCTTAGAGAAAGTACAGTTTTTCTTGTCAAGACAAACACTAGTAGGTTTACAATTGCTGCTTAGGACTTTTCAGCATCCGTGTTACTAGGTGAATGTTCAGGCCAAAACTGATGCAAGTTTTGGGTGTAAAATACTTCAGGCAACATTTTGAGTTGACGGCTGCTTCACATTTTTAAACTCTTATAGGCTAGTTAGTGTTTTTTATTGCTAGCTGTTGCCCATCCCTCAGACTGCTTTTGGACTTCCCATTTGCCTCTAGTTTACTTTTGAATCTGTATCCTTTAATGAACTAAAAAAAAAATTGGGTTTTTGTGCATACCGTTTCTTGGAGTTCACTGAGAAGTCCAACTCCTCGATGTTTGAAGTCTACTTTTTATATTGCTTTTTACAAAACTGAAGCAGATTGGAGGGGTGTTATGCCTTACAGCTTTTTTTCTTTTGGTTTGCCAGTGTGCAGTTTCTCCTGTAGAGAGCAGTATAACCCAATTGTCTTTGATTGTATTTGTCTCATCCTGTTTCCCTGATTGAACTCCAAGAAGCTGATATTGGAGTAAGCACAAAAATCCTGTTTTACACCTCCTGTATGCGGGTCACCTATAATGAAGATTTTACTACCACAATATAGGAGGATTTAGTTCCTCTAGTAACTTGTACCTGGTGCATATGACGTATTTAACCATTCCTAGATTGGACTATGGAGTCCAGGTTATTTAAAATTGCAACTTATATTATATAGCAGTACTGTGCAAGTTGTGCTATCTTGACAAGCTTTGGATTTTTGAGCACAGCATTGCGCACGTTTGCTTGCATTCATTTAAAATAATTTCTTTTGTTTGAACTCAATCTGTATTAACTAGATATGCATTCCCGGCAGGAAGTGTTTTAAGTGTTTGTTGGATATTCTTCGTGCCACAGTATACAAGATGAAAGGCTATATTTTTGTGTGTTTATGGAATATCAGCAAAAAAATCAGGATTGCTGCACTTCAGGTTATATTGAACAAATAAGACACAATGTGTTTCAAATTCAGCATCAGTTTCTGGTATAATTACACCACAACCTTCCTCAGACAGAAACCGTTTCTACCTGAGGAATGGTATGGTGTAGTTATACCCAAAACTGCTGCTGAATTCGAAACGCATTCCCTGGAATTCATAAAGACTGGCGCAAACGGATTTTGCAAAGTGTCTCTCGTGTGTTCTAAAATTGGTGCAGCATGTGCCAAATTTAGTACCTGTCTAGAACTTGTACTTGGATTTGGCGGATGCTGCGCCACTTTTAAAATGCATGCGAGACACTTTCGCTTAAGTCTGTCTGTCTCTTCTTTGTACGCCAAAAGAGAGTTGGCGCCACAGTGTAAAAGTAGCACATTTTAGAACTACCTTTTGTGCATAAGTCGCTTTCAGAACCAAAACTGTTGCAGTACTTTGTGAATTTGGCATACAATACAGTAAGTACACACACAGTATTATTTTGATGTGTCTTTTTTTTATCAAGAGTATATTTCTTTATGAATGATGCAAACCTACATCAATCACATAATTCTAAATCCCACTTTTTTTTTTATCCTAGGCAAATGAGATGTTACTTAGTGGAAGAAAGTTAACTGCGCAAGAAGCATGTGCAAAAGGACTAGTTTCACAGGTATTCTGGCCTGGAACTTTCACACAAGAAGTCATGGTTCGCATTAGAGAACTTGCCGCCTGCAATCCAGTGGTATGCAGCACTTAAATTATTCAATCTTATGGTCTACCTATTTAGTAATCTTTTGATCAAGTGTAATTTTCCCCCCCAATGTAGGTACTTGAAGAATCCAAAGCTTTAGTCCGTAATGTCATGCGTGGAGAATTGGAACAGACAAATGAAAGAGAATGTGAAGTGCTAAAGAAGATTTGGGGATCTGCTCAAGGAATGGACTCCATGTTAAAATATTTGCAAAGGAAAATTGATGAATTCTAAAAATAAAAAAGCAAATTGTTGCTTGTTTTACAAAGAATCCTTGAAACGCTTTCAGGAACATTTTTTTTATGATGCCCTGAATTTATTTAAAACTTTTGTTTCTCTAATTTTTGAACAAATATCTAAAGCCTGCCATCGACTTCACAGGCTGAAGCTGGAGACATGAGGTTGCTGTTAACAACCTTGACACGTGCTGTCTTGAACAATTGTCAGTACTGAGAGAGGAAGACAATTAAACCGAGCAACAGGGAAGTCTGGAAATGCATATTTTTGTTCATAAAAAAAAAAAATATATATATATATATAAAATTATATATTTAAATATAAAACGGGTAGCAGCAAGCCCTAACTTTCATTGCCCTCTGAGGAGGTAGGACCGAGGCAATGCTTTATTTCAAAAGAAGGTTACATACCTCAGAATTTTTTTTCTTCTAATATTAAATGGACTTAAACAAAACCCACAGGACAATAACCGTATACTGATGCATTTTAATAAACCCAAAAAAGTGTGTGTGTGTGTTCTCAGGACATATGCTAATTGTTCAAGAACAAAAATCTTGACATACTGTCAGAAAAATGTCTAGTTAATATCAAGGTAGCATGAAGAAACCACTGTCAAGATGTTTTTCTTAGTGTGATGCAGTATTAACAGGTCATTGAGTTATCTTGTGTAAAGTTTGAGGTCCATTCATTTGCTGAAGGCTATTTTATATATTTGTTTATATATTTTAGTTCTTGGGTGAGTCTACATAGATGTTTGCAGGTTATGTATACACCAAAAATAATTTTATGTTCACACTTGTATAAATTTTAGGTTCACTAGAATATATTTTATTTAATAAGTTAATTTTGGTACACTATATAAAATTACAAAATATCCCACCCAAAAACTACCTTTTTGTTAGGAGTGTACTATTCTGTTGCCTTTTTAATCAATACACTATATAAAACATATATAAATATATTTTACTTTTTATGTATAGTGTAGACAAGTGTTTTGTAAATATATAATGTGCTATTCCTTTGGGAGTGTTTTTAATGATTTGTGACTGCAGATATATTACTATTAATACTAGGATATCTGTGCTTGCAATTTGTTGAATGTATGAAGAAAAGTAATCAATCTTATTTTTGTACAGTTTTTACATTTTTACTTCCAGCTGACCATCTCCCATTATTGTTGGAGAGTTGCTCCCCCTGTAAATCTCCCATTGTTGGAGAGTTGCACAACCTGTAAATCTGCCTGTAGCTTGGGTTGGTACAGTATTTTTGCATTCATTGGACCTACACCTTTGTTCTACAGCATAAATACATAAACTGTACAGTCTGTAAAGTTTTCTAAAAACACAGCTGTGAAATTGGCTAAAATAAAACTAATTTTTCTTAACATATTTAATACAGCAGACTTTGTTGTTTTTAAAATGTGCCTTTTCAAAGCAAATGTGTTATTTAAAATATGTGCCTTTTTAAAAACGAACATAAGGGATGTTCTGTGAGTTTTAAGTGATATAGCTGAGATTGAAAATACTCTACAAAGCTGTAACGTGTAATTTTTTGTAAACTTCTATATAATAAATTCCCATTTTCTAATGCATACCTATTATAAATGGAAATGTTGGCTCACAATAAGGGAGTGCTCTGCATAGAAAGTTGCAGCAAGTAGGAGTAACCCAAGTTATCTCTACTTTGCCTGGATGTTTGAACAGCTTACAAACAATCTCGTGCATGGTAAATTAAGAAATTGCTTTGGTTGGTACCCAGATTTCAAGGATGCTTCAAGATGTGGAGTTGCAGCACAGAAATTGCAGGCTCGTAAAATGGGAACATAAAGATTGAGGCTTAAGCTACCATTAAGAATGGGGGACCGAACAGAAAAATAAAGTTTATTGTGATACATGTTTCATGGGATGCTGTTGAAAAAATAGATCACTGCAAAACAATTGAGTGATTCTATCCAGCTCTGCCAGTTTTGCATATGCTGTTTGTAAAAAGCCTTGAAACTGAGTTGGGTGTCCGTTATCTTCCAACATCCTGAATGACAGGCATATTTCAGCTTTTATTTCTCTATCATTCATTGAGGGACGCAGTCTCTATGATCTTCATATCAGTAGGGTTATACTGCCCCCTACAGGAGTAGGACACTAGGCAGAAAAAAAGTTATGGCTACGCCTAAGGGCAGTCCCAGGGCAGTATACCCTCTCCCTGGTATAGGATGTCAGTTTTATTCTGCCTAGCCAGGAGTAAGGACCTAGTTCCTTGCTGGGTTCTCTGGTCCTGGCAAAGTTTTTTCTAGTTAGCTTTTGCGCCAGATTTTATCCTGTGAGATCTACAAGCAACTAAGCCGGATCTGGGCAAGGGGCTGGATATATAGATCCAGTGGTCACCCCAGTCGGCCAGAGAGCGCGCGCAGACCCCAGCTCCGCTCTAGGTTGGCCACGACATAGTCCACTGGACGGGGACGCGGCCCCGCGAGTTGAACGTCCCGCCAGGGCGCATACAACCGGGTCTAGGCCTGAGTGGCAGCGTTCCTATTGGCTGACAACCCCCCCACTTCGGTGGAGAGGGATTCTGTCAGGAGATGGCATCCGCCTGTTCCTGGTATGGTGAGTAAATGTTCCCCCCTCTGGCGGATTTTGGGGTGGACGCGGGCCCTCCCTAGGATGGTCGGACCCTCAGGACGGCGACGGACGAGCGATAGTGCGGGGGGGGGGGTTTACCTGTTACTCCTAGGGCCCACTTCCTGTCGATCCCGTCCAGGAAGCTGGGGGGTCCCCACGAGGGTCAGTAGCTCCGCAAGCTGCGCAGGGTCCCCTTTTTCTTGTAGCCCATGTGCTCTGCAAGATTCGGCGGCCATTTTGCTGTGGATTTCTAATAAGAATCACTGGCGGCCATGTTTTGGGAGATCCTGGAGGTGTTTTTTCTTGGTGGAGCCCCTCCCTATATCCTAGTGCTGCTTCTCAGATCTTTCTTTCTGGATCGAGATCACTGCAGACACGTGCTCTGCAGATCTTAGGTGAGTCTGGGAGTCTCTCTCTGCTGGGGGCCTTCAGTGCGCTCTGCCTGACCTCTTGGGGATGCTGTAGGACGTTTTTTTTTTTTTTAATTTGCTGAAGGGGTTTCCCTGGTGCAGTATGGACCCTGCAGAACATGTCCCCCACCTGACTCCCTCAAGGAGGCTGCAGGGCCCTCCGCTTCTCAGCTGTCCATAGATGCACTTTTGGTGGTCCTGGAATCCTTTGTGTCCCTGGTGGATGTGGTCTTTAAAGGGCGAGGTGCCAAGAAACGCCCTCCGCCTACCACTGCCTCATCTGATGTGTCAGCTTCTGAGTCTGATTCAGCCACCGCAGACGCGGGTCTCCCTGCCGGGTCTACTATCTCGCGCCCTGTTTCCTCTAACAGTGAGGATGACATCTCTACCTCCACCACCGCGCAAGAAAAGGCACTGGTGGACGCCCTGGTTGTGTCTGTGCATGAGACCCTAAGGACGCAGCTGCTACTGTGAACGAGGTGCAGGTTACGTTTGGTACTCACAAGCTGTCCAGAGCGGCAAAGGTTTTTCCCTTTCCTGCGTATTTTGACAACATGCTCAGAAAAGAATGGGACCGCCCAAAGCTTTCCCCTGGGGTGCCTAAGTGGATTGCTAGATGCTACCCCTTTGAAGAGTCCCTCATAAAGAAGTGGACTGTGCCACCTACGGTGGACCCTCTGGTCTCAAGACTGAATAAAGCTACCATGATCCCAGTGGATGATTCCCCATCCTGTAAGGATCTGGCGTATGGAGAGGCGGAGTCTGTGGCCCGCAATCCATGGCGGGGTCTGCACTAAGACCTGTGTTCACGGTTTCCCTTGTCTCGCAAACATTAACTGAATGTGCTAAGTTACTATGCCATGACCTGAAGGGGAGACATCTTCCTCCTGCCTTTGATGAGCTGTTGGACCAGCTGGTGCAGGGGCTGCAATTTGTTTGCGATGCCGCGCTGGATGCTGTTCCTGTTTTGGGTCGACTGTCGGTTTCGGCAGTGGTCCTCCGGCGTATACTTTGGCTAAAGTGTTGGTCTGCGGATCAGACCTCAAATAAGGCCTTGACTGATCTGCCTTTTCAAGAGTTCGCCTGTTTGGGGTTACACTGGATGACATTATCAAAGGTCTTACAGGGGGGTAAGAGCACCTTTCTCCCACAGGCTAACAAGGGTAAGGACCCGTGTCGCAGATGGGGCCCCTCATTTTCAGCATGTAAGAAGTTTTTTTTCGTCCCTCGGGGTTAGTCGATAAGGCAAAGTCCTTCAAGGCCCCCTCGGGTGGTTCCAAGCGACCCTGGTCTGGCAAACTATTATTGAGTTTCTCCAGACCTGAGGACAAGGCTCCTTCAGCCTGAAGGTGCGCCCTCACCTGTATCTGGGGTGGGGGGGATGTCTTTGCCGGTTCCCGGACCTGTGGTTATCCTGAATATAAGACAAATGGGGTCACGAGGTCATACGGTCCGAGTACAAGATCGAGTTTCGATCCATTCCACCGGTAAGGTTCTTACCTTCCAATGTGAGACTGTCCCCAGATCGCTTACAGGCTCTCTTTGGGGCGGTACAGGACCTGGTACAACAGGGAGCAATATTTTCGGGTTACGTGTGTGGAACGTTTTCAAGGCTTTTATTCAAACCTGTTTATGGTCCCCAAGAAGGAGGGCAATGTGCGTCCAATCCTGGACCTGAAGGCACTGAATTGCTTCATGCGAGTTCAAAAATGCAAGATGTAATCTGTTCACACGGTGGTGGCTTCCCTACATCAGGGGGATTTCCTGGCCTCCATAGACATCAAAGATGCCTACCTTAGAAACATAGAATGTGTCGGCAGATAAGAACCATTTGGCCCATCTAGTCTGCCCAATATATCTGAATCTGAATCCTATGAATAGTCCCTGGCCCTATCTTATATGAAGGATAGCCTTGTGCCTATCCCATGCATGCTTAAACTCCTTCACTGTATTTGCAGCTACCACTTCTGCAGGAAGGTTATTCCATGCATCCACTACTCTCTCAGTAAAGTAATACTTCCTCATATTACTTTTAAACCTTTGCCCCTCTAATTTAAAACTGTGTCCTCTTGTGGTAGTTTTTCTTCTTTTAAATATGCTCTCCTCCTTTACCGAGTTGATTCCCTTTATGTATTTAAAAGTTTCTATCATATCCCCTCTGTCTCTTCTTTCTTCCAAGCTATACATGTTAAGGTCCTTTAACCTTTCCTGGTAAGTTTTTTCCTGCAATCCATGTACTAGTTTAGTAGCTCTTCTCTGAACTCTCTCTAGAGTATCTATATCCTTCTGGAGATATGGCCTCCAGTACTGCGCACAATACTCCAAGTGAGGTCTCACCAGTGTTCTGTACAGCGGCATAAGCACTTCTCTCTTTCTACTGCTTATACCTCTCCCTATACATCCAAGCATTCTGCTGGCATTTCGTGCTGCTCTATTACATTGTCTTCCCACCTTTAAGTCTTCTGAAATAATTACTCCTAAATCCCTTTCCTCAGATACTGAGGTCAGGACTGTGTCAAATATTCTATATTCTGCCCTTGGGTTTTTACGTCCCAGGTGCATTATCTTGCACTTATCCACATTAAATTTCAGTTGCCAGAGTTCTGACCATTCTTCTAGTTTTCCTAAATCCTTTTCCATTTGGCGTTTCCCTCCAGGAACATCAACCCTGTTACATATCTTTGTGTCATCAGCAAAAAGACAAACCTTACCATCGAGGCCTTTTGCAATATCACTTATGAAGATATTAAACAAAATTGGTCCCAGTACAGATCCCTGAGGTACCCCACTGGTAACATGACCTTGTTCTGAATGTTCTCCATTGACTACAACCCTCTGTTGTCTGTCACTCAGCCACTGCCTAATCCACTCAACAATATGGGAGTCCATGCTCAATGACTGCAGTTTATTGATAAGTCTTCTATGTGGGACAGTGTCAAAAGCCTTACTAAAATCTAGATATGCAATGTCTACTGCACCTCCACCGTCTATTATTTTAGTCACCCAGTCAAAAAAATCTATAAGATTTGTTTGACATGATCTCCCTGAAGTAAACCCATGTTGTTTTTCATCTTGCAATCCATGGGATTTAAGATGTTCCACAATCCTATCCTTTAATAGGGTTTCCATTAATTTGCCTACTATTGATGTCAGACTCACAGGTCTATAGTTGCTCGATTCCTCCCTACTACCTTTCTTGTGAATGGGCACGACATTTGCCAATTTCCAATCTTCCGGGACGACTCCTGTTACTAATGATTGGTTAAATAAATCTGTTAATGGTTTTGCCAGCTCACCACTAAGCTCTTTTAATAATTTTGGGTGTATCTCATCAGGACCCTGTGACTTATTTGTCTTCACTTTAGACAGCAATCTTAGAACGTCTTCCTCTGTAAAGACACATGCATCAAATGATTCATTAGTCATCCTTTGAAGTGGAGGTCCTTCTCCTTTTTCTTCTGTAAAAACTGAACAGAAGTATTCATTAAGGCAGTCGGCTAGCCCTTTATTCTCTTCTACATACCTTCCGTCCTTTGTTTTTAATTTAGTTATTCCTTGTTTTAATTTCCTTTTTTCATTTATATATCTGAAGAATGTCTTATCCCCCTTTTTCATAGACTGAGCTAGTTTTTCTTCTGCCTGCGCTTTAGAAGTTCTTATAACTTGCTTGGCCTCTTTCTGCCTAATCTTGTAGATTTCCTTATCTTCATTGCTCTGGGTTTTTTTATAATTACAAAATGCTAGCTTTTTATTTTTAATGATTTGGGCCACTTCTGCTGAGTACCACAGTGGTCTCTTCCTTTTTTTGCTTTTACTGACAAGTCTAATGCAATTTTCTGTTGCCTTCAATAATGCACCTTTTAAGTAGTCCCATTTCTCCTGGACTCCATGTAATCCGTTCCAGTCTGATAAGGACTCATTTATGACCAATTTCATTTTTGAAAAGTCTGTTTTTCTAAAATCTAAAACTTTTGTTTTTGTGTGGTGTGCCTCTTTCACAGTTCTTATATTAAACCACACTGACTGGTGATCACTGGATCCCAAGGTTTCGCCTACAATGACATCATATACCGAATCACCATTTGTGAATACCAGATCCAAAATGGCCTCCCTCCGGGTTGGCTCCTCAACCACTTGTTGCAGAGACAACCCCAGTAGGGAATTTAGAATATCTGTACTCCTGGTAGAACTTGCTATTTTGGTTTTCCAGTTTATATCTGGAAGATTGAAATCTCCCATAATGATAACTTCTCCTTTCATTGTCATTTTAGCTATTTCTTCAACTAGTAGATCATCTAGTTCTTTGACTTGACCAGGTGGTCTATATATCACACCTACACGAGTTACTGCATGATTAGCAAACTGCAACGTAACCCAAACTGACTCTATGTTGGCTTCACCAACTTGTATTAGGTTAGATTTAATGCTATCTTTCACATACAGGGCCACTCCTCCTCCTTTCTTGCCTTCTCTGTCTCTTCTGTATAAAGAGTACCCTGGTATGGTTATGTCCCAGTCATTTCTTTCATTAAACCATGTCTCCGTAACAGCCACTAAATCTACATTCTCAGATGCCATAATTGACCCAAGTTCATTGATTTTTTTACCTAAACTGCGAGCATTTGTAGACAGGACTCTGAGCTTATCATTTCTTAACCTCTGTGCTTCTGACCTGTTCTGGCATTGTTTCGGGGGGCAATTGGACTCTTGTAATTCCACTCTTTTGCCCCCCCTTCCTAGTTTAAATACTCTTTCGCAAATTCTTGGAGTTGTTCACTAAGTACATTTGTTCCTTTGAGAGAAAGATGCAAACCATCTTTTTTGTACAGTTCCTTTCTATTCCAAGTAGAGCTATCATGAGAAACAAAGCCAAATCCTTGCTCTTGACACCATTTACTAAGCCATATGTGCAGGACACCAACGGTTTGGGAGAGGATCACTATCAGTTTGCATTATCCTTTGGTCTCACCTCTGCCACTTTCACAAAGGTGTTGGCTCTGGTCCTGGTGCTGTTACGACAGCAGAAGATATTGGTCCTGGGTTAGCTGGACAATTTGCTTCTCTGTGCAAAGTCTCCCACAGTGCTGGTGACAAATTTGGAGATCACCATGAGAACTCTGGAGGAGTTCAGGTGGATTCTGAACCTTCAGAAGTCCTCCCTGGTCCCTTCCATGAGACTGGACTATCTTGGTCTGACTTTGGACTCGTCCGCAGCCAGGTGTTTCTTCCTCCTGAAAAACTCCAAAAACTACAGACTGCGATTCAGCTGTTGCTGTCCAGCAAATGGTTGTCCCTTCGGACCTGTATAATATGTCTGGGACTGATGGTGTCATCCTTCGAAGCAGGCCCTTTCGCTCAATTCCAAAGGAGAATCCTCCAGAAGGAAATCCTTCTCAAATGGAACAAAAATCCAAGTTTCCTGGACAAGCAGATCCAGCTGAGCCAGGTGACCAGGGAGTCCCTGATCTGGTGGCTTTGGTCCCCGATGCTCATACAAGGGAAATCCTTCATTCCTATATTGGACAATTATCACCACGGATGCCAATCTGTCTGGGTGGGGAGGGGTTCTCGGCAGGTTTTCTGCTCAAGGAGTCTGGTCCGTGGAAGAATCCAGGTTACCAATAAATGTACTGGAGCTGAGAGTGATCAGGCTTTGCCTAGTCCACTGGACCGAGTACCTTCGGGGATGTCCAGTGCGTATTCAATCAAGTTGCTGCCAAGACTTCTTCGCAGGATCGAGGCGGAAGGGCTCCGGACTGGCCTCACGAAGCTTGGTACCCTGACCTGGTCAGGCTAGTCGCAGATGCTCCTTGGGGACTTCCTCTCAGGGAGGATCTACTGTCTCAAGGGCCAATCTTGCATCCTGCTTCAGTCGCTGGCTTTGACGGCTTGGCTGTTGAAAGCCAGGTGCTGAAGGACAGGGGTTTGTCTACTTCAGTAATTCCTACTCTGCTTAAACTGAAGAAAGCGACTTCTAGGAAGATCTATAATCGTACATGGAAGTGGTATATTGCGTGGTTTGAGTCTCTTGGGGTTCCCCCTCACTCATACTCGGTGGCTCGGATCTTGGCTTTCCTTCAACGGGGGAGTTGATCAAAAGTTAGTCTTGAGTACTATCAAGGGTCAGGTTTTGACCTTGGCAATTTTCTTCCAAAGGCCACTGGCTGCCCATTCCCTGGTGTGTAACTTTATCCAGGGGTTGCAACCTCCGCTGGCACCTTGGGACCTTAATTTGGTGCTGTCGGTTCTCCCGGAAACCTCCCTTTGAAACTATTCGGGAGATTCCTCTGCTTACCCTATCCCAGAAGGTGGCCTTCTTGGTGGCTATTACTTCTACACGCAGGGTGTCGGAACTGGAAGCATTGTCCTGTCGTTCTCCCTATCTGGTGGTTCACAGGGACAATGTGGTACTTCATCCGGAACCGTCTTTCCTTCTGAAGGTGGTTTCCAGTTTTCAGTTAAAAGGACATCGGGGTGGGGTTTACTAGCTTGTCACTAGGTTTTCTTTTGCTCTCTTTTTTGTGTACTTGTACTCGGCCTGCGTGGCGACTGAGTTTTTTGTTTTTGTCTTTTTCTTGTTTAAATCAATAAAAATAAATTTTTAAAAAAAAAAAAGAGTACATTGTGTTACCCTCTTTGTGTCCTTAGCCTAAACATCCTAAGGAAATTGCATTACATACTTTGTATGTGGTTCGGGCACTCGGGGTGTACTTGGCGACTACTGAGTCTTTTCGAAAGTCCGATTCGCTCTTTGTACTCACGGATGGCCCAAAGAAAAGACTGCCTGCGTCTGCTGCAACTATTTCTAAGTGGAGCAGACAAATAGTTGTGCAGGCTTATTCAACAAGGGTCAGGTTACACCTTTCCCTGTTAAGGTGCATAAATCACTCTTGCCTGAAGTCCCAAATTGTGATTCTGGCTAGATTAGACCACTCTATATGCAGATATATGGGAGAATCATAGTCCTGAATTAACAATTTTTCTGATTTGATAATCCCTAACTGAGATTGTAAAATTGCATGCAGCCCATCTTTACTGTGGTCTTTAAAGTAATAATTTAAATAGAAGTCCAAAGGACTCTGTAGGCCTTACAATTATACTTCCAAATTACATTAAAGCTTTCATCAACTGGAAGAAAACAATTATTTCTTAATTTTGCATCACAGGTAACACAGCTCTTCATAGTCATGACTACTTGGGCTATGCTGCCACCTTTAGGTGAATGCACACTGGCCAAAAAGGCATGTATTCCCTGCCCAGGCATAACCTCTTCCAGCTCAGCCAAGCCTCAGTTTTTACCTAGCGTCCTTAGGTCGGGGATGTGTCTGTATATGTCTCTCTGAAGATCTTATCTCATAGGCTTAGTCCCCTATTTTTAGTCCCATTCTAAACAATACTGCTGGGATAAGAAATGGGCTTAATCCGGATCGGTCACCCATGGTTAGAAGGCACTGTACACAGACCTCCTATGCAAGTGACGTGACAGCCTGTAATGGATCCTGCAAGCTATGGCTACTGTGTTTTAGGTGACCTTTCCAACAGGGTGCTATGCAGGTCCATGGCAATAATCACCCTGTGGGGATGTTAGAGTATGTAAACCAAACATTTAATATTCCTGATATCTGCCTGCTGTACCATGTACTTGTTTGAAAAAGTATCCTGTTCTCTTTGTATTGCTTCCTTTGTATGAAATCCCTGATGTTCCTGCCAGTCCTGCTGCTTTCCTATTTCCACACTAGGCAGGGGAACACACTGGCCAGTTCTCTAGCTGTGCTGGGAATTCAGCCTGCTCTCCTCTAATGATCAGACTTGTCCTGAAACACCCCTCCCACCCCTTACTGCACAGCCTTTCACTGGGAAGCTCAGTATATTGTTGCTTCTCCTTCCCCAAGATTTTAAGCAGCTCAGAGCAGAGGGAATGTGATTGTTTAAAAAAAAACAAAACAAAAGGGAGGGGGAAAGCTTTTTTTTTTATATGGAACAATTGCTTCTCTCCAAACAGCACTAGGAATCAGGCTCTACAGATAATTATGGACAAAATTCCATTTGAGCAACAGTCTTCAACAAGATCATAATAAAATGTTTATTTCGCCTATGACCACAAAGGAATGTATATAAAAAAAAAACAGTATATACAGTGGGTACGGAAAGTATTCAGACCCCCTTAAATTTTTCACTCTTTGTTATATTGCAGCCATTTGCTAAAATCTTTTAAGTTCATTCTTCTTCCTCATGAATGTACACATAGCACCCCATACTGACAGAAAAACACAGAATTGTTGACATTGTTGCAGATTTATTAAAAAAGAAAAACTGAAATATCACATGGTCCTAAGTATTCAGACCCTTTGCTGTGACACTCATATATTTAACTCAGGTGCTTTCCATTTCTTCTGATCATCCTTGAGATGGTTCTACACCTTCATTTGAGTCCAGCTGTGTTTGATTATACTGATTGGACTTGATTAGGAAAGCCACACACCTGTCTATATAAGACCTTCCAGATCACAATGCATGTCAGAGCAAATGAGAATCATGAGGTCAAAGGAACTGCCTGAAGAGCTCAGAGACAGAATTGTGGCAAGGCACAGATCTGGCCAAGGTTACAAAAAGATTTCTGCTGCACTTAAGGTTCCTAAGAGCACAGTGGCCTCCATAATCCTCAAATGGAAGACGTTTGGGACAACCAGAACCCTTCCTAGAGCTGGCCGTCCGGCCAAACTGAGCTATCGGGAGAGAAGAGCCTTGGGGAGAGAGGTAAAGAAGAACCCAAAGATCACTGTGGCTGAGCTCCAGAGATGCAGTCAGGAGATGGGAGAAAGTTGTAGAAAGTCAACCATCACTGCAGCCCTCCACCAGTCGGGGCTTTATGGCAGAGTGGCCCGACGGAAGCCTCTCCTCAGTGTAAGACACATGAAAGCCTGCATGGAGTTTGCTAAAAAACACCTGAAGGACTCCAAGATGGTGAGAAATAAGATTCTCTGGTCTGATGAGACCAAAATAGAACTTTTTGGCCTTAATTCTAAGCGGTATGTGTGGAGAAAACCAGGCACTGCTCATCACCTGTCCAATACAGTCCCAACAGTGAAGCATGGTGGTGGCAGCATCATGCTGTGGGGGTGTTTTTCAGCTGCAGGGACAGGACGACTGGTTGCAATCGAGGGAAAGATGAATGCGGCCAAGTACAGGGATATCCTGGACAAAAACCTTCTCCAGAGTGCTCTGGACCTCAGACTGGGCCGAAGGTTTACCTTCCAACAAGACAATGACCCTAAGCACACAGCTAAAATAACGAAGGAGTGGCTTCACAACAACTCCGTGACTGTTCTTGAATGGCCCAGCCAGAGCCCTGACCTAAACCCAATTGAGCATCTCTGGAGAGACCTAAAAATGGCTGTCCACCACCGTTTACCATCCAACCTGACAGAACTGGAGAGGATCTGCAAGGAGGAATGGCAGAGGATCCCCAAATCCAGGTGTGAAAGACTTGTTGCATCTTTCCCAAAAAGACTCCTGGCTGTATTAGATCAAAAGGGGGCTTCTACTAAATACTGAGCAAAGGGTCTGAATACTTAGGACCATGTGATATTTCAGTTTTTCTTTTTTAATAAATCTGCAACAATGTCAACAATTCTGTGTTTTTCTGTCAGTATGGGGTGCTATGTGTACATTCATGAGGAAGAAGAATGAACTTAAATGATTTTAGCAAATGGCTGCAATATAACAAAGAGTGAAAAATTTAAGGGGTCTGAATACTTTCCGTACCCACTGTAGTGGTAAAAACAGGCTTGACATGAACCAATAACCACCAACCTGATGAAAGGTAGTGACTAAGACAACCTACTTTTCCCCCAAAGATGGAAAGTTAAGTATGGGTCCTATCTGTGGCAGATGGAGCTGCAAGGATGGCAATGCACTGAGCTCTGAGAGGCTGCCAGTGGTGAGGGACGTGGGCTGTTGTAAAGGCCGCCCCTCCCGTTGCTCTGACAATAAGGTACCAAGAAGTACCTGCAGAAATTTCTCCGCATGAACCGTAAGAAGTTGTCACAATACACAGTCCCCACACAGTACAGGTCCCCTGAAACATACCATTTCTATGGCTGAACCAGCTGGCCATGGCTGTTGCATCCCTTAATATTGGTAATCTGGATTCGCCACCACTTTTCCATACAGCTAACAACAACAATTAGTCCCTTACAGTTTCACAGTCCAGCCCTGAAGTGGGGGTCTATGGCCGATCACAATTTGACCCACCTCAGTATATCAGACACTGCTCCCACTATGACAGACACAGAATCACTTTCAGTGTTTACCATACTGGACTGTCCCGAGATCTAGAATTGCTCATTATTAAGAGTGCCCCTAATATATCATCAGTCACTGTGACAGGCACTCAGGTTACATGCACTGCTTCCTTTATTGCTGAAGATGCTCTTGGAGACTTTTTTTTAGATCAGTCTGAAAGAGCACAGTAAAAGAAAAAATAGAAAACTACCAAGTAAAAGAGGAGGAAGATTGGTTAAAGAGGTAGTAAACCCATGAAACTTTTTTTTTTTTGCAACCTGAAAGACAAACACATAATGAGCTAAAAAAAAACACATCGCATACTAGCTCATTATGAAATACCTAAGAACGAGCCCCCGCCGTGTCGCCCGCTTACCTGTATGACGGGCGACATGTCCAGACGTCCGTCTTCTGGGATCGCGGCATCCGGCCATCTGATTGGCCGGAGCCGCGGTGACGGCACGGGGCTCTGAAGAAACGGCACCAGTGGCCGTTCCTTCAGAGCGCATGCGCCAGTGACGTCACTGGCTGCATGTAAGGTACATATCTCCTAAACGGTGCATGTTTAGGAGATATTTTACAGTACCTATAGCCTTAACTTCTTCCGGTCCGCGCTATAGCCGAAAGACGGCTACATCGCGGGCTCTAATTTTCGGGAGGCCGTCTTTAAACGGCCTCCCAGTGACAGGCTCCCCGGGCGCTCCCGGGGAAAATCTGTGTCGGCCGTGTCCCATGGACACAGCCAATCACAGATCGTGGTGAATGGCCAATCACAGCGGCCATTTACCACGTGATCGGACCGTGCAATGAGAGATGATCTCATATGTAAACATATGAGATCATCTCCAGCTCTCCTTCCTCACACAGAGACTGTAGTGTGAGGAAGAGGAGAGCCGATCGGTGGTAAGGGGACACAGAGGAATGTAATCAGGGCACTAATCACCAGTGCCCTGATTACACAAGAGGGAAAAAAATGCCATAAGTGCCCACAATCAATGCCCATAGTGCTGCCAGTCAGTGCCTGCTCATCTGGGCACTGACTAGCAGCACTATGGGCACTGATGGTGCTGCCTCTCAGTGCCACCTCTCAGTGCTCATCAGTGCGGCATATTAGTACCTCCTCATCAGTGCCGCCTCATTAGCGCACATCAGTGAAGGAGAAAAATGTATTTATTTTCAAAATTTACTCACAGAAAATAAGAAAAACTTTTTTTTTCTTCAAAATTTTCTTTTTTTTATTGTAAGAAATAAAAAACGCAGAGGTGATTAAATACCACCAAAAGAAAGCTCTATTTGTGTGAAAAAAATGATAAAAATTTCATATGGGTACAGTGTAGCATGACCGTGCAATTGTCATTCAAAGCGAAGCATGACAGCGCTGAAAGCTGAAAATTGGCCTGGGCAGGAAGGGGGTAAAAGTGCCCAGTAGGCAAGTTGTAGAGGAGGGTTTACTTCCTCTTTAAGACAAAATAAAAAAAGAAAGGAAAGGGAGAAACTAAATACCTCAGACCGCACAATAAAAATATTCAGCTTATCCTCACAGAAATTTTACTCCTCAAAAAATGCCTTTTAAAGATTTGCACAACTTCATTCGTACACAAACAATTAATTGTTATTTTGCCAAGTCCGTAAAAGGTCTTACCTTGCCTTCCTGTTGGCAGCCATCCTTTAAACTCTGTTTGCTTCATCACTTTTCTGCTGCCTGGGCCTTGCTTATTAATGATGTTGCACACCTCACTAATTTATATATATATATATATATCACCTGATAGCTTTCAGACATTGCGCTTGTGCTCGAAGGTGCATCTGTGTGTTTTCTCCGTGCATCACTTGGCTTGGCTGACGACCTTCCTGGCTCTTGAGGCTCTTGATTCCGCATCGGCAGATGACCCTGCCAGGGCTGGACTGGGAATAAAATTCAGCCCTGGAAATAATTTCATACCAGCCCCATACCATTATTATACCGGCCCAACAGCATAACGTCATTATTTTCTTGTTCATAAAAGGGAAAACTATGCATTTTAAAGCACATTTAAAGAGTGTGTTATAGATAAGACAGATATGAAAGCATATTGGGCTTTATATATATATATATATATATATGAGCAAATTCTGGTTAAAAGCGCGGGCATTGTACAGGAGGTAGTCATAGGCTGTGTGGGCATGGTACAGGAGATGCAGGGGCTGTGGGCATGGTACAGGAGATGCAGGGACTGCGGAAATGGTACAGGAGATGCAGGGGCTGCAGGCATGGTGCAGGGGCTGCGGGCAAGGTGAAGCAGTGGCTGCGGGCATAGTGCAGGAGATTCAGGGGCTCTGGGCATGGCACAGGAGATGCAGCAGCTGTTGGCATGGTGCAGGAGATGCAGGGGTTGTGGGCATGGTACAGGAGATGCAGGGGCTGCGGGCATGGTGCAGGGGCTGCGGACACAGTACAGGAGATGCAGGGGCTGCGGGCACGGCGCAGGAGATCCAGGGACTACAGACATGGTTCGGCAGAGGCTGCGGGCTTGGTGCAGCAAATGCAGGGGTTGCAGGCATGGTGCAGGAGATGCAGGGGCATGGTGCAGGAGATGCAGGGGCTGCGGGCATGGTGCAGGAGATGCAGAGCTGCAGGCATGGTACAGGAGATGCAATGGTGCAGGAGAATCTCCTGTACCATGCACGCAGCACTACATCTGAGGACATGCAGGGGCTGCGGAGGAATCTCACTTACCTTTTGGTGAGGCGCCATACATTTAAAAATGGCGCTGCCCAGGGCCAACACTTCACCGTGCATGCGCCGTCTGCCCGGGAATAGCCTAATGTGTACGGGCTTTCCTGAGCGGTGGCGGCGCAGTGCGCATGTCGGACCGTCCACAGCCATTTTCTTTTACAGGTATCAGCAGCTCCAGGGCAGGGGACTTGCCGGCCTACCCCGGTAGGCCACTCCAGCCCTGGACCCCGCATCGGTTGACAACCTGGCTTCGGCAGACTGCTCGCTTCTGGACTTGACCCCGGCTTGGATGACTACCCGCTCCTGGACTCACTCCCGGCTTGGATGACTACCCCCTCCTGGACTCGATCCTGGCTTGGATGACTACCCGCTTCGGAAACTTTTTTTTTTTTATTGCAGCAAAAGTACAGTACAATGACAAAAATAACATTGTGCGAATGAAGCTATATATGGAAAATTAAAATTTTATCTGTAAATAAATGAATGAGTCAACGTAAACAAGAGTACTTTGCAAATATTTTAGTATAAAGTGGGTAACACTCGGATCACAGTTGCAGTAAGTGGAGCAACAACATAATAACCAAAAAAGCTATGATCGAGCGAACCCTGAAGAACGTCTCCTTATGACATAAACTGATATATGAGCAGTAACATGAATAATCAGCATAACATCAGATAACCATGGGTAGGAGTGAATGGAAAGGATGGAACGGAAAGAGGAAAAAAAAAGGGGCGAGGGGTAGGCCAGAAGGACTAAAAGATATAGGTCAGACCAATGCAGTATAAACAAGCACAGAAAAGCAGAATGTTAGCCAGACATCAGTTGGAATGCTGCGCGCCTCCGCAGGTCCCCTGGAGATAGGCCTCAGTGCCTGTGAAATATACCCAAGGCCGCCATGTTTCCCACAATTTTTCTTCAGTGTTATTCAATGTGGCCGTCAGTTCCTCCGTACGGTGTATTTCATTTATTTTGGAGAACTATAATAAACGCGAGGGGGGGCTGTGTTTGATGCCACATGGCCGGAATACAAGCCTTAGCAGCATTAAGAAGTTGAATTGTCAGGGCTTTCCTGTATTTCCGTATAGGTCTCCCTGAAAGATGGAGTAGGCACATTGCAGGATTATCTCTCACCTTGACAGAAGTTAACTGTTTAATAATGGATGCCACCCCATCCCAAAAGTCCCTAAGCAATGGGCAAGACCAGAAAATATGGAGCATCGTCCCCCCCTCTGAGTCGCACCTCCAACTTCTATCGGGATTTTTTGCGTCCATCCTATGAAGCACAGAGTGGACTCTGTACCACCTTGTGAGAATGTTGTATCCCACTTCTTGATATTTGTTTGCTAAGGATGCTTTGTGTGACAAGGTCAGAATTTTTTCTACTTGCTTGGATGTAAAAGAGGAGTCAAGGTCTTGTCCAATGTTTAATAAAGGACAGTCGCTGCTCAGCATCCAAATCTGACAGGAGGCTGTATAGCAAGGATAGGGTATATCTGATTGGTTCTCCCTTCCTACAAATAGCTTCAAATGGAGTCAGGGATCGATGAGTATAGCCAGTCCTCTGAAAAGATAGAAGGAAGTGCCTAACTTGATTAGTGCTAAGGGGATCAAGCGGGGGGTCTGACCATCTGGCAATTTCCGAAGGAAGAAGG
Organism: Pelophylax lessonae; assembly: GCF_965119305.1. Classification (NCBI taxonomy): domain Eukaryota; kingdom Metazoa; phylum Chordata; class Amphibia; order Anura; family Ranidae; genus Pelophylax; species Pelophylax lessonae. The sequence continues at coordinate 324,046,833 of NC_138772.1, forward strand.
AATGCCAGCACTAGGCCACATATCCATCAGACGGGATTTCCCCGATAGGGCTAACCTCCTTACTCTGACATTTGTGCAATCTGGGGAAAACTCAGGATTGCCCAGTATAGGCGTCAAAGGAGAGGGTAGAGGCGCCACTTGGGAGTGGCGTAGGATCAATCTGACTTCCCTAAGGGTTGCCCCGATCACTGGGTGGTTGGCAACTAATTCTGCGGGTCGTGATTGCAATCAGGGGGCCATCGGTAAAGGTAGGTTTGCGTCCTCACACTCCATCGGTACCCATTGCTTGGCCTCTGCTTTACAGTGCCAGTCCACCACCCGCATAAGGTGGGAAGCTCTGTAGTACCTGAGGAGATCCGCAAGACCAATACCCCCCTTCACCTTAGGCAAAGACAATGTGTGCAACTTAATTCTAGGGGACCTGGTGGCCCAAACGAAAGTCCTGAACACGCGCAGTTGTTTGAAAAACGATAAGGGTACATGAATCGGGATCGCATGTAAAAAATATAGTCTTGGTAACACATTCATCTTAACCACTTCCCGCCCACCATAAAGCAAAATGACGGCCAGGAAGTGTTTGCTCTATCCTGACTGGCCCGTCATATGACGTCCAGCTGAATAGACTGCTCTGCGCGCCCCTGGGGGGTGCACAGAGCGGCGATCGGTGGTGCAACTTAATTCTAGGGGACCTGGGGGCCCAAACGAAAGTCCTGAACACAGCGCGCAGTTGTTTGAAAAACAATAAGGGTATATGAATCGGGATCGCATGTTAAAAATATAGTCTTGGTAACACATTCATCTTAACCACTTCCTGCCCACCATATAGCAAAATGACGGTCAGGAAGTGGTTGCTCTATCCTGACTGGCCCGTCATATGACATCAAGCAGAATAGGGGGGTGCACAGAGCGGCGATCGGTGGTGCGGTGTGTCACTCTGCACCTCCGATCCCGGTAAAGAGCCTAATGATGTAGTCTCTTTACAATGTGACCAGCTGTGTCGAATAGTAAATAGGAAGTGCCGTTGATCGGCTTTCCATAGTTCATGCCTGACAAGCACGAGTAGAGGAGAGCCGATCAGCGGCTCTCCTGACGGGGGGGGAGAGGTCTGTGCTGGTAATCAGAGCATTGATTACCAGTGCAGACCCTTGGGGCGATGCCGCTAGAGCCACCAGGATTACCCACCCATGGCCACCAGGGATGCCAATCAGGGCTCAGGGACCCTTTCAGTGCCCTCCTCATGAGAGCTGCCCATGATTGCCATCTATCAGTGACGCCCACCAGTGCCCATCATTGCCATCTATCAGTGCCCACCAATGTTGCATATCAGTGCTCCCTATCAGTGCCACATATCAATGCTGCCTATTAGTGCCCATCAGTGCTGCATATTAGTGCCTCATCATCAGTGCCACCCCATCAGTGCCTCCTTATCAGTGCCTGTCAGTGTGGCCTCATCAGTGCAGGAAAAAACATATCTATTTACAAAATTTTATAACATAAACAACTATTTTTTTTTCTCAAACTTTTTGGTCTTTTTTTATTTGTGTAGCAAAAAAGAAAAAACCTTGCGGTGATCAAATACCACAAAAAAGAAAGCTCTATTTGTGGGGAAAAAATGACATACATTTGGTTTAGGTACAGTGTTTCATGACCGCGCAATTGTCATTAGGGGCCGCCGACTTGGATATGTTTATCTTGTAATTAGACAGCTTACCGTAAGTGCTCAGGGCGTCAAGACTATTAGGTAAGGAAATGCTCGGGTTAGAAACAAAAAATATCAGATCATTTGCATAAGCAGCTACTTTATGATGGCCTGATACTTTCTGAACTCCTGTGATGTCCGGGTTTTGTCTGATAGAACATAAGAATGATTCCAGAGTGATAATGAAAATCAGGGGAGACAACCGACAGCCCTGCCAGGTGCCGTTCGAAATCGGGAAACAGTCGGATCTCCAATCATTGACCCTCACTGCTGCCGTGGGGGAGGAATAAAGAACCAGAATCCACCATAGCATCTGGGGCCCCAAGCCTATGTGGGACAGAGTGGCTCGAAAAAAATCCCAAGCCACCCTATCAAAGACTTTTTCCGCATCCGTAGATAAAAGTATCGGCCGGTTAGACGCTTGGGCAGAATGGATTCGGTTAACTACACCGGTCGTGTTGTCCCCGGCCTCTCGGGTCAGGATTAATCCTACCTGGTCATAATGAATTAGGTGTGTGATGTGCGCTAGGAGTCTATTGGCAAGTATCTTAGAGAATAGTTTGAGGTCGGCATTTAGGAGGGCGATGGGGCAATAACTCCCACAACTCGCCTGGTCCTTCCCCTCCTTGTGAATCAGGGTGATGTATGCCCTGAGAGACTCTACAGGCATAGTGCAATCCCCTTTAGGTGCATTTTAAAAAGATAAAAGAGGCTGCTTAAGACAATCGGCAAAAGTTTGATAATAGGCCAGAGTAAACCCGTCTGGGCCAGGGGCCTTGTGAGGCTTGGTCTGGGCCACAGCAGTGCAAAGTTCCTCCTCAGTAGGGATGAGCTTCGAGTTCGAGTTGAACATAAGTTTGACTCGAACATTGGCTGTTCGCTCATTCATCGAATGACGAATAAATGGGCTTCTTCACGGGAACTTTGAGTTCCTGCATTGTCATGAACTCTGACCTCTGATTTCAATAAATCACCTGCTGGCCAGGGGATTCAAAACCCACAGCCATCTCATTGCAAGCCTGGTATTCTACCATCTACACCACTGTTAAGCCTGCTTAAGGTGAGATAGGAGTTAGTTAGTTAGTTAGACAGGGAAAGTATGTTCAACCTTAGCATGCTTGACGGTGGCATAGCTGGTAGAACTCCAGCCTTGCTAATTGCAGGGTTGTGGATTTGAATCACTTGGCCAGCGGGTGATTTATAAGTGGAATTCTATAGTTAATAATACATTGCTGGCAGGGAGAGAGATTTTTGCTTTTTACAGTTTGTTGAGATCAGATAGTGCAGTGTATACCATAAAGTAGTGATCGACCAATATCGTTTTTTTTCATTGCCGATACCGATATTTTGCCGATCGCATATCGGTATCGGCCGATATTGGCTGATATTTTCACACATGTAAAAGTTTGCAAAAAAAAAAAAAACACAAATTTGGACACAAATCTCTTAATAAACATATTAATCTTTATTTATTAACATTCTTCACACCTTAACTGCATGAAAACTGATAGGAAAAGTGCACTTGCAGGGACATTTGCATTTGCATTTCACATCATCTAATTGTGCATTAATGCATAATAAAGTTCTGCAGTAGTGGATTCACTCACTGCAATATTTTTAATTCACTACTGCAGTGCAGTCAGTGCAAAACTGCTAGGAAAAAAGCTAGGTAACAGCTACACACACATACACACACACAGAGGATTGGACTGGAGTCAGTGGACTACCTCTGCAGTATGGCACTCACTGCAACTGCAGCAGTCAGTGCAAAACTGCTAGAAAAAAAGCTAGGCAACAACAACAGCTACACAATACACATACATACACAGTGGATTGGACTGGAGTCAGCGGAGGACTACCTCTGTAGTAAGGCACTCACTGCAACTACTGCAGTGCAGTCAGTGCAAAACTGCTAGAAAAAGAGCAAGGCAACAGCTACACATGTCACAGTGGATCATTGGACTGAAGTCAGTGGAGGACTACCTCTGCAGTAAGGCACTCACTGAAACTACAGCAGTCAGTGCAAAACTGCTAGAAAAAAAGCTAGGCAACAGCTACACAGTGGATTGGACTGGAGTCAGTGGACTACCTCTGCAGTAGGGCACTCACTGCATCTACAACAGTCAGTGCAAAACTGCTGGAAAAAGCTAGGCAACAGCTAGACAGTAGATTGGATTGAAGTCACTCAGTGGACTACCTCTGCAGTAGGGCACTCGCTGCAATTACAGCAGTCAGTGCAAAACTGCTAGAAAAAGGCTAAAAAAAAAAAAAAAAGCTAGGCAACAGTTAGACATTGGATTGGATTGGACTCTTAGCAGTAGGGCATTCACTGCAACTACAGCAGTCAGTGCAAAACAGCTAGAAAAAAAGCTAGGCAACAGCTAGACATTGGATTGGAGTCACTCAGTGGACTACCTCTGCAGTAGGGCACTCACTACAACTACAGCAGTCAGTGCAAAACTGCTAGAAAAAAAGCTAGGCAACAGCTAGACAGTGGATTGGATTGGAGTCACTCAGTGGAGTACCTCTGCAGTAGGGCACTCACTGCAACTACTGCAGTCATCAGTGCTAAACTGCTAGAAAAAAGCTAGGCAACAGCTAGACAGTGGATTGGACTGGAGTCAGTGAACTACCTCTGCAGTAGGGCACTCACTGCAACTACAGCAGTCAGTGCAAAACTGCTGGAAAAAGCTAGGCAACAGCTAGACAGTAGATTGGATTGGAGTCACTCAGTGGACTACCTCTGCAGTAGGGCACTCACTGCAACTACAGCAGTCAGTGCAAAACTGCTGGAAAAAAAGCTAGGCAACAGCTAGACATTGGATTGGATTGGATTGGACTCTTAGCAGTAGGGCCCTCACTGCAACTACAGCAGTCAGTGCAAAACAGCTAGAAAAAAAGCTAGGCAACAGCTAGACAGTGGATTGGATTGGAGTCACTCAGTGGACTACCTTTGCAGTAGGGCACTCACTGCAACTGCTGCAGTCAGTGCTAAACTGCTAGAAAAAAAGCTAGGCAACAGCTAGACATTGGATTGGAGTCATTCAGTGGACTACCTCTGCAGTAGGGCACTCACTACAACTACAGCAGTCAGTGAAAAACAGCTAGAAAAAAAGCTAGGCAACAGCTAGACAGTGGATTGGATTGGAGTCACTCAGTGGAGTACCTCTGCAGTAGGGCACTCACTGCAACTACTGCAGTCATCAGTGCTTAACTGCTAGAAAAAAGCTAGGCAACAGCTAGACAGTGGATTGGACTGGAGTCAGTGGACTACCTCTGCAGTAGGGCACTCACTGCAACTACAGCAGTCAGTGCAAAACTGCTGGAAAAAGCTAGGCAAAAGCTAGACAGTAGATTGGATTGGAGTCACTCAGTGGACTACCTCTGCAGTAGGGCACTCACTGCAACTAGAGCAGTCAGTGCAAAACTGCTGGAAAAAAAGCTAGGCAACAGCTAGACATTGGATTGGATTGGATTGGATTGGATTGGACTCTTAGCAGTAGGGCCCTCACTGCAACTACAGCAGTCAGTGCAAAACAGCTAGAAAAAAAGCTAGGCAACAGCTAGACAGTGGATTGGATTGGAGTCACTCAGTGGACTACCTCTGCAGTAGGGTACTCACTGCAACTGCTGCAGTCAGTGCTAAACTGCTAGAAAAAAAGCTAGGCAACAGCTAGACATTGGATTTGAGTCATTCAGTGGACTACCTCTGCAGTAGGGCACTCACTACAACTACAGCAGTCAGTGCAAAACTGCTAGAAACAAATCTAGGCAACAGCTAGACATTGGATTGGATTGGACTCTTAGCAGTAGGGCACTCACTGCAACTACAGCAGTCAGTGAAAAACAGCTAGAAAAAAAGCTAGGCATTAAGCAACAGCTAGACAATGGATTGGAGTCACTCAGTGGACTACCTCTGCAGTAGGGCACTCACTGCAACTACTGCAGTCGTCAGTGCTAAACTGCTAAAAAAAAGGTAGGCAACAGCTAGACAGTGGATTGGATTGGAGTCAGTGGACTACCTCTGCAGTAGGGCACTCACTGCAACTACTGCAGTCAGTGCAAAACTGCTAGAAAAAAAGCTAGACAACCGCAAGACAGTGGATTGGAGTTGGACTGGAGTCAGGGGACTACTGCTGCAGTATTGCACTCACTGCAATGATTTACTGCAGTCAGTGCAAAACTGCTAGAAAAAAAGCTAGGATACAGCTGCACAGTAGATTTGAGTGGACACTACTCTTTTCAATACTCCCAGTTAAGGTAGAACAATATTATAATGCAGAAAGCAGAACATTTCAGCATGTCCATGGTCACCTGTTAAAGGTCTTCTGCTTTGTTCATACAATGCTGCCACTTCATAAACATTCTCAGGAGGAGTGGAAGACAGATGAGCAGAGAGAGAGAGAGAGAGAGCTATCTTCTAGCATGGGAAGCAAGTCTTTTGTAGCGTGCCTCATTTTCTCTCCACCACTGAAGAGGATGACTTCTTCTGTCAATTACTTCTTCTTTCAAATAGAGATAAAGTTCATCATCCAGACTCATAGCTGCAGATTCAGAAGAAATTGAATCCTCCGCATGAGGCCCCAATAAAACACTGAAAATGTCCTGATAAATTCGACCACGATGAAGAAGATTCTCTTCTGTTCAAATGACGTATTTTTGGTCTGTTTTTGCAGCATGCTGCTCTTCATAAAAATTGTGTTCTGGACTTGTCTTTTCGGCAGGAACCTCCTGCACCTCCTGTTAAATATCTTCTGTCAGCCATTGTTTCGCCTTAGCCAATACATCATCAGAAGAGAAAGCATGGTTCTTGTATTGAGGATTCAAAAGACTTGCAAGCACAACATTTTTAATCTCTTCATGCTGCTCAAAACATATATCAATCAAAGCTCTTTGGCTTGACAGACCATCATTTGAAAGTTGGAGAGTATTGTGTGCCATGACACAGAGGTCTGACTCTGACATATCAGCAAGCCTCATTCCTTTCTGCATGTTTACTCTACTGTCTCGAAGTTGCGCAAGCATCACTCAGTCGCTGTTGATTACCTATTCTTCCAGCATGCCTAGAAACATTTCCCTACTGTACTCAGTGTGGGATCCTTGCATCACTTTTGTATTCAACATCAATTGCTTTTTGTCCATCCACTGTCAATGAAGTGGCATGTAAGAATGATTAGTGACTCTGATTCTGTTTGTGACCAGCAGTCCGTCGTGAATGAGAGTGAGTTGCCAGCATTCTCTGGTTGCAGCATAGCCTTTACTTTGTCAACCACCTTTTGGTGAAGCTTTGCCAGCATTACAGTTTGATAATACTTCTCACTCTTCAGTGTGTACCTTGGCTCAAGTATGGACATCAACTGCTGAAATCTTGAGTCAGACACCATTGTAAATGGCTGGTTATCAGTGACAATCATCTCTGTGATTACTCTGTCCAGCAGTTGGGATCTTCCATCTGAATCTAGACAGTGACATCTGTTTTTTTTCAAAACATATCTGTTATTGTTGCCTGGGATAGTGGAGGAGGTATTGAATCAAAATCACATTGATATTCATTTTGTTTTTTTCTGTGCTGCATGATACAATTCAAAATGATGAACTCTTAGATGGGCCCAAAGATTTGACCTATTTTTGTATATGCAGTTACTGATCCAATGCTTATGTTGTTTGTACACGTGTTGCACACTGCTGCTTTTCCTGGAGAAGGTTGAGACGCGAAATAGTCCATGACCACACTTTTAATTTTTCTCTCCTCATCCATCTCCATTTCAATTTGAAAGACACAAAAAAGATTTAAAAAATGGCTTGTTGAAGTTGCTGCTGCTGGCACTGGCACCCTGGTGTGGGTTGGTGGCTGACGCCTGGTAGTGTGGGTTTCTTGCTGGCACCCTGTTGTGGGTTGGTGGCTGATGCCTGGCATTGTGGGTTGCTTGCTGGCACCCTGTTGTTGGTTGGTGGCTGACGCCTGGCAGTGTGGGTCACTTGCTGGCGCCCTGTTGTGGGTTGGTGGATGATGCCTAGCAGTGTGGGTTGCTTGCTGGCACCCTGTTGTGGGATGGTGGCTGACGCCTGGCAGTGTGGGTTGCTTGCTGGCACCCTGTTGTGGGTTGGTGGCTGACGCCTGGCAGTGTGGGTGGTTGCTGGCTCCTTGTGGGTTGGTGGCTGACACCTGGCAGTGTGGGTGATTGCTGGCACCCTGTTGTGGGTTAGTGGCTGACGCCTGGCAGTGTGGGTTGCTTGCTGGCACCCTGTTGTGGGTTGGTGGCTGATGCCTGCCAGTGTGGGTGGTTGCTGGCTCCTTGTGGGTTGGTGGCTGACACCTGGCAGTGTGGGTGATTGGTGGCACCCTGTTGTGGGTTAGTGGCTGATGCCTGGCAGTGTGGGTTGCTTGCTGGCACCCTGTTGTGGGTTGGTGGCTGACGCCTGGCAGTGTGGGTTGCTTGCTGGCACCCTGTTGTTTAGTTGGTGGCTGACGCCTGGCAGTGTGGGTGCTTGCTGGCACCCTGTTGTGGGTTGGTGGCTGACGCCTGGCAGTGTGGGTTGCTTGCTGGCACCCTGTTGTGGGTTGGTGGCTGACGTCTGGCAGTGTGGGTTGCTTGCTGGCACCCTGTTGTGGGTTGGTGGCTGACACCTGGCAGTGTGGGTTGGTGCCAGTGGCTGACGCCTGGCAGTGTGGGTGGCTTGGTGTCACCCTGTTGTGGGTGGCTGGCTTGCCGGAACACTGTGGTGGCTGGCTTGGTGTCACCCTGTTCTGGGTGGCTGGCTTGCAGGAACAGTCTGTGGTGGGTGGCTGGCTGGCTTGGTGTCACCCTGTTATGGGTGGCTGGCTTGCAGGAACACTGTGGTGGGTGGCTGGCTTGGTGTCACCCTGTTATGGGTGGCTGGCTTGCAGGAACAGTCTGTGGTGGGTGGCTGGCTGGCTTAGTGTCACCCTGTTATGGGTTGCTGGCTTGCAGGAACAGTCTGTGGTGGGGGCTGGCTGGCTTGGTGTCACCCTGTTATGGGTGGCTGGCTTGAAGGAACACTGTGGTGGCTGGCTGGCTTGGTGTCACCCTGTTGTGGGTGGCTGGCTTGCAGGAACACTGTGGTGGGTGGCTGGCTTGGTGTCACCCTGATATGGGTAGCTGGCTTGCAGGAACACTGTGGTGGGTGGGTGGCTGGCTTGGTGTCACCTTGTTATGGATGGCTGGCTTGCAGGAACACTGTGGTGGGTGGCTGGCTTGGTGTCATCCTGTTATGGGTGGCTGGCTTGCAGGAACAGTCTGTGGTGGGTTGTTGACTCGCTTGGTGTCACCCTGTTATGGGTGGCTGGCTTGCAGGAACAGTCTGTGGTGGGTGCGTGGCTGGCTAGCTTGATGTCTACCTGTTATGGGTGGCTGGCTTGCAGGAACAGTCTGTGGTGGGTGAGTGGCTGGCTTGGTGTCACCCTGTTATGGATGGCTAGCTTGCAGAAACACTGTGGTGGCTGGCTGGCTTGGTGTCACCCTGTTATGGGTGGCTGGCTTGCAGGAACAGTCTGTGGTGGGTGGGTGGCTGGCTTGGTGCCATCCTGTTATGGGTGGCTGGCTTGCAGGAACAGTCTGTGGTGGGTGGGTGGGTGGCTGGCTTGGTGTCACTCTGTTATGGGTGGCTGGCTTGCAGGAACACTGTGGTGGGTGGCTGGCTTGGTGTCACCCTGTTATGGGTAGCTGGCTTGCAGGAACACTGTGGTGGGTGGCTGGCTTGGTGTCACCCTGTTATGGATGGCTTGCTTGCAGGAACACTGTGGTGGGTGGCTGGCTTGATGTCACCCTGTTATGGGTGGCTGGCTTGCAGGAACAGTCTGTGGTGGGTGGCTGGCTGGCTTGGTGTCACCCTGTTATGGGTGGCTGGCTTGCACGAACAGTCTGTGGTGGTTGGGTGGCTGGCTTGGTGTCCCCCTGTTATGTGTGACTAGCTGGCAGGAAAACTGTGGTGGATGGCCATCTTGGTGTCACCCTGTTATGGGTGGCTGGCTTTCAGGAACAGTCTGTGGTGGGTGGGTGGCTGGCTTGGTGTTACCCTGTTATGGGTGGTTGGCTTGCAGGAACACTGTAGTGGCTGTCTGGCTTGGTGTCACCCTGTTGTGGGTGGCTTGCTTGCTGGAACACTGTGGTGGGTGGGTGGGTGGTTGGGTGGCTGGCTGGAACACTGTGGTGGGTGGCTGGCTTGGGGTCACCATGTTGTGTGGGTGGGTGGCTTTGTGTCACTCACTCACCCTGGCCTGTTGTGGGTAGCTGGCTTGCTGGAACACTGTGTGGTCCCTGGCCATGGTGGCGGGTGGCTGGCTTTGTGTCATCTGACATAATTTTTACCTGTATTGCTGGAAAGCCGACAATACATTACAGCCGTGAGCAAGTTTAAATGACATTTTTTCCTTTAGAAATGTCAGTATTGCTGCAGCAGGCTACATACATCGCACAAATGTGCCAATTTACAGGCACATTAAGCCCCCCCCCCCCACCCCCCCAGGCACGATATTTAAAGGAATTTTTCATTTTTTATTGTTTTACTTTAAGCTCCTTTAAAAACAATAGTTTTAATAAAAAATGTTTTCTATGGGGACCTGGGTACTGCCCTCGGGGACATAAATCAATGCACTTTTTTGGGCCAATAACTTACATTTAAGCCTTTAAAATTAGGAATTTTGATTTTTCATGTTTGTGTCTCATAGAATTCGCATGTTCACTGGAACATTTCCCCTGTTTGAGATGTTTATTTATTTCAGGTTCTTATATAATGCTGTCAATTTACGCAGTGCTTTACATATACATTGCACATTCACATCAGTCCCTGCCCTCAAGGAGCTTACAATCTAAGGTCCCTACTTCACATTCATACATAGTAGGGCCAATTTTATACAGGATCCAATTAACCTACCAGCATGTCTTTGGAGTGTGGGAGGAAACTGGAGTACCTGGAGGAAACCCACGCAGGCACAGGGAGAACATGTAAACTCCAGGCAGGTAGTGTCGTGGTTGGGATTTGAACCAGCGACCTTCTTGCTGCTAGGTGAAAGTGCTAACCACTACACCACTGTGCCGCCCAAGTTCTGGTGCGAACCGAACAGGGGGGTTTTCGGCTCATCACTACTCCTCAGTAATCTCCACTTCTAAGGCAAGACCTTGTTCCACCGAGAGAGTGGGCATCCCAGAGTTCTGAATGTATTCCCCCACATCCCCCAACCCGCTGGGATTGGATACTGGAGTACTATCCGTATGAAGATTATTTAGGGAACGAAAAAAGGAGCAAAATTCAGTCAATATGTCCTCCGAGGTGTGAACCTTCCGCCCTTTAGCTGATTGAATGTGCGTAATGAACGAACGTTTCCCAGGCCCTCTCAAAGCCCTTGCCAACATCGCCCCGGGTTTCTTAGAAAATTCATAGTAGTGCTGTCTAGCCCAAGCAAGACCCTGAATTGATTTTTGGAACAACAGATTGTGTAGGTTGTGATGCCTCAGGTCAGGTATGGGATTTTAAGGGCAGGAGTAAAGGAGGTATGCAGTAGTAAATAAAATAAAATTTATTATACAGTGTATTTATATACAACAGAGGAGTGAATATATGGGTAAAGTCCCATTGTGCAGGTGAAGAGGAAATATAGGTTGTGTTACATGTGATAAGTACGTGACTTGAAAATATTGTGGATGGTCCAGCTCTGCAGTTCCTCTTGTCAAAGGACAGGGATTGGTGCAGAGAGGGGACCTGATCGGTAATCCGACATGTTTCGGCCTATCAAGGCCTTTATCAAGGATGTGTCACCGATTCTGAGAATAATTGAGAATAAATATATATAAATATCAAATCATGATATTATGATGATTCAAAAACAATTGATATAAAGTATGGTTGAACATACATATTTGTCCACTTCTTAGGGTATTGCCTCCCCAAAGTTTCTCCAGGTGCTACAGGAACAGTGTGCTGTGTTGGTGAGAAAATGGCGATTTTAGAAAGGAAATGGGTATACAGTGATTAGCTCATGAATATAATAGTGATAATTACTTCTTGGGTAGCATGTCTGGTCCCAGGGTCCTATGTGGTTGAGGTTAGGGAAATTCCCACATTGATAGTAATCGTCTGTAATTATAGGTATATAGACTTAATTACATGCCGATTATAGTAGGTACATAAAATGTTGGGAAAAAGTTAGGTTTGGTTTAGGAGATATAATAAGTCTCCTACCAAATCTAAACTTACATTTTGGTTGGTTCCTGAATGGTAAAGTAACCGTTGCAGGATCTTGGTCCGTTTGGAGATGATTCCTGTGCACAAAGTGATGAACAGCCGTTGTCTGCAAGGTCCGTGTTCCTCCCTGGGTTTGGGAGAGACTGAGACATTGCAGTGTTCCCCGGCCTTTTATGGGCAGTCACGCATGCGCAGTCGTGCGCTGTGTGATGCCGATGGGCGGAGTCCGTGGTACGGTGTGATGCGCGCCTGCGTGAGGCTGGAAACCGCATCCCTTGTAACCGTGCGGACGTGCCTTCGTGGCCGCCGACACGGAGTAGAAGCCGAGATCCCTGACAGGGATAGAGGAAGGTAGAGAGACCCCCCCATCGGTTTCAGATGCCCCGATCCCGGAGGATTCGGGGCTTACCGTGCCGGGAGCTCCTGGAGATTAAGGGAGGAGGCAAAAGGAAGTTGGACAATGTGGTTAAAGAACTTGATTATGTGATGGTGCACTGTGCAACAGTGTCATCACATATAAATACATAATACGTATTGCAATATTGTAACATTAATTAGGACATAAAATGAAATGGAAATTGCAGCATATATATTAAGAAGAAACGTCTGTGAGAGAAAGTGGGTGGGTCGGAGGGAGAGATTGTGGTCGGTCTAGCCAGTTAAAAGAACTGGGTAAAAGATACTGGGTAGAATAGCCCAATGATGTTGTATGGGATTCAAAAAGGTCTATGGTGAACCATAGTGGAGTCGGGGGTGCAAATTGTATGAATCTTGGAGGGGGGAATGTCAGTTGAGATTATGCATATACTTTTGGGGGTTCCAGGGCCGGTTTTGTGTCCTAGGTAGGGGTTTAATCTTTCTTCCCCGATGAAAAGCCTTGTAAGAAAGGACGGAAGCTTTGTGCTTCATTTAACCCAGGCGGGATAGTAGCTTTAAGTCGCGAAATCCATCGCATTTCCAATTGCAATAAGGTTTTATTCCAATCACCCCCTCGCAGCGGGATGTGGATTCTGTCCAGGGCCATGAATTGGATTTTAGGCATTTTGTAGTTGTGGTATTCTTTTACGTGTCTCCCTAGTGGGACATAAAAGTTGCCAACATGCATGGTCTGAAGATGTTGACTTACTCGTTTGCCAAACTCCTGTCGGGTTTTCCCTATATAGAAGGACCCGCATTCGCAGGTCATCATGTAGACTATTCCCCTTGTTTTGCAGTTGCAAAAATGTTTCGGGTGAAATGGGTCACCATTGGGTAGTGTGGTATTGATCGTTTGGGAAATAACGTAACATTGGGCACAGGACCCGCAGGGGAACGTGCCTTTTGTTTTGCAGGGGTCTTTTTTGGATCCTTCTTTGAATTCACTTTTTACCAATTGTTGTTGTAGCGAGCCGGCTTTTCTGAAGGTGATGGGTGGATGTTGAGGTAGGAGTTTAGAGGTGCTGGGTTCTTCCAAGAGGATGGACCAATTTTTTGTGAGGATGTTTCTGATTTCCTGGTGTTCGTTAGTGAATCTGATGATTATTCGGGTATCTGGTTCAGTTTGAGTTGGTTTTTTATTTTTAAAGAGCAGTGTTTCTCTGTCTTGTTGATTGGCACGATTAAAGGCCTTGCGTAGTGATGTTTTGGTGTAGCCTCTTTGTGATAGTCGAGTAGTTAGTGCATTGGCTTCTATTTGAAATTTTGCTGGATCTGAGCAGTTCCTTTTAAGCCTTAAGTATTGGCTATAGGGTATTGAGTTGATTAGAGGTTGAGGGTGAAAACTTGAGGCATGGAGAATCGAGTTGCCTGCTGTATCCTTTCTGAACAGTGTGGTGGAGATTTTGCCCATAGTATCTTTATATATTAAAGTGTCGAGGAAAGATACTTGATGTTTGTTATAGGTCATCGTGAAGAACATGTTATGTTCGTTCTGGTTCATCTTGGTTAATAGGTCTTTTATCATGTATTCCGGTCCATTCCATATAATCAATATATCGTCAATATATCTTTGCCATATAAGGATTTTGTCAGTGTAGATGGTGTTTGCCTCGTTTGATAAAAATTCTTGCTCCCATGAGCCTAGGTAGATATTGGCATAAGATGGGGCGCAGCTGGTTCCCATAGCTACCCCACATGTTTGGATGTAGTAGTTACCACCAAAGGTGAAGATGTTGTGGTTGAGTATATAATCCAGCATGTCAATGATGAATTTATTGAAGTTTTGGTCTCGTTCACTATGGCAATGAAGTATGTTTTCAACTGCCTGTAGTCCTTTGGTGTGGGGTATGTTGTTGTATAATGATTCGACGTCTATAGTGATTAGGTAAGTTTCTTCTGGAACAGTGATGTCGTTGAGTATCCTCAGGAGATGAAGGGTATCTTGGGTATATGAAGGTAGTTCTTTGACATGAGGGCGTAAGTATCTGTCTATGACCCTGCTCATGGATTCTGAAATGCTTCCATTTCCCGAGATGATAGGTCTTCCCGGTGGATCATGCAGGTTCTTGTGTAGTTTCGGTAGGGCGTATAGTGTGGGGATTCTTGGATGCGGTGTTCTGATATATTCCCACAATGTTTGGGAGATGATGCCATTCTTGAATGCATTGTCGATTTTGGAGTAGAAAATTTCTTGATAGGATTTTGTCATTATGGGGAGGATCTTCTTGTAGCATTTAGTATTCGACAATATTGTATGACACATGTGTTTATATTTTTCTTTGTTCATGATGACTACATTTCCTCCCTTGTCTGAGGGTTTGATGATGATGTCATCATTATTTCTAAGTTCCTGGAGGGCTTGCTTTTGCTTGTTTGTTAAGTTCGACGTGTGTTTTTTCTCTTTAATTGATTCTATATCTTTAGTGGTTTGTCGGACGAAGAGTGCAATTGCTGGGTTAAGGTTGAGGGATGGGAATTTATTAGATTTCCTTTTGAAGGACAGTTGGTCAGGGGGTGTTTCCCGTTCATCTTCGTCAGGTTCTTTATCAGATTCAGTTGGATCGTCCCAATCATCTAGGTCACTTTCCTGAAGTAGTAGATTGAGGTCGCGGATGGCTCTGAACTCAGCCGCGGTTAATGTGGATGCAGGTTGTGAGGGTTGAGGTTGTTTTTGATAAAAGGTTTTGAGTAGTAAATTTCTGGCAAATAGGTTCACATCTTTGATGGTTTCGAATCTATCCAGGTTGGTATTTGGGCAAAAAGAGAGTCCTAAAGATAGTACTTCTTTTTGGTCATTCGTCAGTGTATGAGATGAAAGATTTATGACCGTTTTTCTTCCTCCCGTTTCTTCTCTGATTGGTGTTTCTTTGGCGGTTTCGGAGTTGTTTTCCCTAAAAAAACCCCTTGTTGTTGTTTGGGGTCCACTTTGGATCTTGTAAAGATATTGTGGGGTTTGAGGGGCGGGTTCATGTTACCCGAGTGTGTTCCTTGTTCCTCTGCAGGATTGGTTTCTTGGGGTTCCGTTTCCTGGTAGTTATCCTCATTAGTTTTATGTTGAGCTTCATGTTGTTTTGAGGGTTCCCTTCTTCTATTTTTATAGTGTTCAGTCCCCGAGTTATAGGAAGATGAATCCGATGAGTAGTATGGTTGTCCCATTCTATCTGTGGGTTTGCCATACTGATTTCTTCGGTTGGAGCGTTGGTTGGCCCATCTGTAGGCTCTGCCTTGGGCAAAGGCGTTCTTATCGCGCCAATATTTTCTTTCTTTTTTCCTGAGGATATCCTTACCATAGTCTTCTAAATGTGATTTAAGTTTATTTTCTTGTTCACTGTATAGTTGTGCCTTTTTGAGAGGGGCTAGTTGTTCGTAGGTTTTTTTAATGTCAAGATCTAGGGTTTTTATTTGTCTTAAATATTCTTCTTGCAAGAGGATCATTAAATTCCGTGAACACTCGTTTAGTTGGTTTTCCCATTCTTTTTTAAGTTGGGTTGTGATATTTTCCATAGTAGGGAAAATTTGGATTCTCAAACCTACAGGGTTGATTTTCTCGCTGATATAGCGTTCAAAGGTCTTAATGTGCCAGTGAAGCGCAGACTTTCTCTCCAGGTGTTTTTGGAGTGTCCTGAATAGTGCCAGGATATCTGATTCAGTTTGTTCTTTGACTTTAAAACTGGTTTGGATGCCCGACATGAGGGTCTCCCATTCATCGCCAACCAGATCTCCCACATCTTTTTCTTCTTCGTCAGCCATCCTTTCTTTGTAGGAGAAAGGTGTTGGTAAAAAACAGGTTTAAAACAATGCCTTACTGAAACTGTGGAGGAAGTTCCACAATGAAGGCTATGTTAGCCTGGATTAGGTAGGTAGGTGCTTGCTGCCTAGCAACCAAGAATTGTAATTAAGTGCAATGTAGTGTTTCCAAAGATCCGAGAGGACGTGGATGTGTTATCCATCCGGGGTATTCGTTGAAAAAGGTGAGTTTTTGGATCTTCTAGTGGAAAGTTAGGTAGTCATTTCTGCCACCATCCCGAGAGAATATTGTGTAGGTTGTGATGCCTCAGGTCAGGTATGGGATTTTAAGGGCAGGAGTAAAGGAGGTATGCAGTAGTAAATAAAATAAAATTTATTATACAGTGTATTTATATACAACAGAGGAGTGAATATATGGGTAAAGTCCCATTGTGCAGGTGAAGAGGAAATATAGGTTGTGTTACATGTGATAAGTACGTGACTTGAAAATATTGTGGATGGTCCAGCTCTGCAGTTCCTCTTGTCAAAGGACAGGGATTGGTGCAGAGAGGGGACCTGATCGGTAATCCGACATGTTTCGGCCTATCAAGGCCTTTATCAAGGATGTGTCACCGATTCTGAGAATAATTGAGAATAATTATATATAAATATCAAATCATGATATTATGATGATTCAAAAACAATTGATATAAAGTATGGTTGAACATACATATTTGTCCACTTCTTAGGGTATTGCCTCCCCAAAGTTTCTCCAGGTGCTACAGGAACAGTGTGCTGTGTTGGTGAGAAAATGGCGATTTTAGAAAGGAAATGGGTATACAGTGATTAGCTCATGAATATAATAGTGATAATTACTTCTTGGGTAGCATGTCTGGTCCCAGGGTCCTATGTGGTTGAGGTTAGGGAAATTCCCACATTGATAGTAATCGTCTGTAATTATAGGTATATAGACTTAATTACATGCCGATTATAGTAGGTACATAAAATGTTGGGAAAAAGTTAGGTTTGGTTTAGGAGATATAATAAGTCTCCTACCAAATCTAAACTTACATTTTGGTTGGTTCCTGAATGGTAAAGTAACCGTTGCAGGATCTTGGTCCGTTTGGAGATGATTCCTGTGCACAAAGTGATGAACAGCCGTTGTCTGCAAGGTCCGTGTTCCTCCCTGGGTTTGGGAGAGACTGAGACATTGCAGTGTTCCCCGGCCTTTTATGGGCAGTCACGCATGCGCAGTCGTGCGCTGTGTGATGCCGATGGGCGGAGTCCGTGTTACGGTGTGATGCGCGCCTGCGTGAGGCTGGAAACCGCATCCCTTGTAACCGTGCGGACGTGCCTTCGTGGCCGCCGACACGGAGTAGAAGCCGAGATCCCTGACAGGGATAGAGGAAGGTAGAGAGACCCCCCCATCGGTTTCAGATGCCCCGATCCCGGAGGATTCGGGGCTTACCGTGCCGGGAGCTCCTGGAGATTAAGGGAGGAGGCAAAAGGAAGTTGGACAATGTGGTTAAAGAACTTGATTATGTGATGGTGCACTGTGCAACAGTGTCATCACATATAAATACATAATACGTATTGCAATATTGTAACATTAATTAGGACATAAAATGAAATGGAAATTGCAGCATATATATTAAGAAGAAACGTCTGTGAGAGAAAGTGGGTGGGTCGGAGGGAGAGATTGTGGTCGGTCTAGCCAGTTAAAAGAACTGGGTAAAAGATACTGGGTAGAATAGCCCAATGATGTTGTATGGGATTCAAAAAGGTCTATGGTGAACCATAGTGGAGTCGGGGGTGCAAATTGTATGAATCTTGGAGGGGGGAATGTCAGTTGAGATTATGCATATACTTTTGGGGGTTCCAGGGCCGGTTTTGTGTCCTAGGTAGGGGTTTAATCTTTCTTCCCCGATGAAAAGCCTTGTAAGAAAGGACGGAAGCTTTGTGCTTCATTTAACCCAGGCGGGATAGTAGCTTTAAGTCGCGAAATCCATCGCATTTCCAATTGCAATAAGGTTTTATTCCAATCACCCCCTCGCAGCGGGATGTGGATTCTGTCCAGGGCCATGAATTGGATTTTAGGCATTTTGTAGTTGTGGTATTCTTTTACGTGTCTCCCTAGTGGGACATAAAAGTTGCCAACATGCATGGTCTGAAGATGTTGACTTACTCGTTTGCCAAACTCCTGTCGGGTTTTCCCTATATAGAAGGACCCGCATTCGCAGGTCATCATGTAGACTATTCCCCTTGTTTTGCAGTTGCAAAAATGTTTCGGGTGAAATGGGTCACCATTGGGTAGTGTGGTATTGATCGTTTGGGAAATAACGTAACATTGGGCACAGGACCCGCAGGGGAACGTGCCTTTTGTTTTGCAGGGGTCTTTTTTGGATCCTTCTTTGAATTCACTTTTTATGCATAATCTCAACTGACATTCCCCCCTCCAAGATTCATACAATTTGCACCCCCGACTCCACTATGGTTCACCATAGACCTTTTTGAATCCCATACAACATCATTGGGCTATTCTACCCAGTATCTTTTACCCAGTTCTTTTAACTGGCTAGACCGACCACAATCTCTCCCTCCGACCCACCCACTTTCTCTCACAGACGTTTCTTCTTAATATATATGCTGCAATTTCCATTTCATTTTATGTCCTAATTAATGTTACAATATTGCAATACGTATTATGTATTTATATGTGATGACACTGTTACACAGTGCACCATCACATAATCAAGTTCTTTAACCACATTGTCCAACTTCCTTTTGCCTCCTCCCTTAATCTCCAGGAGCTCCCGGCACGGTAAGCCCCGAATCCTCCGGGATCGGGGCATCTGAAACCGATGGGGGGGTCTCTCTACCTTCCTCTATCCCTGTCAGGGATCTCGGCTTCTACTCCGTGTCGGCGGCCACGAAGGCACGTCCGCACGGTTACAAGGGATGCGGTTTCCAGCCTCACGCAGGCGCGCATCACACCGTACCACGGACTCCGCCCATCGGCATCACACAGCGCACGACTGCGCATGCGTGACTGCCCATAAAAGGCCGGGGAACACTGCAATGTCTCAGTCTCTCCCAAACCCAGGGAGGAACACGGACCTTGCAGACAACGGCTGTTCATCACTTTGTGCACAGGAATCATCTCCAAACGGACCAAGATCCTGCAACGGTTACTTTACCATTCAGGAACCAACCAAAATGTAAGTTTAGATTTGGTAGGAGACTTATTATATCTCCTAAACCAAACCTAACTTTTTCCCAACATTTTATGTACCTACTATAATCGGCATGTAATTAAGTCTATATACCTATAATTACAGACGATTACTATCAATGTGGGAATTTCCCTAACCTCAACCACATAGGACCCTGGGACCAGACATGCTACCCAAGAAGTAATTATCACTATTATATTCATGAGCTAATCACTGTATACCCATTTCCTTTCTAAAATCGCCATTTTCTCACCAACACAGCACACTGTTCCTGTAGCACCTGGAGAAACTTTGGGGAGGCAATACCCTAAGAAGTGGACAAATATGTATGTTCAACCATACTTTATATCAATTGTTTTTGAATCATCATAATATCATGATTTGATATTTATATATATTTATTCTCAATTATTCTCAGAATCGGTGACACATCCTTGATAAAGGCCTTGATAGGCCGAAACATGTCGGATTACCGATCAGGTCCCCTCTCTGCACCAATCCCTGTCCTTTGACAAGAGGAACTGCAGAGCTGGACCATCCACAATATTTTCAAGTCACGTACTTATCACATGTAACACAACCTATATTTCCTCTTCACCTGCACAATGGGACTTTACCCATATATTCACTCCTCTGTTGTATATAAATACACTGTATAATAAATTTTATTTTATTTACTACTGCATACCTCCTTTACTCCTGCCCTTAAAATCCCATACCTGACCTGAGGCATCACAACCTACACAATATTCTCTCGGGATGGTGGCAGAAATGACTACCTAACTTTCCACTAGAAGATCCAAAAACTCACCTTTTTCAACGAATACCCCGGATGGATAACACATCCACGTCCTCTCGGATCTTTGGAAACACTACATTGCACTTAATTACAATTCTTGGTTGCTAGGCAGCAAGCACCTACCTACCTAAGCCAGGCTAACATAGCCTTCATTGTGGAACTTCCTCCACAGTTTCAGTAAGGCATTGTTTTAAACCTGTTTTTTACCAACACCTTTCTCCTACAAAGAAAGGATGACTGACGAAGAAGAAAAAGATGTGGGAGATCTGGTTGGCGATGAATGGGAGACCCTCATGTCGGGCATCCAAACCAGTTTTAAAGTCAAAGAACAAACTGAATCAGATATCCTGGCACTATTCAGGACACTCCAAAAACACCTGGAGAGAAAGTCTGCGCTTCACTGGCACATTAAGACCTTTGAACGCTATATCAGCGAGAAAATCAACCCTGTAGGTTTGAGAATCCAAATTTTCCCTACTATGGAAAATATCACAACCCAACTTAAAAAAGAATGGGAAAACCAACTAAACGAGTGTTCACGGAATTTAATGATCCTCTTGCAAGAAGAATATTTAAGACAAATAAAAACCCTAGATCTTGACATTAAAAAAACCTACGAACAACTAGCCCCTCTCAAAAAGGCACAACTATACAGTGAACAAGAAAATAAACTTAAATCACATTTAGAAGACTATGGTAAGGATATCCTCAGGAAAAAAGAAAGAAAATATTGGCGCGATAAGAACGCCTTTGCCCAAGGCAGAGCCTACAGATGGGCCAACCAACGCTCCAACCGAAGAAATCAGTATGGCAAACCCACAGATAGAATGGGACAACCATACTACTCATCGGATTCATCTTCCTATAACTCGGGGACTGAACACTATAAAAATAGAAGAAGGGAACCCTCAAAACAACATGAAGCTCAACATAAAACTAATGAGGATAACTACCAGGAAACGGAACCCCAAGAAACCAATCCTGCAGAGGAACAAGGAACACACTCGGGTAACATGAACCCGCCCCTCAAACCCCACAATATCTTTACAAGATCCAAAGTGGACCCCAAACAACAACAAGGGGTTTTTTTAGGGAAAACAACTCCGAAACCGCCAAAGAAACACCAATCAGAGAAGAAACGGGAGGAAGAAAAACGGTCATAAATCTTTCATCTCATACACTGACGAATGACCAAAAAGAAGTACTATCTTTAGGACTCTCTTTTTGCCCAAATACCAACCTGGATAGATTCGAAACCATCAAAGATGTGAACCTATTTGCCAGAAATTTACTACTCAAAACCTTTTATCAAAAACAACCTCAACCCTCACAACCTGCATCCACATTAACCGCGGCTGAGTTCAGAGCCATCCGCGACCTCAATCTACTACTTCAGGAAAGTGACCTAGATGATTGGGACGATCCAACTGAATCTGATAAAGAACCTGACGAAGATGAACGGGAAACACCCCCTGACCAACTGTCCTTCAAAAGGAAATCTAATAAATTCCCATCCCTCAACCTTAACCCAGCAATTGCACTCTTCGTCCGACAAACCACTAAAGATATAGAATCAATTAAAGAGAAAAAACACACGTCGAACTTAACAAACAAGCAAAAGCAAGCCCTCCAGGAACTTAGAAATAATGATGACATCATCATCAAACCCTCAGACAAGGGAGGAAATGTAGTCATCATGAACAAAGAAAAATATAAACACATGTGTCATACAATATTGTCGAATACTAAATGCTACAAGAAGATCCTCCCCATAATGACAAAATCCTATCAAGAAATTTTCTACTCCAAAATCGACAATGCATTCAAGAATGGCATCATCTCCCAAACATTGTGGGAATATATCAGAACACCGCATCCAAGAATCCCCACACTATACGCCCTACCGAAACTACACAAGAACCTGCATGATCCACCGGGAAGACCTATCATCTCGGGAAATGGAAGCATTTCAGAATCCATGAGCAGGGTCATAGACAGATACTTACGCCCTCATGTCAAAGAACTACCTTCATATACCCAAGATACCCTTCATCTCCTGAGGATACTCAACGACATCACTGTTCCAGAAGAAACTTACCTAATCACTATAGACGTCGAATCATTATACAACAACATACCCCACACCAAAGGACTACAGGCAGTTGAAAACATACTTCATTGCCATAGTGAACGAGACCAAAACTTCAATAAATTCATCATTGACATGCTGGATTATATACTCAACCACAACATCTTCACCTTTGGTGGTAACTACTACATCCAAACATGTGGGGTAGCTATGGGAACCAGCTGCGCCCCATCTTATGCCAATATCTACCTAGGCTCATGGGAGCAAGAATTTTTATCAAACGAGGCAAACACCATCTACACTGACAAAATCCTTATATGGCAAAGATATATTGACGATATATTGATTATATGGAATGGACCGGAATACATGATAAAAGACCTATTAACCAAGATGAACCAGAACGAACATAACATGTTCTTCACGATGACCTATAACAAACATCAAGTATCTTTCCTCGACACTTTAATATATAAAGATACTATGGGCAAAATCTCCACCACACTGTTCAGAAAGGATACAGCAGCAACTCGATTCTCCATGCCTCAAGTTTTCACCCTCAACCTCTAATCAACTCAATACCCTATAGCCAATACTTAAGGCTTAAAAGGAACTGCTCAGATCCAGCAAAATTTCAAATAGAAGCCAATGCACTAACTACTCGACTATCACAAAGAGGCTACACCAAAACATCACTACGCAATGCCTTTAATCGTGCCAATCAACAAGACAGAGAAACACTGCTCTTTAAAAATAAAAAACCAACTCAAACTGAACCAGATACCCGAATAATCATCAGATTCACTAACGAACACCAGGAAATCAGAAACATCCTCACAAAAAATTGGTCCATCCTCTTGGAAGAACCCAGCACCTCTAAACTCCTACCTCAACATCCACCCATCACCTTCAGAAAAGCCGGCTCGCTACAACAACAATTGGTAAAAAGTGAATTCAAAGAAGGATCCAAAAAAGACCCCTGCAAAACAAAAGGCACGTTCCCCTGCGGGTCCTGTGCCCAATGTTACGTTATTTCCCAAACGATCAATACCACACTACCCAATGGTGACCCATTTCACCCGAAACATTTTTGCAACTGCAAAACAAGGGGAATAGTCTACATGATGACCTGCGAATGCGGGTCCTTCTATATAGGGAAAACCCGACAGGAGTTTGGCAAACGAGTAAGTCAACATCTTCAGACCATGCATGTTGGCAACTTTTATGTCCCACTAGGGAGACACGTAAAAGAATACCACAACTACAAAATGCCTAAAATCCAATTCATGGCCCTGGACAGAATCCACATCCCGCTGCGAGGGGGTGATTGGAATAAAACCTTATTGCAATTGGAAATGCGATGGATTTCGCGACTTAAAGCTACTATCCCGCCTGGGTTAAATGAAGCACAAAGCTTCCGTCCTTTCTTACAAGGCTTTTCATCGGGGAAGAAAGATTAAACCCCTACCTAGGACACAAAACCGGCCCTGGAACCCCCAAAAGTATATGCATAATCTCAACTGACATTCCCCCCTCCAAGATTCATACAATTTGCACCCCCGACTCCACTATGGTTCACCATAGACCTTTTTGAATCCCATACAACATCATTGGGCTATTCTACCCAGTATCTTTTACCCAGTTCTTTTAACTGGCTAGACCGACCACAATCTCTCCCTCCGACCCACCCACTTTCTCTCACAGACGTTTCTTCTTAATATATATGCTGCAATTTCCATTTCATTTTATGTCCTAATTAATGTTACAATATTGCAATACGTATTATGTATTTATATGTGATGACACTGTTGCACAGTGCACCATCACATAATCAAGTTCTTTAACCACATTGTCCAACTTCCTTTTGCCTCCTCCCTTAATCTCCAGGAGCTCCCGGCACGGTAAGCCCCGAATCCTCCGGGATCGGGGCATCTGAAACCGATGGGGGGGTCTCTCTACCTTCCTCTATCCCTGTCAGGGATCTCGGCTTCTACTCCGTGTCGGCGGCCACGAAGGCACGTCCGCACGGTTACAAGGGATGCGGTTTCCAGCCTCACGCAGGCGCGCATCACACCGTACCACGGACTCCGCCCATCGGCATCACACAGCGCACGACTGCGCATGCGTGACTGCCCATAAAAGGCCGGGGAACACTGCAATGTCTCAGTCTCTCCCAAACCCAGGGAGGAACACGGACCTTGCAGACAACGGCTGTTCATCACTTTGTGCACAGGAATCATCTCCAAACGGACCAAGATCCTGCAACGGTTACTTTACCATTCAGGAACCAACCAAAATGTAAGTTTAGATTTGGTAGGAGACTTATTATATCTCCTAAACCAAACCTAACTTTTTCCCAACATTTTATGTACCTACTATAATCGGCATGTAATTAAGTCTATATACCTATAATTACAGACGATTACTATCAATGTGGGAATTTCCCTAACCTCAACCACATAGGACCCTGGGACCAGACATGCTACCCAAGAAGTAATTATCACTATTATATTCATGAGCTAATCACTGTATACCCATTTCCTTTCTAAAATCGCCATTTTCTCACCAACACAGCACACTGTTCCTGTAGCACCTGGAGAAACTTTGGGGAGGCAATACCCTAAGAAGTGGACAAATATGTATGTTCAACCATACTTTATATCAATTGTTTTTGAATCATCATAATATCATGATTTGATATTTATATATATTTATTCTCAATTATTCTCAGAATCGGTGACACATCCTTGATAAAGGCCTTGATAGGCCGAAACATGTCGGATTACCGATCAGGTCCCCTCTCTGCACCAATCCCTGTCCTTTGACAAGAGGAACTGCAGAGCTGGACCATCCACAATATTTTCAAGTCACGTACTTATCACATGTAACACAACCTATATTTCCTCTTCACCTGCACAATGGGACTTTACCCATATATTCACTCCTCTGTTGTATATAAATACACTGTATAATAAATTTTATTTTATTTACTACTGCATACCTCCTTTACTCCTGCCCTTAAAATCCCATACCTGACCTGAGGCATCACAACCTACACAATATTCTCTCGGGATGGTGGCAGAAATGACTACCTAACTTTCCACTAGAAGATCCAAAAACTCACCTTTTTCATGGAACAACAGATTGTTTAGTTCTTCCCTGGCCTTCACATGGGGCAGCAGATGTTCCTCAGCTAATGATCTCTTATGTTTGGTACTCAACTTGTCAATGTGGGCTAATAAATCTGAGGCTTTGCTATTTTTTTCCCTCCTCCATTGGGACCCTGTACGTATAAGGACGACTTTTATGACACACTTGTGAGCCTCCCAAACAGTGGAAGGTTCAAGTGAAGGGTCTGCGTTTTCCGAAAAATAGTCGAACAAGGCCCTATCCAGTTACGCCCGAACCTCTGGAACCTGTAGAAGGGACTCATTGAGCCTCCAGGTCAGGGGTCTAGCTTGTCTGGAATCCCAGTTCATTGTGATATGGATAGGGTCGTGGTCTGAGAACAAAATGGGCCCTATCTGGGAGAGGGTGACCAGGGGAAGGTCTTTATGAGGGACCAGAAAAAAAGTCTATCCTGGTGTAAGTGTTGTGTGTAGTCGAATAAAAAGTATAATCCCTCACCAGGGTGCATCAAACGCCATGGTTCAACCAGGTCAAGGAGAGAGTTCCTTTTTCAGTTTTCCTAAATGAGCGTAAGAGATATGCGAAGTGCCCCGTGCCGTGTCTAGCAAGGGTTCAGGGGCAAAGTTAAAGTCCCCACCCATCAGAAGGAAGCCCTAAGGAAACCCAGGATTACGGGGGTCAATTGTTGCAAAAAGGACAGGTGGTCTGAATTAAGCAAATAGACATTTATCATAGTGACCACAGTATTTCCAATTTTACCCTTCACCAACAAGAAACGCCCCAGGGGGTCTGCCCGATCTTCCATGAAAGTCTAGGGGATTTTTTTAGAGAGCACGATGCTCACCCTTTTTGACTTTGCAATAGGAGAGGGGGCATGATACACCCAAGCAAAGCCCCTATTGCATAATATTGGGATGGAATCCCGCCTAAAGTAAATTTCTTGCAAAAACGCAATATGGGACCTACTCTTTTAGAGATCTGACAACAGCTTAGAGCGCTTCTCAGGGGTTGACAGCCCCCTCACATTCAACGAGTTCAGTTTGTAACCAAAATCAGGTTGTCTAGGAGGAACTGACATAGTTAATTTGTGCAAAGTAGCCCTGGCCTACGGGCTCAAAGAGGTGGCAAAAAAAAAAAGGGGAAAGGGAAGGGGAGGGAAACGTGGGGAAAGGTCAAATTGAGACTATCCCAGGTCTGTCCCCTGAACTCACAAATAAAGTGGCAGACAGACTCTGGAATATAGAGAGGGGAGGTGTAGGTTAGACTCAGTGAGATATTAGGAGACGTGACCTTTAGGCATCAGCCATTATAAAATAACATTTAATAAGCTGTAACCTCAGAATCAAAAACTATAACCAGCAATAGACATGTATACCCTTCTCAAACTCACAGCAAAACAGAAAATCATAGCAACTTAGGCTTACCAAACCTTCAATGTTACTCCGTGGCTAAACTCAAAGTTCTTGGGAAGAAGGGGTATCCTCCGACTCCCACTGCATGCCGGATCTGGAGCATATCCGCCGGTGACGTTGAGGTCTTGGTGAGGTTGGTCTCTATGGCCCTTGTCCCCCAGGGTTACTCAGCCAGTTCGGCACCTGCATCAGAGGAGCTTCCAAGAATGAGAAAAGATCTGGCAGTTGTTCGGGCCATCTCCTTTAGGACCACCAATGTCCCCAGTGGTAGGCAGCACCCGCGTGCCGGATTGCCTCCAGCAAAGGTTTTATGGCACCCCTTATTCTGAGGGTAAGGTGTGACAGGTCAGGGAACAGGTGGACGGATGCATAGTCAAAGGCCACAACCCAGGCCTTCCTCATGATCTCCTCCTTGATGGTGTAAAAATGAACCCTGGCCAGTATATCCCTCGGTACTGCGGGGGCCCTGCACCCGGTGGACTCTGTCCAGTTCTAAGGCTTCTGTAGGTGGTCTATCAAGCAGCTTAATAAAGATAATGGTGACTGTGGCTTTGTTGTCTGGCCTCAGGGTGGCCTCCGGCAAGCCCCTCAATTAAATGATGTTTCTGCGGCTGCGATTCTCACCATCATCCTGTTGCAGCTGCAGCATGATGAGATTCCTCTGGAAGAGAGCCTGGGGGTCTTCTAAAGAAGAGACTCTGGATGAGATTGAGGCCTGTGCCACTTTACTATTTCCACCTAATCAATCTGCTGCTTCAGATTATTGATTTTATTGGGGAGGGTACTCACAGTTGAGGATGCCATCTCTGTAAAGTCCTGCTTGGTGGGGATGAAGGAAAGGATTTCCCTCCATTCAGAGGCCGACGGCTGCTGGCTGGATGCTGTGGAAGGGACCGGGGAATCTGCTTGGGGCAACTCCGATGACACAATCAGAGAAGGCCGGCCTGTTCATAGGCTGAGCAGGGGCAGATGACTGTTTCCGTGCCGGTTTCCCGGTCATTTCAGAGGAGCGGTGCCAGCCAAGGCCGGTCGCGGTGTGGCGGAATTATGGCAAAAGTAACCGGAAAAGTCTGGTCCCCTCACCGAAATCACTGGAGGCTTGCCACTCATGGGCATGTGAGAAGGGAGAGGTATAATGCTGATATACACCAGCGGCAATCACGGAACTCCCGAAGCTGCCAGGCTTGATCAACAAGATCACTTTTTGGACCAGTTCGCTCAGGCGTTGCAGACGTTGCTTGCGCGCATAGCACACCTTGCTCCTGGTGCTGCTAGGCCGGTGGTTCCTCCTGTTGTTGCACCAACTGCTGCGCCTGTTGCTGCTCCTGCAGCTGAAGTTGCTGTTACCAGAGGGATGACTGGTTCAGCCCCCCTCCCGCAGCACTATGGGGGTGAACCGAGTCAGTGTCGTGGCTTCCTAAACCAAGTGGGAATTTATTTTGAGATGGTTCCGCAGGCATTTTCCTCTGACAGGTTCAAGGTGGGCTTCCTAATCTCATTGCTCTCGGACAAGGCCTTGGCCCGGGTTAATCCTTTATGGTAGAATGATAATTCCGTGATTCTCGATTACCCGAGTTTTGTTGCCTCCTTTCGTAGGGTATTCGATGTGTCTGATTCTGCTGCTAAGCTGCTGTCCATTAAACGGGGTATACAAACTGTTGCCGAGAATGCCATCAAATTTTGTACCCTGGCAGCAGAGGTGGACTGAAATAATGAGGCTTTGGTGGCGGTCTTCTCTCATGGTCTCTCCAATACATTGAAGGACGAGTTTGTGGCCAAGGATCTCCCTGACGAGCTTGAGGCTCTCATTTCCTTCCTGATTTTGATCGATACCAGGCTCAGGGAGAGACCATCGTTTAAGAAGCACCTGCGGAGGCCTCTTACCAGATTGGGTCCTACATTTTCTTTCCCACCCATTCCTCCCTCACCTCCCACGCCTCCTGGGGATGGTGCATCTGGCTGTGAACCCATGCAACTAGGGTTCGCATTTCTGAGGCTGAGCGGGCTTTTAAGAGGAGGAATTGCTGGTGTCTGTATTGCGGCCTTGGTGGACGTTTCCTGAAATCTTGTCCTACTCATCCGGGAAACGCTCGCACCTAAGATCCTTTCGGGGCAGATCTTAGGCGGAATTTCTTTGTTCCCGGTTTCCCGTAAAGATAAACCGTGAATCACAGTTGTCCTTTCTATACCCTTGCAGCCCCTTGATGCTCCACTGTTGTTTTGGGGTTCCCTTGGCTTCAGAAACATAATCTGACCATTGATTGGCAGTCGGTTGAGATCCCCTCTTGGTCTCCACAGTTTGGCGCTGTTTGTATCCATGGGCTTGTTAAGGTGCTTTGTACCTCCTCGGATTCAGTGTTCCCTACTGAAAATCATGAGTATCAAGATGTATTTGACAAGGTGCACGCTGGTAATCTTCCTCCACATCGTTCGTATGATTGTGCCATGGACTTGCAACTTGGTGCCATTCCCCCTCGTTGCAGGGTTTATCCTCTCTCAGTTGCGGAGAATAAGGCCATGGAGGAGTACGCAGTGGATATGCTTGCCAAGGGCACGTTTGGAAGTCCACTTCTCCAGAGGGTGTTGGATTTTTCTTCGTAAAGAAGGGGGGTGAGTTGAGACCTTGTATTGATTATAGGGGTCTCAATCACAACATCGGGGTCAAGAATGCATACCCGATTCCGTTGAGTACTGAATTGTTCGACCACCTCAAGGGAGCAACAGTCTTTACCAAGCTTGACCTAAGGGCCGCATATAACCTCATAAGGATCAAGGAGGGCGATGAGTGGAAGACCACGTTTAATACCAGAACCGGTCATTACGAATATCTAGTAATGACCTTTGGCTTTTGCAATGCGCCCGCTGTCTTCCAGGAGTTAATAAATAATGTATTTTGTGATATGTTTCAGCAATGCGTGGTAGTCTATTTGGATGACATCTTGATTTACTTGGACTCCATTGAATCACACTACCTGGATGTCAGGCGGGTGCTGCAACCGATACACAAGAATGGGCTTTTCTGTAAGATTGAGAAATGTGAATTCCATTCCACCTGTTTCAGGTTGCCTTCTTGGGCTACATCAATTCTGCTGAGGGGTTCTCTATGGATTCAACTGTTCTACAGTGGCCTCATCCTAGTGGTCTCCGTTCCATTCAGCATTTCCTTGGGTTTCCCAACTACTATCGGAAATTTATCAGGAACTTTTCCTCTTTGGCCAAACCTATCTCAGATCTGACCAAGAGGGGCAGTGATCCCCACAATTGGACGCCTACTAATATCCAAGCTTTCGAGGCCCTCAAGTCTGCTTTCGCTTCAGCTCACATTCTGTCTCATCCCAATCCTGGTTTGCCCTTTGTCCTAGAGGTGGATGTGTCTGAGACGGCACTGGGCACCCTCCTGTCTCAGCGTCGCACAGCTGATGGACCCTTACTTACTTGTGGGTTCTACTCCAGGAAGCTGTCTCCAGCTGAATGCAACTACGAGATTGGAGACAGAGAGCTCTTGGCCATTATCCTGGCTCTCAAGGAGTGTAGACATTTGCTTGAAGGTTCTGTGGTTCCAGTTCTCATTCTCACCGATCATAAGAATCTGATGCATCTCTCGGAGGCCAAGAGGCTCACACCCCGCCAGGCCAGGTGGGCCTTATTCTTTTCTCGTTTTAACTATGTGGTTTCCTATTTGCCCGACTCCAAGAATGTTAAAGCTGATGCCTTGTCTCGTCAGTATTCTGAGCTGTCCAGGGAGGACTCCATGCCGACACCGGTCATACCTTCAGATCATATCCTGGCTGCCATCCGCACAAACTTAACCTCTCCTCTTGGGGAACAGATCTTGGCTGCCCAACCTGTTGCTCCCACTGAGAGACCTGCTGGCAAATGTTTTGTACCATCAGACTGTTGCACACGTAACACAATTCCAAGACTGACAGTCATCCTGGTAAGAACCAGATGTCCTGGGCTATCTCCCATCAGTTCTGGTGGCCATCTCTCTGCACTGATGTTGCTGTGTATATGGCGTCTTGTTCAATCTGTGCCCAGAACAAATCTCCGTGGCACCTTCCCTTGGGCCTACTGAATCCCATTCCCAATGGGGAGCGTCCCATGTCTCACCTTCTGGATGGACCCTTTGCACACTGCTACACCCTTTCCAGCAAACTATGCAATGAAAAAAAAAGGGGATATTTAGTTCACATATATTGCAATAAATGTTTAAGCTAACCAACTCCGTCAAAGTAATCCCTCTTCTGGCCAGTCCTACACTGCCTTGCCACTGCAAATGCCATGGGAAACCATGCCAACACGGGGCATAAAGATCCAAGGTGGGGGAGATCTGGTTTCTGACCTGCGTTGCAAAGGACAAAAAGATATACCTGTGCTCAAATCCCAATAGCTTGTTCATGTATTTGAACTATCAGGTGCTAAAGGGGTGTGACCACATAGTAACACTACACATTCTGGATAGACCTAATAGTTCAAATACAGGAACAAGCTATTGGGATTTAAGCACAGGGTTGCCTAAGGAGATTGTCTCGGACTGTGGGAGTCAGTTTGTCTCTAGGTCCTTTTGCAACCAGTTGGGTATTCGACTCTCCTTCTCCTAGGCCTACCATCCCCAGTCCAATGGTGCCGCTGAGCGTTACAACCAAGCTCTGGAGCAATTTCTCTGCTGCTATATCTCTGACCGTCAGGACAATTGGGTTGATCTGCTACCCTGGGCAGAGTTTGCCAGGAACACGTCTTCCAGAATGTCTCCATTAATGGTCAATTATGAGTTCCAACCGGCTGTGTTGCCCGAGTCGTTCTCGCCACAGGACATTCCGGCTGTGGAGGAGCACCTTCGTTCCCTCTGTTCCTCTTGGGTGCAGATTCAAGAGTCTTTATGGGTCCCTGCACAGTGTCCAGGCAGACCGGAGACGTATATCTGCTCCTTCGTACCAGGTCAAGAGAGGATGTGGTTGTCGGCCCGTAATCTCAACCTCAGGGTGCCTACTCCTAGACTGGCACCTCGTTTTGTTGGTCCTTTTCGCATCATCCGTAAGGTGAACCCGGTGGCCTATGCCCTTGATCTCCCTCCTGGCATGCGTATCTCCAATGTCTTTCACGTGTCACTTTTGAAGCCACTGGTTTGCAATCGCTATACTTTTTCACTTCCTCGCCCTCGTCCCATTCCTGTTGGCTGTCATGAGAAGTATGAGGTTAGCAACATCTTGGATTCTCGTCTGTTCCCAGGCCAGGTTCAATACCTGGTTCACTGGAAGGGTTATGTTCCTGAGGAGCGCTCCTGGGTACCCTCCGCTGATGCTCATGCTCCCGCCCTTCAGGCTTTTCTTGCTCGCTTTCCTCAGAAACAGTTTTTTGCTCCGTGGTGGAGGGGCCATTGAGGGGAGGGTACTGTGAAGGTCTTACCTTGCCTTCCTGTTGGCAGCCATCTTGGACATGTGCAGACTGCTGTCTCTTATAAACTCTGTTTGCATCATGACTTGTCTGTTGCCTGGGCGTCGCTCAGTGATGATGTTGCACACCCGACTATATATATTTCACCTGATGGCTTTCGGACCTTACCCATGCGTTTGTGCTCCAAAGTGCATCACTGCTAGCAGTCCTCTGTTCTCTGTGTTTTCTCTGTGGATCACTTGGCTTGGCTGATGACCTTCCTGGCTCTTTATTCCGCATCGGCAGACGACCCCGCTTCGGTTGACGACCTGGCTTCGGCAGACTAGTCGCTCCTGGACTCGATCCCGGCTTGGATGACTACCCGCACCTGGACTCATTTCCGGCTTGGATGACTACCCACTCCTGGACTCGATCCCAGCTTGGATGACTATCCGCTTCCAAACTTGACTCTGGCTGTTCTTGATTTCCCTCCTCTCTCTTGCTGTGCGTTTATTATTGTTGCATAAATCAGAGGTGGGGGACTTGAGTCACATGACTTGACTTAAGTCAGACTTAAGTCACCAGTTTGAGGACTTGAGACTTAAGCCCCGTACACACGTACTGATCGTCGGCCGAACGATCGTCCGTCTTTTGTCCAGGGCTGTCGTGTCTGTTGAAAACTGCAAAAGACTGCACATGAATTTTGTCGGCCAACAACAGCCGACTGCAGAAGTGATGTCATGTGATGGTTAACTTTCCTTGTCTTTTTTCTTTTCTGAGCATGCCCAGTCTTGCTAATCTGCTGTCTGTCGGCTGAAATCTGTACTGACTGGCGAACAATCGGCCGTTCTGGTGACGGCCAACAAATATTTTAAAGTCTGCACGACAGATTCTGTTCGGCCGAAAATGCGCTGTCTGCTGTCAGAATCATCATACTAACAAGCCTACAATCGGCCGATCGGTCGGCGGCCGAATATTTACGGCCGACAATCGGTACGTGTGTACGGGGCTTTACTTGACTAAAATTAATAAAAGACTCGACTGTACTTTGACTTGGTATTCATGACTTGAGACTTGACTTTGACTTGAGACATATGACTCAAAATGACTTTACTTTTTTAAGTTATTAAATATTTGCATTTTCTCAAGATGTGTTAAAACAAAATGAATATGCCTGTTATGTTTCTGACACCACAGTCACTTAAAACACCTCAGTGTGTTCTGATTTTTAGGACACTGGCTGTTTAACAATGGAAATACTTAACATGTTTTTAGTGACTGTGGTGTTGAAATATGACCGGACGAAGGATTTTGAGCTGTTTTGGCATTCAAAGTGTTTCTTTAATATGCCAAGAAAAAAGCACTAAGCAGTTTTGTTAATGTTGAAAATAAAACAAAACCTTTCCTGACCACTGGCTTTTAACTGATTTAAAGGTGAAAATTGGGGTAGATCAGTATTTTGCCTTGATTTGCGACTTTACCAAAATAAATGACTTGACTTGACTTGCTTGACTTGATTTGACCATTTAGATGTTATGCACAATGACCTAGATTTAGTCCATATATTAGGTGAACTGTGTAAAGAGGGTTACACTGATACCCAACCCACGGACTGGTATGTAGACCCAGAGATCAGGCACATTGGTTTTAGACCAAAACCTTTTTTTTTTTTTCAGTAAAATCCTAAGGACGTTATATTGAAACATTTTCCCAAGCAGTTTATCAGGATTTTCTGACACTTTGTAAAGACAATAAGATTAAGGGGACAACAAGTTTGACTCCCACTGAACAAAAGCTCTAAAAGAAATGGAAGCCAATGCAAATATTATTATTATACAGGCAGATGAAGGAGGTAGTTTGGTCATCCAAAGTAAGAACAATTATCTGTTGGAGGCAATTATCTGTTAGAGAACAGCAATACATACATAAAATTATTAATAAATGCTATGCCAAATGCTACCAAAAATCAAATACTATTAATAGAAAACCGTGAGACCTAGATCTGGATCACTCACACCTCCCACACGCTCCTAATAATGTAAATTAATGAATTTATATAAATCGTATATGGTGCCGAAATCCCCCTAAAGGAAGCCACGTATCTTGTGGCGCAAGGCATAGGGGAGGGGTTTGACAGCACAGCGCTCATACAGGATACCTGGAACTTTGCAGCACATTCCTATTGTGGAACCCTGAAGAATCGGGACTGGTGGACATAGAGACATGATACTGTTTGCGGCTACATGTTTGTATAGTTTGGTGTGCTGTGAGCACCCAGAAAATGTGAATGTTATTCCTGGAGTGATTGCATTTTAATAAACATATGTGGTTTAAAAGATAAAGCACTTTATAGTTTTATAGTATAGTTTTTGTAGTAATTTTTTTTTTTAATGTATATGGCTGAGTGGAGGAACAAAGGAGAGGAGATGGAAGGTTCATCTGTTGCCTACAGCTGGGGGGATTATCTCTGGTCCCACTGAAGGGACAAAAGCGATTATAGAACATATTATATGTGGTCCATTGCCCCAGGTGGGAGTACATCTGGTGAAGGGGTCACTCAATGTGTAGAGCACGTTTGAATTACTGGAATCGACTGAGAAGATTTAAAGAGGATTGCACACTATTATGAACTGTGTATATCAGTGTCATTGTGCTTAAAGGCACTAAGGACAAATTTTCACTTGTAGTTCACTGGCACTTTTTGGGAATTTGGAACTTATATTTATTTTTTAATCAATTTATGTTTCCTATTTTATACGTTCACCATTTTATTTGCACACATTTCATGTTTTTTTTTGGTATTTATGATTTATCGTATTAAGATACACACACACACACACACAGATATACAAGTAGTGTGTTTTGTCGGCTGAAGGTGAAATAGCAGTGGAGCGCGGCACCATATACTATTTATATAGTCCCCTAATAGTGTTCCCTGGGCTTTGGGGCCACATAGGCAAATTTTTCCATGTGGAGCACTACACAACAATAGCTGTGTTTAAAAGGGGCAGCCCCACAAAGCAATGTCATCATGCACATCTCTGCATGCACAGGCATCATTGTGCTAGTTCCCCAGGCATAACTACGCATGTAATCGCAGGTTCCTAGAATGCTAGCGACTTCAGTGGTGCAATGGGCTACAACACCAGGGCACAGCAAGTATTGGGACACTTGTATTTTTGGGGAGATTTGCCACATAGGTATTCCAACCTGGGCCGAAACTTTACCCAGCTTGGTTGCTGCTCCCTTATAAGGTATTATAAATCTAATAACCCCTTAGCAAGTCATTGCCTCACACAGGCAGACAGGCAGGGGGAAGCAGGATAGGGTAGGCACCCAAATCTCCCTGCATGGTAGGGAAGACCACCTGCACAGTTCACCCTGTAATGGCTCTCCTATGGTTCAGATAATCTCCAAATCCCTGCCCCTATCTGGTATAATGTCAAGGGAGAAATTTTCTACAGCCATTTCTGGTTTGTGACATCTGCTTTTTGGGATTCTTGTTGGTTTGGAATGCCTGGGACACAAGCGGGGCACTATTTCTCCTGCTCCCCTTTTGGATTCCTAACTATCTATCCTATTAAGACCTCTTTCTTTCTTGTACGAGCAGCTCTGCAGCCTGTGGTGGGAGTTTGCCAAGCCATCAGTGTGGGCAAAGTGGATACTTCATTCCTGTGAACCGGGCACAGGGGATCGTGCCCTGGCAATTGCTGGAAGATATTCTGAAAGCTTTGAGTTTCTCGTAAATGTCTTGGATAGCTCCACAAGGCAGCTTTCCCAGTTGGGCATGATGTCTGTCCACATGAGAAGAATCCTATGGCTCGACAGAACTTATCCACAAGACGCAAAGCGCGAGGCTGCCCTTTGAGAGAAAAAACTTGCTTAGACCATTCTTGGATGCCCTAATTCAGACAATGACTATGAGGAAAAGCACATTGTTAACCCTAAAGAAAAATATAACACATCAAAAAGGGTTGATAATTTCTCAAACGAAGAGGAGTTCCATTCATAAGCAACAAGCCTTGGGCTTTAAGCCTAAGCCTAGTCCCAGTTCCATAAGAAGAGCTGAACCCCCAGGTTCCCCAGATCTAGAAGCAAGTCTTCTTTGCAATGAAAGGGAACCCCCACTTTTGTGGATGGGGGGCATTTATTGGCTGTTGAAGCTGCCTGGACATAGGAAATCACAGACGACTGGGTCTGAAGCATTGCATCTAGAGGTTACAAGCTGGAGTTTTGATGCTTTCCCCTCCACACTGTAGGGTGTCTTTTGAGCTATATAAAAGAGTGAATTTCTTTGCAGCCCCGAAAAGATTGCTGTCAAGGGTCTAAACAAGTTTCCTAAAGTAGAAAAATGATGATGGCATTGAGGGATGCTGGATGTAAATCTCTTAACGTCCAAATTAACCACTTGCTATCAGAGGATGTCCATGTATGTCCTTGAGTTGCAGTGGTTATATGGGTAAACCAGGATGATGTCTGCAGCTACAGGCATCATCCCAGTATATTTATTTTCAGCTGGCGAGTTTTTTTTTTTTTGTAAAAGCGATCCTAGCGGCTAATTAACCGATAAATTGCTTTTACAGGCAGCAGGAGGGGTCCCCCCACAGCCTTCCCGGGCTCTGCCGTCCCATGGGAGAATCCAGTTTTACCAGCTGACCATAGAGATTGTCTTTAGCATAGGGAACCGGAAGCGACAAGCATTTTCATCACTTCTGCTTTACCAGATGTAAACCGTGCCATTTTTAAATAGGCAAAGCATCCGAACACACTGATCTTGGTAATGAGATGCTTGTAAGGGCAGAGGAGACATCTGGGGTCTAATAGACATTGTGACGGGAATAAAAGTGATAAAAAAATTAAACAAAAAATTAAAATAAATAATAAGAATTATTTATTTTTTTAAAGCACCCCTGTCCCCCTGTGCTCGTGCACAGAGGCGAACGCATACGTAGGTCACGCACGCATTTGTTAATGGTGTTTGCACCACACAACTGGTATAATGAGAGTAAAAATTCTAACACCAGACCTACAGTGTAACTCTAAATTGGTAACCTGTAAATGCTTTAAAGCGATGCCTATGGAGATTTTATACGTCCCATAGTTTGGCGCTGGTCCACTAGAATATGCAATTTTAAAGTGTGATATGTTAGGTATCTGTTTACTTGGTGTAACATAATTTTTTCATATTTTTCCAAACAATTGGATATTATATTGTGTTTTGTGTATTAAAACCCATTAAATTGTATTTTCCCTACCGTCCATTGACAGATGCAGCTCTTATGCTTCTTATACCATTGGGTTATGCTGCCCCCTACAGGAGTAGTATTAGTTAGGAAAAAAACAGTTTACCACACTTACGGGGGCTGTCCCTATAGGCATAACCCAACACACCCTGCTCCAGCTTTCCACTTTGTTTCTGCCTAGTGAAGGAGTAGGACCTAGGTTTCCTGCTGGGACTTCGGTCTCAGTTTTTTTATTCTTTTAAAGAATATTTTGCTTTATTTTCTTTACTCACTTCTGCTAGTTAGTATTCAGGGGGATCCTCCTGGTGAACTACAAGCGATAGCTGGCTGAGGTTTCGCACTGGATAATCTAGATCATTAAGGTCCCCCAGCCTGGCCTACGAGCGTGAGCAGGTTATAGTCCTGCATTAGGCCTCTCCATGGCAGAGCCCCGTTTTTGGATGGGGATGAGCCTTCGAGTGGATGTCTGGCTGGGATGTGATGACCTGGAACGCCCTGAGTTGCAACGTACCTCTCGGCTGGCAGCACCCCCACTCCAGTTGGGAGGTGGTCTGTCCAGAGCGGAGCCCACCCGGTCCATATTATGGTGAGTAAATGCAACCCCCCATATCCTTTGGTGGTCTTGGGAGAGACGTGGGCCCACTCCTGGGGATTATAGGACTGGTGCTTCCTAAAAGACCCCCCTGGCCTGTCCCTGTACCTTGCCCCCCTGCCCTTATTGCAGTTTTCACCTGTAGGGCGCTATTGCTGCGACACCTGGTGCCCTGGGGGGGGGGGGGTAAAAATGGTACCTTTTCCTGCTGGTTTTTGTTGTAGATCCTCTGTCCCCTGACCGCATGGCATGCCATCTTTAGTGTGGGCATAGGAGAATTTCTCCCCATTGACTTGCATGGTGCAGCCATTTTCCCTGTGCTTCCCATAGACTTGCATTGGCAGCAATTTTTGTGTAGTTCTACAGTATGGAGCTACACAGGCAGCGTGACCTTTCACATTCTATCCAGGCTGATGTCATATCCTGTGACTTTCACTTTCACTTTCCTGCTGCACAGATTGGCTCTGGAGGCTTCTCAGAGAGGTGGTAAAGTACTGGGGTCTCTGTTGGCATATCCCTGCGCATTCTGCTATCTGCATGTGTTTAAGAGGGACTCCGCATACCGTGGTGATCGGGGGTGGGGACCGCACTCAGCACTCAGACAGTATACCTGTTTTCTTTTGAACTAATTATGGAATCCCAGGCAGTGGTTTCACCCTCCGACCCCCTTAGTGCGACTACCAGACCTTCCAGGCCGACTTCACGACCAAAGTTGATTTTGTGATGAAAAAGGTTAATAGCCGAAAAGGCCGCTGCCTTCACCGTCTTTGGTGGGGTCCTTTGATTCAGAGACTGATATGGTCACCACGGACGCCCCCGCCTTGAGGGTTCGTTGTCCTCGCAATCGATTGATGAAGAAGACCTGTCCTCGTCAGCTGCAGTGCGGGAACACACTTTGGTGGAAGCTCCGATCGTTTCAGTAAAGGAAACGTTAAAAATGGCAGAGCCTACACCGGCAGGGACACAAGTGTCCTTTGGCTCCCGCAAAACCCAAAAATCGGGCAAGGTTTTGCCTTGTCCCGAGAATTTTCATGATATTGTTAATGAACAATGGCGGCACATCAAGCCCATGCTAGTAGTGCCTAAGCGCTTTAAATGCCGTTATCCCTTTGCTGAGACGGTCTTGAACCATTGGACAGTACCGCCAAAGGTGGATCATCCTGTATCCAGGTTTAACAAATCTACTATAGTGCCTGTAGAAAATTCCCTGGTGTTTACGGACCCCGTGGACAGGCGGGTAAACTCCCTTTCCCGCCACCTTCATGTGATTGGCGGGTTCAATCCTGAAACCGATTTTTGCGTCTGTTTTGGTATCACAGACGGTTACAGAATGGGTAGAGGTTTTTAAGGGGAACCTAGATGCTGACTTAGTTTCCCCGGAGCTGATGGAACTACTGGACCAGATGGCCCAGGCCCTGGTGTTCCTGTGTGATGCGTCCTTGGATGCGGCTCCCCTGGTGGCCAGAGTGTCGGCTGTGGGTATTGCCATAAGATGCATTGTGTGACTGAAGAGCTGGTCGGCAGACCAGGCTTTCAAGAAGGCCTTGACTGATCTCCCTTTCCTGGGGGAGCGATTATTTGACGACTCGCTGGATGAGTTGATCAAGGGTCTAACTGTTGGGCAGAGTACTCTTCTTCCTCAATCCTCCAAAGGTAAGGCACCCCATAGTAATCAGGGCCTTCTTTCACCCCTCATAGACGTTTTTTTCATGCCTCAGGGGTGCAAGAAAAAGGTAAGCCGTTCAGGGCTTCTGGAGGGGCTAAAAATCCATGGTCAGGCAAGACCAAGACCAGCCAGTCCAGTTCTGCCGACAAGTCCTCTTCAGCATGAAGGGGCGCCCTCACCTGTTTCTGGGGTAGGGGGAAATCTGCGTTTCTTTCAGGAACCCTGGACTTCCTTCATTCAAGACAAATGGGTTCACGAACTGATTCATTCTGGGTACAAGATCGAATTTCAGTCCTGGCCGGCAGACAGTTTTTTTCAGTCAAACCTTCGCCTGTCTCCTGATCGTTTGAAGGATCTCCGGTACGCAGTGCAGGATCTCCTTGCTCAAGGAGTGATTGTGTCAGTTCCTCCGCAGGAACGATTTCTCCACTTTGCGGTGGCAGAGGAGCATTTTCAATTTGTGGCGTTACCCTTTGGTCTTGCCTCCGCTCCCAGAGTCTTTACCAAAGTACTGGCCCTGGTATTGGCCTTGTTGCGCCAAACAGGGATTGCAATTCTGGGATATCTGGACTATCTTCTATTGAGAGCGGACTCTCACTCGGCTCTATTGGGCAGTTCAATTACGTTTCAGACCCTTCAGGAATTCAGGTGAACAATCAATTTAAAAAAGTCTGCTCTGACGTCTTCAGTGAGGTTGGATTATCTGAGGCTGACTCTAGATTCCGCCTTGGCGAGGGTCTTTCTTCCCCTTGGAAACAGATGTGTCCTCCCTACGGACTTGCATGAGAGCCCTGGGTCTGATGGTATCAACCTTCGAGGCGGTTCCATTTGCTGAGTCTCACTCGAGACCTCTGCAAAATGAGTTTCTTGCCAAATGGAACAGGGATCCACAGTCTTTAGACAAAATGTTATGCTTGAACCGACTCACGGGGTCTGTTCTATCCTGGTGGATCCAGTCACCAGCATTGTGTCAGGGCAAGTCCTTCCTACCACTGTTTTGGACGGTGGTCACCACAGACGCCAGCCTGTCAGGCTGGGGTGGAGTGCTGGGGAAGCTTTGTGCCCAGTGGACCTGCTCAAAGAGGAGTTTTTCTTACTGATCAATATTCTGGAGCTCAGAGCAATCAAGCTTTGGCTGATCCACTGGACGAATCGGTTACGCGGTTCTCCGGTTCGGATTTAATCGGACAATGCCATGGCTGTGGCTTACATCAATCATCAAGGGGGCACCAAGAGTATCCTGGTGGCCAAGGAGGTGGCCAAAATTCTGGTATGGGCGGAAGACAATGGTACGGCTCTTTCCACAGTTCACATTCCGGGTGCGGAGAATTGGCAAGCGGATTGCCTGAGTCATCAGGTGCTGGCTCAAGGAGAACGGTCCATTCATCGGGAACTCTGAAAGGTAGACCTGTTTGCGTTCCGCCTTAACAAAAAAGTCCGGAGGTTTGTGGCCAGGTCTTGGGATCCTCTGGCCGACGCCACAGATGCCTTGGTGGCTCCTTGGAGCCAGTATTGGCTGATCTATGCCTTCCCACCGATAAAACTCTTGCCAAAGCTTCTCCGCAGTATGGCGGTGGAAGGAATTCCGGTCGTTCTGGCGGCCCCAGACTGGCCTCGTCAGTCTTGGTATGCAGACCTAGTAAGATTGGTCGCCGATCCTCTGTGGAGACTTCCTCTGAGGGAGGATCTGCTGTCCCAAGGACTGATCTTCCCATCCTGCTTTACAGTCGCTGGCTTTACCGGCATGGCTGTTGAAGGGCAGGTGTTGAGAGCTAGGGGCCTCTCTGAATCTGTGATTCCTACCCTGTTGAAGGCTAGGAAGGCGACTTCTAGGAGGATTTATCATCGTACGTGGAATTCATACATTTCATGGTGTGAATCACTGAAGCTGCACCCTCGCTTGTTTTCTATAGCTAGGGTTTTGGCCTTTTTACAATAAGGGGTTGAGCAGCGGTTGGCCTAGGGCACCATCAAGGGCCAAGTGTTGGCCTTGGCTATTTACTTTAAACGTCCGTTGACTGCTAATGCCTTGATTCACACTTGTCTGTAATTATAAAGCCTCCTTTTGAGAACATTAGGGACATTTCTCTGCTTTCTTTATCCCAGAAGGTTTTCTGGTGGCAATTACTTCTGCCCACAGAGTGTCTGAGTTGGCGGCGCTGTTCTGTCGTTCGCCTTATTTGGTGATCCACAGAAATAAAGTGGTACTCCGACATAATGATGTATGAAAAAGTATACCAAGATATATTCCACGCGCCAAGGAATATTCTAGCAACTATGATATATAGTATAGGGTGCAGCAGCTGCTATAGAGTAAAGGGATAAATGAAAGGTTTAGCCTTAATAAAAAGGCCAGCTACAGCGCTTGCTGAATATAACCCTAGTGGTGAAATCCAGTAATGGTTCACTAAATTGACAAATTAAAAAATACAAATAATATATGACAAGTGAAAAATATCAGTGACTTTTACAAATAAAGATAATCCAAATTAATCAATATAAAATAATAATAAACATAAAGTGAATGATCAAATTTGGATGTATCAAGTCCAAAGTAAGTGAC
Organism: Pelophylax lessonae; assembly: GCF_965119305.1. Lineage (NCBI taxonomy): Eukaryota > Metazoa > Chordata > Amphibia > Anura > Ranidae > Pelophylax > Pelophylax lessonae. The sequence goes on from NC_138772.1 coordinate 324,088,977, forward strand.
TGATTGTGCCCAAACAGTTCAAATAATAAAGTCCTTAAATGATTGTGTTTATCCAATAGCTTCAAAAGTGCAGGTGCTCAAAAGTGGATATCCATAATTTCTGTGACATCAGTTTGTTTCACCGTGGTGTGGGTAAATTAAATGACTTACCAGATCCAATGGGTCCTATATGCCCTACGGAATTAGGACCATTCATGCTTAATTGGCCCCTGGGGCTGGGATGGGTTCCCCTTTAGATTTCCAGTGGACTGGTACAGGGTTCCTCCTCTCACCGGGGCACACAAACCAAGGGTATATAGGAGAAGAAAAAAGCTCCAGATGGTGTAGTAAGATTAAAGGTTTATTGCCCACAAAGCGGGTTAAAAGCAGGTAAAATAATACAGGTGCTTAAAAGCAGCTGTCAGCGGTCAGCTAGCGAGCTGCATGTACTCTCTGCAGAGTAGTGAGCAGAGCTTCCGGCCTGCGTTCCACCTGATGTGACGTAATTACGCTATGCATTCCAATCTTACGCATTTCGTCACTTCCTGTGACGTCTTCAGAGATGGATGGATGAAGCCTTATTTTAGGCTTACCTATAGGTAAAAGTCATCAAAGTGGGTTTACAACCACTTTAAGGCTGCCTTCTTAAGTCTTGTCCTTGAGTACGTTTTTACATTTTTATGTTCATTAAACTGTTATGAGTTACCCTAACTTTGTTTGTGCAGCATGTATTTTTCTCACCCAGTTTTATTCCTTATACGCAGTTGATTCTGTTTGACTTAGTGCATTATCTTGTTGATCATTAAAACCTGCTTGGTACAATTATTTAACCACTTCTGGACCGGAAGGTTTTACCCCCTTAATGACCAGGCCCTTTTTTGCGATACGGCACTGCGTTACTTTAACTGACAATTGGACAAAAATGCAGGTAAAATGGATCCCTGATATGTTTTTATCTATTTAAATAGATGTACAGTATGTCTTGAGTTCAGTCTTCAAGTGAACCAAGCAATCCATGTGTCTTCTGGGAGCCTAGGAAACCTCAACCCTAACACAGGTTCAGAATAACTGCTTACTGTAGTGGTTTCAGAAGTAAATGAATACAAACTTTAGTAAATTGTCTACACACTGTAATTGTTGGATTCTGGAGTCTTATTGTTCACATTAAGAAAACAGTTGCGTACAGTAAACAAGCAGCATTTGAAACAAAACAACTTGCTGAAAAAAATAAAAAGAACTGGACTACAGGGCCTCTATTAATACATTTGAGAATGAACTGCTCCACAGTGCTTGTATCTACAGAGGTTAGTGAGGGTTTGATTTAAAGCTCATGTACTGCTGGTTGAAGATACAGTATGTAAATACGGTATTTAACACGAACCTGTGAGTTGGACTTTAACCACTTTACCACCGGAGGATTTTCCTGCTAAAAGACCAGGGGTTATTTTGCGATTTTTTACTGCGTGACTTTAACGGACAATCGCGCGGTCGTGCGACGCTGTACCTAAACGAATTTCACGTCCTTTTTTTCCCACAAACAGAGCTTTCTTTTGGTGGTATTTGATCACCTGTGCGATTTTTTGATCACGCGCTATAAACAAAAAAAGAGCGTAATTTTTGCAAAAACAACAATATTTTTCACTTTTTTTTATATGAAATTCCCCCAAAAAAAAATGTAAAAATCAAAATTTTTTAAAATTTTCGGCCAATTTGTTTTACGCTACCTATGTTTGGTAAAAAAAATCGCAAAAAGCGTATTTTGATTGGTTTGCGCAAAAGTTATCGCGTTTACTAACAAAGGGAAAGATTTTTGTCATTTTTGGTGTTTTTTTTTTTAACGAGTAATGGCGGCGATCTGCGATTTTTTTTGCGGTACTGCGACATTGCGGCGGACAGATCGGACCCTTGACTGACATTTTTGACACTTTTGGGGGTACCAGTGACATTACTGCAGTAATCAGTGCTATACATATGCACTGTTACTGCAAAAATGACACTGGCAGGGAAGGGGTTAACAGTATTGGACAGGGAGGGGTTAAGTGTGTCCTAGGGGCGTGATTCTAACTGTGTAGGGACAGGTCTACTAGTGTAAAAACAAAGATCAACAGTTCTACATAGTAGAACTGTTTGATCTTCACTTTTACACAGGGAGAACTGACAGGTGGCTTGTTTACACAAGCCGCTCTGTCTTTCTCCCGCTGTAGCGGCGATCGTAGTGTGACCGGCGGACATCGGGTCCGCCAGTCACACTCCCGCACTCCTCCGTGAACGAGCCGAGGCGGGCGCGCGCCTCGGCGGGCGCGCGCCCGCCCGCTATTGGCTCTGGAAGGAGTGACAGGCGAGCGACGTAGACCTACGTCACTCTGCCTGGCCGGGGCCGACTGCCGCAGTAAATATACTGTGCGCAGTCAGCAAGCGGTTAATAGTCAATTACCTCTGTCTCACCAAGGGGTTTTACACAAAGTGTTCTATAACGATCCTGTGGAATATATATGTATGTATAAGTATATATATATATATATATATATATATATATATATGTCACATATATCTAGCCATTTTTTTAAACATATTTATATATATATATATATATATATATATATATATATATATATATATGTTACATATATATACATATATCTAGCCATTATTTTAACATATGTAACCAGTTCTGGAGAGAAAGGATTTGCCACCTTAATGACCAGGCTATTTTTTGCGAATCGGCATTGTGTTATCTTAACAGATAATTGCACGGTCGTGCAACACTGTATCCAAATAAAATTGATGTCCTTTTTCCCCACAAATAGAGCTTTCTTTTGGTGGTATTTGATCACCTGTGCGATTTTTATTTTTTGCGCTATAAACAAAAAAAGAGCGACAATGCTGAAAAAAAACAATAGTTTTCACATTCTGCTATATAAATAAAAATTAAAAAATCAAAAATTTTCATCGTTGTAGGCCAATTTGTATTCTGCTACATATTTTTGGTAAAAAAAAAAAAAAAATCGTAATAAGCGTATTTTGATTGCTTTGCGCAAAAGTTATACGTCTACAAACTAGGGAAAAGCTTTATGTCATTTTATTTATTTTTTTTTACTAACTTTTTAATAAGGGTTTAAAGTAAGGCTGTACAAAGAAAATAAACAATGTGATCATGCGAGTTAACAGTAAAAATAAAACTCTTATATCAACAAATTGAGGAAAGGTACCTATCGGACCAGGTCCCCCTTCTGATCTTATCTTACAACTAAATCCATCTAAATCCATCTACTCCCATCATCTCGCAATAGCCTCATCTTCATAGCATAGTTACCGATAGCACAGTCTCTTCCCACCCTTTTATATATATATATCTTTTTCTACTTTTATATATACAAAAGCAAACCCAAAACAAACACAACCCCAACAAAAAAAAAAAGGGGGGGGAGGAGAAGGGGGGATATAAAAGACAATCCTTTCCTATTCCTGCCAGTCTATCCCTCAAAAAGTTCAAGATTCCGTCCTGCCTTCACAGGGTTTCCTATCTGTGTTTCATATCTCTAAAAGAGCTATCCCTTCACTTGAGAGGGTGAATAGATTCCATGCACCCCACGTCTCTCTTTTTTTTTTTCCTTTTCCAATTATTTATTTATCAGCATTCTAATTACTACAAAACTCAACAAAAAACCTTGAACAGTACACAATCCAGACTTGTGTATAATACAAAGAAACAAGTACAATTAATTTACCAAAACTTATTTTTCACCGCTCCCATCCCCCTCTTCCCCCCCCCTCCCCCTCTCCTTATCTCTTAATTTTCTTTTTCTCCTTCATTCTTTTTAGTGTATTCTCTATTTTTTTTAACTCATTCCAGCATTCCCATAAGGTTTCCCATTTCTTCCTGTCCTCCTCTCCCTCTATACACAGATATTCCATATTTTTAGTAGACTCTATTTTTTTTTAAACCATATTTCTATTTTTGGAGGATATTCTTTCTGCCAATTTAAGGGTATCGAGCTTTTGGCGGCGTTCATAAGATGTGGAATCAGAGAGCTTTTATATTTTTTAATCGAGCCTTTTATCCCATGAAACAGACAAACCATGGATCATCAGGTATCTCTAAATTTGTAATCTTTTTTATTAGTGTGGCTACCTCCTTCCAATATTTCTTAATTTTCGGGCAGGTTCACCATAAATGTGCCATTGTGCCATCTACTTCACACCCCCTCCAGCATTTTTTAGAATTCCCCGAGTGAAATTTACCTATTTTGTCTGGGGTGTTATACCACCTAGAGATACATTTATAGTTCATCTCTACTGTATTGGTATCTATTGCAGAACTATGAATTAATTTCATGTTTTTTTCTAAGTGAAAATCTATCCCTCGTGGCCCTAATTCTTTTTCCCATCTCCCAATGAAAGGTGGTGTTGTCTGTTCCATCCCTTTTTCTAATATTTTATATATATTTGATATTTTTTTCCCATGTCCCTCTGATACACATATTTGCTCAAAGGGTAATAACTCTTTTTCTGATCTTAATGGTTGTGGTAGTGTCATTACAAAGTGCTTTAACTGGCTATATTCATTCATCTATTTTCCATACATTCATCTATTTTCCCGAATCTTTTTTTTAAATCTACAATAGTGTGCATTTTCCCTTTCTTCACTATATCCTTTAACCGTGTGTCTTCCCTTCCCAACCAATTCCCTTGAATATTGTCTATTCCTGGTGGAAAAATAAAGTGTTTTTTAAAGGTATCAATGGTGAATTTAATTTTTTCTTTTTTACAAATTAAATCCCAAATTCTAAGTGCATGTCATGTTATAATGTGTATTTTATTATTTCATTTTCTGTATTGTGGTGGTATCCATATGATTTTTCCTAATTGTGTATTACTCATAGTGTTCTCTATATTTACCCAACTTTTTTCGGTTTTTATCTTCCCCCATTCCATCACCCGTGTTAATATTGAAGCATGATAATATTTTTAAAATCCGGTACTGCTAGACCCCCATTTATCTTACTTCTAGTTAGTACTTCATATTGTATCCTAGCCTTTTTTTTTCCATATAAATCCTGACATTAGAGTTTTCTGAGTCCTAAAATATGTCTGAGGTATTGGTATTGGTAGCATTTGATATTTGTACGTCACTTTTGGTAGGATAGTCATCTTGATGATATTTATCCTTCCAATCCACGATAGGACCCTATGTGCTAGTTTATTCATTTCTGCTCTTATTTCATTAAAGAGAGGAATATAGTTTACCTTGTATAAATTTTCAGGGGATGGAGTCAATTTAATTCCTAGATAGTTTAGTGCCGACTTCCTCCATACAAAGGGGAATTTTTGTTTTAATGCCTCTTCTTCCTTTAGTGGGAGATTGATTTTTAATATCTCGGATTTTGATGGGTTAATTTTTAAGTTAGACAGGTTTCCATACCTTTGCAGTACTTCCATCAGATTAGGGAGGGATAACCTAGGTCTGGAAACGTATAGCAATACGTCGTCCGCATATGCGGCGACCTTATGCTCTACCCCTCCAGCCACTACTCCCGTCACGTCTGGACTCTTCCTTATTGTCGCCAAGAGGGGTTCTAAAGAAAGCACAAATAACAATGGCGAGAGTGGACATCCCTGCCTTGTTCCGTTGCACATTTCAAACGGTTCAGAGAGGGTTCAGTTTATTCTTATTCTTGCAGAGGGGCCTTCATATAGTGTTTTAATCCAGGCCATCATCCTATGCCCTAGCCCTAGTTTTTCAAGGGTTTTAATCATGAATTCCCAATTGACCCTGTCAAATGCTTTTTCCGCATCTATTGACAGTATCAACCCTGGGTTTCCGCTTTTAGCCATTTGTTGTATTAAAATAATCGTTCTAACACTATTATCATTACCCTGTCTTCCAGGGACAAATCCCCCTTGGTCCTTATGGACCCATTCTGTCATTAAATGTTTCATCCTTGTGGCTAGGATCTTCGAAAAAAGCTTTGTGTCCACATTCAATAAGGAAATGGGTCTAAAACTTGGATCCTTTTTGTCTTTCAGTATAACTGTGACTGAGGCCCCTAAGGCTTCTCGACTAATCTTATACTGACTGCCTAGCCCGTTTATATACCCTTTTAATCTAGGGATCAGCATATTTTTAAACCTTTTGTAATAGTTAATTGTAAACCCGTCAGGGCCAGGGCTTTTTCCCAAAGCTGTCGTTTTTAAAGCTTTCTCTATTTCCTCTCCCGTTATGGGTGCTTCCATCTGTTTTAATTTCTCTTCTTCTATTTTAGGCAGCCCTGCGTTCTCCAAGTACTCTTTAATCAACTCTGTTCTATTTACCTGTTGGCTCTGTCCCTCTTCTCCATTAACATTGTATAATTTCCCATAGTATTTTTTAAACACTTTTGCAATCTCCAGTGTTGAATACTTTAACTCTCCTTTCTCGCCTCTTATTTTTTCTATAAAATTGATTGCTTTCTTTTTTTTAACCATCCCTGCTAGTTTCTTCCCGATTTTATTACTCCATAAGTATCTTTCTTTAGCTACTCTATTAAACGCTTGTCTAGTTTCCTGATCTAATAATTCTTTCAGTTGATCTCTTTTAATTACCAGCTGGTGATGTATCCTTTCCTCTTGTACTTTTTTGTGTTTTTGTTCTAACTCATAAATCTCTTTTATTAATCCATCTTTTTTTTACCATTCTCTCCTTTTTTCTTTGTACCCCTTTTGATATTAAAATACCCCGTATGTATGCTTTGTTCGATTCCCATAAGATGTTTTCTGAGACTCCCTCTGTTTCATTCAGTTGAAAAAGAAGCTCCAGTTCTTTCTCTATTTCTGCCGCCCAAACTTGGGGTCTTTTATCAGCTCTTCGTTAATTCTCCATGTATTCTTATTAATTTGTCTCCCTGTGATTTTTAACCTCATTACCACCGGTGCGTGGTCCGACCAGGTCTTGACCCCAACCCTTGCCCCTACCACTGTCTCCACCAGTCTATGTTCTATCATTAAATAGTCTATCCTGGAGTATGTCCCATGTACCTGGGAGTAGAACGTATAATCCCGTTCTTTGGGATTTAACACTCTCCATATATCCAATAGTTGACATTGACTTCCAGGCCTATGTGAAGTACTATCTATATCAGGTTTGAGGCAAAAGTTGAGGCCCCCTGCCAAGATCATGCTTCCCCTTTTAAACTCCATTAATTTCCCAAGTAGGTTTCTTAAATATTTCTCGGGGTCTTTATTGGGGCAATACACATTTGCCAATGTTACCTCTCTGTCTACTAGCTTCCCTCTCAAGAAGAGGAACCTCCCTTCTGGGTCCATCAACCTCTCTTCGAGAGAGAATCTCACTCCTTTAGCAACCCCTATAGCTACCCCTTTTGCTTTATTTGTGGTAGAATCTGCATAAAACCAAGTGGGATGTTCTTTGGAGTGTAGTCTTACATTAGATGCATGTGTAATATGGGTCTCCTGTAGGAATACTAAATCTGATCCCAAATATTTTAATTCTCTAAGTATTTTATGGTGAGTTCATCCCTTTCACATTATATGTAACCAATTTTACTTCCGTCATCTTAATAATTTATTTCTGTCGTCTCTTTCTCCTAGGGTCTTCCCTCCTCCCTCTCCTTTTCTCTTTATCAGAGGATCCCGACCCATCTTATACGGGTCCGGTCGCCCCAGATCTACTCCTGTCGGAGAGAGCGGGGGGATACCGCCGGAGACAAAGACGACACTCCTCTTACAATTCCTTTCAGGAGAGTTCCCTTTTACTTCCCTCCCCCTCCCTTCCCCTCCCTCCCTCCCTTCCTCTCCCCTCCCCCTTCCCTCCCTCCCCCTCCCAAAGGAAAACAAAAAACAGAAACCCCCCACTTTTAGAAACCTGACCCCTTTTCTTCTGGGGTCATATCAGTCGATACTACTCCCTCCCTCCTTAGACCGAATTTTCCTAGGGTCGAGCTCTGGCTTTGCTCGCCTGCCATCTCTTCCTTACCCCTAACAATGGGGGGGGAGTCAAGATCATGGCTGATCTTTAGGGGTCCCACTGGGTCTTACAACTTCTTCATATCTTCCCTTTTCTTATTAACGCCTAGTCTCCTAATCCTTCAATCTCTCCCCTCCCACCCCCACCTCAGTATCTAAATCTCCTCTCCACGCCCCTTAAGGCATGATATTTTCTAGTCAGCTAGTTCTTTGTCTTCTTCTTTAACAGGGAAGTCTTCTTTGGGATTGTTTGCCAATGATCTTCATCTTCTTCTGTCTCTAGGCTTTCCCTTTAAGGACAGTCCATCCAGGTATCTCCATCTCTGGTATTGTTAAGATTTCACAAAAAGCCTGCAGTTCCTCAGGGAATGTCAGCTTAACTATCTTCCCTTCCTTTCTTACCCCCAGACATGCCGGGTACCCCCAGAAGTACTGCAGATCATGTTGTTTCAGAACCTCTATTAACGGTTTTAAAGCTCTTTTTCTAAGTAGGGTATCCTGGGCAAGATCTGGAAATACCAGTATGTCCACTCCTTCATACTTCAAAGGGGGTCTAGTTTTCAATTTCTCCCAAATCTGTGCTTTTGTTTCATACCTAAAAAATCTGACAATAACAATAATACAATAATAAGTTTTTTCTTTTGGTAAGTTCTGTGGTTTCCTAATTCTATGAACTCTTTCCAGCTCTATCTTTTCTGACTCTGCCCTTTCCAGAAGAGGGTTGAATAATTTTTCAATCATTTTTCCTAGATTTTCTTCTTTTTCAGCTTCGGGTAGACCTCTAATTCTCAGGTTTTTTCTTCTGTTCCTATTTTCTTGGTCCTCCATCCTGTATGACATATTTCTAAATTCTAGTTGGGTCCTCCTCATTTGTTCTTTCAGTGATTTTATATCCTTCTCATTTTTCTTTACTTTCTTTTCTGTATCTTCCACTCTCATCAAAATCTGGCCCATGTCCCCCCATGCAATGTTTCCATCTCCCTTTTGATAGAACTCTCTAGGTTTGCAAACATCTCTGCCATTTCACTTTTTGTTGAGGGTTGGTCTTTTGATCTTGAATCCCCTTCTCTTCCTGATTCCCCTACATCCCACTGAGCGCTGTCTCTGGAGAGATTTGGGCTGATTTCTCCTCCAGCAGTGTTTGTTTCTTTTTGATTTTGGGGTTTTTTATTATCTACATCTTGTTTTGATTTCCCAACTTGTTGTTTTTCCATACTGGGGGTATCTCCTGTCCCGTCTGTTGTCATATATTTTTTGATGTTCCCTGGGCTTGCACTCACTTTTGATGCTTTCCCTCCTCCTTCTTTTGTCTGTTTATTTTTCATTTTTTTTCCTTTTTACTATTCCAACCTTTCTGTTCAATTACTCCCTGTCTTCTTTCAGGTATATTCCTGTTATTTTATTTAGGGACAGAGCCTACAGCGGAGTTTCCACTTTATACTGGATATATTCTAATTTTCAATTAAGTCTGAATGTCTGTAACAATCCATTATACCAGCTGGTTTCAGTCCTCAGTCTTTTTAAGGAAAAATTACAACAGAACTTTACAAACAAGCAAATGTTATCCAGCTCTTTTTTGCCTCTATTGCTATCAATACAGTCCTGCAATATTTACAGCTTTAGTCTTCAATTTGTAGCACTTAATAGAATTCCTAGAGGGGGGGGGGGGTTATCCCTCTCACCTCCTCTGCTGCGATATCCTCAGTGGGCTCTCCTCCCCCTCTCTCTTCTCCCAGCTCAGCTGTGCTTGCAACTTATAACTCCGGACTATGTCTGTCCCCAGCCGCCTCGAGCAAGCTGCTCCCGACTTGCCGATCAACCGACCGGCCAGATTCCACTAGAATCTGCTACTGCCGGGCCCACGTGCCCTCCCGGCATTTCCTCCCCCTCCTCTCCATCTCTCTTTCCAGGAGGGGGGGGGGGGGCGCTCCTCTCGTCCTCCTCTCATCCTTGTCCACACGGCTAGACTGTGCCCGTCTGCGCGGGGGGTCCGGTGAGTCTGTACACAGCATCTGGCTTCCGTGCTCTAGCTAGGGGGAGGTGAGGTGAGGGTGGAGGGTATGGAGGGTACAAGGATCTGGATCAGGCATCCTCCATCGTTGCAGAGGGGAATCTAGGAATCATATCTCCCATGTGGGAGCTCCCAGGTGATCAGCACCTGCTCACGGCACACGCCATCACCAGGCCCCTCCCTTACCTGCTGCACACCTCGCACCCCACGTCTCTGTGTACTTCTCTCTTTTGTGTTGGGCTGTCAGTATCAAGTCCTCCATTTTGTTTATTTCCTCTACTTTCTGTATCCAACACGCTATTGTTGAAGGTGTTTGTTTTTTCCAGCTAAGGGGAATACAAGATCTAGCCGCATTCGCAAGATGACACAGCACCGATTTTCTATATCTTTTCACTGGTATATTGTTTAATTGTAAAAGAAAAAAGGCCGGGTCCTCTAGGATCTCATCTTCTGTAAACTTTTGCATGATCTCTCTGACTTTTTTCCAAAAACCTGTCAATTTAGGGCAGGACCAAAAGATATGAAGTAACGTGCCTTCCTCCTCCGAACAGCGCCAGCATCAGTCAGAATTATTAATCGAGATTCTATGTAACTTATATGGAGTATAATACCACCTTGCCAAGATTTTAAAGTTTGTCTCTTGATATTTAGCACATATAGAGGATTTAAAGACAAGGTTAATCATGCGCTGTCGCTGTTCTGAGGAAAAGACACGAGATAATTCCCTCTCCCATTTATCAAAATAGGATAATTTATATTGCACCTGATAGTGATATTGTATTTATCAAGTTATATATTTTAGATATCACTTGAGAAAGATTCCCTATGTCTGAGCAATATCTTTCAAAAATTGTCAGTTGGCAGCCATAGTTCTGAGGATTGGGAATTGAAGGTAGAAAGTGATATAATTGAAGTGCATTCCAAAAAGGTTGTCTGAAAACATCCACCTCGTTAACTAATGTCTCCAATGAAGGCCATTTGTCTTCTCTTAAAAAATGTGAGGCTTGAAAATAACCTGTCTTACTGAGGGATCTGAAAGGTTGTGCATCCAAACCCATGATGAATTGTGGGTTCTCTAAAATAGGGAATAATGGCGTGTCGCGCGAAGAAAGAGAGTTCTGAAAGCAGATTTGTGAGCAAATTTGTAACGTCGTGCCTATTAGCTGGTGTGATTTCAGCTCTATTGGTAGATAATCATAACACCATAATGCTCTATTGAGGGGAATATGTGTATATGCCTGCTCTATTTGTACCCATAGTTTAGAATCCCCAGGTCGACACCAGTCAATTTGTCTTCGAAGATGAGAAGCCTGGTAATATTTGCGAATATCTGGGAGAGCCACTTCCCCATATTTTTTAGGTAACATTAGTAACTGTCGTGAGAGACGTGGTTTCTTATGTGCCCAGATTCATTTGATAAATAATAATTTACTTGTTTAAAGTAATGGGCTGGAATCCTAATGGGTAATGTTTGAAAAATATACAAAAACCTAGGTAGTATGGTCATCTTGAGCAGGTTACTCCTGCCAAACCAGGAATACAAACCTGTGTTCCATTTCTGTAGCTGAAGATGGATTTCAGTTAAAAGAGAAACTTAAGAGAAATTAAGTTCAAAAACTCGAGAGGGATTGGCAGGTATAAATGTACCCAGATATCTTAATGCTCTATCTGTCCATTTAAATTTAAAGTTCTGTTTTAGATTCTGAAAAATTCTGATATACAGTTCTATTCCCATAGCTTCCGATTTGTTAAAGTTTATCTTCAAGTTAGATATGGCACCATATTGTTCAAACTCTCTAATAAGATTCGGGAGTGACATCAACGGGTTAGTTTTTGAAAAGAGTAGATCATCTGTGTAAGCAGAGATTTTATGTTGCTTTTTCCCAATTGGGATACCTTCAATATCCGGGTTCTGCCTTATTCTACATAAGAATGGTTCCAGGGAGAGAGCAAAAAGTATGAGAGATAGGGGACACCCCTGTCTCATCCCGTTCTTAATAAGAAAAGGTTCTGAGAGAATCCCATTAACTTTAACATGGGCTGATGGGTTAGAATATATAGAGGATATCTATTGCAGCATAGACTTACCTAGGCCAATGTGTTTGAGTGTGAATAACATACATTTTTAATTAACTCGATCAAACGCCTTTTCTGCGTCAGTTCCTATAAAAACGCATGGGAGTTGAGATCTATCTGCGGCGTATAGTAAGTTCAATACCTTCGTGGTATTATCTCTCACTTCTCTATTTATTATGAATCCCACTTGGTCCAGATGAATTAAGGAGTGTAAATGTTGCGTTAGTCGAGATGCTAATATTTTAGTGAAAAGTTTTAAATCTATGTTAAGAAGTGATATAGGCCTATAAATACCACATAACATTGGGTCTTTACCCTCTTTAGGTATAACCACAATAGGTGCTCTTAGAGTGTCCCTGCAGAAGACAGGGTTCAATCCTGCGCCATTAAACAATTTCAACAGATATAGTCCCAAAATCGGAAGAAACACCCTATAATATTGAAGAGTAAGGCCATCTGGCCCGGGGCCTTCCCGGCTTTCATCATGTTAAGGGCTTGTTGAATCTCTATCAGCTTTATTGGCGAGTCTAATTCCTTACAAATTTCTGCTGGAAGTTTAGGGAGTTGAGATGAGATACTCCTCCATCTGTGTTGTCAGTGAGGATTGGTCTGGTAGGTTATACAGGGAGGAATAGAAGTCTTCAAATGTCTGAACAATTTGCCTAGGCAATGATAGCTTAATGTCTTTAGGGGATAGAATTTGGGGAATATATGTGGCTACTTTAATATCTTTTACAGCTTTAGTTAAGAGTCTCCCACTTTTATTACCTGACTCATATCCTATTTTGCGGCCCCTCTGTAAAGACGCCTTGGCCTTGTAACCTAGGAGATCTGTGATTTGTTTCCGCAAGGAGATCATCTCTATCTCCGTCTTAGCTATTAGGGTCCTTTTATGATTAATCTCCAATTCATGTAATGAAGAGAGTAACAATACCAATTGTTTCTCTCGTTCCCTTTTAACCCTGGAGCCATGTTTAATTAGAATTCCCAGAATTAGTGTTTTGTGTGCTTCCCACAGAATACCCGGGTCACTCTCGGTAGTCTCATTTGTTTGAAAATAATATTGTAGTTCCTCTGTTATATCCCTCAGGATCTCCGGGGTCTGTAGCAGGCTCTCGTTCAATCTCCAAAACCTATTCACAAAGGTTATAGTTTCAGAAAGTGAATAATATAAAGTAATTGGGGCATGGTCAGACTGTTGTTATGCTTCCGATTTCAATTTTTTGTATTGCGTGTAGCTGTCTATGGGGGATCAAAAAGTAATCTATTCTAGTGTAAGTCCTATGTACCGACGAATAATATGTGAAATCCTTTTCTCCGGGGTGTAATAATCACCATGCATCCATGAGTTGGTGTTTATGTAGTTCTTGAATTATACGTTTACCAATTCGTGGAGGAGTAGAAGAGGAGCCTACCGAAGTGTCTATCGTAGGGATTAAAGGTATTTTTAAGTCTCCACCCAATATCAACTGTCCTTCTGAGAAGTCCAACAACTTATCTAAGGCCCGTATAAGAATAGTGTCTTGTTTATAGTTTGGTGAGTATATGGTTGCTAGAGTTACCCTCACCCCTCCTATTGAGCCCTTAACAAAGGCATATCGCCCTTCAGGATCCAATTTCATCTCCTGCAAGGTCCATGGGAGTTTATTGGCTTAGACTCTATATTAGTTGAATGGTATCCCCAAGGGTAATTTTTATTTATAAATATGGGTAGTTTGTTTTCTTTAAAGTGTGTCTCTTGAATTAGTGCCACATCTACTTGTGAGCGTCTCAGGTCATTCAGTAACATATGTCTTTTTTCAAGCGTATTAAGATCTCTTGAGTTTATTGACATTACTTTTATATTTGCCATTTGTTACAGCAGGAAAAGGAAAGGAAAGAGGAAAAAAAAATAGAACAAGGGAGCGGGAAAAAAAGCAACAAATTTCCCCAAACACCCTCCCTAATCTACTAAAAATAACTATCTGTTATTTATACGCACACCACCGAACCCAAAGGTGTATGCGTAATCCTATGTAGGTCCGTGGTTAGACAGAGCCCCAAAGTGAGGCCTCAGTTCTCCCCCTCCTGATCCCATCAGACTCCCCATAGTCTTAGACTTTATTAGTCAGCACATCACCTCTCATGTAGGTTTGTCTTTTTAACCTCTATCCCTTATAACTTATCAGTATTCCAATTTCAACTAAATTATTCCCTCTCCTCCCTCTCCTCCCTCACTCCTCCCTCCTTCTCTGCCCATGTCTCCTCAACCTATATCTCTTATTTCTACATGTTCCTTTGCTATCATAAGGGTAATAAAAAAAAAACAAGGCAGAAAAAGGAACCAAAAAAAGAAATAGAAAAGGGGAGAGGAAAAAAAACCCTTACGCATATTGAGAGAGACATTTTTTATATTTGGTGCAAATATTATCAATAGTGCAATAGCATATCTAAGATACTAAAATACAAAAAATATACAATATAAAAAGTGTAAAATATCAGAAGTGTTATTAGTGTCAATAATGTGGAAAAAAAAAGAATAATAAAAATAAAACACAAATAGTGCAAAAAAAAAAAGGTGCAAAGAGTAAGAGAAGGGGAACCCCTTGTTTCCCTCCACATATTGTGTGTACAAATATAAAAAGTGCATCTGAGATAAAAAAAAAAAAGTTTAGGGTATTTAAGCTCTATCATCATATTGCATAAGTCTACCTACATAAAAAAGGGGGGGCGGGGTGGAAGAAAAAACTTCAAAATCCATTCCCCCCTTATCCCTCTTTCTCTCTCCGAGAACTCCAGGGATAGAAAGAAAAAAAATTGACAATTCATCTTTAAACCAGAGGGGGAAAAAAAACAGGAGAAAAGAAAAAAGCGTCCTTATAGGGATAAAAATCCAAAATTAAAAGTCAACATCTTAGACCTGGAACCACCTTAATCCTAGAGCATCTATTCCGTAGCACCGTCCTTTGTTCAGTTATAGCTTAAGACAGAAAAAATAATAATCCATCTGTTATAAACAACGTTTTTCTCTCATCATCAGGGCACTGATTTATTAAACTAAATTAATTTCTCCCATTTCTAGAGTCTCTTGTTCTTTCCCGGACAGTCCGCCCTAAATACTGGGGTAGAGTTGCTAACCAGTTAGGGATATGAATTTCTTCTGATCCCAGAAAATCAAATAAACCTGGCAGATCTGCTGTAGAGCGTAGGGTATAAAATAAAGTATTCTTGCGAAATGTAACCGCTAACGGGTAACCCCAGCGGTAAGTATAACCCAGCTGTTTGGCCCTCTCTAATACTGGGCGTAACAGAGCTCTCCGAAAAAGCTCTAGAGAGATCTGAAAATATGTTAACTCCATTATGCCCAATTGTCCCTTTAGTCCATGCCTTCCTAAGGATCTCTTCTTTTTGTGAGAAATAATGGATCCGGCATATAACATCCCAGGGTCTATCAGGATCTGCCATTTTGGGACCAGGGGCTCTATGGACTCTGTCTAGTACCACGGGAGAAGTACCTTAGAGAAAATGTCTCTCACCGCCTCCTGAAGGTGATCTCTTTCCACCAGCTCAGGTAACCCTCTCAGCCTGAGGTTATTCCAGCGGCTCCGGTCTTCTATATCTTCCATATGGAGCTGCAGGGAAGTCATTGTATCTATATAGTCATCTTTAAAATTTTCTAGACTTGTTACTCTGCTGGATAATGCCGATACTATTTTCTCTCCTGTGGTCACCTTATCTGATAAGGTACCTACCTCCTTGCGGACTTCTTGTATGTCTCGCTGATGGGACTCTTCTAATCACAGTATCAGGATTTCAACCTCAGCTTTAGTTATTAATGCCCGGAGTAGGGCTCTGATGTCTGCATCCACTCCAGCATTTGTTACTGCGCACCCTTCTGATAGTTTGGTATGATCCTCCGTTCTTACCGTAGATTCTGACGAAGCCGGAGCCAAACCTGTGTCCGCCCTCTCAGCTTTCCCCGCTTCTGCAGAGACTGACATCCCGATCTCTGACTGGCCGGCCTGGGAACAGGTAAAATAATGTTTTATTTCCTCTGCCGGCTTCATTGTTTGAGTGCGGGTCTGAGTACGGGTTTGTCTGGTGGTACAGTGGGTTTTAGGCTTCTTCTTTGCTGACATGCCTTATAGCATAGTTGGATCCGTACAGGTCAGGGAGAGAGCAGCCGGGAGCTCATGCCGAGCACGTCCTCACTCAGTCATGTCTCAACCACACCGTCATTTTTATTTCTATTTACTAGTAATGGTGGCAATCTTCGATTAGTAGCGGGACTGCGACATTGCAGCAGACAGATTGGACCCCTAACTGACATTTTTTTTACACTTTTGGGCAGACCGACATTACTACAGTAATCAGTGATAAAAATATGCACTGTTACTGTAATAATGGCATTGGCAGGGAAGGAGTGAACACAGTTGGGGGTTAAGTGTGAGCCTAGGGGAGCGTTTTCTAACTGTGGGGGGAGGGACTTGTGAAATAACCATCGAGACCCGTGATCCTAAATAGAAGGATCACATGTGCTCTGTGATCATTTCAGAGAGAGTAATGGTCAGCTATGTTAACAACAGCTGACCGTCCTGACCGTTAACAACAGATGATCTGGCGGTCCCCAAAGAATACCCTTAATTTGCAGGGAATTCCTCTAATTTCCTGTTTGGTTATGGGGGAGGAAGTAAATGCAAATCCCCGCAATGGGACACAGATGGAGAAAAAAAAAACTGACAGGTATTATAACCCTCCCTTACTAAAATGAAAAAAAAGTTTAACACTTCACACTTACAGATTCTTATTTTATTATTTATTGCTCTACAAATAGATATAGACATTGCTTCTAACATGATAGTTTTTTTTTTAAATAAAACACCTGCCCTGAATGAAAAAGTAATAAAAATACATTTGGATGTTGCACTCCTAGAAAATACCCTTACATTGAGTTCAGTAGTAATAGAGATGGTGGGCATATTAGTGTTTGGCTACATTCTCCCTCCCAGCTCAGAAGTGAGCAACCTTCTCCCCCTTTCTTCATAAACACACACAATGTGCACAAATGCCAGGGCAGACTGTCTTCTACAGATGACAGAAGGAGGTGATATCACCAGAGACAGGAAAGTGGGCAAAGGACAGTGGGACAGTGAAGTAATATGCAGTGGAAGAATTATTAGCTGGCAGAAGGGTGCAGTGTCTAGGGTACTAGGGTTTGAGTGACAGGGGTGCTGGGAGGAAGGGAGGTTCAGAGTCAGTGGGTACTGACAAATGTAGGGGTACTGGGTGACAGGGAGATGTCGGAGTGCAGTGTGCCAGGGGTACTGGGTTCTTCATAGACCCAAATATAAAATCTGTCTGCATATAATCTTGCTGGGAGGCTTCTTCGATTGGGCATCACCTGATATGATGCAGGCCCCTGAACTGCATTGCTTGCTAATGTACGGTAGATGAAAGTGGGTTTAGTAAGCATGGAGGGTTATTAGCATTAGGTTATTTGAAAGTATAGTTAGTCTTTAGGCTTCCTTCAGACCTATGCATTTCAGTAATGTGTGCACTCTATGTGTCATGGTGTGCCACGGTGGCATTCATTTAGTATGGTGTCAGCTCACCTCACCCCACCTCCCTATCCCATGGATTATACTGTGGCATACACAGGTACTGTAATCTCTAGCCTTGGATCTCATGCCACCATTGCTCCTGCATGACCCTTGCTGTTGGTAGGGCTGGCTACATCTGAAGAGACAGATGAGGCACCACTCACCACCACCACACCTGCAACCATCCACTCTCTTCACATAGTGTCTGCATTCAATGTCTTACCACCATGCCTAATACCTCCTCACTAGTGCTTCATCATACCACCAACACCCCACACTTTGCTCTCTCAATATCTTTAGCAATTCCTTAGTGTCTTTTAAACATGAACCAACATTTACCGATTCCTTCAAATATGAGTCATCAAACTTGGCCAGGGGCAGTGTAACGGATCAACTGGCACCCCGACCTGGTACCTCCGTTGATGGATGCTCCTAGTGCTTCCCAAGGGCTCCAAGCACTCCACCAGACACCATATCCACGTCAGACCCCACAAACCGCCGCAGCTTGGTTGGGGTCTCACCATCTCCTACCCACTCTGGACCTATGACAAGGCTCCAGGTTCCGTGGGTGACCCTCTCTTTCCCCAGAGAGTGAAGCAGGAACAAGCTCTTAAAAGAGCTTAGTGATTATTCAAGGGAGTATGAAGAGCATAGCAATCCCTTGTAGCTCATTCCCCCAATAAGAAACCGGACTCTAGATTGAGGGTGAAGTATAACTCAACTTTATTGAACAAGAAACAGACTTTTATACAGTTTTCCCCCACATGGTTACCGCCCAAGTTGACCTTGTTGAAAACAGGCCCTGACATTCACAATCCAATGAAAACAGAGTTTTACACTCCCATACAGTGTACACAAAGATATACACTGTGGGATAATCCCCCTCCCCCTTAGCAGCCAATACACATACGCATATAAATCCCATAATAAGCTTATCTTAAGGCAGACAGAACAATGTGAGGTCATTAACATTTAACAATGAGACAGGCACAATCCACATTCCCTCCCAATACACAAACAATAGGGAAGTCTGCCAATGACAGTCTGTGTGTCTCTCTCATAGACAAGCACATGGAATACACTGTGTAAGGTGGTATTAAATCTTCATATTTCTATATGAAGATATGGTTGACAAATATTACTGTCCCCCTTGAAGCAATCCAAACCATTAATTATCTGTCTTTCACTCATAGTTATGGTTAGTACCGTCACAGGCAGCAACATGGAACCCACCCAAGTATAATTGAATGATCAGCTTTTTTGGTGGTGAGTGCATGAAAACCTTGCTATTAATGCTGCCACTTCAACCTGCCATGTTTATGGATCACAAATGGGAGCTGAAAAGCAATAGATGACTTGTCTATGCCTTAAAAATATGTAGATAATATTACAAATAAAAATGACCTGCCAGGTGCCTAAAATATTAGGCTGCAATAGAATCTTTAGTCCAGGGCCGTCCCCAGAAATAATACCTTTTTCTCACGAATTTCAGCAGTTACAGTGCCCTTCATTCACAGTGCAATGGTGCTTTCCGCAACATCAAGGACTGCCCAGCGAGATGAAGAGGATTCTGCTTAATCCTGAACTGGCCTGAAGACTTTGAAAAAAAAAAAGTATAAATACCTAATATTAAATATGAATAAATGAATACCTCCTTGGCATACAATACAGGGTCAGTGTTCCTGTATTGTATGTGAGGCTCCATCCACAGACAGAAGCTTCAGGTAAAGCTGGATACACATTATACAACTTTTGTTGTTCAAGTTCCTTTAGATTTACCTTCAACTACGGTATGTAGTAGAAGAACCGGCCTGACTGCATACAAATTGAAAGTATTTAGGTTTGACCTCATATTATACAGTTTTATAAAGTATAAAAGTTGTATAGTGTGTAGCCAGCTTAAGCCAGAGCAGAGAGTCAGGTAAGTAACACAGCTTACTAAATACGTAAATAATGCAGCACCAGAGGTAAAGTAAAAAGTGAATAAATAAATATACTGATAAAAAATCAATCACAATTACCACAACCAACTAATAATGTGAATTTGGTCTATTACAAACAAGTTAAAAAAGTGAAAAACACTTAAACAATTGATATTGATATTATATTCTCGTGCACAAAAATCAAATAGTCCATAAAATAAATAAATATATAAATATATATATATATATATTATTATATATAATACATATATAAATGAATATCCTGACATATAATAAAAAATCCTTCCGTGCTGTGCAATAAATATAAAGTGCTGGTGCTCCATCCACACACAAGTGCTCCCTGTGTTTCAAATCAGTGCTCAATAGCAGCTCATCTTACTATCTGACTCATATATTCCAATGAGTCAGACACACTGTTACACCCAATGGTGTCAAATATAATGGGATAACCTTCTCCTCCTTCCTCCTTTATAAATAAATTCCGTATTGTATGTAAGACAAAAGAGATATCCTCTAGTGCTCTCTGACTAGATTTTATTTAACGAGGACACAACAGATAAAGCACTCACTTTAGCAGTGGGGGCTATCACAGGCTCGTCTGTCCGTTTACTATGGGAATCAACCTGGATGCGGCGTCTGTGCGCAGACTCCGCTCCCGTACGTGTTTCGTCAGCAGTAACACCTAGACATAATGCACAATAACCCCTAGACATAATTAACACCTACTGCAAGGGTGTATTTTTTTTTTTTAATTCCCAGAGTTGGTTTTTAACTTCAACTTTTTGTACCCACTGAGTTCCTCATTTGCAGTTTCTTATTTTAATATTTATTGCTCTACAAATAGATACGGAAATGACTCATAACGTGATAGTCTACTGCACAGAAAATAAATGTTTGATGGATTATCTTAAAACTTGGTATTTTATTAATTTCCAATTTCTTATACACTATTGCTAATGCTAGTTTTCTGTCTATTTTTCCTTTTGCTACAGGTAAATTGTACACTCTCCCACTCCTTTTTTTTTATTTTTATTTTTTTTATTGCTAATCTATGTTTTTGCAGATGTATATAATTTTAAAATTGCACTGTATATTTTGTCTTGGAAAATGACAGACTGTGTCAGCATTGTTTAATAAAGGGTTCATAATTCTTACGTGCAATACTAATTAGAGTTCCTTTTGCTGAAGTTAGACGAGAACAATATGAATTCTGATTGGATGCTTTCTGTTACTGCACTTAATAATTAGCTCTAATGAATTAAGAATTCTTTAATGACTAATACTGAAATTCTGTCATTTTCCAAGACAATATACAGTACAATCAGTGGCTTTTTTTTGAATGCATCATGTTACAAACGAAATTCCTTTTTAAATTCCCTGTGATTAATTTGTATACTTTCAATGAATTCCTTTTCCCACTTCCTATAGTTCATGTATAGTTCACTGTAAAATAATAAGGACTTTCAAGCAATATCTGAATTTCTTTGTTTCCCCTGCAAATGAAACCTGCTCCTGTGCAAACTGCTTCATGTGGAAGATATCACTGTAATGTCTTACCATTATTTACAGATCTGTAAGGTAACTGACAGAGATCACATCACGCTAAATGAATATAGACTCATTTCTGAACATGACATATTTTCTTACCGGAGAGCAGTTACTTTATTTGTGCCTCTATGTCAATGGCTCATTGAGTATTGTGCTGTATCTAGATATAAGATCATTATAGTCTTGGAAGTAACATAATAAACAGTAGTCCATATGCCAAGGCTATTATTTAATCTGTATAGAAATTGTTAAATTAATTCCAGTGCACATTAAATGATTTCAGTTCATCTTTTATAAGGTCAGTTAAGGGCAAATTGTACCTGTAGCTGCTGAGAAATTACAGGTTTCCGAAAGCACTGCCAGATGAATTGCCTGCAAACAAAGGCTAGCCAATCAAGTTAAACTAGTATGACAGGGTAGATTTTTTTTTTTTTACCAGTCTGACACGTGGTTATACACAGGTACACTTGCAATTATTGAGGTCTGGTTAGAAGGGCAAGACATTATTTTTTTTTTAATTCAACCTGCAGGATAAACAACAAAAAAAACCTGATTCATATCAGGTATAGTCCTACCTGCCATCAAAAAAGTACACTATCAGTGCAGCCGGCATCACTGATTCAGAAAATCTTACAGGCTGGTTGTACAGAAGTCAATGAGTAGAAGTCCCAGTTGGACCGGCCAAATTTAGATCCATGTATGGTCGCTTTTAGCCAAGAATTCAGCGTACAGTGCAACTAACAGGCAAATTTACAAATACATTTATGGCTTCTTACATGAATTCCCCTGCCGATGTGATTGAACTCGAAGACCGTCATGTTAAAACCCCTTTATTTCAAGGCCATTTTTCAGTTTTCAACACTGTGATACTCTGACTGACAATTTCTCGGTCATGCAAAACTGTACCCAAATTACTTTTTATATCATTTTTTTAAACAGACAAAGCTTTTTTTTGGTGGCATTTCCCACTGGGTTTTTAAAAAGAGAAACCAAATCAATGCATATAGCTTGGACCAGTTGTCAACCAATAATTCCCCTGCAAGATGAAGAAAAATGCGGACACTTCTGAGAGGTACTAGAGCCAGGTGAGATAGGCTAGATATGAGGAGCTTTTGGTAAGGGGGGGATGAGATAAGGGCTGTGGAGGGAGATGTGTTCAGAGGTGGGGGATGAGAGTGGTGCAGAAGTCAGAGCCGAAGAGGGGTGGATGTTCACAGCTTGTGAAAGAGAGCTGAACCCTGCACACTATAAACAGTGCACTCCTGAACTCTGCACTCTGTATGTAGCGCACTCCTGAACTCTGCACTCTGTATGTAGCGCACTCCTGAACTCTGCACTCTGTATGTAGCACACTCCTGAACTCTGCACTCTTTACGTATCGCATTCCGGAACTTTGCACTCTGTGCATAGGACACCCCTGACATTGCACTCTGTACGTAGCACACCCCTGAACTCTGCACACTGTACATAGCGCACCACTGAACTCTGCACTCTGCATAGGGCAGCCCTGAACTCTAAACTTGGTACATAGCACACCCTTGAACCCTGCACTCTGTACCTAGTAATGTCCTGGTATTTATTGCACGTTTAGGCTGGGTTCACATTCTCCGCATCCAATTCGCATGTCAGGAGATTGTGTCCTGCTCTCTATGAAGCCAGTTCACATATCTCGGGTGCAAATTGCACAGGAGTCCTGTGCTTCTTCTGGTCTGTTCAGGTCAGAATTTAGCCAAAAATTCGGACTGAAATCAGACCTGAAACGGTGAACAGGGACGCATCAAGCCCCTGCTGTGAGCAGCTCCATGCAGCAGTGTGAACCCAGCCTTAAAATCTTCCCACTGAAATTTAGCCACACCCACCATTTAATGTGGTTTGGCCAAGGGGCATGGTTGAGTTTTTGCACCTATTCTCTGCGGAAAAAAAAACCTGGAAACTTTATTTAGTCTTACAGATACTACCGGCCCTTTGAGGGAAATCATAATACTGATGTGGCCTAGGATGAAATGTATTTTTTTGTGATTGAGGAAATGAGGGTCAGGCTGGGCACCAGGGGTATAGACCATGTAAAGTTATAAAGGGGAAATCATAAAAAGGGTCTAAGGACTCTTTAAAATTCCAACATGCGGTGGGGGACTGCGTTCGCGCTTTCCCCTGATAAAAAAAAAAAATTCCAACATGCCTCCACATAACAAATGTTGGTTCGGGCAAAAGATTTATGTACCTATTGTACACAGGTACATGAATCGGGGGCATGCACCCCACATGGAGGCACACTGAGGCCTAACTCTCCATATGTACACTCTGGCCTCAATGTAGCTGGGCTTCCTTCTGCTAAAGCAGCTGTCACACACAAACATTGCATTGGCAGGGAGTTTTGAAGCTGGGTGGGCAGAGCCTAATGGGGATTCACAGAAAAAACTTCCTCCTGAGGTCAACTCAACCTCGTGATTAACAGCAGGCAGTGGGAGGATCCTTAGCCAATAGGCAACCTGCTAATGGCTATAGAACTATAGTGCCACTGGTTGTTAGGAGACTGTTAGCTGATGAAGCTGACAGTGTCCTTAACAACCATTGACAGGTGGGGAAGGGGTAGCTGCTGTCTCTGTACACCAGCTTACAGCACACTTAAAGTTTTGTGATCCACAATTAGTTTTGGATTTGGTGCATTAATAGCACCATTTAAAAGTGACATTATTAAGAATGATCTGAATCTGCCGCATTTGTTAGTAAAGCTATTGAAATGGGCGGCTTGGGATTTTTTAATCTGGCGCAGACCATTTTAACCACCTCAGCTTCAGAAGATTTACCCCCCTTCATGACCAGGCCATTTTTTGTGATACTGCACTGCATTACCTAAACTGACAATTGCGCGGTCATGCAACACTGTACCCAAATAAAATGTATGTCCTTTTTTTTCCCATAAATAGAGCTTTTGTTGGTGGTATTTTATTTCACCTGTGCATTTCTAATTTTTTTGCGCTATAAACAAAAAAAGACCAACAATTTTGAAAAAAGAAAACTTTTTTACTTTCTGCTATAAAACTCATCCATTAAAAAAAATATAAAAAATCTAATTTATTCATCAATTTAGGCCAATATGTATTCTGCTACATATTTTTGATTAAAAAAAATCCCACTAAGCATATATTGATTGGTTTGCACAAAAGTTATAGCGTCTACAATCTATAGGATATATTTATGGAATTTTTATTTATTATTATTTTTTTTTACCAGCAATGACGGCCTAGTTTGTGTTTTATTACAGTGTGGGAGGCGATTTTATCTAGGGGGAGATGTGTTCCATGTCCCTGCTTTTGCAGAGATACAGGATCCATGCCTTCCTTCCTGTCAAAACGGCAGTCTGCCTTGTTTATGTAGCACCCACCTAGGTAGGTGCTAGAAAAATTTATATGTGGCCCTGTCTGCTTTTCAGGGGGGGCTGAATTTTTAGCTAGCTGTCACATGTTTTCAGGTGTGTCTATTGAGTCTGGGGAGTCTCCCCACTATGTCCAATGAGGGATCTTGTTGGTCAGTGGAGGAAACCTAGCCAATAGCACACCAGGGTTTATGACTGTTTCAGTGGGCGGGGTCTAACGCAATGCATCCTGGGACTGGATATAAATCTGTGGGGAGCAGAGCGTCTTTTAGTGGGAGCATCAGTCCCAGGAGGAGGTGAAGGCTGTCTCTCCTCCTGTGAGAGAGCGAAGGTGGTCCAGGCAGTCGGCCTAAGGGGACCAGAGGTTGAGCTGAGCTGCAGAGAGGGATCCACAGTGTTGCTGACCGAGTGGAGCTGCTGGACAGAAATCTTCAGGAAAAACAATATTGTGAGTACTCAAAATATGCCCAGGGGTCTGCCTAGGAAAGGGGACCACTCCAGAAGGTCAAGGGGATCCAGGAGCCAGCTAACCAGTAGTTGTGGCAGTGAAAGGGGGTGACAATTGTTCAAAGCCCTGAAGATAGGGAAGTGAAAGGGGGCGAAAGTGTGGGCCCTGAAGTGTTCAGCAGTACAGTCAAAGTGTACAGTCAGCTACCTCAGGAAGGACTACCTCAGGGAGCTAAAAAAACTTTGTTAGTCAAAGGCAAAGTCATAGTGTCAAGTCAGCGTTAACAGGCATTCAGTCAGTGTTAACCAGCGTCAAGTCAGCATTAACAGGCATCCGGCCAGTGTTAACCAGCATCAAGCAGCATTTTCTAGAGTCCCTGCCTAATTGTGCATAGTTTAATTGTTGGAGTATCCCACTCATCCCTTCTCCCATCCAAGTTCCTAAATAAACCTAAAAACCCAAAGATACTGGAATGGTTCTTGTCTCAGTGCTCAAACTTGGAGAAACATGTTCAAAGGTACTTTTGTTGCACCCGGTGACCCAGGGGGACCCACAGCCAGCACCTATTCTGGGAATTCTGCTACATTTACATAGGCAGACTGCCGCTCTGCCTCTCTGTGTATAATCACAGTAGGAGCGAGCCATTTGTTCTGTCTCTAGGACAGAGAGCTAAACCTTCCTGCTCCATAAACTTCAGATACCATATTTCTTTGATCTCAAATTTAATAAATCAAGCCAGGTGAAACTACAAATTGATAAAAATAAACATCAATAAGTACAATATTGCATACAACAAAGAAACAATGTTCTATAATACAGGATGGGGGTAACAAGAACTCACTTTTTAAGCTCTCTCAGGGGTGATGGCGAGAGATTGAGAAAAACATGTCTTGCTGCCCTGCTGTATCTTCTCAAAATGGTGGCTCTACAGTCACTTCCTGTAGACATTCTACCCAGAATGCCCTGCTTCCTAACAACTTTATTAAACACATTTTGACTTTACAATTATGTAATTATGCAGAACAACTGAAGCTATACCAAAAAAGAACAGTAGAGGGTGCCTGCGCTCTGCATATAACTGACTTGTGTGAATCAAGAAAACCCAACATGTTATTTTAAACAACATAAACACAAAGTACTCTGAACAGAAGAAGTCTGGTGGACAGAACACCATCGGTGGCACGCATTTGCGCCCCCTACCCATAAGTTCAGGATTACATATATATATATATACTGTATATATATATATATATATATATACAGTATATATATATATATATACACGTGATCCTGCGCACAGCGGCTGCCCTGTAGCAGTGAAACTGCTATAGGGCAGTCGGCAAGTGGTCAAAGGATTTTAGCACCAGAAAAGTGTTGAAAAAATCAGAGGTAATAGTGGGAGTGGCGCTGCTCGGTAAGGTGTGTGTTTAAAGTGCTGCCGTTTGTTCACCTCTTCTTATCAAATACTCACTCTAATTAAGCTATTTGAAAGTGACTGGTGTTGTAATCCCACAAATTATATGAATAGTTTATACAATAAATAAAGTGACACATGCTAAATGTGTAATAGCTGTATACATGCTATAACGGTTCAAATTAAACAAATAAATCCTGGTTTCATGCGTTTCCCATATGTGTTGGTTAATGTAAACAGAAAGAAGTTTTTTTTTTTTAAATTTTAAAATGACACGTGCTAGTTGTTTGTCATATCCACATGAACTACTAATAGCTAGGAGCATAGCAGTCCAAGCACGTGTAGAATGTTGTCCCGGGCCGGGGTGAACACACACAACAGCCTAACTGAAGAATCCTGTTAGAACACCAGGGGCAGAAAGCGATGACAAAACCCCTCAGGCGCCAGGATCCTCCCGCCTACACTGTCGGAGAGAGGGCTCATGGACATCCAACCAGTCCGCCACCTCCGCGGCCGTGTCAAAGAAATGTACCCTTCCCTCTGCTGTGACTCGCAGGTGAGTTGGGTATAGCATGACGTACACCAAGCCCAGACGACTGAGCCTCTGTTTGATATCTATACATTTAGAGCGTTGCTTTTGCACTTCTGCAGAAAAATCTGGGTCGAAGGACACCCTCACACCATTAAATCAAACATCAGCCTTCTCTCTTGCCAGATGTAACATTTTCTCCCTGTCTCTATAATGGAGAATTCTGGCCAGCATATGCCTGGGGCATTACCTGGCAGTGCTCTGGCAGGGACTCGAGCTCTCTCCACCACAAAAAGAGGGGAGAATGACTCCTTTCCAAAGGTATCACACAGCCATGATTCAACAAATTCCATAGGGTCCCTGCCCTCCACCTTCTCAGGCAGTCCCACGATGCGGACATTGTTGCGTCGCAGTCTATTCTCAATATCATCAGTTTTATCTCTATTAGCATGAGCCAATCTGGCAGTAGAGCTAGATTCGGCAATCAGGGTTGGTAGTTGGCTGTCTTTCACTGTATCCACTGAAGAAGTGCATTTATGAACAGCCTGAAGAATTTGACTCAGCGTAAGCTGTTCATCCTCCATCAACACCTCTTTTGCCTCCACTAGCATATCATCCTGTAATGAGAGGGGAGCAGCTCCCATGTCCAGTGCATCAGCAGAACAAGCATTCACACAGGCAGAGCTTTCTCCTTTTAAATCCTCTCGTCCCTGGAGGTCAGACAGCTTCCTAGCATACAGCAATATGTCCCCAGCACTGTTCTTACCTTGAGGAAGCGGAGCTTTACTTTTGCCTCCAGGCTCCTTGGTCTCCATGCTGCAGGGTTGCTGTGCTGGTGCCATCTTGGCCTTATGCAGCCCCTGCGTCGTCCTTATTTCTACCACCCCGGGTCATGGCGGCACTGGAGCGGAGCATGAGAGGTCCCGATGTGTTCAGGGTATCCTCCGGTGGTGGCAAAGTAGATTCTGACCAGGGAAAGGATCGCGATCAGGATCAGGTGCGGGAGCTCCGTGAGTACGATCAGGCCACGCCCACTGTCCTAGTTGTTTGTGAACAAACCTCAAATTAAATAGATGTGTGCAAAACATCAATAATAAGATAAAAAAAAAAACTTGATAAAGTGACAAATTATGTAACCTAAAATCTCTATCATAACAGTCCAGATCAATTTATGGACAATCAAGTCCTGGTGTTATTAATCAGTCCATATATATTGAAATAAGTAAGACAAAACATTCAGAGCTGGTTCACATATATGCGATGACAGACATCGCATGTGATTCACAGTGCACTGCTCTGCAAATCACATGCGATGTCTGTGCGATGCAAATTCACCCATACAGATTGTATGGCTGAATTTGCATCACATTAGGACCAAAGTCACACAGGACCCTTTTTTGGGCCCGCATCAGAATCGGATCACATGGGAACACGCAGTGGATTCGCAGGGTTCCCGCATCACATATGTGTGAACTGGGACTTAAAGTTGAAGTGACTGGTGCTGTTTATCCATGCTTGTAAACAGGTATAAAGGTGCAAGTGCTCCACTCTGTGCTTCCCTTTGTTAATGCACTCACTAGAGGGTTCTCCCCTCAGGGGGTATCATGCTTTCACAGTCAAACTGCTGTATATTAGGACAAAGATCCCCTTCATCGCAGTATATGCAAAGAAAAATGACATACCATAGTGCAATAATGTTTTTTCCTTTTCATTCCATATAAAAATGTGCAGAAATAAACTTACAATTGTTTAAAATTTAGTAGGCAGTGTAAAAACAGGAAGTCCAGGATTCACATGTGCTCCCTGGACCTCACTTCCTGTTGGAAAAAGTTTTGTTTCAATTCGTTATTCACATAAATTCCTTTAGTTAAATTAGTTTAATTTGTTTTCGGAATTCATTTTGTTTATTAGAATTCAAATCTATTCAAATTTTCTGGAAAAATGTAATAGGTTTGAATTCCATTCAACTTGCATTCCAATTCAAATCGAATTCCATTTTAAATCCTATTTATTCTATTTGAAATCTGAATTTTGGGAGATGGTTATATTCTTTCTATTCTATTCTATTCTGTTGTTTTTTCTATTCTATTCTTTTATTTTATTTTCTATTCTATTTTCAATTCAAATTAATCCTTTTTGAAATTCGGATTTCAGAAAACAGTTATATTGTTATATTCTTTCTATTTCTATTTGTTTCTATTGTTTATTCTATTCTAGTCTATTCTATTATTTATTTTTTATTCTATTCTTTCTGTTCTATTTTGTTCACATTTATTCTATTCAAATTTCGGAAGATGGTTATATTCTATTTTATTCTATTCTGTTTTTTTTTCTTCTATTCTAATCTATTCTTTTCTTTTTTAATTCAAATTTAATTCATTTGAATTCTGTGAAATTGTTATATTCTATTCATTCTAGTCTATTCTTTTATATTCTTTTCTATTCAAATTTGAATTTTTTCTATTTGAAATCTGAATTTCTGTCCAAGGTTAGACTTTCTATTTTATTCTATTTTGTCTTTCTATTCTATTCTATTTGAATTTAAATTTACTCTATTTGAAATTGGAATTTCAGAGACAAGGTCAGAGACACCTCAGACAAGGTCTAATATATTCATTGCTGGAAATATTGAAAAGATGTTACAATATGTGATATATAAAGCTTCTGCCACAAAAGATGAGCATCCAGGATCCACAAGTTTTGCTAATAATGCTTCATCACAGAAAATATCTATACTTTTTTGTGGTCAGGATAGAATTATTTAATTTTCTCATATTTAGAGTTACACCCAAAACAAATTCTGCTATACCTGCCAAATATTGGGTTACCACACATGTGAGACTTTTGTCACAGTCTAGCCGCATAGAGTGGCCCAAAATCCAAGGAACACTTTTAGGCTTTCAGGGTGCATAAACTACACATTTAATTTCCTGACTACATATCACATATATAGCACACTGTTGGTGCTTTCCTGCTGCAATTCAGTAAGATGTTTAGTGCTTGGTGACATAATACAGCAGATTTTTAGCAAGAACTCCCTTATCCACTGAATTAGAGGTGGCCATTAATGGATCGTTGCTTTCTTCTGGTTTCTTTGCCACTGCTCTTTTGAGTCATACCAATAATTTGAAAGGCCTCCTACCAGTGTACATCTTTGGGCACTTCGACTGGTCTATTGGTAATCAGGAACACTATTGCTGGCATACACTGGCACTGGTGTGGCTAATAATCAGGAATACTGTTGCTGGCTGCCCTGGTCTTGTGACATTTGCACTTATGTGGCAGCAATAAGGAATATTTTGGTGTTGCAGTGTTCTGGAACACTGTAGCTTGCTGCACTGGTCTGGCAACACTGGCACTAGTGTGCTAGTGATCAGGGACACTGTGGCTGGACGAACTGATATGATAACACTATGTACTAGGTGGCAGTGATCAGGGACACTGTGATTGGCTGCTTTGGTCTAGTAACACTGGCACTGGTGTGGCTGGAGCTTAGGTATACTGTGGCTTCCTCCACTGGTCTGGTGACACTTTGTGCTGGTGAAGGTAGTGACCAGGGCCACTGTGGCTGGCTTGGGTGCACTGCAAGAAATGCAGTGTTGTGTGAGAAGAAACAGAGCATCTGGCTGCAGCCTCTATTTACATGTGTGATCTCTGTGAATGGTCACAGCAATCACACGGTACAGGGCTAATTTAATTGGTTCTGCACTCTTGTTTTGTGATCTGCTGTGTTTAATAGACACAGTTGACCCTAGAGTCTGCAAGGGTACACATAACCCCTGTAAAGGAGAGGCCATTTTAAAAAAGCCTCCCATCCTTGGGAAACAGCCATCCAGCCAGTCGGCATGTAGTTAAAGTAAATCTGGCACAAACCTAGACAATCCAAATAAGCACAGGATGCCTTCAGTAAACATCACATGGCATAATGACCAAGAGATCCAGGGATAAAAAGTAGAGATGTTTGAAGTAATGGAAAAGTGGAAGCTGGACCTGAACAATGAATAAGGTCAAGAAAGATCACGTGTGTGATTATTACCTTATATAACTGTAGCAATATTTCCAGGTATTAGGCCTGATATGGGTCTGCCATGGTCACCGGTAACACCAACAGCACATTTAAGCTGATTGCCCAAGTGTGAGATCTGAGTGAAAGAACAGTCCGGCATCTTTGGTTTGTTTTGTTTATTTTATATGGGGATGGGAGAAGGGAATGAGTGGGATACTCCTCTCGCTCAACTAGGTACAAATTGGGACAACCTGAGAAAAATGCCTTTCGGCGCTGACTTCAAGCCGGCTGGATGCCGACCAACGCGCTGTTGAAATTGCTTGAAATCACTGACTTGCTGTACTGTATTGAAACTTGACTTCTGACACTCTGGTTAGCTCAAAAGTCCTTGACTATACTTAAGACTGACTTTTGATGCTCTGGTTAGCTCAAAAGTCTCTGACACTGCTCCCTCCAGTCCTTACTGACTGAGGTAGCCGTTTAACACTGCTGCTGCAACTCTCAACACTGTACACTGCACGCTGTACACTTCCTCTGTACACTAAATACTTCAGGGCCCACTCACTGGCACCCCCTTTACTCTTCAGGGTCAACACTGGCACCCCCTTTACTTTGCTCTTGCACTGGCTAGCTAGTTCCTGGATCCCTCTGACCTTCTCCAGAGTGGTCCCCTCTAACTAGGCAGACCCCCAGGCGCAGTTTGCAGTACTCATGACTGGAAATGCTTTCCTGAAACTCAACCCTTCTCAGCTCTGCTGGTCCTCGGCACACGGATCCTCTCTGCAGCTCAGCTCAGCCCTCCGTCTCCTCAGGCAAGCCGCCTGGGACACCCGATTCCTCTTGACAGGAGGAGAGACAGCCGTACCCTCCCTCCTGGGACTCTGCTTCTGGCCAAAGACGCTGCGTCATCTGCTCCCCTCAAACTTATACCCACTCCCAGAATGCTGTGCGGCAGACTCTGCCTTTCTGGGGTAGATACAAGCCTGGGTGAGCCATTGGCTGGGTTTCCTCCACTGCCCAATGCGAGCCCTCATTGAGTACAGTAGGGAGACTCCCCAGTCTCAACAGCCACACCTAGGAACCATGACCGATCAGCTGAAAAGCATGTCCCTGCTGATAAGCAAACAAGGCCCACTATACTTTTACCTAGCACCTACCTTGTAGGGTGCTACATAACAGAGAGGCATTAAACAAGGTGAGGTTTTATTCAAGAGAAGAGAATAGTGAAGGAACACCACTGCAAATATTTTAGAAAGGTGCTAGAATAGTTTGCATAATATACATTAAAAAAGGTTATAGGAAGATATTTTTTAGGTGGACGTTAAGCCTAAAAAGGGTTTAGTTATAAAGAGACCTTTAGGCTCCATTGACATTAGCCTATTGCGTTTGGTTTATCTAAAGGTAGAAGAAATTATCAGGGCAGTGTAAGCAATCTTTGTTTCTCAGTTCGAGTTCCCCTGCCTTTAATTGTACTTGCGTTTAGATGCATTCAGAGTCTCTAACCTTTCCCCGGGTGCATATAATTTATTTTTCTCTAATTGGAGTGTACAATTAATAGGGCAGCTTGTAAAATATATTTATTGCCACATCCTATCACCTCTAATGTGCAGCAGCTACAGCTTTGAGGAGAGAAAATCTGTGTGACTTGCAGAGGCTTAGTGTTAAACAGTGTTAGAATAATACAGAAAAAGATTTAAAATTAATGAAATCTATTAAAAACAATAGAATGAATGTATTGCCATCACTTCCATTTCATTCACACTTGGCCTGAACTTCCAATGCTTGAGACGCATGCTGGTCTCCATGTGGTGGAGCGGCAGCGGGAGTTTACATATAAGCTGTTTACATTGGTGCCGAGCTTGAACCTGTACCAACTGTACCTGTGAGAATTTTTATATTTGTTTTTATCTGGATAAATAAATATGACTACACTATAGTATATTTCTGGTATGTCTTATGGTGTGATGTTCCTTATGTTCCTGGAATGATGACAGAGGAAAATTTGAGATCCTAGACCTGTGATGGCGAACCTTGGCACCCTAGATGTTTTGGAACTACATTTCCCATGATACCATGCACTCGGCATTATAGTTCTGCATCATGGGAAATGTAGTTCAAACA
Organism: Pelophylax lessonae; assembly: GCF_965119305.1. NCBI lineage: Eukaryota > Metazoa > Chordata > Amphibia > Anura > Ranidae > Pelophylax > Pelophylax lessonae. The sequence continues at coordinate 324,121,969 of NC_138772.1, forward strand.
TCTGGAGTGCCAAGGTTCGCCATCACTGTCCTAGTCTATTGAAGATTGAAGCCATCAGCTTGGATAATATCCCTGAGTTTATTATACAGCGCTTGTTGACCTTTATTATTTAAAGGACATTGGCTGACGATGAGTACCTATTTCTTACTTTGGTGGCGGTGATTGGTGCTGCACTGTACTTAGATTCACAGTTAGAACACATAGGATTTATTCCACATGGTGTGGGGACTGTGTTGAATGATTATGAACGTTATTTATAATTTAACAATATTTGGATTTATTTCACTGGTTTAATTGTGGTAGCACCTTTTCCTTTTTTGTTATTTGTTATTGAAGGTGGTATTTTTTACTTCTAGAGGGGCAGCTTAAGATATATATGGCTCTCTTTAAAGGAAAGCGCCTTTGATTAAATGTTTATGTCTACCCCACATGTATCATCACAACTGACATCATTGGGGCTCAGAGGGGATGCCCGCACATCATGCAGTTTGTTGACAAAGCATGTAGGGCAGAGATGATGCCATAAGGTTACCACACATGTACAAAGAAGCCATTCACACACTCTCAGGAGTATTCTGTTATACAAAGCGCTGTGTTGATTTTAATATGTGACTAGTTTTTATTTATTTTGATAAACCTTTTTTGTATGGTTTTACACTATGTGGCGCATCTGGTTCTTTTTTTGTCTCCTTATATGATCCTGTGAATTATGACACAGAGCTATCTAGTGGGGAGAGGCTGCAAGATCCTGGGTTCATCTGTTTTGCCAGATAGTACCTTAACCTAGGTTCTTTATTTCAGGGGGTCATCGCTTTGCGGTAAGCCTCTTGTGTGAAAAAAGGTGCGAAGAGCATAGAAGCGGTGTGGATCACAATCCGATTGAAAAGCTTTCATCTTTGCACATTGTTTTTTACACTGAGATTATTATTATGGGACTTTTCACTATTGTATGGTGAATGGACTTGTTTTGATATTATTGTGACATTATTGTTAGCATTATACACAATATCTTTTTTGGACAATGATTTATCTTCATTTTTATTTTATTACTTGTTCTTACAGCGCATAATTGTACTATGATTATATAAATGATTTGATTAGGGTAGCACTGTTTTTTCTATATTCTACAACTATTTGTATCCAGTGGTGTACTAGTGGCTTTTCTTTCCGATTGGACTATAAGCGCAATTCCCCTCTTTTTATTTACAGGTATTGAATTGAATGCACAGTACTGTAAAATGATCTAAATCTAGAAGAGGAAAATATACGTACTTTTTTTTTACTCTGACATCTGTATCAGAATGTACAGTATGTATGTCTGGTGTTCCTGTATAAATATGAAAAAATAATGTATTAAAAGTATTTGAACCTGTATTAACCACTTCCCGTTGGGTTCTTTGTTCTTAGTGTCATATGGCGTCCTTCAGAACAAGCCGCTCATGCATGCCCACGGCGGCGCGCAGAATGCCGGTTGGTGTGTCCCTCAGACACACTGCATCTCTGATCACATCACTGTAAAGAGCTCATGAGGTAAGCTCTTTACCATGTGATCAGCTGTGTCCAACAACAGCTGATTACAGTGTAAATAGGAAGTGCCGCGCAATTGTAATTCAAAATGCGACAGCGCATGAAAGGTGAAAATTGGCCAGGGCAGGAAGGGGGTAAAAGTGTCCAGTATTGAAGTTATTTATTATACAAAACATATTATGCATTAACCAAACTAAAGGTGCATTTCTCACATTTTATCTATTACTCTGCTTGTTACAAAATTAAGGATCCATATTCACAAAAAAAAAGTGTGCAAATCATCTTGGTATGTGAAGCCGTTAAAGAGTTATATTTCAGAAAACCATTGCATCCCAGAACATCAAAATCTGGTCTGGCCATAAAGGACATGAAAGATTTAAAGCGTCTCCTCCACCCACCCCCCAAATAATAGGAAATTTGTTGTACCCCTAAATTCTATATCTTGGAGTACAGAACAGGACACGGGCATTAATTCTTAGACCATGGGTCAAGTTCAGGTGAATGGAGACTTGCAAAAGCTTGGCTGGGAACAATGAAAAAGAATAACTTCTCGTAAAACAGGGTCCACAGGGAGTGCAAAAGCCAGCATATTAGAAAGAGGATACAAAAGGCTTAACCCAGATCTTTAAAGCGGAGTTCCGGCCTCAAAATTTTTTTTTCCGATAAAAATACCCCCGGGACAGTCAGGGCTAGTGCATTTCAGCAATGATAGCCTCTGAACTGTCCTCGGGTTCACTTACCTTTTAGAAGAAATACATACCTTGAAAATGTCTTGTCCAGCGCTGCCATCTCAGGTGTGGGCAGCTGAAAATAGAGCGTCCTCTTCGGTGTCCTCTTCAGGGGACGTCGGAGTCCCAGAATGCCCTGCACTGGCCCTGCTCGTCACTTCCGGTGCAGGCGCATCATCCCTGCACAGCTTCTGGGCATGCCCAGAAGCTGTTTAGCAGGGAATGACGTGCCTGCACTGGAAGTGGCGAGCAGGGCCGGTGCAGGCGCATTGACTCCTGGGAGCGATGACGTTCGGCTCCCAGGAGTCAATGTAAGCAGGAAGTCACGGCCGCGGGCCACGGCCGCAGAGGGAGGAAGTGGAAGGAAGGTAAGTATATTATCTTCAAAAAAAAAGGTAAGTAAAGCAAAAAAAAAAATCATGATTATCCAAACCTTTTTCAGGTTACAAGCGGATGTCAAATTTTCGTTTTGAGGCTGGAACTCCACTTTAAGGTACCAAGGACTAGGTGTTTGGTGATTCCAAATGGAAAAAGTTACAGAATAAGGAATAAGAACAATTTTTCGGATAGGTCTCTCTCACTAGGATAAGTTTGGGAGCAATATGCACCCTGGAAAGAGGAACACCCAAGCTACAGGTTGGAATGTGGCTTGTGAATATCTGGGATTCAGAGATATTGAAAGATTCCTGGACAAGAGTCTGTACAGCAGCCATTTAACTGTGTGGTGAGAGAAGCAGGCAAGTGCCGAAGCACTCACTGGTCATATGTGAAGGGGAAACAGATACATAAAGGAAATACTGAAAACAGGGGCAATGCAACCATTACCAGTACTAATCAGGTGAATGGAGTCCACTGGTACCAAGATTTGGTCTTTGAGGAGGCGAGAGACAAATTAAATCTCAGGTCATAAACAGGCAACTAGATAACCCTTCTGATGGGACTGTAAAGAGGGGTCTAGGCAGTGCTGGAAAAAAGTCATCCAGTGCCCAAGGCAAACATGCAAAATTTGCACCCCCTTCCCAGTTTATTACACATAAGTCAGTTTTACTGTGCACACAATAAATTGTCTTTTACAGACAGGTTCCCACTCCCCGCTGCCACCTTGCTTGTCTCAGTATCCCTGCACAGCTCTGGGTCTTCACATGGAACCAAAAGTGCACAGTGATGTTCTGAACAGGGACATTGCTAGGACTGTGAAAGCCTTGGGGCACACCAAGGAGAACAATAATGCACCATGCATAGCACTCTGTAGTGTGGGTGTGGCCACACCAATAGCAGTGGGGGTTGGGCTTAAAGGTACTGTTTTGGTCTACATAGCAACCACAAACTGTTGGGATAATAAAAACTTTGGTTATAAGTATGTAATTACAATATAGCATATAGAGTACAGGGGTCAGGAGTATGTCATATACAAAGTGCAGTGGTCAGGAGCATGTAATGTTCAGCCCAGCATGCAGAGCTTATGGTTCAAGAACATGTAATGTACACTCCATAGTACAGCACGCTAAGGAGTTCAGTCCAGCAGCCATTAGTATGTTACATACAATGATAAATTGCATGCAGCAAAAAACAACATACGAAGTATGGTGGTCAGGACATTGCACATGGTACAAAATTCTGCTGCATTGCATACTCTTGACCACTAAAGAGTATGCAAAATAGTATGCAAAAAAAAAAGCAACACCAATTATTTACCTCTGCACCTCCCTAAATCTACAGCTCACCATGCCCCTCTCCTCCACAGTTCATCTGTTGACTTTTACTGTCCAAAGCTCACCTCTGCACTCCTCCACCCAAAGCTCACCTTCGCACCCCACTGTTCACAGCTCATATCTGTCCCTATCCACAGCTCCTTTCTGCATGCCAATCAAAGCTGATCTCGGGGCGTGGCTTGGTCCCGATCCGTGATGGCCGCTTAACTCTGAGCTTCTGCAGTACGAGGTCTGACTTTTCAATTTCTGCAGCCCTATTCATCTCATTTTCTTCCTACAACATGGCTAGCTTTTCCAGAATCACCTCAGCCACCCGAGCGGGCTCCCCGCGGGAACCGGAGATGCAGCTGAGCCGTACCATTCCTGATATCTTCAAGACGCAGCGGCCTACTCCATCCCCCTTGCCTTCTCCATCCTCCTGCTCGCGTTCCCGATCCCCGAACAGACACTCATCCGGCCCGGGGGCCTCCTTACCTGCTCCAGACCCTCCGAGACCACCGCCGGCTCTCTCCATGGCTGACCTGCAACTCATAGCTACGGACATCAAATCCGCTATGGCAGCCGCAATAGCAGAACTACGCAGTGACTTCCACTCCATGACGGCCAGAGTGGAGGAGGTTGAACAAGTTACTGCCCACCATGAAGTTTCTCTGGGTCATGTTCACCAAGTCACTGAATCCCATGCTATCTTGCTCCACGATCTCAACAGACACGTTGAGGATCTCGACAACAGGGGCCGTCGGACGAATCTAAGAGTCAGGGGAATCCCTGAGAGTGTGGAACTCCAAAACTTACCGCAAGCCGTATCCACCATCTGCAACGACCTGTTGGGTAGGCCTCCTGATATCCCTGTGGCCTTCGAACGCATCAATAGAGCTCTTCGTCCTAGAGGGAGAGAGAACGATCCTCCAAGGGATGTGGTATGCTGCCTCAACAATTTCCAGTTGAAAGAGGATGTCTTGCGGAATGCCAGATTGCGACAACATATCTCCTTCCAGGGATCCGACATCAAGCTTTTCCAGGATCTGTCCGCCATTACTCTCCAGAGGAGGAGGGAGCTTCGTCCTCTCTTAGAGGAACTTCGCTCTCGTGCCATAGTGTACAGGTGGAAGTTCCCGTTTGGTCTTTCAGCCACCTCAAAGGGCCGCTCTGCTCTCCTGCGAGTCCCGGAGGACCTGGATCACTTCTGTGCCACCCTCGGTATCACAGCGAATTCCGCATTTCCCCGCTTCACAGATCTTCATCTATGGAAGGCATCCAGATGGCGGAGAACTTCGTCCTTGGCCGACGCCGCACCCACTCCCACTCTTCGCCCCCTGGTGGGGTAGCTGGAGCCCCCCGAAATGGCAGCCCAACGGCTTCACTGGCTCACCGGAGAGCGCGGCACACTCCATAGCTACCTTTGCTTGCTGATGCCTTTCCTTCGCTCTGAGATGCACTACTCACAGCTGCTTGGTTACTGGAACTTCACCCCCCTTTTATTTTTTTTGTTTCTTTTGTTTTTGTCATGATCTTCCCATTCCCACAATTTTTCTGAGGATCTTCACCTGTTGGACATTGTTTTTGATCCCATCTCCGGCGTTGTCCCCTTGGTTTCTCCTTGGCCCTTCGGAACTCTCTGTTGTCCACGTCCTTATTGAACTTTCTGCTGGGCTTCTGGACTGCAACCCTTCGCCCCCCCCCTCCTCCGATCCATCGGATGAACTACTCCCTGTGGCTCTCTCTCCTCCGCAAGTGGACTTGGACGCTTTTTTACTGGGTTTTTTTTTGTGCCCCCCCCCTCACTTCCTACAGGAGTTGGCTTCTCTTCCCCAGTTTGTGGACCCCTCCCCAGAGATATCCTCCTCTTGTCTCCTCGTGCCCTCTCTGCTTGGTCCAGTGCACTCCACTGACTTTGACTCTGCCCGCTTCGGTCCCGCAGCGACACTTACACTACCCCCAGAGCTTAGCTACTTCACCTATCGCTCTCTCCCCTCCCCCCCCCCTCCCTTGCCTTGGGCTAGGGATCCCTACATTGCTAATTTGCCCTTTTACTGTTAGCTTACATGTCACTCTGAGGGGGGTATGATGGTTGGCTTTGTTACAGATATCTATGATTGTCACTAATATCCCATGTCCCACCTTTTCTTCTCCTCCCCTTTTTTCCTTTTTTTTTTTCTCTTGCCTTCTTCTCTTGCCTTCCTTCCCTTCACTGGGGTTCCCCACTATTTCCCCCTCCTGTCCTTCCCCCCCCCTTTTTTTTTCTCTGCTCTTTTCGCTCCCTTATGTCCCTTACTTCTGATTGCCCGCTGTATCTCTTCTGCCACTCACTGTGCTCTTATATTTTCTTTGTCTGATTTGACTGTTATTGTAACCGTTGCTAGCTGCGGTGGAGAGGGAGGACCCCTGTCACCACCCTGGGGCGGGCTCCTGCGACTTTTGGTCGCCGAATTTTGGTCGCCCTTTGGGGGGGGCGGAGCTGGGTACCAACTATTATATGCTCTGCATGCTGAATGATCCCATACTTGACTACTAATGGACGCGCCTTCTCATCGGTTCATTGGTCTTTTTCCTCTGGTTCCTTTGGAAGCCTGCGTCCTTGGCCCCAGCCACCGTGGTCCTGAGTGTCCTCTCTGGCCTTTGGCCGCGGGGGCGCACCGTGGCTCCGGACGCTGACGCCTGTTGTGCCGGGCATGATGGGATTTATTCCTCCGCTATATGGCTTGAGACTGTTTTTGCATTTTTCTGCTTATTGTAATTTTGCTTTCATAGTTCCATGTTTACTGTGTGTTCTGCTCCCAGATTGGGCTTGCTGCTGCAGCCCACTCTGGGACAGACACTGGGTGATTTATTGATCCAGTACCTTGACACCCTGTGTACCTCTCATTGCACTATTGTTAATGTTAATGTTTATCTCTTTGACATGTTAATTTGGTGCCTCCTCCTCGTTAGTTACTTTGATGATCTTCCAGCCTCCACGTGATCAATATGGCTTGCACCAGCCTCCCATAGAAGGGCTAGTTTGTCCTTCTGCCACGCTGGGGGCGCCCAGCCTGTGACTGTACTTGAGCCGAATCAATCCTCTCTGTGCTTCCATCATGTCTCTGTCCACCTCCACTCTTTTATTGCCCACACTCCTTACCTTCCTCTGCATTTCATCCTGTGACCATCGACTGCATGCTCGCTATAGTGTTGTTATATAAGTACCTCGGGACCCTATCGGACACCCCTACAACTCCCCTTCCTAACCTTAGGTCCCTTCCTTACGACCGCTCCTCCATCTACACTTTCTGTCCTACACCTGGTTTCCTACTGATCTAGCATGCACCCCTCTAGTACTATCCCATACTAGCTAAGGCTTTGGGCCTCCTACCCAACTACAAATGACCTCGCATGATTTTAGGATTGCGCCCACGTACTGGTCGCTTCCTTCCATGCTCGCCTACGGATGAGAGTTCTCACCTTTCGTCCACCTTCTACCGACCCCACTTCTTCCCTTTCCTTTTTGGGTGCTACAACCGGATTGTGCACACCCACGGTTTTCCACACTCCCAATTGTCTTGACTCCTCTGTCACTAGGACATCCTTCTTGTTCTCCCTTTTCCTTCTCTTCTTCCTCTCCTTCTATTCACCCCCCCTTTTTTTTCTTTTTTTTTCTCCTCCCCCCTCATATTATACTCATACGCCACAATGGCCACACCTAATCCTCACTTGCCCGACTTGCGCTTAAAGATTGTTTCTATGTATGCTAAAGGTATGAACACACCCCAAAAGCGGTCGAAGATTCTACTGCACATGCACAGACTTCGAGCCGATGTGGTATTTTTGCAGGAAACGCACTTTCGCTCCGATAGCATCCCCCGCTGCACCAACAAATACTACACGCAAGCATACCATGCCACTTCGGCAGACTCCAAGACCAAAGACGTCTCCATTTATTTTGTCTAAATATGTACCGTTGACCATCTCTGACTCGTTAGCAGACGCACAAGATCGTTATCTGTTTCTACAGGGCTCCCTCAAACACATTCAGATAACCCTGGCTAACATCTACAGCCCCAACCAGTCCCAAGTCTCTTTGTTCAGGTCCATAGTACAGGAACTGCTTCCTTACCAAGTAGGTACCCTGATTCTTGGGGGGGACTTTAATGTCCCGCTGGAGTCACTGCTTGACACTTCCTCTGGCTCCTCCTGCCTCCCGTATCGTGCTCTTAAACAAATTAAATTGTGCCTCCGTGACCTCCAACTTCACGACTCATGGCGGACACTTCATGCACGTGAGAAAGATTTCACTTTCTTCTCCCCACTCCACGGCAAGTACTCACGAATCGACTACCTCTTTTTATCCCAATCAGCCTTGGCCTTTCTTCTTACAGCTTCTATAGAGCCATCCGCGCTTTCTGACCACAACCCTGTTGCCATGACCCTATCTTTCCCACTCTCCGGCTCTAAAGACCGGGTCTGGAGCTTGGACGCCTCCCTGTTGACAGACAAAATCAGATCGGCTTCTATCCACTCTACTCTGAAAGATTACTTCGCCACTAATGCCAACCCGACACTTCCGCTCTTATCCAATGGGAAGCCCATAAATGTGTGATAAGGGGTAAATTTATCGCACTTGCGGCAGCTGTTCGGAAACAGAGGGACACTTGACACTCTCACTAATACGCGAGCACTACTCATGGAAGAATTAGACAGGAAAACCAAACGCTGTCTCAGAAGCTGTTTTACGAACACGCTAATAAAAACGGTCGGCTACTAGCGACAGCTCTCCGACGGAAGAATGCAAAAACGATAGTTCATTCTCTTCGATCCCCCTCTGGGTCCTTGATCTCCAACAATAAAGACATTGCGGCAGAGTTTGAACAATTCTACCGCAATTTATATAACTTGGAAGCGGCTACTCCCCGGCCCCTTTCTGGGGCTTCCAGGTCCCAAGCTATCTCTGATTTTCTGGCTGCTAACATGCCTCAGGCCCAGAGATGTATAGTAACGAAGTAGAACTACTTAAGTACTGTACTTAAGTACCGAAATGCGGTATCTGTACTTTCTTAGAGTAGAATTTTTTTCTCCTACTTCTACTTTTACTTCACTACATTTGATTTCGATACTTCTACTCCGATATTTTTTTTTTTGTGCTGCATCGTTACTCGTTACTTTTCTCTGCCTTTCCCTTTTTCTTTTTTGTTTGGTTTCCCTCCTTACTGCTCTCTCCTACTCTTTCAATTATCCTCCCTATTCTGCCTTCCCCCCTCCCCTCCCCTTTTCTATAGGAAGGCAAAGGTAAAGATACCCCCCTTTTTCATGGGTACCTGGTCTCTGGCCATTTGGGTAGCATTGTTCCGCTCCAGGCTTCCGCTGGGGCGGCGTGGAATGCTCCCACATGCACCTCTTGGCGCTCTGACATGTGTGGCGGCCTTCGGCCACTCCGTTCCTCCCCTCCTTGTCTCCATTCGCTGACGTCTCAGCGCTGGGAGGTGGGGATTCCGGCGGCCGCGCAGTAGAGGCACGTGCGCATGCGCAGTGCGATCGAGGCACTGGCGGCCATCTTAGTTAAGGGAAACATGGGGGGGTCTCTGATGTAAGGGGGGCTTTGTGTGAGGGGTCTCTAAAGTAAGGGGGCTTTGTGTGGGGATGGTATTTGATGTAAGGGGGCTCTGTGTTGGGGTCTCTGATGTAAGGGGGGCTTTGTGTGGGGGGCTCTGATGTAAGGGGGCTCTGTGGGGGGGTCTCTGATGTAAGGGGAGCTCTGTGTGGGGTGGTCTCTGATGTAAGGGGAGCTCTGTGTGGGGGGTCTTTGATGTAAGGGGGGCTCTGTGTGGGGGTCTCTGATGTAAAGGGGGCTCTTTATGGGGGCTGGGGGGTCTCTGCTGTAAGGGTGCTCTGTGTGGGGGGTCTCTGATGTAAGTGGGACCTCTGTGGGGGGTTTCTGTTGTAAGGGGGCTCCGTTGGGGGGTTTCTGTTGTAAGGGGGCTCCGTTGGGGGGTCTCTGATGTAAGGGGGGGTCTCTAATGTAAGGGGGGCTAAGTTTGTAGTGATCATAAAAAAGAAAAGTCAAATGAAGTGCAAAAAAAGTGCAAGAAAAAATGTGCAGGGCGCTGGTGGGGGCGCCACAGGATCAGCTCGCACAGGGCACTTGAACACCTAAGGCCGGCCCTGGTTGGGAGGTTCTTTCCCATTAACAGCAGATATGAAATGATATTCATCTTGTTTTGTCACATATATATATTTGAAGATTCACATTTTGAACTTTTTATTGACTTAGATTTCATACACTCTTCCTTTATTTCATTATTGGAATATATTGTTGTATATCACATTGGTTTATATATGATTTTGCGCACCAATAAGCTGTGGAGAAAAAAAAAAACAGGCAGGGAAGAGAAGGAGGGATGCTTTAAAAGGGGAAGGGAGGGACATACTTTATCTGTTTTTTGTTTACAAAAGGTTACAGCCTAAGGAATTGTGATTGTCCTTTAGGTTAATCATTTGAATAAATCATTTGAAATAATAAAAAACAATATGACATTCAAACTTTTGACTTCTTTCTTTAATAACTACATAACACAGTACTTCTACTTCTACTTTCAGTACTTGAGTAGAATTTTTTTTTCAAAACTACTGGTACTTTTTACTTTTAGTACTTAAGTAGCAATTTGTTTTGAAAAAACTACTTGCAATACTTAAGTAAAAAAAATGTTGAATACTTTAGTACTTCCACTTAAGTAACTTTTTCTGCGAGCACTTCCACTTCTACTCAAGTCACTTTTTGATCGAGCACTTGTACTTTTACTCAAGTAGAAATTTCGAGTACTTTATACAAGTCTGCTCAAGTTATCTTCCCGGACTTTTGGAACAAATTAGATGTCCCGATTTCTCTATCGGAATGGGAAAAGGCTCTTAAGCATATGCAACCGAACAAAAGCCCTGGCCCTGACGGATTGTCGGTGGCATATTACAAATCTTTTTCCACTCTCTTGGCTGCCCCCTTTCTGAAGGCCTTCAACTCCATATCTCGCGATAATCCCTTGTCTTCTTATATGCTTGAAGCCCACATTGTGGTGATCCCGAAGGACGGGAAAGATCCCACAGCCCTGACCAATTACAGGCCGATTTCGCTCCTCAATGTGGACGTCAAGCTTTTTGCGAAGATAATGGCTAACAGACTGCTCCCTCTTCTTTTCAAAGGTATCCATAACGATCAAGTGGGATTTATCCCTGGCCGAGAGGCCAGGGATAACACCATTAAAGCGCTTAACCTACATCATGCCCTATCGGTCACCAACCAGAAGGGGTTCATGCTCTCCTTGGACGCAGAAAAGGCGTTCGATAGGGTCTCGTGGGAATACATGGAAGCTACTCTCTCTGCATGGGGTCTGGGCCCCCGCATCCTTAGCTTCATCTTAGCTCTCTCTGCTTGACCCAGGGCCCGGGTCCGAGTTAACGACACCCTATCGAGCGCCTTCGACATCTCCAGCGGTACCAGACAGGGTTGTCCCCTATCGCCCCTGATTTTTGTTCTGATTCTGGAACCCTTCTTACATTGTATTCGCCATAACGACGCCATACATGGGGTCACGTTCGCTAACAACACATATAAAATTGCGGCCTACGCAGATGACCTCCTACTATTCTTATCTGACCCTGCCACAACCCTTCCCACGCTTATGAAAGTATTTAATGATTACGCTTCCCTCTCCAACTTTGAAATCAATTTTTCAAAGTCCTTTGCCTTAAACGTTACCCTACCCCCTCAAGATGTGTTGCGCTGTAAAGCTAATTTCCACTTCGCTTGGAAATCGGACTCCATTACCTACCTTGGAATAAAAATCCCCTCTGATCTTCAACATCTATATGACCGCAATTTTCCTCTGCTCCTTGCCCAAATTTCGAAAGACCTGTAGTTCTGGACCAAACTCATTTTTTCTTGGTTTGGCAGGGCAGCAATACTAAAGATGAACGTCTTACCGCGCTTACTTTATGTTCTGCAGTCGATCCCTATTTCGATCCCCCCGTCCTTTTTCAAACTTTATAAGCGTATTAGTACTGCCTTTCTGTGGCATGATAAGCAGCCACGCATATCTTATGCCCATCTTACTTTGCCTAAACACAAAGGGGAATCGGTCTCCCTCATATTGATCTCTACTATGCTGCTTGCCACCTCACCAGAATTGTGGACTGGAATGTTCACACACTCCACAAAGATTGGGTGACCATTGAAAGGGGTTTCACCTCCTTGGAACTTCCCTCACTGCCATGGATAAAGGAATCCCATGTACCTAGTGCACTCCAGCTTCACCCCCTCATTGGCCCTTCTCTCCGAGTCTTCCGGACGATGTGTGCAAAACGGAACATCTCTACGATTCCTGGCCCAATAACCCCGGTCAGAATGAACCCCGACTTCCCCCCGGGTATGCACCGCTCTTACTTGTCCGCCAATTGGTCTCTTGACCAAATGCGAGTCCACCACCTGTGGAGTGACGACTCGATTCTCTCTGCTTCTTCGATCTCGGAAATGTCGGGGAAGCCTCCCATACCACAATGGCCCTTCTTGCTGTTAACTCAGTTTCTCCGTTCTCTGCTCCGCAACTATCCCTCCCTACCATCTACCACGCCGTTTGATTGCCTCTGTCAACAGGAAGGTCCACTCCGTAAGCTTATCTCTACTATCCATTCCCTTTTATTGGACGAGCCCGACCAACGTAAACTCAAAAGATGCGAACTCTGGGAATCGGAGCTCGATATAACGCTTTCGCCGGAGGAATGGGAAAACATCTTCACCAATAACCAGAAATGTTCTCTCAACGTGACTACACAGGAAAACGGCTATAAACTCGTAACTCGTTGGTATCGTACCCCGACCTTACTTCACAAACTCTTCCCCTCTGTGTCGCTGATTTGTTGGAGATGTTTGACTGAGCAGGGTACGCTCTTGCATATTTTTTGGTCCTGTCCACGATTATCTTCCTTCTGGCAAGAAGTGCGCCGAATTATCAGGCAGGTGACTACGTCTGATCTGGCGTTTACGCCAACTCAATACCTTCTACATCATTCCCCTACTTCTAGCAGAACATACTCTAAATCCCTCACGGTACTGATGGTCAATGCGGCTAGACAATGTATCCCTGCTCTCTGGAAATCCGTACAAGTCCCCTCCATCAAACAGTGGCTCCTGCGCATTGCAAAAGTAGCTGAGATGGAGGAGCTTATTTATATTGCGAGAGACACCCCTTCTAAACAAGAAATGGGCTTGTTGGATCCACTTCACATCTACGCCTGAATACGCCAGCCTCTGCAATTGAAACTCTTTGTTCACCACCCTTCTATCTTCATGAACCTATTTTCCACCAGTGATGGCCCAGTTTGGGGCCTTCCCCGCCCTGACCTTTCTGGCTATAGCCGACCAATTGTTCGCATCAAATATCCTCCCCTTCCCCACCCCTTTTTTTTTCTCTCTCCCTCTCCCCCCCCCTTTCTTCTCTCTCTTCCTCCTCTCTTTCCCTCTCCTGCCCCATTTTCATGCCTTACCCCACTCCCCGGGTGTCCTTTTCATCTCACTTCTTGATGGGTGCATGGTTGCCCCCGGGCAGGCCCGCCAGGCATGTCACCCCGTCTGAGCTCTGTGCACTGACAGTTTGGATAGTGTACTCCTGACAACTCCCGCTTTCCCGTCCCTGGGACCTTACCCTTTCAGCAACATTATTATCCCTGTAGAGCTTCTTTGCTATTACGAGCCCCCCCCCTTCTTTGTACTTTCATCGATGTGGCTGTAAGCTTGGGTATGGCTCCGCCCTCGGACTTTAGAACCCACACCTTGTTTTGTTCAAAACTGATGATCTTGATGTTGGGAATTTTTTATGCTGTGTTTCTTTCTACTCTGATTCCTTTCCCGTGTAAGGTCCCCTCTTACCAACCACATTCTCCGAACCGGTCAGTTGTCCTTTGTTAGATATGTATATGTTTGACCCTTTGTAAGACTTTGGGTCCAGTTGCAAATTTGTCTTGCTATTGTTTGTACATTTTTATGCCTTATAAAAATAAAAATCATTTTGAAAAAAAAAAAAAAAAGCTGATCTCTACACCCCTGTCCAAAGCTCACCTCTGCAACTCACCATCCAAAGCTCATCTCTACACCTCCCATGCAAAGCTAATCTACACACCTCACGGTCCACAAGTCACCTCTGCACCCCGCCATCCACAACTCAATTCCACACACTTCCCCCCTTCCAGAGTCCACCTCTACACCCCCGGATAGAGCTAGTCCCTGTCCACAGCTTATCTCTGCAGTTCCCCAAACACAGCTAACCCTGAGGAAAAAGCTTGCCTCTGCACCCTCTTCCCCAGCTTATCTTTAAAACCCCTCCTACATCAACAGCTAAACTTTGCACCCCTCTATCTCAGCTTCATACCTCTGCGTCCCCCATTCACATCTTACTTCTGTATCCATCCTCAGGTCTGACCTCTGCACTCCATCCCCTCCCCACAATCTTCACCTCCCCCACTCCACTGCCCTCATCTCCACCCCCCTCTTCAAAGCTCTATCAACTTTCACATGCTCAGCTGCCAGTCCAACTCTACTGCCTTCCACAGCCATGGCTTGTTTTTCCTACACAGTGCACACTCATTTACGGCTCTGCCTCTCTTATTTGGCAAGCGACAAGATCATCCCCTGCCACATCGGCATCCCAGTACCAGACAAGATCAAGGAGGGTACAGCTTGGCACATGGTGACCCCTCTTACCCATTACCACACTGTGACTGGGGCAGCTGCCCCCTCTGCCCTCCACCCCCTGTCCTGGGCCCTGAGTCTAGGTAGTGCAGCTAACCTCCCCATGTAGTGAAGAATTTCAGTAGTGATCATGGGTGGAGAAAACTGGTCACTGGCCTTCCAGATGCCAATGAGAGCATGTTTATGAGCATGGGTCAGTAATAGACAAAATGTTGTGCAGAAGAAAATCTGAATAGGAGTAATGTCAGTAGTACCCTGGGCAGTACAAGGTCAGTGGAGGTGCCCACAAAGATGTGGTAACCACCTAGGCATATGGTTCAAAGATTTAATAAACTTAATAGGGGAAGCATTATTGCAGACAGTGGGATAAAAAACACCTCAGTAGCTGCCTCAATGTTTTCCTCAATTCTTAAAAAAAAAAGCTTGCCTTTGAATAGTATTCGCAAAAGGCTCCTCTCCTGAGCCCAGTCTATCAATCAAGCTTTCAGCATATGCAAAGAAAGTAAGGACATTCTGGAGATTTGATTAATCATACTCTTCAGGGGATCTACACATAACAGTAGAGCTGAGGGCGAGATTTGAATTCTTGCAGCAAGAATAGGATTATCCATATCAGGAGATACTTCACTTTTGAATTCTCCTTTCTCATTTGCCGTAGTCTGGCCAACAGACAAAGGTACAATAGCCTGAGCTGGGCTTTCCAAAGCAAAGGATGACTTTAAAATAATAGAAGATAAATGTAATTTTTAAGGTAGGACTCTGGGTAAGAAAAAGAGATTGTATACCAGCGCTATGGAGTTGTACTGAATCAGGCTCAAATGGTGGTGTAAGCTGCCTCCAACCTACCTCTGAGGTAGTAAAATAGAAAAAGTTGCAAAAAAGTTGGACCCGGCGCTACCACTTTAAATCGTGCATGTGCAAATTAGAAAAGTGCATACAGTGCTAAAAGTGCACCCAATAAGATATAAAATATATGTATAGTATATAAAGTGCTACGTGCTATTTATGGGCTGTACTTAGTGTGCCACATTGTAAACATCATATGTTGTACATATAAAGTGCCGAGTGCTGATAATGCCAAGAACCACGTGTAGTGATTAAGGAGACAAATAAACAAGCAAAGATATGGCGTTGGTAGATGACCCACCAAAGACACCGCTGCTTACCACACTCTCTCGGCCAATGCCTCGACACTTCCCGGTCACTAAAATAAAGGATAAGCCTCCATTGCGTAGCATATGTTATGTCAACCAAAATAACGTAGCATCCACTCACAGTTAGGGAGTTCACTATCAGCTTGAGAGGTGTTCGCCGGACCGCTTCCGCGTTCCACCGGCTCAAACCACCATTCCCGGAAGTGACGTATTGACGTACACAAACCACATTCTACGCTTTTCGTCATACGACGTCATCTGGAGCGCGTAGGGCGTGGTTTGTGTACGTCAATACGTCACTTCCGGGAACGGTGGTTTGAGCCGGTGGAACGCGGAAGCGGTCCGGCGAACACCTCTCAAGCTGATAGTGAACTCCCTAACTGTGAGTGGATGCTACGTTATTTTGGTTGACATAACATATGCTACGCAATGGAGGCTTATCCTTTATTTTAGTGACCGGGAAGTGTCGAGGCATTGGCCGAGAGAGTGTGGTAAGCAGCGGTGTCTTTGGTGGGTCATCTACCAACGCCATATCTTTGCTTGTTTATTTGTCTCCTTAATCACTACACGTGGTTCTTGGCATTATCAGCACTCGGCACTTTATATGTACAACATATGATGTTTACAATGTGGCACACTAAGCACAGCCCATAAATAGCACGTAGCACTTTATATACTATACATATATTTTATATCTTATTGGGTGCACTTTTAGCTAGGACTCTGGGTAAGCCTTTGAGAACTGCACTTACACAGTGTTAAATTTAAAAGCACACTTTTTGGTGTAGATAATTGTAGTAAAAACATCACAATAATAATCAATTAAAGACTTACTTGAGATAACACCATATATACAAAGAACTATCTGGGTTACATTCTTATAAACCTGAACCTAGACATAAACCTATCATTGTCCCAAACTCTTAAGTCAATTGTATGTCAGTCTAAACATTTTGTGGATTCAGCTGCTTCATCAGGAGCATGTGTATTACATAAAACTTGTAATTAAATAAAGCAAACTATGAAAAAGAAAACAAAAGTATAAATTATGTGTCAACCAAACCGTCAAAGTATTAATCTAAATGAACCGTCTGCTGTGGGACAAAGAGAAAAAAAGAAGCCACAAAAAAAAAAGAATTAATCTTCATAAATTCTGTACATTAGTATAAAATATAGTGTAGATATCTTAGATATCTTACCTCTGCCTACAAAAAAAAAATATAGAATATGAGTGACAGATGTCATAGGTTGTCTGTCAAAATGCAGCTGCTGGCCTGTGGGTCATACCTGGATCCATAAGGCTCCAACTATAGATGATAAAATACATATATAAATAATGTAAGGTAACCATAAAAAACACACAGACTGAATTTAAACATATCTTACTGCATAGTGTGGTTTAAAAAGTATATATGAAATTGACAACGCTGTTTATAAGGCCAAAGAGGTATATAGTGGATGGAAATTAGTCCTGGGCAGGTTATACACCCATGTTTCCAAAATGGGACCTTCCAAACAAAGAGAGAGGAAAAAGAGCAAGAAATAAACAAAGGGTGGAGCCAAATATGTGTGTAAAAATATAAACACACATCCCAGATCAGACATTTCTCCCACAGCACTTCCTCTCTTACCACTCCAGGTAGAAAACTTGTGCCTTGGCCTTAAAAATGTCTGTACACCAACAGCATGCTAAAAAATGTGTTGATTAAGGGCCCTAAATATATTTGCCAGGCATTCCAAGGGCCACCCCCATGCCAAAGGTGAGTCCAGAAAAGGAATAAATGCATCCGTGGTGTGGTGGTGAGCTTCTCCTCCCCATCCACCGCAAGAGTACCTAGATGGTGACAGGGGTGAATGTACGCAAAAGGCAGAAGCTTCACCCACAAACGTCCAAGAGAAGTGCCCCAAACTACAAAGAAGGGGGAAATTTCAGGACATAACAGAGTCTAACCCCCCATCCCCAGAAAAAAAAGGGGGGTCCAGAGGGCATGAGGGACTAATGAGGAGGACATGGGCTAGAGGCACAAAAGATTGACACAAAACATAAAAAAAGTGAACATTTTCCATAACCCAAAACAAAACACTGATGAGGATCATACCATATCATAAAAATATCCTTAATCCAAATACAGAAAAGGGGCAAAACAAATAGAATAGTTTAGGCCTGGGGGCTCAGTTGCTTTCAGCAAATAGGTCCATCTAGCCTCAGTTTGTAGAGTTATACGGTCAAAATCACCACCCCTAGAAGAGTGTGTATGCTCGCCATTCTATACATTAAGATTAAAAACCTTTTGTGTGGACCAGCCTCCTTCAGCCCCTCTAATACTGGCCTGAGGTTCATCTAGATCCTGCGCTGTTCTCGGAGAAACTCTGCTGTCTGGGACTCCCCTTCTCATTGGCTGAGACAGCAGCGTGGTGCCATTGGCTCCTGCTGCTGTCAATCAAAGTCAGTGAGCCAATGAGGAGAGAAAGGGGCGGGAACAGGCTGAAGGTTCATGTCTGAATGGACACAGGGAGCTGCAGCTCGGCTTGGCTGCCCATGTAGCAAGCTGCTTGCCGTGGGGGCATTTAACAGGAGGGAGGGGCCAGGAGCACCGAAGAGGGACCCGAAAAGAGGACGTTTTGTGCTGCTATGTGCAAAACCACTGCACAGAGCAGGTAAGAATACACGTTTGTTATTTTTAACTGAAAAAAAAAAACGTGACTTTAGTATCACTTTAAGAGTGTCTACTTTGTATTTATGAGCTGAGGCAAAGTGTCTTGCAATTGGGCCCTCTAATATAACACTGGTGATATGTGTCATGTGATCCTTAATACATTTCCTACATTTTTTGTAGGTTTTTCCAGCTTAGTATGATCCACACCCAAAAGTCAATAATTAACCACTTTACCCCCGGAGGATTTTGCTGTCTTACGTCCAGGCCACTTTTTGCGATTTGGCGCTGTGCAACTTTAACTGACAATTGCGCAGTCATGCGACGCCGTACCCAAACGAAATTTACGTCCTTTTTTTTTCCACAAACAGAGCTTTCTTTTGGTGGTATTTGATCACCTGTGCGATTTTTACTTTTTGCGCTATAAACAAAAAAAGAGCGTTTATTTTGAAAAAATAACAATATTTTTAACATTTTTTTATATGAAATTCCCCCCAAAAAATATGTAAAAATCTAATTTTTTTTACATTTTTGGCCAATTTGTTTTCTGCTACCTATGTTTGGTAAAAAAAAATCACAATAAGCGTATTTTGATTGGTTTGCGCAAAAGTTATTGCGTTTACTAACTAAGGGAAAGATTTCTGTAATTTTTGGTGTTTTTTTTTTTAACGAGTAATGGCGGCGATCTGCGTTTTTTTTTTTGCGGGACTGCGACATTGCGACGGACAGATCGGACCCTTGACTGACATTTTTGACACTTTTGGGGGTACCAGTGACATTACTGCAGTAATCAGTGCTATATATATGCACTGTTACTGTAAAAATGACACTGGCAGGGAAGGGGTTAATTTTATTGGAGAGGGAGGGGTTAATGTATGCCTGGTGCTTACTGACGTGTGGGGGGGGGGGTGACTGAGTGAGTTAGGGACAGATCGGATGTTCAGCTATGCTGAACACTCCGATCTGTCACTCCCTGTCACTTAGGAGATCCGCCCGCTCTGTTTACACAAGCGGGCGGATCTCCAAACTAGATTCCCCGACGATCGGGGAAGAGCGGCGGCGATCAACGCCGCTCCTCCCCTGGCCCGACTCCCGCTGTGAATGAAAACAGCGAGAGCGCGCATCCAGTGCCGCCTACAGGGGGAGGAGTCCAGCGACATAGGTCTACGTTGCTGGACGATAACGAGCCACTGTGCCGCAGTAGAGGCACAGTGAGCGGTCGTAAAGTGGTTAAACTTTCCAGATTGTATCAAAGTTGACTAAATGGTCTCAAGCCCTGTGAGTTTAGGAGTAATACCCCCCTACTTTGTAGCGGCAATTTTTTGCCACACCTGAAGGTATCTTTTGGAAGGGAGCCACAAGGGTCCCATCTATCATGGAGGGAAAAATGGCATGAGACCAGAGTATCTCTAAGAGATCTATTTCTTCTAAATGTGAGGTGTGGTGTATCATGAACAAAATTGTGTATGACCGAATCTTCTGTGTTTATCACAAATCCATTTAATCCAAACTGCCTAATTGTTGTATTTAATACTAGGGTGGATTCTATGTGGACCATCAGTATTCTCACCCTAAAATAACAGTAGGTCCCTAGAGCTACTTTCGCAATTTTTTATGCATCTTTTAGTGATCTTCTCCTCATTACTGAAACTACTTCTGTAATATAGTCGTTTGTCTCTCAGAATACACCTCATCGATACAAGTTCTGTGAATGCGAAGATATTGTCCCCGAGGGATATTTTTATTTAAATGTTGGGGATGGGCACTATTAAAATGTAATATGGAATTGCCAGCTGATGGCTTCCTCAATAGATCAGTTTGAATATAGCTCTGAGCATCCTTTTTGATCAATAGGTCTAAAAACTGAAGACTCTCCTGATGCCAGGAGAGAGTAAATGTTAAAGGGATTGTAAAGTCTCAAGGTTTTTCACCTTAATGCATTCTATGCATTAAGGTGAAAAACCTTCTTTGTTGCAGCTTCCCCCAGAGCCCCCCTTTTTTTTACCTGAGGCTATCTGTTCCAGCGATGTGCATGAGCCCAGCAGATCCAGCATCTGTCTTCATTGGATAGATCGATAGCAGCAGGAGCCATTGGCAGCATTGACAGCATTTGATTGACAGCATTGATTGCTGTCAATCAAATCCAGTGATACGGGAGCAGGGGGTGGGGCTGAGTCCCACTGTCTGTGTCAATGGATGCAGCTGTAGCTCACCACATTAAGGGGAGCAGCCAGGAGCGTCGGCAGGGCACCCCAGAAGAGGAGGTTCGGGGCTGCTCTGTGCAAAACCCTTGCACAGAGCAAGTAAGTATAACATGTTTGTTATTTTTATTTAAGAAAGCTGAACCTTTACAACCCCTTTAAGTTGAAGTCATTTATATTAAGTAAATCTACAAATTTAGCAACTCACCGCGCCGGTCCAAAACATTAGTATATCGTCAATATATCTTCACCACAATGTGATGTCAAATATTCTGTCAAAGCATTACAGGAAAACAAATGTCATTCCCACCCCCCCTCCCCCCCCCCCCCCCCGATACAGGTTTGCATATGTTGGGACGCAAGTTGTTTATATCGTCACACACATATGCGTCTCACGGGCTGATAGGCGCATTTTGAGACAGACACCCTATGACATCTTCCGCTTATGTTCTCTATATTGTTTACTCAGAGGCAAGATATGTACACTATATTTTACTAATGTACAGTATATATCGAGATTCATTCATATTTTTTTTTGTGGCTTTTGTTTCTTTGTCCCAATGGAGATAGTTCATTTGGATTAGTACTTTGATGGTTTTGTTGAGATAGTTTGATGGTTTTTGTTTAGTTATCCCTAAAGGTAATATCTCAAGAAACTTTTTAATCAATTATAATTGTGATATTTTTACTACCAATATCTACAGTGGGTACGGAAAGTATTCAGACCCCCTTAAATTTTTCACTCTTTGTTATATTGCAGCCATTTGCTAAAATCATTTAAGTTCATTCTTCTTCATCATGAATGTACACATAACACCCCATACTGACAGAAAAACACAGAATTGTTGACATTGTTGCAGATTTATTAAAAAAGAAAAACTGAAATATCACATGGTCCTAAGTATTCAGACCCTTTGCGGTGACACTCATATATTTAACTCAGGTGCTTTCCATTTCTTCTGATCATCCTTGAGATGGTTCTACACCTTCATTTGAGTCCAGCTGTGTTTGATTATACTGATTGGACTTGATTAGGAAAGCCACACACCTGTCTATATAAGACCTTCCAGATCACAATGCATGTCAGAGCAAATGAGAATCATGAGGTCAAAGGAACTGCCTGAAGAGCTCAGAGACAGAATTGTGGCAAGGCACAGATCTGGCCAAGGTTACAAAAAGATTTCTGCTGCACTTAAGGTTCCTAAGAGCACAGTGGCCTCCATAATCCTCAAATGGAAGACGTTTGGGACAACCAGAACCCTTCCTAGAGCTGGCCGTCCGGCCAAACTGAGCTATCGGGGGAGAAGAGCCTTGGTGAGAGAGGTAAAGAAGAACCCAAAGATCACTGTGGCTGAGCTCCAGAGATGCAGTCAGGAGATGGGAGAAAGTTGTAGAAAGTCAACCATCACTGCAGCCCTCCACCAGTCGGGGCTTTATGGCAGAGTGGCCTGACGGAAGCCTCTCCTCAGTGTAAGACACATGAAAGCCCCCATGGAGTTTGCTAAAAAACACCTGAAGGACTCCAAGATGGTGAGAAATAAGATTCTCTGGTCTGATGAGACCAAAATAGAACTTTTTGGCCTTAATTCTAAGCGGTATGTGTGGAGAAAACCAGGCACTGCTCATCACCTGTCCAATACAGTCCCAACAGTGAAGCATGGTGGTGGCAGCATCATGCTGTGGGGGTGTTTTTCAGCTGCAGGGACAGGACGACTGGTTGCAATCGAGGGAAAGATGAATGCGGCCAAGTACAGGGATATCCTGGACAAAAACCTTCTCCAGAGTGCTCTGGACCTCAGACTGGGCCAAAGGTTTACCTTCCAACAAGACAATGACCCTAAGCACACAGCTAAAATAATGAAGGAGTGGCTTCACAACAACTCCGTGACTGTTCTTGAATGGCCCAGCCAGAGCCCTGACTTAAACCCAATTGAGCATCTCTGGAGAGACCTAAAAATGGCTGTCCACCAACGTTTACCATCCAACCTGACAGAACTGGAGAGGATCTGCAAGGAGGAATGGCAGAGGATCCCCAAATCCAGGTGTGAAAGACTTGTTGCATCTTTCCCAAAAAGACTCCTGGCTGTATTAGATCAAAAGGGGGCTTCTACTAAATACTGAGCAAAGAGTCTGAATACTTAGGACCATGTGATATTTCAGTTTTTCTTTTTTAATAAATCTGCAACAATGTCAACAATTCTGTGTTTTTCTGTCAGTATGGGGTGCTATGTGTACATTCATGAGGAAGAAGAATGAACCTAAATGATTTTAGCAAATGGCTGCAATATAACAAAGAGTGAAAAATTTAAGGGGGTCTGAATATTTTCGGTACCCACTGTATCTATAATAAAATGTGTTCTTTTAAATATAATACTGTGTAAGTGCAGTTTTCAGAGGCATATCGGAATTCCCTACCATAAAAATTACATATATGTATCCTTTATCCTGTTGTTACTTGGGATAATGCCTTTGAGCATCTAATAGGAGATTATGCTTGGCACCCCACCCTACCTGTATTTAGTAGCCCTCCATATAAACAGTAGATAGAGCATTTAGTGCAACAATAGCCAGGTCCACATTGGGAACAGTCCAGTCCTTCTTAAATTCCACTTTGATAGGGTACAAGGCATCAACATTTTCAGCAGAAGTGAAGCTCTCGGAGTTGGGCCAAGCATTGTCTTTGGCTTGTTATTGCCTTGATCAAGAATAGGGAAAAGCTTTCTATGAATAGCCTTTTTTTGTGCCCATAGGATTATGCAGGAGATGTGCAGCACTAAGTGTCTAACCAGAGACTAGTATGCATAGCCCCAATTAATAAGTCCACAGTAGCCAGTATGTGATGAGAAGCTGAAAAAGTATTGTCACAAAATTTTTGACAAGTGAAAATTCATATTTTTTAAATGTCATCATCCCCCTTACCTTATGCAAACAGAAGTGCATCAGGCAATTCAGGTTATAACATGAAAAAAATCAGGGGGGTGGAGATGCAGAAAAAGTGTTTAAGACTGTTAACACCAGTCAGTTTCAGAAATGGTGATGGTCTATGGAGTAGTTTAGACATAGTGACAAAGAATTCTGCTTTAGTCAGACAGGTCATATGTTACACATCTGTGAGGAAGCCCAATTGAGGGGGTGCTGGAGCGCTGTCAGAATAATGCCCTGTACACACGTTCCGATAATCGTACGATAAAACTCGCTTTCGACCTGATCGCACAATAATCTGATCGTTAGTACACAGCTTTCGACAGCCGATCATGACAGTTGGTCCAACAAAATCCGAAGGGACAAACAGGAAAACTTCTGTCGTACGATAGCCCCGCGAACGACAATTGTTTCATCAGTACACTATGCGTCTGCTAAAAATCAATCGACATAGACCGCGCATGATCAGAAACACTAAAATAGCACGGAAAAAGCATGGTTGCCATTGTTTTTGTTTTGCACCATCTGATACGTAGCTAAGCAACCAGGAAGCTTTTCCCGAATCGTACGACATAAATCATACAGTTTGTACGCATTGTTGAATTCGATGTTAGTATCATGCAACAAAATGCGAACGATAAGTTGTCCGATTATCTGAACGTGTGTACGGAGCTTAAGACCTTGTTGAGGAACAAGGGAGCTGTCCTCAACCTGAGAGGTACTTGGAAGTTTCCTCAGGGCCTGCAACAGAACCCCCATTATTTGTCCCATGAGGGTGTATATACGTCTAATGAGTTGCCTGTGTGATTTGGTGATGGAATCTCTGTGTGGATTAATATTTCACAGAAGAACACAAGATAAGGAATCATGCAGCAATGATATTTGTGGATTAGAAGATTTAAGTAGGATTCACAATGAATTTATAATAATAAAAGGGAGAAGTTGTTTGCACTGGACACTTTTTAAAGATATTGGTTAATTAAATGATCT
Organism: Pelophylax lessonae; assembly: GCF_965119305.1. NCBI lineage: Eukaryota > Metazoa > Chordata > Amphibia > Anura > Ranidae > Pelophylax > Pelophylax lessonae. The sequence goes on from NC_138772.1 coordinate 324,146,565, forward strand.
ATACACTTAGAGTAAACTTAGCACTTTAATTTAGCACTATTTACATAAATACATTTTTGCACTTTGTGGATTTTGCACAAATATTGAGGTTGTTCATGTTTTATATATATTTCTTAGGTTGCTATTGCATAATTTTGCCACCACTCGTACTGTTTAAATGTGCACTGTGTTTGATATTGTGCTTTGCTTGCTGATTTTGCACAAAAATCAAGTTTACCAATTTAATAATTTATTTGCACAAATATAGATATTTTTTCTTTTTTTTTAATGTATAGTTATAATATAGGGTTATCCTGTTTGGATTATTTGGCACTGGAAAATAATCACGTGAAAGCCTTGTTTTTCTTTGTCAATGATGCTGGTCCTGTGCTGGTCCTGGGCTTGTATAGCTACCTGTGGCTAATTTACTAATTTCACCACGTACCAAGTTGAATGCTGAATGAAGAGCCCAGTGCCTGAAGCAAACATTATCTTGCTGCTGCAGGGTTTGAGTACAGTCCTCAAGAAGTATGTTAAGAGTAACAGATTTGAAACCTGCTAGTGAGCTATAAGCCAATAAACAGTCAATCCTGATTAAACTGTCATTTGGACTGTCATCATGCTACATTGTACCCATATAAAAATTGTTATAATTTTTTCACACAAATAGAGCTTTCTTTTGGTTGTATTTGATCACAGGGAAAACAGGGAGGCCAATTTGCTGCTCCAGGTGAGAGGTTTAATCCTGAAGACAGGTGGGACTGGGTGCTACCACTGGCTCACATCCATGTATATAACCTGGGAAAGAAATTGGCTGCACACTTCCGCTGGTCCAATAGATTTCTTGAAATATGTATAAAACTGCCACCAGGACAAGGACACAGACCATGGAAAGGTTGACGCATTTCACACTGACAATGTGCTTCTTCAAAACCAACGCTGTTTTTTTTATTTTTTTGATAAACAAGCAAAAAAAGACTGACATTTTTGAAAAAACAAAAAAAGTTTTTTATAGTTTGTTATAAAATTTTGAAAACAGGTAATTTTTCTCCTTCACTGATGTGCGGTGATGAGGCTGTACTGATGGGCACTGATAAGGAGGCACTGATGGGTGGTACTGATCAGGAGGCACTGGTTGGGCATTAATAGGTGGCACTAAAGGGCACTGATAGGTGGCACTGGTGGGCATTGATTAGCAGCACTGGTGGGCACTGAGGGGACCGATGTCCCTGTAACAGAAGCCATTTAACAGCTTTCTCCTTTTTTCTTCATAAAAAAAATAACCGGCTTCTGTTTACTCCCATGATCAGCTGTCATTGTCTGTCAGCTGATCACATGGTAAAGGGCCGCTGTGATTGACCCTTTACATCGATCTGTGATCAGCTGAGTTCCAAGGATTGAGCCAGAATGGGGGACGTCCATGGACACCCTCCCAGCATTTTAAGCCCGCACTGTAGCCATCTTTCAGCTATAGCATGGTCGGGGAGAGGCTAAATAAGGAAATATGTAATATGTAATTTCCCCATCACGGGGGAGGCGAGTCAAACAGGCTACAGGCATGCAAAATCAATATGCATAGCAATGGTATTCTTAAGCTTGAATGAAATCTCAGCTTAAGATATCTTATCCTGATAAGTTCCTTAGAAGAAGAGGGAAGGAGGGAATTTTTGCGTCTCCTCAGGCAGAGTGTCTGCAGCAAAAGCAAAGTCACAGACCAACTAAGGAGGGGAGACTGAAGGTGGTCGCTTGTGGTCGTTGTTATCTACAGCCTCTAAAAGGACCAAGACTGCCTGTGAAATCAGACACTGAAGTTGAAAATTCCTCCCTAGATATATAGGAGGACCCTGTGAAGACAGACTAACATCATCCACAAGCCATGTGCGGAGCTAGCGAGGCCATCTGACTCACTTGTGATCTGCCATGTGCAGTGCAAAGTGTACCCAAATGGGTACTGACAACTTTTGCTGCTGTGGATAGGGAAGGGTGAGGCTTTCTGTGCCAGGCACTACAGGATGCTACAGCCAGGAAAGGTCCAGAGATCACTGTTCTGTACTGTGGGAATAAGGGAGTCTGGTGTCAGCTGATAGAAGTATGCCAAGAGAAATAATAAGGCATGCATGTGTGCAGTGAGCACTTGAAGAAGTGGCTGCTCAAGTGAAAAAGAAGTTCTTGCAATAGGTTGCATCAAACCACCAGAAAAATGGTGCCACATTTAAATGGGTAAGTGTTCTACTATCTAATATTTTTGACAAACCATTTAGAGTGTCATAGTCCACATTCCTCTGCAGCCTCAGCATGGGAGTGACAGCATCCTGGGAGATATTTTAAAAGACGCAAGTCCTGTACATACTGTGGCAGATGTGTTCACCTCTGGGAAGGATTTAAGGGACCAGACCCTTTTCCCAACTACGCTCTACATGATGGATGTACCCCTGAAAGCATCTTCAGGGACTGGGGCTCTAACAAGGGCAGACAATGGCTTTGGACATGTATAGCACCTTACTGCTAAACTAAGCAGGATGCACAAGTAGATTCACTCCTGTGACCTATAAGAGAAGGGCCCACAAAGCTTCGGCCACACTTCTCTTCTGGGCAGGACTTAAGGGACCAGACCCTTTTCCCAGCTACGCACTACATGATGGATATACCCCTGAAAGCATCTTTAGAGACATGGCTCTACTGACGGCAGACAATGGCTTTGGCCATGTATAGCACCTTACTGCTAAACTCAGCAGGATACACTCAAGTAGATGCACTCCTGTGACCTATAAAAGAAGTGGGGCCAAGAAAGCTTCAGACATATTTTTCTTTTAAATGGACATTAAAGATGTTAAACATTAGGTATTAATAGGGCACTCACCCAAAGGATTTCAATGTTTTATTGGGCATGTGTAGCATGTCCAAGGCTTACAACTGGTAAAGTAAATTTGTAAAAGAGAAGTCTTTGGCTTTGGACCAATATCTCCAACCCATAAATAAAATACCATTAGGAAGATCACTGAAATGTCCATTCATGTCTTCCAGTTTTCTCCATCAGCTAATTTATTTGTCAGGTTTATCTTTACTCTTCCTATTCTTCTATCTTTCCTGCTTTCCTCATCCACTGTTATTTTTGAGGTTTCTTGTTGCTCAAGGTTTTCATTAGTCTTTCTGTTCCTCTGTCTTCCAGTTTATTCCATCCACTGTTTTTGTCAGTTTCATCTTCCTTGCTTTGTTCACATAGCAATTTACAATATTAAATTGTTATTGTATATTTGATTGACAGACAAAAGCCCAATATTCTTTGCTGTCTCCATAGTTTCCATTCTACTATTAAAGTACTGACAAACCTATGCACATAGCAGCTGGCACCAAAAAGCATGTCTGAGGCTGATGCTAATTAGCATATACATTGCTTTGAGTGTTAGAACTTAATACATCAAACATATCATTATAAAGAACTGTCATTTACATGCAAACCTGTCTGATATGAAGTTTGGTAATATTTATGCTTACGCTTGAGGATTTCATGCAGCCATTGATAAAACACATAAATTGTATGTATTGTAGATAGTAAGATGAAAGCACATAAACATATAAAATATTAAATTCCCCTCTTCCCTATGTCTGCTGTTCTGTAACACTTGGGTGCACAGGATCTTGTAGAACGCTAACGTTAGATACCTGTATTCTGGTAACAGACATCCACCTGGGAAAGCATGAGCCCAGGCAGGCAGAGGACCTTCCAATGTAAATCTTGAGTTGAAGTCTTTGGAGCAGAGACAACTAGGGTTGAGCGGACACCTAGATGTCCGTGTTCGACGGGTTCGGCCGAACTTTAAAAAAAAGTCCGGGTCCGTGTCCCGGACTTTTACCGAACTTTTCCCGGACACCGAACCCCATTGAAGTCAATGGGGACCCGAACTTTAAGGCACTAAAATGGCTCTAAAACACCAAAGGAAAGGGCTAGAGTGCTGCAAATGGCAGCAAAACGTAATTAAGAGCATGGCAAGTGCTCTGCAAACAAATGTGGATAGGGAAATAACTTAAAACAACAAAAAAAAACAGAAAAATAAAACAATGTTCTTCTTCATCTCTGAAGGACGAGGCCCATATGGAGTAGGAGGGAGGTTGAGGTGGTGGTGGATGTGGCGGTGACATAGGCGTGCGCACAGGGTGTGCTGGGTGTGCCTGGGCACACCCTAATCACCTAGGGCACATAGCATTGCCAGTGAGGAGATGGGAAAGATCTCCCTGGGACCTGCTCTGCTCTATTTCTCCTTGCCTACAGGTACATGGCCCCGATACATTACTCTCCCTGCTGGCAAACACATGCATGTGTATTTCAACTTTGGGGTGCACACCTTAATGCAATAGGCTGCGCACACCTATGGGCGGTGTAGGTGGAAGCGGCGGTGGAGGAGGACCAGGGCCGGATTAACAGCATCATGGGCTTGGTGCTGAGGATTTTGAAGGGCCTTAAGGGCCGTGCCTTGCCATGCACCCAGAGGAGGAAGGGTGCAGCCATGCATGCCTAATTCAACATGGGATGCTGTCTCTGAAGCCCATAAACACATCCATGCATCGCCAACTGTCCCTCCTTGTCCGGCCTTCACGCTGTGTGGGGAGGTTCTGAGGGTGCTGCCTGGGGAAGCGAGCATAGAAGCCAGACTTCTGTGTTTACAAGTGACAGAAGAGCGGTAACAGTGAATATGGCCAACCCGGGGCCTATATAAAAGGTAGGGGCCTGGAGCTGCAGCTCCAATAGCCCCTACATTAATCTGGCCCTGAGGAGGAGGACGAGGTAGCCAACACTGCTTCTTTTCAAAAATTTTAAATGAGGGTACACCCCAAAAGAGTGAGAAAGAGCAAAAATGGAACAATGGGTGGGTAAGGTCGGTATCCATTGCTATTCTGCATAAGGTACGGAAAAGTCCCGTGGGATCCATGCCTGGTTCATTTTAATGAACGTGAGCTTGTCCACATTGTCTCTGGACAGGCGGCTGCGCTTGTCTGTTATAACGCCCCCAGCCGTGCTAAATACCCGTTCAGATAATACACTGGCTGCAGGGCACGCCAGCACCTCCAAGGCGTAAAGGGCAAGCTCAGGCCATGTGCCCAATTTGGAGACCCAGAAGTTGAAGGGGGCAGACCCGTCATTCACTACATGTAGGCGTGTGCACACATACTGCTCCACCATGTTGGTAAAATGCTGCCTCCTGCTAAGACGTTCCATCTGAGCTGCTGGTGCTGCTGTTTGTTGTGGCGTGCTGACAAAGCTTTTCCACATTTCGGCCATGCTAACCCTGCCTTCTGAGGTGCTGGCGGTGCCCTGGTTGCGTTGGCGACCTCCTCCTCCTCCTCCTCTGCCTTGTGCTTCCACTGTGGCCCCGCTGTCAGATGGGAATGCCAGCAGCATGGCGTCTACCAGCGTGCGCTTGTACTCGCGCATCTTGCGATCGCGCTCCAGTGAGTGAATTAAGGACGGTACGTTGTCCTTGTAACGGGGATCCAGCAGCGTGGCCACCCAGTAATCAGCACAAGTTAGAATGTGGGCAACTCGGCGGTCGTTGTGGAGACACTGCAGCATGTAATCGCTCATGTGTGCCAGGCTGCCCAGAGGCAACGAAAGGCTGTCCTCTGTGGGAGGTGTATCGTCCGTGTCCTCTGTATCCCCCCAGCCACGCACCAGTGATGGCCATGAGCTGGCCTGGGTGCCACCCTGCTGTGAACATGGTTCCATCTCCTCCTCCAGCTCCTCCTCCTCCTCATCCTCCTCATCCTCCAGAACTGTGCCCCTGCTGGACAATTGCGTCCCTGGCGTTTGCGTGTGCAGGAACCCACCCTCGGAGCCCCTTGCGAATGACTGCCCTGAAAGCCTTGGAAATGTTACCTCTTCATCCTCCTCCTCCTCCTCATCCTGTGCCACATCCTCTTCCATCATCGCCCGAATTGTTTTTTCAAGGAGGCATAGAAGTGGGATAGTTAAGCTGAGAACGGCGTCATTGCCACTGGCCATGTTGGTGGAGTACTCAAAACAGCGCAACAAGGCACACAGGTCTCGCATGGAGGCCCAGTTAAATTAAATAGCGGAATAGAAAATATGATCCAAAAAAAGTGTATGTATATCACACGTACACAACCACACTGGGCCCCAATTACTATTGTTTGTACCCCTAAAAGGCTAGATGAGGAGTAGGGGGAGTATGGAACAGGCAGCACCCTCAAACCTTCAGAAGTATGAGATGAACCCCAACAACTTGGAAAGGTGGATCTCTCTCACACGTACCAACACAGACTATCCCCCAATTTAACTGATCCCCAAAGGTTTTTGATTAAATAGCGGAATAGAAAATATGATCCAAAAAAAGTGTATGTATATCACACGTACACAACCACACTAGGCCCCAATTACTATTGTTTGTACCCCTAAAAGGCTAGGAGTAGGGGGAGTATGGAACAGGCAGCACCCTCAAACCTTCAGAAGTATGAGATGAACCCCAACAACTTGGAAAGGTGGATCTCTCTCACACGTACCAACACAGACTATCCCCCAATTTAACTGATCCCCAAAGGTTTTTGATTAAATAGCGGAATAGAAAATATGATCCAAAAAAAGTGTATGTATATCACACGTACACAACCACACTAGGCCCCAATTACTATTGTTTGTACCCCTAAAAGGCTAGATGAGGAGTAGGGGGGGTATGGAACAGGCAGCACCCTCAAATCTTCAGAAGTATGAGATGAACCCCAAAAACTTGGAAAGGTGGATCTCTCTCACACGTACCAACACAGACTATCCCCCAATTTAACTGATCCCCAAAGGTTTTTGATTAAATAGCGGAATAGAAAATATGATCCAAAAAAAGTGTATGTATATCACACGTACACAACCACACTAGGCCCCAATTACTATTGTTTGTACCCCTAAAAGGCTAGATGAGGAGTAGGGGGGGTATGGAACAGGCAGCACCCTCAAATCTTCAGAAGTATGAGATGAACCCCAAAAACTTGGAAAGGTGGATCTCTCTCACACGTACCAACACAGACTATCCCCCAATTTAACTGATCCCCAAAGGTTTTTGATTAAATAGCGGAATAGAAAATATGATCCAAAAAAAGTGTATGTATATCACACGTACACAACCACACTAGGCCCCAATTACTATTGTTTGTACCCCTAAAAGGCTAGGAGTAGGGGGAGTATGGAACAGGCAGCACCCTCAAACCTTCAGAAGTATGAGATGAACCCCAACAACTTGGAAAGGTGGATCTCTCTCACACGTACCAACACAGACTATCCCCCAATTTAACTGATCCCCAAAGGTTTTTGATTAAATAGCGGAATAGAAAATATGATCCAAAAAAAGTGTATGTATATCACACGTACACAACCACACTAGGCCCCAATTACTATTGTTTGTACCCCTAAAAGGCTAGATGAGGAGTAGGGGGGGTATGGAACAGGCAGCACCCTCAAATCTTCAGAAGTATGAGATGAACCCCAAAAACTTGGAAAGGTGGATCTCTCTCACACGTACCAACACAGACTATCCCCCAATTTAACTGATCCCCAAAGGTTTTTGATTAAATAGCGGAATAGAAAATATGATCCAAAAAAAGTGTATGTATATCACACGTACACAACCACACTAGGCCCCAATTACTATTGTTTGTACCCCTAAAAGGCTATATGAGGAGTAGGGGGGGTATGGAACAGGCAGCACCCTCAAACCTTCAGAAGTATGAGATGAACCCCAACAACTTGGAAAGGTGGATCTCTCTCACACGTACCAACACAGACTATCCCCCAATTTAACTGATCCCCAAAGGTTTTTGATTAAATAGCGGAATAGAAAATATGATCCAAAAAAAGTGTATGTATATCACACGTACACAACCACACTAGGCCCCAATTACTATTGTTTGTACCCCTAAAAGGCTAGATGAGGAGTAGGGGGGGTATGGAACAGGCAGCACCCTCAAACCTTCAGAAGTATGAGATGAACCCCAACAACTTGGAAAGGTGGATCTCTCTCACACGTACCAACACAGACTATCCCCCAATTTAACTGATCCCCAAAGGTTTTTGATTAAATAGCGGAATAGAAAATATGATCCAAAAAAAGTGTATGTATATCACACGTACACAACCACACTAGGCCCCAATTACTATTGTTTGTACCCCTAAAAGGCTAGGAGTAGGGGGAGTATGGAACAGGCAGCACCCTCAAATCTTCAGAAGTATGAGATGAACCCCAAAAACTTGGAAAGGTGGATCTCTCTCACACGTACCAACACAGACTATCCCCCAATTTAACTGATCCCCAAAGGTTTTTGATTAAATAGCGGAATAGAAAATATGATCCAAAAAAAGTGTATGTATATCACACGTACACAACCACACTAGGCCCCAATTACTATTGTTTGTACCCCTAAAAGGCTAGATGAGGAGTAGGGGGGGTATGGAACAGGCAGCACCCTCAAACCTTCAGAAGTATGAGATGAACCCCAACAACTTGGAAAGGTGGATCTCTCTCACACGTACCAACACAGACTATCCCCCAATTTAACTGATCCCCAAAGGTTTTTGATTAAATAGCGGAATAGAAAATATGATCCAAAAAAAGTGTATGTATATCACACGTACACAACCACACTAGGCCCCAATTACTATTGTTTGTACCCCTAAAAGGCTATATGAGGAGTAGGGGGGGTATGGAACAGGCAGCACCCTCAAACCTTCAGAAGTATGAGATGAACCCCAACAACTTGGAAAGGTGGATCTCTCTCACACGTACCAACACAGACTATCCCCCAATTTAACTGATCCCCAAAGGTTTTTGATTAAATAGCGGAATAGAAAATATGATCCAAAAAAAGTGTATGTATATCACACGTACACAACCACACTAGGACCCAATTACTATTGTTTGTACCCCTAAAAGGCTAGATGAGGAGTAGGGGGGTATGGAACAGGCATCACCCTCAAACCTTCAGAAGTATGAGATGAACCCCAACAACCTGGAAAGGTGGATCTCTCTCACACGTACCAACACAGACTATCCCCCAATTTAACTGATCCCCAAAGGTTTTTGATTAAATAGCGGAATAGAAAATATGATCCAAAAAAAGTGTATGTATATCACACGTACACAACCACACTAGGCCCCAATTACTATTGTTTGTACCCCTAAAAGGCTAGGAGTAGGGGGAGTATGGAACAGGCAGCACCCTCAAACCTTCAGAAGTATGAGATGAACCCCAACAACTTGGAAAGGTGGATCTCTCTCACACGTACCAACACAGACTATCCCCCAATTTAACTGATCCCCAAAGGTTTTTGATTAAATAGCGGAATAGAAAATATGATCCAAAAAAAGTGTATGTATATCACACGTACACAACCACACTAGGCCCCAATTACTATTGTTTGTACCCCTAAAAGGCTAGATGAGGAGTAGGGGGAGTATGGAACAGGCAGCACCCTCAAATCTTCAGAAGTATGAGATTGTGTTCACTGTACCCCACAAAGATTGAGTTCACTGCACCCCACAATGATTGTGTTCACTGCACCCCACAAAGATTGTGTTCACTGCACCTCACAAAGATTGTGTTCACTGTACCCCCCAAAGATTGTGTTCACTGCACCCCACAAAGATTCTGTTCACTGTACCCCACAAAGATTGTGTTCACTGCACCCTAAAAGGATGTTGTTCACTGCACCCCACAAAGATTGTGTTCACTGCACCCTAAAAGGATGTTGTTCACTGCACCCCAAAAAGATTGTGTTCACTGTACCCCCCCAAAGATTGTGTTCACTGCACCCCACAAAGATTGTGTTCACTGCACCCCAAAAAGATTGTGTTCACTGTACCCCCCAAAGATTGTGTTCACTGCACCCCAAAAAGATTGTGTTCACTGTACCCCCCAAAGATTGTGTTCACTGCACCCCACAAAGATTCTGTTCACTGTACCCCACAAAGATTGTGTTCACTGCACCCCAAAAAGATTGTGTTCACTGTACCCCCCCAAAGATTGTGTTCACTGCACCCCACAAAGATTCTGTTCACTGCACCCCACAAAGGATTTTGTTCACTGCACCCCAAAAAGATTGTGTTCACTGCACCCCAAAAAGGATTTTGATCACTGCACCCCAAAAAGGATGTTGTTCACTGCACCCCAAAAATGATTTTGTTCACTCCACCCCAAAAAGATTGTGTTCACTGCACCCCACAAAGATTGTGTTCACTGCACCCCAAAAAGATTGTGTTCACTGTACCCCCCAAAGATTGTGTTCACTGCACCCCACAAAGATTCTGTTCACTGTACCCCACAAAGATTGTGTTCACTGCACCCCAAAAAGATTGTGTTCACTGCACCCCAAAAAGGATGTTGTTCACTGCACCCCAAAAAGGATGTTGTTCACTCCACCCCAAAAAGATTGTGTTCACTGCACCCCACAAAGATTGTGTTCACTGCACCCCAAAAAGATTGTGTTCACTGCACCCCAAAAATGATTTTGTTCACTGCACCCCAAAAAGGATTTTGTTCACTGCACCCCAAAAAGGATGTTGTTCACTCCACCCCAAAAAGATTGTGTTCACTGCACCCCAAAAAGATTGTGTTCACTGCACCCCACAAAGGATTTTGTTCACTGCACCCCAAAAAGATTGTGTTCACTGCACCCCAAAAAGGATGTTGTTCACTGCACCCCAAAAAGGATTTTGTTCACTGCACCCCAAAAAGATTGTGTTCACTGCACCCCACAAAGGATTTTGTTCACTGCACCCCACAAAGATTGTGTTCACTGCACACCAAAAAGGATTGTGTTCACTGCACCCCAAAAAGATTTTGTTCACTGCACCCCAAAAAGATTGTGTTCACTGCAGCCCAAAAAGATTGTGTTCACTGCAGCCCAAAAAGATTGTGTTCACTGCAGCCCAAAAAGATTGTGTTCACTGCAGCTCACACACAGAAAAATGGATGTGGATCACTGACACCTGCCTATCTCCAATCCCACACCACACAGCAATATCGATTGTAGTTTGTAGAACACAGTTTCCCTAAAATTCAGCAGACTCTGTCCCTAACAGGATTGAGAAGAGATCGTAGATCAGGATTGAGTGCAGATTCACCCCACCCCCCACACAGCAATATCGATTGTAGTTTGTAGAAGACACTGACCCTATAATTCAGCAGACTCTATCCCTAAAATGCCTACAACTCGCCCTGCCTAAACACTCCGACCTGTCCCTCAATTCTATCCGGACACAAATGTTTTTTTCCTGCCTATCTTTCCCTAATCAGCAGCCAGCACATTGATGTGTGCTCTGTCCCTTAGCTAAGCAGCAGAATGACGCTGCTGCGGCGGCTGCCTCGAACTTATAAAGACTTGGTCACATGCTTCAGACGGCCAATCACAGCTACTAAGACATTTGCAGGCATGGCTGGGATGGCTTAAGGCACACCAGTTAAACGATTGTTGATTGGCTGTTGAAAGCCCGCCATGAAAAGAGCGCCAAAGCATGCAAAACCCGGAAATAAAACGACCGAACACGGATTTTTACCCGAACATACAGTAAAGTGTCCGTGTCCGTGTTCGGGTAAAAAAAATCCAATTATTCGGTACGAACACGAATAATACAGTCCGTGTTCGCTCAACACTAAACACAGCCATTAATGTCTAAACCGCTGGCAACAAAAGTGAGTACACTCCTAAGTTAAAATGTCAGATTTGGCCCAAATTGTCTATATTTTTTGTGGTCATCATTATTTTCCAGCACTGCCTTAACCCTCTTGGGCATGGAGTTCACCAGAGCTTCACAGTTAGCCACTGGAGTCTTCCTACACTCCTCCGTGACAACATCATGGAGCTGGTGAATGTTAGAGACCTTGCACTCCTCCGCCTTCAGTTTGAGGATGCCCCACAGATGCTCAATAGGGTTTAGGTCTGGAGACATGCTTGGTCAGTCCATCAACTTTACCCTCAGCTTCTTTAGGAAGGCAGTGGTCATCTTGAAGGTGTGTTTAGGGTCATTATCATGTTGGAATACTGCCCTGCAGCCCAGTCTCCGAAGAGAGGGGATCATGCTCTGCTTCAGTAAGTCACAGTACATGTTGGCATTCATGGTTCCCTCAATGAACTGTAGCTCCCCAGTGCCAGAAGTACTCATGCAGCCCCAGACCATGACACTCCCACCACCATGCTTGACTGTAGACAAGACACACTTCTCTTTGCACTCCTCACCTGGTTGCTGCCACACACGCTTGACACCATCTGAACCAAATAAGTTTATCTTGGTCTCATCAGACCAAAGGATATGGTTCAAGTAATCCATGTCCTTAGTCTGCTTGTCTTCAGCAAACTGTCTGCGGGCTTTCTTGTGCATCTACTTTAGAAGAGGCTTCCTTCTGGGACGGCAACCATGCAGACCAATTTGATGCAGTGTGTGTCGTATGGTCTGAGCACTGACAAGGCTGACCCCCCACCCCTTCAACCTCTGCAGCAATGCTGCCAGCACTCATAGGTCTATTTCCCAAAGACAACCTCTGGATATGACGCTGAGCACGTGCACTCAATTTCTTTGGTGAACCATGGTGAGGCCTGTTCTGAGTGGAACCTGTCCTCTTAAACCACTGTATGGTCTTGGCTACTGTGCTGCGGCTCAGTTTCAGGGTCTTGGCAATCTTCTTATAGCCTAGGCCATCTTTATGTAGAGCAACCATTTTTTTTTCAAATCCTCAGAGAGTTATTTGCATGAGGTGCCATGTTAAACTTCCAGTGACCAGTATGAGAGAGTGAGAGCAATAACACCAAATTTAACACACCTGCTCCCCGTTCACACCCGAGACCTTGTAACACTAATGAGTCACATGACATCGGTGAGGGAAAATGACTAATTGTGCCCAATTTGGACATTGTCATTTAGGGGTGTACTCACTTTTGTTGCCAGCGGTTTGGACATTAATGGCTGTGTGTTGAGTTATTTTGAGGGAGCAGCAAATTTACACTGTTATACAAGCTGTACTCTCACTACTTTTCATTGTAGCAAAGTGTCATTTCTTCAGTGTTGTCACATGAAAAGGTATAATTAAATATTTTCAAAAGCTATCAAAAAAAATGTGAGGGGTGTACTCACTTTTGTGAGATACTGTATGCATGCAATCTAAAGCATTTTTCTTGTCCATGGTAAACAGATGTTTCCATTGGTTTTCAAGTCTACACTGTAAAATAATATTCAGAAACTGACTTTATGCCTTGAACATTAGAACACTTTCCTTCACTGTCAACTAGATAAATAGGACACATCTAATATTTGTCATATATTTACTGTGTTGATAAACTAACACAGAGAAGGAGCATTATATAAACTGGGTCTTATGGTATGAAATAACTTGTTTTTTCTGACTGGAGATATAGATTAACCTCTTGGCGTCGAGAGAATGCAAATATGCGACAAGCGATCGCAAATTTACAACACAGTTATCGGCGGCTAAAGGAAAGCTCACTATCGCCACTTGCGATCCGGAGTTTTCCGATCATGTGACCCCCGTGACACCCGTTTACGGTGGTCACATGACCTCCCAGCAATCTAAACTCCTTAAAGGACCAGCAGGCCTGGCTCCAAGGGGTTAATATCAATGGCAGCTGAATTTTAACCACATCATATCTGATACTTTTATCCCCCTTATGGACTATGTACTTTCCACTATGGGCCTGTTTTTTTCACTGAGAAATTTTTCATTACTTAAAGCAGAATTTCACCCAAATAAGTAACTCTTGGATGTTTTTTTTTTGTGACCCCAATTTCTGACAGATACCTGCTCAGCCCATCCTCCCTTCTATTGAGAAAGCACAGTGCGTCATGTATGCACAGTGGGAAGCTGGTTGTGAAACACGAAGTCACAGAACAATTTCTTACCACAGGCAAGATGGCGTTGCCGGTGACCCAAAGACTGGTGAGGAACCGGCCCAGGTGATACCAACGCTGGATCCCTGAGTATTTCTAGCTGCTGGCATTTTGTTTTTTTAAGACAGGCTAGTATTTTTTTTATTATTACTGCATCACATAAAAAAATGTATTTTGTGTTTTCTCTCATCTTTAAACAAAAAGACAACTTTTAAAAAAACGTTCATCATGTTGAATAGCTTTGCTATACTTCAATTTTGAGTAGTTTTTCTGTAAATAAAAAGTGCACAGTTTATCTATAAATCTTTGCAAGAACGAATAAGAAAAAAATAAACAAAATGAAAAAAAAAAGTTTGGCAGCGTTGTAGCTACTTGAATTGGTTACATAATACTTGGAATATACTAATGCAGGTTTATGCACTATTAAATGTGAGTGAGAGGATAGTTAGTGTTAAGCAACAACAGTCCTGTGCAATGGAAATTGTGAAACTGAATTTTCCCAGTGATCCCCAAAAAAATTGAAGATCAAGAGGAATGGGAGCCGCAGCATGAAAACACGTAGCAAATTAAATAAACGTATATAGTGATATATAATAGCCGTGCTCACCAATAAGTTATAAATCAAATAAATAGGTAAATAACACCCCTTAAGTGTAATGCACATATAACAATGAAATAAATATTAAATAAATTGATTTAAATACCAGTGCACAAATTAATCAATCTCTATATACCACCAATCAAACTAGATTGTAAATGGAGTGTATTACACTTAAGGGGTGTTATTTACTTATTTATTTGATTTATAACTTATTGGTGAGCGCGGCTATTATATATCACTATATACGTTTATTTCATTAAATATGAGTGTTTGAAATTGGTAAAAAAATGTAACAAATTGTTTGGTACTTCATCGCACTATGTGGAACAGGGTGTTTTGACCTGGAGGAAGTTTGGAGACTATAATAAAGGCTATCTGGCAACAAAGCACGTTATGGGCTGAATCTGCATTAAGTTCACATTTAATCTGGTGAGTTTATTTGGAGCACAAGTGTCGGGCACTTTTCATTTTTGCATGCTGACATGGTGCTGTGAAGACCTAGCATAAGGAAAGGATATAAGAACTTGGAATTTCAAGTATGAACTTGATTATGTTTTACAGAGACTTAAAGCTAGTACAAAAATAGTTTATTTTGCTTTCATCACAGAGATTTTGTATTGGTTTTGGAACACAATTATTACCATTATAAACAGTGTATCCGGAAAGTATTCACAGCGCTTCACTTTTTTCACATTTTGTTATGTTACAGCCTTATTCCAAAATGGATTCAATTCATTATTTTCCTCAAAATTCTACAACCAATACCCCATAATGACAACGTGAAAGAAGTTTGTTTAAAATCTTTGAAAATGTATTAAAAATAAAAACAAGAAAAATCCCATGTACATAAGTATTCACAGCCTTTGCCATGACACTCAACAACTCTTTGGATGTCCTTGAGTGGCCCAGCCAGTGCCCAGACTTGAACCCGATTGAACATCTCTGGAGAGATCTGAAAATGGCTGTGCACTGACACTCCCCATCCAACCAGATGGAGCTTGAGAGGTCCTGCAAAGAAGAATGGGAGAAACTGCCTGAAAATAGGTATGGCAAGCTTATAGCATTATACTCAATTCTGAGTATAGAGCAAAGGTTGTCAATACTTATGTACATGTGATTTTTTTTCTTTTTAAAAAATTTGCAAAGATTTTAAACAAACTTCTTTGTGCTTTATGGGGTATTGTGTGTAGAATTTTGAGGAAAATAATGAATTTAACCACTTGCCTACAGTGCATTTTCACCCCCTTCCTGCCCAGGCCAATTTTCAGCTTTCAGCGCTGTCACACTTTGAATGACAATTGCGCGGTCATTCTACACTGTACCCATATGAAATTTTTATCATTTTTTTAACACAAATAGAGCTTTCTTTTGGTGGTATTTAATCACCACTGGTTTTTTTTTATTTCTTACAAAAAAAAGAAAAAAGACAGAAAATTTTGAAAAAATATTTTTTTTCTTATTTTCTGTGAGTAAATTTTGAAAATAAATAATTTTTCACCTTCACTGATGAGGCGGCACTGATAGGCTGCACTGATGGGCACTGATGAGGTGGCACTTATGGGCACTGATGAGGAGGTACTAATATGCTGCACTGGTGGGCACTGATAGGTGGCACTGATGAGCACTGATAGGTGACATTGATGAGCACTGATGGGCGGCACTGATGGGCAGCACCATCAGTGTCCACAATCAGTGCCAATAGTGCTGCCAGTCAGTGCCCATCAGTGCCTAGATTAGAAGGCACTGATGGGCACTGACTGGCAACACTATGGGCACTGATTGTGGGCACTGGTGGCGGGCACTGTGGGCACTGATGGTGGGCAGTAATTGGCACTTTATTTACATTTGGTGTAATCAGGGCACTGACGATCAGTGCCCTGATTACTTGTACTTGTCTCCCTTCTGACAGAGCGAGGCGAGGAGAGGCGAATAACGGCACTTCCTCATTTACATGTGACCGGCTGTGATTGGACACAGCCGATCACATGGGTAAAGAGTCATGTTATTGACTCTTTACCGAGATCGGAGTCCCACCGTGTCCTGACCACGGCGTGGCAGAACAATAGCTGCACCGCTCCGCCGTCATTTGACGTCGGGCGGGTAGCAAGTGGTTAATCCATTTTGGAATAGGGCTGTAACATATAATGTGCAAAAAGTGAAGCGCTGTAAATACTTTCTGTATGCACTGTATGTGTAAAAAATTGTATATACTGTACATAATTGCATGGTTTGTAGACATTTAGGCTTCTTTCACACGGTCCGCCTCCGCAGGCGGATCCGTGTTGCTCAGCGGGGATCGATCCGCGATCCCCGCTGAGCCGGGCGGATGACAGCTCCGTCTCCGCTTGCAGAGCGGAGAGGGAGGTGTCTCAGCACCCGCTGCCCTCTATGGGGGATCGGAGGAGAGCGGACCGCTTGTCCGCTCTCATCAGATCCGCTCCGCTCCGATTACTGAACGGATGGAAAAATAGGGTTTCCATCCGTCCAGATTTCAGCACAGGATCGGATGCGGATGGCAGCGGGTGTCAGCGGAGGTGACCTCCGCTGACACCCGCTGCCCCATAGAGCTGCATGGAGGATCCGATCAGATCCGCCTAAAAAACTGATAGGGGGATCTGATCGGACCGCCCGTGTGAAAGAGCCCTTAGGAGGTTATTTACTAAAATTGGAGAATGCAAAATCTGGTGCAGCCCTGCACATAAACCAATCAGCTTCCTGGTTTATTGTGAAAGCTTAATTGAACATGCTGAAGTGAGGAGCTGATTGGCTACCATGCACCACTGCACCAGATTCTGAGTGTTCCAGTTTTAATAAATCTCCCCTTAGAGGCATGTTTAATTGATAATGTGTTTATTCACCTGAAACTGAACTACACTGCATCTGAGCACCACAAACCAAAAATGCTATTTAATAATTTTTTTAGTATTCAAAGCAAACTCACTCATCCATCCATGTTCTCCATGCTTTATTTTGACAAGAAAGCACTTTGAAAAACACCTCCTAACACTCTGGCAATGGCCATCTTGAGCAGGCCAGATAATTATTGTAGGATTTACTTCCTGGAATCCATCTGCCCTTAGCTCAGGTATGCAGACAAAGAGGGCATGCTTAGCTGAGAAAACCCCTCCTCCCCTCCTGAAGACTAGTGGAATGTATGACATAATTTGCATAGGCCTGGAAACCCAGAAAGAAACTGAAAAAAATTGTAAAATAAAAATTTAAAACAAGTAATAACAATGTACTTTTTATTTAATATTGCTAGCAGAATAAGGATTAGAAATAATCAATGTTGATTGAGAGAAAAGTGAAAGCTTCACTTTAAGTTTAGTATTCAGCAGGTTTCCTGTAATTATTTAAAGTGGTTCTAAAGGCAGAAGTTCTTTATTTTAACCACATAACGACCGCCCACCGCAGTTTTACTGTGGCAGGCAGCCGCTTCTGGGCAAAGCAACGTTATACTACGTCGCTTGCTCAGGAGACTCTAGGGGCCAAGAGCGCGCTGCCGGCGGCATGCTCCCGCCCCCGCTCGTTAGCTGGGGAGCCAGTACGTGTGACCGGCGGCTCCGATGGCCACGGCCACTCGCGATCTCCCGCAGCTGTGAGAAAAGGACAGACGGCTTATGTAAACACAGCCGTCTGTCATTCTCCCTGAAGTGATCACAGAGGCTATGTGATCCTGCTATATAGGATCGCATGTCTCTGTGATGACTTCACAAGCCATGCCCCCTGAGAGTTAGAATCACGCCCCTAGGAACACATTTAACCCACTGATCACCAGTAATGGTAACCTCTTCCCTGCCAGTGTCATTTTTCCAGTAAGAGTGCATATTTTTAACTTTTGCACAAACCAATCAAAATACGCCTATTGCGTTTTTTTTTTTTACCAAAAATATGTAGCAGAAAACAAATTGGCCTAAAATGTTAAAAAAATTAGATTTTTTGAGAATTTCAAATAAAAAATGTGAAAAATATTGTCATTTTTTCAAAATTTTCCCTCTTTTTATGTTTATAGCGCAAAAAAAAAAAAAAATCCCACAGGTGATCAAATACAACAAAAAGAAAGCTCTATTTGTGGGAAAAAAAGGACGTCAATTTTGTTTAGGCACAGCGTCGCACGACCGCGTAATTGTCCGTTAAATTAACGCAGTGCCGAATCGCAAAATAGGGCCTGGTCATTGAGCAGCCAAATCCTCCGGGACTAAAGTGGTTAATGCAATCTATACATTAAGATAAAAAAAATCTTATGTGTGCCGCAACCCCCCCCAGCACCCCTAATACTTACCTGAGACCCATCTGAATCAAGCGATGTTGCAAGAGAGCCACGAAGTCCAGGGACTCTCTCTACTCATTGGCAGAGACACTGCTGTCAATTAAAGTCAGTGAGCCAATGAGGAGAAAGGGGACAGGGCTAAGCCACAGCTCTGTGTATGAATGGACACACAGAGCAATGGATTAGGTGTCCCCATAGAAAGCTGTTTGCTGTGGGGCCAGTGGGCAGAAGGGAGGTCCAGGAGCGCTGGCGTGGGACCCGAGAAGAGGAGGATCTGGGCTGCTCTGTGCAAAATCATTGTACAGAGTAGATAAACATGACATGTTTTTTTTTTTTTTTTATAAACAAAAAACAAAACAAAACTTTAATATAAGTTTAAGGATAAGTTCACCTTTGGGAACATGTTCCCACTCCTGCAGCCTCTCCCAGATTCCCCTTCTAAGTCCCCATTCACATACAAGCGACGCTTCTTCGCACCGCGACCTCGGAGCGGCCGCCACGGACTTCATAACATTGAAGTTTATGGCGGTCGCCTCCAGGTCGCCCCAAAGAAGCTCCGGACCCTTTTTCTAAGTCGGAGCGACTTGTGTCGCTCCTATTAGAACGGGTCCGCAGCTTCCTTATGGGAGGCGACCTACGGCGACCTGTGAGGCGACCAGGTCGCCTCACAGGTCGCCTTAGTGTGAACTGGGACTAATTGTGACAGTGAGCCAGGGATCTTCTCTCCATACCCGCTGTCACAATTTGAAAATAACAGATTTAATAATTTACAGAACTCTGAATGAATAACCTGGCCGTGTGGGGACACGGCCGGGTTATTCATTCAGAGTTCTGTAAATGAATAAACTACAAGTACAGACAACCTTTGCGACTGAAGGCTTATAGTTCTCAAAGAACTACTAGGGCGCTGGTGAGCTCTCTAGAAGTTCATTGATTTTTCCTGTCATTCAGTAACTGCCTGCCTGTACGGGGTACAGGCAGACAGCTACACATACAGTCTTCAGGAGCCTGAGATCACATCCGTGATATGCTGATCGAGGGTGCAATGCTTACAGGCTCCTAAAGAAAAAAAATGATAAATGCACTTTTTTTTTACCTGCAAAAAATGTGCATTTATTATTTGTTTTTGTTTTTTTACAAAGGTGGACTTTAAGGCTCCATTCACACCTGGGCGTTTTCAGCTCCAAAAACGCTCAAAAGAAACGCTTCCAAAACGCCCAACAAGTAAAACCCCATTCATTTAAATGGCCCCTGTTCACATCTGAGCGTTTTGCAAAACGCCTGTAGCTGAAAAAAGTACATGAGCTTCTTTTTGGGCTGATTACCAGCGTTTTTGATAGATGTCAATGAAAAACGCCTGAAAAAATCGCGGTAAAATCGCGGTAAAAATCGCGGTAAAACTCGCGGTAAAATCGCGGTAAAAAACGCTACGCTCAAGTGTGAATGCAGCCTTAGAGATCCATTAAACCAGGATAATAACCAATTGTGCATCAAATCATATCAGAAGTGGGTCATATTTTTATTTATAAATGAATAAATCTTTCTGTAAAGATCAGCAGAAAAATAACAGCCAAGTAAAAAGTAAAAATTACAAGAACTGGTCATCAGGGACAGATGCAAAATATCCAGAACTTATTGAAAGACAGAATACATATTATAATCCCCACTAGCATGACACCCTTAGCCTAAAAAAAGTTCCACTAAGTACTGTAAGTGTAACTATTACATAGTGAGATTTTCAGAGTGTCATATAAGTGGGGCTTTTTATACGTATTGTATAAGAGATGTACAAAAGATTTTGGACATACTGCATCTATTCCTGTTTACCAATTCTTGTCATTTTTCTTTTTTTTATTTACCTGGTTTGGGATACTTGAATGTTTGCACAAAATTGTATTATTCTACCTAATGTAAGGTTATATATTTTTTTAACTGTATACATTAATTATTGCATTTACACATTTATTACATTTTATTTTTATTTGTGTAAAATAGCTAAGCAGGAAGGGGGTGTGACTTGCGGCGCATGGAGTAGGGCATGCTGACAGCTCTCTCTGCCGAGAATCCTTTTATATCTTCTGAATATCACCTTCTGCAGCAGCGAATCCACCGTTTCTGACCTGCTCTGACCGCAGTGCATCCAGGGATTCATCTTAGTAGCCAGGTGTCTTGTCACCAATATCTCCCAGAGGGGAAAAGAGCTACAAGCGGCACCTGACCATGTAGCCCAAGATGGCAGCCACTCGTCCCACTTGGCTAAAGAAGCAGCCCAGAAGCAGTTTGCCAAAACTCCAGCTAAGAATGCCCCTAAAAAATCAGCTTTCCCACAGGCTCCTGACACCCCAGACACGCATACTGAAGGGGAGAGTGACCCAAAGTGGCCAGAGGATCCTGCAGAGCCAACCACATGGGACACAGTGAGTATCCCAGCCCTCCTAGCTTCAGGCAGTGACCCAGGCACACAGGAGCCTGAACCCACCCACAGAGAAATATTTCCAGTGGTCACCTCCTGCAATATTACCCTTACTAATTTGATCCCTGAAATCAATGGAGTGAAAATAAAACTGACACGAGCCAGACAGGACGTGCAAAAACAAAGAGACGGCACGGCAGCTCTAGAAGGCCGTATGAACATAGTGGAGTATGATGTGGCACCTTTACAATATGAAGTGCAGGAGGTTCAGTCCCTGACTTCTAGCCATGCAGCACATCTGGAGGATATGGAAAACGGACTTAGAAGGAACAACATGAGGGCAGTGGGCATACCTAAAAAGCTAAAGGGGAACAACCCTGTTGAATTTATTGAGTGCTAGCTTACAGAAACCTTTGGCAGGAAAGCGTTCTCCCCTATGTTCACAGTGGAGTGGGCTGCCAGGCCCCCATGCCCAGGTGAACCGCTGCAGGCCTTTTTGTTTAAGTTTTTGAACTTTAAAGACCGAGATGCTGCTCTGTTCCTGGTAAGGGCCAAAGGGGATGCCATGACCATGGACAACGTTCGGATTTCATTTTACCTTGACTTTTCTGCTGAACTGCAACGTAGACTGGCAAAGTTCACTGAAGTCAAAAAACGGCTGAGGCGCTTTGCTATGTTATATCAAGCCATGCTGCGAGTAGCTGCGAATGATGAAACACTTCTTTGATAAACTCAATGCGGCAGCTGACTGGCTTGATTGAATGGAACACTCTTTAAGGAAGTCGGCGCTCCTGGCAAGAATTCTGCTCCCCGAGGGGGGGCGTTGCCAAGAGTGGCATGTGAGCAGACGTGTCTCACAGAGCTCCCACCGGTATCCGTCCAAACTGATCCTTTTCCCGGCCCCACAGCCAGCTTACCCAGCAGCCACTGATACCCGATAGCCACGCGGACCCCAGACACTTACACCTGCTTGTACACCGGGTGATGCGGCGCCACAAACAGTGGGAGGAAGCCGCAATGCCAGGAATCCAAGAAGCCGCCACACCGAGCCTATCACAGAAATCCATTAAGGGAGAAAAGCCTGCTAGTTCCAGCAAAGTCAGTAAGCCGCCTAAATCTGCTTCTAAGGAAGTGCAGCGTGACATGCGTTTTTTTACACAGAAATCCCCCATTCCAGCGGGGAAGGAGGTGAGTGCGGGGGTGATGCATGTATTGGGCCTAGTGAAGCCCTCAGTACAGGGAGGGAGCGAGCCCATGGACACTACTATTGAAACTACAGCAGTGGGGGTGCGGGATGTGGACCCTGGGGACATTGAGCAGCCCACCCTAGATGATATATTTTGGGCAATTCAAAAATGCAATGCTTCTGTGGATCATTTACCGGCCCAACTTGGTAACTTGACTGAAGCAGTCTCCTTGATCCGTCAGGATCTGCAGAAGGTCAGCGAACGCACAACTGCGGCTGAAAGCAGGATAAGTGACTTAGAAGATCAGTTACATCCTTTGACCAAGGATTTTCAGGACACCGCCTCGGCTGACCAGGGCTCTGGAAGCAAGGGCTGAAGACATAGAGAATCGCCTTAGGCGAAATAATGTCAGGATTGTGGGTCTCCCAGAAAAGGTGGAGGGCAGGGACCCTACGGGTTTCATTGAACTTTGGTTGACTGACATTTTTGGAAAAAAAAATTTTTTCCCCTCTCTATGCAGTTGAGAGGGCTCACAGGGTCCCCTCTTGCCCCCTGCAACCGGGCCACCTCCCACGTACTATGCTTGCACGTCTTCTTAATTACAACGATAAAGAGACTTACTGCGTCTTGCAAGAGAATTCCATGATGTGCAATATAATGGAGTAAGAGTTTCTTTTTATCCAGACTTCTCTGCGGAGGTCCAAAGGAGTAGAGCGAAGTTCTCTGCAGTTAAACAACGCTTGAGGCAAATGCAGGTGATATATGCCATGCTATATCCAGCTAAACTGAGGATTACTGCAGGGAACCATTGTAATTTTTTTAAAAATCCTACGGAGGCCTGTATGATCATCTTCTGCGCCCTCGCCCACCTCCACCTGAGGGTGAAGGTTGAAATAGGCATATCTACAACTGTGGACTAACGGACGGGCTGAAGTGGTGTAGTCTTTTTTTTTTTTTTATTACATGTACCGCTGTGGAACCATGATGGGAACTTTTACTTATTTTTTCTATTTTTTGAGCTCAGGGGATCTGACCATTCCGCTGACTTTTGGTTCAATTAATTATATCAATTTTTCACACAGACTGTTGTTTATCATCTTGTCTTTGATATGCAACTGCTAGGTATGGTAGTTAGGAAAAACGTGGTGCAGCTTGTGCTGGAGAGTTCTCCAGTCTTGATTGTTTTTGTGCCTGGTGGACTGGGCCCTGTGATTAAAGCCCCGTACACATGTACTGATTGTCGGCCGTAAAGATTCGGCCGACGACCGATCGGCCGATTGTAGGCTTGTTAGTATGATGCTTCCGACAGCCGACAGCGCATTTTCGGCCGAACAGAATCTGTCTTGCAAGCATTAAAATTTTTGTTGGCCAACACCAGAACGGTCGATTGTTCGCCAGTCAGTACAGATTTCGGCCGACAGACAGCAGATTTGCAAGACTGGGCATGCTCAGAAAAGAAAAAAGACAAGGAAAGTTAACCATCACATGACATCACTTCTGCAGTCGGCTGTTGTTGGCCGACAAAATTCGTGTGCAGTCTTTTGCACTTTTCAACAGACAAGACAGCCCTCGGACAAAAGACGGCCGATCATTCGGCCGACGATCGGTACGCGTGTACGGGGCTTTAGGGCTTGCTTTGCAGCCCGGGGCACATTCCCCCTAGAAATTTTGAAGACATTAGTTTTATGTTATGTTTATTGGCCTTGATGGCCATTACAGTTGTGAGTCTGACCGAGGCCCGCCTCGGATATTTTCCATGCATAGATGGATATGCTCCCTTTTATATACTTTGTAATTTGACGGTGACAGAAAGGGACCTGTATTTCAGGCCCCATCGTTTCACTGCAAAGCTTGCATTCCAGCCACAATGACATCATTACCAGTGGTATCATGTAATGTAAGAGGTTTGAACGACCCGCTTAAACGCACAATGGTCTCTTCTGTGCTTCGGAGGCATTTACCGACCATTTGTTCACTACAAGAGACTCATCTAACTGCGGATTCTCAGTCTTGCTTAAGCCCCGTACACAGGTACCGATTGTCGGCCGTAAATATTCGGCCAACGTCCGATCGGCCGATTGTAGGCTTGTTAGTATGATGCTTCCGACAGCCGACAGCGCATTTTCGGCCGAACAGAATCTGTTGTGCAGGCATTAAAATTTTTGTTGGCCAACACCAGAACGGCCGATTGTTCCTCAGTCAGTACAGAATTCGGCCGACAATCAGCAGATTTGCAAGACTGGGCATGCTCAGAGAAGAAAAAACACACGGAAAGTTAACCATCACATGACATCACTTCTGCAGTCGGCTGTTGTTGGCCGACAAAATTTGTGTCCAGTCTTTTGCACTTTTCAGCGGACAGGACATCCCTGGACAAAAGACGGCCGATCGGTACGTGTGTACGAGGCATTACACTTTGCTTGGGTAGGGCGGGAATATCATTCTACACATACCTTCTATTCTAGGGGGGTCTGTGTGTTGATCCACAGATCCCTGGATTATCAGGAACACCAATTTAAAGTAGATGGGGAAGGGAGATATGTTTTTTTATATTGTAAACTATACACTGTGCATTGTATATTGCCTTTCATTTATGTGCCAACACCCTTTCATAGTGGAATCCTTCGGGAGCTGGTAGCATATTTGTTGAAACACCATGAAGTCCCGTTGTATATCATCGGGGACTTTAACTGTGTATGTGACAACAATTTAGACAGACACTATCACAGCGGGGCACGGGCCGTACGATCTTGGCTAAAATTGCTTAAGAGATGGGTTGGGTAGATCCTTGGCGACTTCAATATCCGGCCGAAAAAGCATTTTCATGCTTTTCCAAAATGCATATTCGCTTTCACGTATTGACCTGTGCCTTTGCTCCATGGATGTGCTCAGATATGTCTCCAATATTAGATATGGACTGAGGAGTGTGTCAGATTACTCCCCACTCATCTTGTACTTAGAGGGGCGACCTAGTGCCATTTTGCGGAGGCCCTCATGGAACTGAATGCTATTTGGCTAAACCTGTTCCCGTCCCATGATAAAGTGAGAACTAAGCTTCAGCAGTACTGGCATATAAATATAGGAGAAGGTGTTTTGGGTATTAGGTGGGAGGCCTTTAAGGCGTACATGAGGGGCTTATTCATAACTGAGGTTCAGTCCATTAAACGAAGTATAGCCGCACAGGGGGTTCAGACCGAGCAATTCGTTGGTCGCCTGGAGGCTCGGTTTATTGTTGACCCCTTTTTTAATCGGCAGACGGGGAGGGGGAGTGTACAGGCCACCTTTTAGCTAAAATTGCCCACTCTAATCAGTCCTCTCCCCCTATAGGTGCTCTAAGGGGGAGCGGGGGGAAGGTGGTAAGCACCCCGGATGCCGTTATGGAAGTTTTAGTATCATACTACTCTACACTGTATCAGTCTAGACAGGCCCACCTGGAGATGGACCTGCTGGAATATGTGGAGGCTATTACATTGGTGTCCCTCACTGAGTTGGAGAGGGAAATTTTAGATGCCCCCTTGACTTGCAACATGCCACCTCTTTATTCCCTAATACTAAGGCCCCGGGTGAGGATGGAATCCCGATTGAAGTTTAAAAGACATATTCAGAGGAGACGTTACCACATCTCCTGGAGGTCTTTCAGGAGGCGAAACAGACCATGCAACTGCCTCCCTCAATGCGTAAAGCTAATATTATCCTTCTTTTAAAACCAGGTAAGAATAAGCTGGATCCGGGATCATACAGACCTATATCACTGTTGCAAAGTGACATTAAAATATTAGCGAAAGTGCTGGCGTTACGTTATAAGGCGATTGCCTCCATTGTCCACTCGGATAAGGCCGGGTTTATGACCCAGAAGTCTACCTCGATTAATCTTCGCAGACTTTATTTGAACCTGCAATCTCCAGTGGATAATGGCGGCGATCGTTGCTGTCTTTAGATACACAAAAAGCATTTGACAGCGTGGAGTGGGATTACCTGTGGGTTGTCATGTGTAGATTTGGGTTTGGGGAAGAATATATCTCCTGGGTTCAACTTTTGTATTATTTACCGGAGACAGCTATTAGGGAAAATGGGTGTGTGTCCTGTCCATTCTCACTATATAGGGGCACTAGGCAGGGATGCCCTCTATCCCCGCTATTATTTGCGGTGGCTATAGAGCCTCTTGCCGCCCTCATTAGAACTAACCAGAAGATAGTGGGTTTTAGGTACGGTACAGTGAAGGAAAAGATTCTGCTCTATGCAGATGATACCATGCTGTTATTAGGAGACACATCCCAGTCCTTGGTCGAGGCGATGTCTGTTATTACGGACTTTGGCTCTAACTCTGGCCTTTTGATTAATTGGACAAAGTCCTCATTGATGTTTATCGATGAGTCACCTGTCGGTAGGTCCTCATCCGATACGGTTATTCCCATGTCGGAGGAGTTCCGATATTTTGGTATACAGATTACTCCTAAATTGCTAGATTTTGTAGGCCTTAATGCGACCCCCTTGTTGGTTAAATTTTGGGAAAAAGTTAGGGTTTGGTCCCGGCTTCGCATGTCGTTTGCAGGCCGGGCCAACCTAATTAAAATGATCCTTATGCTACAGTTGTTATATGTTCTTCATAATTCCACGGTGGTCATACCTCTGAGTATTTCGTATTATTAATTCTGTTTTTAGGTCCTTTCTATGGTTGTCTAAGAACCCCAGGATCAAGCTGGAGTATCTCCAGCGACGAAAGATCTTGGGGGGCTGGCACTCCCA
Source organism: Pelophylax lessonae (assembly GCF_965119305.1). Taxonomy (NCBI): domain Eukaryota; kingdom Metazoa; phylum Chordata; class Amphibia; order Anura; family Ranidae; genus Pelophylax; species Pelophylax lessonae. The sequence continues at coordinate 324,173,656 of NC_138772.1, forward strand.
AATCCATGGCTTTATTATTTGGCATCTCAGTTGCAGCATATAGCCAGGTCCATTGGATGTGGGAGGGGGGAGTCCGCTGCCCTACTTATGACCCATACAGTGGGCCCAGGTGGGTTGGCTGCTCTTCTGGAATCCCAAATTTACAGCAAATCTAATAAACTCTTTCCCACGTATGCTCTTATCCAGAAAATATGAAACAAAGCTCGGCAGTTTCAGCAGGTGGTAGGGTTTACTAGTTTCAGCCCAATTTGGAACAATCCCAGGTATTCTGAACTGGCCAAGGTGCCCAATCAGGCTAGGTGGCAGTCGCATGGTGTTTCCCTCCTGAAACAGATAATTTGAAATGGCACCCTCAGGTCCTTTGATGACCTGAGGGAATCATATCCCCTACCAATATATATGAAATGTTATTATTTGCAGCTTAGGCACACAGTTAGAGCCCAGGGAGGGGTGGATATATGGGTGCAGTCCCCCACCCCTGTCTTTCATTTTATGTCAGAAGTGGGCTCGCTTAAAGGGTTTATATCACACTGCTACTCATTGTTACTGGGTTCCTCTCTAGATCAACACCCTTTGTGTATGATTGCCGCTTGGGAGCGGGATGTTGGATCTTTTGAGGAAGAGCAGTGGGAGGAAGCTTTTCAGGCGGTACAGGCGAGTTCCTTGAATGTGGCACAAAGGCTGTCTCAGCTGTATATACTTCACAGAGCTCACTATACTCCTGCACGATTGCATAGAATGGGTAGACATGACAATGCCCTGTGCACTAGATGTCTGAGGGACCATGGAGATTTGATACATCTTTTGTGGAGGTGCCCGAAGCTTCATATATATTGGAGGGAGGTGCTTTGTACATCGTCAAGGGTGTTTGGAATTACATTGCAGTAGGATCCTAAACTCTGTTTGTTGGGTATTTTGGGGAAGGTACAGGTTCCGGAAATCACTAAACAGGCCATTTTGCGGGCACTGTTTCAAGCCCGGAAGTTAATCTTGAGACACTGGAGCTCTCCAAACCCTCTGACGGTCAAGGAATGGATCACTCAGGTGGGGGAAACAATAAGGCTGGAGAAGTATATCCATCAACATAGGGGAAATTTTGGCAAATTCGACAAGTTGTGGACCCCCTGGGTAGCTATGCCGGGGTTGGCACCGATGGACTTGGTATTAGATAGGCTGTGGGTGGGTAGTGTTATTTGATGAGGCAAAAAGGGGAGGTGTTAATTATTGCCACTATGTATAATTACTGATTGGGTGTTGGAGGGAATTTATATTTGTAATATTTGTAAGTAATGAGGGGGTGAATCGGTCTTGGACTCTGTTACTGTTATGTTTTCTATGTGAATGTTTAATAAAGTTCTTCTTGATAAAAAAAAAAAAAAAGGAAGTCAGCAACTACTTGAACAACAGGTTACTGCTATTCTATCGTGCTGGTTGGTGGAACACACACTGTATGCTACCTAGAGAACTAACTTTTCCTCCTGTACGGCGGCAAGGCCACCCAGGAGGAGTTGATGCACTTTTTTATTGATGCACTCTACCGACTTTGTCTACAAGGGACATTAAGATGCTGAATGCTCCTACTAGGAGTGAGGAGCTTACTGTGTCGGTGGCAGCAATGGCTAATAGCAAATCCCCAGGCACTGATGGCCTTCTGGCAGAAAATGATATACGATATAAGAAAACCCATTTGTCTATTCTTTTAGCTACTCTTAATGATGCAGCTGGCAGTAAATGCCTACCATCATCTATGAATGAGACTGTTGTAGTACTCCCCAAACCTGGCAAAGATCCACTGTTAACGGACTTCTATAGACCGTATATCCTTATTAAATACGGACATTAAACTGCTTGCAAGGGTACTCGCTACAAGATTGGCGAGGGAGGTATCCAGACAAATCCACCTAGATCCACCCGGTTGCAAACCGGCTAGATCTACAGCTCTGAATATCAGACGGTTGTTTCTAAACATTCAGTTGCCAGTGGATAATCCAGGAAAAGGCAACGTTCTCCCTTGATGCAACAGGGTCCAGTAGAGATACTTTTGGGCAGTCCTACATAAGTTCCAGTTAGAAAACTCACTTATCTCTTGGGTTAAGCTACTCTATGCAACCCCTAAAGCGAGAATTCAAATGAATGGCACCCTTTCACAAGCCTTCCCTCTTTATAGGGAAAATAGATATGGGTGTCTTCTCTCACCCTTACTTTTTGCCCTAGCATTGGAACTGCTGGCAGCCAAAGTGAGGGCTTCCCCAGATATTGTGGGGTTTCACCATGGAGACAGGCAGCACTTTAATATATCTAGAAGACACAGCTGGATCTTTAAATACTGTCATGAAGCTTATAGAACAATTTGAGCAATATTCAGGGTTTGCTATTAACTGGCATAAGTCGTTCCTTTTATTGCTGGATCCATTACTGTCAGCTCTTCCAGTGGAGGCATCACAGGTAGAAGTAGTACAGACTTTTAAATACTTAGGAATAATAGTGACAGGGGACGTTAAGGATTATCTATCTCTAAATCTTAAATCCCTTCTACAGAAGTTCAAGCATTAATGTGCTAGTGGGTTTAAGTTGCCATTATCCGTGATAGGTAGGGCCAATCTAATCAAAATGGTATGGGCACACCAACTGCTGTATGTCCTTCATAATGCCCCTGTACGGATAGCATGATATTGGTTTGACCACATAGATTCTCAATACCATCCAATACTATGGAAAAATGGAGTGCCAAGGATTAAACTGACTACTCTGCAATACCCTAAAGATCAGGTTAGCTGCTCAGGTCCAACACTTGACAAGGTGGAATTTACCAGTTATAGCCGATCCCTCTATGACGATACTGGTTCATTACATGGAGTACTCAGCAATGTCGCAAACGGAAATGGGTCTTCCAGAGATCTAATTGGATTGTCCCACAGTGCAGCTACTCTTAAAACTTTAGTCAGAACTAAAGCATAGAATGGGTACAGTGAGTTTCCTTGAATGCACTCCTATTTGGAGTAATAGATGGTATACCGAATTGGGAAAACTATCTAACTACTCAGTATGGGTAGACCCCAGAGTCAAACATTTTCGACAATTGTATGATGGGCTGGAATTAAAATCCTTTTCCCAATTGTGTACCAAATTCGCCCTATTACGTACAAGATATTACATGTATCGGCAATTAGGCCATGCTATAAGTATGCAAAGTAGATATTCAGTCCTGCGTCTAGATGACTCGGGGTTTCTTAGCTTTATACTTTCTAATATGGATAAAAAAGGAATTATCTCCCGTATCTCTGCTTGTTTTTTAACCTATATACAAGCCCCAGATTTGCTGCCCTGTAGAGAAAAAAAAAAGGAGTCTGATGTGGATCCCATAGATGGATAGCTGGGAGCAGATTTTGACAGCTGGCCTGCTGGTGTCGGTTTCAGCTGCCCAAAAATTGTTGCATCTGTTTATTCTCCATAGTGCATATCGAACACCAATACAGCTGTATAAGTGGGGTAGGCAGGATTCCCATATATGTCAATTACTCTCAGGCAACCCGATTCACATGCTCTGGAAATGTCCCAAATTGGTATGATACCAGAAGGAGGTGGTTAGAACTATTATTAGTATATACCTGGTCCAGTTACAACTGAACCCAATTAGATGTATATTATAATTAGATGGAAGAACTTTATTCTCCCTCCACATATACGGCTTTGATTAGGTTGCTTTGTTTAGGCAGAAAATGAATAGCAAGATACTGGCTTTCTCCACATGTCAATGGATTCAACAAGTCAATAGAAACATATAGAAACATAGAATGTGTCGGCAGATAAGAACCATTTGGCCCATCTAGTCTGCCCAATATATCTGAATCCTATGAATAGTCCCTGGCCCTATCTTATATGAAGGATAGCCTTATGCCTATCCCATGCATGCTTAAACTCCTTCACTGTATTTGCAGCTACCACTTCTGCAGGAAGGTTATTCCATGCATCCACTACTCTCTCAGTAAAGTAATACTTCCTCATATTACTTTTAAACCTTTGCCCCTCTAATTTAAAACTGTGTCCTCTTGTGGTAGTTTTTCTTCTTTTAAATATGCTCTCCTCCTTTACCGAGTTGATTCCCTTTATGTATTTAAAAGTTTCTATCATATCCCCTCTGTCTCTTCTTTCTTCCAAGCTATACATGTTAAGGTCCTTTAACCTTTCCTGGTAAGTTTTTTCCTGCAATCCATGTACTAGTTTAGTAGTTCTTCTCTGAACTCTCTCTAGAGTATCTATATCCTTCTGGAGATATGGCCTCCAGTACTGCGCACAATACTCCAAGTGAGGTCTCACCAGTGTTCTGTACAGTGGCATAAGCACTTCTCTCTTTCTACTGCTTATACCTCTCCCTATACATCCAAGCATTCTGCTAGCATTTCGTGCTGCTCTATTACATTGTCTCCCCACCTTTAAGTCTTCTGAAATAATTACTCCTAAATCCCTTTCCTTAGATACCGTGGTCAGGACTGTGTCAAATATTCTATATTCTGCCCTTGGGTTTTTACGCCCCAGGTGCATTATCTTGCACTTATCCACATTAAATTTCAGTTGCCAGAGTTCTGACCATTCTTCTAGTTTTCCTAAATCCTTTTCCATTTGGTGTTTCCCTCCAGGAACATCAACCCTGTTACATATCTTTGTGTCATCAGCAAAAAGACAAACCTTACCATCGAGGCCTTTTGCAATATCACTTATGAAGATATTAAACAAAATTGGTCCCAGTACAGATCCCTGAGGTACCCCACTGGTAACATGACCTTGTTCTGAATGTTCTCCATTGACTACAACCCTCTGTTGTCTGTCACTCAGCCACTGCCTAATCCACTCAACAATATGGGAGTCCATGCTCAATGACTGCAGTTTATTGATAAGTCTTCTATGTGGGACAGTGTCAAAAGCCTTACTAAAATCTAGATATGCAATGTCTACTGCACCTCCACCGTCTATTATTTTAGTCACCCAGTCAAAAAAATCTATAAGATTTGTTTGACATGATCACCCTGAAGTAAACCCATGTTGTTTTTCATCTTGCAATCCATGGGATTTAAGATGTTCCACAATCCTATCCTTTAATAGGGTTTCCATTAATTTGCCTACTATTGATGTCAGACTCACTGGTCTATAGTTGCTTGATTCCTCCCTACTACCTTTCTTGTGAATGGGCACGACATTTGCCAATTTCCAATCTTCCGGGATGACTCCTGTTACTAAAGATTGGTTAAATAAATCTGTTAATGGTTTTGCCAGCTCACCACTAAGCTCTTTTAATAATTTTGGGTGTATCTCATGGACCCTGTGACTTATTTGTCTTCACTTTAGACAGCAATCTTAGAACGTCTTCCTCTGTAAAGACACATGCATCAAACGATTCATTAGTCATCCTTTCAAGTGGAGGTCCTTCTCCTTCTTTTTCTTCTGTAAAAACCGAACAGAAGTATTCATTAAGGCAGTCGGCTAGCCCTTTATTCTCTTCTACATACCTTCCGTCCTTTGTTTTTAATTTAGTTATTCCTTGTTTGAATTTCCTTTTTTCATTTATATATCTGAAGAATGTCTTATCCCCCTTTTTCATAGACTGAGCTAGTTTTTCTTCTGCCTGCGCTTTAGAAGTTCTTATATCTTGCTTGGCCTCTTTCTGCCTAATCTTGCCTTATCTGAGATAAAAAATACTTAACATAGAAATGCAGCCCAAACATTCACAAAAATTTGCCAGGAGTGGTTAGGAACACCTGGGGTGGTCCCCACATGTTCTAACTAGATGGCTCCAAATGTGAAAAGGAGGGCTGTGGAACCTATTGTATATTATACATGTTCTAAAAGGGTAGTAGGATATTCTTGCTGGTAGGATACTACCTTTTGTAAGGCATTTGCTAAATGGCAAATATACTTCATCAAGCGATAGCACACATCACAGCTGTTGGTTGTTAGAGTTTAATTTCTTTTGCCCTTTAGTTATTTATGTTACTTTCCTCCTTTAACCAGTTCAGCTCTTTGGGCATACAATGTACATCCAAAGAGTGAATCTTTGCTCACAAGCTGATGGCTGCAGTAGCCTGTGTGGGTTTTGTAGAGTCGGCAACCCTCTTCAAAGTGAAAATGATGCGGCAGCTCCATAGCTGCTGCCCACTTTCATAACCGCTGGCCACGCGGTGCCACCCCCTCCTGTGATTTCCGGGCTGTCCAGCGCTTACTGCTGCCCGGGAACACATCTGCCGCCTGGGGAAGAAAGACTGCAGCAAGACTGAGTCAAATCCATGCCCCAATCGCACATGCAAAAAATAAAACCAGAAATGATGTCACTTCTGGTTTCATATGCCCACTTTCCTGGCCAGTACAGCAAGGGGAAAACTCTAACCAAGCAGATCTGCGCTTGGTAAGATGGTGTGAAGGGCAGGGGAGACATTGGGGGTCTCCTGCCCAATGCTATTACGTAGGGGTTTATTAACCCCATGTGATAGAAATCGCATAAAAAAAATTAAAAAATAAAGTAAAAAAAAAATGATAAACTATATTAAAAATAAAGAAAAATCCAAAACCCCCGTTGCCCCGCACACCAGGGTACGTCCGTTTATGCAAACCGTGGTCGCACCACACGTGTGAACAATAAATCTAGCACAAGAGCTCCTAGTTAACTCTAAATTGATGAGCTATAATGGCCTTTATAGCGTCACCTATGGTGATTTTTGGGCACCAGTTTTTGGCAATATATATTGCAGGCACACACAATTTTCAAACATGGAATGCTAGGTATCTATTTGGTGTGGTTTTGCACTAAGATTCATTTTAATATATTTTTACGGAAAATTTGCATTTAATAAACAGTTGCACAAATATCAAGTGAAACACAAATGTGCAAATGTATCATCTTTTTATTCTACAGGGCCTCTGCTTTCAGAAAATATATATAATGTTCTGGGGGTTTATGTACTTTTATTGCAAAAAATTTGGATTTTTACATGTATGCTCTGGAGTCAAACTGGTTAACATGAGGTGTGTCTCTCTATACTGCTGTAATGTATACACTTTGGAACTTGTATTTGCTTGGAAAGTTAAATGTTATTTTGACAGCTTTTCATACATGGAGTTGGACTCCGAATGTTTGTACTATATGACATTATGTACAATAACACCTTTTTTTCTGATTAAAAAAAAAAATAGCTAAGCAGAGGAAGGAGGTTATTAGGGCTGACATGGGTTAATAAGGAATACAATTAATTTACAACTTTTTGTTTTTTTACTTGTGAGGTTTATTTAACCATTCTGACCCCGTTCACACTGGGGCGACCTGTCATAGAGAAGCTGTGGACCCGTTCTAATAGGAGCGACACAAGTCGCTCCGACTTAGAAAAAGGGTCCGGAGCTTCTTTGGGGCGACCTGCATTGACTTCAATGTTATGAAGTCCGTGACGGCCGCTCCGAGGTCGCGGTGCGAGCTGCGCGCCGCGACCTGTGAGGTCGCCCTGGCAAGGCGGATAGTCCCAGTGTGAACGGGGCCTTATAAGGACCAGCCCTTTTTCTGACATGTTGTTTACAAGTTAAAATCAGTATTTTTTGCTAGAAAATTACTTTGAACCCCCAAATATTATATATATGTATATATATATATATATATATATATATATACATACATACATACAGGTCCCTCTCAAAAAATTAGCATTTTGTGATAAAGTTCATTATTTTCTGTAAGGTACTGATAAACTTTAGACTTTCATATATTTTAGATTCATTACACACATCTGAAGTAGTGCAAGCCTTTTATTGTTTTAATATTGATGATTTTGGCATACAGCTCATGAAAAACCAAAATTCCTATCTCAAAAAATTAGCATATTTCATCCGACCAATAAAAAAAAAGTGTTTTTAATACAAAAAAAGTCAACCTTCAAATAATTATGTTCAGTTATGCACTCAATACTTGATCGGGAATCCTTTTGCAGAAATGACTGCTTCAATGCGGCGTGGCATGGAGGCAATCAGCCTGTGGCACTGCTGAGGTGTTATGGAGGCCCAGGATGCTTCGATAGCGGCCTTGAGCTCATCCAGAGTGTTGGGTCTTGCGTCTCTCAACTTTCTCTTCACAACATCCCACAGATTCTCTATGGGGTTCAGGTCAGGAGAGTTGGCAGGCCAATTGAGCACAGTAATACCATAGTCAGTAAACCATTTACCAGTGATTTTGGCACTGTGAGCAGGTGCCAGGTTGTGCTGAAAAATGAAATCTTCATCTCCATAAAGCTTTTCAGCAGATGGAAGCATGAGGTACTCCAAAATCTCCTGATACCTAGCTGCATTGACCCTGCCCTTGATAAAACACAGTGGACCAACACCAGCAGCTGACATGGCACCCCAGACCATCACTGACTGTGGGTACTTGACTTCAGACATTTTGGCATTTCCCTCTCCCCAGTCTTCCTCTGGCACCTTGATTTCCGAATGACATGCAAAATTTGCTTTCATCCGAAAAAAGTACTTTGGACCACTGAGCAACAGTCCAGTGCTGCTTCTCTGTAGCCCAGGTCAGGCGCTTCTGCCGCTGTTTCTGGTTCAAAAGTGGCTTGACCTGGGGAATGCGGCACCTGTAGCCCATTTCCTGCACACGCCTGTACACAGTGGCTCTCGATGTTTCTACTCCAGACTCAGTCCACTGCTTCCGCAGGTCCCCCAAGGTCTGGAATCGGTCCTTCTCCACAATCTTCCTCAGGGTCCGGTCACCTCTTCTCGTTGTGCAGCGTTTTCTGCCACACTTTTTCCTTCCCCCAGACTTCCCATTGAGGTGCCTTGATACAGCACTCTGGGAACAGCCTATTCGTTCAGAAATTTCTTTCTGTGTCTTACCCTCTTGCTTGAGGGTGTCAATGATGGCCTTCTGGACAGCAGTCAGGTCGGCAGTCTTACCCATGATTGCGGTTTTGAGTAAAGAACCAGGCTGGGAGTTTTTAAAAGCCTCAGGAATCTTTTGCAGGTGTTTAGAGTTAATTAGTTGATTCAGATGATTAGGTTAATAGCTCGTTTAGAGAACCTTTTCATGATATGCTAATTTTTTGAGATAGGAATTTTGGTTTTTCATGAGCTGTATGCCAAAAACATCAATATTAAAACAATAAAAGGCTTGCACTACTTCAGTTGTGTCTAATGAATCTAAAATATATGAAAGTCTAATGTTTATCAGTACATTACAGAAAATAATGAACTTTATCACAATATGCTAATTTTTTGAGAGGGACCTGTATATACTGAAACTGAAAATAGTTGACGCTCACAAAGCTGGGGAAGGCTATAAGAAGATAGCAAAGCATTTTCAGATGTCAATATCCTCTGTTCGGAATGTAATTAAGAAATGGCAGTCATCAGGAACAGTGGAAGTTAAAGCAAGATCTGGAAGACCAAGAAAAATATCAGACAGAACAGCTCGCAGGATTGTGAGAAAAACAATTCAAAACCCACGTTTGACTGCACGATCCCTCCAGAAAGATCTGGCAGACACTGGAGTTGTGGTACACTATTCCACTATAAAGAGATACTTGTACAAATATGGTCTTCATGGAAGAGTCATCAGATATAAACCTCTTCTACATCCTCACTACAAAAATCAGCGTTTGAACTTTGCAAATGAACATATAGACAAGTCTGATGCATTTTGGAAACAAGTTCTGTGGACTGATGAGGTTAAAATTGAACTTTTTGGCCGGAATGAGCAAAGGTACGTTTGGAGAAGAAGGGGCACAGAATTTAATGAAAAGAACCTCTGTCCAACTGTTAAGTATGGGGGTGGATCAATCATGCTTTGGGGTTGTATTGCAGCCAGTGGCACAGGGAACATCTCATGAGTAGAAGGAAAAATTGATTCAATAAAATTTCAGCAAAGTTTGGATGGTAACTTGATGCCATCTGTGAAAAAGCTGAAGTTAAAGAGAGGATGGCTTCTACAAATGGATAATGATCCTAAACACACCTCAAAATCCACGGGGGATTACATCAAGAGGCCTAAACTGAAGGTTTTGCCATGGCCTTCCTAATCTCCTGACCTCAACATAATTGAAAATCTATGGATAGACCTTAAAAGAGCAGTGCGTGACAGAAAGCCCAGAAATCTCAAAGAACTGGAAGACTTTTGTAAGCAAGAATGGCCAAAGACACCTCAAACAAGAATTGAAAGACTCTTGGCTGGCTACAAAAAGCATTTACAAGCTGTGATACTTGCCAAAGGGGGCAGTACAAGATATTAACTCTGCAGGGTGCCCAAACTTTTGCAGATGCCATTTTTTTGTTTTCTATTATTCTGAAAGTGTAAATGATGGAAATAAAATCTAACTTTTGTTGACATATAAGAATGTCTAATCTGTAATTTGATGCCTTTTGGAGATTTTTCCATCTTTAATTGGCTTCTTTATAAACATTAATACAAATTTTTACCTGGGGTGCCCAAACTTTCGATCCCCACTGTATATATATATATATATATATATATATATATATATATATATATATACACATACATTGTCCATTGCACTGTGAAGCGCCAATGAGTTCTGAAGCATTTGGCTGAATATGAGCAGATAATATTGCCCGAAAAACACAGAATACATCCTGCCGCTTTTGTCAGCAGTCACATCATCAATAAATATAAGAGAACCAGTTCCATTGGCAGCCATACATGCCCACGCCATGACACTACCACCACCATGCTTCACTGATGAGGTGGTGTGCTTTGGATCATGAGCAGTTGCTTTCCTTCTCCATACTCTTCTCTTCCCATCACTCTGGTACAAGTTGATCTGAGTCTCATCTGTCCACAGGATGTTGTTCCAGAACTGTAAAGGCTTTTTTAGATGTTTGGCAAACTAACCTGGTCTTCCTGTTTTTGAGGCTCACATCTTGTGGTGAACCCTCTGTATTCACTCTGGTGAAGTCTTCTCTTGATTGTTGACTTTGACACACATACACCTACCTCCTGGAGAGTGTTCTTGATCTGGCCAACTGTTGTGAAGGGTGTTTTCTTCACCAGAGAAAGAATTCTTCGGTCATCCACCACAGTTGTTTTCCGTGGTCTTCCAGGTCTTTTGGTGTTGCTGAGCTCATCTGTGTGTTTTTTCTTTTTAAGGATGTTCCACACAGTTGATTTGGCCATACCTAATGTTTTTGCCATCTCTCTGATGGGTTGTTTTCTTTTTTTTTTCAGCCTAATGATGGCTTGCTTCACTGATAGTGACAGCTTGTTGGATCTCATATTGAGAGTTGACAACAGATTCCAAATGCAAAAAACACACTTGAAATGAACTCTGAACCTTTTATCTGCTTTTTGAAAATGGGATAATGAGGGAATAACACACACCAGGCCATGGAACAGCTGAGCAGCCAATTGTCCCATTACTTTTGGTCCCTTAAAAAGTGGGAGGCACTTATACAAACTGTTGCAATTTCTACACCTTTCACCTGATTTGGATGTAAATACCCTCAAATTAAAGCTACAAGTCTGCAGTTAAAGCACAACTTGTTTGTTTCATTTCAAATCCATTGTGGTGGTGTATAGAGTCAAAAAGATTAGAAGTGTGTCCATGTCCCAATATTTATGGACCCGACTATATATTTCTCCCTTATGTTTTTATACAAAACTAGCACTTAAAACAGAACTCAAGGCAAAGAGGTTTTTGTGACTGGGAAAAAAGTTACCTCTAATTAGTTTTATCCTACATTCAGATCACTGTTGTGTAGTGTAAAAATCATACTTTCATTCATGCTAGAAGGTACAGCTAGCACTATGAAATTTGCAGCTCTCATACACAGAAACCATAGTCTCATTTATTTGTGCTTCCTTTGCCATTGTTCATTCACAAAACACCCTGTATCCTGGGAGCCATTCTATAATTTCTGCTGCATATAAGGGGTGCATTTATTTAAAAAACAAAAACAAAAAAAAGAGCTATTTATCCTGTGAATCTGCACGTACATTCGTGCTATGGAAATTTGTGCACAATTAGTGTTATTAAGCTATTTTCTCACCAGGTCAAACATTTTTCATTCATACAGAATAGTGTGAATCCCAAAAATAATACACAATGGCCACTAGTAAAGCTGATGATCTTAGGAAATTAATACTTATTTACGATTGTCAGCTCCATCTAGTCACCATAATGTGGTATACGTAATCCTTATTCACAGTATTGTGCATGAAAGAACGACATTCAACCTGGAATTAAAATAGCCCAACATTGTTTTTTTGCCTACATTTGCATGAAACAAATGTACATGCAGTATACCAAAATGAATAGCGCTGCAAATTATTTTTATAAATACACCCTTAAAATGTTTTCTTTTAGTAACGAATTTAAGGCTTTATTCTTTTTTTCATTCAGTACTTTTTTGATATGCATCCCAAAAAATGTAAGGACTAATTTTAAAAAACATAAAATAACAATTAAGGGGTTAACACTCCTGCCTTGCAGCACTGGGGTTCTTCGTTCGATATCCAACAAGGACACCACCTACAAGCAGTTTGCATGTTCTCTTTGGGCTTGAGTGGAATGCCCCTGGGAGCTCCGGTCTCCTCCTCACACCAAAGACATCAGGTTGTAGGTCAACTGGTTCCTGTCGAACTTGGCCCTGGTATGTGTGCATTTGTATGTGTGCATGTAAAGTAGGGAAAATTGATTGTAAGCTCTTTGAGGGCTAATACAGATGTGAATGTACAATACAATACGTAAGGTGTTGCGTGAACTAAACTGTATCAAACAAATAAAATGTTTGTATGTAAAACAGCATTTTTTTCCTGGCACATGCTTGGATAATGGAAGTTAGTAGAGCTTCACTGCATTCACTAAGCTCCTGGGAAAATTCCCCTTCCAAACTGAACAAACAAGGATATATAAAATAGCTAGTCTAAGATGTCCAAAGGACTGACTGCCACATCCCTATTAGTGGAACATAGAAAGGAAAGCAAATCCCCAAATGGGACTCTGTAGGCAGACAATAGGTTACATAAAATAGTATTATGATAAAAACATAGGATTTATTAACATGAGAATGAAAATCACTCAAATGTTTGTGAAGGATCACTGTAACTCTTCCCCTTTTTCTCCTGATGCATGATTGGGGGGGGGGGGGGGGGCTGTACCAGGAAGTCAGAGACAGTGTGTGTGAGACTGGAAGCAGACACATGGTACTGAGAAGAGATTACATCTGTTAGGAACAGAAGCCTGTTGTAACAAGACTCCTCCATGTAAGAATGTCACAATGTCTGAGTGAGTAATAAACCTCTCCCTGGCTAAGAAAGACATCGAGCCTGTGTGTGCAACTTGCTGAGCAGATGCTGGCAGCATTGCTAGCAACACCCCAAGAGACCTCACGTCTAAGGGACATAACATCAAATAAGAGCAAGCATGATACACCATCTGTAGGAGTACAGGTATATCACCGGTTCAGTTAGGTAAACAAACGGGTGTGGATCCAACCTAATGTTCACACTAACATATCCAAAAACAACATCATTCAGGAACAAAAGCAATTCCTTCTTCAGGGGATAGGTCTGACCACAGAATGTAGGTATATAAAGTATAGATATCAGTATAAGTGTTATATGGGTATGATACCAAATGCTATAATTACAGTGGCAGAAACCATACTCACAGTGCTAAATGCACATTCAGGGATACAAAGAAATATTTAATCCTGAGTGCCTGTCAAACCAGGAATACAGCACAGATGGAGGCGCTGAACATAGGGCTAGCTAGATGTAGACCGACAGAGTAATAAAAGGTGTGGATGATTTAAAACTCTATGTAGAGCAAAGAATTCCGCAAAAGATTCAGCAGAAACATTTTCTCCTAGGTCACAGCTAAAACAGATGCCCTCAAGGATCACCAAAAAGCCAATTGGTCCTATAAATTACAGAAGGTAGTTGAATATAACAGGGTATCTGTGTTAAAACAACAAACACAAGACACTAAGCGTGACACCGGCCAGAGTACAGGCAAAAGGTCTCCAAGAAATAAAAAAAAGGTCTCCAGAGTGAGATGGCAGGTCTCACTCTGACCAGTGTTATGCTTAGTGTCTTGTGTTTGTTTTGACACAGATACCCTGTTATATTCAACCACCTCTTGTAATTTATAGGACCGCTTGGCTTTTTAGTGATCCTTGAGAGCATCTGTTTTAGCAGTGACCTAGGAGAGAATTTTCCTGCTGAATCTTTTGCTCTACATAGAGTTTTCAATTATCCACACCTTTTACTCTGTCGGTCTACATATGGCCCACATCTAGCAAGCCCTATATTCAGGGCCTCTACCTGTGCTGTATTCCTCGTGAGAAAGGCACTCAGAATTCAACATTTCTATATATCCATGAATGTGCATTTAGCAATGTGAGTATTGTTTCTGCCACTGTAATTATATGGATATGATACCAAATGATATAACACATACTAAAATCTATACTTTATAGTACTAAATATGGTGTTCAGGCCTACCCCTTGAAGAAGGAATTGCTTTTGTTCCAAAACATGTTGGTTATGGATAGGTTAGTGTGAACATTAGGTTGGAACCACACCCATTTGTTTACTTAACCTAATCGGTGATATACCTGTACAGATGGTGTATCATGCTTGTTCTTATTTGGTGTGTATTGTGATTTTTATTCTCATGTTAATAAATACTATGCTTTTATCAGAATACTATTTTATGTTACTTATTATCTGCCTACAAAGGTCCCATTTGGGGGTTTGCTTTCCATTCCTTGCAAACTGAACAGTCTATTTGCCTTTAGTAAAGCAACCCCTTTGCTTTATAAAGATAAAATTATAATGGTTTGAGGTGAGTTCTTAAACAGTTTTAAATCTGTATGTTATGTACAATTTTTTTCCCTTGCACATGGTTATTCTTTTCAAAGTGAAATTCCACAAGAGGAAAGACATCTATTGTTAAAGGCTTGGTGGACACTTTCATACAACGTGGGGAATTTATTAAAACTGGAGCAGACAGAATCTGGAGAAGCTGTGTATTGTGCACTAGCAGCTTCTGTCTTCAGCTTGTTCAGTTAAGCTTTGAAAATAAAACATAAAAGCTGGCTGGTTGCCATGCATAGCTGCTCTATGTTTAATAAATTTACCTCTGTGCCCAGGATCCGCTAAACAAGGCTGTTCTCAGACAACCCTGGTAGTGTCACGGATAGGTGAGAATGAACCCCACATCCAGGAGCTTCATCCATATTCTCCTCAATCTATTAGAAATGTTATTTTTTTTACTGTAGCTCTATTTCAGTTCCTAGACTTACTCTGGATTTACATAGGCAGAGCTTTTGCAGATCATAATGAAAAATGAAAAACTTTCAATTCTCCATGTGGTCACTGGGCAGCAGAATCTGACAAAATTCCCTCTTCTGATGCAGATGATGTGTGCCTAATCTGCAACGCATGGTCAGAGAGACATTTCCCCTCTGTCTGGGTGTTCCAACTCACCTTTATGTGCTCCAGCACATCCTCTTGCATTGTCCATAATATTAAATAAATAAACAGGGTACGTGGGACCCCTCCAAATGGACATGGTGGGTGTGCAAACCTAGAACTTCAATGCAGATATCCCAACAGAGCCACCCAGGGATTTAAGAAGCCAGCAGCTTGTTTAAATCTGCAGCACTGACATAACAGATCTGGATAGGCTGACCCTTTAACTAGTTATTTTTTATCTAACTTTTACTGTAAGTTTTCACTCAGCAATCTTACATTTGCCATTTCTATTGTGGCAAAGTGACTTTTACATGCAAAACAAAAATGCACCCTTTATTTTCAGGATCACATACACATCTGTTGTCACAATGTCATTATTTCAAACATGATGTATTTACTACCAAAATATTTCAATCATAAATTAGAAGTGTAAATTAGTTTTTTACTGTTTAGCAAGTTTCTCCGAGATGATTTTGACCCATCTGTAAATTCACATTCAATCTAACCTCATCTCCCCCAAACTTGCCACATTGTTTACATAGCAGACTGGATTCCACCCAAACAGCACTCACAGAGTGCAATCAGAAACTTTGTTCAGGCCGCTTTTTCAGATTCAACAGCAGATCATACGACATAAAGTTCTGATACTGTAATTTCCAGTCTTTGTGAGGAATAAAAGAACTCCCTGGAAGTTCACATAGGGTTCCAATTCATCTGAAAGCAGTCATTAAATAGAGAAGCACCAATGTTAAAGTTTTACACATGCAAGTGATGATAATTATGGTGGGCAGCCATTGTGTGTCCCAACAGCTGTGTGTAGCCAGTAGTCGTCATTGTTAAAGACAACAAAACTGTACAAATTTTCACCACCTTTAAAAAATCCATGTTCACTCTCTTTCCAAGATACAGGACTGTCAGCAAATCCATTTACCATAAGGGATGCCCATTGACTTAATTTTGGTTCATCAAAATATTCTCTGGAATAGAAATACAGAAGTGTGAATGAATACTATTGAAATACATCTCCGATATCTGAAAGACATTTCTTTCTATTTCATTGCTCTGTTGTAATTAAATATTCAAACTTTCTTAAAATGAAGACAATTAACTTAAAAGCACTGAGTTCAACAGATTTGGTAGACTTTAAAAAGGCAAGGAAGTTCACAGCTACTTGTAGTGCAAGACCTTCTGGGAAGCCATTAATACAATATCTACTACACGGGCTTTTATTCTATCCATTAAATCATCTTCTCAAGTTGAATTAGTCAAAGTCCCAAGAGCAATAGTTGCACACTTCAAGTCTCATGCCAAAACTCTAACTTCTTACCAAAAAGTAAAGGAAGGAATGAAGAAAAATGGGATTTTTTACTTACCGTAAAATCCATTTCTCCGAGTCCACCGAGGGACGTAGCTGCTCTCACCAAGAGTGACCAGGTAGAGCCAAAGGCTTTGACACACACAGGGGGGTGGGGTCCCTGGGTTATTACCCCTGGCCTCACCGTTGCATCTTCAGTTTAGTTGCAAGCAGTGAATAATAACCAAAACCCAACTCTTCTGAGAAAAGAGAGGTGGGAGCTATGTTCGTCGGTGGACTCAAAGAAATGGATTTTACGGTAAGTAAAAAATCCCATTTTCTCTTTCGTCCACCGACGGACGTTAGACTGCCCCTTGAATGGCGGCCTGCAAAACCTTGCGGCCAAAGGACGCATCTGAGGATGCTAACACATCCACTCTGTAAAGCTTGGTGAACGTATGTACAGAGGACCAATTGGCCGCCTTGCAAACCTCCATCATTGACACCTGATGGGGGAAAGCCCAGGAGGCACTCAACGCCTGCGTAGAGTGGGTCGTGACAGGGAAAGGAGGAAACTTGCCCTTAAGAGAATACGCCCTCACCACCGTCTATCGAGAGATGGTCGCTGCATACGCAGCCTGACCCCTACGGGGTCCATCCGTATTCACAAACAAGAGAGTCCAACTTACGAAAGGATTCAGTAGTCTCCAGATACACCCGTATCGCACAAAACACATCCAAGCAATGCAAGGCAATTTCCTTAGGATGTGAAGGTTTCGGACAGAGTGACGGAAGCACTATGTCTTCGTTCAGATGGAAATTAGGCCGTAACACTACCTTATCCCTGTGTATTACCAGATAAGGAGAGCGGCAAGATAGCGTCGCTAGTTCAGAAGTCCTGCACGCAGAGGTGATAGCAATCAAAAAGACAACTTTCTGTGACAAGGAGAGCAAGGAAATGTGTCTTATGTTCTCAAAAGGAGATTTCTGAAGAACCGATAGAACCAAATTAAGGTCCCAAGGAGGAAATGGTGACCTCCTGGGGGGAGCCAAATGGTGAACCCCCTAAAGAAACGAACGAATCACAGAGTGCATAGCCAAAGGGCGTTGGCAGTACACAGCCAAGGCTGAGATCTGACACTGAAGAGTGCCCAACGCCAAATGTTGGTCAACCCCTTTCTGTAGAAAGGTCAGGATCCTGCTGATAGCAAAGGATCTAGGATGTGGCTTCAGCGATTCGCACCAAGCAATGTACGCTTTCCACATACGATGATAAATCTTCTGAGAAGTGGACTTCCTAGCCTTGAGTAAGGTAGGGATCACAGAATCGGACAGACCTCTGTCCTTTAAGACCTTGCTCTCAACAGCCAAGCCGTTAAAGCCAGTGACTGTAAAGCAGGATGGAAGATCGGACCCTGAGATAGAACAACTTCCCGCAGAGGAAGTTTTCACGGACCTGCGACCTTAAGCCGAATCATGGCGGCGTACCAGGAACTCCGGAGTCAATCTGGAGCCACCAGAATTACCGGAATCCCCTCCAACTCGACCCTGCGTAGCAGGCAAGATAACATTTTAGGCAGAGGAAATGCATAAATTAGCCCGTACTGGCTCCAGGGAGCCACCAGGGTGTCTACGGCATCAGCCAGAGGATCACTGGACTGAGACACAAACTTTAAAACTTTCCTGTTTTGTCTGGAGGCGAACAGGTCATCATCCGGGGTCCCCCACCGGAGACACAGCTGGGACCACTCTCCCTGATCCAGGCTTTAACGACTCAGGTAGTCCGTCTGCCAATTGTGTACACCGGGAATGTACACGGCGGATAAGGCTAGGACGTAGTCCTCTGCCCAGCGCAGGATCCTCCTGGTGCCCCCTTGATGATTAACATATGCCACGGCTGTGACATTGTTGGACTGGACTCAGACAGAACACCTCTTAAGATTGTCTGTCCAATGGAACAGGCTCAACTTGATTGCTCTCAGTTCCAGAATGTTGATCGGGAGCTTGGACTCTGAACGCCCAGGTCCCTTGAACATTCAGGGTGCCCAGCACTCCCCCCCCCCCTCCCAACCGGTCAGACAGGCATCTGTCATCACCACCGTCCAGAATACTGGAAGGAAGGATTTCCAGTGTAGAAGATTCGGAGAGCTGAGCCGCAAATTCAGGGAGTCCTCTGATCTCCAACTCAAAGGAATCGGACTGTCCAGGGATAGAGGATCCTTGTCCCATTTGACAAGGATCTCCTGTTGCAAAAGTCTCGTGTGGGCCTGAGCATATGGTATGGCCTCAAAGGAGGACACCATCAGGCCCAGAACCTGCATAGATGACCTGAGAGACACCAGGTCTCAGGCCAGAAGTGACAGAATCACTTCCCTTAACTTCTGTAATTTTACAGGAGGTAGAAATACCTTTGCGAAGCTGAATCTAGGATCATCCCTAGATTCTCCAGTCTGGTTGTTGGAACCAGGGCAGATTTCTGAAGGTTGAGATTCCAACTGAACTGCTTTAGAGTGTGAATGATCACCTCCAAATCCCGTTCCAAGGTCACAGACGAGTCCGCTTGGAAAAGAAGATTGTCCAGGTACCCCAGAATCGCTATTCCTCTCTGTCGTGGCAGAGCCAGGATAGGGGCCAACACCTTTGTAAAGACCCTGGGAGCAGAGTCGAGACCAAATGGTAACGCCACAAATTGAAAATGGTCCTTGCCCACCGCGAAGCAGAGGAATCGTTGAAGACCCTGGCAAATAGGGACATGGAGATAGGCATCCTTGATATCGATCGAGGCAAGCAGGTCTCCCTGATGCAAGAACGCCACCACTGACCGCAGGGACTCCATGCAAAATTTATGGACGCGCACAAAGCGGTTCAGAGTTTTGAGGTCCATGATTGAAAGCAATTTTCCCCTTCTTCCGTGGAACGGTAAACAGGTTCGAATAGAACCCTCAAAAGCGTTCCTGATGAGGAACTGGTACAATCACCTCTTGTGGCAGCATATCCCGAATCTCCTAAGACCAGGCAGCTAAAACTGAAGATAAAAAGGTGAGGCCAGGGGTAATAACCCAGGGACCCTGCCCCCTGGGCGTGTCAAAGCCTTTGGCTCTACCTGGTCCCTCCTAGTGGGAGGGGCGTAATACCCATCCATCTATGATTTAAAGCAGCAGCTACGTCCGTCGGTGGATGAAAGAGAAAAAAAATGTTGTAATTTTACATTTAGGATAACTATTCAAGTGTCCTGCCAGTACTATTAAATTCTTAGTTTCCATTATTTGATTAAATAGATCCTGGATTTTTTTACTGCTTTCATCAGACCTTAGATCGCTAGCTACAAGCAGATTGCTGAAGCTAACTAATGGACTGGAGCTTAGGCCTTCCCTAACAGAAAATGTATAAAGCTGGGAGAATATAGTATTACAGTAGTACAGTAGAGTCGTTTTTTAAATGTCCGCTAATATGAAATAATCCCTGGACATTCCTGTCCATTAATTTGTTGGCCCCGATAGCAAGCATATATGGGGCCTCTCGGTGGGTGGGCCTTAACCCCCTGTAAACTACTTACCGTGCTGAGAGCGCTTCCTGCAAGCTTACAGCATGGGAGCCAGTAGAGAAAGGTAAGCTCCCAATGCATACTTGCAATTGGGAGCTTTCCGATCATGTGGCCGCTGTGAAAGCTAATCACAGCAGCCACATGACCTGAATGCTTGCCTCCCAGCTTTTATAACTCTTAACCACTTGCCGACCGCTCTTCACGGACCAGCTCCCACTGTGATTGGACACAGCATGAGCCAATCAGCAGGTCCAGCAGACCCAATGTCTGCCGGACCCACCAATTGTTCACGAGGCACTGAACGGCAGTCTGGCTATGTAAACAAGGCAGATCGCTGTTCTGCTAGTAGGGAAGACAGAGATCCTGTGTTTCTGCTAAGCAGGAACACGGATCTCTATCTTCTCACAGCCAAAGCACCCCCTGCACAGTTAGAAAGCACATTTAACCCTTCTATCGCTCAATATTAACCCCTTCCCTGCCACTGTTATTAGTACAGCAACATTGCATTATTTCAGCACTGATCACTGTATTGGTGTCACTTAGTGTAAAATTTGACTGCTGCAATGTCGCAGTCCCGCTAAAAATCGCTGCCATTACTAATAAAAAAAAAAAAAGTATTCCATAAATCTCTCCCATAGTTTAAAGACACTATAACTTTAATGCAAACCAATCAATATTCGCTTATTGTAACTTTTTTTTTCAACAAAAATTGTGTAGCAAAATACATATTGCTCTAAACTGATGAAGAAATTTGATTTTTTTTACTTTTTTTTTGGATGTGTTTTATAGCAGAAAGTAAAAAATATTATTGTTTTTTTCCAAAATGTGATCTTTGTTTTTAGCACAAAAAATGCAGAGGTGATCAATTACCACCAAAAGAAAGCTCTATTTGTGGGGGAAAAAAAAAAACATCAATTTTGTGTACAGTGTCGCACGACTGCAAAACTTTCAGTTAAAGTAATGCAGTGCCGTATCACAAAAAATGGCTTGGTCATGAAGGGGGGTAAACCTTCAAGGGCTGAAGTGGTGAAAGTGCTTGGAGGCAGTCGGCGCCAAGGGGTTAGGAGGTAAAGAAAGAATTACCAAAATTATAATTTGGTGAAACATTACTAATGTCTTACTAAAAAAACTGTAAAAAAAAAAAAAAAATTGCTACTTCAAAAGTAACAATGCTTTTTATATAAATAGGTCTTAACATTTTCATGCTTATACTGCACCTAATGTTACAACCATTATTTTCAGTAGTATAGCTACATCTACTGTTTGTACATTAGTGCACAGTTTTTTTTTTCCATTTTAAATTCTTCTTGGTGTGGTTTCCAGAAAGCCTACATTCCATAAGGATCAATAGTAAAGTATGCAAAAAACATTACATACAAGCTATTCAAATATGTTGTGCTGCACATGAAATACCTGCCCCCATCTTGCCTCATGCATCTACCTATTTGCAACAGAGAATGCCCATTATATGACCATCAAGGCTTTGACTCTACTAGGAATAGGAAGTGTTGGAATACAATTTCCCTTAGCTGTAGTAAGTGCATATTGTTGCAGATGTATGTGACAACTCTAGATGCATTTGATAGTTTTCTAAGCCATTACGTAAAGAGGCGTGAAGAGGCCCTAAAATCGTGCACACATCAGTCTTACCGTAGCTGCTGTAACAACTGCATTATTTTTGCTGGTGTTATAAATCCAGTAATAGTGCATACATAAGCTCTCTCTGCCAAAATATTTGGCTCTGGGCAACAAAAGCTTGATATGAAACTGGATGCCTGATTGTTGCTGAAATTGGAAAATAGTAAACTATTAAAATATGCATTACACACATAAATAAGTACCCAATAGGGCAGAAAGCAAAGTTTGATAAACCATAGCAACCATAAAGAACATATGAGTCATTAACTTCAGTAAACTGGATGACGTTAATCTTGGGTTCCTTCATATTGCACTAACCATTTCAGAGGACTTATTGTGATTTTACAGGTGTCATTTATAAAACAATATGTTAACCTAAAACAGTCCATATTCCTGATATGTGCCCACTGTACTCTGAACTTGTATGAAAAAGTATCCAGTTCGCTCTGTATTTCTTTCTTTGTGTGAAATACCTGGTGATCCTGCCAGTCCCTCTGATCTTCTCTTAAAAATTGGCTTCACTAAACATGACAGCTCAGCATGGTCAACTTTCAAGTTGTGCTGAGAACTCAGCCTGCCCTCCTCCAATGATCAGACTTGTACTGACACCCCCCACCTCCAGAGCAATTCATTGGGAAGTTCAGTTTACTACAACCAAGGATAACAAACAACTTTGCAAATACAACATCCTAGCCTTTTTTGTGTGTGTTTATACCCTACCATCATTGACCTAGGCCTGTGTAAGCATTTTTTTGTTTACATTCAGACTCTCTACAAACTGCACTGTACAGTGTGGAGGTCAGTATACATACACAGCTGCACTAAGAAGAAAGAGATCAGGAATGCCTCTAGATGCACATTCTGCTTTTAACAGTTGCTATCTGGTCAGGACAGCAAGTTTGGTAAGACTTTCCTAAACTTTTGCAGAGGCTGCCAGTTTTCCCAGAGACTACATGACTTTACTACAGTATAGAAATCATGAGTCCCAGACCTTGCAATTAAAACAAACGTAAGAAAAAGCTTTCTTTTTTTGCTTTTCCCAATTCTGCTCTGCAAGCATTTTGCTCTACACTGTAGAGCGCACACTGCAAAGGCTGAATGTAATCAAAACAAGCTTAAAATTAATCTTGGTCTGGGCCTGTAACATCAACTTTCAAAGTATGATCTAACCAAAGGCAGAGTTAAGATGTTATGCTTACAAAAGTGACTTGCTGTCAATGGATGTATTAAATGTTTGATTTATCCATTAAACTTTAAAGTATACTTTTACATTTCACATATAGTAAAAGACAGCGACTATAACTGTCAGGTTTTTATTGCAGACTGTGTCCCTGTTAGGGAGATTCACTCTCTTTAATTGTCATAGTTACCATTATTATGGAAAGTAAAAATCCCAAATTTTGGATTGTGCCCAGAACAGGAATAGTGGAGATATCTTCCAAAGGGGACACTAGTACTGGTGACGCCATTGACAACCAGGGATTCCTTCACTTTAAAAGGATTTTTACTCACTTCCTGTTTTGTCTATGGGGCAGAAAGTGAAGGAAAATCTCCCCAATAAGCCACAGATGCCAAAAATGTACCTTACATGGGTTATACCTTCCCTATACTTTATTCAAAATACAAATAAAGTTTTGCCTTTAGTTCTACTTTAAAACTTTTCATCAAAAACTCTGCTAACTTCCCAAAGATTTTTTTGAGCCGATAATTTGTGGATAATCTTTATATTGTAAAAAACAGAGTACCTACCAATCAATGTTATTGCTTACAGCACCCAGCCACTCGAAAATCTCCACAGCACTACAGGACTCCCCCTCTTTCCCATGTAATTCTTTGCTCTTCAATACAGGACAAAGCACATCTCTTGAAACAGTAGAACTAATCTTAAATGGGCACTCTTTGACCATATATTTTGAAAAATACGTCTTTATAGTAGGTGCTTCTGAAAAGACAAAAACGTATTCAGAAAGGTCTCACTTGTAAAACAAGCACAATCATGTGTGCCCATAATTATCTAAGTCACATTGAAAGAGACTTTGACTACATTTCAACACATTAACCAGACCAATGAAGATTAAAATAAAAGGCATGTGAACCCAGCGCTGTCTACAAAAAACGTTGTGCAAAACTACATATGTTTATTTCATACAAATTGTGTGAAAAACCTATATATACATGCAATGTCAAAAAGAGTTCATATAGTGCAACATGTCATTAATGTCAACAATTGAATTAGTCCTTTAAAGTGCAATCCATGCTTGAATTTCCTTGTGCCAATGATGTGCAATAAAAGACCATAAAGTGCTGTGCTCCCCTCATGTGCCCTCACTCACCAACGAAAAAATGCCTGTTTGGAAAATGGTTATCCTCAGATTCCTGTGATGTCACCGGAAGTTTCCTCCTGCCTTATGCGTTTCACTACAAAATGCATAAGCAGGCAGAAACTTCCGGTGACATCACGTCCGGTATTTGGAACGCTAACCGCAGACATTGTGTTCCAAACCAGTGCGTTACATGTGTTTTACTCAAGAATTATACATGCAAGTGTTCAATTTGTTTTTAAATTAAATTAAATTTTGTTTTTAATTCTTTTTTAATAAAATGAAATTACACAATGGATATTTCCTGCTTCTCCTTACATGGTAATGAATATGAGAGATGTGCCACCTTGCTGGAGCACATGACAGAGTTGTGAATAGCCTGAGAGTTGGTAAGTGAGGGCACGTGAGGAGGGGAGCACAGCACTTTATTGTCTTATAATATATAAAACATAATACTTAAAATACAAAAATGACTTTGAATTCATTAAAAAAAATATAAAGTACAAACACTGCAAAGCTGTTAATTATAAAATACAGAATTTCTTCCTAGCAAGCAAGGATCTAAACCACTGCAGTTTGAAAGCTAAACTAAATTACAACCCTCAGCCATGCAATTTTATCTGGCTCAGCCAGGAGGAGCAACTCTCTGTATCACAATTAAAAAGTACAGGTGGTGCATCTCTTAAAGTATTAAACCCAAAAGCAAACATTATATTGCAGCTTACTAATTCTTAGATGTGATGGCTGCATTCGTTTTCTTTTGCAATATATTTTATTTTTGGTTTTGGGTTTAACCACTTAAGCCCCGGAGGATTTTCCTGCTAAACGACCAGGGGGTATTTTGCGATTCGGCACTGCGTGACTTTAACAGACAATTGCGCGGTCGTGCGACGCTGTATCTAAACGAATTTGGCGTCCTTTTTTTCCCACAAACAGAGCTTTCTTTTGGTGGTATTTGATCACCCGTGCGATTTTTACTTTTTGCGCTATAAACAAAAAAAGAGCGTACATTTTGCAAAAATAACAATATTTTTCACATTTTTTTATATGAAATTCCCCCCAAAAAAAATGTAAAAATCAAAATTTTTTAAAATTTACAGCCAATTTGTTTTATGCTACCTATGTTTGGTAAAAAAAAAAAATCGCAAAAAGCGTATTTTGATTGGTTTGCGCAAAAGTTATTGCGTTTACTAACAAAGGGAAAGATTTCTGTCATTTTTGGTGTTTTTTTTTTAACGTGTAATGGCGGCGATCTGCGATTTTTTTTGCGGTACTGCGACATTGGGGCGGACAGATCGGACCCTTGACTGACATTTTTGACACTTTTGGGATTACCAGTGACATTTCTACAGTAATCAGTGCTATATATATGCACTGTTACTGTAAAAATACACTGGTAGTGAAGGGGTTAACTTTATTTGGGAGGGAGGGGCTGTATGTGTCCCTAGGGGCGTGCTTTCTACTGTGATTGGCTGTGGCTTGAGCTGTAAGGACACTGATCAACGGATCTACATAGTAGATCCATGTGATCAGTGTTTTTACAGCGAGGAGAATGACAGGTGGCTTGTTTACACAAGCTGCCTGACATTCTCCCTCTCCCCCGACGATCGCCGAGTGACCGGCGGACATCGGGTCAGCTGGTCACATGCGCGGGGGGGTCCGTGGGCGCGCGCTCGCTCCCCAGAGCCTCACAGGCGAGCGACGTAGACCTACGTCACTCTGCCTGTGAGGGGCTGACTGCCGCAGTAAATATACTGTGAGCAGTCGGCAAGCGGTTAATACCACTTTTGGTTGTGGCTTTCTTTCTTTTTAGGGTAAAATATAAAATAGCACAAAATAAACTTCGAGTGCTGCTTTCTATGATACTGGATAACACATTTTTAAAAAGTTTTGCTTTCTGAAAAATATTTGGTGATTACTTTAGACCCCTTCAAAGTGAAAATATAATTTCAGAATGACTATCACATAGGAATCTTGAGAACATTTAAATGAACTTTTACTGATTATAAAGTATTTCACAATGTTTCCAACATCCTACAAAAATTCAACAGTGCTAAAAGTGTTTTTGATGAGGATTTTCAGCTTTGTGCTCAAGTGTATGCTGCATCTCACTGCAGTGTCAAACAATAGCCAGCCAGCGCTTACAGATTCCAGTGCCTCAGATACCTTTTTCCATTGAAATATGGGATTGCTATAAGCTATGACTCTGACATGCAAATAAATCAAAACCACAACATGCTTTTAAAAAAAAATCTTTGGCCTCAGACTTTATTGGTTTACCAAACTGAATACATAAAAAATAATTTTAAAACTTCATATCAATCCATATCAGCTCATCTATGACAGTGTGAGTTGAATTATCAAAACAAAAAACAGCATTAATATTAACTGTCCCAAACAGTCAGGGGGGCATTTTTTAACAACCGTCCTGGCTACCAACCCACACTAGGGCCATTTCTATGCATTATTAAAGATATCCAGACTGATATCAGAGAGATGTACCTCATCTCTGTACAGGCCTGGAACTCCGCCTTCTAAATCTAAATGACAGAAAGAAAAAAACATTTCCTAATTACATAAATTAAAGGGTTTCAATGCAATGTTTAACCAACACAAATGAGGCACAACCTCTGAGAAAATAATCACAGCATTTGGTAACAATGACTTGAAAAGTTAAATATTGTGTTTTATTTGGAAAATTAGATCCAACCAACGTAATTTCCACCCTGATGTGAAATTAACAAATCCGGAAGAGGCCATACTATTGGTCTAATCACCAAATACCACGTCTACCAAACCAACAAACTTGAAAGAGAAGCGGGTCCAGGTCTAAATTGGCTGTATAAATTCTGCCTGTTGCTCTTCGATGTGCCCCTTATACAAACGAATGGCAAAGTGTCCATACGATTCCTTGCTTACCTAAAATAAGTCTAAGAAAACCGTTCGGTCTAATATATATACCGTATATATATATAAAATGCATAAGCATTGGATTTCCTTCTACTTAATTATTGGATTTGCTTAGACTTCAGTCCAATTGTAGCTGCTTCTGTAGCAGCTCCTATCCTGAAAGAATGGGAGGAAATATTTAAACCTCCAAGCTGTATAACCATATGTGTAAACTCAAAACATTTAGGGACCGAATATCTTAATAAGGATATGACTGGTGGGGATTTGGATGTTAAACAATTAATAGCATAGGAGTACACCATTGTTGTCTGTACTTACCAAAATCCTCCTATTTCTGAAAAACATCCCCCAAAATTCAACTGCAACTATAATTGGAAACAATTCCAATACAATATTTTTACCTAATCCTGTACAAATCCAAGAACCAGGCCACCTTTCTGCACACCAATGACAATTCCAAATGGCAGCAAAACCAGTGGAACCTGCTAATTCCGTAAAACAAAAACCGGAACATAAAACATTTTTGATGCCATAGGGATCTGCCATTAAAGTGTTGTAAAAGATTTCCCCCAAACTAACAGCGCTTCACACATTACTGAAGTTATTCTGACCTGAGAAGATGGGCTTTTGAGCCCAGAAAAAGACCTAACAATTTCTGCATTTCTTTAGGGTCATTTTTTTTTTTTTTTATAATTCTCTAAAATTTTAATTATTTTTTAATTCGGAAGATGAAATTCCATAGAAACTGTGTCTACTGTGATTTCTAAATATTGTGAATTATTTTGTAGGAAAGACAGTCTTCTCCTGTGCCACAGGTATCCCAAATTAGTGAAAAATGTAAAAAAATTTATAAGTTTAAACAAGCAGGAGAGTCTCTAGGTACTAAAAATAAGAAATCGTCTAAATAATGACGAACAAATAAAGAATAGGATTTAACAGAGACCACCCATTCCAACAATGATGAAAAATATTAAAAATATGCAGGAAGGGTGTATCGGCAATAACCAAAATGCAGACTTGATATCCGCTTTCGCCATTAAAGCCAAGGGTCCCAAGTGTTGCAGAATATCAATCACTTCCTCCAAAGAGGAGTAAGAAACTGAACAAAGTTCATCCAAAATTTAAAGTGAACCACCATGCGGATATAAAAGCTGGTGTGCAAGTCAAAATTCATTTGGATCTTGCTAAAGGAGCTAAATTGCTAAAGGTGATAACCTAAAAATAACAAAAGGAGGAACTAGAAAAGGCCTGGAAATTCTTCCTGCTTGTAATTCTTTCAAAATCTTTTTTTAAAAAATGTATATACATTTCTTATATTATCCACTTCTCTGCAACCTAATTTATTAAATGGAGTAATAAATAAACCCCCCTAAAGTCCATTAATAGCGGAGCTTTCTGCTAGTCTGGATACATTTCCAGCCATGGTAGCATTCTTCGCAGCTTCACCGGTGATAGAGTTTGAGAAATGGCTCTTTAACATTCTGTTGCACTGAAGATAATTTCTTAAAACATTTAGTGATTGGATGGGGACCTGCGCAAAATGCACATTCATGACAGTATCTACAATATGAAAGCCATTTACAGTGGCTGTCATAAAAGGAGAAGCAAACTCATTTCTTATAATCAGAAGAATGTACTGATTGGTTGCTATTTGGACGCACAATAACCGATTTTTGAGGCAAAAATAAACACAGCCATTGGCCAACATCCTTCCTTCCCCAAGACAGATTACATTGCACCAATAATTTTTGTATAAAAGCTTCATCATAGTAATACCATGACAAGTCTCCAAAATGTTTTATATGCTTCCTATATGATATCTATATGTTGAAACAAACCAGTACTGAGCTCAGGGAATTTCTCACAAATTATACTTGAAAATATACAAAGCAACAAAATGTGATTATTTTAAAAAGGTGGGTGATTCTTTTCTACACCCACTGTATATATTTATGAATGGATTTACATTATTCATTTTTTTGATATTGTACTTGGATTGTTAAAAGTTTTCTAGTATAGCACCTTATATATTGATTTTGATGAGCTGTGAATTTCGGTATTACAGTGGAAAGAATACCCTGCAACCGATAACAGGTAAAGGCCCTTCCCTGTATTTACAGGGAACTAGTGACAGAAGTAATATTGTAGGGGAGATTTATTTATTTAAAGGAAAAGTTTTGAATCTTTTTTTATTTGCAAGTAAAACTAAAAAGGCAAGACTTTTTTTTTCTCATTTTGGAAAAATTAAGGGAGGAGGGTTAGAACCCATGGCAGTTTTATTTTTGCCATTGCTATCCCATTGGGAAGGTTATCCTTCACTTCCTGTTCCATAGCCACAACTGAGCCCAAAAATCAAAAGCAAACACCTTAGGGACCTGAACTGTTCACTCATCTTATCTATCCACCTCTATGATGGGCAGTCTTTCTGAACCAGAAGATGCAGCAGGGTCAATTAACAATGCTAAGAAATTTAAAACGTTGAGCATGACATTAACTTAGATTCTGGGCTCCCTGGACACTCCAGAAGACATTCTAGGACTTATTAAGGCCTGTACCCATATTTGATATCTGGATAGTTTAAATATTCCAATACTGTGATGCATATTTTAACTACAAGCAAAATACAGAATAGTATTAGGTCTGGTATACAAAATACTGAATACTTTTATTTAGAAGGATTTTAACCACTTTCCACCCAGCCACAGTAGTTTTACTGCAGGGGGGTGGAAGCTGCAGGCCAGGCAATGTACCTGTATGTCACCTGGCACATGCACACTGGTGTGCCGCTCCCATGGTATACAATGGTGTACAATGTGATCATCTGTAGCCAATCACAGTGCTTATAGCAATAAAAGCTGATGTGTTTTGCAGTTGGGGGGGGTGGGGGGTGTGACGGTGGCGGGTATCAGACCCCTGGCCTTCCCATTCCAACTCGTGACCAAGGACCAGGCAATCTCACACCCTGCCGTCACTTGCGTAACAATGCCACTCTCAGCTGCACCCGGCACACAAATTGTCCAGCTTGCGGGACCACAATCTAGATGCCAGCAGACAGAGCGATTGTCACTGGGCTAATTAAACAATTAACCCTTTCTCTGCCACCACCTCTACGTTATAATGAGCCCAGAGGACGCTCGTAATTTTAGAAATACCAATTATGACTTTAGAATAATCATCTGTAACACACACTGTCACCTCAGACAGG
Source organism: Pelophylax lessonae (assembly GCF_965119305.1). Taxonomy (NCBI): domain Eukaryota; kingdom Metazoa; phylum Chordata; class Amphibia; order Anura; family Ranidae; genus Pelophylax; species Pelophylax lessonae. The sequence continues at coordinate 324,204,028 of NC_138772.1, forward strand.
AATGTTCAGATTGTTTATTCTATACAGTAGCGCTCTTCCAAGAGGCAGGTTCTGGTTAGCTTGAATTTAAGGGCTTAGAGACAAAATTAACAGTTCTCAAAAAAAGGTTTATTTATAAAAAAAGGTTAAAATTGGTGCAAATAAAAATGTTTACAGAAAAATGGGTTACAAAGAAAAAGAGACAATTCAGCAATTTAGAAGAATAGATAAAGAATTCAGAAATGAAAATACTTGCATTCAAAAGTCCTTAGTGTTTCAGAGTTCAGAGGCTTAACATGTGTGATCGGTTCCCCCTTGAGCGATGTTTCTGCTTGATGTTAAAATTGAGAACTGAGAGCTCCCTCAGCGTCTCTTTTTTCTCTGACCCCCAGGGGGGTGTCACCAGAAGTACTTGACCAATAAACACTGGGGCCATGGGCGGCCCTGGAAGCTGAGCAAAATGCCAAGACACCTCCTGCTTAGACAGATTACTAACAGAACATATATCTCGAAATATGTAATGGTTACATTCTTGAAACTGATATTTTATTGTCCGGCATTAAATTTATTATCCACAGACACTAAACACGGGTTATCTCGGAATAACCTCGGACCCGTAAGGCATCTGATCGCTAGCTTGTCTTCCCTAGGGTCGAATGTGATCATGTATGATCTTAATTTGATCAGTAGTTTATTTGCGATTCAAATATATACTTTCTAGAGACAGATCTTGTTTGTGTGTAAAGTTAGGACTTTTGTGGGTAGCTGCGTCCAAATAACAGAGCTCTTGAATGCTTTGTTATACGACCCATTAGCCATATGGCTTTGCTCAGATTACGACATAGCTCTGAGCAGGAAGAGACATATCAACTAGGATGTCTGTATCCTGTGCTGAGATAACAGCTCTGTTTGAAGCTCGCATGTTAATTAGGAGAAGGTGGGGGGCTGAGGAAGGAATGACCTTTTTGGTTTTGAAAACCGTCAGCTGCTGGAGTCACGCAAAATGGTGGCAACAGAGCAGGATACCATGACAAGATCGTGTCCCAGCGCACAATCTCATTACAGGGGGTAACAGAACAAAATAACTTAGCGGGGAGATCTAGTTAGTTCAGATCTAGTTTTAGTCATTTGCAGATACATTATGTTCTTTATAGAGTTCAAACTGCACAAGTACAAATTGTCAAAATGATAGAACATATTCTATATAACAATGTACAGTATATTATTAGGATAATCTAACCTAAAAAGTAACTAAGGTAACCAATTGTGCCCCCTTTAAGTCAGTCTTCAAACAGAATTGTGGCCCCCTTCCTTTGGATTCAAGACCTAGGTTTTACATAGGACCTTATGTTAAATCGCGCCCACTATGATGCCTACTCCGGTCTGTGTCATTCAAAGGTTAAATGCCAATGCCTCAGTGGGAAACTATTTTAACAAGGCAATCACTGGGGATGGAAAGGCATTTGGGGCACACAAAGTAGATTTATTTATGCCCAGAGCTCCCGCTTTAACATGCAAACATTAGGACTGAGGCTCCAGGATCCAAGGAGCCCCATAGGGGTCTGAAGAATAAAGGCTGGTACACAAGGGCCGAGTAATAACCGGTATCAGCCAGTTCAACAGAAAGCTTTTAACATTTGGCCAGTGTGTACAGCAGCCTGTCTGGCATCCAATTAGTGCTTGTAGCTAATGGCTGGTGTGTTCTGCAGGGTGGGGGGCAGAACAAATAGCTCAGTGGAGAGATCCAGTTAGTAGCATAGTTAGTAGAGTAAGCTTATCAGGTTTTTCTCATTCAGCCCTATGGATTGAATGAAAAAAAAAAAAAAAACCTTTGTGTACAGGGCTTAACATAGGTACTTACAGGCATCACTGACACTCAAACATCATTGTTAAATTACGCACCTAGTCGGTTTAGGTTATCTTTGAACATACAGAGCTTTAGTAAGGAAGGTTAGTGTACCAGTTGCAGAAATTATTCACCTGCATTATCCCATGCTAGGAGGAAATCAAATTTCAGAGGCTTCTTCTCAGTAAAGGCCCATCTCACACGCTGGAGTTTTTTGCCATCCTGGGAGAGTGCCTCATCTGTCAAATCTAGAGTAATAACTGCAAAATAACATATAAAGATGATGAAGATGATGACACTATAAAAGATACGTGAGAGCACAAAAAGAAAGACAATAAAAAACTTACTATATCTCATAGGTTTTTTTCCAGAATACAAAGATGGCTTGCCCTGCAAACCTAGTTCTTCATATGTGTCTTTATCTACTGATATAATAAGCTTTCCTGAAAAGAAAACAGAAACACTACTGAAAATGTAAAAACACAAACAGTATGTACACTGCATTGCAAAAGTATTCGGCCCCCTTGAACTTTGCGACCTTTTGCCACATTTCAGGCTTCAAACAAAGATATAAAACTGTAATTTTTTGTGAAGAATCAACAAGTGGGACATAATCATGAAGTGGAACGAAATTTATTGGACATTTCAAACTTTGTTAAATAAAAAACTGAAAAATTGGGCGTGCAAAATTATTCAGCCCCTTTACTTTCAGTGCAGCAAACTCTCTCCAGAAGTTCAGTGAGGATCTCTGAATGATCCAATGTTGACCTAAATGACTAATGATGATAAATAAAATCCACCTGTGTGTAATCAAGTCTCCGTATAAATGCACCTGCACTGTGATAGTCTCAGAGGTCCGTTTAAAGCGCAGAGAGCATCATGAAGAACAAAGAACACACCAGGCAGGTCCGAGATACTGTTGTGGAGAAGTTTAAAGCCGGATTTTGATACAAAAAGATTTCCCAAGCTTTAAACATCCCAAGGAGCACTGTGCAAGCGATAATATTGAAATGGAAGCAGTATCAGACCACTGCAAATCTACGAAGACCTGGCCGTCCCTCTAAACTTTCAGCTCATACAAGGAGAAGACTGATCAGAGATGCAGCCAAGAGGCTCATAATCACTCTGGATGAACTGCAGAGATCTACAGCTGAGGTGGGAGACTCTGTCCATAGAACAACAATCAGTCATATACTACACAAATCTGGCCTTTATGGAAGAGTGGCAAGAAGAAAGGACATTTCTTAAAGATATCCATAAAAAGTGTAGTTTAAAGTTTGCCACAAGCCACCTGGGAGACACACCAAACATGTGGAAGAAGGTGCTCTGGTCAGATGAAACCAAAACCGAACTTTTTGGCAACAATGCAAAACGTTATGTTTGGCGTAAAAGCAACATCACCCTGAACACACCATCCCCACTGTCAAACATGGTGTGGCAGCATCATGGTTTGGGCCGGCTTTTCTTCAGCAGGGACAGGGAAGATGGTTAAAATTGATGGGAAGATGGATGGAGCCAAATACAGGACCATTCTGGAAGAAAACCTGATGGAGTCTGCAAAAGACCTGAGACTGGGACGGAGATTTGTCTTCCAACAAGACAATGATCCAAAACATAAAGCAAAATCTACAATGGAATGGTTCACAAATAAACATATCCAGGTGTTAGAATGGCCAAATCAAAGTCCAGACCTGAATCCAATCGAGAATTTGTGCAAAGAACTGAAAACTGCTGTTCACAAACACTCTCCATCCAACCTCACTGAGCTCGAGCTGTTTTGCAAGGAGGAATGGGTAAAAATTTCAGTCTCTCGATGTGCAAAACTGATAGAGACATACCCCAAGCGACTTATGGCTGTAATCGCAGCAAAAGGTGGCGCTACAAAGTATTCACTTAAGGGGGCTGAATAATTTTGCACGCCCAATTTTTCAGTTTATTTGTTAAAAAAGTTTGAAATATCCAACAAATTTTGTTCCACTTCATGATTGTGTCCCACTTATTGTTGATTCTTCACAAAAAAATACAGTTTTATATCTTTATGTTTGAAGCCTGAAATGAGGCAAAAGGTGGAAAAGTTCAAGGGGGCCGAATACTTTCGCAATGCACTGTACTTTCACTTTTAGGGCCAACTTACATGGGCAGTAGCCCTTGCTACCCAGAGTGGTACAGGAGTGGCAGCCAGTCATTAACCACTTTACCACTAAGCCTATTTTTGACACTTTTTGTTACAAGTTTAAGTCAGTATTTTTTGCTAAAAAACTACTTAAAACCCCCAAACATTATATATATATATATATTTTAGCAAAGACTCTGGAGAATAAAATGGCGGTCATTGCAATATTTTTTGTCACGCGGTATTTGCGCAGCAGTCTTTAAAACGCCATTTGTTTGGAAAGATTACGAAAAATCACATTTCACTGCATTTTAAAAAACGAAACAGTAAAGTTAGCCCGTTTTTTTGTATATTGTGAAAGATGATGTCACGCCGAGTAAATAGATACCCAACATGTTAACGGTTTAAAAGTGCGCACACCCGCGGAATGGCGATAAACTACAGTCAATAAAATTTTCCATAGGCGACGCTTTAAAATTTTTTAACGGTTACCAGTTTAGAGTTAGAGTGTAGCCCTTTTTTTTTTTAATTATTGCTCACACTCTGGCGATACCTCACATGTGTGGTTTGAACAGCAACTTCATTTGCGGCGCGACTTCCATATACGAGCTAACGGCGACGGCTAAATTTTTTTTTTTCCTATTTTATTTTTTTTTAATTTTACACAGGTTTTTGAAAAAAAAAAAAATCTGATCACTTTTATTGCTGTCACAATCAATGTAAACATCCCTTGTGACAGCAATACGCAGTGACAGGTACTCTTTATGGAGGGATCGAGGGTCTAAAAGACCCTAGACCCCTCCACTACACTCCATGTATTCAAAACGCCGAAAACAGCATTTTTGAATACTGTCACTTTTTGAATCTGCCGCCTTTAGCAGCAGAGTGACCCGGACGTGACGTTATGGACGCCGCCTCCGGGTTACGTCATCGGAGACCCGATCGAAGCCGCTTCTGGCTTTGATCGGGACTCCATCCAGCCGGCGCACGTGCCCTGGGTGCTTGGGTCTCCCGGTGGGACAGGAGACCCAGGCAAAGCCGTGGAAGGCGGCGGGAGGGGGACGTCCCCTTCTGCTCGCCGGGGTAACGATCGAGCGGCTCCCAAGCCGCATCGGTCATTACCGCCGGAAAGCCAACCGCCGGCTCTAAAAAACGGTACCAGGATGTGTAATGAATTAAAACCCGCACTACTACTAAAATTTATAAATAAGTTAGCTAGAGGCATCACCCCGGTACAATCACGCAAAGTCAGCCGACGTAGGTCAAAGTCGCTAGACGTTAAGTGGTTAAAGAGGCGATACTGCTGCCTCCTGAATACCTGTTTTCAATCTTTTTCTTCGGACAACCAAAAAGGGACACAGCGCAACAGCCATGAGCCTAGCGTTTGGCTTGCATTTTTGTTTGCCCATTTACTTAAAAGTATAACTAAAGGCAAAACGTTTTAGTTTTGGATAGAGTGGAGAGGGATAAGAACACCTGTCATGTTTTTATTGCTGCCTGTGCCCATGTTAAAAAGGTTCACCCTCTCTATTTCTCCTGTTTACCATTATCATTGAAAGTGAAAGTAAATGAATATCCCACATTTTGGGTTGTCCCCAGAAAAGTAATAGATAGGAAATCTTCCAACAGGGACACTAGTTCTGGGAACCAGGGCTGTGGAGTCAGTAGATAAATGTTCCGACTCCTCAGTTTTTTGTACTTCCGACTCCTCTGTATTAATTTTTCGACACTGACTTGGGTGGGTGGCATTGCAGTAACTATTCTGGCCACATCACTAACGATCTCTGGATAAACAAGGATGGCTTCTTCAACTAACAAGATTTCATTTTCCAGCAAAAGACTCTCTCTTTTCATCATTGAAGATGCAATGCCCTCAGCTATTAACCCTCCATTTTTGTTCAGGCCATATAACAGGCTCTTCCATTCCAAGAGGAATTTACCCGGGGTTAGATCATCACATTGCAACCTCTTGGTGACAGTGAAGGGGTGAGAAAGAAGGTTCTCAAGCTCTTTTGTTTGTGTCCACTGGCTTTCAGTTAATGCAAGATTTTCATTGTCCATTTCTTCTATGAAGTCTAAGTTCAAGCAAACGCTTCACCATTAAATAAGTGCTTCCCCAGCGAGTTGTTTGATCCAAAATGACTCCTTTTCCTGCACATCTTTTCAAAATTGCATCCGTTTTCGGGGCCCTGGCTGCAACAGTTACTTGCCGTAATTTGCCAATTAGTGTAGCTGCATGGCGATCTTTTAATCCATCTCTTATGGCAAGTTTCAGTGTATGAACAGCACATCGCATATGATGAATAGTAGCAAGCTTCAATGCTTCTTCAACAAAGTTGTCTAAAAAAATGTCAGCATTCTCTTCAGTTTCTAAATTTTCTCCAATACTTGCAGAGCTGTCTTCCTCTAACTCTTTTCTTTCATTGATTTTTATTGAGAAAAAGTCAAATACAAAATACAACAAACATGGTAAAACGATCATGCTAGACATGGTCCTGAATACCATACATATAAAATTGAGGAGTACTAACATTCGAGGGGGGGCATATCCATTAACCGACTGTGTTGAGGTCAAAGAGGGTAGTCCAAAGATCCACCCCCAACACGCGAGCTGAAACAGGATGCAGAGGGTCAAGTCCCCATATAGAGGGCTGCAAAGCCCAAGAATAAACCACAGGCAATATACAACGAGGTAAGGCGGAGGGTATCTCCAGGAGGGGAAGTATGAGGGGACACCATGCCCCCAATGGGTGGCGAGACATATGGGTCCAGCACATTCCCCTTCCAGAGAAAGCCCCCAAGAGTGGTAGGGTGGCAAAGAAGGGTGGGGGGGGGAGTAAGGTAGGATAGACTGGAAGGGGGTAGAAGGGAATAAGAGCATAGGAGGCTCAAGAGGTTAGCTGAAATAAGGAGAGAAAAGAGGAAAAAGAAAGAGGGTCTGGCAGTCAGATCAAATGGAAACCTGTACATATTTAGCCCAGGGTTCCCAGATGGTCTCAAATTTAACCACATTATTATTGATAATACCAGCGATTTTTTCCTGTGACATGATCTAGGAGATCTTAAGTATGGTTTCCCTGATGGACACCCTGGGTGTTTTCCATGCTCTGACTATGGCGAGTTTGGCTCCCAAGAGCATAAAATGGAGGAGTTTGAGCAGGTTTAGAGAGCAGACCCTAGACCCCTCCACTACACTCCATGTATTCAAAACGCCGAAAACAGCATTTTTGAATACTGTCACTTTTTGAATCTGCCGCCTTTAGCAGCAGAGTGACCCGGACGTGACGTTATGGACGCCGCCTCCGGGTTACGTCATCGGAGACCCGATCAAAGCCGCTTCTGGCTTTGATCGGGACTCCATCCAGCCGGCGCACGTGCCCTGGGTTCTTGGGTCTCCCGGTGGGACAGGAGACCCAGGCAAAGCCGTGGAAGGCGGCGGGAGGGGGACGTCCCCTTCTGCTCGCCGGGGTAACGATCGAGTGGCTCCCGAGCCGCATCGGTCATTACCGCCGGAAAGCCAACCGTCGGCTCTAAAAAACGGTACCAGGATGTGTAATGGATTAAAACCCGCACTACTACTAAAATTTATAAATAAGTTAGCTAGAGGCATCGCCCCGGTACAACCACGCAAAGTCAGCCGACGTAGTTCTACGTCGCTAGACGTTAAGTGGTTAAAGAGGCGATACTGCTGCCTCCTGAATACCTGTTTTCAATATTTTTCTTCGGACAACCAAAAAGGGACACAGCGCAACAGCCATGAGCCTAGCGTTTGGCTTGCATTTTTGTTTGCCCATTTACTTAAAGTATAACTAAAGGCAAAACGTTTTAGTTTTGGATAGAGTGGAGAGGGATAAGAACACCTGTCATGTTTTTATTGCTGCCTGTGCCCATGTTAACCACTTTAATACTGGGCACTTCCCTCCCTTCCCACCCAGGCCAATTTTCCCCTTTTAGCGCTGTTGCATTTTGAATGACAATTGCGCGGTCATGCAACACTGTACCTTCACCAAATTTATGTCATTTTCCCCCCACAAATAGAGCTTTCTTTTGGTGGTATTTGATCACCTCTGCGATTTTTACTTTTTGCTAAACAAATAAAAAAAGTCCGAAAAGTTTAAAAAAAAAAAAAAAAAATTTTGTTTATGTTCTACAATTTTGTAAATAAATAATTTTTTTCCTGCACTGATGAGCACTGATGAGACTGCACTGACAGGCACTGATGAGGAGGCACTGATGGGGTGGCACTGATGGGGTGGCACTGATGGGGTGGCACTGATAGGTGGCACTGATAGGCGGCACTGATAGGCACTGATATGTGGCACTGATAGGTAGCACAGATATGCAGCATTGGTGGGCACTGATAGGCGGCACTGCTGGGCACTGATAGGCGGCATTGATGGACACTGATAGGTGGCACTGACGGGCATTGATAGGTGGCACTGACGGGCACTAATGGGCACTGATAGGCGGCACTGGTGGGCACTGATGGGCACTGATGGGCGGCACTGATCGGCACTGACAGGCGGCACTGATGGGCACTAATGGGCACTGATAGGCGGCACTGGTGGGCAATAATGGGCACTGGTGGGCGACACTAAAGGATGGCAGTGATGGGCACTTGTGGGCAGCACTGATAGGGAGGACACTGGTGGGCATCACTGATGGGGAGGGCAATGGGGGGCTCCCTGAGCCCTGATTGCCATCCCTGGTGGCCATAGTGGGCATCCCTGGGGTCATAGTGGGCATCCCTGGGGTCATAGTGGGCATCCCTGGTGGATCTAGTGGCATCCCCCCCCGAGGGTCTGCACTGGTAATCAATGATCTGATTACCAGTGCCGACCCCCCCCCCTGTCAGGGGAGCCGCCGATCGGCGCTCCTTTACTCGTGCCTGTCAGGCACGAACTAAGGAAAGCCGATCAACGGCTGTTCCTATTTACTATGTGACCAGCCGTGATTGGACACGGCTGATCACATGGTAAAGAGCCTCCGTCAGAGGCTCTTTACCGAGATCGGAGATGCAGGGTGTCAGACTGACACCTCGCATCACCGATCGCCGCTCTGCGCGCCCCCGGGGGGCGCCCAGAGCGGAGTTATCCTGCCGCCGTCATATGACGTCCGGTCAGGATAACTCAACCACATTCCCGCCGTCAATCTGTAATAGGGCGGGCGGGAAGTGGTTAAAAAGGTTCACCCTCTCTATTTCTCCTGTTTACCATTATCATTGAAAGTGAAAGTAAATGAATATCCCACATTTTGGGTTGTCCCCAGAAAAGTAATAGATGGGAAATCTTCCAACAGGGACACTAGTTCTGGGAACCAGGGCTGTGGAGTCAGTAGATAAATGTTCCGACTCCTCAGTTTTTTGTACTTCCGACTCCTCTGTATTAATTTTTCGACACTGACTTGGGTGGGTGGCATTGCAGTAACTATTCTGGCCACATCACTAACGATCTCTGGATAAACAAGGATGGCTTCTTCAACTAACAAGATTTCATTTTCCAGCAAAAGACTCTCTCTTTTCATCATTGAAGATGCAATGCCCTCAGCTATTAACCCTCCATTTTTGTTCAGGCGATATAACAGGCTCTTCCATTCCAAGAGGAATTTACCCGGGGTTAGATCATCACATTGCAACCTCTTGGTGACAGTGAAGGGGTGAGAAAGAAGGTTCTCCAGCTCTTTTGTTTGTGTCCACTGGCTTTCAGTTAATGCAAGATTTTCATTGTCCATTTCTTCTATGAAGTCTAAGTTCAAGCAAACGCTTTACCATTAAATAAGTGCTTCCCCAGCGAGTTGTTTGATCCAAAATGACTCACTTCCTGCACATCTTTTCAAAATTGCATCCGTTTTCGGGGCCCTGGCTGCAACAGTTACTTGCCGTAATTTGCCAATTAGTGTAGCTGCATGGCGATCTTTTAATCCATCTCTTATGGCAAGTTTCAGTGTATGAACAGCAGTGTTAATTTTGTCGACTAAAACCGACTAAAACGTTTTCGTCGACTAAATTAACACAATTTTAGTAGACTAAAATACGACTAAAACTAAAACAATTCAGATGACTAAAATGCCATTTTAGTCCTAAGACTAAGACTAAAACTAAATTGAAATTTGCTGCCAAAATTAACACTGATGAACAGCACATCGCATATGATGAATAGTAGCAAGCTTCAATGCTTCTTCAACAAAGTTGTCTAAAAAAATGTCAGCATTCTCTTCAGTTTCTAAATTTTCTCCAATACTTGCAGAGCTGTCTTCCTCTAACTCTTTTCTTTCATTGATTTTTATTGAGAAAAAGTCAAATACAAAATACAACAAACATGGTAAAACGATCATGCTAGACATGGTCCTGAATACCATACATATAAAATTGAGGAGTACTAACATTCGAGGGGGGGCATATCCATTAACCGACTGTGTTGAGGTCAAAGAGGGTAGTCCAAAGATCCACCCCCAACATGCGAGCTGAAACAGGATGCAGAGGGTCAAGTCCCCATATAGAGGGCTGCAAAGCCCAAGAATAAACCACAGGCAATATACAACGAGGTAAGGCGGAGGGTATCTCCAGGAGGGGAAGTATGAGGGGACACCATGCCCCCAATGGGTGGCGAGACATATGGGTCCAGCACATTCCCCTTCCAGAGAAAGCCCCCAAGAGTGGTAGGGCGACAAAGAAGGGTGGGGGGGGGGAGTAAGGTAGGATAGACTGGAAGGGGGTAGAAGGGAATAAGAGCATAGGAGGCTCAAGAGGTTAGCTGAAATAAGGAGAGAAAAGAGGAAAAAGAAAGAGGGTCTGGCAGTCAGATCAAATGGAAACCTGTACATATTTAGCCCAGGGTTCCCAGATGGTCTCAAATTTAACCACATTATTATTGATAATACCAGAGATTTTTTCCTGTGACATGATCTAGGAGATCTTAAGTATGGTTTCCCTGATGGACACCCTGGGTGTTTTCCATGCTCTGACTATGGTGAGTTTGGCTCCCAAGAGCATAAAATGGAGGAGTTTGAGCAGGTTTAGAGAGCAGACCCTAGACCCCTCCACTACACTCCAGGATAGCCTAATCTTGGGGCAGGCCCACCAAGTGTGCAAGTGGTCACCAGATGAACCACAGCCCTGGTGAGCAATTTAACATTAGCTTCGATGAGAGAAACATTCAGTATACCTGTAAAGGAGCGTTGAAGGCGAAAACCCCAGTCGTCCAGGTCCTACTTCATTTCCAGGTCCCTCTCCCAGGCTTGCGCATATGCAGGTTTGACATCGCTGTTGGATAGTATTGAATAGATGAGGGAAATCCCTCCCCTTTGGTCCCTGGCTTCTGAGCACCAGCGTTCATAAAGAGTGATTTGTGGAGGGTCAGGTTTATCGTCCTATATGGAGTGGAGGAAATGTGATATCTGGGAGTGGCGATATCTCTCAGTGAGAGGCATTTTGAGGAAATTGACATAGTGTGGGAAAGAAAGGGGCCCCATGGAGTTAAAGAAGTGTCCAATGCGAAATAGGCCCTTGTTAAGCCACCAATGGAAGGCTTTGATATTTAGTCCAGGGGGAAATAGGGGGTTGTTAAAAACTTCCTCTAACTCCAATATCGGTTTGTTACCTTCTTCATCTGCGTTCATCTTCTCAATTGTGCTCAACATGTTAGAAGCGTTATCTGTCACAACACATAAAATCTGTTCCTTTGTAATTTCAAAATCTTCTAGAACACCCTCCACTAGCTTCTGAAGGTAATCACTGGTGTGATGTGCCTGAGTGTCCTTTAATCTGAGGGTCCGTGTTATTGTTTTGTTATTTTCATCCACAAATCTAACATTAATAGCAAAATAATTGACTCTGTGACGTGTGCATGCGTCCATTTTAAGGAAGACAAAAGTCCTTTCAGAACTTTCTGTAGTTCTTCCTTTTAACATTTGGCCTTCTCAATTATAAGTTTCCTTATACTAAGTCATTAATTATAACTTTTTGTGAATTGGGACATTTAAACTTGCTTTTTTTTTTTTAAATTCCAATCTAAATTTAGTAGGAATCAGAGTCGGTGCATTGTTTGCCGACTCCAGGTACCCAAAATTTCCTACGACTCCTCAATTTAGACTCCACAGCCCTGCTGGGAACCTGGGGGTCCCCAAGGAATTCCCTTTAATTTGCAGGGATTTCCACTCACTTCCTGTTTGGCTATGGAACAGGAAGTGAAGGAAAATCTCTGCAATGGGACACAAATGGGGGAAAAAATAAATTTCTGACAACGGTTAGAACCTTCCCTTGTGCTATCCAAAATAAAAGAAATAAAAAAGTTTTGCCTATAGTTCTACTTTAAATGGATTGCATTCGGTGTTGGTACTGCCGACTGAACAAGAGCATCATTTTTGGCTCAACCATCCATTTTTACCAACGCCCGGGTACTTGTTTAAACAAGCCCTTAAAAAGACATTTTAGCTAACAAATGAAATCAGTAAACTGCTAAACCTAGTGAAAAAACATTGCAAACCATGGTGAATTAAAAAAATATCCTCTTAGTTTACGCCTAATCTTCCCCTTCTCAAGGCTCATGCACACTGCAGCTCAAAAAACAAAGCTGCTTTTACAGGCATTTGAGCTTTTGTTTAAGCTTGAAGTAGCTTGTACCTTTTTGGACTTGTTGGCATGTCTTTATTGAGCTTCTTTGAGCTTTTTTTGGAGCATAATCTTTTTTTCACATAAACCCTCCCCTCAGCTAATTTTTTCAAATTTTTTTGTGTGTTTTCGAGCGTCTCTGAACTTTTTAATGCCCGTTTGTGCTTTTTACGCATTTGTGGGCGCTTGGGTGTCTTTTCTGTTCGAAAGCTCCTCTTAAAACACGAGTTTGATGGGTTTTTTTTTTTTTTTTCTTGTAAGCGCATATGCCTGTAAACTCGTGAAAAAGCCATTGTGTGCATGAACACATTGGCTAACATGGAGGGGAGTTTCCAGGCAGAAAAAAAATCAGGCAGCTTCTTTGAGCTGCAGTGTGCATGAGCTCTAACAATGATAAACACAGGAAAAAATCTGGGTGTCCAAAGACGCCCAGAATTTAGCACTCTAACTTGGTCTAAATCAATATTGGTTAAAAAAACAAATATGAACCAGGTGGAAACAGAACCATAGATATAGCTGTATATCCACTTGCAAACTGGTCCTTTTCTGGCAATTTTTGTTTACATGTAACAATCAGATTTTTTTGCTAGAAAATTAAATTACTTAGAACCCCCTAAACAATATATTTTTTTAAAGCAGAGACCTGAGAGAATAAATTAGTGGGTTTTGCAATTTTTTAATGTCTCACGGTATTTGTGCAGCCGTATTTCAAATGCAATTTAATTGGTAAAAATAAACTTTTTTTAATTTTAATTGGTAAAATATAAAAGATGATGTTCCGTCAAGTAAATGGATACCAAATATGTCACCCTTTAAAAGTGTGCACGTCCGTGCAACTGTGACAAACAATGTCAATTTTACTATCCATTGGCGACGCTTTGAAATCTTTCACAGGTTATCAGTCTAGATTTACTGAAGAGGTCGAGTGCTAGAAATACTGCCCATAATCTTTTGTAGTGATACCTCACATGTGTGGGAGGATCGCTGTTTGTGTGTGTGCGGGACCAACGTGTGCGGTCACCTTTGCGAGCGAGCAAGGGGGAAAGGGGGCGCTTTTTTCTATTTAGTCTTTACACTGTTGCTCTAATTTTTTTTTCGTCACTTTTACTGCTGTCACAAGGAATGTAAACATCCTCGTGACAGCAAAAGCATGCGACAGATACTCTTTATGGAGAAATCTGGGGTTTATAAGACTCCAAATCCCTCCTCTGCCCTTAAAAGTATCCAAAACACCAAAATTTGGTAAACCGAAAGTAATATCAAGTTGTTTCTGCCAGGTTATCATAGCGGAGAGTCGAGCAAAGCCATTTTTGGCTTATTTCGGCTTCCTGACCAGGTGGTGGACGCACTGGCTGGTCGCTCGGGTCTCCTGGTCACTACTTTTAAAAGCAGTCCAGCAGCTAGTTAGCAGTTCAGATTGCTCTTACAGTTTTTTATTTAGCGAAGGCGGTAGGTTCTTTTGTATCGGGGTGATGCCTGCAGGCATCATCATGGTATAACAACCCAAACTCCAGAGATGTAGGGGTATGTCGCTGGTCCGGAAGTGGATATATAATAAACAAGCAAAAAGTCAGGGGAGCAAACCCTGAACATGTATTTCTAAAGCTGGTGCAGCTATGAACCAAGTGACATGTATATTAAAAAAGAATAGCGCACACATGCAAAATAATTGACTATCAAATATGAAGGCAATCCATAAATAAAAATGGGGATTTGGTCCCACCATATGGCCATATCGTGCTCAAGCCCACCCCTACGTCAAAGTACCCCATTATCAGCGGGTCCTACACTATTCATAAAAAAAGGATGAATCCAGCCTCTCTAACCCTTGGAGACAACACTCCTTGCTGGGAGAGATGTGCTACTGCACTACAAGAGACTCCTCCTATATATACTTGATAGTGGACTCTGATAGAGTACAGGTGTGTGTGGGGTCCGGTCAGACCGAATACATAATACACAAGCAAAAAGTTGGGGGAGCAAACCCTGAACATGTATTTCTAAAGCCCGCATCACACCCAACTCGCAGGCAGTTCACACTGCCATATGCAATCCGCTGGGAGTGTCAATACAAAGTTAAGGACACCCCCAGATTCGCATATCACAGTGCAAACTGTCAAATCAGACAGGAATCAGATCGCATGGGTGTGATTCTGGGGCGGACCAAAAAAAAAAAAAAAGGGTCCTGCACAACTTTGGTCCAAATGTGATGCAAATTCAGCCAACCAATCTGTATGGTTGAATTTGCATCGCACAGACGTCGCATTGCTAATCACATTCAATGTCTTCCATTGCACCAATGTGAACCAAGCCTTAAACTGAGTTTTCCCAATAATAAATACATTTAAAAAAATCCTTCAGATTTACTTCAAATTTAATAATATTTACTTTTAACTGTTACAGTTTCATACTGTACATTTATAAACCCAAAAATGTACAATACCTGTTGGTAGCAGGGCTGCAACATTATCCTGATCAATTCTTGTGTTGTATGAAAGTGCATAAAACAAACCTGAAAATGAAGATAATGAAAGGGTAGATCAGCCACCAATGCGAATAGCAGGAATTCCTAAGCTGGATTTACAAAGTATCATAAAAGTTTAGTGTTCTCTGGTTTATTGGGGTCCAGAGTGTATGGCAAGATTGATGCAAAGACTGGGCCCACCGATAACATTTGCGCCTCATCGCGAGTTTATTGCTGTACTGTGCGTTCGTGAAAAGAGGCGCGTGACAACATTTGTCTCATCTTACACATGCTTTAGTAAGACATAACATTCAATTGTTGGGGGGGAAAAAAAATTAAAAAAATAAATAAATAAATAAATAAAAAAAAAAAAAAAACCTGTCTCCCAAAATCTTGTGAATTTCAAATATTTATTTGTATGACAACTTAAAAAGTTTATTGATATTCATTATTTATTTTTAATCTGGATTTCAAAAACAGTTTTTTTTATTTTGAACATATTTGTGACCAGTAGCAGAGGACTAAAAACTCCTTCTGCATATCTTTCCCTGTAGAGAAGCTGGGAAAGAGCTGGGTCATGTGACAGCTGTATATCAATTTGGAAAAAGGTACTTAGATTTTTATTTTTATTATTAAAAGAATTACAACGCCATCATCCCCATACAGAAATAGAAGGGACAATTTAAATTAAACAGTGTGTGTTTGTTCTCTGTGTGAATCACCAACTTCATCTTTCATGGATCAATGGCAATATGCCCAACTTTCACGATTTATACAGACTCACCCCACACCCACTACGATCTCTTCAGGATTTGACTCCCATTGAGGCCATACTCCATCCTCGAGACCCACCACTGCATTGTGTCTCCCAATTTTACAAGGTCTTCCTCTCTCTGCAAGGTCCTCCTTACTCATCTTACCTTGCCCGGTGGGAAACAAATTAATGTTCTATTCTCAAAGACAAACAAATGGATAGAATTCTGAAACTCTCGCATGTTTCGTCTCTCTCCTCTAGAGTCCAAGAGACAAACGCCCAGGAGTCACAGGTGTTTGTGAACAACCATGGCCAACAGATTGTACAAAAGGACAGACTGACAGATGCCATGGTTGTGAGGATGTAAATGCACATCTGAGCATTTACTTGCACACAGAGACAGATAAGCAGTTCTGGATGCACCACCTATGAACCCATAAATTAAGTTTTTTTGGCTGTGTAGTAATGCCCAAAACCAGTTAATAACACAGAAAGTAACATGCAGAGAACAGTAATCCAAAAGCCACAAATCAACTTCAAGCATAGACGTGAATATTTTTTCCTTACATGATTTACCTTTTTTAAAAAATGTCTCTCTGAATTCTTGCGTTATAAACTCATGTAGAGGCAAGTCTTTTACAAGATAATAATTCCCCAAACCATCAATTGTATTCTTTAATTTTCCTGGTAAATGTCCACATTCTGGTAACAAAATAGACACCTGTTGGGTTGAAATGTAGCGGTAAGTTCAATATTCAATGCAGCACAAAATAAGACTTTAAAAGTACAACTAAAGGCAACTTTTTTTTTTGTTATGGTTAGTGTGGAGATCGATTAGAATACCGGTCAGGTTTTTCCCCCGTTAGTGAGATTCACCCTCTCTATTTGACCTGTTTATCATTACCATTAAAAGTGAAAGTAAAAGGAAATCCCAAATTTAGTTTTTTCCCAGAACAGTAATAGAGGAGAAATCTTCCAATGGGGACACTAGTTCTTGTGCCTGGATGGCCCCATGTCAATTCCCTAATTTGCATGGATATTCTCTCACTTTCTGTTTTGGCTATGGGACAGGAAGTAAAAGGTAAATCTTTCCAATGGGACACACGTGGCCATAAAAAAAAAAAGGGGGGGGGGTTATAACACTCTCTTACGCTATCCAAAATAAAAAAAATAAAAGTTTTGCCTATAGTTCTATCATAAACATATAGTATGTACACTTGTCAGTTATAATGTTTCTGAATAAAGTACCGTATTTATTGGCGTATAACACGCACTGGCTTATAACATGCACCTCACATTTAGGAGGGAAATTTTAGGAAAAAAGCTTAAAATTTTAAATAAACAGCATTGAACTCAGAACTATTTTTTTAATCATATGTGTATGGGTGGTTCCTGCGCTATCTGAGGTAGTGTATGTTTCCTTCTTATTGCTGCACCACGATACTGGTACCAGGAACCAGTTGAAACAGGATTAAAACAATGTGGGTTTGTGGCGCGCTTCAGAAGTGAAATGTTAAAATATTAGATGATGTGATAGATATTTAAATTATTAAACTCAATAGAGTGCTATTTTTTTAAAATGACATATTCTTTTGGCTGGGGTATATTTCCACTTCAAATATAAGCGTGATGACGTAAATAAATAAATGTAAAAACAATCTGTATTCCCTCTATACCGTGTTAAACATATTTAAAAGTGCTGAGTGCTTTCAATCTTCAAAAAATATTAAAGACAACCAATAAATACGTATTCCAATTGAAAAATGTGCAAATAGTTGCTCCAAAAAATATAAAGTGCTTTGTGCTTTCACTCTTAAATCAATATAAATTAAATGAATAAGGTGCAGTGTTCATTAGTGTCCATTAAATATCATCCACAATATGGTGTAATTCAACTCAATCTCTTCAACTTTAAAAACCAAAACGTGCTTCTGTGCAGATAAAAGTGCTGTGACTTGCTGCCTCCACCAGGTGTCACATCTAGGTGCTCTAAACTCTCACCTTGATAAGGTGTAAAATACGCCTATGTATATAGGTAAGCCTTCGGGGTGATAATTAGGGGCTTTCACTCTTTCCAATATCCTATTCCTGCTTCCGGGTAATCCTGTTCTGTCCGTTATAAGGTGCTTATACTTTGTGGGGTCTTCACCTCCTATCTCGACCTCAGGCTCGGTAAACATAAAAGGCCATCATGGTGCAGTATTTAAAATCGGTTTATTCATAAAATGATCAATTGCACTTACAATTAGCAGGTAGCTACAGCGCATAAAACTGTTAAATCAGCGTCGGGAGAACTTCGCTCCGATCTCTAACGTCACTTCCGGTGTTTGGCGGCTCCTCCTACGAGTTACGTCACATCACGTGACTTCCTCAGGGAGTCGACGACGGCCATCTTTATGGTTGGAAACATTCGACATGCACGCTTCTATATGCTGCTATTACTCTGCCAGAATGTAAGTGCAATATATTCTGTTATTACCCAATAAATTCTTTGAACGTACTGCACTATGAGAGGCTTCTTTTATATGTTTTGGAGCATGACAACAAGAGGACTCTGGCGTTTGTGATTTAATGTGCCCAGGATATCCATCGTGATTGATCTTATATCCCTGGAGGTCCTTGTATTTCCTTACGGCTCATTATTTGGTTACTTCTGGTAAGGGTATTTTATACCTATCTTGGTGGTGGTTTTGTCACGTGGCCTTTGGAAAAAGGAATGATCACTTATTATAAGTTCCTATTGCACGTGGTTATCCAGCACTTGGATTGATTCTAAAGACTTTCTGAATTTATGGACTTTTTATTACCAAATTTTAGCGCTACAATTTTACTTGCTTTTATGTTTTATGATTTTATCAGGGTCATTTGATGTGTAGCTGCTTTCTTTATTCATTCATTTGATTGATGTTACTTAACCAGTGATAGCTATATTTCAGTGCATAGCGCAGCTATTTTTCACGATTTACCTAGGACTCTAACCCACTCCTAAGGGACAATCCTAAATAAGCAGATTGATGATCAAGTGCCCATAACTTATGTTACCATTTACAATACAGGTCTTTTTCACGGAATGTTTCAGTCTGCAACTTGCACATTTCTCTGCCCAATTAATGCAGACCTATGCCCACTGTTCGGGACCACTGCCTCTACATTGAAATGTTCCCCGTTTGTTGGGGTAAGGAAACCAAATGCTTTTAAAAGTTGACCTCCAAATATATTCATCTAGCCACACAAAAAGGGTCACCTACATTTGTACTTTCGTGACTTCCCCCTCCTCCCTCCTCCCCCCTCCTTTCCTCTCTGCCTTTCCTCTCCGCCCTCTTGCTGATGTCAGTGAAGGAGTCAGTGAGTCAGCAGCTCGAGGTGAGGCAGGAAAGAGGACAGAAGCAGCAGAACGTGAGTGCCGAGATTAGAGCTACAGTGTCCTGTGACTGTACATGCAATGTAGCCCGCCAAAAAATATAAGCTTCTCCAGATAAAAGAGTTAATATTCCTTATAAAGTGCAATATTCTAATAGAAAAATAAGTGATTAAAAACGTCCATATAGCACATATAGGGGGTCTTTCTATGCTCCCTATTTCATATCTATGGCTGACATGGATGTTTTTATTCACTTATTTTTCTATTATAATATTGCACCTTATAAGGAATATCAACTCTTATCTAGATAAGCATTTATATTATTTACAGTATATAGGAGCTTAATTAAGAAAAAAAAAAAAAAAGTTTTGGTATAAGGCTCGGTTCACACTTGTGCGATGCGGGAAGGCTGCGAATATGCAGCGTGTTCCCGCATCGCATCCGCACAAGAGGCAGTTCACACTGCCATATGCGATACGCAGGGGGTGTCAATGAAATGTTAACGACACCCCCAGTTTGATCGCATATCGCAGTGCGTTCTGACAGTTCGCACAGGATCGGATTGCACTAGTGTGAACCACTGTGCGATCCGATCCTGAGGCGGCTCTAAAAATGCCTCATGTGCGAGTTTGCTGCGGATGCGCTGCGAATTCAGCCATACAAATTGTATGGCTGAACTCGCATCCGCACACGAGATCGCATGTAATTTAGGAGCAGTGCGCTCCGAATTACATGCGATCTCGCAAACCGCACAAGTGTGAACCGGCACTAAGTGCTCGTTCACACTACTGCGGGTGCGCTGATTCGCACTGCACCCGCACAAAAGTCGCACATGACCCTTTTTTTCAGCCGCATCAGGATCGGATCGCACAGTGGTTCACACTTGTGCGATCCGATCCTGTGCGAACTGTCAGATCGCACTGCGATATGCGATCAAACTGGGGGTGTCGTTAACATTTAATTGACACCCCCTGCGTATCGCATATGGCAGTGTGAACTGCCTCTTGTGCAGATGCGATGCGGGAACCGTCTGCGAATACGCAGCCTTCCAGCATCGCACAAGTGTGAACCGGCACTTACACTCTGTTTGCTCATTATTATTTTAAATAAATGAAAGAAAAGGAATATTGAGTTTTTTTATTTTTTTATCCGATTAATCGAAAAAATAATCGGCAACTATTTGAATATTAAAATAATCGTTAGTTGCAGCCCTAATTGCAGCCTGAACCTCCTTGACCGCCTCTGTCCAAGGTATTGACAAAAACACTTGTTTACTCACTTCACTTCTAATATTCACACAATATTATATGTTTTTGATTGATAATACAATTTTTGTATGTATTTTTGTATTGCTACTGTATTTTCTAGTGCTGCACCAGGGTATGTGCATTTTAATTTTTTTTGCACAAAGCTACACATATACTTGTAATACATGCAGATACTCTATCACCCTGTAGAAATGTCTAAAATATAGGGAGAAAACAATGTTTCTTAAAGTGGAACTCCACTCAAAAAGGAAAATTCCGCTTTAAGCACTCCCCCTTCCAAATATGCCACATTTAGCATGTCATTTTTTTTGAGGGGGGGGGGGGGGGTGAGACAGGTCCCCCAGGACCTTCCAGTGCCATGGAGAAGAGAGGGAGAGAAGCGAGGTTTCGGGTGGCCGCATTGCCGAATCGGTAAGTGTGTGTTTATTAAAAGTCAGCAGATACATTATTTTTAATAAACACAAAAATTTGTGAAACTCCGCTTTAAAGAAGAGAAAAAACTGAATTTTTGTAAAATCTTACCTGTAAAATTCCTTTCTCTGAGTCCTCCGACAGTCGCCGCCTCTTCATATTCGTCACAATGGGGTATTTGACTTTGCTCCGTAGGAGTAGCTAGGCAACAGAATATGTCAATATTAAAGCTTTTAACATATCCCCTCAGTCAATACCCTCCTACTTCCTGTATCCATACCTCAGTTTCAGTAGAATAGCAGTAGGGTACATAACAAACCCCAAAAGAGGGGCGGCGACTGTCGGAGGACTCAGAGAAAGGAATTTTACAGGTAAGATTTTACAAAAATTCAGTTTTCTCTTACGTCCTCCGACAGTCGCCGCCTCTTCATATTCGTCACAATGGGGACGTCCCAAAGCAGTGCAAACATGAGGGGTGGGAAACGCAGCCGCGCCTAAGGCAACGCAGTCTCCACATCAGAGAAAGGAACCTTACCAAGGGAAGGAAACCAGCTGGGCAGCATGAAAAAAACTCGCTCAACAGGAGCAACAACCCAGGAAAAAACAAACAACCTAGGGATAAAAAATATATCCCAAACAGCCAAGGGTCCAAAAACAAGGGACCCTAAGGAACTGCCACACTAAGAACCTTGCGGCCAAAGGAAGCATCTGCCGATGCCTGAAAATCCACCTTGTAGAACTTTGAGAAGGTGTGAACGGACGATCAAGTCGCCGCCTTACACACCTGGGCCACAGAAGCCCGATGATGACAGGCCCAAGACGTACTCAGAGATCTGGTAGAGTGCGCCTTCACAGGCATGGGGAGAACTTTCCCCTTCAGAGCATAAGCCTGTTCAATGGTCTGTCTGATCCATTTGGCGATGGTGGAAGCCGACGCTGCCATGCCCTTCCGAGGACCTTCTGGAAGGACAAACAAAGAATCCGACTTGCGAAAGGATTCGGTCGATTTTAGGTAAACCCTAATCGCCCGAACAACATCCAAGGAGTGCAAATCCACCTCCTTCGGATGTTTTAGGCTTCGCGCAGAGCGAAGGCAAGACAATGTCCTCATTGAGGTGAAATTCCGAAATCCTCTTCGGAAGAAAGGAAGGGTTAGGTCGCAAGACCACCTTATCCAAGTGAATGACCAAATACGGAGACCTGCAGGACAAAGCTGCCAGCTCCGACACTCTGCGAGCCGAAGTGATCGCCACCAAAAAGGCGACCTTCTTGGACAACATAGACAACGAGATCCTCCTGATCTGTTCAAAAGGAGCATGTTGTAACACGGATAGAACAAGAGTCAAGTCCCAAGGAGGCAGAGATTCCCTCCTAGGAGGGACCAGATGCCGCACCCCTTGAACAAATGTGCTAACCAAGGAGTTAGACGCCACAGGACGTTGAAAAAGAACGGCCAGCGCAGAGACCTGACCCTTGATCGTAGCCAGCGCCAAACGCTGGTCAACATCCGTTTGAAGGAAGGACAACACCCTAGACACCGAGTATGTGCGAGGGGAACACCCCCTGGACTCACACCAGGCAAAATAGGCCTTCCAAGTACGGTAATAGACCTTCCCCGAGGAAGACTTCCTCGCGTTGATCAAAGTGTGAATGACGTCAGGGGAGAGACCCCTATCCTTCAGGACCTCGGTTTCAACAGCCAGGCCGTCAAAGCCAGCGACTGTAAAGCAGGATGGAATATTGGTCCTTGAGACAGAAGATCTTCTCGAAGAGGCAGACGCCACGGGGCCAGATTCACGAGGTCTGCGTACCAGGATCGGCGAGGCCAGTCCGGCGCCACAAGAATCACCGTGTGCGGTTCAGAGTTCAACCTGCGAAGGAACCTGGACAGCAGTTGAATCGGTGGAAATGCATACATCAGTCGGTACTGATGCCACGGAGCTACCAACGCGTCTGACGCTTCTGCCCGAGGATCGCGCGTCCTTGCCACGAACCTTTCCACCTTGTTGTTCAGACGAGACGCGAACAGGTCCACATCTGGAAGACCCCACTTTGCGCACAACATCTGGAATACATCCGGGTGGAGGGACCATTCCCCCTGGTCCAGGGACTGGCGACTCAGATAATCCGCCTGCCAGTACTCCACCCCCGAATGTGAACCGCCGTTATCGCCGGGACGTGCGTCTCGGCCCAAGACAGAATGTCGGCCACTTCCCGAGCCGCTCGGGCACTCCTGGTGCCCCCTTGGTGGTTGATGTAGGCCACCGCCGTGGCATTGTCCGTCTGCACCCGAACCGGACGGCCCTGCAGCCTATCCGTCCAACGTCGAAGGCAGAGATTTATCACTTGCAATTCCAGAATGTTGATCGGAAGGGAGGACTCCTCCTTCGACCAAGTTCCCTGGGCGGACAGAACGCTCAGAACACCACCCCCGCCCGACAGGCTGGCATCCGTGGTGACCACCGTCCATGAGAGAGGACGAAAAGACTTGCCCCCCGACACCGCCGGGGACTGGAGCCACCACAGAAGATCCCTTCTGGTGCGATGACCCAACGAAATCTGGAGATCCAGAGATTGCGGTCGCCCGTCCCACCTGGACAGGATCTCCGCTTGGAGACCCCGCGTGTGAAACTGGGCGAAGGGAATCGCCTCGAAAGCCGAGACCATCAATCCCAAACATCGCATGCACGTCCGGAGTGACGAGCACGGAACGTCCCTGAGGGACCTGACTTCTTCCTGAAGAGTCCTGAGCTGGTCGTCCGGTAGGAAGACCCTCGCCTGGACCGAGTCCAGAATCATTCCCAGGTAGGGAAGACGAACCGACGGGCACAGCGTCGATTTCGGAAAGTTTATCGTCCAACCAAACTCCTGCAGAGTCTGCATCGTGACGGACAGGTCCTTCACCAGACCCTGGCTGGTCGCAGACCGAACCAGAATGTCGTCCAGATACCCCAGGACAGAGATGCCCTGGGCTCTCAACAAAGCCAGAACCGGTGCAAGCACCTTGGTAAACACCCGTGGAGCCGAAGCAAGACCAAAAGGTAGCGCCACGAATTGGTAATGATCCTCCGCAATGGCGAATCGAAGGTACCTCTGGTGACCCTCGAAAATTGGAATGTGAAGGTACGCATCCTTCAAGTCGATGGAGGCCATGAATTCCCCCGGAACCAGGGCAGCCACCACCGACCGCAGGGATTCCATGCGGAACTTGCGAACCCGCACAAAGCGGTTCAGAGCCTTTAAGTCCAGAATTGGACGCACCTTGCCCTCCTTCCTGGGCACGGTGAACAGATTGGAATAGAACCCCCGAAATCTGTCCCGATGAGGCACCGGAACCACCACTCCCTGAGCTCGCAGGTCCCGCACCGCCAGGTGCAGATCCCGCAACCGCTCCGGAGACAGTTGAAGATTTGAGGGAAAAACCTGCTCGCCGGCCGAGAGAGAAACTCGATCTTGCAGCCAGATCGAACGATTTCCTGAACCCACCTGTCCCGAACACGGGCCATCCAGGGTTGAAGAAAACCGAGCAAACGTCCCCCCACCCCAGAACTGGGTAAGGGCGCCCCTTCAGGCCGCATTGTTATGGGCAGCGGATCTGGACTGGCCGAACTTCTACTTACCTGTCCACGGCTTCTTTTGGGAGCCTTGACCTTTGAAGGGCTTGCCCTTATAGTGCGACCGAAAGGCACGAAAGGACCCCTGAGAGGGACGAAAAGAAGCATGCTTCTTACCCGGAGCAACCTTAGCCTTGTGGGATTGGGGTAAGAGCGTGCTCTTACCACCCGTGATCCCTTTTATCAGCGCATCCAAGGGTTCGCCAAAAAGGCGAGATCCCGTGTAGGGTAGATTAGCTAAGGTTTTGCACGAAGATTGGTCCACAGACCAACCCTTCAGCCAAATCAGGCGGCGTGACAACACCGCCACGCTGTGCACACGTGCAGCCAACGGGACTATATCCAAGTCCGCATCACACAAATACATGACACCCTGATGGATTTGATCTACCATAGCCAGCGTCGCTGGAGGGGCAGAGTCAGCCACCAGGACGCGCCTAAGTACCTGCGTCCAATCCGCGACAGCCTGAGCTGCCATAAGAGAAGCAAAAATAGCTTTCAGCATGGAACCGGTAACCGAATAAGTATGACGGGCAAGTGACTCCAGCCTCCTGTCTGTGGCATCCCGGAACACCGGGGTATCCTCAGCAGGAATCGCAGTGGACTTATTCAAAACCGCCACCACGTGATCCACCGGAGGTGGCACACACCAACGTTCATCAGTAGCGGGTGAGAAAGGATAACGCAGCTTGAACCTACTTGGCACAGCAAAAGGCTTCCGTATATTGCGCCATTGTTCACTACAGCGCGCTGAAAATCCTCAGTGCAAGGAAAAACCTGCGATGATTTGCGTCTTCGCTGCGTCCCATAAGAGGCCAGGACAGCAGGAGGACAAGGCTCATCCTGCAAACGCAGTGTTTGTTTGATAGAATCAACCAAGTCATCCATGAGTGCAAGCTCTTCAGACGAGCCAGGGGGGGAATTATCAACCCCTTCAACCTCAGCCTCCACTTCAGACCCTACAAGGTCCAGAGACGAACGGGACCCCGAAAAGGAGACCCCAGCCATAGCAGCCCCATCACCATCACCCTCTGAATCAGAGGAAATTGAAACTCTGGACCGTTTTGTGGATTGAGCAGCCACAAGCATTTGCACCTGAGAAGCAAGGTTAGCCACAACAGTAGCCAAATCACCCCCCTCGGGGGAAGCAGCAGCAGTCCCCTGGCCCCCCCCCACTAAGGTGAGAGGAAATTTGCTTTCCTGAGAATCCATGCCCCCAAAAGTGTGTTAGGAAGAAAAGGCAAGGAATACAGGGATAAGGAAGATAAACCTGGAGAGACCACTCAGCTGCTGCACCGATCGCTGTTGCTCAGGGAAAGGAAGTGAGGAAACACAGACCGCTCCTATAAAGCCTATGGAAGGCTCCACAAACATGGCCGCCGGTGAGGGACTAGCAAAGGCAGAGCATGCAGCGCTGACATGCGGCCCGAGCGATCGCTGCCAAAATGGCGGCGCTTGGCGCCAAAAACGCCGTTCCTATCACACAGATATGGCCAGCACACGCCTGCCGCTATAATAAAAATGGCGGACCGCCGTAGCGGCCGCCGCATGTATGCACCAACATGTATAACATCATGTCCTATAATCATACAGCATGTCACACAGATAATCACAGTATTGACACTGAACAGTGTACAACAGCCCCCCTCCTTGCAGCCCACAGCAGCATTAAACCAGACAGGGAGCCCAACAGTGTGAACAGGCATGCAGGGTTACACAGTCCCAGACTGACACCCACTACACATACAGGTCCCCACACAAAGTACACTTACCTCCTGAATGGCGTGGGGAACCCGCACAAGCGATCAAGCCACTGCACATGTGACAGGGAGAGTTGCAGCCAGGACGCAGTAGAACTGCGGTGCGAAACCGCATGGCGTCCAGTGAGGTAGCCACCTCACCATAGCATCCCTGCAGCGAACAGGGATGGGTCGTTCACATATGCCAGGAAAAATACCTGACTGAACGCTCGATGGCAGGCTGGGAAGCCACTGGCCCACAACCTGCGATCAGGGGGGCCAGGCCGAGACCCAGCCCGCACGATCCTCTTCATCAGAAGAACTAACTAATGCTGACAAAAGTAACAGCTAGGTAAAGAGAGAGAAAAAACTCAAATAAAATCAAAAAAAGAAGATAAAGGCTGAGACAAAATGTCCCAGCATAGAAACATCCAGCCACTCCTGAAAGCTAGACAATGAAACTGAGGTATGGATACAGGAAGTAGGAGGGTATTGACTGAGGGGACCACCCCCTGGGGGTGGGATATGTTAAAAGCTTTAATATTGACATATTCTGTTGCCTAGCTACTCCTACGGAGCAAAGTCAAATACCCCATTGTGACGAATATGAAGAGGCGGCGACTGTCGGAGGACGTAAGAGAAATACTTATTGCAAATGTGCTTTACTGCAGACATGAAGGGGTTTCTATCATTGTAAAATTAATTAACTGAAGTAGTTGTCCCTGCTCCTTCTCAATGAGCTCTATTAATGTAAATGAGAAAATGACAGGCTGAAACCACTATCTGTAAAATCTGAAAAAATAAGAACGAGTGAAGAAGCATCACTGTCCATTACTGATACCAAGGACCAATCCATCAAAATATATTAAAATGATAAGATTATTTTCCCCATTTTTTATACTATTTATTAGGTAGTTTTTATACTCATGGAAATTCACCTAAAGACAAAGTCTTTGGTGGAACTATCATTAAAACATTTTGAATTTTACATTCCCTAATTCTAAGAAGTGTGCTTAAAGCGGAGTTTCACTCAAAAGTAGAACTTCCGCTTTAAGTGGTCCTGACCCCTTGACATGCCACATTTGGCATGTCATTTTTTTTTTGGGGGGGGGGGGAGCGGGTACCTAGATTTGACAGGTACCGGCTCCCACTTCCAGCTCGGACCGCCTAGGCGGCTCGGGCGGAAGTTCTCCTCTGACCCTCCCACCCTGCAATCTTCTGGGACACGTCAGAGGTCCCAGAAGATTGCCTGTCCATTCAGCACACGCAGCGCAACTCGAGCATGCGCAGTGCGCACCCGGCTGTGAAGCCGCAAGCGGTCACAGCTGGGTGCCCACACCAGAGATGCCGGCGCCGCAAGGAGAAGACGGAGAGAACCAAGGTTAACCCTGGCCGCATCGCTGGACCGTGGGACAGGTAAGTGTGTGTTTATTAACCACTTTACCACCGGAGGATTTTGCTGTCTTACGTCCCGGCCACTTTTTGCGATTCGGTACTGTGCGACTAACTGACAATTGCGCGGTCATGCAACGCCGTACCCAAACGAAATTTACGTCCTTTTTTTCCCACAAACAGAGCTTTCTTTTGGTGGTATTTGATCACCTCTGCGCTTTTCATTTTTTGCGATATTAATAAAAAAATGCGATAATTTTGAAGAAAAAATAACAATATTTTTCTACTTTGACAGTTAAAAAATATCCAATATATTCAATTTTTGCCATATATTTAGGCCAAAATGTATTTCTTTTGGTGGTATTTGATCACCTGTGCGATTTTTACTTTTTGCACTATATACAAAAAAAGAGCGACAATTTTGAAAAAATAACATTTTTCACATTTTGTTATATGAAATTCCCCCCCCCCCCAAAAAAAAAAAAAATCAATTTGTCTTCTGCTACATATAAATCGCAATAAGCGTATTTTGATTGGTTTGCGCAAAAGTTATCGCAGCTACTAACTACGGGAAATTTATGTCATTTTTATTGTTTTTTTTTTAACTAGTAATGGCGGCGATCTGTGATTTTTTTTGCGGGACTGCGACATTGCGGCAGACAGATCGGACCCTTGACTGACATTTTTTACACTTTTGGGGGTACCAGTGACATTACTACAGTAATCAGTGCTATAAATATGCACTGTTACTGTAAAAATGACACTGGCAGGAAAGGGGTTAATTTTTATTGGTGATCAAGGGGTTAATGTATGCCTGGTGCTTACTGACGTGTGTGGGGGGAGGGGACTATGTGACACAGGGACAGATCGCAGGTTCAGCTATGCTGAATCCTGCAATCTGACCCTGCCTGTCACTTAGGAGATCCGCCCGCTTTGTTTACACAAGCGGGCGGATCTCCACACTCGATCCCCGACGATCGGGGAAGAGCAGCGGTGATCACCGCCACTCCTCCCCTTGCCCGACTCCCACTGTAACTGAATACAGCGGCAGCCAGCCCCCGGCGGCGCGCACGCCACCCACAAGGGGAGGAGTCCAGCGACGTAGGTCTACATCGCTGGACGATAACGAGCCACATTGCCGCAGTAGCAGCAGCAATGTGAGCGGTCGTAAAGTGGTTAAAATTCAGCAACTACACTTTTTGTAGCTGCTGACTTTTAATAAACACGAAGATGGCTGGAACTCCACTTTCATGCACTACACAACCAGTAAGGCTTGTTTCACACTGGTGCAATGCGGGAAACCTTGAGATTCCTGTGCAGGTTCCCACATCGCACCTGGAGCACAGGTGTTTCACACTGACATCTGCGAACCGCTGCGGCTGTCAATGTAAAAGTTAATGACACCCCCAAATCAGTTCACAGATCGCAGTGTAAACTGTGAACACCCATGCGATCAGTTTCCAGTGCGGACCAAAAAAAAAAGGGTCCTGCACCATTTTGAATGCTACTAATGCGATGCGATTTTAGACAGTTTGTATGTCTGAATACGCATCACACAGACCGCAATGCGGTGCGAATCACATATGATGGCATCCCACTAGTGTAAACCCAACCTAACTGTGAAAGAGGATTCCTTTGACTGAACCTAAATCAACCAAATATAGGTAACTTATGAAGACAATCAGGGAGCTACTAATTATTTTCAGCAAACGCTGCAGCTGTGCTAGAATTGGAGTTTTCTTTCAATTCCCCTTAAACACAGTTATGAGCAAGAATCCAAAGTACAACTCACAAGGTCACCAACAGTGTACTTTTTACAGCATTATGCTTTAAAACTCTCTCTCCTTTCTGTATCATCAATCAGTGGAGCCTCCAAAGCAGGTTTGAATCTGATTAGGGACTCACATATTTTATATTTTACATGAGACATCACGTAGTCTATAGTATGGTTAGGAATAGGTTACCTACATCACACAGGGTTTATAAGATTACAAACAAAACAGACTGAAGTAAGCAAACACTATAGAAGCCTTTTTCAACCAGGGTGCCTTAGCAAAATATCTAAAAAATTGCTCAAAAAATGTATACAAGCTAAAAATTTAATGAAGCCTGCCTTTTAGTTACACAAAACCACAAGTTTTCATTGTGCACCAATACAACCTTCCAGCCACTGGCGTTTTAACAACCAATTGAATTATCAATTGACAAGAAGGTCATCAAGCACCTGCACAGCATCCTTGTTTGCCTCACCCCTGCCCATCTCCATCAGCACTGAGGCCACGTTAGACAAGTGTGTGAGAGAAACAGAGAGAAGAGAAACATTGGAATACTAGTCAGTATCAGAGTGCAAATGTGTATTTGCTTGGAAGAATAAACCCACATTGGGTGTCCTGCATGTGCACATGTTGCTGCAATACGTAAAACTATTTGTTTCATTTTTACATTTTAAAATTGGGTGTCACAAGGGTGCCGTGACTAAAAAAAGGTTGTGAAACAATGTTTGATAGAAAAAACAGAATCCCTAAGGCAGGGATCAGCAACCTTTTGTTAAAAAAGACAATATAAATTTGGGTCCAGTGGTTAGAGTGGATATTGCCAACATCCCTGAGTTACGAGACTAAAAAAGGAAATTCCCTTTGGGTGTGGGACTTTGTAGGCAATAGCCAAACCTTGAGTAGTAAATATAATTTTATAAATGTATTAATGTTGTACAAAAAAGTATGTGAACATTAGACCAAAAAGAAATACAAACAACACTTTAAAAGAACATGTGGCCATGTATTACGTCACTTGGACTGCAGGTGGCTGAGAGTTCCAAAGACGACCAGACGCATTTCGGACAATCGCCTTTTTCAACGGTCAAGTGGAAAAAAATCTCAGACACATAACGTAGTCTGTGACGAGTAAGGCCACAAATTTAATAAAAAACATTAGATAACCAGCATCCCAGTAAACAATAGTGCCTCATAGTGCAAATTTTCTTTCCTGTGCCCATGATTCTCCCATCAACACAGACAGTGCTGACAGGGGAAACCCTCCTACCGAGTAGAGATGCACGATTAATCGTAAATAAAAAAATCCCGATCTCGATACACCCCCCCCCCCCCCCGATCTCAAAACGGCATGTCCTCGATTCTTACAGAGCTGTTCTCTGCTCACTCACAGCTGTCAAAGAAAAAAAAAAAAAAGAAGAGCCCCAGCAAATATTTATCAACATTGCTAACTACAAATACAATGTCTTACAATGTATCATTTCCTTCTTTTAGATCAAAGGAATGAACTTCTGTTTGTAAAGGAGGGAAGTTTAACCTGTTAAACACTAAAGCTGGATACACACTATACACTTTTCTTTAGATTTTTTTTCCTTTTAATTTACCAAAACCATATACTATGAGGTCAGACCTAAACACTTTCAATTTGTATGCAATCAGGAAGGCCCTTGCACTACATAGTTGAAGGTAAATCTGAGGGAAATCTATCAACAAAAGTTGTATAATGTGTATCCAGCTTAAAGTGGAGTTCCACCCTAATTTTATACTTACCTCCATCTTCTCGCTCCGGGTCACTTGAAAAACAAATGGATAATCGCATTTTTTTTTTTTTTTTTACTTACCTCGTAGAGAAGAAAAACGGAATTTTTGTAAAATCTTACCTGTAAAATTCCTTTCTCTGAGTCCTCCGACAGTCGCCGCCTCTTCATATTCGTCACATATGGGGTATTAGACTTTGCTCCGAAGGAGTAGCTAGGCAACAGAATATGTTAACATTAAAGCTTTTAACATATCCCACCCTCAAGGGGTGGTCCCCTCAGTCAATACCCTCCTACTTCCTGCAACCATATCTCAGTTTTAGTGGAATAGCAGTAGAGTATACAACCAAACCCCAAAAGAGGGGCGGGGGCGGCGACTGTCGGAGGACTCAGAGAAAGGAATTTTACAGGTAAGATTTTACAAAAATTCCGTTTTCTCTTACGTCCTCCGACAGTCGCCGCCTCTTCATATTCGTCACATATGGGGACGTCCCAAAGCAGTGCAAACATGAGGGGTGGGAAACGCATCCGCGCCGAAAGGCAACGCAGTCTCCGCATCAAAGAAAGGAACCTTACCAAAGGAAAGAAACCAGCTGGGCAACAGAAAAAAACAAGTGCTCAACAGGAGCAACAACCCAGGAAAAGACAAAAAACCAGGGGATACAAAACTTATCCCAACAGCCAGAGGTCCCCAACAAGGGACCCTAGGGAACTGCCGCACTAAGAACCTTGCGGCCAAAGGAAGCATCCGCCGATGCCTGAACATCTACTTTGTAGAATCTTGTGAACGTGTGCACGGTCGACCAGGTCGCCGCCTTACACACCTGGGCTACACAAGCCCCATGACGACAGGCCCAAGACGTACTCAAAGATCTAGTAGAGTGCGCCTTCACAGGCACAGGGGGAACCTTCCCCTGCAAAGCATAGGCCTGTTCAATGGTCTGCCTGATCCATTTTGCGATGGTAGAGGCCGAAGCCGCCATGCCCTTCCGAGGACCCTCTGGAAGAACAAACAAGGAGTCCGTCTTTCGAAAAGGCTCAGTCGATTTAAGGTAAACCCTTATCGCCCGAACAACATCCAGAGAATGCAATCTCACCTCCTTTGGATGTTTAGGCTTCGCGCACAGCGAAGGTAAGACAATATCCTCATTAAGATGGAATTCCGAAACTCGTTTCGGAAGAAAAGAAGGATTAGGTCGCAAGACCACCTTATCCAAATGAACAACCAGGTACGGAGACTTGCAGGACAAAGCTGCCATCTCCGACACTCTGCGAGCCGAAGTGATCGCCACCAAAAAGGCGACCTTTTTGGACAACATAGACAACGAGATCTCCCTGATCTGTTCAAAAGGAGCACGTTGCAACACAGACAGAACGAGATTCAAGTCCCAAGGGGGCAACGGATCCCTCCTAGGAGGAACCAGATGCCGCACACCCTGAACAAAAGTGCCAACCAAGGAGTTGGAAGCCACGGGACGTTGAAACAGAACGGCCAGTGCAGACACCTGACCCTTTATCGTAGCCAGCGCCAAACGCTGATCAACACCCGTTTGAAGAAAAGACAGCACACGGGGAACCGAGTACGTGCGGGGTGAAAACCCCCTGGACTCACACCAGGCAAAATAGGCCTTCCAAGTACGGTAATAAACCTTCCCCGAGGAAGACTTCCTCGCGTTGATCAAAGTATGAACGACCTCTGGAGAGAGACCCCTCTCCTTCAGGACCTCGGTCTCAACAGCCAGGCCGTCAAAACCAGCGACTGTAAAGCAGGATGGTATATCGGTCCTTGAGACAGTAGATCGTCTCGAAGAGGCAGACGCCACGGAGCGTCGACCGCCAGATTCACAAGGTCTGCGTACCAGGACCGGCGAGGCCAGTCCGGTGCCACAAGAATCACCGTGCTGCGTTCCGAGTGTAACCTGCGAAGGAACCTGGACAGCAACTGAATCGGTGGAAACGCGTACATCAGCCTGTACTGATGCCACGGGGCCACTAACGCGTCCGACGCGTCTGCCCGAGGGTCGCGCGTCCTTGCCACGAACCTTTTCACCTTGTTGTTGAGACGAGACGCGAACAGGTCCACATCTGGAAGACCCCACTTCGCGCACAACATCTGGAAGACAGCCGGGTGGAGAGACCATTCCCCCTGATCCAGGGTCTGGCGACTCAGATAGTCCGCCTGCCAATTCTCCACTCCCGGAATGTGAACCGCCGTTATCGCCGGGACATGAGTCTCGGCCCAAGACAGAATGTCGGCCACTTCTCGAGCCGCTCGGGCACTCCTGGTGCCCCCTTGGTGGTTGATGTAGGCCACCGCCATGGCATTGTCCGTCTGCACCCGAACCGGGCAGCCCTGCAGCCGGTCCGTCCAGCGATGAAGACAGAGACTTATCGCACGCAATTCCAGAATGTTGATCGGAAGGGAAGATTCCCCCTCCGACCAAGTTCCCTGGGCGGATAGAACGCCCAGAACACCACCCCAGCCCGACAGGCTGGCATCCGTGGTGATCACCGTCCACGAGACAGGACGAAACGACTTGCCCCCGGACACCATCGGGGACTGGAGCCACCACAGAAGGTTTCTTCTGGTGCGATGACTCAACGAGATTTGAAGATCCAGAGATTGAGGTCGCCCGTCCCACCTGGACAGGATCTCCGCTTGGAGACCCCGCGTGTGAAACTGGGCGAAGGGAATCGCCTCGAAGGCCGAGACCATCAATCCCAGACATCTCATGCACGTCCGCAGAGACGAGTGCGGAACGTCCCTGAGGGACCTGACTTCCTCCTGAAGAGTTCTGAGTTTGTCTTCCGGCAGGAAGACCTTCGCCTGCACCGAGTCCAGAATCATTCCCAGGTAGGGAAGACGAACCGACGGACTCAGTGTCGACTTTGGAAAATTTATCGTCCAACCAAACTCCTGCAGAGTTTGCATCGTGACATACAGGTCCTTCTCCAGACCCTGGCTGGTCGCAGACCGAACCAGAATGTCGTCCAGATACCCCAGGACAGAAATGCCCTGGGCCCTCAATAATGCCAGAACCGGTGCAAGCACCTTGGTGAAGACCCGCGGAGCCGAGGCGAGACCAAAAGGCAACACCACGAACTGGTAGTGATCCTCCGCAATGGCAAATCGAAGGAACCTCTGGTGACCCTCGAAAATGGGGATGTGAAGATACGCATCCTTCAAATCGATGGAGGCCATGAATTCCCCCGGAACCAGGGCAGCCACCACCGACCGCAGGGATTCCATGCGGAACTTGCGAACCCGCACAGAGCGGTTCAGAGCCTTCAAGTCCAGAATTGGACGAACCTTGCCCTCCTTTCTGGGCACGGTGAACAGATTGGAATAAAACCCCCGAAATCTGTCCCGATGAGGCACCGGAACCACCACTCCCTGAGCCCTCAGGTCCCGCACCGCCAGGTGCAGGTCCCGCAAACGCTCTGGAGACAGTTGAAGATTTGAGGGAAAAAATCTGCTCTCCGGCCGAGAGAGAAACTCGATCTTGTAACCAGATCGAACGATCTCCTGAACCCACCTGTCCCGCACACGGGCCAACCAGGGTTGAAGAAAACCGAGCAAGCGTCCCCCCACCCCAAAACTGGGTGAGGGCGCCCCTTCAGGCCGAACTGTTATGGGCTGCAGATCCGGATTGGCCGGACTTCTGTTTCCCAGACCAGGGCTTCTTCTGAGAGCCTTGACCTTTGAACGGCTTGCCCTTGTAGTGCGGCCGAAAGGCACGAAAGGACCCCTGAGGGGGTCGAAAATTAGCATGCTTCTTCCCAGAAGCCCCCTTAGCCTTGGGGAAATGGGGCAAGAGAGTGCTCTTACCCCCGGTGATCCCCTTAATCAACACATCCAAGGACTCCCCAAAAAGGCGAGACCCATCATAAGGTAGATTGGCTAAGGTCTTACGCGAAGATTGGTCCACCGACCAACATTTTAACCAAACCAGGCGGCGAGACAACACCGCCACGCTGTGCACACGTGCAGCCAATGGAATCAGGTCCAGGTCCGCATCACACAGATACATGACACCCTGGTGGATTTGATCCACCATATCCAGGGTCGCCGGCGAGGCCGAGTCGGCCACTAGGACGCGCCTAAGCATCTGCGTCCAACTTGCGATCGCCTGGGCCGCCATGAGAGAAGCAAACAGAGCTTTAAGCATAGAACCCGTAACAGAATAAGTATGACGGGCAAGAGACTCCAATCTCCTATCCGTGGCATCACGGAACACAGGGGAATCCTCTGCAGGAATCGCAGCGGCCTTGTTTAAAACCGCAATTGCGTGATCCACTGGGGGAGGCACACACCACCTTTCATCAGTGGAAGGCGAGAAAGGATAACGCAGCTTGAACCTACTTGGTACAGCAAAAGGTTTGCGCAGATTGCGCCATTGTTCCTTAACAGCGCGCTGAAAATCATCATTGCAGGGAAAAACCTGCGGTGTCCTGCGTTTTCTCTGCGTCCCATAGGCCGCCAAGGCAGCGGGGGGACACACTTCATCCTGCAAACGCAGTGTTTGCTTTATGGAAGCAATCAATTCATCCATGATTGCAAGCTCTTCAGGCGAGCCAGGGGGAGAATTATCAACCCCCTCAACTTCAGCCTCCACTTCGGACCCCACTAGATCTAGGGAGGAGCGGGACCCCGATAAGGAGGCCCCCGCCATAACAACCCCATCACCTTCACCCTCAGAATCAGAGGAAAAAGCAATTCTGGGTCTTTTAGTAGATTGCGCAGCCACCAGCATCTGCACCTGAGCAGCAAGGCCAGCCACAATAGTGGCTAAATCCCCCCCTGGGGGGGGAAACAGCGGTCCCCTGGCTTTCCACCAAGGCGGTAGGAAATTTGCCCTCCTGAGAATCCATTGCCCCTGTAATGCCAGACAATAAAGGGTAAACTGCCCCTTTAAGCAAGCGCGGCAAGCGCAGCCCACCGCACCACACTCAAGCACAATGAGACCCTCACAGGGAATATGCAAATTGAACACAGGCAATGGATAGCAAGAACAGAAGGATAAAACCTGAGGAGACCCTCGCCGCTGCTGCTGCCTCGATCGGTGTTCCAGGAAAGAGGAAGTGATGCTGCCAGGGCGCTCTATGAAAGCCTATGGAGGCTACAAGAAAATGGCCGCCATGCATGTAAAACATGCGGCCGGAGCGAGTGTAGGCAAAATGGCGCCGTTTGGCGCCGAAACCGCCGCTCCACAGTGCAGTAATGCACACATGTCATCCATGTATAAGAACACATGTCAGATCGCCGCAGCGATCGCTGTATATGCCCAAACATGCCAAAAAAACATGCCCCACAGCACACAGCTTTTCACACTGACCAGGCTGACACACAGTGTCACACAGCTCCCCCCCCCCCCCCTTGCAGCCCACAGCATGCAGCCGAGAGATAGGGAGACAAGCAGTGTGAATAGAGGCAGGTTACACAGTCCCAGACTGACACCCCCCCAGACAGACAGGTCCCCACATAGATACACTTACCTCTCAATGGCGTGGGGGACCCGCACAGGCGAACAAGCCGCTGCACATGAGGCAGGGAGAGTCGCAATTCAAGACGCACAAAATGGGGGTTAAGAAACCGCACGGCGTCCAGTGAGGTAGCCACCTCACCAATCATCCCTGCACCGAACAGGGATGGGTCGTTCACTGTGCCAGGAGCGTTACCTGGCTGAACGCTCAATGGCAGGCTGGGAAGCCACTGACCCACGACCTGCGACCAGGGGGATCAGCCCGAGACCCAGCCCGCATGATCCTCTTCATCAGAAGAACTAACTAACGCTGACAAAAATAACAGCTAAGTAAAGGTAGAGAGAAAACTCAAACAAAATTTCAAAAAGAAGAAAGAGTCTGGGGCAGAAAGCCCCAGCACAGGAAAAGCCAGCCACTCCTGACAAGCTAGACATTAAAACTGAGATATGGTTGCAGGAAGTAGGAGGGTATTGACTGAGGGGACCACCCCTTGAGGGTGGGATATGTTAAAAGCTTTAATGTTAACATATTCTGTTGCCTAGCTACTCCTTCGGAGCAAAGTCTAATACCCCATATGTGACGAATATGAAAAAAAAATTCCAAGGTGGAACTCCGCTTTAAGCCTTTTTCTGACACTGGTTTACAAATTAAAATCAGTATTTTTGCTGGAAAATTACTAAGAACCCCCAAACATATATATATATATATATATATATATAT
Organism: Pelophylax lessonae; assembly: GCF_965119305.1. Classification (NCBI taxonomy): domain Eukaryota; kingdom Metazoa; phylum Chordata; class Amphibia; order Anura; family Ranidae; genus Pelophylax; species Pelophylax lessonae. The sequence continues at coordinate 324,241,310 of NC_138772.1, forward strand.
ATATATATATATATATATATATATATATATATATATATATTAGCAGAGACCCTAGAGAAAAAAAATGGTGATTGTTGCAATCTTTTATGTCACACTGTATTTGCAAAGAAGCCTTTCAATTGCAGTTTTTTGGGGAAAAAATACATTTTAATGAATTTAAAAAAAACTAAACTAACCAAATATTTTGTACAATGTAAAATATGATGTTACACAGAGAATCCTGATCTTTATTTGAAGCAAAAAAGTTGCGATTCTCATTTTATCCAGAATCGTGCAACTCTACTACCGAACAACCGTCTGCTCCCGGCAGGGACAGTGACAAGCCAGTGATTATTGCTAGCTGCTATAGCAGCCACTAGTGATAATCATAAGAGAATCCAGCAGGCTGGTTGTACCCAAGCTGATCAACTTGGTACATTCAGCCTGCCCATTCACGGTTTTGAATCTCGGCCGATTCCTGCTGAACCGATCTAGATTTGAACTGTGTATTGCCAGCCTTAGGGCAGGCCATAGACAGTGCGATTGTCTTTCCTGCAACCCCGGGGTTTGCACAATTCCCCCAGCAACACAGACAGTGCTGACAGGGGAATCCCTCCTGCTGAGCAATTGTCTGTTTCGAGCAGGGGGCAGGCAGGGGAAGTTGTCCCCATCAGGAGAAGACAGTGATTATCGCTATTGGCTATAGCAGCCGCTAGCGATAATCGCAAGTGAATCTTGCAGGCTGGTTTTACCCAAGTTGATAGATCGATCAGCTTGGTACATTCAGCCTGCCCACACACAGTTAGAATCTTGGCCGGTTCTTGGAACCGAGATTCGAACCGTCTGTGGCCGGCCTTAGTTTCTTTGCAGTTTATTGTACTGCTAATGGCAAGATGCACTCAATTAATATGCAATAATTTAGGAGTCTACCTTGCCATCATACAACTATGAGTGCAAAAATTGATTTAACTAGTATACACACGATTGTTCAGTGTCAATGCATACACCTCAGATCAGCCCCAGTGTATGAAATGTCAAGACCTCAAAAACAGCCCTAATGTATGCACTCCGGACCTCACATCAGCCCAAATACATAAACTTCAGGCCTCATATTTGTTCCAACACATGCACTTCAGCTCTCTGATCGGTCCCACACCCTCTACCTAAGGAAAGCAGGGTACCACTGCAGGCATTCATCTAGGCAGGCATTGAACTGCACTGCAGAGGCATTCTACTGAGAGGCACTGCAGGCATTCTCAATGCCTGGGGCTGCTGATGCCTTCCCTAAAATTATACTATATATGCATCTCAAGATTAAAGGATAACAATATTAGCTTAATCTCTTTGCATATGCTGGGCCAGAAGCCATAGCTCTCCTTCCACATTGCTCCCTGACCTGAGATCTGTATTTAGGGGTATATGCAGTAGAAAGTGAAAATGGCCAGTAGGATTAAGTGGAAAAAAAAAAAAAAGTATTGTTATTCTTTAAAGCCAACAAAAATGCTTTTAGCTGCGGACAGAAATCTCTATCAGGACTTAACCACTTTTGGACAGCCCACCATCTATTTACATCGCTACTTTGACTTTAAATACCGGGGTTATGGCAGCAGATACCCCGGATTTTTTCTACATGGCCGGCGGTCCGCTTTATCATAAAAGTGTTCCCAGCAGCAGATTCGCCACAGGATCACTTTTATGGGCAGAGGGAGAGATGTTGCTTCTGTCCAACAGCTTTAAAGGGCCTATTTATTTTATTTTTTTTTTAAGTGTAGATGTGAGATCTGAGGACTTTTTGACCCTAGATCTCATATTAAAGAGGACCTGTCATGCTTATTTCTATTACAAGGGATGTTTACATCCTTGTAATAGGAATAAAAGTGATCAAAAATATTTTTTTTAAAGGGACAGTGTAAAAGTAAAAAGTAAAATTAAAAAAATAATAATAATTTAGAGGGCCCTGTCCCTTCGGGCTCGCGTGCAGAAGCTAACGTATACGCAAGTCACGCCCACATTGGTAAACGGTGTTCAAACCACACCTGAGGTATTGCCGCGATCGTTATAGCATGAGCTCAAGACCTCTTCTGTAACTCTAAACTGGTAACTTATAGAAATTTTTTAAGCGTCGCCTCTAGAGATTTAAGTACCAATGTTTGTCGCCATTCCATGAGCGTGCGCAATTTTGAAGCATGTTACATAGCAATTTACTCAGCGTAACATTATCTTTCACATTATAAAAAAATTTGGCTAACTTTACTGTTTTATTTTTCAATTCAAAAGTGTATTTTTCCCAAAAAATTGCGTTTCTAAGACCGCTGCACAAATATGGTGTGCCATCAGGTATTGCAACATTCTCCATTTTATTCTCTAAAAAAAAAAAAAAAAAGGTACCATATTTATTGGCGTATAACACGCACCTCAAATTTAGGAGGGGAATTTTAGGAAAAAAGCTTAAATTTGAAATAAACAGCAAAAAATGTTTTAATTAAATGCAGCCTTACCAATGCCCATGAATGCAGCCTCGCCAGCGCAGTGTCCAGCAATGCAGCCTTGCCAGCGCAGTGTCCAGCAATGCAGCCTCGCCAGCGCAGTGTCCAGCAATGCAGCCTCCCCAGCGCAGTGTCCAGCAATGCAGCCTCCCCAGCGCAGTGTCCAGCAATGCAGCCTCGCCAGCGACATTGCACAGATCGGCTATATATTTTTTTAAAAAAAAGCTAGGCAGCGCTGAGAGGCAGAGGGGGGCGGGCCGGGTCAAAGAGAGAAGGGAGGACAAAAGGCTGCTGTCATAGGAAGTCCCGGCGCCTATGAAAGACATCGCACATCCCGGCATTGGACCACTGTACTGTCTATCATAGGAGGTGGGTCTTCCTATGACAGCGCCCGCTCGTCCTTCCTTCTGCTCGGCCCGCCCCCCTCTGCCTCTCAGCACTGCTTGGCCTTTTTTTTTTTTTTATATATCGGCATATAACATGCACTGCTGTTTTGTCCTCCATTTTTAGGAGAAAAAAGTGCGTGTTATATGCCGATACATTCGGTAATTTTCTAGCAAAAAATACTGATTTTAACTTGTAATTAACAAGTGTCAGAAATAGACCTGGTCCTTAAGTGGTAAAAATGCTCTATATCTTCCCTCGCTTCACGTCTTGGTGAGAACAGTCTTCTGTATAGAAAGGAAGGAGAAATCGCCAAAACTGGCATTCAAATTGCAAGTAAACAAAACTAAGCTTGGGCGCATGAGCTGCGGGGCAAGAAATGACCCGGCCCAAAGCTCACTCAAGTACAAAAAAGTTTGAGTTCCGGGTTCAGGTTAGAGAGGAGTTTAGAGGATGCCTGAGCTCATCTCCAATTCTAACCATTTCCCATTGTAATGTGTTTTCATTGCAGTTTGTTTCCCTGTTGAAGACATTTTTTCTCACTTTTTACCCCAGTGACCCATATAGTATACGAGGGGAAATCTCCTACTAGAGAGGGACAAAGACATCAATAACCTTACAAACAATCCAATCTTTTACCTAAAATGATCCATAACAAAAGATGGCTTAAAGTGGAACTTCAGTTCAGTTAGGTTCTTGCTATTTCACTACTCCTCCTCCCCACCCCGCCATTAATTAAAGTGGTAGTAAAGCCAGTCACGTTTAAACAATATACTGACATTTTCAGCTGTCATGTACACTGAGCCACGCATGCACAGCTCAGTGGACATTTACAGCCCCCGATCTGTACCATGGAGATGTGACTCCCACACGCATGTGCGGGAAAGATTTCATCACAGCGAAAATGGAAGTGCCTGGGACCCACTGAATTCATCACTCCTCGGCACTGAAGGGCTTCTTTGACAGGTACATCAGCCATAATGTGCTAATAAGCTATGCATGCTACCATATTATGGCATATACCTGCAGGGGACCTCTAAAAAGAAAAAAAATATATATACTAAAATCTACTCCTGCTTTAATGCAAATAGTTTTTGGTTTTTCAAGGAGTGGGTACCTAGTTTTGACAAGTGCCTGCTCCTACTTCCATTTGAAACACCTAGGTGATCTGATTGGAAGTTCGGCTTAATCATGGCATGAAAAACCACTTGCCCTCTGCAGGATTTACCCCCTTTTATGATCAGGCCATTTTTTGTGATACGCCACTGCTTTACTTTAACTGGCAATTGTGCAGTCATGCAATGCTTTAGCCAAATAAAGATTATATAACTTTTTCAAACAAATAGCGATTTCCTTTGGTGGTATTTGATCACCTCTGTGTTGTTCATTTTTTGCGCTATTAAACAAAAAAGACTAACAATTTAAAAAAACAACTACATTTTACTTTCATTTTTTGCTATAACGCATATCCAATAAAAAAAAAATAAAAATGTAATTATTTAGGCCACTATATATTCTGCTACATATTTTTGGTAAAAAAAAAAATCGTAACAGGCGTATATGGAATGGTTTGCACAAACGTTATAGCATCTACAAACTATGGTATATATACTGGAATTTTTGTTTGTTTATACTAGTAATGGCATTGATCAGTGACTTATTGTGGGACTGTGATATTGTGGTGGACAGTCGGACACTAACTGACATTTTTGACACTTTGTGGGAACCAGTGAAACTGATATAGTGATCAGTGCTAAAAATATGCACTGTCACTGTACTAATGAAACTGGTTGAGAAGGGGTTAAACATCTAGGGTGATCAAAATGTTAACTGTGTGCCTAGCCAGTGTTTTACTATACAATGTGTCCTGCCTGCTTTTACTCAGGGAAGTGATGGCCTGCAGAGTGAATCAACGCGCAGGACCAGACATCGGACGTGCCCGGAAGAATGGAATGCTGAAGATCCTAGCTCTGGAAGAGAGCAAAAATCGGTTGCAAGGGAAGTGGTGCTGGTATTAAAATAGTATATGTGTCCAGGTTGGTAGGTGATTGATCGGGGAAGGGGGAAAAAGGACAGGAAGGGATAAATCCTACCAAACCCTGGAAATGGGGATTTGAGTGTGCCTGAAATGCAAAAAATAACCAAAAATGAAAAAAATAAAATAAAAAGAAAATGATATAGTCTGTTTATTAAAAATGTATTACAATACTATATATATAAATAAATAAATCTTCAACAATCATGTTACTAAATTACTAAAACAATGTGTGTCTGGAATGCATCACATAAAACGTTTGTGGATTGACGCGTTTCGCTACATTAGCTTACATTATATTATTTTTTCACCAATTTTTAACTATTTATTTATTTTTCCAATGATATGACGTATTGCTTTACTCTAGGTATGATCAGTGTTTATTTGTAGTATTGTATATGCTGTATACTGAATTGTATTATTTTATTCTAGATATCATGATATCTTGATTGTCTGTTTGTGCATAATGTTTGGATCCTGAGGAAGCTAATGTAGTGAAATGCGTCGATCCACAAACGTTTTATGTGATGCATTCCAGACACACGTCGTTTTAGTAACATGATTGTTGAAGATTGATTTATATATTTAATATTGTTATACATTTTTAATAAACAGACTATATAATTTTTTTTTTTTCATGTTTGGTTATTTTTTGTATTTCAGGCACACTCAAATCCCCATTTCCAGGGTTTGGTAGGATTTATCCCATCCTGTCCTTTTTTCCCCCTTCCCTGATCAATCACCTACCAACCTGGACACATATACTATTTTATACTTATCCCAGGGGACGGTGCCAGTTTATTTACAGACCTTTCCTCTCCACACAAATCTCATGGTGCTGATATTACATATGTACTTTATGCTGCATTTGTTTACATTGATTTTAGATCACAACAATAAAATGACAAACCGTCCCCCTTGTTTTCTATAGGGCTCTAGACTGGAGATCTATGAGGAATGGACTTTCTGCTGATACACTGTGCTTGCAGAATGTGGACCCACAAAGCAGCATGCATCCTAGACCAGCTTGGCTCATTGAAATCAATGTTATAGAATGCTAAAGTCTAATATAGCATGTATAAGGCACCATGCCCCTGTCCCCTGCTCCTGCCCCCCTCATATATATATACATATATACACAGCATGCACACTAGGCACATGGGCTACTCACAGCATAGTTATAGTAGTGTGTCTCCACGTGGGAGGCATGCCGGGACTTCTCCACCAGGAAACTAGACTTCTCACACACCAGCAGGTGCCGGGGACACGTCTTTAACGTAGGAAGCATCCTAAACCCCTCTAAGGGTAACAAACGTGACAACGCCGCTCACTGACAACACCCGAACTATGAGACGAGGAAGAGGAGGATCTCCCCAGCATTTCCTGCCTGCCTTCGTGTACGGCCGTCTGTGCCTGGGGCTACACTGAACCACACTGCCATCTGCTGGGAGGAGAGCTAACTGCACTACTCCTAGAGCCAGTATTGGGCACCGATCAGCCATAACATTGTGATCACTGATACTTACAGTACAACTAAAGGCACATTTAATTAACATTTCGGACAGAGTGGAGATAGATTAGAACAATTGTCATTTTTTTTTATTTTTTATTTTTAACATAGAAACGTAAAAAAGTGACGTCAGGGAAAAAAAGACAAAGTGGTCTATCTAGTCTGATGTATATATATATATATATATATATATATATATATACAGTATCTCACAAAGGTGAGTACACCCCTCACAGTTTTCTGAGTATTATATAATTTATATGAGTAAATATTTTGTAAATGTTTTCGCTTACATTGGTGGTCTGTTAGAAGTTTTATATAAACTTCTATATATATATATAAACAGTATATATTTTGTAAAGTTCTCGCTTACATTGGTGGTCTGTTAGAAGTTTTATATAAACAGTATATATATATATATATATATATATATATATAGTTTATATATATACTGTATTTATATAAAACTTCTAACAGACCACCAATGTAAGCGAAAACATTTACAAAATATTTACTCATATAAATTATATAATACTCAGAAAACTGTGAGGGGTGTACTCACCTTTGTGAGATACTGTGTATATATATATATATATATATATATATATATATATATATATATATATATATATATATATATATATATATATATATACATACATCAGACTAGATAGCCCACTTTGTCTTTTTTTCCCTGACGTCACTTTTTTACGTTTCTATGTTAAAAATAAAAAATAAAAAAAATGACAATTGTTCTAATCTATCTCCACTCTGTCCGAAATGTTAATTAAATGTGCCTTTAGTTGTACTGTAAGTATCAGTGATCACAATGTTATGGCTGATCGGTGCCCAATACTCACTTTTATCTCATAAAAGTGAGTACATCCCTCACATTTTTGTAAATATTTTCTTATATTTTGTAACTATGTTATTATATCTTTTCATGTGTCAACACTGAAGAAATGACACTTTGCTACAATGTAAAGTAGTGATTGTACAGCTTGTAGAACAGTGTAAATGTGCTGTCCTCTCAAAATAACTCAATGCACAACCATTAATGTCTAAACCGCTGGCAACAAAAGTGAGTACATCCCTAAGTGAAAATGTCCAAATTGGGCCCAATCAGCCATTTTCCCTCCCCGTTGTCATGTGACTCGTTAGTGTTACAAAGTCTCAGGTGTGAATGGGGAGCAGGTGTGTTAAATTTGGTGTTATCGCTCTCACATCTCTCTCATACTGGTCACTGGAAGTTAAACATGGCACCTCATGGCAAAGAACTCTCTGAGGATGTGAAAAAAAGAATTGTTGCTTTACATAAAGATGGCCTAGGCTAGATTGCCAAGACCCTGAAACTGTGCTGCAGCACAGTGGCCAAGACCATACATCTGTTTACCACGACAGGTTCCACTCAGAACAGGCCTCGCCATGGTCGATCAAAGAAGTTGAATGCACGTGCTTAGCGTCATATCCAAAGGTTGTCTTTGGGAAATAGACATATGAGTGCTGCCAGCATTGCTGTAGAGGTTGAAGAGGTGGGGGGTTAACCTGTCAGTGCCCAGACCATATGGCGCACACTGCATCAAATTGGTCTGCATGGCTGTCGTCCCAGAAGGAAATTGTCATTTCTTCAGTGTTGTCACATGGAAAGATATAATAAAATAGTTACAAAATATAAGAAAATATCTACAAAAATGTGAGGGATGTACTCACTTTTATGAGATACTGTATATAAATACAGTATATATATATAAACTATATATATATATATATATATATATATATATATATATATATACTGTTTATATAAAACTTCTAACAGACCACCAATGTAAGCGAGAACTTTACTGACCATTGCTGTAGAGGGATATTTTGTTGACCATTGATATAAGGGGAGACTTTACTGACCACCAATGTAAGGAAAACCTTACTGACCACTAATATAAGGAATACCTTACTAACCACCAATGTAAAGGGAAGCTTTACTGACCACCAATGTAAGGAACACCTTACTGACCAATAATGTAAGGAACACCTTACTGACCACCAATGTAGGGAACACCTTACTAACCACCAATGTAAAGGGAAGCTTTACTGACCACCAATGTAAGGAACACCTTACTGACCACCAATGTAAGGAATACCTTACTAACCACCTATGTAAAGGGAAGCTTTACTGACCACCAATGTAAGGAACACCTTACTGACCAACAATGTAAGGAACACCTTGCTGACCATTAATGTAAGGAATACCCTACTAACCACCAATGTAAGGGGACGCTTTACTGACCACTGATGTAAGGGGATATTTTACTGCTCACCAATATAAGGAACACCTTACTGACCACCTACATAAGGAATACCTTACTAACCACCAATGTAAGGTGATCCTTTACTGACCTCTGATGTAAGGAGATATTTTACTGATCACCAGTGTAAGGAACACCTTACTGAACACTAATGTAAGGGGACCAGCAATGTATGGGGCACTTTTCCACTGAAAAAAACAGAATTGTCCGTGTGCTGGACCTCTGGGCAACAGACTCTAGGGGTACTTGAACCATAAACCACACTCGTGTGGTGATGGTGGCAATGATGAGAAATAAATCCTATGATAAATGCCACTTACTGTGCAGCCAGTCCCTAGCACAGGATGTAGATGCAAACAGTAAGAAAAAAAAAAAACTACAAGGAAGGATGGTGCATAGAGGTGGTGTGTAAAACTGGACTCCAAAGGATAAGAAAACAGTCAATGGGGGATAACGGTTAAAATTTATTGAAGTTACCAGATAAAAGTGAACCAACAAAACCGGTCATCAAGTCCTGGGCGTCACATGAAGGAGTTGTGGGGGTCCCAAGCGGTCAGATGGAATTCAGATAGCCGCATTGCCGGATCCTCTTGGGGACAAGGAGGAGACCCTGATGGAAAGGAGGAGCGGGGCTGGAAGGCAACCCGGCGTGTGTGTCAGCCGTAACACACAACCGCCAGACCTCGCGTCACTTCTGGGAACCACGTCACACCAACGTCAATCAGCCACGCCTGGAACAGATCAAGGATTAGCATGGAACGCAAGCTTCTCATTGACGTGATTACATGTTTCGCGTGCATGCACTTTGTCAAAACAAAACACTTGTTGACTGTGAGCGTTCCTTTGGGTATCATTTCGATCGCCATTACCTCTAGACACCCAATGTTTTTATTATGTGCCCTGAGGAAATGACGAGGAACACTGTGTTTGTCACAGCCCTTAGGTATAAACCTTCACAAGCAGGATAGGAGTTGGCGCATCACACATACCTATATAGCATCAAGGGGTATGCAGTTCATGTATAGTCATTAGTCTGGTGTAGTTAATGGCTGAAATAAATTACACTCAGGGCCAGCTCAGCTGCAGAGAGAAGTCAGCTCTAAAATTGAAAATAAAAACAAAAAGCAGAGCGCCTCTAAGTGTTATCAGTTTAATTAAAAGGGTAAGGCAGGTACAGAAAAACTGCTCACATTTAAAACAGTATAAAATAGCTCATCTGTTAGGTGGTCTGCAGGAACACAGGGGTCCATGGCTGGATGTTTGTGGCTCCAAGAGGTGGTGGAGGGGATGGTGAAGGAGGGAGATGTCTGGAGGGCCAAGAGACTAGATAGTAGGATGGCCAGCGACTTCAGGAAAAGAAAGTGGATGTTGGGCGCTTCTAACCAAACAAGAGGAGGGGGGATCCACCGCAATAAGGGGGCGCAGGGGATGTCTCCAGGTTCTTGGTGTGAACTGTCCAGGATGGCCGGGTACAAGGCAGCACTGGTGGGAAAAACTCAGAGAATTCCACTGGCAGAAGTGAGAAGAGAAACAGGCGCCACTGTAATAAGCCAAAGGTTTTATTGCATAAATTTACATAGTAACTTACACAGAAGTTAACGCCAGTCCATGTAGCAGCCGAGTGCGCATGCTCCAAAACGCGTTGCGTCATTTCCGGTAGCCTGCGCTCCATTGCGGCTTCCGGTGAAACCAGCTCCTCGGACCAGCTTCCTGCGACGTCACTTCCGGGCCGGTGGACGGCCGGATCGTGCGGCTGGAGGCGCTGCTACATGTACTGGCATTAACTTCTGTGTAAGTTACTATGTAAATTTGTGCAATAAAACCTTTGGCTTATTACAGTGGCGCCTCTTTCTTTTCTCACAGCGACTTCAGGAAGGTGTTCTGTTCCTCAGGGAGACACCTGGTGAGCCGAGAGACCGTTAGGTAGGATGGCTGGCGGCTTCAGAAGGGCGCCCTGCTCCTCAGTACATCCGGCGCCGACAGATAGGGGAGCCCGGCGTGACAGATCCAGCAGCCAATCACACAACGCGTTTCTGAGCGTGCGCAGTAGCCTCACAGGTAGTGCACGCTCCTTTCTCAAGTGCAGCCCTGTGAGGCTACTGCGCACGCTCGGAAACGCGTTGTGCGATTGGCTGCTGGATCTGTCACGTGAACTAGGCAGCTGCCTAGGGCGCACTGCTGCCTAGGGGGCGCAGCCTCGGCCACTGGTTTCCCTACAAGCCTGGCCACCACCCTACTCTGGTGCGGGTGCCCGGATGTTATCCGGTGTTATGTACCGACACACAGAGTCCAGCCTGGCCGGTATGAGGTGTGTGGCCCCTTCTTGCCCCCCCTCCTCTCTAAGCACCCGGTCCAACCACGCGTGCAGCTCTGTGTGCCGCTACTTCCGGGTTTCCTCACATTGAGCTGGGTTAATGGCGGTGGAGCAGGAGGCGGTGGGGAGGAGCTGCTGGCGGCTGTGCTGCAGGACCTGACTGCCCTGGAGAGACACCTGAGACCAGAGAACAGGAGGCTGAGCCATGAGGTGGTGGTGGTTGAGCTGTGCAAGGCATTGCTGTGGCTGCTGGGGGGGGGGGTAAGTGAGGCGGGTGCACAGAGAGCTGTGTGTGCGTGATGTGGGGTGAGCTGGGTGCTGCTGTGCACGTTGTGTGCTGTCTATTATATGTTACTGGTCACTCTGCTCCTCCCCTCTGACACACTGCTCCCCCACCCTGACACACTGCTCCCCATCTAACACACTGCTCCCCCCCCCCCTCTGATGCACTGCTCCCCACCCTGACACACTGCTCCTCCCCTCTGACACACTTCTCCTCCACTATGAAACACTACTCCCCCCCTCTGACACACTGCTTTCTCACCTTGACACACTGCTCCCTCACCTTGACACACTGCTCCCTCCCTCTGACACACTGCTCCCCCACCCTGACATACTGCTCCCCCACCCTGACACACTGCTTCCCCCCTCTGACACACTGCTCCCCCACCCTGACATACTGCTCCCCCACCCTGACACACTGCTTCCCCCCTCTGACACACTGCTCCCCCCAACACACTGCTCCCCCCCTCTAACACACTGCTCCTCCAACCTGACACACTGCTCCCCCACCTGACACACTGCTCTCCCCATGACACACTGCTCCCCCACCTGACACACTGCTCCCTCACCTTGACACACTGCTCCCTCCCTCTGACACACTGCTCCCCCACCCTGACATACTGCTCCCCCACCCTGACTCACTGCTCCCACCCTTTGACACACTGCTTCCCCCCTCTGATACACTGCTCCCCCACCTTGACACACTGCTCCCCCCGACACACTGCTTCCCAACCTTGACACACTGCTCTCCCCCTCTAACACACTGCTCCTCCAACCTGACACACTACTCCCCCAACCCGACACACTGCTCTCCCCATGACCCACTGCTCCCCCACCTGGCACACTGCTGCCCCAACCTGACACACTGCTCCCCCCCTCTGATACACTGCTCCGCCATCCTGACACACTGCTCCCCCCTCTGACACACTGCTCCCCCCCTCTGATACATTGCTTCCCCACCCTGACACACTGCTACCCCCTCTGACACACTGCTACCCCACCCTGACACACTGCTCCCCCCCTCTGACACACTGCTCCCCTACTTGACACACTGCGCCACCCCATGAGGGCATGAGGGAAGAAGACCAAAATGCCGGCTGCCACAAGACGATAGATTATGGTAAGTGTTAATCTCTAGACCTCTCAGATCTAATGGTAGTCACCTCATATATGGAATCCACATGGTGGAGGTGATGACTAAAATTTAGTTCACCTTGGTGACTTATTCACTTATCCTCCTCTAGAGCACTGTGCCATGTCTTGAGCATTATTAGCTAAAGCTGGATTTGTACAGGTGGGGGTTAATTTGCTCACATGTGGATTTTTGAACTTACAGGAGACTCTAGTTCTTTTGAAAACAATATATGGGCCTTCATGAACACTCTGCTGCTATGTTTTCAACCTTATATGCGGAATATCTTGCTGCTGGTTCATACGTTTAAAAGGACGCTCACAATTTATGGATATTTAAGTCATTTCAGCCCCAATTTTGTTCCATTGAATCACACATTTCTTTTTCATGTGTAGCACCCTCTAGTATGTGTGCTAGCTGTAGATAGTTTTTTTGTTAGTGAAGGTAAAAACTAGTTTAGCTCAGGGTTCAGCCTGACCTATGAATCTGGGTCAGGGTTCAGTGCCCCAGGACTGGATGATTCAATCTAGCAGCCGCTCTTGCACCTCCTCCTGTTTTCTGGGACATTGGAGAATGTTCTAGACATAGTGAGTGGAGGTAGGAGAAGCTGCTTGGCAAATTTATGAGGTCCTCAGCCAATCCCTAGCGAAGGGCTGGCACGGGGCATGTCACCTCATAAATAGAGTAATGCCAGCAAGGGCAGCCTGGTGTAAGATGGAGCGCTAGGGAGGCTGTCAGTGGCTCAGTGGCCCTTGAGGATGCCCCCTAGTCTGGGGGGGGGGGGTGATCTCAGACCAGGGATTGGGTGCAGGAAGTATCCTGCCAAAACACAAGGTGGAAGCCCTTCCTGGAGGCACAGGAGCAATGAGAGAGGACAGCGGGAGAAGGTCAGCACTACTGGGAGATCTCCTGAAAATCAGCTGGGTGGGCTGGTGAGTGTCAGTCTGGAGGACTGTGGGGAGAAGTTATCCTGGAGGGCTAGTGAAAGAGGGATCTGCAGCCAGGAGGGGTGGCAGTGCCTGAAGAGTTGGTGCTGGGATCAGTAGCCACAGGAGAGATGCAAGCTGGACACTGTAATTCTGCTACACAACCAAGGGGCCTCGGGTTCCTGCCTGTAATGGGCCATTGTTTTTAATCTGACTGTAACTGTCAGAGTAACTGTCAGATCTCACAATGTTCCTGCCGCGTTCTGCAAGCAAGTGAGTGCTGGAGGAAGAAGTGGAGCTGTACATAGAGACTGTATAAAGAGACTGTTTTTAGGAAGAGTTGTCCATAAAGCTTGTTGATGAAGTCAAGTGGGCATCCCATAACCTCCCATCCCTATACAAGTTATGACTGTTCCCTGTCTCAAGGGTGCCTGTGAAGATTAATGTACCTGGCTATGCAGGGTGGGGGGTCCTAGTTACTTGTAGCTCCTTAGGGGGTGTGCTACACATGAAAAAAGGAATTATACACATGCATGACATATGTGATGAGCATTTTGTATATTGTGAAGGAATATGATAGGGGGTGGTTAAGTTGGTATTTTTTTTAAATTATGTTTTCTCTGTAAATGATTTACTAATTGTATTGAATTAAGCTTTTGTGATATGAATCAGTCTAATGCAGTACTGAATTGTGGAGGCTACAATATTTACCCTTTTTTATGAGCTTCATTGAGGTGGTAGAGTTTAAACTAGGCTATTCGTTTAAAAAAAACGCCTTTAGTGTCACTTTAAAAAAAAAAGAAAAGAAAAAAAAAGAAAGAATTGCATGCACATCTAGGCTGATTTATGAAAGTTTGTGAGTCTTATGATAAAACAGTATTAGCATCCTGTTTTACAGGGTCCAAATTCCTTAAGGATAATTGTTTAATGTTCTTGCCCTGTAGCACAAAGGTTCTGGGTTACATTCCACCATACAGTGGTGCCTGAGAACAGCTGGATCACAACTGTACATCTGACTGAAAAGAAAAAAGTAGGGAGGGGGGTAATGTCCCACACTGAGGCTTTAGAGAGAATCCCTATATATTAGTTTAGCAATGCCGTACATTTCATTAATTGAATGTCAAAAACTCTGGCATGCCATTGTTCTAAGGTTGCCATGTCTGTTTTTTTCCAGAGAACCAGTATACAAGTTTTTGCATATCATGGAGACGTTAAGTGGCTGATGTGTCCGCAAGAGACCATCTGGTCAGTTTTAATGGAGGTTTTGACTCCCAAACAGAAATTGACTAACGCTGAGCAGTCCCAGAAAATCTGGAGGAGTAATCCTTCACTTTTTTTACATCACCAGCATAAGAGATGATACCTGAGGATTCATTGTGCGTAATATTTGGGGGGGGGGGTTACCGCCTAGTGAGCATTTTGTATCAATTTTCTTGGTATGTGTTTGCTAGGAAGGCTTTGTGAGCAAAGAGGAGGATTCAGTATTTTTGAGTTGGGGAGAATGTCGTTTGGAGTTCCCTTTCCCACTTTGGTAAGAAACTGGGGTCCTTTTGACGTTTGCCATTAACATGGAATACAATTGTGATAACGTGTGTCTGACAGATACACTTCTACTCAGAGTTTCTTAAATGGTGTAGTTGTACAGATAGTTTGGTATTCAGCCGATAGGGATCTTGGAAAAAAGCTGAGGTGTAGGCTACGTATAAAGTCTAGGTCAGGGCCAGAGAAGGCTCTGATACATGCATTAAACATTTGTTTGTTCTGATAGGAAAATGGCATAACCAAAATACCTCTTTGGAGAGAAGGCTACTGAGTTGCGAATAGGTAGTGCTATGTGTAAGGTGTCAGGAGCCGAGAATGAGTAGTATCGGACTAGCATGTGGGGACTGGGAGAGGGAAGTTGTCTTGAAAATGGTTTTGGTAAACTTAACAGTGGGACCTATTAAAGGATGGGATGTTATCTGTTGTGTTAACCACTTCTGGACCAAGCCCATTTCTGACACATGTTGTTTACAAGTTAAAAATCTGTATTTTTAGCTAGAAAATTACTTAGAACCCCCAAACATTATATTTATTTTTTTAGCAAAGACTCTGGAGCATAAAATGGCAGTTGTGGCAATATTTTTTGTCACACGGTATTTGCGCTGCAGTCTTTCAAGCACCATTTTTTTGGAAAAAATACATTTCACTGCATTTAAAAAAAACGAAACAGTAAAGTTAGCCTATTTTTTTTTATATATTGTGAAAGATAATGTCACGTGGAGTAAATAGATACCTAACATGTTACGGTTTAAAATTGCGCACACCCGCGGAATGGGGACAAACTACGGTCAATAAAAATCTCCATAGGCGACGATTTAAACATTTTTAACAGTTACCAGTTTAGAGGTACAGAGTAGCTCTTTTTTTTAAATTATTGCTTCCGCTCTGGCGATCGCAGTGATAACTCACATGTATGGTTTGAACAGCGCTTCCATTTACGGGCGCGACTTCCATATACCTTTTGTTTCGTGCTCAAGCTCATGGCGATGGGAGCGCTGTAAAATTATTATTTTTTTTTCCTATTTATTTTATTTTTTTTTTTAATTTTAGCACAGGTTTTTTAAAAAAAATAAAAAACTCTGATCACTTTTATTGCTGTCACAAGCAATGTAAACATCCCTTGTGACAGCAATAGGCAGTGACAGGTACTATTTATGGAGGAATCGGGAGTCTAAAAGACCCCAGACCCCTCCACAGCACTTCAATGTATTCAAAATGGTGAAAACTGCATTTTTGAATACTGTCACTTTTTTAAATTTGGCACCTTTAGCCCCCGAGTAACCTGAACGTGACGTCATGAACGCCGCTTTCAGGTTACATCATCAGAGACCAGATCAAAGCTGAATCCAGCTTCGTTCAGGACTCCAACCAGCCAGCGGAGGTGGCGGCTGGTTGCTCGGGTCTCCTGGTGGGACGGGAGACCCGGGGGGAGCCGAGGAAGGCGACGGAAGGGGGAGGTGTCCCCTCCTGCTCACTGGGGTAATGACTGAGTGGCTCCAGGGCCGCATCGGTCATTACCACCTGAAAGCCGGCCGCCGGATCTAAAAAATGGTACCGGGATGATGCTTCTAGCTGCAGGCATCAACCCAATACAACCACATTTGAAGCCGACGTAAGGCTACGTCGATTCGTGGGAAGTGGTTAATGAGGGTGGGAGTTTCACCCAGGCAGGTCTCTCAAGAAGCAAGGGGAGTGATGCTTACTCCAGATTTAGCCTTGGTTTTTATTCCCTCTGGGTGCACCAGTCCAGCAGTCTCATCAGGACAACTGCCAAGTGGTATTTGACAGGGTCCCGGAAACTCAATGCCACCTCTAGATTTGGATAGGGTAAGATAGACCTACTTACTCTAGCTCTTTTCCCTCCCCACATATAATTAAGGAAGTTGGTTTGTATATATTTTAAATATCCCTGTGGCAGGTTAATTGGAAGGGTCTGTAATAGATCTAGTACGTACATGAGGAAGGATGTTAAATTTCAAGACATAGTAACGTCCAAACCAGGTACACCTCTTTTTTTCAGTTACAGAAGTCTAATTTGATCCTTTTGGATAGAGGGCGAAAGTTTAGTTTGAAAATATGTCTTGATTTTGCAGGGATCAGAGTACCTAAGTATTTAATATGGGATGAGAGTCATCGGAAAGTTCTGGTAAATCTGCTCGAACTGTTTAATTGACAGGGTGATATTTAAGGTTTCAGATTTTGAGACTTTGATCTTATAGTTGAAGAGAACCCCGTAATACTCCAGTTCCTGTAGTAGGGCAGGTAAGGTAATTTGTGAAGATGAGATGAAGAGAATAAGATCATCAGCATGTGCTGCAAACTTATGGATAAGTTTGACTGTATTGAGGCCTATTATGGAAGTGTTTCCTCTAATGGTGTGTGAGATTGGTTCCAATGACAATATAAAAATCAGAGGGGACAAGGGGCAGCTCTGTCATGTCCCATTGCTAATTGAAAAGGGTTATTCATTGAAACAGACAGTGGCTGCAGGTTGTGAATATACAGTAAGTATTGCAATTGGAAAGTAAAACTGACAAATGTATTGTCAGATGTTGTTGAGCCCATTGGTCTGTCTGTGTCTCCTTGGGCGGATCCTATAGACCAGGGATGTGTTGGCTACTGCAGAAGTTAACCCTGTCATACCAGAAGGACCGAGTGAGCTCAAACGCATAACTGAAATTTTGCCTACAACGCATAAAAAAATTAATGGTTTAAGGTGTCTATTGTGAGAGACATACTGAAAGAAATTCTTGAGTCATGGAGTGTACAGCCAGTATATACCTTGCCATTCTCTCCTGGGTCAGGAGAACATGTACCACGGTGCACTTCTACTCTGAGCTAGATATTACAGGCTGTACTGGGCTAAGGTTGCTAAGAATGGGGTTATGTGATGCAATGTATTGTGATAGTGCTGAAAGTTGTCTCAGTGTGCTGGGTTGCTTCCTACTGAGGTTGTGTATGAGAAGCACTCTAGAGCTCTGTCGGACAGGTCAGAGGTATTGGTTGAAGTACCAGAGGACACAGAAATGGTTAAAGAGACTCGTGTACAAAAATATGTTGAAAAAGGTTGGTTGGTAGGACAGTCAGTTATGGAGTGTTGGACAACAGGGAGGGATGTGTAACTTTGGGAAGGTTCCATAGGGAGTAACCACTGGTCTGTATGTGGCCCCTCCTCAGACACTGTCCTAGCAAACAATGGGACAAGAGTTCCTGATATTAAGAATAAGTTATGGATTTATGGAATTTTGGTTGCCAAGGGTAACCACCCAGGTATTAGAAAACCTGAAAGACAGACAGTAAGGGCTAAGGTTGAATCAGGAAGCAAGAGGGGTGGTAAAGAGACCAGTGGGACCCCAAGGGTCAGGAAAAATTGTTGGTGCAAGCATACCCGGAAAAAGAGATGGGTCTACGCAGCTAACGGCTGGCACAGAGGTGTCACAACCACAGTGACGAGTTTATGTTTTTCTCCTTATGGTTCAAAACAAGATGGGAGTATCTAGCAGGGTAACCCCGTGCCATTTTTTAAAGTGGTGGTTTACACCAAATTTTGCAGGAAACAGGCACATTACTGAAGCAGGTGTGTGATGTGTTTATGTTAGCGACAGAGTTAGAGGTCAGTGCCCCACCCTCCCGAGGAAATCAGTATGTGAAGGGAGCCATGAGAGGTGCTGGCATGCACTATACTGTCCACGTCAGAACAGACCAAGGCCTGAGCTGGAGAGAGAGTCCAGGAGGGATAAAGCAGCTCGGGAGCTGCGGGAAGTAAAGACGCAGAGCTGAAGTACAGCGAACACTGGGATGTGTTTGATGGTCTGGAGGACCAATGCGGTACTAGTTGGAGCAGTAAAGCTGCCACAGAATAGCCAAGAGGCTGGATGTTAGGTTTGTTGCATTGATGGTGACAACCCCCTGCATAGTTTCCAACATTTGAAAAAAATTTCCAGGGACACTTTGCAGCACAGCTATCAATTACTTATCACACCCACTTCCCTGAATCTCCACCCACTCCGCATAATTAATCGCCACCTACTTATTATCAGATTATAGGGTCCACTCAACAAAGAGAGAATTACAGGAAATTGAAAAGGGAATTTCAAACTTAAGGCCAAAGTAGCAGCGTTGGAAGAATTCTCCCATTCAGCTGCACTACTTCTGCCTAAAGTTTAAAATTCTCATCACAATTCCCTGCAATTCTAAAGTGTCAAATGTGCTCAGGTGTGACCATACAAAAAATGTAATGTGGAAATATAAATAAAGTGCAAGGTGTAAATAAGTACGATGAAACCTAATTATACTATGTGCTATAAATAGGTTTTATAGTACTTATTTACACCTTGCACTTTATTTTATTTACATATTACATTTTTTGTATGGTCACACCTGAGCACATTTGACACTTTATTCACATGTCATCTTACCAGATATTTTTGCACATAAGATTGTTGCTTTCATCCTACCTACCTTCGTTTCTGTGAATGTGTCTTCACTCTCCAGGGGCCCTTCTCTGCTCTGCTGTGGCAGCCGGCGCCAGCGAAGGCGCTGCTGAGATTGAGTGCCTTTGATTTTTTAAAATGGCGCCAGGCGGCGCCATTACGTAACTGCGAATGTGCCGCCCGGCCAAGCTTGTACGAGTTTTCCTGAGCCCAGCAGGCGTCGGAACAGCACATGCGCAGTTACGATGTTGGCCCGCAACCATTTTTTTTATGGCCACTGGCTGCCCAAAACGGGCATTTACAGGTAGCCCAATTAATGGGTGCTTGCCGGGACAATGTAAATTACCCGGGACAGGCTCCTATTTGCCAGGACTGTCCCAGCAAAAACGGGACAGGTGGCAAGTATGCCCCTGCGTGGGAATATATGCTATGAACTTTTGACGTTTCTTTTAATAAAAATGGTCAGGAAAGCCCTTAAAACTATTTCTGGCGTGGAGTAAATTTACTGTTTTAGCACTATCATTAAACTAAGAAAACTCCATGTGTTTTCAAGTGTACATTGGTTATAGTAAAAAATGAACAGAGAGGAATGTTTTGGAAAAAAAATGCTTATGGGCAAATGCCTGTAAACTCTCCTAAACTCTTTGTAATATGAGCTGTTATGAGCATTTTTTCTGCCCCAAGTTCTGACATTATTTCTTGCATTGTTTTCTGCTCCTAGTGTGCATGGACCCTTAAGCTGCTTTTGGCTTCCCATAGCGTTTCATGGGGAGAGAAACAGTTCAGAAGTGAACACTGGCCCTTAATAAAATTATTTGGGCAATCGCTAACACCTAAAAAGGCAAATGTGTTTCTTTTGGCACATAGAATTTGGTTTGAAACTGTCTGCTTTCTCAGCCCTGAGCACTTCTGGATCAGAATTTTCAAAATTCCTGCTATAAACTTGGGTAAACGGGTAATCAAGCACAGACTGTGTTCAACAGGCTGAAGCAGAGGGCAGGAAAGAAAATAAGGGGGCTAATAGACCCCTTATGTCTCTAGAAAGTGTACCTGTCACCTACCCAACTACACAAAGGGGCTTTTTTGCCTCTTATAATTAAAATTATAAGCTCCTCTGTACCCCCTTCTTTTACAAGTAATTCTAAATGGATGAGCTGTAAAGGCATTTAAAGCATTATCTATTAATTATTTATTATTATTTCTAAGTATTTTTTTTTTACATTTTGCAGGTACACGCAGGTTTGAGGTTTGACAAATGTATTACTTATTTAATCAACACAACCTCAGTTTTTACTGTTTAAAAATTGGGGATTATTATATTCTTATGTGAACTAAAATTCAAGTCTGTGTATGTTTTACTGTAAATGTGGATTTAATAAAAGTTGCACAAATATTGCGCACCACAAAAAATTGCAACTGCTATCTTTTTAGTCTACAGGGACTCTGTTTTCAGAAAAAAAAACATAATGTTTTGGGGGTTTTAGGTAATTTTCTAGTAACAAATAAAGATTTTATCGTGTAGTGAATTGTATTGTAAGTGTATTGTCTTCCCTCACATTGTAAAGCGCTGCACAAACTGTTGGCGCTATATAAATCCTGTATAATATTAATGTGTACGGGAATTAAAAAAAAATAAATAAAAAATGCTCAGTAGCGAAATGGTTAAATATATTTTTACCATACACATGCAATGTGTAGCATGGTTTATAACACTGATAACCAGCAGAGAGCACCACTGACCTGTTTATATACTGTTTCTACTGTATTGCCTTAAGCAGTGTATAACACTATCCTCACTGTGCTTTTTCCAAAGCTACTGCTTTTCTTTTGTTTTATTTATTATCTTTTTATTAATGGAGAGGGATATTTTATCCTAGATTAATAACAATTATTATATAAATAGTAGAATTGTTTAATCTTTTTAATGCAGATGATATGTATACAGTATATGCATCATTACAGAAAAAAATAATTATATATGATGTCTCAGTAATAACAAAAAAAAAAAGGGAATAAAATATAGTAGATGTGTTATCCAATTAACAGAAAAGTCTATATTCTAGGAATCATACCAGTGTTGTTCAAAAGAATTCAGTAAATAATTAAATTGAGTAATAGCTGTCTTTTTAATTGTATCCAAGGAGACCAAATAAACTGAATTGCATTTACGCTTGGAAAATGGAAATGTGTCTTTTTCTATCATGAAAATGTAACATCATTTTTTCAACCCTTCTCTCAAACTGGAAGATTTGGATTTGTTGGTTGATATTTTCAAAACACCAATTGTGTCCCCATGATCAAAAAATTTTATTAAATTCGCTCATATCAATTTAATACTATCAGTATCTACATTAAAGCAGAACTTGAAGTGATTGTAAAGTCTGTTTTTTTTTTTTTTTCAAGTAACTAGCATGTTATACTTACCTCCTCCATTCGGTTGGTTTTGCACAGAACAGCCTGGAGCCTCCTGTTCTCGGGTTCCTCTTCAGCTCTCCTAGCCCCTCCCTCTTGTTGAGTGCCCCCACAACAAGCAGCTTGCCATGGGAGCACCCTGTGTCCATTCAGAAATGGAGCCGTGACATGGCTCCGCCCCCTCTCGCTCTTGATTGGCTGAATGATTTTGATTGACAGCAGCGGGAGTCGATCGCGCCATGCTCTCAACCAGTGAGAAGGGGAGTCCCAGGCAGTTTAGACACTACTGCAACATCGCTGGATAAAAACGGGCTCGGGTAAGTATTAGGGGGGCTGAAAGGGGCTGCTGTATACAGAATTTTTTTTATCCTAATGCATAGAATGCATTAAGATAAAAATAAGTGTCTGCCTTTACAATCCCTTAAAAGAGATTGTAAAGTCTCATTTTTTTTTTTTTTAAGAAATAACAAACGTGGTTTTGCACAGGGTAGCCTGGAGCCTCCTCTTCTCGGGTCCCTCGTTGCTGATCCTGGCCCCTCCCTCCTGTCGAGTGCCCCCACAGCAAGCAGCTTGCTATGGGGGCACCTGAGCCGAGCTGCAGCTCCCTGTGGCCATTCAGACACAGAGCTGCCATTCGGCCCTGCTCCCTCTCTCTCCTGATTGGTTAACTGACTTTGATTGACAGCGGTGGGAACCAATGGTTGCGTCTCAGTCGATCAGGAGGGAGAGTCCCGGACAGTCGAGGGGCTCGTGGACATCCCTAGTCAGAGATGGGGCTCAGGTAAGTACTAGGGGGCTGCTACACACAGAAGGTTTTTTTTTCTTAGTGTATAGAATGCATTAAGATAAAAAACATTCTGACTTTACAACCCCTTTAACTGTATCTGAGCACCACAAACTGAAAACACCATGTAATTAATTTTTCATATTCAAAGCAAACTCACCCATGCATCCATGTCTCCATGCTTTATTTTGTTGAGATTCCAATTTAAAAAACAACACAACAATTTCTAGCTGCGGCCATCTTGAGTAAAGGCAGATGATTCTTCCTGGAATCCATCTTTCCTTAGCTCAGGCAGGCAGACAGGAAGGTGTGCTTAGCTGAGAAAGCCCCTCTTCCCTACTTCCAGATAAAGAAAAACAATGCCCATGAAGACTCTTGGGATGTATCACATCATTTTGGCCTAGGCTAGAAACCAGGAGGCAACTGAAGAAAGTAAAAAACATGGTTAAAATAGATAAATATAATATACTTTCCCATCTATTTACTAATGATAGCAGTATAAGGGTAATAAAATACTTAATAATGATTGAGAGAGTTTAGTTCTAATTTAAGCACCAAAACTACTGCTTTTCACCCAGATACCTAAAAATTGCCCATCAGCGTGAAAAAGGTAAATAAAGGACAGTAATAAAATAAATGCTTTATTTATCTGAATAAAGAGATATCCTTTTAGTCACTATGGATAACTGCAATTTACACCTTATCATTTCTGTAGTTGTATAGCCACATTTTTATCGGGTAAATGTCTGTCAATAATCATGGGAACAAATAGATGCAGCATATTCTTTTTGCATCTTTAGTACCCTTAGTCCTTAAAAATATACAGTATCTGAACCCAAATATTATTTTCCTTGTGGATAAAGTAGGGAAATCTCTAAAATCCCTGTCAGAAAGCCTAGTTGGCGAAACACGTCAGCAGACACATTATGTTCCTTGCCTTGGAATCTAGTTACCCTCTCTCTTGGAGGCTATCATGCAACAGGATTGGCCAAGATACACCTATAGTATGGAATATATTTTGCTACCAGTTGGATTGTTGCATTTGATATTGTACTAACACGTTAGGTTTATATACAGTATCTCACAAAAGTTAGTACTCCCCTCCCATTTTTGTTAATTTTTTTTTTATCTTTTCATGTGACAACACTGAAGAAATTACCCTTTGCTACAATGTAGTGAGTATACAGCTTATATAACAGTGTAAATTTGCTGTCCCCTCAAAATAACTCAACACACAGTCAATAATGTCTAAACCGCTGGCAACAGAAGTGAGTACACTACTAAGTGAAAATGTCCAAATTGGGCCCAAAGTGTCATTTTTTTGTGTGGCCACCATTATTTTCCAGCACTACCTTAACCCTCTTGGGCATGGAGTTTACCAGAGCTTCACAAGTTGCCACTGGAGTCCTCTTTCACTCCTCCATGATGACATCACGGAGCTGGTGGATGTTAGAGACCTCACGCTCCTCCACCTTCTGTTTGAGGATGCCCTACAGATGCTCAATAGGGTTTATGTCTGGAGACATGCTTGGCCAGTCTATCACCTTTACCCTCATCTTCTTTAGCAAGAAAGTGGTCATCTAGGAGGTGTGTTTGGGGTCGTTATCATGTTGGAATACTGCCTTGCTGCCCAGTCTCTGAAGGGAGGGGATCATGCTCAGCTTCAGTATGTCACAGTACATGTTGGCATTCATGGTTACCTCAATGAACTGCAGCTCCCCAGTGCCGGCAGCACTCATGCAGCCCAAGACCATGACTGTAGGCAAGACACACTTTGTACTCCTCACCTGGTTGCTGCCACACACGCTTGACACCATCTGAACCAAATACGTTTATCTTGGTCTCATCAGACCACACGACATGGTTCCAGTAATCCATGTCCTTAGTCTGCTTGTCTTCAGAAAACTGTTTGCAGGCTTTCTTGTGCATCACCTTTAGAAGAGGGTGGACAGCCACGCAGACCAATTTGATGCAGTGTGCGGCGTATGGTCTGAACACTTACAGGCTGACCCCTTCAACCTCTGCAGCAATGCTGGCAGCATTCATACGTCTATTTCCCAAAGACAACCTCTGGATTTGACGCTGAGCACTCGCACTCAACTTTTTTGGTTGACTATGGCGAGGCCTGTTCTGAGTGGAACCTTTCCTGTTAAACCACTGTATGGTCTTGGCCATCGTGCTGCAGCTCAGTTTCAGGATCTTGGAAATCTTCTTATAGCCTAGGCCATCTTTATGTAGAGCAACAATTCTTTTTTTCAGATCCCCTTATGGCAAAGAGTTCTTTGCCATAAGGTGCCATATTGAACTTCCAGTGACCAGTATGAGATAATGAGAGCGATAACACCAAATTGAACACACCTGCTCCCCATTCACACCTGAGACCTTGTAGCACTAAGGAGTCACATGGGAGGAGTCATTGGCTAATTTAGCCCAAATTGGACAGTTTTACTTAGGGGTGTACTCACTTATGTTGCCAGTGGTTTAGACATTAATAGCTGTGTGTTGAATTATTTTGAGGGGACAGCAAATTAACACTTTTATACAAGCTGTACACTCACTACTTTACATTGAACCAAAGTGTAATTTCTTCTGTGTTGTCACATAATAAATAATAATATTATAATATAATAATAAAATATTTACAAAAATATGAGGATTGTACTCTCTTTTGTGAGATACTGTATACTTTCGAAAGATGTAATAATTCCTAATTTTTGCTGCTGCATGATTTATCATTCCATGCATGCTTGTGGTGGGCAAGATCTAACAGCAATATGATCTTATTGTCTTATGCTCCATGTTTGGACTAATATCATTAAACTTTGCAGGCATGCTACCCGAGGAGTATTAGATTTGTGTGCACCATATTAGATATGTACAGTATTAGCTTTTGTACTTTAATGTGAAGTAAACAGAGCAACAAGTTATAAAGCTTGCTGTAAATGATTTGGGCACTGTATATTTTATTGCAAGCTTGACTTGCTGAATTTTATATATTGATATTTAGAGTATGAGATCTTTACAATTATTATTCTGCATTCAGTTTATAGGTGCTTATTTCCTTGTTTTTTAAGTTGATATTACAGCAAATATTACATGGGTGTTAGCCCCCGTTCACACTGGGGCGACCTGTCAGGCGACCTGGTCGCCTGACAGGTCGCCGTAGGTCGCCTTCCATAGAGAAGCTGTGGACCCGTTCTAATAGGAGCGACACAAGTCGCTCCAACTTAGAAAAAGGGTCCGCAGCTTCTTTGGGGCGACCTGGAGCGACCTGCATTGACTTCAATGTTATGAAGTCCGAGGCAGCGCGCCGCGACCTGTGAGGTCGCCCCGGGAAGTAGCGTCGCCCCAGTGTGAACGGGGCCTTACTGTTTCAAAAAGAGTTACAGATATGTGGCATTTAGGTTTTTTAAAGTTACACATGCTCTTTTATTGCTACACTTATGGCTATGGAGCATTGCCCCAAAACCAATCAGCAGAAAATTATATTAGCATATGATTTAGGGTCTGTATTGGGGGAGTTTTGGGCTTGTATAGATGACATCAGTCTAACATCAGTTTGAGACGCTTCTGAGATCATTCAGAGTTTATTCACAGGTGCATTTGACTTTCAGTTAACCTCCTTTTTATCTTCATTTGACCTACTTCAAGCTGGTTTTGCAAACCTATAGACTTTTATTGAAATGCAGACCAGCTTGAAAAAAAACAAATGCCCGTCAACACTGGCCCTAACTTACCTGTATGCCAGAGTTTTTGGAATGAACATTTTTTGTGCCCAGTGCTCCAGTAATAATGTTCTTCATTACAGAAGTTGGCCAACTGGGATAATGAGAGTACCACATGTAATAACAGGAGGTTTTTTTACTCTTTCTTAGTTTTTGATGAAAGTTTATTTGCAATGGTTAGAATTATCTATAAGGTTAATGAACTATTTTTTATTTATATGCAAAAAAAAAAAAAAAAATGGACATTGACAGATTTGATTTTTAATACAAAAGAAACTTCCATGAATCATAAATAAGATGCATATGTTTTATTTTCAACAATGTCATTAACATTTCATTAAAATTACTGATTGGATCAAGATTGTCTAAGTTGTACACAAGTGAGCTTATTGCATTTTGAAGATTTTCAGGAGCACACAAACATTAAACAAGCATAATGTTTTATAGTGACAGTAATGGGTATCTCCAGGTAGGTCAAAAATCAAAAATAAACATACACCTGTATAATGTACACCTGATACTTGCTAAAGAGGATGTTACCCTATAGGGATCGACCGATTATCGGCAACACCAAATATAGGGGGCCGATATGCACTTTCCGCGATATATCAGAATTGGCCCGTGGGGTTACCGATATTGCCGATATTTCGGGAAAGTGCTTGTACCGGAGTGATGCCTGCAGCTAGAGGCATCGCTCCGGTACCGGCGTCCATAGCAGATGGTCGGTTGTCTTGTAATGACAACCAATGCGGCTGAGAAGCCGCTTGGCTGTCATTACAAGGAGCGGGAGGGGACGTCTCCCCCTCCCGCCGCCTTCTGCGGCTCGCCCGGGTCTCCCGTCCCACCGGGAGACCCGGGCATCCTACCTGCATGGCCGTCGAAGAGAAGACACGATCAAAGTCGCATTCGGCTCTGATCGGGTCTCTATGTAAAAAACCCGGAAGTGATGTCATGACACTTCCGGGTTTTTACGGGTACTCAGCGCCAAATTCAAAAAAAATGACAGCATTCAAAACAGCCAAACTTGGCGTTTTGAATGCTTTTAAGTGCAGTACCTGTGAAAAAAAAAAAAAATTTAAATGTCCGAAAATATCGACCAATATCGGCCGATACCGATATCCGGTGACCAAAATATCGGTATCAACATTAAAAATAACAATATCGGTCTATCACTATTACCCTACAAATCTCTAATTCCAGTCTCTGTACCAAAAATTCCAATGAGTCCAAATATCCCATCTTTCATATCTCAAATTCCCTGTACAAAACCTAAAGGGATGATGGGAAACAGCCTTAGATGAAAAGCCTTCATTTTCACTCAAATAAAACACAGGCATGGGCTTTACATAAAAAAACAAAGCAGCAAATCTAAAGCTGGCATTAAGAAGATATAAATGTTGCTGGTTCAGCAGGAAACAGTCAAATTTCAATCCATGTGTGGCTGTCCCTGTTTGACAGACGTCAATCATTAAATTGACTTCTGTCCATGGACAAGTTGGAAAACTTTTCTTGATCAGCGGCTGCAGTCAGTTGGTTGCAGCCGCTGCTAACTGTATTCTGACAGCAGTGGGAGGCATTCTTTATTCCTCCTTTCTTGGGTAGCTGAATAAATCTGTTCATTTTTTTTTTGTTGTGTGTTCAGCCCCGTAACTGAAAAAAAAGAAAAGAAAACCATCTATGGCTAGCTTAACTCTTTTTGCTGCATCCAAACTAAAATCTATTCCACAAAACTTCCATGGGACAAGAAGGGAACTATGAGTACCATGTTAGTAATTAAAATGATTGTAAACGTTCACCTTGTAAAACAACCCATTCAGTTTAAAATAGAAATAAATTGCAAAACATTTTTGTATAGATATAAAAAAAACATTATTAATACCTTTTTCCCTTTTTTATTAGTGATCACATTCCCTTTGTTCTCAGCTGCATAAGAGCTGGGGGAGAAGCAGCAGCATACTGAGCTTGCCAGTGAATGGCTGTGCATCAGGACAAGTCTGATCATTGGAGGAAAGCACACTGTGTTGCCAGCATAGCTAGGGAACTGACCATGATGTGCTCTCCTGCTTAGTGTGGTCAGTTTTTAATAGGAAAGCAGAGGAACTAGCAAGAACAACAAGGATTTCCCACAAAGGAAGCAATACAAAGGGAACAAGATACTTTCTCATACACAAGCACTCCTATATAGTTTTCTCAGTAATTCAAAATGCTCTCCTAATTTCACTATGGGGACACTGCTCCAAATTTCCGTCTGTGTATGTATTCAATCAGTAGCATAACTATATCACAGTCCCATAACTAACTAGTTTAGCCGGTCCTGACAAGTTGCATCAGAGGTCCAGCTCCCAGAGTTGGGCTTCTGATGCATCCAGCGAGGACTGTATAATTTCCCTGCATCATTTCACATTTACAGGATGTACAGTCATTTTGATATTATATTAGTCTTCACACTGAATATTAGTGCTATAATACATCAGATAGATTTATAGTCTAATTAAGATTCATATCTGGATTATATTAAGATGCTATGATACCTGTTTACACAATGATATTGATGGAAAATGTTACATTTTCTTGATAGCAGAGGGGGTCTTTTATGCCTTGTTTCCACTGAGCGGAACGGTTTGGGTCGGTACAGTTTGGAAGGGTTAGAATGGTCCGGTCTATTCAGGTGAGCGTTTCCATTGCAAGTCGGGCCACCAGGGACCATGCGGGGTTTACACCAAATGAGGTGTTTGTTTTGCTCTTTCATTTGACGTGAGCATTGAAGTTTTCCTGTCCGCCAATCAGTGGAATCTATCGTGTGACGCCAGTAGCTCCGCCCTACCGTACCATTTCCTATGGCCCTACATCTGAAGCAGGACCAGGAATGGTGCAGTTTGGTTCGGTTGTATGGGCCACTTTCATAATGGAAACACTCAAATTACCGTACCGAACTGACCCGAACCGATCCGCTCAGTGGAAACGAGGCATTAGAGTATATTTTTTTTAAGGGATACCATGGTTTTGCATGTATTTTGTACAATAGTACATGATATATAAAATGGGACATGGCTTATAAGTGTTTTATTGAGAATATGATATGAATGCCTGGTATGTCTTTAGGACCAGTGGTTGTATGCTTATTGGAATATTCAGCTGCATGAGATATAAATTGTCCATGCAGTTAGGCTCTCTTAGAGGAAGCAAATGTATGTTGGCCTATATGGGCACATTGTATGCCTTTTTTGGGCCATCCTTAATATTATCTGTTTTTTTTGTTGGATTTTCCATCTCTGCAGCATCCTTAAACACCTTTTCCAACATTTTTCTAATTGATCGGTCCTCGGTTTTGAGCTTGCCCCATCTACCCACAACCATGTAAATATATGGGTTAGCACTACAATTAAAGGATGAGCACAGGGATGTTGTAAAGAAGAATGAAACCAGGAATGGTTTAGACGGCAGGACATTAAAGTATAGTAGAAGGCCTAGTATTCTTGCAGGTACCACAGAAATGAGGAAGATTGTGACACTGATGACAATAACTATGTAGACTTTTGGGGGGTGGCACTTCTTTGAAGCTGTTTGTATCTGAAATATAAGGGTTAAACTGGAGATTACCATAATGAGAACAATGATAACATACAAGGCAGAAGTAAAAAAGTAGACGCTCGTGCAGCTTTTTGAGCCTGAGGCTTGATATTGTTGTTCACCAGTACATATTACATTTTCTAGCAGTGTTACCAGCAAGGACAGCAACCAACACATGATGGACACATATCCTGATAAGTTTTTGGGCCTATAGCATTGATACCAAAATGGATATAAAACAGCAAGACATCTCTCCAGTGCAATGACCATAAGAACATAAGTACTAGTATTAAATCCAAAATTATAAAGTAGGCCAGTGATAAAAGCAACATAGTTTTCCACAATCGGTGAATCCCTTACTCCATTTAAAAAACAGAAGGTGTACATCATCCATGCCCCTAATCCAAGCAAAAAGGTAAAGTCAGCAACTGCAAGGTTGAGGATATAAATGGTAAACTGGTTTCCTTTAATCTTGAAACAAAGAATCCAAAACACAGTCCCATTGCCCAGTAACCCCAAAGCACACAGAACTAGAGAGAAAATAGTCAAAGCCATGAAGTAAGCACTTCTTTGCGATGGTCCATCATTTTCCGTTCCATTCAATTTTTTCACTGAGACGTTGTTGAATTCCATGCTTGATTCATTCATTGTCATTGTGTCCTGTTAAAAAATGGAATTACAGATCAGTTTTCTATAGTAAGCTGTAATTTGATTTCTGTTAATCTGTACAGGGAGTGGTCCAGGTCATTTCTATGGACATATTTGTTACAAAGATCGGCTATTGATTCATTTTTGATTTTTTCTACATACACTTAGACACAATAATAGTTTTTAAATAACACATGCATTAATGTACTATAATATAGTATGAAAATAATGTTTACACCAATTTAAAGCATATTTAAACCAAAAACCAAAACCAAAAACCAAAACCAAAGAACAATAAGTTAATATACGGCAGCTTTCCAATGTTTAGATGTGGCTGGTTAATCTATTTCATTTATTTTCCCCGGTGATCATGCCAGTAGCACACTATGTGTCATAGGATGTCTCCTTTATCTCCGTAGAAGCAGTTGAGCCAGTGCCAGGAAAAGGTCATCCAGCACCCGGGGCAAAGATGCCAAACCACACCCCCTCCCTGTTCCAATATGTGTGAGCTTAGGGCAGGGGTCTTCAAAGTATGGCCCTCCAGTTGTTCAGGAACTACAATTCCCATCATGCCAGTCATGTCTGTGAATGTCAGAGTTTTACAATGCCTCATGGGATGTGTAGTTCCGCAACAGCTGGAGGGCCGTAGTTTGAGGATCCCTGGCTTAGGGGATCCTACTACCAGCAGTCATCTGCTTGTCACAATCACTGTCTGGGGATGTTCAGGACCTTCTTACTATGTTCTCTGCCTCAGCAGGGCTCCTTGTGCCCGAGCCAAAAACAAAAGGCAGAGCACACATGTCAGTCACATGGAGTATGTAGTTTCACAAGTTTGGGAGAAGCGACAGGTTGTTTGTCAGATCACCTAGAAATGAATGAAGTATTTGGTAGCTAATTCGATAGGGAAAAAATTGGTGGAAAATAGCAGCTTTTGCAGTTTTAACACTGGGCCCATGTTGATGTCTCTTTACATTTTAAAATTTGCTATTTGGACTTCTTTTTATATTTGTTTAAAAGCTTAAATACTAAAATATAACAAAAATATGCAACAATTTGTGAGGGTAGATTACACCAAATGCAGAAAGACTGTGTTGGATGGCTATATCAGTTGTCAAGCACCTGTGGTAGTGAGCCTTGTGGATCGCCAACTCAGGGTTCTCCAGGGCACGGAGTCTAAGCCCCACTGTCAAGCATCTGTGGTAGTGAGACTTTGTAGTGCGCCAACTTGGGGTTACCCAGGGAGCGCAGTCTAAGCGCCACTGTCAAGCGTCTGTGGTAGTGAGACATTGTAGAGCGCCAACTTGGGGTTCCTCAGGGCGTGGAGTCTAAGCCCCACTGTCAAGCGTCTGTGGTAGTGAGCCCTTATAGATCGCCAAATCGGGGTTCCCCAAGGCGCAGAGTCTAAGCCCCAGTCTGCTTCTTCACCAGAGCCCCTGATGGTGGGTATGTGCTTGAAGCAAGCTGGAACTAGGATGCACCCCCCAGGTATGCCCATCTGAAGATGTGGAGACCACATGCGTGTTCATAGTACAAGCAGCAGGGGACAACAGGAAATCCAGGAGACAAACCAAGGTCAGGGCGGGTAGCAAACAAGCATGGTAAACAAAGCCAGGGTCGGTACACAGGTAGTCAGGCGGGGGATACACAAGAGACCAGTGAACAGGAGCTTAGAGAACTGAAGTTGCTCAGGCAATGTGGGATACACTGGGGGCTAGTGATGTCGCGAACCTAAAATTCGCCGTTCGCGAACGGCGAACGCGAACATCGGCAAATGTTCGCGAACCGGCGAACCGGGCGAACCGCCATAGACTTCAATAGGCAGGCGAATTTTAAAACACACAGGGACTCTTTCTGGCCACAATAGTGATGGAAAAGTTGTTTCAAGGGGACTAACACCTGGACTGTGGCATGCCGGAGAGGGATCACGCAAAAAAAAGTTCTTAAAAATTATAATTTTTTGATAGAGAGCCAATTATTGGAAAAATTAAAAAAAAATAAAAATAAAAAATTTCTTTGGATTTAGCATCTGGGGGGTCTAAAAAGTGTACCTGTGAAGTTTCAGGAATATGGCTTCTCTGCGGCTGGCTTTTTCTCTTGCAGGCATTTATCGGGCATTTTTTTAGGCAGGCATGTCATTTTTTGTATTTAGTGTCTGGGGGGTCTAAAAAGTGTACTTGTCAAGTTTCAGCTCTGTAGCATGTCCAGAACCCCTAAAAAACAGCATTTTTCTTATATTTTCAGGAATACGGCTTCTCTGCGGCTGGCTTTTTTTCTTGCAGGCATTTAGCGGGCATTTTTTTAGGCAGGCATGTCATTTTTTGTATTTAGTGTCTGGGGGGTCTAAAAAGTGTACCTGTCAAGTTTCAGCTCTGTAGCATGTCCAGAACCCCTAAAAAACAGCATTTTTCTTATATTTTCAGGAATACGGCTTCTCTGCGGCTGGCTTTTTTATCTTGCAGGCATTTAGCGGGCATTTTTTTAGGCAGGCATGTCATTTTTTGTATTTAGTGTCTGGGGGGTCTAAAAAGTGTACCTGTCAAGTTTCAGCTCTGTAGCATGTCCAGAACCCCTAAAAAACAGCATTTTTCTTATATTTTCAGGAATACGGCTTCTCTGCGGCTGGCTTTTTTTCTTGCAGGCATTTAGCGGGCATTTTTTTAGGCAGGCATGTCATTTTTTGTATTCAGTGTCTGGGGGGTCTAAAAAGTGTACCTGTCAAGTTTCAGCTCTGTAGCATGTCCAGAACCCCTAAAAAACAGCATTTTTCTTATATTTTCAGGAATACGGCTTCTCTGCGGCTGGCTTTTTCTCTTGCAGGCATTTAGCGGGCATTTTTTTAGGCAGGCATGTCATTTTTTGTATTTAGTGTCTGGGGGGTCTAAAAAGTGTACCTGTCAAGTTTCAGCTCTGTAGCATGTCCAGAACCCCTAAAAAACAGCATTTTTCTTATATTTTCAGGAATACGGCTTCTCTGCGGCTGGCTTTTTTTCTTGCAGGCATTTAGCAGGCATTTTTTTAGGCAGGCATGTCATTTTTTGTATTTAGTGTCTGGGGGGTCTAAAAAGTGTACCTGTCAAGTTTCAGCTCTGTAGCATGTCCAGAACCCCTAAAAAACAGCATTTTTCTTATATTTTCAGGAATACGGCTTCTCTGCGGCTGGCTTTTTTTCTTGCAGGCATTTAGCGGGCATTTTTTTAGGCAGGCATGTCATTTTTTGTATTTAGTGTCTGGGGGGTCTAAAAAGTGTACCTGTCAAGTTTCAGCTCTGTAGCATGTCCAGAACCCCTAAAAAACAGCATTTTTCTTATATTTTCAGGAATACGGCTTCTCTGCGGCTGGCTTTTTCTCTTGCAGGCATATATATCAGTGGTGGGTGGGCAGTGGCACAGTACACTCTCTGTGGACCTGACAGCAGTCACTGGCACCCAGGCAACTGCAATTTAAAAAATATATATATATTTTTTTTACTTTGCAAGCTGCTGTGCCACTTTATATATCAGTGGTGGGTGGGCAGTGGCACAGTACACTCTCTGTGGACCTGACAGCAGTCACTGGCACCCAGGCAACTGCAATTTAAAAAATATATATATATTTTTTTACTTTGCAAGCTGCTGTGCCACTTTATATATCAGTGGTGGGTGGGCAGTGGCACAGTACACTCTCTGTGGACCTGACAGCAGTCACTGGCACCCAGGCAACTGCAATTTAAAAAAATATATATTTTTTTTTACTTTGCAAGCTGCTGTGCCACCTTATATATCAGTGGTGGGTGGGCAGTGGCACAGTACACTC
Source organism: Pelophylax lessonae (assembly GCF_965119305.1). NCBI lineage: Eukaryota > Metazoa > Chordata > Amphibia > Anura > Ranidae > Pelophylax > Pelophylax lessonae. The sequence goes on from NC_138772.1 coordinate 324,275,570, forward strand.
TCTGTGGACCTGACAGCAGTCACTGGCACCCAGGCAACTGCAATTTTAAAAAATATATATTTTATTTTACTTTGCAAGCTGCTGTGCCACCTTATATATCAGTGGTGGGTGGGCAGTGGCACAGTACACTCTCTGTGGACCTGACAGCAGTCACTGGCACCCAGGCAACTGCAATTTTAAAAAAATATGTTTTATTTTACTTTGCAAGCTGCTGTGCCACCTTATATATCAGTGGTGGGTGGGCAGTGGCACAGTACACTCTCTGTGGACCTGACAGCAGTCACAGGCAACTGCAATTAAAAAATATATATATTTTTTTTTACTTTGCAAGCTGCTGTGCCACCTTATATATCAGTGGTGGGTGGGCACACAGTGGCACTGCAGTGGGCACAGTACACTCTGTGGACCTGACAGTAACTGGCAGCCCAGGCAACTGCAATAATAAAAAATATTTTTTTTTTTCAATTTATTGCAACAAGATGCTGTGCCACCGTATATATATCAGTGGTGGGCAGTGCACTGCAGTGGGTACAGTGCACTCTGTGGACCTGACACAGCACTCACTGCAATTATGACAGAGGAAAAAAAAATATTTTTTAAAATGCAAGGTACTGTGCCTGTGCCACCCGAAATGAGTGTGGTGTGCACACAGTACAGTCTGTGGTAGGTCTGTGGCCTCTCACACACAGCGGGCAGGCAACTGCAGTGTACAATAGATATATATAGATATATATATAAAGAAAAAACTCTATTACCTTACCAGCCCTTAAAAGGGCTTTTGGGGACACTATATATATATATATATATATATATATATGTATATATATAAATAAAAAAAATCCTCAATTACCAGCCCTTAAAAGGGCTTTTGGGGACACTAGATAGATATAGATATATATATATATATATATATATAAGAAGAAACAACTCAATTACCAGCCCTTAAAAGGGCTTTTGGGGACGCTAGGTATATACAGTGGGTACGGAAAGTATTCAGACCCCCTTAAATTTTTCACTCTTTGTTATATTGCAGCCATTTGCTAAAATCATTTAAGTTCATTCTTCTTCCTCATGAATGTACACATAGCACCCCATACTGACAGAAAAACACAGAATTGTTGACATTGTTGCAGATTTATTAAAAAAGAAAAACTGAAATATCACATGGTCCCAAGTATTCAGACCCTTTGCTCAGTATTTAGTAGAAGCCCCCTTTTGATCTAATACAGCCAGGAGTCTTTTTGGGAAAGATGCAACAAGTCTTTCACACCTGGATTTGGGGATCCTCTGCCATTCCTCCTTGCAGATCCTCTCCAGTTCTGTCAGGTTGGATGGTAAACGTTGGTGGACAGCCATTTTTAGGTCTCTCCAGAGATGCTCAATTGGGTTTAAGTCAGGGCTCTGGCTGGGCCATTCAAGAACAGTCACGGAGTTGTTGTGAAGCCACTCCTTTGTTATTTTAGCTGTGTGCTTAGGGTCATTGTCTTGTTGGAAGGTAAACCTTCGGCCCAGTCTGAGGTCCAGAGCACTCTGGAGAAGGTTTTGTCCAGGATATCCCTGTACTTGGCCGCATTCATCTTTCCCTCGATTGCAACTAGTCGTCCTGTCCCTGCAGCTGAAAAACACCCCCACAGCATGATGCTGCCACCACCATGCTTCACTGTTGGGACTGTATTGGACAGGTGATGAGCAGTGCCTGGTTTTCTCCACACATACCGCTTAGAATTAAGGCCAAAAAGTTCTATTTTGGTCTCATCAGACCAGAGAATCTTATTTCTCACCATCTTGGAGTCCTTCAGGTGTTTTTTTAGCAAACTCCATGCGGGCTTTCATGTGTCTTACACTGAGGAGAGGCTTCCGTCGGGCCACTCTGCCATAAAGCCCCGACTGGTGGAGGGCTGCAGTGATGGTTGACTTTCTACAACTTTCTCCCATCTCCTGACTGCATCTCTGGAGCTCAGCCACAGTGATCTTTGGGTTCTTCTTTACCTCTCTCACCAAGGCTCTTCTCCCCCGATAGCTCAGTTTGGCCGGACGGCCAGCTCTAGGAAGGTTTCTGGTCGTCCCAAACGTCTTCCATTTGAGGATTATGGAGGCCACTGTGCTCTTAGGAACCTTAAGTGCAGCAGAAATCTTTTTGTAACCTTGGCCAGATCTGTGCCTTGCCACAATTCTGTCTCTGAGCTCTTCAGGCAGTTCCTTTGACCACATGATTCTCATTTGCTCTGACATGCATTGTGATCTGGAAGGTCTTATATAGACAGGTGTGTGGCTTTCCTAATCAAGTCCAATCAGTATAATCAAACACAGCTGGACTCAAATGAATGTGTAGAACCATCTCAAGGATGATCAGAAGAATTGGAAAGCACCTGAGTTAAATATATGAGTGTCACAGCAAAGGGTCTGAATACTTAGGACCATGTGATATTTCAGTTTTTATTTTTTAATAAATCTGCAACAATGTCAACAATTCTGTGTTTTTCTGTCAGTATGGGGTGCTATGTGTACATTCATGAGGAAGAAGAATGAACTTAAATGATTTTAGCAAATGGCTGCAATATAACAAAGAGTGAAAAATTTAAGGGGGTCTGAATATTTTCCGTACCCACTGTATATATATATATATATATATATATATATATATATATATATATAAAAAAAAAAAAAACCACAAATACCAGCCCTTAGAAGGGCTTTTTGGGGTGCTGATATTACAGCAGTAGTGGACCAAGAACACTGCAAGACCAGGAACACTGACTAACTGTCCCTAGCTTAACAGCAGCAGCAGCAGCAGCAGCAGCAGCAGCAGCAGCAGCAGCTCTCTCCCTACTCTCACTACACACACTGCTTCAGAATGATCTAAGATGGATGCTGCCCTTGCTTATTTATAGGAGGTGGGAGGGTGTGGGAGGGAGGTATGCTGATTGGCTGGAAATGTGTCTGCTGACTGTAAAGTTCAGGGTCAAAGTTTGCCTCAATGATGTCTTATGGGGGGCGGACCGAACATCGCATATGTTCGCCGGCAGCGGCGAACACGAACATGCTAAGTTCGCCGGGAACTGTTCGCCGGCGAACAGTTCTATACATCTCTACTGGGGGCCAGGAAGTGATGGAAGGGAAGGAAAAATGAGCCCACAGGATAGCAGGCAATGCCCATAAGTGAGCACAGCCAAACCACACATGTAAAAGGTATCAGGGTAGCGAAGCACTGCAGCAAGGAGGTAAGAACACACTAGCAGGAAACTGCAGGCTAACTTGTGACACCAGTGGTAAAACTGCAGTTTTACCACAAGACAAGGCAAAATGCCTTTTCCCCTACCTGACCTGTGGTTTGCACTGAATAAAGTACTTAATAAGCTACTTTTTTCAGCACAGTGCAGTGTGAGGCAATCCACTGCCTCATCTTGCCTCACACAGCAGTCAATAGAACATTTCACTGTGTGACATTTCAATAAAATCTGTTTTAAAAAAAGTGAACAGTGTGATGCGCCACAATTAGCATATCGGTCCTGCTGTCATCCCACACGCTGTGTGTGACTGTACCCTGAAGGAAGTTATTTTATGTTTCTGTTTTTATCATTTTTTTTTTTACACTTATGAATAGATTTGTGTTTATTAACAAATCCTTTCATAGTTCTGATCTAAGAAGTGAGTACAGTAGTCAGTCACCCTTTTCCTCACTTTGGCTTTCTACATTCATATGAATGCCTTTGTTTACCTTCATACCCATTCATACATAATTGATGGATCTTAAGATATTCAAAGCCATTCATACCCTAGTTCCTCAGAGGCCTCTGTTAGATGAAGGCAGCACTGGGGACAGTGCTGCTTGATCAAGGCCGCTGATAGGGGGGGGGCCACCAGTCCTCCTGTAGGGGGCCCTGCAACACAGGGCGGCCCCAACAGCAAGTGCAATCGCTGCGGTCAGGCAGAGGGGCAATTACAGAAGGAAGCCCTGTGTGGCTCTCCGCAGCAGCTAAAAAACATTTTCTTCCCCTCCTGCCAGCTTTCAGCTGCTGTAGAGAGAGCCACAGACACAGGGCATCGTTCCTGTAATTACTTCTCAGACACCAATCAACCTCCCTATTGTGCCTGCTTCTGATTCCCCCCCCCCCGTGTGCCCCCCTTTCACTGTGCCAATCCCCCTCCCGCAGCGCTGTAGGCTTCCCTGTCCTGTAAAAAAATAACAAATTATAAAAAAATAATCTTTAAACATTGTATTGTCATTTTATAAATTGTAAAATAAAATAATTGTAAACATTTTTACCTTTAAAAAAAAAAAAAAGTAAATTATTTATTTTTTAAATGTAAAAAACAATTAAAAGGAGCTAATTCACACAGGTTCTCTGTTTGTGTCCGCTAATAATGATTTTAGTGTATTTTTAGTGAAAATAATGTCTTGACATATTCGGGGGGGGGGGCACCAGGTAGGCTGTACGGGGCCCTGTGATTTCTAAAAGCAGGCCTGTGTGTGATTATTAGTACAGATGCACTGACAAATCAGGACTTTCAAGGATTTGCTTACCCACCCTCTATCCGCAATTTCTGCTGCCAGAGGAGGTGGCTGGGGGGTGTAAGATGACAGAAAAAAGATAGGGGGCTGAGTAAGCAAACCCTGCAAAGTCCCAATCTGGCTGTGCTCCTGTATTCAAAACAGCTGTATGCAAAGTATAGGAATTCCGGGTTGCTGCACTGGCAGAAAGGAGGAGCTAAATAAGGAGAGAGAAATTCACAGCTGCCTCCTCCTGGGTCTCTCCTCCTCTCCTAACCACTTTTAGCGCTCAGCTGTGCAAGCTGTGCTCTCTCTTCCTTTTCGACTTCATGCCAGTTCAACACTCTTGTATTCCTGTGAACACCTCTACAGGCTTGTTAATACAGGAGCACAGCACTAGCAGGAAGAAGGAACTGGAGAGGGGAGAGAGCACAGCCCACACCTAATGCCAGCTTTCCCCCTCCTCACCTCACCACTTCTAGTGCTTGGCTGACAGGAGAAGTGATACCACGGTCACTACTCCTGTCAGTCTTGTAGCAGAAGGAACTCGCCACACAGTGGCACCATCCCCACGATAAACTGGAGGGCAGCCGTCCCTCCTGCCCACCCCTTGTCCCGGCCCTGAGCAGAGCCACCCTTGGACAGCACTACATGCAGGATACGTCTGTTCACAAAAAGGCTAAGTGCTAGGCACCACCTGGTTCATTGTCCCTGAAGTATCAAATACAGTGAAGGGGAACTGACCAGCCTGCACTAGCAGTTCTGTTCTGACATATCCTTTACTCCTGTAGCAATAAAAGAGATAAGGCTTAGCACTAAAGAGGACAGCAATGCAACAAAAATAATATTTGCCACTGAAAATGCTAGAACATATACTGTATATCCTTTAAATCTTTGGGTGTTTCATTAGTTGCAGATTTTGGGCATGCTGCACACACCCAAAAAAAACATCATCATTGTACACAGGATGTGTGTAGCAGGTCCAGTCACTCTGCCCTGTTTCTGGGACCCCTCCTGCAAGTATACTGTAATTGTGGGCTGTGGTTAATCAGAGCCAGCAGAAGAAGTCAGCAGCTCTAGCTGTAAAACAAATCAGTCTTAATCAGTGTTTATTAACCGCGTCCTGCCCGGCCGATAGCAAAATGACGCCTGGACGGTGACTCTTCCATTCTAACGGGATGTCATATGACATCCTTCAGAACAAGCCGCTTGTGCATGCCCCTGGAGGCAGCAATAGGTAGTGACACATTGCATCTCCAATCATGGGATAGAGCTAATCACAGCGTAACTAGAAAGTGTCGGTTTTTCGGCATTCCTCTATTCACGCTGACAGGGCATGAGTAGAGGAGAGATGATAAGTGGCTCTCCTGACGGGGGTCTGTATTGATAACCAGTGCAGTGATTATCAGTGCAGCCCCCATCAGCGATGCCCACTAGTTCCCACCAGTGCCCATCAGTGATGCGTATCAGTGCCCACCAGTAATGCCAATCAGTGCCCACCAGTGATACCTTTTAAATGCCCACCAGTGATGCCTTTCAGTGCCCATCAGTGATGCCTTTCAGTGCCTCCTCATCAGGGCCGCCTATCAGTATCGTCTATCAGTGCCCATAATTGCCCATTAGTGCCACCCATCAGTGCTGCCTATCATTGCGCATCAGTGCCACCTTTCAGTGCCTATTATTGTTGCCTATAAGTACACATAAAGGCTGCATATCAGTGCCACCTATCAGTGCCCATCAGTGCCCATCAGTGCTGCGTATCAGTGCGGCATACCAGTGCCCATCAATGCTGCGTATTAGTGCCTCCTCATCAGTGCCCATCGATGCCACCTCATCAGTGCCGCCTCATCAGTGCCCATCAGTGCAACCTCATCAGTGCACATCAGTGAAGGAGAAAAATTACTTTTTCTGTGACACAAAGAAAAACTTTTTTTTTCAAAATTTTCGGTCATTTTTCATTTGTTTAGCAAAAAATTAAAAATAAAACAGTGTTGATCAAATACCACCAAAAGAAAATCTCTATGGCTCCTTTCACATGGGCTGTGCGCCAGACGGAGTCTGTTCTGCTCAGCAGGGATCGGTCCGCCGATCCCCGCTGACCAGGCTGATGACAGCTCCATCTCCACTCTGTGTGCAGAGACGAAGCTGTCAGATCCCCGCTGTCCTCTATGGGGAGATTGGATGAAAATGGACCGCCTGTCCGTTCTCATCTAATCCTATCCGATCCAATCCGATCCTTCAAACGGATGGAAAATAGGGTTTCCATCTGTCTGGATTTCACAGGCTGGATCGGATCGGAGAGCAGCAGATGTCAGCGGAGATGTCTCCGCTGACATCCGCCACTCCATAGGACTGCATGGAGTATCTGATTCGGTCCACCTGAAAAACTGACAGGCAGATCGGATCAGAAAGCCCATGTGAAAGGGGCCTATCTGTCTCAACAAAATGTTTAACATTTTGTTTGGGTACAGAAGTGCATGATGGCGCAATCGTCATTCAAAACGTGACAGTGCTGAAAGATAAAAATTGGCCTGGGCAGGAAGGCCTAGTATTGACGTGGTTAAACAACACTCCTCAGACTGTGATTATACAAAGGTACAATGTAGCATAATGTTACATTTGTATCTTTTTGTTCATTCATCTCCAGATCAAAAGGGATGAATTTAGATCTGCAGATTATATCAGTTAAAGCAACCTAAAAAGCAAATAAAAGTTTGTTTTTTTAAATAAAATGTTCCTCAGTTTAACCCCTTATTAACCCTTAGTTTACTCCAATCAGCCCTAATTAACTCCTTAGTCTCCTTCTCTCTTCAACTATTATTTTGCTGCAGATTTTTTGTTTGTTTCTATTTCATTAACTATTAATAGTTAAGCTTTTTTGTTTTGTTTGTTAAAATTTTTACATATTTAACATATATTTACCGATTTCCCATTTAAAAAAAGTGAAACATTGAATAAAAAAAAAAACAAAAAAAAAACAATGCATTTAATTTGTAAATAACTTTGCAATGCTTTGTACCAGAATCATAGTTTTAGGCTTGGTTCACACTTGTGTGATGCGGGAACGCTGCGAATATGCAGCGTGTTCCCTAATCGCATCCACACATCTGGCAGTTTACACTGCCATATGCGATACGCAGGGGGTGTCAATTAAAAGTTAACGACACCCACAGTTGCGATCGCATATCGCAGTGCGATCTGCAAGTTCGCACAGAATCGGATGGCACAAGTGTGAACCACTGTGCGATCCGATTCTGAGGGGGCTCAAAAAATGCCTCATGTGCGAGTTTGCTGTGGATGCGAAAGTGTATGGCTGAACTCGCATCCGCACATGAGATCGCATGTAATGAAGGAGCAGTGCGCTCCGAATTACATGCAATCAGCGCATCCGCACACGTGTGAACCAGCTCTCAGTGTAATTTTAAACAGGACAAATTACAGAATTAAATGTGCACTTTTTATGTGCAGTAACAATTTATTTTTAAACTGATACTGCTCAAAAAATAATACAAATGTGTTTTAATTCGTTTTGGTAAGTTTTAGTGTCTAAAGATTGCAAAAAAAAAAAAAAATTATTGTTGCAAGACTATACCATGAAAAGAAAGCCATGTTTGTCCTTAAACAAAAACAATATATGTATTACCTTATTATCTTTAGTAAATACAAAGATATTGCCAAAGAAACAGGTCCATAGCAGAAGAGAAAAAATTACTCTGGTCTATAAGAGGTTAAGAGGTGGAGGAGACAAACTTGTTAACCTCTTGCCGACCGCCCCACGTATATTTACTGTGGAGCGGTGGCTCCTGTACGGCGATTCATGCACAGGTAAATGATTCTGCACTTGCAGGTCTGGGGCACGATGACCTGCTCCCACTGTGATTGGATACAGTGGAGCCAATTAGTGGGTCCCACCGATTGATTGAGGCACAGGCAGAATGGTGTTCTGTAACAAGGGAAGGCAGGGGTCTTGTGTTTCTGCTAAGCAGAAACATGGATCTCTGCCTTCCCACAATACAAGTATCCCCCGCACAAATAGCAAGCACTCCCTAGGAACACATTTATCCCTTTGATCGCCCCTGATGTGAACACCTTCCCAGCCAATGTCATTGGTACAATGACAGTGCATTTTTTTTTTAGCATTGATCACTGTATTACTGTCACTGGTGTCAGTTAGTGTCTGATTTATCCGCTGCAATATCACAGTCCCACTATAAGTCAAGTGATCACCGCCATTGCTTGTAAAAAAAATAAATAAATAACTAACGCTATAACTACTGTGCAAACTAATCAATATACGCTTATTGAGATTGTTTTAAACCAAAAATATGTAACAGAATACATATTGGCCTAAATTGATGAAGAAATTTGATTTTTACATTTTTTTTATTGGATATGTTTTATAGCAGAAAGTAAAATATATTGTTTGTTTGTTTTTTTCAGAATTGTCCCTCTTTTTTTGATTATAGTGCAAAAATTAAAAACTGCAGAAGTGATCAAATACGACCAAAGGGAAGCTCTATTTGTGGGAAAAAAGGATATCAATTGTATTTGGGTACAGCATCGCATGCCCGCACAACTGTCAGTTAAAGTAACGCAGTGCCGTATCGCAAAAAATGGCCTGGCCATGAAGGCGGGGGGGGGGGTAAACAATTCGAAGCTAAAGTGCTTAAGGAAAGGTTAAAATCCCTGTCAGTTGTTTTTTTTTTTTTTGTTGGCTGTGTCCTATAGGGAGATTTCCCTTTATTTCCTGTCACAGAAAACCAATAGAAAGTGAGAAGAATTATCAGGTAAGCTACTGTATATTTACACTTTAAAGTGTATTATCTGCTTTCTGACCTACTGCAGTACATATACTGCCCCAGGACGGCTTGTACAGACACCGTAATGTACCTGTATGTCGCGGCTTTCTTCAGTATCCACAAGCACATGCGATTGTATGACAATCTGCTGTCCCAGTCTTCCAATTGTTTTTTGCATTGTTCTCCCCCATTAGAGACTACAAGCACCCATGCTGACTCAAATTAGATAGGCATGGTTCACGGTTGCTACCATCAAATCCTCCTGAAAAATTATATGCAGCATCTTGCTAATGCATGCATGTAGATGGGAAGTTGCTGCTAGGAGGCTGCAGGAGATCAGCAGCACTGAGATTCAATGCATGATGACAAAAAAAACTAAAACAATTGTTTATGATACACAACACTCTAGCCAAGTGTACTTTAGGCATACCATTGTTGCAAAAAACAACATTATAAGAGGGATCGTTCAAAACAAGAGCAGAGCTTGTTATGTGTGCACAATTATATTTTCAGGAACACGATATCCTTTGAGCTCCAACCACATGTGATCAGCCTAAATTCTGTCAAGAACACCATGCTCAGAAAGCAGAGAATTTTTTTTTTTTTTTTTAACCAAATCAGTTTGAAGTACTGAAACATGATTCAGCTGGTTATCTCGTTATTTTGTTTATTAACCAGTGGAACATGATTAATCTACCTAAATCAATAATATGAGTCAAAGCAGTTAAGTGAAGCCAATGCTTCATGTACAGAGAAAGCAAATAGAGAATGTAGGAAATGATGTTTTCAGTGAATAACCCTAATGAACAGTAGCACTTGAAGGAGTGAACAATGACCAGGTGATCACCATTAGCATCATGCACTGCTATTTACTGTACACCTCCAGTGCCCAACCAACAGTCTACATGTGCTTTCTTATGGGCCATACACACTATACAATTGTCTTTAGATTTTTTTCCTTTAGATTTACAAAAAAAATATAATATATAATATAAACACTTTCAATTTGTATGCAATCAGGCAGGCCTCTGCACTACATAGTTGAAGGTAAATCTAAAGGAAATCTAACAACAAAATTTGTTACTGACAACAAAAGTTGTATAGTGTGTATTCAGCTTAAAGGGCCATACACACTATAAGATTTTCTGAAGACTTTTCCTTCAGATTTACCTTTTTGTATGTAGTGCAAGGGCCTGCCATATTGCATACAAATTGAAAGTGTTTAGGTTTGACCTCATATTATCTATTATCTATTATTTTGGTAAATCTAAAGGAAAAAGTCTTCAGAAAATCGTGTATATGGCCCATTAGACTGGCCATACATTATACAATTTTCTTGTACAATTTTCCTGAAGATTTACCAAAACCATATAATATGACGTCAAACCTTAACACTTTCAAATTGTATGCAATCAGGCAGGCCCTTGCACTACGTAGTTGAAGGTAAATCTAAAAGAAATTCAACAAGAAAATTGTATAATGTATGTCCAGCTTTAATTTCTACAATCTCCAGGTCCCCAACACCCAGAAATGTTGCTAGAACCATTATAAAAAGAGACAAGTCAGTGCTAGAATGAAAAAACAGGCTGCTAGCTACTCAGGTCTACATACACCACCTGTGAGAATACATAAACAAAATGTGCGGCGCCCAAAGTAAACTTAAGTATATCAATATATAATTTCATATGTAACAATAAATAAATAAATTCATCTATATATCCACATCCCCCTTTGACAAAGTCAGATGTGACGAAACACGTCAGTGTGTGGCTATATGGCACACCGGAAGGAATGATCAGGTGTTTCCCGGAGGTCCGGCGTACCATCGTGGAGGTGGTGAGGACCGAGGGAGCACCCCAGATCCCTTGTGTCTTAAATAGGCCCAAGTGTTTTAATGTTCTGTAAGTGCAAACGTATTGGGTTTATATTAATAAATAATTAGTCTATACCGTATTGCACTAGTGGGGCTCTTTTTCGGAGGGGTGCGGAATCACTGAAGTGGTGGACTTTGTGGTGACCCATTATTCAGCACCGGACTCTTATTATCCGATGACCAACTATTACTATCATCCTTGATTACAGTGGATTGAATGTGGACTGTTTGCTGGCACTGTTCATTTTTGTGCACGATTTTACCAATCCCCATTCATTTATTGTTTCTTTGTATTGAATTTTGAATTTATTGTTTTATCTATTCACTCACATAATGTTTGGGTGTAATGCGCGGCTAGTTGGAATATACTTTCACTTTATTATATAGGGAAAATGGCTCATTGGGCCCAATTTGGGCATTTTCACTTAGGGGTGTACTCACTTTTGTTGCCAGCGGCTTAGACATTAATGGCTGTGTGTTGAGTTATTTTGAGGGGACAGCAAATTTACACTGTTATACAAGCTGTACACTCACTACTTTACATTGTAGCAAAGGGTCATATCTTCAGTGTTGTCACATGAAAAGATATAATAAAATATTTACAAAAATGGGAGGGGTGTACTCACTTTTGTGAGATACTGTATATGGACTTTGTCTCCCTTTTCCTCCTTCTCCACCAGAAGGCATGGGACCAATGATATACAACCAGGTTCCACCACTCTCTACTAAGGGCAGCAGCAAATCATCCAAAGAATTGCGTCCCCTGAAAATATGCATTAGCACAAAATACATTGGGTGGAACTTTTACAGGCTGATGTCAGGCCACCATTATTTATTGACATATTTAAAGAGGACCTTCAGCCTTCTGAGGACAACCCTGCCTCCCCACCTCTCCTCCCTTCTTCTGCAGGACTAGGGCATTGCTTTTTTTTTTTTCTTTTGTTTACTTCTTTTTATAAATTTTAAGTCTGCCCTGCCTCCCATGCCCGTGAATCGCCTTATGTGCACACTGCCCTCTGTGCCTCCTGTGATATATACGTCACACATTCCAGGAGGCATAGCCTTTTATTCAAGGAAAGAGGAGGGGTGGGCCTATCGGCGCATCATCGAGAGGCCCGCCCGCTGAACTTGGATGATGTCAGAGAGAGCATGGTGGTGTGGAATGGAGCTGTGGCAACTGGATAGGTGAGTATCTGCACATTTCAGATCAGGTAAGTGGCCATGGCCCCAGGAGAACCACTAAAACCAAGGATGTACAAGTACATCCATTTGTGGGAAGTGGTTAAACTTGGATAACATAAGATACCTCTCCAGGTTACAAATTGATGATTCTGATAATTTTAATGAAAAGTACTATAGAAATCAAAAGAACAGGTAACTTTGTTAGAGGTCAAAGAAAAAGATGTTTGGATAAAAATAATAGATTAGAAGAACTTAAGTGTCCTTAAAAGGAACTCAAAGAGAACACATCTGACAAAATAAAATGATGAAACTACAAATATAGTGAAATTTACAGCTTTTACATTAGGTCCTAATCGTGTTTTCTCCTGCAAAGGGGTCTGGTTTTTCACCTCTGCAACTGGTAGTGATTAGAGTTGAGCGGACACCTGGATGTCCGTGTTCGGCGGGTTCGGCAGAACTTTAAAAAAAAAGTCTGGGTCCGTGTCCCGGACTTTTGCCGAACTTTTCCCGGACACCGAACCCCATTGAAGTCAATGGGGACCCGAACTTTCAGGCACTAAAATGGCTCTAAAACACCAATGCAAAGGGCTAGACTGCTGCAAATGGCAGCAAAACGTAGATAAGAGCATGACAAGTGCTCTGCAAACAAATGTGGATAGGGAAATAACTTAAAACAACAAAAAAAAAAAACAGAAAAATAAAACAATGTTCTTCATCTCTGAAGGACGAGGCCCATATGGAGTAGGAGGGAGGTTGAGGTGGTGGTGGATGTGGCGGTGTCATAGGCGTGCGCACAGGGTGTGCCGGGTGTACCTGGGCACACCCTAATCACCTAGGGCACATAGCATTATCGCTCTGTTTGCCAGTGAGGAGATGGGAAAGATCTCCCTTGGACCTGCTCTGCTCTATTTCTCTTTGCCAGCAGGGAGAGTAATGTATCGGGGCCATGTACATGTAGGCAAACACATGCATGTGTATTTCAACTTTGGGGTGCACACCCTAATGCAATAGGCTGCGCACACCTATGGGCGGTGTAGGTGGAAGCGGCGGTGGAGGAGGACCAGGGCCGGATTAAGAGCATCATGGGCTTGGTGCTGAGGATTTTGAAGGGCCTTAAGGGCCGTGCCTTGGCATGCACCCAGAGGAGGAAGGGTGCAGCCATGGATGCCTAATTCCACATGGGATGCTGTCTCTGAAGCCCATAAACACATCCATGCATCGGCAACTGTCCCTCCTTGTCCGGCCTTCGTGCTGTGTGGGGAGGTTCTGAGGGAGCTGCCTGGGGAAGCGAGCATAGAAGCCAGACTTCTGTGTTTACAAGTGACAGAAGAGCGGTAACAGTGAATATGGCCAACCCGGGGCCTATATAAAGGTAGGGGCCTGGAGCTGCAGCTCCAATAGCCCCTACGTTAATCTGGCCCTGAGGAGGACGAGGTAGCCAACACAGCTTCTTTTCACAAATTTTAAATGAGGGTACACCCCAAAAGAGTGAGAAAGAGCAAAAATGGAACAATGGCTGGGTAAGGTCGGTATCCATCGCTATTCTGCACAAGGTACGGAAAAGTCCCGTAGGATACATGCCTGGTTCATTTTAATGAACGTGAGCTTGTCCACATTGTCTCTGGACAGGCGGCTGCGCTTGTCTGTGATAACGCCCCCAGCCGTGCTAAATACCCGTTCAGATAATACACTGGCTGCAGGGCACGCCAGCACCTCCAAGGCGTAAAGGGCAAGCTCAGGCCATGTGCCCAACTTGGAGACCCAGAAGTTGAAGGGGGCAGACCCCTCATTCAGTACGTCTAGGCATGTGCACACATACTGCTCCACCATGTTGGTGAAATGCTGCCTCCTGCTAAGACGTTCCATATGAGCTGCTGGTGCTGCTGTTTGTTGTGGTGTGCTGACAAAGCTTTTCCACATTTCGGCCATGCTAACCCTGCCTTCTGAGGTGCTGGCGGTGCCCTGGTTGCGTTGGCGACCTCTTCCTCCTCCTCCTCCTCCTCCTCTGCCTTGTGCTTCCACTGTGGCCCCGCTGTCAGGTGGGAATGCCAGCAGCATCGCGTCTACCAGTGTGAGCTTGTACTCGCGCATCTTGCGATCGCGCTCCAGTGAGTGAATTAAGGACGGTACGTTGTCCTTGTAACGGGGATCCAGCAGCGTGGCCACCCAGTAATCAGCACAAGTTAGAATGTGGGCAACTCGGTGGTCATTGTGGAGACACTGCAGCATGTAATCGCTCATGTGTGCCAGGCTGCCCAGAGGCAACGAAAGGCTGTCCTCTGTGGGAGGTGTATCGTCCGTGTCCTCTGTATCCCCCCAGCCACGCACCAGTGATGGCCATGAGCTGGCCTGGGTGCCACCCTGCTGTAAACATGGTTCCATCTCCTCCTCCAGCTCCTCCTCCTCATCCTCCAGAACTGTGCCCCTGCTGGACAATTGTGTCCCTGGCGTTTGTGTGTGCAGGAACCCACCCTCGGAGCCCCTTGCGAATGACTGCCCTGAAAGCCTTGGAAATGTTACCTCTTCATCCTCCTCCTCCTCCTCCTCATCCTGTGCCACGTCCTCTTCCATCATCGCCCGAATTGTTTTTTCAAGGAGGCATAGAAGTGGGATAGTTAAGCTGAGAACGGCGTCATCGTCACTGGCCATGTTGGTGGAGTACTCAAAACAGCGCAACAAGGCACACAGGTCTCGCATGGAGGCCCAGTTATTGGTGGTGAAGTGGTGCTGTTCCGCAGAGCGACTCACGCATGCGTGCTGCAGCTGAAACTCCACTATGGCCTGCTGCTGCTCGCACAGTCTTTGCAGCATGTGCAAGGTGGAGTTCCACCTTGTGGGCATGTCACATATGAGGCGGTGAGCGGGAAGGCCGAAGTTACGCTGCAGCGCTGACAGGCGAGCAGCAGCAGGGTGAGAACGCCGAAAGTGCGCACAGACGGCCCGCACTTTCTGCAGCAGCTCTGACATATCGGGGTAGTTTTTAAGGAACCTCTGCACCACCAAATTCAGCACATGCGCCAGGCAAGGGATGTGCGTCAAACCGGCTAGGCCCAGAGCTGCTATGAGATTTCGCCCGTTATCGCACACCACCAGGCCGGGCTTGAGGCTCGCTGGCAGCAACCACTCATTTGTCTGCTGTTCCATGCTCCTCCACAACTCCTGCGCGGTGTGTGGTTTGTCCCCCAAACAGGCAAGTTTTAAAACTGCCTGCTGTCGTTTACCCCTGGCCGTGCTGAAGTTGGTGGTGAAGGTGTTACGCTGTCCGGATGAGGAGGCGGTAGAGGATGAGGAAGCGGAGTAGGAGGAGTTAGGAACAGGAGGCAAACTGAAGCGCCCTGCAATCCTCGGTGGTGGAAGGACATGCGCCAAATTGCTATCCGCCTCAGGCCCATCCGCCACTGCATTTACCCAGTGTGCCGTTAGGGAGATATAACGTCCCTGACCGTGCTTACTGGTCCACGTATCGGTAGTTAGGTGGACCTTGCCACAGATGGCGTTGCGCAGTGCACACCTGATTTTTTTCCCCCACTTGGTTGTGCAGGGAAGGGATGGCTTGCCTGGAAAAGTAGTGGCGGCTGGGCACGACGTACTGTGGGACAGCCACCGACATAAGGTTTTTAAAACTGTGCGTCTCCACCAGACGGAATGACAGCATTTCAAAGGCCAAGAATTTTGAAATGCTGGCATTCAGGGCCAGGGATCGCGGGTGGGTAGGGGGGTACTTCCTCTTCCTCTGAAGTGTTTGCGAGATGGAAAGCTGAACGCTTCCACGGGACATTGTGGAGACGGTGGGGGTGTTGCTGACAGATCCTCTGTTTGCGGGGTGGCAGGTGCCGGTATCACTACAGATGTGGCTGGAGTGGCCGAGACTGCAGCAGAAGAGGAAGCAGGATGAGCCAGAGACGTTTCTTGGTTTTGAAGGTGTCTACTCCACTGCAGCTCGTGCTTTGCACTTAGATGCCAGATCATGCAGGTTGTGCTCAGGTTGAGAAGGTTAATGCTTCGCTTCAGGCTCTGATTGCACAGTGTGCAAACCACTCGTGTCCTGTCATCAGCACATTTTCTAAAGAACTTCCACGCTAGAGAACTCCTTTGAGCTGACTTTGGTGCGCTCGTTCCCTTGCTGCGTTGGGCAGTAGCGGGCGTAGTGTCTAGGGCACGGCCGCTCCGCTTCTGCACCCTGCTCCCTCTTCTGCTGTGCTGGTGGCTCTGTGCGACCACCGCCTCTTCCTCCAAACTACTCAGGTCACCTGCATGACGTTCATTCCATGTGGGGTCGAGGACCTCATCGTCCTCCACATCATCTTCCACCCAGTCTTCACACCTGCCCTCCTTGTCGGTCTCCACAATGCTGAACGCCGCAGCAGTTGGCACCTGCGTTTCGTCATCATCGGAGACATGCTGCGATGGTCCTTGCATGTACTCATCTTGAGAAATAAGTGGTTGGGCATCGCTGCACTCAATCTCTTCCACTTCTGGGGCAGGGCTAGGTGGATGGCCCTGGGAAACCCTGCTAAGAGACCTCAAAAAGAAGAAGAGACTGCTGTATGGATTGGGGCTCAGACTGCTTGCCTGATTTCCAAGGGGGTGAGGTGAAAGACGGTTGGACATTGGCTGCAAGTGCCAACTCTGACCTTTCTGCAGTAGACTGGGTGGGAGACAATGTGAAGGAACTGGAGGCACTGTCAGCAACCCAATCTACTATCGCCTGTACTTCTTCAGGCCTCATTACGTCTAGAGGCGCATTATGCCCTACCAAATACTGCTGCAGGTTCTGTCGCCTACTCACACTTGTGGAAGGTGTTTCACTTGTGCGTGTAGCTGGCACAGATCGACCACGTCCTCTCCTTGCAACAGGAGCTCTACCAGCAGCACCACGACCCAGGCCACGGCCCCTATTTGGCGGTCTCCTCATATTTCTGTAATTTATGATCTTGCCCTAGAAAGGTGTTTATTGAATAGCGGAACAAAACAACAACAGTATCGCACGGGTGTATCTGACAGTCAAATATGCAAACTATGCCGCAATTTAATGTTTTTTACCCCAAAAGGGTGTATATTGAATAGCGGAATAGGAAAAATGATAAAAAAAACGGTGTATCTCACACGTACAAACACAGACTAGGCCCCGACTAAAATTTTTTGTACCCTAAAGGGAGGATGAGGAGTAGGAGGAGTTGGGAACAGGAGGCAAACTGAAGCGCCCTGCAATCCTTGGCGGTGGAAGGAGATGCGCCAAACAAATTTAAAAGGTGTATCTCACACGTACCGATACAGACTATGCCGTAATTTAATTTTCTTACACTCCAAAAGGGTGTATATTGAATAGCGGAATAGGAAAAATGTTATAATACGGTGTATCTCACACGTACAAACACAGACTAGGCCCCGATTACAATTTTTTGTACCCTAAAGGCAGGATGAGGAAGAGGAGTAGGAGGAGTTGGGAACAGGAGCAAATACTGAAGCGCCCTGCAATCCTCGGCGGTCGAAGGAGATGCGCCAAACAAATTTAAAAGGGTGTATCTCACATGTACCGGTACAGACTATCCCGCAATTTAATTTTTTACACTCAAACAGGGTGTATATTGAATAGCGGAATAGGAGAAATTTTACAAAACGGTGTATCTCACACGTACAAACACAATCTAGGCCCCGATTACAATTTTTTGTACCCTAAAGGCAGGATGAGGAGTAGGAGGAGTTCGGAACAGGCAGGAGGCAGACTGAAGCACCCTCAAATCCTCGGCAGTATAAGATGCGCCCCAAAAATTGGAAAGGTGTATCTCACACGTACCAACACAGACTATCCCGCAACTTAACTGATCCCCAAAGGTTTTTATTGAATAGCGGAATAGGAAATATGATCAAAAAAAGTGTATGTATCTTACACGTACAGAAGCACACTAGGCCCCAATTACTATTGTTTGTACCCCTAAAGGCAGGATGAGGAGTAGGAGGAGTTTGGAACAGGCAGCACCCTCAAATCTTCAGAAGTATGAGATGAACCCCAAAAACTTGGAAAAGGTGGATCTCACACGTACCAACACAGACTATCCCGCAATTTAATTGATCCCCAAAGGTTTTTATTGAATAGCGGAATAGGAAATATGATCCAAAAAAGTGTATGTATCTCACACGTACAGAAGCACACTAGGCCCTAATTACTATTGTTTGTACCCCTAAAGGCAGGATGAGGAGTAGGAGGAGTTTGGAACAGGCAGCACCCTCAAATCTTCAGAAGTATGAGATGAATCCCAAAAACTTGGAAAGGTGGATCTCACACGTACCAACACAGACTATCCCGCAATTTAATTGATCCCCAAAGTTTTTATTGAATAGCGGAATAGGAAATATGATCAAAAAAAGTGTATGTATCTCACACGTACAGAAGCACACTAGGTCCCAATTACTATTGTTTGTACCCCTAAAGGCAGGATGAGGAGTAGGAGGAGTTTGGAACAGGCAGCACCATCAAATCTTCAGAAGTATGAGATGAACCCCAAAAACTTGGAAAGGTGGATCTCACACGTACCAACACAGACTATACCGCAATTTAACTGATCCCCAAAGGTTTTTATTGAATTGCGGAATAGGAAATATGATCCAAAAAAGTGTATGTATCTCACACGTACAGAAGCACACTAGGCCCCAATTACTATTGTTTGTACCCCTAAAGGCAGAATGAGGAGTAGGAGGAGTTTGGAACAGGCAGCACCCTCAAATATTCAGAAGTATGAGATGAACCCCAAAAACTTGGAAAGGTGGATCTCACACGTACCAACACAGACTATCCCGCAATTTAATTGATCCCCAAAGGTTTTTATTGAATAGCGGAATAGGAAATATGATCAAAAAAAGTGTATGTATCTCACACGTACAGAAGCATACTAGGCCCCAATTACTATTGTTTGTACCCCTAAAGGCAGGATGAGGAGTAGGAGGAGTTTGGAACAGGCAGCACCCTCAAATCTTCAGAAGTATGAGATGAACCCCAAAAACTTGGAAAGGTGGATCTCACACGTACCAACACAGACTATCCCGCAATTCAACTGATCCCCAAAGGTTTTTATTGAATAGCGGAATAGGAAATATGATCCAAAAAAGTGTATGTATCTCACACGTACAGAAGCACACTAGGCCCCAATTACTATTGTTTGTACCCCTAAAAGGCTGGATGAGGAGTAGGAGGAATATGGAACAGGCAGCACCCTCAAATCTTCAGAAGTATGAGATGAACCCCAAAAACTTGGAAAGGTGGATCTCACACGTACCAACACAGACTATCCCGCAATTTAACTGATCCCCAAAGGTTTTTATTGAATAGCGGAATAGGAAATATGATCAAAAAAAGTGTATGTATCTCACACGTACAGAAGCACACTAGGCCCCAATTACTATTGTTTGTACCCCTAAAGGCAGGATGAGGAGTAGGAGGAGTTTGGAACAGGCAGCACCCTCAAATCTTCAGAAGTATGAGATGAACCCCAAAAACTTGGAAAGGTGGATCTCACACGTACCAACACAGACTATCCCGCAATTTAATTGATCCCCAAAGGTTTTTATTGAACAGCGGAATAGGAAATATGATCAAAAAAAGTGTATGTATCTCACACGTACAGAAGCACACTAGGCCCCAATTACTATTGTTTGTACCTCTAAAGGCAGGATGAGGAGTAGGAGGAGTATGGAACAGGCAGCACCCTCAAATCTTCAGAAGTATGAGATGAACCCCAAAAACTTGGAAAGGTGGATCTCACACGTACCAACACAGACTATCCCGCAATTTAACTGATCCCCAAAGGTTTTTATTGAATAGCGGAATAGGAAATATGATCCAAAAAAGTGTATGTATCTCACACGTACAGAAGCACACTAGGCCCCAATTACTATTGTTTGTACCCCTAAAAGGCTGGATGAGGAGTAGGAGGAGTATGGAACAGGCAGCACCCTCAAATCTTCAGAAGTATGAGATGAACCCCAAAAACTTGGAAAGGTGGATCTCACACGTACCAACACAGACTATCCCGCAATTTAATTGATCCCCAAAGGTTTTTATTGAATAGCGGAATAGGAAATATGATCCAAAAAAAGTGTATGTATCTCCCACGTACAGAAGCACACTAGGCCCCAATTACTATTGTTTGTACCCCTAAAGGCAGGATGAGGAGTAGGAGGAGTTTGGAACAGGCAGCACCCTCAAATCTTCAGAAGTATGAGATGAACCCCAAAAACTTGGAAAGGTGGATCTCACACGTACCAACACAGACTATCCCGCAATTTAATTGATCCCCAAAGGTTTTTATTGAATAGCGGAAAAGGAAATATGATCAAAAAAAGTGTATGTATCTCACACGTACAGAAGCACACTAGGCCCCAATTACTATTGTTTGTACCCCTAAAGGCAGGATGAGGAGTAGGAGGAGTTTGGAACAGGCAGCACCATCAAATCTTCAGAAGTATGAGATGAACCCCAAAAACTTGGAAAGGTGGATCTCACACGTACCAACACAGACTATCCCGCAATTTAACTGATCCCCAAAGGTTTTTATTGAATTGCGGAATAGGAAATATGATCCAAAAAAGTGTATGTATCTCACACGTACAGAAGCACACTAGGCCCCAATTACTATTGTTTGTACCCCTAAAGGCAGGATGAGGAGTAGGAGGAGTTTGGAACAGGCAGCACCCTCAAATATTCAGAAGTATGAGATGAACCCCAAAAACTTGGAAAGGTGGATCTCACACGTACCAACACAGACTATCCCGCAATTTAATTGATCCCCAAAGGTTTTTATTGAATAGCGGAATAGGAAATATGATCAAAAAAAGTGTATGTATCTCACACGTACAGAAGCATACTAGGCCCCAATTACTATTGTTTGTACCCCTAAAGGCAGGATGAGGAGTAGGAGGAGTTTGGAACAGGCAGCACCCTCAAATCTTCAGAAGTATGAGATGAACCCCAAAAATTTGGAAAGGTGGATCTCACACGTACCAACACAGACTATCCCGCAATTTAACTGATCCCCAAAGGTTTTTATTGAATAGCGGAATAGGAAATATGATCCAAAAAAGTGTATGTATCTCACACGTACAGAAGCACACTAGGCCCCAATTACTATTGTTTGTACCCCTAAAAGGCTGGATAAGGAGTAGGAGGAATATGGAACAGGCAGCACCCTCAAATCTTCAGAAGTATGAGATGAACCCCAAAAACTTGGAAAGGTGGATCTCACACGTACCAACACAGACTATCCCGCAATTTAACTGATCCCCAAAGGTTTTTATTGAATAGCGGAATAGGAAATATGATCAAAAAAAGTGTATGTATCTCACACGTACAGAAGCACACTAGGCCCCAATTACTATTGTTTGTACCCCTAAAGGCAGGATGAGGAGTAGGAGGAGTTTGGAACAGGCAGCACCCTCAAATCTTCAGAAGTATGAGATGAACCCCAAAAACTTGGAAAGGTGGATCTCACACGTACCAACACAGACTATCCCGCAATTTAATTGATCCCCAAAGGTTTTTATTGAATAGCGGAATAGGAAATATGATCAAAAAAAGTGTATGTATCTCACACGTACAGAAGCACACTAGGCCCCAATTACTATTGTTTGTACCTCTAAAGGCAGGATGAGGAGTAGGAGGAGTATGGAACAGGCAGCACCCTCAAATCTTCAGAAGTATGAGATGAACCCCAAAAACTTGGAAAGGTGGATCTCACATGTACCAACACAGACTATCCCGCAATTTAACTGATCCCCAAAGGTTTTTATTGAATAGCGGAATAGGAAATATGATCCAAAAAAGTGTATGTATCTCACACGTACAGAAGCACACTAGGCCCCAATTACTATTGTTTGTACCCCTAAAAGGCTGGATGAGGAGTAGGAGGAATATGGAACAGGCAGCACCCTCAAATCTTCAGAAGTATGAGATGAACCCCAAAAACTTGGAAAGGTGGATCTCACACGTACCAACACAGACTATCCCGCAATTTAATTGATCCCCAAAGGTTTTTATTGAATAGCGGAATAGGAAATATGATCCAAAAAAGTGTATGTATCTCACACGTACAGAAGCACACTAGGCCCCAATTACTATTGTTTGTACCCCTAAAGGCAGGATGAGGAGTAGGAGGAGTTTGGAACAGGCAGCACCCTCAAATCTTCAGAAGTATGAGATGAACCCCAAAAACTTGGAAAGGTGGATCTCACACGTACCAACACAGACTATCCCGCAATTTAATTGATCCCCAAAGGTTTTTATTGAATAGCGGAAAAGGAAATATGATCAAAAAAAGTGTATGTATCTCACACGTACAGAAGCACACTAGGCCCCAATTACTATTGTTTGTACCCCTAAAAGGCTGGATGAGGAGTAGGAGGAGTTTGGAACAGGCAGCACCCTCAAGTCTGAGATGAACCCCAAAAACCCCAAATATCATTCAGCTCTGCTGCAGGCCACAATTTAATTTTTTTTTAACCCAAGGCTGTATATTGAATAGTGGAATTGAAAAAAAGTGTATGATTTTTGAAACCACTCAATAATAGCACATGTGAACTGAACACAGCAGTGTATGATCAGTCAGCACAGCACAGCTGAAGGAAAAACGCTGCACACAGTGCCTGATAGAAAAATACTTTTCTCCCTCCTCCTCAGTGGGCAAAAAAGTTTGTGTTCACTGCACCCCAAAAAGATTGTGTTCACTGCACCCCAAAAAGATTGTTTTCACTGCACCCCAAAAAGATTGTGTTCACTGCACCCCACACACAGCAAAACCGATGTGGACCACTGACACCTGCCTATCTCCTATCCCACCCCACACAGCAATATCGATTGTAGTTTGTAGAACAAACTGACCCTAAAAATCAGCAGACTCTCTCCCTAAAAGGATTGATAAGATCGTAGATCTTTCACTGCAAACCCCACCCCCCACAGCAATATCGATTGTAGTTTGTAGAACACACTGACCCTAAAAATCAGCAGACTCTCTCCCTAAAAGGATTGATAAGATCGTAGATCGGTCACTGCAAACCCCACCCCACACACCAATATCGATTGTAGTTTGTAGAACACACTGACCCTAAAAACCAGCAGACTCTCTCCCTAAAAGGATTGATAAGATCATAGATCGGTCACTGCAAACCCCACCCCACACAGCAATATCGATTGTAGTTTGTAGAACACACTGACCCTAAAAATCAGCAGACTCTCTCCCTAAAAGGATTGATAAGATCGTAGATCGGTCACTGCAAACCCCACCCCACACAGCAATATCGATTGTAGTTTGTAGAACACACTGACCCTAAAAATCAGCAGACTCTCTCCCTAAAAGGATTGATAAGATCGTAGATCGGTCACTGCAAACCCCACCCCACACAGCAATATCGATTGTAGTTTGTAGAACACACTGACCCTAAAAATCAGCAGACTCTCTCCCTAAAAGGATTGATAAGATCGTAGATCGGTCACTGCAAACCCCTCCCACACAGCAAAATCGATCGTAGAAAACTGACCCTAAAAATCAGCAGACTCTCTCCATAAAATGCCTACAACTCGCCCTGCCTAACACACTCCGACCTGTCCCTCAATTCTATCCGGACACAAATGTTTTTTTTTCCTGTCTGTCCCTAATCAGCACACGTTGATGTGTGCTCTTTCCCTGAACTAAACAGCAGAATGACCCTGCAGCGGCGCTGCCTCGAACTTATAAAGACTTGGTCACATGCTTCAGACGGCCAATCACAGCTACTAATACATTTGTAGGCATGGCTGGGATGGCTTAGGCACACCAGTTAAACGCTTGTTGATTGGCTGTTGAAAGCCCGCCATGAAAAGCGCGCCAATGCATGCAAAACCCGGAAATAATATGACCGAACGCGGATTTTTACCCGAACATACAGTAAAGTTTTCGGGTCCGTGTTCGGGTAACAAAAATCCAATTATTCGGTACGAACACGAATAATACAGTCCGTATTCGCTCAACCCTAGTAGTGATGAATTTGAAATCCATAAGAAAGATGATGCTACTTCAGCTTTATTAGGTGGAGAAGATAGGAAATTATTTTCAATATAATTGGTTATTGAAAGAAGGAAGCATGATGGATGAGAACAATTGGGTAATATAGGAAGACTATAACGGGTAACAGAGCAGGTGAATAAAATATACCTAATTTAGATTAAAATATCAAATGTTTGCTTATGGGCCATACACACTATAAGATTTTCTGAAGACTTTTTCCTTCAGACTTACCAAATCCATATAATATGAGGTCAAACCTAAACACTTTCAATTTGTATGCAATCTGGCAGGCCCTTGTAATACATAGAAAAGGTAAATCTGAAGGAAAAAGTCTAAAGAAAATCTTATAGTGTGTATGGCCCATTAGTAGAGACATCTTCATTTTTCTTTAACTGCTTGCTACCCACCCACAGTAGTTGTACTGCGAGTGGGCGGCAGCTCCAGGCCGGGCGATGTACCTGTATGTTGCGGCCTTTCTTCTGGGTTCAGGGTGCGCGTATACGATGTGATTGGACACATCAAAAGTTTGGCAGCAGATTTCAGCCAATGATTTTGGGTGAAGTCAGCTTATCGACAGTTCTGTGTTTAACCACCTTCCGACCAGCCGCCGCAGTTATACGGCAGCAGGTTCCCGCGAATCACTGTACCTCTATGGCGATTCGCGGGACCGATCCTGGCGGTGCGTGCCCACTCGCCAGTGGGGAGGCCGATCTACATGGCCGGCGGCCGCGATCGCCGCTGGGCACCCGCGATCGCTCCCCGTGAAGAGAGAACAGAGGTCTGCTGTTGTAAACACAGCAGACTGTTTTTCTCTCAGCTATCAACACAGAGCTCCTGTGTTCCTCCTATTTAGGAACACAGGTCTTTGTGTTGATTTCACAAGCCCATCCCCCTCACGGTTAGAAAACACCCCCTAGGCTCACATTTAACCCTATAATCACCCCTGGGTTAACCCCTTCCCTGCCAGTGTCATTATTACAGTAAGAGAGCATATTTTTGGCACTCATTACTGTAGTAATGTCACTCGTCCCCCCAAAAGTTTCAAAAAGGTCAGTTACTGGTTTGATCTATCCACCGCGATGTCGCAGCCCTGCTAAAAATCGCTCATCGCCGCCATTACTAGTAAAAAAAATAAAATAAATATACATTACAGAAATCTTTCCCCTAGGTTGTAGATGCGATAACTTTTGCGAAAACCAATAAAAATAGGTTTATTGGGATTTTTTTTTTTACCAAAATCATGTAGCAGAATAAAAATTGGCCTAAAATGATGAAAAAATTAGATTTTTAATTTTTTTTATCGGGAATGTTATATAGCAAAAAGTGAAAAATATTGTTTTTTTTTTTCAAAATGGTTGCTCTTTTTTTGTTTATAGCGCAAAACAAAAATCGCAGAGGTGATCAAATACCACCAAAAAAAAGCTCTATTTGTGGGGAAAAAAGGACATTGTTTTTTTTTCAGGTACAACGTCGCATGACCGCGCAATTGTCCGTTAAAGTAATGCAGTGCCGAATTGCAAAAAAAGGACTGGTCATTAAGGGGGGAATCTTCCGGTCCCAAAGTGGTTATAAAAACACAGAACTTGGTGTCCTGCGAAAAGCAATCTGTCTGTTTCTTCTCCATGCAAAGCAGGGGGGAAAAAAAATCAAACAGATACTAAAGTAAAAGCAACAAATATTACACACATTACAAAAAGAGGTAGAAAGGGTACAGAAAAATTTGAGAATAACTAAACAAGAGAAACTCAGGCAGAATATTCAAATTGGGAAAAGGATGATATTTTTGATCTAACGGAACAACGTGCCAGAAGTCGTTCCTGTCAGGGTAGAGGGCGAAACCAAACCCCTAACCAATACAAATATTATTCGTCAGACAGCGAAGGTGAACAACTAGATAAATTGGTCACTTTTTTGGAAAAGATAGAACTAGCAGAGAAGGGTGTTATTCCAAAGAGAAGCATTAACAAAAAAAACAAACAAGGGGGAAAGGAGTTTACCCAGATGTCCACAGCAGACAAGGAAAGAGGAAGAGAAATAGGAAAAGATAAATGGGAGTTAAGACCAAGGAATCGCAGGAGATAATGGACCCCTCTAATGCATCTATTAGTAAGGATAAGGGGGGTGGCACTGCGACTTCAAGGTGGTAAACTTTTCAGACTTTCCTTTAAACCAACATCACCTTTCCCTATTACATAAGAGTTTATCCTTCTCTCCCACCTCTTCTAGCAGTGAATTTGAAGTGTTTAAGGATATCAGCCTCTTTTTGTGGAAGGTAATCTTCAGGTATTGGCATAATTACCGATAGTGGGACAATGGGAACGACAGGTGAACAGAGATGAAGAAGAAGCGCTCAATGCCTTGGTTTCACTCCTTGAAGAGAACGCTGACAGTAAATTGAATAATGATTATGACATCTCCTCTCCCAGCTACACAAGATCAGTGGACATCAAAATTAGATCTACTAAAATGCCCCCATTTTCTAAACATAAGTAGATAGGTCTGTTCTTAGACCAGGTACAAAAAGACCTGGCCACAATAAATTGGAACAGGAAAGGTCTACATAATCTGACTAGAGAACAGAGGACAGCTCTGAGGGAACTGGAAAAGGCCCCCGACCTGGTGATTAAGAGCAGTGACAAAGGAGGGAATACAGTTTTATTGACTGAAGATGTGTATGAGCATGAAGTTTTGCACCAGCTCAACGATGAAACTACATACGAAAAAATTAACTAATAACCCCTTCCCAGCCCTAGTGGAGGCCCTCAATCACAGGATGAAATTAATTTGTAAAGCTGGTTTAATTTCTAAAAAAGAACAGGACTTTCTTATGGTCTGGGATTTTAATATTCCAACTTTTCATATCACTCCCAAGCTTCACAAATCAATGAGCAATCCCCCTGGAAGACCGTTTCAGCTATGAGGGGGCCCCTTAGAAAGGGTTGGTAAATTCATTCATGCCCTGATCAAGGAATTAGTGTGGGACTTACCCTTGTTTGTGCAGGACACAAGAGATATCTTATTGTACATACTGTAGGTTAGACTTTATTGAGGTCCCTGAAGGAACCCTCTTAGTTGGAATCAATGTTGAATAACTTTATACACGAGTGAAGGGTCACGCATTTCCTAGATCAGATGTTCCCACAACTGGGTGCCCATAACAAGTTCATTGTTGAGGCCCTTGAATTCATTTTAAACCATAACTGCTTTCAATTTCTTGGTGTCAATTACCAGCAACTTAGGGGCACCTCGATGCGGGCCCCTCGGGTCCCATCATATGCATGTCTCCATCTGGGCCTCTGGGAGGAAGAGGTAGACTACCTTTCCTCTCTGTACCTCAGCCACCATCCACGGTGGCTGAGGTATATTGATGATGTGCTGATGGTCTAGGAGGGTACAGATACCCAACTGTCCTCCTTTATGGAGGAGCTCAATTCTAATAATAGAAACATTAAATTATTGTACTCTTTTCACCATCAGAAATGACCCTTCCTGGACCTTCAGATTGAGACATCTGAGGGCAAAATCTCCATGAAAACCTACCGTAAAGAGACAGCAGCTAATACGCTTTTGCAGGCTACCAGTCCCTACCCTCATTCTTATATTCAGAGAATTCCGGTGGGACAATTTTTTTTGAATAAAACATAACTGCACATTGGAGAAAGATTTCCATGAAGCAGAGGATATGTATCGCAGGTTTAGAGTGAGGGGCTATTCCCACAGCTGCATTAGAAAGGCTAAAAAAAGAGCAATTGAAAAGGAAATGATTGGATCTTTTACAACCCAAAAAACAGTGTAATGTCGTACCAATGAAGAATAATCCCGCTAGGATAATTACACGCTCCGGGTCACAATAGATTTAGGTCAAATCAATCCTATACCAACATTGGCATATACTTACCAGATCTCCAGTGTTGGCAGAGATCATGATGACTCCTCCTCTTTTGACAGTTCGCCAGTCAATAAATCTAGGGGACATCATTACTCACTCACAGAAAATCGAAGAACAACAAAAAATATTTGGCTAACAGATCTCCCACCCCTATGAGGTATGTACCCCTGTGGAGATTGTACAATTTGTAAGTATGAAGAAAAAACAGGCACGTTCACTAGCTCGGATGGGAATAACAGGTTTAAGATTCAACATTTTATCAACTGCTCCACCACTCGAGTTACCTATATGCTTACCTGTCCTCGTGGTCAATCTTATGTGGGTAAAAGGAAAAGGCAGTTGAAAGTCCGGATTAGTGAACATGTCCAGAGTATTCAAAAAAGGACGATGAATGTCCACTCACAGTGCACTTTTTTCAACACCATGGAGGTGACCCCAGGAGATTAAAGGCCAAGGGTATCTATAGCCTCAATTTACCTCTAGACGGGGGAAACTTTGATAGGATTCTTATTCAAAAGGAAAAAATGTGGATATATTGATTAGGTATTTTGTATCCCCATTGGTTAAATACAGAGTGCAATCTATCTGCCTTTTTGGAACAATAAACCCTGACATCCTCCCTATAATTACAATTATCACCATGTGGACCCCATTGGACAATATTCCTATTGTCTACGAGGTTCGGATCGCTTGTAAAATTTTTGGTCCACTTCCATGACCACTGATTAAAAGTTTAGAGTGGGCAGATTTTACCAGTGCAGTATAATACCTATATCTTCCTCTGTCTCATCTAGGTTTGAATATCAGCATTGATATTTACATATTAATATTCCTATTTTTATTTTTTAAGTATGTACATAGTAAGCACTTTGTTAGTTTGCACTCAGAGTCATTATATTGACTGAGTCATTATATTATGTTGATTGACTCCTGTGGTGGGGTGTATGGGTTAGTGAGCAGTGAGAAGGAATGAAATAATGCCTCCGGTGTGCAGAGCCAACAAAAGACACCTCTCCCCTGCCCCTAACAGCTCTGAAGAAGCTTGTGTGACGAGTGAGACCAGATCGACCATCCATCCGTTGACAAGTGGCTGTCTGGGAAGGAGTGTGGACGCGACCACAGATGTGCATTAGTGGCGGCCCCAGGACTAACTTGGTACTTTAAAAAACCTACCGGGAAGCGGTGAGATAATTGCAAACAGCTTTCAACTGCACACCTACTTGTTTCTCACCAATGTATAGCATCTCTTACATCTCCATACTTGCACACTGCCCATACCCGCAATCATCCACTACTCACCTGCTCTAGGTTATCCCGTGTGCTGCTTTACACTGAGCGGAAGCCTCGCATCGCCCACATAGCACAGAACTCTATGTTATTTGTTTGAGGGTTTGATTTATCTCTGTGCAGCCTCTAAGGGATTTGAGCAGCTATTCACTCCAAACACCCATCTAATTATACTACTAAAGTAAATTTATATGGCTTCAGTTTTATTAGATTGACTTTCCTCTGCCTTTTCAAGCAGATTGGCTGCTGTTGACTGTGAGATTATTGTCTGTTTCCAAACACCGAACTGCCCCGATCATTACTCATTATGTTAACTCAGATGTAGGTGGATGGATGGAAGCGTGTTTGGTGCAGCTGCCTGTCTGTGGTGACAATGTTGTCATTTTTTAACTATGGTTATGGTGGAGGGGGGTTTTTAATAATATTTGTATATTTCAATAAAAATAATTTTGTATTTTCAAACCGGTTTTTGATGAAACTCTTGAGGACTCATTCTTCTTTACTGTATGCTGTGATTTGTCTAGAGGTTAACACTCTCTTTTCATATTATTATTATTAATGAGTGACAGTTAACTTATACTAGGGACTAATTGGGATATTATATTCCATCCCTAGGTTTATATCGATGTGTAGCTTGAACCTTTTAGGGTTCTCTGTATATACTGTATGTACTCATTACACATTGTTAGGCCCACAGTTAACCCTTTGATTGCCCTAGAAGTTAAAGTGGTAGTAATCTCTGTTCCACTACTTATACAGTATTTACAGGTAAGCCTATAATAGGGCTTACCTGTAGGTACTGTGAATATCTCCTAAACTTGCACTGTTTAGAAGATGTTCAGAGTGCATGCAGCCGGTGATCTCACCCACACATGCACTCTGAAGGTCCAGCAAACAGTGCCAGACCTTCAGAGTCCATGCTGTAAACAGCTGCTCCTGCGCATACATGGGAGGGACATCATCGCTCCTCCGACCACTCATGTACCCGGAGGCCGCAAACCCTTGAAGGAAGACTGGGGGAAGATGGAAGCCCTCTCAGAGGTGACAGCGCAGCGCTGGAGGACTTTGTTTTAGGGTAAGTCTCTCATAATGTGTTAGTATCTGATGTATGCTAGCACATTATGACATTGCTTTGCAGGGAAATTTTATTTTTAATTTTTTAATCTTCAACTGCAGTTTACTACCAATTTAACCCCTTCCCAGCCATTGTCATAAGTACAGTGACAGTGTATAGTATTATCACTGAGTTGAGGCAGGGCAGATGACGCATAGGTGGACGAGACATGATATCCAAAGCGACAGCCTAAACGTAAAGGATCTGGCAGGAATGGCAGATGAACAGCAGTAGCAGCAGCACTAACAAGCACAACTAGAAGGCAGCTCACAGGAGATGAAGGAGTAACATGAAAACAAACAACAGGAGCGCAACTCTAAGTGCAGTATTAAAATGACTGTGGCTTTATTAAAAAAATTAAGCAACTTACAAGATATAAGTAGAGATGTATAGAACTGTTCGCCGGCGAACAGTTCCCGGCGAACTTAGCATGTTCGCGTTCGCCGCTGCCGGCGAACATATGCGATGTTCGGTCCGCCCCCCATAAGACATCATTGAGGCAAACTTTGACCCTGAACTTTACAGTCAGCAGACACATTTCCAGCCAATCAGCATACCTCCCTCCCACACCCTCCCACCTCCTATAAATAAGCAAGGGCAGCATCCATCTTAGATCATTCTGAAGCAGTGTGTGTAGTGAGAGTAGGGAGAGAGCTGCTGCTGCTGCTGCTGCTGCTGTTAAGCTAGGGACAGTTAGTCAGTGTTCCTGGTCTTGCAGTGTTCTTGGTCCACTACTGCTGTAATATCAGCACCCCAAAAAGCCCTTCTAAGGGCTGGTATTTGTGGTTTTTTTTATATATATATATATATATATATATATATATATATACCTAGCGTCCCCAAAAGCCCTTTTAAGGGCTGGTAATTGAGTTGTTTCTTCTTATATATATATATATATATATCTATATCTATCTAGTGTCCCCAAAAGCCCTTTTAAGGGCTGGTAATTGAGGATTTTTTTTATTTATATATATACATATATATATATATATATATATATATATATATATATATATATATATATAGTGTCCCCAAAAGCCCTTTTAAGGGCTGGTAAGGTAATAGAGTTTTTTCTTTATATATATATCTATATATATCTATTGTACACTGCAGTTGCCTGCCCGCTGTGTGTGAGAGGCCACAGACCTACCACAGACTGTACTGTGTGCACACCACACTCATTTCGGGTGGCACAGGCACAGTACCTTGCATTTTAAAAAATATTTTTTTTTTCCTCTGTCATAATTGCAGTGAGTGCTGTGTCAGGTCCACAGAGTGCACTGTACCCACTGCAGTGCACTGCCCACCACTGATATATATACGGTGGCACAGCATCTTGTTGCAATAAATTGAAAAAAAAAAAATATTTTTTATTATTGCAGTTGCCTGGGCTGCCAGTTACTGTCAGGTCCACAGAGTGTACTGTGCCCACTGCAGTGCCACTGTGTGCCCACCCACCACTGATATATAAGGTGGCACAGCAGCTTGCAAAGTAAAAAAATATATATATTTTTTTTAATTGCAGTTGCCTGGGTGCCAGTGACTGCTGTCAGGTCCACAGAGAGTGTACTGTGCCACTGCCCACCCACCACTGATATATAAGGTGGCACAGCAGCTTGCAAAGTAAAATAAAATATATTTTTTTAAAATTGCAGTTGCCTGGGTGCCAGTGACTGCTGTCAGGTCCACAGAGAGTGTACTGTGCCACTGCCCACCCACCACTGATATATAAGGTGGCACAGCAGCTTGCAAAGTAAAATAAAATATATATTTTTTAAAATTGCAGTTGCCTGGGTGCCAGTGACTGCTGTCAGGTCCACAGAGAGTGTACTGTGCCACTGCCCACCCACCACTGATATATAAGGTGGCACAGCAGCTTGCAAAGTAAAAAAAAATATATATTTTTTTAAATTTCAGTTGCCTGGGTGCCAGTGACTGCTGTCAGGTCCACAGAGAGTGTACTGTGCCACTGCCCACCCACCACTGATATATAAAGTGGCACAGCAGCTTGCAAAGTAAAAAAATATATATATATTTTTTAAATTGCAGTTGCCTGGGTGCCAGTGACTGCTGTCAGGTCCACAGAGAGTGTACTGTGCCACTGCCCACCCACCACTGATATATAAAGTGGCACAGCAGCTTGCAAAGTAAAAAAATATATATATATTTTTTAAATTGCAGTTGCCTGGGTGCCAGTGACTGCTGTCAGGTCCACAGAGAGTGTACTGTGCCACTGCCCACCCACCACTGATATATATGCCTGCAAGAGAAAAAGCCAGCCGCAGAGAAGCCGTATTCCTGAAAATATAAGAAAAATGCTGATTTTTAGGGGTTCTGGACATGCTACAGAGCTGAAACTTGACAGGTACACTTTTTAGACCCCCCAGACACTAAATACAAAAAATGACATGCCTGCCTAAAAAAATGCCCGCTAAATGCCTGCAAGAGAAAAAGCCAGCCGCAGAGAAGCCGTATTCCTGAAAATATAAGAAAAATGCTGTTTTTTAGGGGTTCTGGACATGCTACAGAGCTGAAACTTGACAGGTACATTTTTTAGACCCCCCAGACACTAAATACAAAAAATGACATGCCTGCCTAAAAAAATGCCCGCTAAATGCCTGCAAGAAAAAAAGCCAGCCGCAGAGAAGCCGTATTCCTGAAAATATAAGAAAAATGCTGTTTTTTAGGGGTTCTGGACATGCTACAGAGCTGAAACTTGACAGGTACACTTTTTAGACCCCCCAGACACTAAATACAAAAAATGACATGCCTGCCTAAAAAAATGCCCGATAAATGCCTGCAAGAGAAAAAGCCAGCCGCAGAGAAGCCGTATTACTGAAAATATAATAAAAATGCTGTTTTTTAGGGGTTCTGGACATGCTACAGAGCTGAAACTTGACAGGTACACCTTTTAGACCCCCCAGACACTAAATACAAAAAATTACATGCCTGCCTAAAAAAATGCCCGCTAAATGCCTGCAAGAGAAAAAGCCAGCCGCAGAGAAGCCATATTCCTGAAAATATAAGAAAAATGCTGCTTTTTAGGGGTTCTGGACATGCTACAGAGCTGAAACTTGACAGGTACACTTTTTAGACCCCCCAGACACTAAATACAAAAAATGACATGCCTGCCTAAAAAAATGCCCGATAAATGCCTGCAAGAGAAAAAGCCAGCCGCAGAGAAGCCATATTCCTGAAAATATAAGACAAATGCTGTTTTTTAGGGGTTCTGGACATGCTACAGAGCTGAAACTTCACAGGTACACTTTTTAGACCCCCCAGATGCTAAATCCAAAGAAATTTTTTTTATTTTTTTTTAATTTTTCCAATAATTGGCTCTCTATCAAAAAATTATAATTTTTAAGAACTTTTTTTTGCGTGATCCCTCTCCGGCATGCCACAGTCCAGGTGTTAGTCCCCTTGAAACAACTTTTCCATCACTATTGTGGCCAGAAAGAGTCCCTGTGTGTTTTAAAATTCGCCTGCCTATTGAAGTCTATGGCGGTTCGCCCGGTTCGCCGGTTCGCGAACATTTTCCGATGTTCGCGTTCGCCGTTCGCGAACGGCGAATTTTAGGTTCGCGACATCACTAGATATAAGATGATATGTGCACGTCAGACCCTCCAAGGGTTAGAGAGACTACAACACAAGCAGCGCATCTGTGGCTCGGCAAATCCGTACGTGTGTCTGTTCGGTTGGTGGAGAGAGCAGGAGGCTTCCAAGCCGCCACTATACAAGACCGCGTGTGTAAGCCGCCAGGTTCAGCACAGGGGGTATGGACTGGGTGTGGCTAACGCGTTTCAGAGCTGTCCATGGCTCTTTTCTCAAAGCTTGTCTTGTATAGTGGTGGTTTGGAAGCCTCCTGCTCTCCCCACCAACCGAACCAACACACGTACAGATTTGCCGAGCCTCAGACACGCTGTTTGTGTTGTAGCCTCTCTAACCCCTGGAGGGTCTGACGTACACATATCATTTTATATCTAGGGATGATCGAACTTTTGAAAAGTTCGGTTCGACCAGAACACCCGAACTTCACAAAAGTTCGGCCCGGATTTCAGAACCCCATTGAAATCAATGGGACCCGAACTTCTGTAATCAAAAAACACCATTTTTAAGCCCTAAAACCCAATAAATGCCCCTAAAAAGTGCCTAGGGTTCTGGGTCATGCCCCATTAACTATTAATCACACAAAAAAAAAGTTCTTAAAAATTGTCATTTTTGATAAAAAAGCCAATTATTGAAAAATTAAAAAAAAAAAAAAAAGAGATTTTTTTGATTTTTACTTTGGATTTAGTATCTGGGGGGTCTAAAAGGTGTGCATGTGAAGTTTCAGGTCTGTAGCATGTCCAGAACCAGAAAAAAAAAAGATCGTTTGTATTAGAAAACTTTAAGCACAGGAATATGGCTTCTCTGCTGTAACACCTTGCCGGTTTAATAGCAGGCATTTTTTTGGGTTCTTTGCAGTCAGGAAAAACATCTGAACTTGTGTATAGTAGTACTGTGCACAAGTTCTGATGTTTTGCCTGCCTCCAAAATTCCCCAAAAAATGCCAGCAAAAACACACCTGGGCATTTTTTTTTTTTGACGCTAGCGTTTTTTTTGGCATTTTTTGGGGTTCTTTTGAGGCAGGCAAAACATCTGAACATGTGTATAGGGGGGATATATAGACATATATGTCTGAATATATACCCCTAGACATATATAGGTGTGATAGTAGCAGAAATAAATGCTTGCGCTAATGAAATCATTTACAGTAATATATTTCTGCTACTATCACACCTATATATGTCTAGGGGTATATATTCAGACATATATGCCTATATATACACCCTATACACATGTTCAGATGTTTTGCCTGCCTCAAAAGAACCCCAAAAAATGCCAAAAAAAACGCTAGCGTCAAAAAAAAAAAATGCCCAGGTGTGTTTTTGCTGGCATTTTTTGGGGAATTTTGGAGGCAGGCAAAACATCAGAACTTGTGCACAGTACCACTATACACAAGTTCAGATGTTTTTCCTGACTGCAAAGAACCCAAAAAAATGCCTGCTATTAAACCGGCAAGGTGTTACAGCAGAGAAGCCATATTCCTGTGCTTAAAGTTTTCTAATACAAACGATCTTTTTTTTTTATGGTTCTGGACATGCTACAGAGCTGAAACTTCACATGTACACTTTTTAGACCCCCCAGATACTAAATCCAAAGTAAAAATCAAAAAATCTCTCTTTTTTTTTTTTTAATTTTTCAATAATTGGCTTTTTTATCAAAAATGACAATTTTTAAGAACTTTTTTTGTGTGATTTTGTGTCTGGGGGGTCTAAAATGTGTACCTGTGAAGTTTCAGCTCTGTAGCATGTCCAGAACCCCAAAAAAAGATCATATAAGTGTAAAAGAGGGGTCCCACCATCCCTGCTCTACTGAAAAATTATCTTTTTTCTGGTTCTGGACATGCTACAGAGCTGAAACTTCACAGGTACACTTTTTACACCTCCCAGACACTAAATCCAAAAAAAGTCATGCCTGCCTCCAAAAATGCCCGATAAATGCAAGAAAAAGCGCCGTAGAGAAGCCGTATTCCTGTTCTAATAAAAATTATAAGAAAATGCTAATTTTTGGGGGGTTCTGGACATGCTACAGAGCTGAAACTTCACATGTACACTTTTTAGACCCCCCAGATACTAAATCCAAAGTAAAAATCAAAAAATCTCTTTTTTTTTTTTTTTTTTTTTTAATTTTTCAATAATTGGCTTTTTTATCAAAAATGACAATTTTTAAGAACTTTTTTTTGTGTGATTTTGTGTCTGGGGGGTCTAAAAGGTGTACCTGTGAAGTTTCAGCTCTGTAGCATGTCCAGAACCATAAAAAAAAAGATTGTTTGTATTAGAAAACTTTAAGCACAGGAATATGGCTTCTCTGCTGTAACACCTTGCCGGTTTAATAGCAGGCATTTTTTTGGGTTCTTTGCAGTCAGGAAAAACATCTGAACTTGTGTATAGTGGTACTGTGCACAAGTTCTGATGTTTTGCCTGCCTCCAAAACCCCCCAAAAAATGCCAGCAAAAACACACCTGGGCATTTTTTTTTTGACGCTAGCGTTTTTTTTGGCATTTTTTGGGGTTCTTTTGAGGCAGGCAAAACATCTGAACTTGTGTATAGTGGTACTGTGCACAAGTTCTGATGTTTTGCCTGCCTCCAAAACCCCCCAAAAAATGCCAGCAAAAACACACCTGGGCATTTTTTTTTTTTGACACTAGCGTTTTTTTGGCATTTTTTGGGGTTCTTTTGAGGCAGGCAAAACATCTGAACATGTGTATAGGGGGTATATATAGGCATATATGTCTGAATATATACCCCTAGACATATATAGGTGTGATAGTAGCAGAAATATATTACTGTAAATGATTTCATTAGCGCAAGCATTTATTTCTGCTACTATCACACCTATATATGTCTAGGGGTATATATTCAGACATATATGTCTATATATCCCCCCTATACACATATTCAGATGTCATGTCTGACATCAAACATGTCCTCAAAAAAGCACTGGCAGTGGCAGCCCCTGCAGCATTAAAAAATGCTTGCTGGTGAGAAGCCACATACCTGTCCCGAAGCAGAGAAATGATCATTTCTCTATAGCGGTCACCCTGCTATGGAAGGGTTTTGTCACCCTGCCATAGCAGTCACTGTCAGTTAACCCTACACTACACTACGGTCCCCTGACACTTAACACTTTCCCTACAGAAACTAAATTTTTGAAGCTAACTTAAGTGTAAAGGAGCACTCTAACTACACTAGATATCCCTTTCCTCACACTAAAAATAGCTAAATGACACTTTTAAAGTAAAATTAACAGAACTGCTTCCACTCTCTTCCATGTCCAGTATAACAATGCTGGGAATATGGCGGGGGCGATCTTATATACTGGGGGGCGTATTCACTAATGATTGGTCTAGGGACCCCCTAGTCACTCCAATCACATTCCTAGCATTCTCCTGCCCCCTCAATTGGCTTTTGCTAATGGTTCTGGTCCAATCACGGGCTTTTAAAGCCCATTTCCTGAAGCATTGCATTTTGGGCGGTTCTGGTTGCCGAATTCCGAACTTTTTGGGCAAAAAGTTCTAAATTCGGCCGAACCTCGAACACCCAATGTTCGGGCCGAACCGATGGTGGACCCGAACCGTTCGATCATCCCTACTTATATCTTGTAAGTTGCCTAATTGTTTGAATAAAACCACAGTCCTTTTTAATACTACACTTAAAGTGGTGCTCCTGTTGTTTGTTTTCATATAGTATTACAACTGATCACTGTATTAGTGTCACTATTGATGTCAGTGTCAGTTAGTCAGATGGTGTACCTCCCAGCCAGCATCAGATAGCACCTGATTGCCTGCCAAACTATCACAGTCCCACTATAAGGCACTGATCACCACCATTACCAGTATAGTGTCATGCTTAAATTCAAGTACATATACCATAGTTTGTAGACGCTATAACTTTTGCAAAAAACAATTAATATACACATATTGGGATTTTTTTTTTTTTAACCAAAGACATTTAGCAGAATATATTTTGTCCTAAAGCGAGAAATATGTTTTTTTTTTTATTTTATTTTTTTTATTTATTGGATATGCCTTAAAACAGAAAGTAGAAAATATTGAATTTTTTTTCAAAATTTTCTTTTTTTTCATTTAAACTGCAAAAAATAAATAAGCCAGCGTTGCTCAAATACAACCAAAAGAAAGCTTTATTTGTGTAAAAAAAGTTATAAAAATGTCATTTGTGTACAATGTTGCATGGCCGCACAGTTACCAGTTAGATTAGTGCAGTGCTGAATAACAAAAAAAAGCCCCGGTCATGAAGGGGGTAAAACCTTCCGGAGCTTAAGTGGTTAAATAATAACTATGGAAATATAATAAAAAACTGGTCATGTAAAAATAGAAACAATATGACAACAGGAGAAATAAGACCTATGACGGAGGTAAAGAAAAATAAAGATTAAGGGTAATCCATTTCTCTGTTAAATCCATATGTCAGTACAAAAGTACAAATTAAAAAAAAAAAAAATATATATATATATATATATATATATATATATAAATAATAAATATATAAAAAAAAAAAAATATATATATATATATATATATATATATATATATATACAGTGCCTTGCGAAAGTATTCGGCACCCTTGAACTTTTCGACCTTTTGCCACATTTCAGGCTTCAAACATAAAGATATAAAACTGTAATTTTTTGTGAAGAATCAACAACAAGTGGGACACAATCATAAAGTGGAACGAAATTTATTGGATATTTCAAACTTTTTTAACAAATAAAAAACGGAAAAATTGGGCGTGCAAAATTATTCAGCCCCCTTAAGTTAATACTTTGTAGCGCCACCTTTTGCTGCGATTACAGCTGTAAGTCGCTTGGGGTATGTCTCTTTCAGTTTTGCACATCGAGAGACTGAAATTTTTGCCCATTCCTCCTTGCAAAACAGCTCAAACTCAGTGAGGTTGGATGGACAGCAGTTTTCAGTTCTTTCCACAGATTCTCGATTGGATTCAGGTCTGGACTTTGACTTGGCCATTCTAACACCTGGATATGTTTATTTGTGAACCATTCCATTGTAGATTTTGCTTTATGTTTTGGATCACTGTCTTGTTGGAAGACAAATCTCCGTCCCAGTCTCAGGTCTTTTGCAGACTCCATCAGGTTTTCTTCCAGAATGGTCCTATAATTGGCTCCATCCATCTTCCCATCAATTTTAACCATCTTCCCTGTGCCTGCTGAAGAAAAGTAGGCCCAAACCATGATGATGCCACCACCATGTTTGACAGTGGGGATGGTGTGTTCAGGGTGATGAGATGTGTTGCTTTTACGCCAAACATAACGTTTTGCATTGTTGCCAAAAGGTTTGATTTTGGTTTCATCTGACCAGAGCACCTTCTTCCACATGTTTCGTGTGTCTCCCAGATGGCTTGTGGCAAACTTTAAACGACACTTTTTATGGATATCTTTAAGAAATGGCTTTCTTCTTGCCACTCTTCCATAAAGGCCAGATTTGTGCAGTATACGACTGATTGTTATCCTATGGACAGAGTCTCCCATCTCAGCTGTAGATCTCTGCAGTTCATCCAGAGTGATCATGGGCCTCTTGGCTGCATCTCTGATCAGTCTTCTCCTTGTATGAGCTGAAAGTTTAGATGGACGGCCAGGTCTTCATAGATTTGCAGTGGTCTGATACTTTTTCCATTTCAATATTATCACTTGCACAGTGCTCCTTGGGATGTTTAAAGCTTGGGAAATCTTTTTGTATCCAAATCCGGCTTTAAACTTCTCCACAACAGTATCTCGGACCTGCCTGGTGTGTTCCTTGTTCTTCATGATGCTCTCTGCGCTTTAAACGGACCTCTGAGACTATCACAGTGCAGGTGCATTTATACAGAGACTTGATTACACACAGGTTGATTCTATTTATCATCATTAGTCATTTAGGTCAACATTGGATCATTCAGAGATCCTCACTGAACTTCTGGAGAGAGTTTGCTGCACTGAAAGTAAAGGGGCTGAATAATTTTGCACGCCCAATTTTTCAGTTTTTTATTTGTTAAAAAAGTTTGAATCCAATAAATTTCATTCTACTCAATGATTGTGTTCCACTTGTTGTTGATTCTTCACAAAAAATTACAGTTTTATATCTTTATGTTTGAAGCCTGAAATGTGGCAAAAGGTCAAAAAGTTCAAGGGGGCCGAATACTTTTGCAAGGCACTGTATATATATATATATATATATATATATATATATATATATATACACACACCGTTTCTACACTATATTACCAAAGGTATTGGGACGCCTGCCTTTACACGCACATGAACTTTAATGGCATCCAAGTCTTAGTCCGTAGGGTTCAATATTGATTGAAAATGAAATTTTTCAAAATGTCTTGGTATGCTGACATCTTAAGATTTCCCTCCACTGGAATTAAGGGGCAAAGCCCAATCCCTGAAAAACAACCCCACACCCTAATCCCCCCTCCACCAAATGATTTGGACAAGTGCACAAAACAAGATCCATAAAGAAATGGATGAGCGAGTTTGGGTTGGAGGAACTTGACCTGCGCAAAGTCCTGACCTCAACCTGATAGAACACTTTTGGGATAAATTAGAATAGAGACTATGAGCCAGGCTTTCTTGTCCACATCAGTGCCTGACCTCACAAAAGCACTTCTAGAAGAATGGTCAAACATTCCCATAGACACACTCCTAAACTTTATGAACAGCCTTCCCAGAAGAGTTGAAGCTGTTATAGCTGCAAATGGTGGACCAACTCAATATTGAACCCTATGGACTAAGACTGGGATGCCATTAAAGTTTATGTGTGTGTAAAGGCAGACTTCCCAATACTTTTGATAATATAGAGTATGTATATATACTGTGCATCTTTATAATAATTGCACAATGCTCTATTTGTTATCATTTTAAAGAGCCAACAAGTACAGAAAAATACCCATTGATCTGCTAGAAAAGCACTCTTCTCCTATTGTGAGCTGACAACACGCAACATTTTTCTGGACTGAGTAATGTCAGCTATGTTCAGCTATCTTTTGCTAAACCACACAAACCCTCCCCTATTCTATTTTTTACAACATAGAGAAAAAGAAGTTGATTCACCAAAGGCAAATGGGCTGTTTATTTAGCTTAGTGAATGAGGTGGAGCTTTTGCCGATTTCCATCGTCCAATCATGTGCAAGCAAACATTCTGTTTGCAAATGATTGGGTAATCTTTGCACAGTGAATTTTCAACACATTTACTATGCATTAAGAAAATGTATCTTGCAAAGTGAACAGCCTAGTAAATCAACCCAAAATTATTCTGTGGTACAAGATAAAAAGTTCTTTCCTGCTTCCACGGGCTGCAGAAAAGAAATTTGTCAGTCAGTGTTGACGGGGAAATCCCTCCTGCCGAGCCATTGTGCTTTCCCAGCTGGGGGATAGGGGAAACCGTTCCCGCTAAATGAACATAGTGATTGTTGCTAGCGGCTATAACAGCCGCTAGTGATAATTGCATGTAAAATCCAGCAGGCTGGTTATACCCATGTTGATCAATAACACAGTAAATGTGCAAAGGACAAAAAGCTGCTTTGAATATCTGACCTGATCAACATGTTTTTTTTTTTTTCACTTTCTGAAAAAATATAACATACACTTTTAATAGTATATTTAACAGATCAATAATTAGCAAATAAAAAAAGTTCATTGCTAGGGGCTTACATACACTTTAACTAAAAACTTAGATTGGACATGGAGGATGTCATGAATCATGAGGAATACAAATATGTAAAGGTAAAAGATTTCAACATTCCAATTTTTAAATGGTTATAAAGTTACAGTAACAGAAATACCACTGGTTTAACATATTATTTCAGTGGTGAGGAACTCTAATCATCATATAGGCCACAGATGTCAAACACAAGGCCCGCGTACCGAATGTGGCCCTCCAGGCCATTTCATGTGGCCTTAGCACCTCTCCTGCAGCTGCAGCAACCCCCCCCCCCATCTCTGCCCCCACCTTGTCTCTGTGGTCGGCAGCAGAGAGGACCAAACCCCTTTGCCAGATCCTGCACTCCTCTGTACAGGTGAAAAAAGGCTCATCTTTGCCCACCCCCCCCCTTCTCAGCAGTCCACAGCAGAGAAGAGGGCAGAACTCCTCCTACAGATCCTGCACCTCTCTTTACAGCTGCAACACCACCTTGCCTCTGCCTCCCCTGGTCCCAGCATTCAGCAGATTCTGAAAGCTGACTCCAGCCCTCCTCTGGGTCTCCTCCAGACCCTGCCCTTCTTCCCATATCCACCCGCATCTTCTTCATGGTAAGGGGCTGCATTGTGATGTAAGGGAGGGTAGGTGACTTTTGACTTCTGATGGTGCAGGGGGGGCTCTTGACATCTCCCATGTAAGGGTGTAAGGGGATGTGGGGTGCTCTGGACATCTAATCTTACAGATATAACCAGCCCTTCGATGGCAACCATAATGCTAATGCGGCCTGCAATGGTTTGACACCCCTGATATAGGGCATATACAGTATATGGGTAAATAAGTTAAAGCAGCTCATTGTGCGATTACCCTCCTAAGTCAACCATAGCAATTACATGGTAGGTCAATTTCACTGAGTATAATAAGAGGAGAATGGTTTAAACAACGCAGTCCTTGTACTTCAATGACACAACAAATTGGTTGAACTTGCAAGCACTTTTTACAGATATATAGAAGTCCAGAACAATTTGATTATGGACCTAGCATTTATTTTGGAAAACAGTTAATTTGTATTTAATGGTTAATATTATATATAGCTGAGAGGAGTGGCCTTGGCAGGATTGTTTGTCCCATCTAGGTTATTGAGAGATATGGTGGTTATGTGCATGTAAGAGTTTTTGGACCATGTTGTTCTATCGCTAAGGTGTAAACAGGTGCATCAAAAAAAAAAATAAATAAAATAATATCATCAAAAAGTACATTTATTTCAGTATATCAGTGAAATGCATATATTATATACAAATTCATTACACACAAAGTGATATTTTTCAAGCATTTCTTTCTTTTAGCTTTGATGATTATGGCTTACATTAAGTGAAAAACAAAAAGAAAAATCTCAGAAAATTAGAATATTGTGAAAAAGGTCAGTATTGTAGACTCATGGTGCCACACTCTAATAAGCTAAATAACTCAAAACACCTGTAAAGGTTTTCTGAGCCATTAAATGGTCTCCCAATCTGGTTCAGTATTCAATCATGGGGAAGACTGCTGACTTGACAGTTGTCCAGAAGACAGGGAGGGTAAGTCACAAAAGGTCATTGCTAAAGAAGCTGGCTTTTCACAGAGTGCTGCATCCAAGCATATT
Organism: Pelophylax lessonae; assembly: GCF_965119305.1. Lineage (NCBI taxonomy): Eukaryota > Metazoa > Chordata > Amphibia > Anura > Ranidae > Pelophylax > Pelophylax lessonae. Next base: position 324,319,137 of record NC_138772.1, read on the forward strand.
AATGGAAAGTTAAGTGGAAGGAAAAAGTGTGGTAGAAAAAGATGCACAAGCAACAGAGATAACCGCAACCGCAGAGAGGATTGTAAAGCAAAGGCCATTTAAGAATTTGGGGAAGATTTACAAAGAGTGGACTATGGCTGGTGTCAGTGCTTCAAGAGCCACCCCACATAGATGTACAGTATCTAGGACATGGGCTACAACTGTTGCATTCCTTGTGTCAAGCCACTCCTGAACATTAAAAGTGTCTTACCTGGGCTAAAGAGAAAAAGAACTGGACTGTTGCTCTGTGGTCCAAAGTCCTCTTTTCTGATGAATGTAAATTGTGTATTTCATTTGGAAATCAAGGTCCCGGAGTCGGGAGGAAGAGTGGAGAGGCACAGGATCCAAGTTGCATGAGTTCCAGTGTGAAGTTTCCACAGTCAGAGATGATTTGGGGAGCCGTGTCATCTGCTGGTGTTGGTCCACTAAGTTTTATCAAGTCCAAAGTCAGCACAGCCCTCTACCAGGAAATTCTAGAGCACTTCATGCTTCCCTCTGCTGACCAGCTTTATGAAAATGCTGATTTCATTTTCCAGCAGGACTTGGCACTTGCCCACACTGTCAAAAGTACCAGTACCTGGTTTAATGATCATGGTATCACTGTGTTTGATTGGCCAGAAAACTCACCTGACCGAAACCCCAAAGAGAATCTGTGGGTATTGTCAAGAGGAAGATGAGAGACACCAGACCCAACAATGCAGACCAGCTTAAGGCTGCTATCAAAGCAACCTGGGCTTCCATAACACTTCAGCAGTGCCACAGGCTGATCGCCTCCATGTTACGCCACAATGATGCAGGATTTCATGCAAAAGGAGTCCTGACCAAGCATTGAGTGCATGCTATACTGTACATGGACATACTTTTTAATAAGCAAACATTTCTGCATTAGAAATTTTTTTTTTTTTTTTTTTTATTGGTCTATTTTTCTGAGATCCTGAATTTTGGGTTTTCACTAGCTGTAAGCTATAATCAAAATTAAAAGAAATAAATGCTTGAAATATATCACTCTGTGTGTAATGAATCTACATACTATATGAGCTTCACTTTTTTAATTGAATTACTGAAATACATTAACTTTTTGAATATATTCAATTTTTTTTAGAAGCACCTGTATATAAAGGATGGAGAAGTAGCCTAATGACATTTCAACAATTCTTTGAGTCTTAATAAAAATGTGTACAATATATTTTTAAGATATACAGTAAGTTGGGTACAAAAGAGATGGAATTTTAGGACATAATGATTAAAATGTCATTATCCCCCCAACACTAATATGTGTAATTCTAAAAAATGTGAAGCCCACGCCAGTCTTAGTAGCAGGGAATCCACCCCCATTAAGGATCAGTTGGATAAAATAAATTTCTGTGATCTAAAATGTTATATCATATATAAAATCCGTTGCTGAGAGATAAAATATAATATAATGTTTGTGCTATATGTGATTCCTAAAATGAATAAAAATTGAATAAATATTTGTGCTATAAGAAAGTTATAAGAAAGTGCAAAGTGATGGGATACACGTGTATATCACATTAAATCCTAGTGCAAAAAATGTTCAAACACTTTAAAAACACAGTCCAAACACTTTAAAAATAAAAAATAAAAAATATTTATAAATGATGACTGTGAAAAAATAAAGAATATATATGTCCATGCATCAAACAAAGAACAAAAAAACAATCAAGTGTCCAATAAAATCTTGGTGCCAATCTGTGCAATAAAGTCTTCTATAAGTGCTTGAGCCACCAATATGTGGCAGTGATCACAACCCTCAAACCAGGTGGGTGACCAGGGTGTCACAACTTTATCCTATTCGTGCACCCTCTTGTTATTGGGCGCTCACCTTATATATGATAAAATTAGGCTCAAATGCTGAATATGCTGAATATCTAACGATTCCAGGTGATCTTATCCCATATGCTAGCTGTTTTCTCCGCAGTAGTCAGCATAACATGGAAGTAAAGAAGCTCACAATAGTGTTTATACCATTTAAAATCTATTTATTCCATAAAATGATATAATAGTGCACTCACATTTCCAGGTGCATCCATGCACCTTTAATAAGCCATCCAGGTTAAAACACTTTCCAAAGTACCATTGTGGTGTAGTGGGAGACGCCGCAGCTGTGTCCTTATCCTCTGCAGTGGATTCAGCCGACAGCCCGATAGTCTCGCATGTAATCCAGCAAAGCGCTCCATCCGTCCTTGCCCCTCCCCTACGCGTGACCACACAAGGGACCACGTGTCTTCCTCAGGGGGATTTGATTGGACGGCGGGGTGCTCATTGTATTATAAAGGGTGGATCAGCGCCATTTTTCCAAGGCTCAATGATAGTCTATCCGATTACTATAGACATACAAATCGCAGCAATTTCACATATTAAAAAGGGCGAACAGGAGCTAACTATCTAGTTGGCATCTCCCTCTTAACCACTCGTGTATATTTTTTTAAAAAACAGTATACAACATATTCATATGGGCAACAATATATTGCCAAAAACATAGGCTAAAAAGTATATTTATAAAAACCAAGTTTTAAAATCAATTTTGCACCATTTATATAGCCAACATGTAACATTCCAAGTATCTATATCCATCTGTGCAATTAAAAAATTGTGTCGACTATGCATCAATACATCGTATAATGTTAAAATGATATCAAAGTAAGCCGCGCTAAGCAGTGAATCAGTGCTATAACACACAAATTATTAAATATTGTGAAATACCAAGTTGATTACTTGAATAAAAATATAAACAGCAACTTGGAATGTGACATACACCCAACATACACCAAGTTGCTGTTTATATTTTTATTCAAGTTGGTATTTCACAATATTTAATAATTTGTGTGTTATAGCACTGATTCACTGCTTAGCGCGGCTTATGTTGATATCATTTTTGTTTAAGTGTTTGTCACACTATAAGCTGCAGCTCATTGGTACATTAGCTTAGCGTGGTTATTTTCCACATTCACATGTATAATGTTAAAAACCATATATTTACCTAAAAAATGTGAAGTCTTTTAATAATTACTGATAAAACATCCTAAATCGAACTCCTTATTGATTCCCCTGGGATATAGGGACCCAAGCTGGTGTATCCTCCAAGATTCCCTCTTACTGAGTCCCCTGACAAAGTTGCCCCCACGCCAGTGTTTTTTGGGGGCTTCAATACCCCAAAAGGACATGTCCTTACAGCTTTTTTTATGTTTTTCTTTGAAGTGCATAGATAGGTAATGTTTTTCAAATCCCCTATAAATATTATAGACGTGCTCCTTAATTCTTTCCCTCAGGGGTCTTTTGGTATGTCCCACATAAATTTTGTTACAGGGGCATTTGATGGCATAAACGACACCCTCCGTATCACATGTGATGAAGTCCCTAATTTCATATGATATACTGTTTGGGGGGTTATCAAATGTTAATAGTTTCCTTACATTGTCGGGCACCCTCATGCATCCATAGCATCGCCCGCATGCATGGAAACCCTTGAATTTCCATCCAAACATAGATGGTTTAGTGGGGGGTTCTATCACATTTTTAATGATTTTGTCCCTCAAATTTGGAGCGCGTCTGTATACGAAATCCGGTTTTTCCTTCTATAATGGGCCTAAGATTGTATCCTGCTTCAATACAGGCCAATATTTAATTATGATTTGTTCTACCTTTTTGTGTTGTATGTTAAAGTCTAACACGAATTTAGTTTCTTTATGATTTGTCTCATTTTCAACTTTTTCTGCATACACCAGGTTTCGCCTATCCATAGTTATAACCCCATTCACCTCCTTTTGCAAGAATTCATTTTGGTAGCCTTTATTTTGGAACATTTGCGTGAGTTTGTTTGCCTGTGCCTCGAAGTCCTCCGTATTTGTGCAATTTCTCCTTAGACGTATATATTGACCCCTTGGTATGTTTACTGATGGTCCATGTTAACGATATATTTTGGTCATTAGCATTCAATCCTTCAAATAGATTCTCCATCTCTGAGGGGTCTCCTTTTGCTATCATAATGAGGTCATCTATAAATCTATTGTACATGACTATCTGTGGTGATTGCACGGAGCTTCTCCAACCTTCCTCCCATTTTGCCATGTACAGGTTCGCCACACTAGGGGCGAACCTGGCTCCCATGGCCATGCCCCTTATTTGTAGGTAATAATTGTTCCCATACCAAAAGTAGTTGTGGCTTAAGCTGAATTTTAAGCACTTCAAGATAAATTTCTTCAATTTCACATTGGTAATTGATGATTTCTCTGGACTGCTTCCAATGCTCCTTTGTGGCTTATGTTCGTGTAAAGTGACGCCACATCTGCTGTTGCCATAATTGTATCCTGGTCAACTACTATATTATCCAACAGCTGTAGGGTATGCTTGGTGTCTTTTAAATAGGAGACGGTATCCTTTACAAGTGGCTGTAAAAAATATGTCAATGTACTCCCCTAACCGAGAGGTTAGGGAGTCTATCCCGCTAATTATTGATCTGCCCGGGGATTTACACTGTCCTTGTGTATTTTGGGTACGGAATATATCATGTGAATACGGCAAGCAGATGGCAATAAATATCTTGATTCCTCCTTGTTCAGTATACCTTTCTTGGTACCATATTGGATCAATTCATCAAGTTCCTTCTTGTATCTTTTTGTAGGATTGGTTAGCAGCTTCTCATACGTTTCTCGGTCTTCCAATAACCTTTCCATTTCTCCATTATATTGCTCCTTGGATAATACGACCAACCCCCCTCCCTTGTCCGCTGGGCGGATCACTATGTCCTTTCTTTTTTCAAGTGTTTTGATCCCTTTTATAATATCGGCCTGTCCATATACCTTTTTTATAGGTAAATGGTCCAGTTCGGTGGTGACCAATTTTTTAAACATGTCAGCACACGTATTATCAGTAATCTCTGGGTTAAGAAGCAGAGAACAAGAGGATGCCGAGGAGGCCGCAGGAAAACGAAAAAGGGAACATTAGGCCTAGGTATCTTTAACTTGAGTAATGCGACATTCTCGGAAGAGGAACTCAAGGTTTTAGAACTAGGACTTAAGTTTGCCCCCAACAAGCAATTAAATAAATTTGAAGTTTTTATTGATCTGCAAAAGTTTTTAAGCAAAATTAATATTAAAAAACATTTTTTTAACAAAGGAGATTTTAATCAAGTCAATACTGGGAAATATCGGTATACAGAATTAAGGAATAAGTCCATTTGTAACCCCAAAACCAAAAATCCACATTTCAGTGAAGTTTTTAAAGTCCTAGTTGAACAGGAGATTGAACTACTCAACACAAAGGCCGGGAGAAAGCAATCTGATATTGAACGGGGGATCAAAGCATTAGAAAGTAAAAAGAATGTAGTGATCAGACCAGACGACAAGGGGGGAGGCTTGGTGATCCTCAACAAACAAGATTACCTCGATGAACTCAACAGACTCGTGGGGGACCAGGAAACCTATGAAAAACTCAAAGGAAACCCAACAAACAAGAATAAAGCGAAGCTGAAAAGAATGATTAAGCGAGCACGGCATGATGAACTCATCAGCAAGAAAGAAGCAAAATATTTAGTTCCAAGTGCCCCCCGAATTCCTGTCATCTACCAGATTCCCAAGGTCCACAAAAATAAAAATAGACCCCGGGCCGCCCCATCGTTAGTGGGATTGAATCAGTGTTTAGCAGATTAGGGGAATACTTGGACTGTTTCCTTCAACCCTTAGCCAAAACCTTTCCAGCCTACTTACAAGACAGCAAGGAGGTTATTCAAGTATTGGAGCAGATAGGAACAAATACCCATCAAATCCTGGCAAGTGTTGACGTAGATTCCCTGTATACGAATATACACCAATCACACGCATTAGAGGCTGTAAAATGGGCCTTTTCCAGATCCGAGATGCCTGAGGAACAAATTGATTTCCTTTTGCAAGCACTGGAATTGGCCATGAGCGAAAATTACTTTTGGCATAGTGGCAGCTACTTTAGACAAAAAAAGGGCGTCACCATGGGCACGAAGTATGCCCCTTCGGTAGCAAACATCTTTCTTAGTAAATGGGAGGAAGAGGTCATTTACAGTAAAGAGAGACCAGAATTGCGTCTATATAAACGCTATATAGACGACATTTTGATTGTGTGGGATGGAAGCCCTGAATCCTTTCAGGAATTTATGGATGAAATTAGAACCAATGACTATTCCATCTCCTTTTCCGACACTTGGAACAAGGAAAGTATTAACTTCCTTGACCTGGTCATCTCCAAGAATAATGGTAAACTATGTACAAAGACCTATTTTAAAGAAGTGGACCGGAATGGGTATATCCCAAAACATAGCTGCCACCACCCCAGGTCGCTAAATGCTGTGCCCAAAAGCCAACTGATTAGGATCAGGCGTAATTGTGGTAATGAAGATGATTATAATACACAAGCTGATACCATCATCAGAAGATTTGAAGAAAAAGGGTACAACACATTGTCTTTAATCAAAACCAAGGAAGAGGTCCGCCAATTAGACAGGAAAGATATGATCAAAACACACAATAAGCCCAAAAGGAACAATTATGGCACTGCCTTTATGACTGGTTTTAATCGACAGTACAGGGATGTAGAAATTTTTTTTAAAAAACACTGGCACATACTACAAAAAGACAACATTCTTGCACAACTATTGCCAAAACAACCACAATTTATATACACCAGACCCACAACCTTCAGACATAGGCTGGCTAGGAATGTAGTCAACCCTCCAAAACCACTAGGGACTTTTTTAGATTTGGTAGGATTTTATTCTTGTGGAAGGTGTGTTATATGCAGAACCTCCAAAAATAGGGTCAGAAAAATCACCCAGTTTAAGTCCAACACCAGTGGTAGGACTTATACTATTGATAAGTTTATCACATGCAACACTACACATGTGACTTACCTTCTGGAATGCACATGCAAACTCCAGTATGTTGGACGCACCACCCGCCCACTAGGGGTTCGGTTAAGAGAGCATGTAACCAACATTAAAAATGGTTTCAAAAAACATAGTCTCTCGAACCACTTTCGATTGTTTCATAACCAGGACCCCACTGAACTAAAATTTTGTGGTATTGATAGGGTGATACCCAACTGGAGAGGCGGAAATCTTACCCAGGGCATTTCACAGAATGAAGGGAAATGGATATATTTTTTAAAAACCCTTCATCCCCATGGGTTAAATATAGATTTCGATCTGAATTGCTTTTTATCCAATTGGTAATGTAATAATTATTTTTATCCTGTTTACGGCCTGATTAGTATTTTAAAAGTATTTTAAAGATCTATATATTAAATATCTTTTGGAATATATTTTAGATTATACCAGTTTTCCCATCCAACTGCTACTCACTCAAAGGAACTTCTAGAACCTGATTTCATGATTGGTTCGTAGCCCTTTTTGAGTTTTTTTGCATTTAATATCCCTTGGGGATTAATATTTTATAAATTCTACACACCACCATAACTTATCACCATAGCTTTTAAGAATTTAATATTTTAACATTTTTATATTTGATGCATAGCAGATCACTATTTGTAAAGATAAACAGGAAGTAATTTCCCTTTAAGAATGTGAATTTTTTGTGTACATAAATTGGGTACTGGTAACAGCGGAGATGGATATCCCCACCAGAATAACCCATTATGTGGATGATTCGGAGTATCCCCATCCTCAATTCTGATATATATGTAATACATTTTAAATCCAATCTAATATCAATAATACTATCACTATATACCCCGATGCGCACCTTAGGGACATCGGTGCAATACCTTTACAAAAGTAGAATGCAAGCACATTCTGGTGGGGTATGTCCGAAATGCGCAATGAGGAATGGGGATTTTTAATATTGTTTTAATATTGTTGTTATATATCATTGTCATGTAGAATTATGCATACCAGTTTATTAAGGAAATGAACCGGAGTTGACTTCCGGTTGGGTGTACCTGAGGCCAGGTACACCCAACAGGATAAGGAAATGCGTAATCATAACCTATACCGAGCGGTATAAAAAGACCGCCCTTCTGGTAGCCGGAAATACGTCTGTGAGAACGCCTATTGGTTGGCGAAACGCGTCGACGCAATTTCCGGCTGCACGCTCTTCAACGTCACTTCCGGTAGAGGTGGAACGCACGCCGGAGCCAAGCCCCGCTGCGCACCGTCATCCTATTAGGATCTACTAATATCATCCTGTATCGCCTGGTTTATTTTAACAAATGTGAGTTTTATTCTTTGTTACTTTATCAATAAACCTGTTATAGCAGTATCACGCTATTGGAATTCCTTTCTTCCCTTCTACATGGCTAATACCTGCTGAGAGAGCTTAGGGGATCCACACTGGCCAGCATCCCGATCTAAAGGATTATTGCCCGGATTACATACCGGACCCTGCCTGTGAGACCCTTACACCATAAGGTCTGGGGGTCCACGCTGTCCGGTAAGTGGAATCACTTTTGGGGAGAGGAATCATCCACTATAGCATCACACCACTGCGGCATGTGTTTGTTTTCCAGCACTTGAGCACTTTATTGTGGCTGTTTCTTCATAGAACTTTCACTGGCTACTTGCTGCATGATTTTTTGGGACTATTAATATTAATATTTTGGACTATTGGTCATCATATTGTTTTATATTGGAATTGATTATTCTTACTATTGGGAGCTATTGTTTTATATTGGAATTGATTATTCTTAATATTGGGAGTCTGAATCACACCACTAGAGGATATTTTGATTATTTATGTCTATTTAAGTTTTGAATCATCACCTAAATTATTTGATCCATTGACCATCCCATGAGCTTGGTTACACCATTTTTGCGCTGGTTTTCATTTGCACTACCATACCAAAAGTAGTTTTGGCTTAAGCTGAATTTTAAGCACTTCAAAGATAAATTTCTTCAATTTCACATTGGTAATTGATGATTTCTCTGGACTGCTTCCAATGCTCCTTTGTGGCTTATGTTCGTGTAAAGTGACGCCACATCTGCTGTTGCCATAATTGTATCCTGGTCAACTACTATATTATCCAACAACTGTAGGGTATGCTTGGTGTCTTTTAAATAGGAGACGGTATCCTTTACAAGTGGCTGTAAAAATATGTCAATGTACTCCCCTAACCGAGAGGTTAGGGAGTCTATCCCGCTAATTATTGATCTGCCCGGGGATTTACACTGTCCTTGTGTATTTTGGGTACGGAATATATCATGTGAATACGGCAAGCAGATGGCAATAAATATCTTGATTCCTCCTTGTTCAGTATACCTTTCTTGGTACCATATTGGATCAATTCATCAAGTTCCTTCTTGTATCTTTTTGTAGGATTGGTTAGCAGCTTCATATACGTTTCTCGGTCTTCCAATAACCTTTCCATTTCTCCATTATATTGCTCCTTGGATAATACGACCAACCCCCCTCCCTTGTCCGCTGGGCGGATCACTATGTCCTTTCTTTTTTCAAGTGTTTTGATCCCTTTTATAATATCGGCCTGTCCATATACCTTTTTTATAGGTAAAAGGTCCAGTTCGGTGGTGACCAATTTTTTAAACATGTCAGCACACTTATTATCAGTAATCTCTGGGTTAAAAAACGATTTGTTCCTTAATAGGGTATGGGAATTGGTCAAAGCGGAACGTTCATAAGGGTTCGAGGCATAATATTTTTTAATGTTAATCTGTCTAATACATTTTTAAATGCCTACATAAGTTTCATATTTGTTCAACCCTTTCTTAGGGGCAAATTTAATGCCTTTATCTAGAGTGGTCAGCTCTTCTTGGGTAAGAGTGGCCCCACTCAAATTATAGATCCCTTCACCTATTGGTACCTTCTTCTTTTTCTGCTGTAGTCTCCTCCTTGATCTACATCCTCTCCTTCGTCCTTTCTTCTCTCGTTGGTGGGTGCTCCCCACCATGTCCCTAAAAAAGGAGGGCTATCCTCAATATCATTACGTTCCTCATTCCTTAAGGGTGAATATCTGTTGCTTGTTGGAACTGAATACACTTCTTGGTCCAGCTTACGTTGGTTTATCCTCTGAGGTTTAGGGGTGTAGAAGCCCTCATTCCGGTTCTCCCTATTGGGGCCTTGAGTCCTTGAATTTGTCTCATACATCCTCCCGTTTGCTGAGTTCCTATTCCTAGGTGATCTGTATTGATTTGTTTCTGTGGGGCCCCTATTGGGGTACCCTCTGGATGGTGGGTCCTGTTGTTGGTATGATCCCTGGACTCTATTATATTGTGGGGCTCTATTTTGTTGTCCACCTGAGTAGTAGTTTCCATACTGTTGTTGACCACCGTGTTGGGGTCCTCTATTCTGTTGTTGGGGGCCACGGGGTTCCCAATGTTGATTACGATGGTATGGTGGTGGTCCCCTATAGTAATGTGGGGGGCCACGATTATCCCAGTGTTGGTTCTGATAAGGAGGTGGGCCCCGTGGGTGGTTGCCTCTATATTGCCATTAATTAAGAAGTCCAGCAGCTGCTTACCTTTCTCGTCAAAGAAGGTAAACCATTCCAGCTTGTCAGCTTCTTCCGTTAGACCATCACTAATAGGTATATCCCATCTCAACTTCCTTGGAACTATACCCTCCTTAACATATTTGTCCATAGTTGACAGATCCCACCATAGATTAATCTTTTTATCCATCAGGTGACCTATTTTTCGAAATGTATGGGATAAATCGTTATCTTTTTGGGTATCCCCTGAGAATATATCTTCCATATTTATGTCCCTATTCTCTAAATATGAGAAGACCTCCATGGTTGCTACTAGCAGGTATATGAGAAATGTGTGCTAATAAAAAAAATTAACTTTCCTTTAACTAATTACCAATGCGCTGCTATTCCCTTAACTGAATATGCGATGTGTTGCTGCTGACACGTGTTCCCACAACTTAATCGAAAACTATAAATAGCAAAATGACCAAATCCAAACTTGCCAATAATTAAAAACACAAATGGATGGGATAAACCAACAAAATATATATAGAAATGTGACCAAGTTCCCAGTGCTGTAAGGCAACCAATCATATAAAATACAGTTATCTAAAGTGTACAAGTAAAGAAAAATGTGGAAATTGTGAACAAAAAAAAAAAACAGTGCTGCAAAGCAACCAATGATTCTAAATACAATAAACGTGTTTAGATGTCCACACCGATAACGATTTCTGTAATGCCTTATGCTTTAACGCAGATATAGGTAAACTTTTCTTCCGTAGGTGTGTGACCGAAATCCCAGGCAATAAACCAATAGACAAAAAGTTAAATCACACCACACCTCCTGTTTAAGGGGGACTCTCACCTCAAGTATAGACCTCAATTGGTCATATCATGCAATCCTCACTGCGGGGTGATATAAAGGCTTCTCAGGTTTAACTTCCCTTTTAAGAGACAACTCTGGTGCTGTCCTTTTCGGCCTTGTGCTTCTTAGAAAGTAAACTGTAGATGCTGGTAGCACTTGTTTAGTTCCAAGTACCACTACAAGTGGATCTCAGAATAAAGAGCTGTCAACTACATGCCCATCTTCCAGCCTTCACTGCCTAGAGACATCAAACCTCAAAGTATTTCTTCAATGCTCTGAAATATTTTATATTTGTATTGGTGAATTAGGGAGCAGAATATAAAATCAGCTGGGTGATTAATAGTGCCCCAGGTATTATTCACTCAGCTAATGTTATATTCTGCTCCCTGATCCATCAATATAAATTTATTGTAAGCAAGGGGATTTTTTAAACCACTTGCCGACCGCTTACGCCATATTTACTGCGGCAGGCTGGCTCCTGCCCTGCCAGTCAGGGGTCCGATCTATCCGGCGCAATGTCGCAGTCCCACAAAAAATCGCAGACCGCTGTCATTACTAGAAAAAAAAATACAATAAAAAATGACATAAATCTTTCCCGTAGTTAGTAGACACGATAACTTTTGAGCCAACCAATCAAAATATGCTTATTGCTATTTTTTTTACCAAAAATATGTAGCAGAAAACAAATTGGCCTAAAATGTTAAAAAATTTAGATTTTTAAATTTTTTTTTTGAGAATGTCATATAGTAGAATGTGAAAAATATTGTTTTTTTTTTTTTCAAAATTGTCGCTCTTTTTCTGTTTTTAACGCAAAAAATAAAAATCGCACAGGTAAACAAATACCACCAAAAGAAAGCTCTATGTGTGGGAAAAAAAGGACCAAAATTTAGTTTGGGTACAGCGTTGCACGACCACGCAATTGTCCGTTAAACTAATGCAGTGCGGAATCGCAAAATAGGGCCTGGTCATTAAGGGGGCAAATCCTTCCCATCTTAAAGTGGTTAAATAATGAACATGACAAACTTACCTGCTCTGTGCAATGGTTTTGCACAGAACAGCCCCAATTCTCCTCTTCCCTGGTCCCCCACCGGTGATCCTGGCTCCTCCCCCTGCTGAGTGCCCCCATAGCAAGCAGCCTACGGGGGCACTCCTCCAGGCTTGATCCATTGGCACACACAGCACGGCTTGGCCCCTTCCTTCCTCAATGGCTGTGATTGACAGCAGCAAAAGCCAGTGGTGGATTTCTTCTGATATAAACCCTTTTTCCCTGCCTGTTAGCGGTAATGTACACCAAGCCACACATTACCTCCCTGTGCCATGATGATGTGATTCCTGTGCATCTGTGTGAAAGTGACATCATCTTGGCCACCCAGTCAAGCAGCTGAAAAAAGCGAACCCCAAAGGAAGACCAAGAGAAGATGCAAGCATCAGTAACCAGCAGGGGGACTGACAGCGCATCACTGGAGAACATCATTTGACAGGTACATTTGCCCTAATGTGTTAATATGTTGTGCAAACCAGCACATTATGGCGTTAAGCTCCTGGGGGCCCATGTATTAAAAAAAATAGTAAAATAAATAAACAGCAGAGTTGAATTCTGCTTTAAAATGAATAAGTGAGTGGTTGCTGTGTATTTACTGTGGCACTGTGGCTCTATTACACAAAATGACATTCCTGCACGTTGTTTCATTCAATAGCAACTAGATGAGACCATCACTCCATGATTGGCTGGAGGGGATGTCAATTAGTGGGTCCCGCTGACCAGATGTCAGCCGGCCACCTGCGATCATCCCCAAAAGAGGCAGAACAACGGTTTGCCTATATAAACAAGGCAGATCACTATTCTGCAAGGGGACAAGATGGAGACCTTGTGTTCCTGCTAAGCAGGAACATCGATCTCTGTCTTCCCCCAATCAGTTCAACTCCCACAGTTAAAAGACAAATCCCACTGTTCCAGGTGATTCGGCAGGGCCGGAAATTAATTAACAGGCTTCTAGAATGGGGATCACGTCCTGTCACTGCTACGGGAAGTCATGAACGAAACAAGAAGAGGATAGCCCTACTCCCATAAGATGCAATGTAATTTATTCAGGAGATATTAAAAGCAAGCACAGATAATGTACAGGCATAAGGCAGGGGATAAAGGTGATGCATTTTACACCACTAGACGCAGATGTGTGTTGCATATCACATTATCACCTGAATGCAGTTTGATCAACACAGGTGTGTTGCTCCGTGATTGGACCCACACATTCCGTTGTTTGTTTTCATTAGAAAGCACACAAGTAGGCCAAAAACATTTTTTTTTCTCTTTTCCCCCACAGTTAGTAAGTACCCCCTAGGGACACATTTAACCTTTGATCACCCCTGATTTTAACTTCTTCCCTGCCAGTGTCATTAGTGCATTTCTTTTAGCCCTGATCACTGTATTGGTGTCACTGGTCCCCAAAAAAATGTCAGTTAGATGTCTGATTTGTCAGCTACAATGATGCAGTCCCGCTAAAAACCGCTGATCGCTGCTGTTACTAGTAAAAAAAATAAATAAATAAAAATACCATAAAAATATTGCATCGTTTGTAGACGCTATAACTTTTGAGCAAACCAATCAATATGCAATTATTGAGATTTTTGTTTACCAAAAATATGTAGCAGAATACATATTGGCCTAAATTTATGAAAATATTTGATTTTTTAAATTTATTTTTTGGCTGTGTTTAATAGCAGATAGTTAAAAAAATATATATTTCTTTTAAATTGTTGCTCTTTATTTGTTTATAGCACAAAAAATAAAAATTGCAGAGGTGGTCAAATACCACCAAAAGAAAGCTCTATTTGTGGTGAAAAAAAGACATACATTTTATTTTGGTACAGCGTGCACGACTGCGCAATTATCAGTTAAAGTAATGCAGTGCCGTATCACAAAAAATAGCCTGGTCATTAGGGGGAAAATCTTCTTGTCCAGAAGTGGTTAAATAAAACTGATTCTACTCACAAATACAGAAAAAAACTTATGAATACTCAGCTGTTACAATACTAACATGGATAAGACTAATAATTATGAAATTGCACAGCTGAAAATATTTAGTTACTGTAGTTGAATCATTGATATTTATATATTGATTATTGAACATGTTTCTTACACAGCAAACAGTGAAACAAAAACCTGTGCTCAAACAGTAATATCTCCAGTGAATTACGTGTTATATGGCCCTGCTGTTTTAATAGATATTCTATTGACATAGTTCAGAACATGAGCTACCAAAAAATGAGCTACCAATAAAAAAAAAAAAGATAACCAGTAAGACAACAAGTAATAAAATAATACCATGACAATAGTGACTCTACTTTAGTCATTTTAGATTTAAATATATTTTATTTTATACTACTTCTTATTCAGGTTTTTTTCTTATCCCAGCTTTTAATACCTTGTTAGCCATATTTTGTCATCATTTCTGCTCCTACTGATCTCTGTATGTTTGGGTTTTTAACTTGTTGGAAATTATTTTGAATGCAGAGTGGCATAGTTACATAGTTGGTCAAATGGAAAAAAATACATTTTTATCAGATTGAATGAGTTTTATAGAAAAATGAATAGATAAATAAATAAACAGCATATACAGAACTCTAAACCCACATCTGATTCACAGGAAAGCAAAAAGGCATGAGTCAATTTTCCAAAAATCCCCCAAAAAATCCTAAAATCCCTTCCTGATTCTCTAAGGCAATGCAGCCCACTGGCCCTCTGCATGCAATCCAGCACTAACAGCAGGGTACAAGGCACTGGAACCATTTGTGCGTTCCAGCAAATGGAACAGAAAGAAAGACCATGAGGCAGAATGATCTTCACCCACTTAACAAGCAAAGTCCTGGCTTGGGGGTGACAGGGACCTGTGTGGTAGTATGTGATCATATAAGTGATCACCAATGTTGGGGGGGTTACAATTTAATTGCCACTGACAACAAATGTTGGGGGGGAGGGTAAGGGTAAGGACACAATGAAAATGAGTACCAACTAGGATTGTGGAGATGGTACATAGCACTGAAAATGACCATCAGAGCAAGGAGGTTGGGGGATTTATAGCATTGCCACTGACCTACAGTGTGTGTGTGTGTGTGTGAGTGTGTGTGTGTGTTTGTTAATAGTATTGCCACTGACCCCACTGCCTGGGGTTATTATTGCAGCACTGATGCCAATGTGGGGTTTATTATTTCTGTCTCTCACACCAAGGCTGGGGGTTGTTATAGCGGTCACTGACACCAGTGCTGGGGGGTTTTGATTGCAACCATTGCTAAGGTCTTCCATGCCTCTTATCTGTCTTGTTGCCTTTCTCTAAACTCAGCAGTTTCCCAACATCCTTTTTTTGAACTGGTGCTCAGAACTGATCTAAATATTCTGGATGAGGTCTTACCAGTGCTTTGTACAGCATTTCAATGCAAAACCTCATTTGCATTTAGGTCTGCTTCTGTTTTTAAGACATCTTGAAGGAGCTTTATTCCAGTACGTAGCCTAACACTGAATATTGGGGTACGCCACATCACTAACAACCTTAGAACATTTAGAGTGTTTATCAATGCAGTCTTTGCTCCAGTTTTCTATCATTTTACAGACAGAATTTTTAAAGCCTTTAGAGTAGACCTTAACGTACGTATGGTTTATTCAGTGACACTGAACAACAGTGCCTTAACCTAACAGTGTAACCTTTCCAAGACAGATAATGTTTTATTTGAATTCATTTTGTTTCAGAGCTCGTAGCTTAGATAAAATAATGTCTGCATTTTTTATTTTATGGACCACTTTAAAAAAAAAAAAAAAAAATTATATTGAAAATAGAAGACAGTAAAACTTGCAGAACATAACTAATTATCTAAACATTTCACACATAAATTCTTCTGAAATTATTTAATAAAAACTCATGGATTTCACTTTGCACAGACAGTAGTGACATCTCTTTCCTGAACTTCTGCACTATCATACTTAAGTTATACTGTATGTTGATGGAAATACACTGCCCAAAGTAAAAATCACCAAGAAATAAGTTTGAGGACTCACAACTTGCTGCTTTCTTTTGTGGGTCACTCAATTTTTAAAAATAGACCAGCCACAGGACAAGCCATTTCAGAGATAGACAATGGCAACTTTCAAATAATTTATATAGAAAAAAATATTGCGGTGGATCTATGGTTCTAGCACACATAAAACATAAAGCTGTCTAGGTGCTGTATGCAAGTTGGCACATATAAACTCACAATAGTTGAAGCATTCTCAGAACTTGAAACAAGGGGCAAGATAAACAGTGCAATTTATTACGTGCCTAACGTTTCGGTGGGGTGCAGCCCATCTTTTATCAATGCCTTGATACAGGTGGGCTATACCTGAACAAAAATCTGATTGCAATAAATGGCACTGTTAATCTTGCCCATTGTGTTAAGTTTTAAAAGTGATTTAACTATTGTGATATTTTATATTACATGTCATTAAATGTAAAGAAGAGAAATTAGAATTCTTACCTTGAGTAGTTGAAGCTTTTAATGCTTATTGCTCTCTCAGTCCAAGTACAGATAAAACTTGCAAGCCCGAAAAGTGCTTCCATTCACATGCATTAACTGTGCTGCCTTTTAAAGCATACATCCTATTATTATTGAGCTGATAACCCCAATTAATGAGTACAGTTTTTGCACAAAGAATCAGGAAGCAATTATGTAAGCTTAATGTCTGCCCAATAAAATGCCTGTTAAAGAGTCTTGTGATTTAGCCTCCTTAGCATCTCTTGAAAATGTCAGGAAATGCTTGTGTCTTGCTAGGAACAACAGCAGATCCCTGCTCAGCTTCCTGTGTTTCTCTGATTTATTGTCTCAGGTTATCTGAAATGGGAGCTGTTATTACCTACCTTGTACACCGTGCTTGTTTTTAGTTATACATGTCCTAATCTCATATTTGTGCTTATTACTATTCTTCCAGTACAAATGTAATATCGATAGGTTTTATTTTCCAACCTTTCTTACTAAAGTGGCATGTCATGAAAATGTACAGTTCACAACAATCAATAGGGTACATGTCTGCATTAATTAATCATATTATGTTTTTTTAATTAAAAATATTTATTTTCTGTTTTGTATAAAAGAAAAATAATAAAAGAAAATGATGCTTCTGAGCTGCTGCATCATACGAAGATCTAGGCAGTTTATATAACAAGGCCTTTGGCTACCAGCAGCAGTAGGAGTACTCTCATGTGTTCTTTTCAGGGTCAAAGTTCTGCATAGGCCACATAGGCTGTACAGGTGGGTAGCAGGTCTGGCAGATGTGGTGCCCTGTTATCCACAAATTTTAACCGGCCTTGTTGCTAGCCCTGCAGATTCTGACTTTTTTACCTTTTCATTTCCCAGCTCTTGCTGCTTTGCTGAACTCTGACATTAGTGTTAGTACCGGTATTAATAGGCTTTTGTTTGAGTTGGAACTGCTTTTCTCCTTATAAAACTCAGTGAGAATGCTGAAGCTGGTCAAGGTCAAATGTAGCTTAAAGCCAGGTTAAATGTAACTGCCAATTCTAGATGAGCTCAGAAATGTCTCAACTGATGTCAAAAGCATCCTGCCATTGCAACCCAAAGCTCACCTACACAGGCTTTTATTAGGGTGGAGGTCAGGATAAGGTACAAAAAAGATGGCCTGGGTATATGCATATAGGAAATGAACCTTCGTCTATGAAAAACACACTATATTTACAGAATGTGCATGTATGCCATTATTCAGGCTATTTAAGGCTTGAGTATAGTCTTTTCATTACAATTCATTACACATGCAAACTCAGATTCCTGGTTATAAATTCTGCTTAATGAAGTTGGGCTTCACGGCTCTTTCTAAGAGAGGTCTATAATAATAGTGTGGTCTGACAAGCCCCAAGCTGTGTGTAAAGAATGAGGGAGATGTACTGAACACAGTGCCAGCCTAATTTCTTCAAAATTCACAAGTCGGCAGGGATGGCCCGTCCATTGGGGGCGCAGGGGCACTGCCCCCCCATCCATGCATCCGGCCCCCTAATCTACATGCAGGGCGCTGGACTCATGGATTCTAATAGGGGATTTTTTTTTGAAGCACGTGATAAGAGCCAGAGGCTCTAACAGGCTTCAAAAAAGGGTGGGCTCGGGGCGCAGGGAACTGCGCCCTGGGCCCACCCATTGTGTGACAATAGCGATTGAATATTGTCACACTGACCTCCCAGCTAATCAGGAAGAGGGTTGTGAGACCCCTTTCATGATTGGCCAAAAGGAGAAGCGATCTTACTGGCCAGTGGCCAGGAAGAGGCAGAAGAGTCATGGTTGGAGGAGAAGGACAGAGGCTCACGGCTAAGCCATCCAGCACTCCCCAGCTCGGACAGGAGGAAGGAGGAGGTAAGGAGGCAGACAGTGGGGGGGGGGGGGAACGTGTCGCCTGCCGACTGACTGACTGACCGAGGGGGGTGAGCATTGGTTTGCCGCCCCCCCCCCCTCCAAATTACAGAGCACCAGCCACCACTGCAAGTCAGTTACAAGAAAAATTGTCAGTTTTAAATCCCGTGTCTATGTTAGGCATTTCTGGAAGGTGACACATTTGATGAAACACAAACCAGCTAAAACAGAATGTGGTGATGTCATAAACCTCCACTAGCAAGGTATTTAATAAGCAGTGGCGGCTGGTGCTCGGTAACTGGGGGGGGGCGGCAAAACCAATTGCGCACCCCCCCAGTCGGTCGGTTGGCAGGCGACACATTCCCCCCCCCCCCCCACGGCCTGCCTTTTTACCTCCTCCATCCTCCTGTCTGAGCTGGGGAGTGCTGGATGGCTGAACCGTGAGCCGCTGTCCTTCTCCTCCAGCGGTGTCTCTTCTGCCTCTTCCTGGCCACTGGCCAGTAAGATCGCTTCTCCTTTTGGCCAAGAATAGAAGTAAAAAATAGAGAAAATTGGTCAGATGGGAAATGGGGAGAATGAAATAAAGGGAATAGACTATACTCCAAGAGAGAGGGAAAAGAGGAAAAACCCACTTATATACCCAAGAATCTCTTGAGCCGTTCCTGTTTTTGGGTATGTGTAAAAAGAAGGGGAGGAGCATAGTTGGAATTCCCATTTCCCCTACGGTATTTTTATTTTCTGTTACATACACCCGATTACCGGTTGTTATTGTAATGTATTGCATTGTTCTCCCATGTCTTTATGTATGATATATGTAATATATTGTAATTTATTTTTGGTTTTTGCAGCCCTTTGCTTGTTTCCCTTGATGCAATGCCCGTGGTTGTGTCTCTGTTCCTGCCCTTATTGATTGGTATGTGCATCGCAGCTGCGCCTTGGTCCTATGGGCGGGTGCGCGCTGTCGGGAGGGGGGGCGGGGTCCTCGGCGAACAAGTCCTGGCCGCAGCCCCCGCCTCCCCTGGCAGATCGGGCTGTGGAACTCCACGGCGTGCGCATTTTGACAGCGGGTCCAGTGCGTCATTTCCGGTCCCTTCGGATTGGATGATGCCCAGATTGTGGCGCAATTTAAGACGCTACCCTAGTGTGTTAATGGTCTCAGTCGGCCATTTGTGTTGTACAGTCCAGGCATCAGGTATCGAATCTCTTTTACAATCTCTATTACAATAATCCTTTCTAAATGGTACTGATACCTAAATTTTATTACTTTAATATCTCCGCTTTCTATTATTCTAGTCTCCTTTTTTTGAACACTTGTGACCTGGATACAAGCTGATATACATTTTATTGGGATCCATTTGGTGACTCTTTTTGTCATGGGTCAAACCAAGGGGCCTTAGACCATAGTGCCTGTTGACTGCACATTCTGGCCGCCTGCGCTTTTCCTCAAGGGACCATATTCTCGGTATGATTATACTGGTTAAATATATACATCTTTATATGTCATTATTTATCAATTTTCAAAAAATACTGCTGTGAAACCTTTCAGGTGTGCGATGTTATGGATTACATCATGTCATTTTGATATGGGGTATCCTTTCTGATGTTATTTTTAGACTGCAGAGGATTCTTGGGTATATAAGAGGTATCTATCCTGCCTATCGATTTATAGGTGGGTTTTTCCTCTTTCCCCTCTCTCTTGGAGTATAGTCTATTCCCTTTATTTCATTCTCCCCATTTCCCATCTGACCAATTTTCTCAATTTTTTACTTCTATTCTTGGGTTAGTCTTGATCCTTGTATGCCACCACACCCGCCCGGGAGACCTTCTGATGTGGCTTGGGGTTCAATTTCCATCTGTGCCCACTCCTTTGTGACTTGGGCGTAGGGGAGGCACACACTGGTGTTGGTCTCTGGGACACAATCAATGGGCTGCTTTTCTATAATGTATATGCATGAACTATGTTATTGACGCTGTTATTTTGTTTCATTGTAGTTATAGCATTTGTATCTGCTTATACAAAACACTTCTGAAGAAGCGGTCTAAATACCGCAAAACATGTAAAGTCTTGTGGATGGACATGGATTTTTCATATTACCAATTTACCAGGTGTTCTGGTTTTTTGAAAAATCTGCACTCTTCCATGTCCTACCTGTCATAATGTATTTACTTGTTTGGATGTGCTCATTCTGTCTTTTGCACTTTTAAATGTCATGTTTTGATGTAATAAAATAACTCTATATTTTTATTGCTTTGTCTTTTATAATTTGTGTAAAACACCATTAAAATCCCACCAAGCCCCATCCCCCCCTCTCCTGTTTCTCTTACTTCCCATGTCGCGGTTGTGACCTGCTCAACATAGGGTGGATTGGCGTCTTCCACCACTGTAGTTGGGCGGTCCCTCGCGTCTGCTTCATGGAAACTGTTTGAAATTGTTTACATGTTCATATGGGATGAAGGTGTCTTTTTCATATATGGATATATATGGCCATTCAGCGTTTTTTTTTCTAATGTAGAATAGTAGTGTAAAATCAAAACATCAAACAACTTGACGCGTTTCGTGGACTTATAATGCCACTTCATCAGGAGTAGATGTTGGCTTCATATCTACAAAATATATAAGTGTAAATATGTATAGAGCAACAATAGCCTTAATGGGAAATGAAAACTGGACAAAAAAAGGAAGGAGGGATGAAATAAAAACTCCCAGTTTACCAAAACTTACGTTGCAATTGATATGCGTGCTAGCATAAGAGGCAAGACATGGGGCCAGAGGTCTCCCACAGGAGCTGAGGGAACACAGAGCAAAAGGGCAGAGGCAAGGGTACCACTCACCGGAAGATATGGGCTGAACTGAATAAAGTAAAAAATGGTGCATGTGAGCAGCAAGAAATATTTGTATTAATCAGTATATAAACTAATAAAAAATATATAGATATATAAAAAAGTAAGAAATATATATAAAAATATATATAGTGCTGCTTGTCGATTGCTGGGGTGTAAAGGATATATTAGTAAGGGAGTGACACCAAATAGTGTTAAGAAAATATATGAAGTACAGATCGAAGGTGTGAAGCTAGTAAAGCTGAATGTGAAGGAAAAAACAGTAGTGCAAAGGGGAGGGGAACCCCGATCGTGAGGAACACATGGGAAGTGTGAAAAAATAATAAAAACCAAAAAAGGCACATGGAAGAGTAGAGGATAAAAAATGAAAAGAAAGACCAGATAAAATAGTCATGGATGTGGAAAAACATGGGAAGTGAGAAAATATAGAAAAGTGAATAAATACCAAAAAAGGCATGGCCCAAGCTTCCAAAGGGTGAGTCCAAGAACATCGCCCCACAGTGATTACTCACTGTGTTCATTCATTACTGAAGCATAGTAAACAGTGTTCCGTTTATGATCGATCAGGAACCTTTGTTTCCTGTTCATTCATTTGCAGTGCAGCTGAGGCTGCAGAGAAAGAAATTGAAGAATCTATGTCCTCAGTTCCTTTCTCTGTCTCAAAGGTGAGATGTCAGGTATCTGTTTAAACCCCTGATATTTCACCCAATCCCTCCCCCCAACAGCATTGTAAAAAAAAAATGTGAACAATAATAAATTGTAAAAAATAATTTTAAAAATGTAAAAAAAATAAAAACTTAAAATATTCTAAAAAATTATTTAAAAAAAATTAAAAAAATGATTTAAAAAAGTTAAGGGTTCTCTGGCCAATACAGTGTGAATGAGAGGTTTGTCCAGCCTGAGCCTTTATTAGGATGCAGCCGCAGGTCCTAATTTGACAGGTGTGCAGGTGTGGGTGACTCCAAATACACACTGTCTGTGTTCAGGGGCAATACTCCTGCATCTTTGCAACTGTCAAATTAGGACTTGCAGCCGTGTTCGTTCAGTTGCTGCGTCACCATAACGTAACACATGGCTGCCTGCACTCAGCAATAGCCACATTTAAAAAAAAAATACTAATTTACACTGTACAGGCTAAAGCACGTATGTGAATGAACCCCAAGACCTCATTTACACACAGAGCTTTATTTATTAACTCTACAATTACAATTTTATCTTTTACATTTAGCAGGGAATGTGTAAGTTATGTTACCTTTGTGTCCGGTAATAATGATTTTGGTGTTTTGTTTTTTTAAACTTTCTTTATTTAAAGAAAGGAGTACACCTCATATACGCTACACAAAAACAGTGTACAAATCAAATTATTTAGGAAGAACAGAGCATGGTAATTGTGCAGATTAGAGATTTTAGCGTATTTTTAATCAAATTATAGTTTTAACATTTTCTTTTGGGGGGTACTTGCCCTATCAAGTAGGTTGTACAGGGCTCACGTGATTTCTAACAGCAGCCCTGCCTATATTATAAGGTCCAGAAGGCTAATAGGACACATTTGACCAACAAAGGGAAACATGCATAGGATTTATTTTATGTTTGCTATCGTTAAAAATTTAATTTCATTCTGCTAAATAATGTGCTGGTTTTTAAATTGTTAAATCTTGTCAGAGGGAAATATAGATGTAAATATTAAAAATAGTTAGCATTAAGGGTGTATCTGCTAAGCAATGCATATTAAAATACTCTTCAGTCCCCTACAGAACACCCCTTAATCAAATTATTGAGTAGTTTTGACTATAAGAAACCCTTTCAATGGACATGACAAAATGGCTGCATTTGCAGCTCTATGCTCTCGTTTGACATACAAACCTTTACGGATACTAGAAGTCACTTTTCCTGAGGGACAGTGACTATTGCAAACATTAGATTTGCATTTTCTGTAAGTGAATTGGACTTTGTATAGAATCAATTACCAGGCAACTTTATTTATCAAGTTTTCACTTATAAGCCCTGATAGTATGTTTTCAGTAAATATTTTCATGCTCTTCTTTCCTTTCTTTTCATTAAATTATATTTAGAAATTGATAAGCTGAATCACTAAATGCCTCTTGTATGGCACTATCATAATGTAAACTCTGTTACATTCCTATCTCCATGTGGCAGCAAGTAATACAGACTTTCCTTAAAAGCAGTGTTAATTTTGTCAATTAAATTAATGATTTGTCAAAATTTTCGTCAGTAGCCTTTTTACAGTGATGAAAACGAAACTAAAAATGTACACCACATTTTCATCCACTGATGAAACAAACAAAACTAAATACAAATGTGAGGCAGGGACGTTTACCCTCGTAAACTTCCTGTTTCCATGGCACTCCAAGTCCTGAGAAGACCATCCAGAGCAGCAATGTGCATTACAGGCTTCTCGCCGAGAGTCCCACTCCCACTCATGACAAAGACCATCCAGTGCAGAGAGCACTGTCAGTGTGAGTCCCACTCCCACTCATGACAAAGACCATCCAGAGCAGAGAGCACTGTCAGTGTGTACATTATAATTACAGGCCTCCCCTCAGACCACCATCTGTCCAGAGCACTGTGGGTACATTACAGGCCTTCTCTGACCACCGGCATCCAGAGCACTGTGCATTGCAGGCCATCCCTCAGACCTGAGACCACCATCCAGATCCAGCACTGTGCAGCATTACAGGTAGGGATGATCGAAAGGTTCGGGTCGACCATCGGTTCGACCCGAACATTGGCCGTTCGAGGTTCGGCCGAATTCCGAACTTTTTGCTGGAAAAGTTTGGAATTCAGCAACCAGAAC
The DNA here is from genome assembly GCF_965119305.1 of Pelophylax lessonae. Classification (NCBI taxonomy): domain Eukaryota; kingdom Metazoa; phylum Chordata; class Amphibia; order Anura; family Ranidae; genus Pelophylax; species Pelophylax lessonae. The sequence continues at coordinate 324,343,505 of NC_138772.1, forward strand.
CGACCAAAATGCAATGGTACAGGAAATGGGCTTTAAAAGCCCGTGATTGGACCAGAACCATCAGTAAAAGCCAATTGAGGGAGCAGGAGAATGCTAGGAATGTGATTGGAGTGACTAGGGGGTCCCTAGGCCAATCATTAGTGAATACGCCCCCCAGTATATAAGATAGTCCCGCCAAATTCCTAGCATTGTTATACAGGGACATGGAAGAGAGTGGAAGCAGTTCTGTGACTTCTGCTACAAAGTGTCATTTAGCAATTTTTAGTGTGAGGAAAGGGATATCTAGTGTAGTTAGGGTGTTATTTTCCACTATAGTTAGCTTTAATAATCTAGTTTCTGTAGGGAAAGTGTTAAGTGTAAGGGGACCGTAGTGTAGTGTAGGGTTAACTGTAGGGTTAACTGACTCTGACTGCTATGGCAGGGTGACAAAACCCTTCCATGTCAGGGTGACTGCTATAGAGAAAAGATAGTTTCTCTTAGGTCACTTACAGAACAGCGATATGGCTTCTCGCCTGTCTCCCTGCTTTTTGCTGCAGGCGTTTATAGGGATTTTGTGAGGACATGTTTGGAGTCAGGCATGACATCTGAACTTCTGTGTAGGGGTATATATACATACACCCATGTATGTATATATACACATACACATATATAGGTGTGAAAGTAGCAGAACATTATGCTTGCGCTAATGAAATAATTAACAGGCATATGTCTCCGCTCCTATCACACCTATATGTGTGTATGTGTATAAATACATATAAGTGTGTGTGTATATATATACCCCTATACAGAAGTTCAGATGTTTTGCCTGCCTCCAAAGACCCCAAAAAAATGCCCAAAAAAAAAACGCCAGCTGCAAAAACACACCTGGGCGTTTTTGTAGCTGGTGTTTTTTTGGGCATTTTTTGGGCGTCTTTGGAGGCAGGCATAACATCTGAACTTCTGTGTAGGGGTATATATACATACACTCATGTATGTATATATACACATACACATATATAGGTGTGAAAATAGCAGAAACCTATGCTTGCGCTAATTAACACCAATATGGCTTCTCTCCTATCACACCTATATATGTGTATGTGTATAAATACATATAAGTGTGTGTGTATATATACCCCTATACAGAAGTTCAGATGTTTTGCCTGCCTCCAAAGACCCACAAAAAATGCCCAAAAAAAACCGCCTGCAACAACACACCTGGGCATTTTTTTTTTGGCGCAGGCATTTTTTTGGGCATTTTTGTGGGTCTTTGGAGGCAGGCAAAACATCTGAAATTCTGTATAGGGGTATATATACACACACACTACATATGTATATGTATTTATACACATATATAGGTGTGATAGGAGCGGAGACATATGCCTGTTAATTATTTCATTAGCGCAAGCATAGGTTTCTGCTACTTTCACACCTATATATGTGTATGTGTATGTGTATAAATACTGTGTATGTGCATAAAAAAAAGTTTGTTTGTATTAGAATTAATATAGAACAGGGATATGGCTCCGCTATTTGGGTGTATGTATATATACCCCTACACAGAAGTTCTGATGTTATGCCTGCCTCCAAAGTCCCCCAAAAAACGCTTGCTACAAAACGCAGCAAGCCATATCCCTGTTCTATATTAATTCTAATACAAACAAACTTTTTTTTTTCTGGTTCTGGACATGCTACAGAGCTGAAACTTCACAGGTACACTTTTTAGACCCCCCAGACACTAAATCCAAAGAAATTCCTTTTTTTTTTTTTTCAATAATTTTTTCAATAATTGGCTCTCTATCAAAAATTACAATTTTTAAGAACTTTTTTTGTGTGATTAATAGTCCCTGGGGCATGACCCAGAACCCTAGGCACTTTTTAGGGGCATTTATTGGGTTTTAGGGCTTCAAAATGATGTTTTTTGTTTACTGAAGTTCGGGTCCCATTGATTCCAATGGGGTTCTGAAATCCGAGCCGAACTTTCGGGAAGTTCGGGTGTTCTGGTCGAACCGAACTTTTGAAAAGTTCGATCATCCCTAATTACAGGCCTCTTAGTGTTAGACAACAATCCCAGAGCACTGTGCATTACAGGCCTCCCCTCATTCCACCATCCAGAGCACTGTGTAGCATTACAGGCCTCCTCAGCCCACCATCCAGAGCACTGTGTAGCATTACAGACCTCTCAGACCACTGTCCAGAACACTGTTCAGCATTACAGGCCTCCTCAGCCCACCGTCCAGAGCACTGTGTAGCATTACAGACCTCTCAGACCACTGTCCAGAACACTGTTCAGCATTACAGGCCTCCTCAGACCACCATCCAGAGCACTGTGTAGCATTACAAGCTTCCTTAGACCACCGCCCAGAGCACTGTGTGAAATGCATTACAGGCCTCCTCTTTAGAGTGTCCATGTCCAGAGCACAGTGTGCAATACAGGCCTCCTCAGACTACCGCCCAGAACACTATGTGAATTACAAGCCTCCTCAGATCACCATCCAGAGCACTGTTTGCAATGTATTACATGCCTACTCTTCAGACTGTCCATATCCAGAGCACTGTGTGCATTACAGGCCTCCTCACACCACCGTCCAGAGCAGGACAGGTCTCCTCAGATTGTACAGAGTGGCTAAATCTCTGTCTGAGTTTTTTTTCAAACCTTAATACCATAAATAATACCATGATATTTTTTTTACTCCAGGAGTATATAGTGAGTTTGGAAATTCTATAGAAATGCCTAAATAATGCATTCAAAGTTACCTAAACATTATATTTAAATAAAAACTAAAATGGCATTTTAATCAAAAGACTATGACTAAAACAATTGCAGATGACTAAAATGGGACTAAAACCATACCTCTCAACTTTTTCAGATTGGAACGAGGGACACCGAGTAGCAAAAGTGTGTAGACATAAGGCACACACACTGCCACACCCCCTTAAAGGAGAATTATACAACAAAATGATTAGTTAAAGTGGTTGTAAAGTCAGAAGTTTTTTTTATCTTAATACATTCTATGCATGAGGATTAAAAAGCCTTCTGTGTGCAGCAGTCCTCCTCAGCCCCCCTAATACTTACCTGGGCCCATCTCTATCCAGCGTTGTTGCAGGAGTGTCTCGGCTGCCTGAGACTCTTGCTGCTGATTGGCTGAGATGGCAGCACCATTGGCTCCTGCTGCTGTCAAATTCAGTAAGCCAATCAGAAAAGGTACATATACAGGTAAGTATAACATGTTAATTAAACAGGCTTTACAATCACTTTAAACCTACAAGTGCTTTTTTTTAACACTACTATTCCTTTATACTGGCTTTTGAAATTTACAAATGCACCAATTTAGAAATTGGATTAAAGGTTTAGCACTAGGAAATACTTTCTGGAAAAATAAAAAGTGCATTTTTTTATACAACTATATAGATCAGACCAAAATGAGGGACAAATGAGGAGGAAACAAGGACAGAGAGACAGAGGGACTTTGTTCCAAATCAGGGACAGCCCCTCAAAATCAGGGACAGTTGGGAGCTATGCTAAAACTAAAATGGCATTTTAGTCAAAACACTATGAATAAAACAATTGCAGATGACTAAAATGGGGCTTAAACTAAAGTGGCATTTTAGTCAAAAGACTATAACTAAAACAAAATCAAAATTCGATGCCAAAATTAACACTACAAGGTCAGAATTGCAAATGAAAATTCTGTGAATGATGTACGTTTCCAATAAACCATGTGTAGGCAGCTAGTGTGTGTGTGTAGGCATAGGTGTACGCAGCCTATTGCATTAGGGTGTGCACCTCAAATCTCAAACACATATGCATGTGTGTGTCTACATGTATATGGCCCGCATTCATCTCCCTGCTGGCACAATGAAAGAGAAGTGCTCTAGCACTTCTCTTATGGCTGAGCTGGTAAGAGTGAGATCTTTCCCATCTCCCTGCCCACACACAGAGCGATAATGCTAATGTGCAATAGGTGATTAGGGTGTGCCCAGGCACACCCGGCACGCACACCCTGTGTGTAGGTGTAAACGGCTAAACTGCTCAGGTAACCTGCCCCAGTGACAATTATTCTCAGCCTGCTGGTTAGATTTTTGTTAGATTGTTGTCCCAGAGCAGGAAAATCTCTGAACTGGTTGAGTGTGTGATCATAACAAGGTTTATGAGTTTGAAAACTCATTTATAGCAATGCCCAATTAACTAGGTCAAAATACTTTTGTATTCTGTATTGCAGCCTCCCAGCTGCAGATCACAAGTTGCATTAAAGTCAGTGGAATACCAAAAAGTAAATAAATCTCTGCTATAATTATTGGTCCAATATACAGTATCTGGTAAATGTACTGACAGGTGGCAGTTTTACTTACCTGATCCTCCACTCCTCCAGGAGACAGTACTCCCCCATGCTCTGGTGGTGGACTGTTTCTCAGTATCATCTCATCCAATTTATGTCTAGGGTCCCTGCATCAGTCTTGATAATGTGAGAGGACCTCAGACCACCTGAGCATGGAAGAGAAGAGGCTACAGGGACTGGTCTAGTAGCACAGAGGAGCTGCAGAAACAGAGGACTGGGTAAGTAAAAGTGCTTTACAAAGTCCTTTAGACTGAAAAAAACAGTTAAACCTTGCAGTGCATAGCTCAGCTTTAACTCCTACAGACATGCAAACAGACTTTGTGTACATTTTCACAGTAAGCTGCCAACGTTCTTCTAGAAGTGATATGTGTAGTCACTTGTAATATGCCGCCCCCCCTTCTCTACCATGTGTTCCAGACTCACCTGTACCTTCTTGGTTCCCAGGGCTATCATAGCGAAAGAGGGACATAGAAAGCTAAAGGATCGCTAATCTCCTCTGTGAACAATCACACTGTAAGTAAACAGCTCTGATCCCATTCTGGCTTTTTCATTCCCTGTACTCTGTTGCAAAGAAGATAATCAAGCATTGTCTGTACCTAATTAGCTTCAAAGGATAATAGACCCTTGAAGTAATTGTAAAGTCTTCTTTTAAAAATAAAACAAACAAACATATACTTACCGCCTCTATACAGTTGGTTTTGCATAGAGCAGCCTGGATCCTCCTCTTCTCGGGTCCCTCATTGCGGCTTAACGCCCCTCCCTCCTATCGAGTGCCCCCACAGTAAGCAGCTTGCTATGGGGGTACCTGAGCCGAGCTGCAGCTCCGTGTGTCCATTCAGACATGGAACTGCCATTCAGCTCTACCGATTGGCTAACTGACTTTGATTGACAGCCGCAGGTGCCAATGGCACCACGGCTGTGTCTCAGCCAATCAGGAGGGAGAGTCCCGGATGGCCGAAGGGCATCACTGGACAGAGATGGGGCACAGGTAAGCATTAGGGGGTGCTGCTGAGGCTGCTACACACAAAAGGTTTTTCATCTTAATGCATAGAATGCATTAAGATAAAAAAAACTTTTAGCCTTTACTACTCCCTTGATGTCTCCTTAAAGCATTAGTAAATTCCACTTTATGATTTGTACCTACAGATAAGCCGATAACAAGGCTTACCTGAACATACACTGAATATCTCCTAAACGTGTACCATTTAGGTGATATTCACATTTGTAGCAGCTGTACTGCACTTTGAATGGATGTTCCACGACCAAGAGAGCGATGTGCCACGACCAAGACTCCTATGCACATGCACGAGAATTAAATTATCACAGCCTGACCATTTCAACAAGCCTGAAATTGGAAGGAAGACCTGGTGAAAATAGATGCGTTGACAGTGTGCCACTGGGGGACTTCGTTTTAAGGTAAGACTGGACCTGGTAGCCACTGAACAGGTAGGGGAGACCTGGGTTATTTCCAGTGGTCTCTCCAGAGGTGAGAGGCTACATAAAGATTGAAAAAAGTATTTTTTTAATAAAGTACCTTGTCTTAATATTTGTGTATGATGCTGTGTGATTTTAAGATTAAGGATTACATAAACGTGTGCATTACAGAAACATAAAACATAGCAGCTAGCAAATACTGCTATTCGAAGCTTCACTGGTGCAAGTCATTGTTTTTTTGGGTTCTTTTGTGTCCTATTATTTAAGTGAATTTCCAGTTTTGTTGAGAAAAACAAAGACATTCCCCTCCAGATTACTTAAAGGATGTTAGCAAGCTTTCTTTAGATTCATACCTTTTGCTGATATGGAAACCCGATAGCTATTGTCAACGTGGGAATTGTGGGGAACACTGGGTGACACTGCAAAAGTGAAGTGTATATAATGGTATGTTGCTGCTTGGCGGTTAAGAGTATGGCTGGAGCCATCTTAATACAGCCATTGATGGTTTGAATCTCTTCAGAGACTGACTGAGAATCGAACCATGTATGGGCAGACTGATTGTACCCAAGTTGATCAATTGATCAACTTAGGTACAACCAGCCTGTTGGATTAACATGCAAATATTGCTAGTGGCTATTATAGCCGCTAGCAGTAATCACTGTGTGTTCTCCCGGCTGAGACGATTTGATTCCCTATCAACATAGTCAGTAACGATTTTCTTTCCTGCAACCCGTGGCCAGTTTTAGTCCTGTTAGATATTGATTCCAAGCATGTGAACAATACTCCAGAATACTACAGCCAAAAAGTTTATAAAATTACTTTTTAGTGGAAACGGCCTTCATTATTGTCCTCCTCAATGTGTGAAACTGTTTGAAAATAAGTTCTTATTGCCTATGTTTTGACTTCAAGGTGTGTGAAGACATTAATTGGTGAGGTAACTGCATAGGTAGGATATGATTTTTTGGGGGGAAAAACTGTATACACATTTTGTACAGAAGCCCGCCAGGGAGTTTTTATTTGTTGTGCTTGGCAAATTATCCATTTGCCTTCAGAAGATTTTACCCCCTTCGCGACCAGAGCATTTTTTGCTATTTAGCACTATGCTATTTTCACTGGCACTTGCTCGGTCATGCAACACTGTATGCAAAATAAATGTATACAATTTTTTATACACAAATAGAGCTTTCGTTTGGTGGTGTTTTTTATTTTTGCTATATAAATGAAAAAATACTGAACATTTTGAAAAAAAGTTTAAAAGACATTTTTCTTAGTTTCTGTTATAAAATTTTGCTAATAGATAATCTTTCTTCATAAATTTAGGCTAAAATGTAGTCTGCTACATGTCATTGGTAAAAATAACCCAAACTAGTGTATAGTATATTATTTGGTCTGTGTGAAAGTCTACAAACTATGGTATATATCTTTAACCGCTTGCCGACTGCCTAACGCCGATTTACGTCGGCAGTCAGCCCCTCACAGGCAAAGCGACGTAGGTCTACATCGCTAGCCTGTGAGGCTCTTGGGAGCGAGCGCGCCCTGCTGGAGGCGCGCTCTTGCTCTCGCTCGCTCACGGACCCCCCGCGTGTGTGCGTTACAGTGGGAGAAAGGCAGGCGGCTAATGTAAACACAGCCGCCTGTCATTCTCCCCTGTGTAAGAATGGAGATCATCCGTTTCTGCTATGTAGGACCATTGATCTCTGTTCTTACACCTCAAGCCACATCCAATCACAGTTAGAAGCACGCCCTTAGGGACACACTTAACCCCTAGGGACACACTTAACCCCTAGGGACACACTTAACCCCTCCTTCTCAAATAAAGTTAACTCCTTCCCTGCCAGTGACAGTTTACAGTAACAGTGCATATGTATAGCACTGATTACTGTAGTAATGTCACTGGTAACCCCAAAAGTGTCAAAAATGTCAGTCAAGGGTCGGATCTGTCTGCCGCAATGACGCAGTCCCGCAAAAAAATCGCAGATCGCCGCCATTACTCGTTAAAAAAACAACAACAAAAATGACAAAAATCTTTCCCTTAGTAAGTAAACACAATAACTTTTGCGCAAACCAATCAAAATACGCTTTTTGCGATTTCTTTTACCAAACATATGTAGCGTAAAACAAATTGGCCTAAAATGTTAAAAAATTTAGATTTTTACATTTTTTGGGGGGAATTTCATATAAAAAAATGTAAAAAATATAATTTTTTTTGTTTATAGCACATGATCAAAAAATTGCACAGGTGATCAAATACCACCAAAAGAAAGCTCTGTTTGTGGGAAAAAAAGGACGTCAAATTAGTTTAGGTACAGCGTCGCATGGCCGCGCAATTGTCCGTTAAAATCACGCAGTGCCGAATCGCAAAATAGGCCCTGGTCAGGAAGGGGGTAAAATCTTCCGGGGCTTAAGTGGTTAAAAATTGATCAGTCCTGATGTACTGACAGCCTATTTCATTTCTTAAAGCCTTAAAATGCCAGGACAGTACAAATACCCCCCCCCCCCCAACCTCAATGGAAAGTAGACAGCCCAAGGCTGTAAGGCATTTAGTAAGAGGCATGGCAAGTTTTTTTTAAAAGTTTACATTTTTTGTCACAATGTTTTGGAGAATGAAGAAATTTCAATAAAATTAGTTTTTGTTTCAAAATTTGTTTTTTTAATATATGGTCACCAGTGCAGTACAGCATCATCATATGACTGGATTGGCAGTGATCGGGGATACTGACTGGTGACAGTATGTGAAAAAAATAACGAAATAAATAAACAACTTTTTCAACATTTTTTTTCTACATATTCCCATCAGAGTTCAGTGTCACCATGCTGACGCTGTACTACTCTGGAGGGGTGATCAGCAATTGTTTTTTACACTGTGATTGCTTGTTACAGTGATGATCACAGTAACAGCAATTACTTGAACTGTCATGAATGGCTTTCATTCATGATGCATTGTTTACTATTGTGATGTTGTCACTGACCCACAGCTATCACATGGTACAGGGTGCTGTGATTGGCCCAGATACCATATGATTACTGGTGACCCTTTAAAGATTCCACACAGTAGTTAACAATGATGTCATAAATGGATTCCATTCATGACTATTGTTTACTAGGTGTCATGTGATCGCACAGTGATCCCGTGGTATCTAGGCCACTCAAAGCGTCCAGAAATCAAGCAACGCAATCCGCTGTGTTAAAGAGGACATAGCAGGTCACAGATCGCACAGCTGCACATGTGCTTTGCGACGTATGGGTACATTTTCGGTGCCTGGGGGAGCTACCCACCAGCAGTAAATGTACTGCTAGTGGTCAGCAAGTGGTTAAGAAACTGCATATTGAAATGGAGAGGTTAAAACTAATCCTTAGTAATGCTTGCAATGGCAAAGTTTATAAATAGCCTTACTACACACCTATATAATAATATTTCACAAGGGTTCAATGGAAACATTTTCATTACAGATGATTAACTTAATAACAAATGATTTGTTACAGAGAAAGCAGTCTCAGCTATTGTTTTTAAGCGGCCTGTGGCTATCAGGATACTTGAACAATGACTACATGTGACAGAATGCAGTCACTGTTTGGGCAACATTTTTCCACCCTGCTTCTTCAATTTTTCAAAATTTGTTAAGCTGGATGGCACTGACAGGGTCACCCGTGCCTGGAATTTCGGCTGTTTCAGCAGAAATCAGACTAAATTCTAACTGTGTATACAGGGCCGGATTAAGAGCATCATGGGCCTGGTGCTGAAGATTTTGGTGGACCTTTTTATGGAAATAAATAAAATAAAAAAGCAAACAACTTTTTGCTAAGGAAGTGAGAGTGGGTACCTGTCAAATCTAGGTACCCGCTTCCTCCAAAAAAAGGACATGCCAAATGTGGCATATCAAGGGGTCAAGAGGCCTTAAAGCAGAAGTTCCACTTTTGGGTGGAACTCCACTTTAAACAGAATCTTAGTCACTATATATACTGCACACTCATGCCAAAGTCGTTGTACCCACATAATACTCATTATTATTGTGCCATAAGGGAGGAGATGGGAGAGAGACAGGGAGGAGGAAAGGAGGGGGTAGGGGAGGTGTAAACCCTAATAAAAGGACATTTTAAATCCTGTGTATCAAACAATAATGTAATATAGTGTGGCACCAAAAAGAAAATATTACTCCACCCAAAACTGAAGTTCTGTATATCTCTGATATTATGTGCAATACTATTCCTACTAATAATAAAAGGCCACCAGTCTCTGGGTTTAACCACTTAAGCCCCAGCCCTATTTCGGACACTTTTTGTTTACAAGTTTAAATCAGTATTTTTTCCTAGAAAACTACTTAGAACCCCCAAACATTATATATATTTTTTTAGCAAAGACTCTGGAGAATAAAATGTCGGTCATTGTAATATTTTTTATCACGCGGTATTTGCGCAGCGGTCTTTAAAGCGCCATTTTTTTGGAAAATTTTTGAAAAATCACATTTCACTAATTTTAAAAAATACTAAACAGTAAAGTTAGCCCATTTTTTTTGTATATTGTGAAAGAACATGTCACGCCGAGTAAATAGATACCCAACATGTTACGGTTTAAAATTGCGCCCCCCCGTGGGATCGCGACAAACTACGGTCAAAAGAGATCTCAATCTGCGACGCTTTAAATTTATTTAACGGTTACCAGTTTTGAGTTAGAGTGTAGCTCTTTTTTTTAAATTATTGCTCACGCTCTGGCGATCGCGGCGATACCTCACATGTGTGGTTTGAACAGCGATTTAATTTGCGGCTCGACTTCCGTATACGTTTTTTTTTGTGCGCGAGCTAACGGTGACGGGGGCGGCTAAATTTTTTTTTTTTTTTTTTTTCCCATTTATTTTATTTATTTTTTTAACTTTATTAAAGTTTTAAAAAAAAAAAAAAAAATCTGATCACTTTTATTGCTGTCACAAGAAATGTAAACATCCCTTGTGACACCAATATGTAGTGACAGGTACACTTTATGGAGGGATCGAGGGTCTAAAAGACCCTAGACCCCTCCACTACACTTCCCTGTATGCAAAACGCCGAAAACGGCATTTTTGCATACAGCCGTTTTTCAAATTTGCCGCCTTTTGCAGCACAGTAACCCGGAAGTGACGTCATGGACGCCGCCTCCGGGTTACGTCATCGGAGACCCGATCGATGCCGTTTCCGGCATTCATCGGGACTCCATCCAGCCGGCGGACGTGACGGCTGGGTGCTCGGGGCTCCCGGTGGAACGGGAGCCCCGGGCAAAGCCACGGAAGGCGGCGGGAGGGGGGGGGACGTCCCCTCCCGCCCCCCCGGGTACCGATCGAGCGGCTACCGAGCCGCATCGGTCGGTACCGACGGAAAGCCAACCGTCGGATCTAAACCACGGTACCGGGATGGTGCCTCTAGCTAGAGGCATCATCCCGGTACACTACCGCAAAGTTTACTGACGTAGACCTACGTTAGTATGCGGTAAGTGGTTAAAGTGCAACCATAGGGAAAGCTTTTATTTTTTTTGAATAGAGTAAGGAGGGATTAGCCTGGGTTCACACTACTGCGATACGGGAGCCACCGCCACTCCTGTGCCGGTTCTCGCATCTCCCCGCAGGCAGTTCAAACTCCGCTCTGCAAACAGCTGCCGGTGTCAAAACAAAGGTAATGACAACCCCCAGATTGGTTTGCAGATCGCAGTGCAAACTGTGAATTTGGACAGGAATTGGATCGCATGGGAATCCGATTCCAGTGCGGGGAAAAAAATGGTTCCTACAGCATTTTCTTGGGAATGCAATGGGAGTTTAGCCATACAAAATGTATGGCTGAATTCGCATTGCACAGATATCCCATGTGATCTGCATAGCAATGTGGTGCAAATCGCATGCAATGTCTGTGTTTGCAATAGTCTGAAACAAGGCTCATACCTCTGTCAGCTTTTTTTTTCCAATCTGTGTCCCATTTCGGAGATTTCTCTTCACTTCCTGTCCCATAGCCAAACAGGAAGTGAGAGAAAATCCCTCCAAAGTAAGGGAATCCCTGGTTGTCACCAGAACTAGTGTCACCATTGGATGATTTCCCCTCTATTCCTGCTCTGGGGACACCCAAAATTTAGGGTTTTCATTTACTTCCACATTTCATGATAACAGTAAACAGGACAAATAGAGACAAACAGAAAGGGTAAATCTCCCTAACAGGGACATAGGCAGTGATGGAAACCTGACAGAGGATCTAATCCCGCTCCACTCTATCAACAAACAAGAAAAAAAATTGCATTTAGTTATAACAATGTCTTAAAATGTTCTGTGAAGTGCTCCGCTTAAGTGTAGAAATTCACTTTGCACCTTATCTCAATTCCTTTTTTTTTAAGGTATTGCATGTATAGAAAATAGGATGAGAGCAGACTGAATACCTAAAGAGAGCGACAGAAATAAGGTGGAGTTCAAAGTGAACCATACTATTACCTGCATGAATTGGCATTTGGGGGGTAAAAACATGCAGTGAAGAAGTATGATATCACCTCCTCACTGCCGGTCACTTTTCAGTTTAGTGACAGTGCCTGCTGCGTGTGTGTACAAGCCTTTGGGTTCACACTAGTGTGCTGCAGTTTGGCCGCATTGATCCGCAGTTTCCTGCATTTTACCTGCAGTTTTAGCTGCAATCCTATTGATTTCTATTAGGTTGCAAGTTTTTTGCTGCATTTTCTGAAAGTGTACCAAAGATGCAGCATGCAGGTATTTTGTTGTGCTTTCAGAAAATACAGAAAAAACATGCAACCTAATAGGAATCTGCGGATACACGTGCAATGGGACAAACCATGAAACCAGTGTGAACCAACTTAAACACACAAAGGACTAAGCACTACCATAGGCTGATGACACAATTCTAAACACTTTGGCTACAGTTTTAACAGCTAAAGCTGGAGAAAAAGTTAAAAAAGAGGGGGAGGGAGAGAAGAAAGGAGGCAGGGGAAGAGTCCAGTCACTGAGCTTACATATGAATGGTTCCTGGAGGCTTATCACTCACACATATCATGTTCATGTTGTATTTGTCAGCTGCTCTGTGTATAAATTCCCGCCCACACGGCTCCTTCACTTCACTGTACGGACTGTCCCATAGACGTTTATGGACAGGAGAAATCAGGCTCATGCTGCTGGCTGGGTGGGCCTATCTTAACCACTTTACCACCGGAGGATTTTGCTGTCTTCCGTCCAGGCCACTTTTTGCGATTCGGCGCTGTGCGACTTCAACTGACAATTGCGCGGTCGTGCGACGCCGTACCCAAACGAAATTTACGTCCTTTTTTTCCCACAAACAGAGCTTTCTTTTGGTGGTATTTGATCACCTGTGCAATTTTTACTTTTTTCGCTATAAACAAAAAAAGAGCGTTTATTTTGAAAAAATAACAATATTTTTAACATTTTTTTATATGAAATTCCCCCCAAAAAAGATATAAAAAACAATTTTTTTAAAAATTTTTGGCCAATTTGTTTTATGCTACATATGTTTGGTAAAAAAAATCGCAATAAGCGTATTTTGATTGGTTTGCGCAAAAGTTATTGCGTTTACTAACAAAGGGAAAGATTTCTGTCATTTTTGGTGTTTTTTTTTTAACGCGTAATGGCGGCGATCTGCGATTTTTTTTGCGGGACTGCGACATTGCGGCGGACAGACCGGACCCCTGACTGACATTTTTGACACTTTTGGGGGTACCAGTGACATTACTGCAGTAATCAGTGCTATAAATATGCACTGTTACTGTAAAAATGACACTGGCAGGGAAGGGGTTAATTTTATTGGAGAGGGAGGGGTTAATGTATGCCTGGTGCTTACTGACGTGTAGGGGGGGAGGTGACTGTGTGAGTCATGGACAGATCGGATGTCCAGCTATGCTGAACAGTCCGATCTGTCACTGCCTGTCACTATGGAGATCCGCCCGCTGTGTTTACACACAGCGGGCGGATCTCCAGACTCGATCCCCGACGATCGGGTAAGAGCAGCGGCGATCGCCGCTGCTCCTCCCCTGGCCCGACTCCCGCTGTGAATGAAAACAGCGGGAGCGAGCCTCCGGCGGCGCGCAAGCGCCGCCCAGAAGGGGGAGTGTCCAACGACGTTAATACTACGTGGCTGGACGATAACGAACCACTCTGCCGCAGTAGTATTACTGTGAGCGGTTGTAGAGTGGTTAAGGGAGGGAGCCTGGTGCTGCAGTTCCAATAGCCCCTATGTTAATCCGGCCCTGTGTGTATAGCTAGCTTCAGTTCCAGTCCAGATTGGCTTTTAATGGTTTCACTCCTTCTCATGGTGTGCAGACGTGCATGGGAAAATAATATTAATAAATATTTCAAGTACTAGCTATATTTGAAAAAAGCATTTAATAATGTTTTCTATTTGATAACAGGGGATATATTTTTTAAGTGGAGTTGACTTTACATTGTTATTTAGACATACAGTACATTTGCATGTGACGATCATAATGTGAATACACTTAACAATATGTATTAATGTTTTAAAAACTTTGCTTATTTGGGTAGCTTTATTTCTGTATTTACTTGGGGGCATCCATATTTACTCAGCTTCTGCTTCATTAGTAATACTGCACAGTACTTGTGCCTTACCAATCTTCTCTTTCAATGCAAGCCTATTCATCTAGTCAGCATGCTTGGAAACAAGAGACTGTTTTCAAAACTACATGTTAGCTTAGCAGTTCAGCAGGGCTACTGTCCACATTTCCTAATATATAAGTAGCCATAAAGGGTAAATTAGTAAAAGAAAGAAATTCCTGATAATACATAATTTAAATAAACATGGAAGGCACAACAAAAGTGTAAATGTAAGGCCCCTTTCACATGGGCGATCCGATCCGCCTGTCAGTTTTTCAGGCGGACCTGATTGCATGTTCCATGCATCCCTAAATATGCAGGGTGGGTCAAACTGTACCCACACTGCATGCATGGGGCAGAGGCATGACACAAACAGTTTTGAAAATAGTCAGTTTAAGTCATTGATAAAACTAAATAAATATGATTGGTCCGTTAAGGGAGTTATATAATTGGTCAGTTTAAAATATGGTATCCATTGGTTAAAAAATTGATGTTATTAACAGTAATTGGTTGCAACTGAAACCTTGGGCATTAAGGAATTCTTAAAAAAAGAGGAACGTTACATTAGTTCAACAGTCAGCGGGAGAGAAGCAGAAAATTTGTTTGGTGTTTGTCTTGCCTTGGCTATGGAGTCTCTCTTGTGGCAGTTGATGGACCGAGCTGGCAGTGCAGACGGGGAAGCTTGGATGAAGAAATGTCTGGCGATTCCGGTGGAGATTCCGGTTCGGTCCCAGCTTCATCCCCCATCTTTGTCGGCTGCGGATGACGTAGTTCCTGTTATCGTTGACCTCCCGGCTGACGTTGTTTCTGCCGCCGCGGACCGTCGAATGGGAGCCGCCGCGGCCGGTGACCCCGATGACGACTTCCGAATACATCATTTCCGGGCGACGTCTATTGCCGGAAATACCGGAAGAAGATCGGTGCGGGTAGCGAAGAGGCCTAGTCGGTTCGGTCCGGAGGGCCTGTATGCAGCAAATTCTGCGAAGAGAGGGAAGCAAAATAAAAATGCCATTAAGGCCCGTGTTTCTCAGCCTGGCCATGCTAACCCTTTTACTTTGCAGGGAGAAAATTCGTCGGTTGGTCGAGTGCTGGATGCGTCGGTGGATTCCGAAGTTTTTGCTGCGCCATCAACCTCCTCAACATCAACGGTTCCTTCACTGTCGATTGCCCATCACCCTCCAGCTAATACCACTGTGGTCGGTACTGACACAGTACATGCAGGTGAGCAAGATAACAACTCTGTATTGAATGCTTTTGTACAGTTGTTGTCTTCTGTATGTACCAATGTTTTAAATACTTCAAATGTTTCTCATGCTTCAAATATTTCTCATGTGCCTAATGTTGTTGAGATGAATCAAGTTAGGGATTTGCAGCCGGTTGCTAATGTTTGGAGTTCTGAATTGGGTGATGAAAATTTGCATCATGATATTCAGCTTCTGCCTTCTAAAGATGTTAATTATGCTACTCCTACTTGTTTGACTTCGGTCCCTGAGTCTTATGTTAAGGAAGCTCTTCCTTGTGAATTATCTCCATTAGGTTTCCACTTAAAGGAGAATATCAAAGAAAAAATTTGGAGAGGAGAATTTGTGGATGTTCTCTCTTTATTGCCTAGTTCTAAGAATATTAGAGCTGATTCTGATAAACCAGGTGAGGACAGGTTTAGGACGGTACCTAGGTCTTTTAATAACTGGCTTCAAGGTTATTGCATTTTGGGTGAGAAACAACCCCAATTATGCAGTAAGCTTTTTCAACACCTGGACATTATCCTTGAAGCCTACAAAAATTTCCCTGGCCTTGCTTGGTTCCAGTATGACGAGTCATTTCGTCAGAAACTGTCTGTACATAAGTCACTTACCTGGGGAGCGAAGGATGTTGGACTTTGGCTCAATTTGTTGTTGCCTCAAAGGCTAATTTCTTCTGCTAAACCGGTTGCTTCAAGTCAATTCAGGAAGGGTGTGTGTTTTGGGTTCAATGAAGGTATGTGCAAATGGCCTAACAATTGCAAGTTTAGGCACGAATGCTCCCATTGCGCTGGTACACATCCTTTTTCCAGGTGTTTTAAGAAGAACACCCCCGTCCCTTCGCAGGTTTCCAGGGAGCATCTTTTTCTCAAGAGCGGCAGCTCAGGTGAACTTGGAAAAAATGCTCCCTTGGCTGCTAATATACCCAAACAGTAAGGATGCAAACTTGCTGTTTCATGGCTTTGAAGTGGGATTTGACTTACCTTCGTTCTCTGGTTCCGGATGTGTGATTCAGGGCAATTTGCCCTCTGTTCTTCTTTATCCTGAAGTTGTACGAACTAAAATTTTTAAAGAAGTAGAATGTGGTAGGGTGGCTGGACCTTTTTTGTCGCCACCATTTCCTAATTTTCGGATATCTCCTTTAGGGGTTATCCCAAAAAAGGAACCTGGTGAATTTCGCATCATTCACCACCTATCCTTTCCTGATGGCATGTCATTGAACGATGACATAGACCCTTCTTTGTGCACAGTATCTTATGCTTCATTTGATACAGCCTTAGATAAAATTCGGAGTGTTGGTGGGGCAGCGTTGCTAGCCAAAGCGGATATAAAATCCGCTTTTAGGCTTCTGCCTATTAATCCTGAGGCTTTCAACTCCCTGGGTTTCTTTTTTGAAGCTA
Organism: Pelophylax lessonae; assembly: GCF_965119305.1. NCBI lineage: Eukaryota > Metazoa > Chordata > Amphibia > Anura > Ranidae > Pelophylax > Pelophylax lessonae. The sequence continues at coordinate 324,360,478 of NC_138772.1, forward strand.
ATTATTTTTTCGATAAGTGCTTGCCCATGGGCTGTTCGCTCTCTTGCTTTTACTTCGAAGCCTTTTCAACTTTCTTGGAATGGGTAGTGTCTTATCAGGCAGGTTCAAATAACATCTTGCATTACTTAGACGATTTTTTGTTTATAGGCAAGGCTGGTTCTTTGGACTGTTTATATTTGTTGACTGAATTTCGTGTCACTTGTTCTTTGTTTAATGTTCCATTGGCTGAAGAGAAAACAGTTTATCCGACCACAGGTCTGGAATTTTTGGGCATTTTTGTGGATACAGAAAAGATGGAATTTAGGTTGCCTGACTCAAAAATTTCAAAAATGAAAATTTTATTGCACTTAATTCTGCATAAACAAAAAGTCCAATTGAAAAACTGTTCAATCATTATTAGGATTGTTGAATTTTGCGTCTCGTGTGATGCCAGTAGGTCGTGTTTTTTCCAAAGGACTTTACAGAGCCATTTCAGGCGTATCATCTCCTTCACATTTCATTCGGCTTTCGGCAGACATTAAGGCAGACTTCTTGGTCTGGTTAAGATTTTTGGATACCTATAATAGATCTTCAGTTTGGCAAGACTGTTTTTGCTCTGCAAGAGCCTTGAACTTATTTACTGACTCTTCTGGGGTACACGGTTATGGTGCGTACTGGAATGGTCAGTGGTCCACTTCTGCTTGGCACCCACGCTGGGTCTCGGAAGGTTTGACTACTAACATAGTTCTTTTAGAACTATTCCCAGTAATTGTGGCTATGGAATTGTGGGGTGGCAGTTTTAAGAACAAGCGAATTCTGCTGCATTCAGACAACAAGGGTGTAGTTTATACGATAAACTGCTTAGCTTCTCGCTCGTTGCCTGTCATTACATTATTAAGGTACTTAGTTTTTCAATGCTTGCAGTTGAATATTTGGTTAAAAGCCAAGTTTATTCCAGGATTTTCTAACGACATTGCGGATTCCCTTTCTCGCCAGCAGTTCGAGAGGTTCAGGGATTTGGCTCCAGAGGCGAATGTGTTGGGGCTGCCTTGCCCCCATCATCTTTGGGATTTGGTTTGACCTCGGTTTCTGCAGCCATTCAAAATTCTATTGCTCCGTCCACTTGGAAATCATATAGTTCTGCGTGGGAGTTGTGGCTTTCCTTTTTTGAGCTTTGTGACTCTAATTCGCTGTCATTTCCTGAGAGTCAAGTATTACAGTTCCTGGAATTTTTGATGGCTCAGAATTTCTCCTATTCTCATGTTCTAAAAACGCTTGCTGGCGTTTCCTTTTTTGCAAAAATGCATGGTTGTGCCTCTTGTATGGACTATTTTTCAGTTAAACTAGCTCTACGTGGTTATCGTAAGGCCCATGCAGTTTCTGATAACAGGTGTGCCATTTCTTTAGCGATGTTGAAAAAGTTATGTGTAGCCACGGATTCAGTGTGCTCATCCCCATACGAGGCTTGTCTTGTCAAATTCTAATTTTCTTCAGATTCAGAGCATTCATGTAACGTGTATTTTGTATGTACATGGGTTCATATTATAGTATAACACAGTATATATTCGTTATTGATGTTATATGCATTACACACGTGCATGTTTGAATGTTTTTCTCCATGGTATCCATGCTCGTGTTGTTTTTAGTCCTCAATATTTACTGATCGACATGTTTTGATTGTGACAATTGCTGCTTGAATTTTATCCTTCATGTAGCCATTGACAAAATAAATCATTATTTGGCACCAATTTTTTATTCAGTTAATTTAACAGCTAATGTCTCACCTCACTCAAAGTCCCACTGGCCTCCCCGATTTTCTTTTCACAATTTTAGGGATGGAGGTTTTAGCTGTGGTGCTGCAGATCTATTCCCTAAATTTGTCTTTTCAAATGTGCTTTTTGCATGTGTTACTATGGCGCGTTTTGGATATCCGAAATGCTTGCTTCCAATTCTTCAGCTCTTAATGGTTTGACATTTTCAGATGTCTCTATTTTAAAAGACCGTTTACGGATATTGTTACGACGTAGTAAGACTGATCAGATAGGTAAAGGGAAATGGATTACTTTGGGGAGCACTACTGATTCTGATATTTGTGTAATAAAGTTAGCCGAGAGTTATTTGAGTCTTCGGCCGATTCCTTTCCATCACTTTTTTATTCATATCAATGGTTCTCCTCTTACTGTATTCCAATTTGGGGCTGTTCTTAAAAAATGTTTAGTTTACTTGAATCTGAGCCCTCTGCCCATTTCTTCACACTCTTTTCGTATTGGTGCAGCTACTACGGCTGCTGGTTTGGGTTTTCCTAATTCATCAATTAAAACTATTGGCAGATGGCGTTCAGATGCATTTAAAACTTATATTAGACCTAATTTTTGCGTTTGATTTCAGGTCAATCTACTGTTGTGTGGCTTCTTGGACATTCCTACATCTTTTGGGCCCGTAGGCGTGCTGGTCTGAGGAGCTATGGCGAGAATTTGTGTTTTGATAATTCCATGTTTAAAGTATTTTGGTATGGTAATAGGGGGATGCATTGGGCTGACCTTTTTTCAGTTTTTACAGATAGGTGTTTTCATTGGCCTTCTCCTGATGTGGTCATTATCCATTTAGGAGGGAATGACATTGGCTACAGAAAAAATATTGACTTAATTTTAAACATTAAATCCAATTTTTTTCTATTTTAGTTCAGTTTTTCCTAGCTGCAAATTTGTTTTTTCAGAAATTGTGCCTCGTTTGAGTTGGTTTTCCTCGGATTCGATTTTTCTTGAGAAAAATCGCAAACGGGTTAATAGATCAATTTCAAAATTTATGTCTTCTATTGGACATCTTTCTTACAGGCATGTGGACCTTGAGGGTGGTTTAGACAGAGATGTATAGTAACTAAGTAGAACTACTTCACTACTGTACTTAAGTACCGAAAGGCGGTATCTGTACTTTCCTGGAGTAGAATTGTTTTCTCCTACTTCCACTTTTACTTCACTACATTTTTTGATGATTTCAATACTTCTACTCCGATATTTTTTTTTTGTGCTGCATAGTTACTCGTTACAATTATAAAAATTACCACTGCCAGAACAGTAAATGGCAGGTTTCATGAAGCTCAAAAAAATATGTATAATGTCATTTACTTTTAACTTTTGACTTCTTTTGACTTCTTTCTTTAATAACTTTAATAACTTTAACTTTAATAAACTTTTGACTTCTTTCTTTAATAACTACATAACACAGTACTTGTACTTTTACTTTCAGTACTTAAGTAACAATTTTTTTAAAAAAACTACTGGTACTTTTACTTTCAGTACTTGAGTAGCAAAATTAAAAAAAAAACTACTTGCAATACTTAAGTACAAAAAATGTTGAATACTTTAGTACTTCTACTCAAGTCACTTTTTGATCGAGCACTTCCACTTCTACTCAAGTCACTTTTTGATTGAGCACTTGTACTTTTACTCAAGTATGGGTTTCGAGTACTTTGTACAACTCTGGGTTTAGATGGGTTTTACAGGGCTGATTCAGTCCATTTGTCAGATGTAGCCATTGACATTCTTAATTTAGGTTTTCATTCTTGTATAGAATTGGCCGCGGCCCTGGTGGTGGTGCCATGCCCTTAATATAGTGCATGGCGTGTGGGATATTATATGTTATGTGTGTTAATGGGTAGCTCAAATTTTTTGATTGAGCTACATGTTATAAGTTGGTATTGGTAGTAAAAACGGTTTAGTTCGAGCTTCTTGGCTGGACTAATAAGTATCAAAAAAAGATATGTTATATCCCACATGTTATATATATTGGTTTAATAAATGGCCGCGGCCAATTACACCATATTATTAGTGTCAGAGTCATTATTTACTTAAATTATAGATTAATGTTCTGCATTCTGCACCATAAATATGCAGGGTGGGTCAAACTGTACCCACACTGCATGCATGGGGCAGAGGCATGACACAAACAGTTTTGAAAATAGTCAGTTTAAGTCATTGATAAAACTAAATAAATATGATTGGTCCGTTAAGGTAGTTATATAATTGGTCAGTTTAAAATATGGTATCCATTGTTTAAAAAATTGATGTTATTAACGGTAATCGGTTGTAACTGAAACCTTGGGCATTAAGGAATTCTCTATAAAAAAGAGGAACGTTACATTAGTTCAACAGTCAGCGGGAGAGAAGCAGAAAATTCGTCCCTCCCTCCCACCCTTATTGCTGTCGCGGCTTTGTATATGTTATGGGGGATATTATATGTTATGTGTGTTAATGGGTAGCTCAAATTTTTTGATTGAGCTACATGTTATAAGTTGGTATTGGTAGTAAAAATGGTTTAGTTCGAGCTTCTTGGCTGGACTAATAAGAATCAAAAAAAGATATGTTATATCCCACATGTTATATATATTGGTTTAATAAATGGCCGCAGCCAATTACACCATATTATTAGTGTCAGAGTCATTATTTACTTAAATTATAGATTAATGTTCTGCATTCTGCACCATATGGGGCAACGGGTGTCAGCGGAGACATCTCCGCTGACACCCACTGCTATCCGATTCCAATCCTGTCCGTGAAATCCGGACGGATGGAAAACCTATTTTCAATCCCTCTGGAGGATCGGCTCGGATGGGATCGGATGAGAACCCACAGGCGGTCCATTCTCATCCTATCTCCACATAGAGGAT